>NC_136060.1:271149790-272504790 GCF_964261635.1 Lissotriton helveticus
AATCGGGTGATTAAATCCTTTCACATTCCATGAAACAACTTTGAAGGTCAAAACATATTAAACTGTTCAAAATTGAAAAGTGCAAAAACATACTGTACAAGCAATAAGCCAAACATTAAAAAATTAGAAAAGAAGCCAACCATTAAAAGAATAGAAGGAAGAATAATGGAAAAGAGGAGAAGAAAAGGAGAAAGGAGAAGGAATAGGAAAAAGGGAAGGAGAGAGAATAAAGGAAAGGGAAAAGGTTCTGCAAAAGGAATAGAAGGAAGAAAAGAGAAAATGCATAGAAGACAGTACAATTCCATAACGATGACTGCAAGAAACATACCTGAAGGGGAAGAGACACAAAGGGAGATGGGGAAGTGGTGATGCGTAACAAGACGGGTAGACTAGGAATAGAAGCACCATCGCACCGAAATCTCACAGAATTACAAAGGATGACACATGGTGAAGGGGTGAACCAAGACACGTCTGCATGAGGAGAGAGAGAAAACAGTTAATTAGGAGTACATGACATATCTGCTAATTACTATAAAACAGGACATAAATATTGCAAGGCGGAAATACCGAAAGGGCAATTGAGAACCTGTTTAAATAACAAAATGGAAACACGAGAAGAAGGAGAAAAAGTCGAATAAACAACGGGAAGCAGTAAAAAAGAACAGGAAGAGGTATAAGACAGAACAATACAACAATGTATATCGGAAGGAAAATAAAGGAAAAAACATCGGGAGACCATTCCCGGAGGAAAGAACAACAGCTACTCAGGAGACATAACAGTATTTATCAGCCACTATGTGAAGGCGAAGAATCCATTCCATCGTTGTTGTGGAGAAGAAGGAAATTACGGAGTTCGCCAGGTTCTTGAAAAGAGTAAGATTTGTTTTGATGAGTGACTCTGAAGGTACATGGATGGAACAAGCCATATCGGGCACCAAGAGAGCGCAGAGAGGGACGAAGAGTAAGGAATTCCTTACGTCTAGAAGCGGTGGCATTAGAAACATCTTGGGAGATATAAACACGTTGACCCTGCCAGGATAGTTGTCGTTTGGCTCTAGCTGCAGAGAGGATGGACAACAAATCCGTGAATCTCAAAAAAAGGATGATAACACCACGAGGTTTTGTAGAGGTTGACGAATGCGATCCAAGTCTATGCGAAAGCAGGCTACTTCTAATACTGTTGTCTGGTCATCTGCACAAAAAATTACAGCCTGAAAACATTATCAGCTTATTTTTGGTAGATAGACAAAACCGCAAGCTAATGGTCTAACTATCTGAAAGAAGGGACCCAAACTCTTCAAACTGTCCTTATATGGTGAGAGAAACCCTTAAATCTGTACTCAAAACTCAATTAATGTGTATAAGCATATCAAAAGATATCCTGGAGCTTTCGAAGAAGAAAAAGTGTTCATCACTGATCTTGTAATCCTATAATTCACTCAATGCAATACTATCTAAATGCAATATACACAATTCCGTACATCATAAAATAATGTGAATGAGAGTATCGAGCATCGTTCGTCTTTCTCAGAATCATTCCCCACCTTAAGATGCTGGCTCTGAAATTATAAATACTCCTGTGATGTTGTCAGGTAGTCTGCAGGAATCGGAAAATTTACGTAAAACAGATAATGCTAACAAATAACCTAACTACCTACAAGAAAGCAGAAAGACATTGCCTGAGCACTAAGGCCACAATTGAACTTTGCTGATATGCAAAATATCCTCAAATTGTTTTTAAAAAAAGCTCCTTCAATCTCCTACATGCTAGTTAGTCTATCTTTTTAACCTTTTAACTCTTTAGATTGATTTTATTTGTTAATCACTAATTAACTGTAAATTTGCTTGTGGTTGTTCTTGCCTGTTTTGTAATGGTTTTAATTATTCAAAATAAAGTTACTTAATCACTTAGCTCCTAAGGTGCAGGTCCAAAACTACTAAAACCATTACTTTAGACACACAGGGTACTCTATGACGTCGAGGTGTATGTTTCGTCCACCATTACGTGCAGTTCTGTGACTGTAATGCACTTGTCTTACAGGTAAATGAACATCTACTGCATTCTGATGGAGGATGAACATGGCAAACAGGCCACAAATATTGCCCATGTGTGTAGTGGTAGGTGCAGATTTCTGTGTAATGTTATGTGTATTTCTAAAGTGCGCTATCACACAGGAAGGTTTCCATCCACAGTCAAAGCAGCACTCTGGGCTTATTCATGGACTCCCCTAGTTGAAAAGCCAAGTCTCCTGCTTCTTATAGTATTCAAGAATTTAAGAGGTGGCATAGATGTGTAGGGGCAGGTAGTTCATGGCTTTTAGAGTCAGGTAGAAGAAAGCAATGCTGCCTGTATAGGGCTGCTTATACATGGGATGTGTGCGAGTAGAAGTCCAGCTGAGCAGAGGCGTCTGGAAGGTTTCTGAAATCTGAGGCGGTTGTTGAGGTGTATGTGTGTGTGAGGAGTTTGAAGAGAGCTTGCTTGTGGATGGGGAGCCAGTGAAGCTTTTCGGAATGCAATGTGTGAAAGTAGTAGAAGGCTAAGGGTTAGCCTGGCTGCTGCATCCTCTATGGTTTGGAGTCATCGGGCTAGTTGAATGATGAAGTAATCAAGCACCTGTGCGATATCGCTATGAAAGCACACCTAGTCTAAGATTTTCCTACCTGATCATGCCCCTGTCTCCTTCAAAGTCCTAACTAACCCTGCATACTTGCTGGGTGAACCTTTACTATCACCTTCTATAGCAGCTACCTGAAGCTCAAGAAGATATATTTTTTATGAGCCTTTAGAGCACTCGCTGTGTTAAATCCAACTCCGTCCGGGTTGTGCATGCAAGTTGGGGCTTGTTCAAGGATCCCTTGAGGCCTAGACTCTCGAAACATGTTGAGGAAGAATGTCCTATGTTAAGAGCACTTCAAAAACTGCTAAAGGCTTTAGGTTTTTCTGAATAGGGTACTCTGTGACAATATGGGCTATGTTCTGTCCGCCATTATGTGCAGTGCAGTGACTGTAATGCACTTGTCACAAGGCAAACATAACATCTATCTTGTTCTGACAATGGATACAGGTGTCAAGCAGGCCATAATCAAGTCCAAGATTTTCTCAACAAGAGGAAACTATTTGAAAGGCTGCTTGCATAGTGACATAGTGGCTCATGATAAGGTATGCATTGATGGACAGACAATGGAAGTTATATAATAGGACAGTTCCACCTCAGTCAATTTCTGAATATGTCATGTTTGTACTCTGTAACGTAAAGCAAGTTGGAAAATGTAGGTCTGACTCAAATGGGCATTGCCGATAGTAACAACAAGTCTCTTGCTTCTTTCCTTGCCTAGAACAGGCTTTGCAATGACAATAGGGTTGAATATTTCTTGCTGTTGCAAGAATGCAGTCAGCAAAGTCCCAATCCAGCAGCCTTACCAGCAGATGAAGTGGAGCTACTGCTTCTTCAGCAGTAAGACTTTCAATAGCGGTCAACTGAAAGTCAAGAAAATACATTGGTCTTCCTGTGGTGATATGTCAGTAAACAATATACACATTGTATGTTGCCAACTGGATCAGGTGGGTAAAGCATACCATACACACATTTTAGGACTCATATTATATGACTGTGTAGTGATTAGGCCGTAGACAGATGTTTTTATGGAAAGACGTTTATTCATAGGCTACATGGTAGTAGAGCCCACAAAGCTCAGGCTCCATCAAGCACAGCTCTAACTCCAACTGCCCTACTTCAAGTGGGTTCCAACCTCCAAGGTAACCAGAGACATTCCATATATTGACATACAATTCTACAAAAGTAAACCCAAACCTAAGAATCCAAAGTAAAGCAGAGAAGAATGCAGTAACAACATAAGGAGCACTACTACATATCTTCACTTCTTATTAAAACAAAACAAATTCAAACAAAACAGAAAGAAGAGGAATACAAAACAATAAAACATTTACAATCAATGACCTAATATGACAGGGCAGGTGTGAAACTATGACCTACAAATGGCAGATTTCAAACTGTCACCCTAATCTGGCAGGCCTGACACTCCCTCTGGTACTCCTTCTGGGACTCATCCTCTTGGAAGAGCCCTCCAAAGGAGAATGATAAAGTTCATGGTCCCTGGGACAAGACAAAATGCATTTTGGCACAACCTTTACCACCTTTGACAAGTTCCACCAATGGCCTCCTTTAACTTACACAGCATAACCCACCAACTTAACTACTTTGATAGGAACACTGTATTAACTTTCCCCCTTTCTGACATGCAAAGAGGATTTAATCTTAACCAAGTCCCCAAACGTAAGAAAGGTCATCCTGGCAACCTTCTTGAAATCACACCATTCCTTCTGTTGGATTGGGTAGCACACATATTCTCTTTGACAATGGACATAATTTTCAACACATCTGATTTAGATTCCAGCACCCTAGAAGTCCTCCCAGGCCTAAAACTGGTGTTGGATTTCCTACCCCTCATGAGATAAAAAGGTGAAACTTTGGTGGAAGAATGACATGCGGTCCGGTAGAACTCAATCATGCTGTCCAAAGCCAGCTCCACATTGTGGTTACCCTATTTGGCTTACTTGATGTACTCTCCTACCACACGATTCATCCTCTCAACGAGGCCGTTGGTTTGAGGATGATAAGGAGAACTTTTAAGATGCTTAATTCCAGAAGCTCTAAAAAAAGCCTGACATTTATCACACAGCTTCACATTCTCTGAAACAAGACATTCGGAAACCCCTCTCTTTTGCATACATCCTTAAGAGAGTTGATGATGCTCTCAGCATTCGCTTCCTCACCAGTCTGATCTCAGGCCACTTGGAAGCGTAGTCCATGAGAACCAAAATGAATCTAGAACACCCAGATAGTGTGTCATATGGTCCCATGATGTCAATGCTTACTTTCACCAAAGGCCTGTCTGGGAATTCTATAGGAAGGAGAGGAGGTGTGAATACCTTTAGGCTTTTATCTGCAGCACCACACTCGCAACAAACCGAAACAACCTCAGCAATCTCTGTGTCCATACCAGGTCACCAGAAAGTATCATGTATACAGCGTTTGGTCAAACTGGTTCCCAAATGTTCTTCATGAGCCCTCTTTATTATTTCATTTCTGGAAGCCAATGGAGGGATGAGCTATTCTGCTCATAACAGTAAACCATCTTCTAACGAAATTTCACTTTCAACTTTGCAGTAGGGCTGCAACAGGGAAGGCATCAACATGTGAGCACATACATCCTGTAAGACAGAATCATCAAAACATGCATGCTTCTACTCCTACTCAGTATACATGGTCAAATTAGGTATCTCCATGGTTGCAACAAAACAATCCAAATAATCTTCATCAACCATTTCCTTGAATTTGATATGATCATGCTCATCACTCATAACATGGAAATTGGAAAAAAAATCTGCCCTACTATTCTTTCCCCCGGTTATGTGACACACATAAAACTGATATTGAAGCAGTCTGGTAACCATTCTCAAAATTCTCAGGGTACAGCATTTGGTCATGTTGCCATTAAGGATATTCACTAAAGGTGTATGGTCTGTTTGTAAGAGTAAACGCGTGCGCCAAATGAAGGGGCAGAATTTCTCAATAGCCCAACAACAAGCCAACAACTCCTTTTCTATTACAGAGTATTGAAGCTTGGCCACTCTCAACACTCTGGAGGCAAAACCAATAGTGCTCTCAACCTTGTCAACAGTCTGAGTCAAAGTGGCCCCCAGTCCTACTTGACGAGCATCTACGGTGACACAGCTGGGATGATTGGGATCAAGAGGCTTGAGGGATCTGAAGGGCTCCAATGAAGACTTGACACGTTCAGACACAAACACACATTCATCACACCATTGAAACTTGACCCCCCTTTTTAAGAAAATTGCTGATAGGACGAATTATGGTGGCAAAGTCAGGAATGAATCAGGAGTAATATTTGCAAAGACCTAGCAGAGATTTAACCCCATTCTTGTCAGTGGGAGCTGGGGTCTTAGAAATAGATTCAAGCAAACCAGGCCTTGGACAGACAGCTTCCCGGTAGACTTCATGTCCCGAATATTCCACATTCTCATGAAAAAACTCACACTTCTCGGCTTTAAGCACCACTCCATGTTCACAGAATAACGTCAGAACCTTATCAAGAATATAATCATGAGATCTGGCATCTTACCTGAAGATGAGAACGTCATCCTGAAAAACCAGAACATTATCTAACTCCTTGAGGATATTGTTCATAACCCTCTGGAACACAGAGGCCACCAATGCTAACCAAAAGGCATTCGTCGATATTGAAAGGTACCTAACGGAGAGATAATAGCTGTAAGATGGCGGGATTATGGATGGAACTCAACCTGATGATAGGATCAGGCTAAATCGAGTTTAGTAAAGTATCTTGCTCCTCTGGTAGAAGCTGACAAGTCACTAATCTTGGGAACATAATGAGAATCTACCCAGATTTCTCTATTAAGTGACCTTAAATCTACACAGACCCTGAGTTGACCGCCCCTCTTCTGAGCGACTACTAAGGGAGACAACCACAACAAAGACTCTGGTGGTTCAATAATCCCTTAGGTGCACAGGTCCTTCAACTCCTTGTCTATACCACTCCTTACACTGTATGATACAACTTTAAGGTTGTGCTTGACAGGAGTGGCAGCTTCTTTAACAATAATCTTGTGTTTGAAGCTTTTAATCTTCCCCAAGGCATCACCAAATACCGATGGGAATTTGTTTTTCCATAAATATCCAGCATCATCATCCTCCCCACTCACAACTAACACTTGTTGAATTTTCCCCAACTTCAAAATCATTCCAAACAATCCCTGATGAAACTAACCAAGGATGCTCAAACATTTAACATCGACATAAATTTTGCCTTTGATCTTTCTTCCCTTAAAACTAATTTCTGCTTTGAAAAACCCCAGGAGCTCGATCTTACTGTCCTCGTAGGAGACAGGGGAATGATCAGGAGGAGACAACTGTAACGTGCCTTTCCAAACCTCATCGAAAGGGTTTTGCGTAATCATTGTTATGTGGGCACCTGAGTCAACAAGTGGTTTGAGTACCTTCCCTCCTACATCAATGTCTACGATGGGATTTCTACAGGACGAAGGATATCCTTCGACAAAGGTTTTTATTGGGATCACACACCTCAACCCCTCCTTCTACATCAAAATTACTCTCATCCCAAACAGCAGAAATCACTTCAATATCAGACCCACTATCTGATTCTAGAGCACAGACTACAGGTTTTTTTGTAACCCTTCTTTTTCAGACATACTTTGGCAAAATGGCCGGGTTTCCTACAATAGTTGCATGTTACGTTGATTGCAGGGCATCGGGCATTTTTAAAGTGAGGGGAATACCCACACCTTAAACACATGTTGGAAGGGTTGAAGTTTTGAACATCAGATTTCACATACTTGGGAGGAACATAAACACTGGTGTGTGATTTTACAGCACTGACGGCACTCACAGATTCCACACTCTTGTCATCCACTTCCTTCAAGGAAGACATAGAAATCTCTATGCTTTTAGCTATCTTAATAGTCTCATCCAAAGTTGGATTATCCATACTCAAGAGGTTTTGTCTAATGGGTTTGTCCTTGCAATGGGAAACAAACAGGTCTCTTAATAGTTGATCTGTAAAGTTCTCAAACTTGCAGTCAGCTGCAAACCTTCACAGAACAGAAATGTATGAGTCTACATCTTCTCCTTTGCTTTGTTTTCTTTTGAAAAACATGTACCTGAGTTCCATTAGGCTGGGTTGTTTGTCAAATCTGTTCTTGAGTTTCAGAACAGTTTCATGATACTTATCAATACCATCACTCTCCTCAGGAGATAAGCTTGGAAGGTGTTTAAAAATAGACCTCCCTTCAAAACCTAGGGATTTTAAAAGTAAGCATTGTTTTCTGTCTGCACAGAATCTCGATGCCTCAATTGCCCCTATATAGGTTTCAAATGCATTGTGCCATATTTCCCACCTAACTGGTGGTTCACTTGTGGAGTCTAAAAATGCTTGTGGATGTTTAACAGATTGTAAAGTACACATGAGTAAAGAATGATAACATTGAATGTACAATGCAAATCACAAGTAGAGTCTCGCTAGAGAAATGTAGGAATATTGTCAAGGAGAACCTCTTGTAATGAAATTAAACTTGATTGGAGAAGAACAGGAACTACAACTTGATGTAAGTGATTAGGTGTGTGTATCATTGAATGACACACACATGGAAAATACCTGAGGAGAAATGAAGAAGTGTGTGTCACTGACTTGAAAAACCAGGGTGTATCACCGCATGACACACCGTCGATGAATTGGATTGTATGCAAAGCCTGAAGACGTGCGTGTTGTAGTGATTGCTGAACTGTAAGACACACACACAAGGCTCATAGACATGCTTATCGATGACGAAAATGGTGGAAAGTAATGTAAGCTGAAGGTACTTGCTAAATGATAATACGCATTGACGTGTGTATTGTCGGTAACAATGGTGAAGTGAAGCGCTCCGTGAAGCAGTGCAGGTAGGAGTAGAAATGGCCACAGTGCGTAGGGATGCTACGTGTGGCTCGAGGCTAAAGACACACACCAGCTTCTTGTGGAAACATCAGCTGATGTCACAAGAGACCGGAGAACCAGCTGCCAAAGAAATAGCTGCTGTAAGGAGATGTTGCGCTTTGTTGTAAGAAAGGATGCGCACCAGCTAGCCGTGGGGTAGTACAGTGACGTAGCAGAAGACAGGCTGCAATGCGGAGACACACCAGTTGGTGAAAGGAAACATCACAAAGCTGCTGACATGGCCCAGAGAAGACTTGCATGTAAACATAGCAAGCACATGGGTGTGGGGCGGCTAGTTGAAGGGTGAGCACGAGACTAGGGTGTTGGGAGAAAACTGCCCTAATTTGCACCCCAATAAAATCACAATTGCATGAGTGCAAACAAATCTTCTTGTAGACTGGAGGTGGGATTAAATAAAGAGAAGTACAGTACCTTAAAGTTCAAATGATGAGGAGGAGGAGGAGGAGCCGCGCCAGCGACCAAGATGGCCGCTTGAGCATCGGCTCCGCCGGCCGCCACATCCTGACCGCCTATCCGGCATACTATCCTGTACCCCGTCCCCACTATCTTGTGGGGAACCGTCACCTGAGTCACTAGGTGAAATTTGGACTCGATTGCCTGCTCTGGCATCTGAGTATCGTCGTCGGAAGAATTGGGGCCTACGACCACAAAGACCGGGACCCCGGGTGTGCCACCGTCCGGGGTGAAGTGCGACAACATCGGTTGCTGCGACCGGAAGTGGCCGGTCGGTCCCTTGTTTGCTGTGCCCGGGTGGCGATCGAAGCTTCCTTGCCCTCTCTGCACTACCCTACAGACAATCGCGGCAAGACCCTTCTTCGCTCGACTGAGGAGTGGTAGGTTTCTCATGCGTTTGTGGTTGAGATGGCGGCGCGGGACCCGGACAAGAACCTCCCGAAGGCTCAGAAATCGCACCGTCAAGTCCAATCGAATCGGATTGACAAATATGCTGTCTCGAAGGGATCCCCGTCGGATGCGAAGCGCGCCCCTTCTGGAGGCCCAGAGGGGGACCCGGCCGGAGACGATCCGACCATGAAGGAACTGATGGCGGCCATCAGGGGGGTTCAATCCTCTTTGGGGACAATAGACACAAAGTTGGACACGGTCACTATCGGGGTGGGTCTTGTCAGGGCCGACCTCAACAAAACTTCCGAGAAGGTCAAGGACCTGTAAATAAAGACTGGGAGCCTCATCGAGGATGTGTCGGAACTTCAGAAGGTGGCGTCTGATCTCAAGGTGGCCAATACCCACTTCGACCAGAAGCTCGACGAGTATGAAGGTCGGGCACGCCGGAATAACATTCGCATCCTCGGGGTTCCGGAGCGATCGGAAGGGGATACCCCGGACCTTTTCGTCGAGGATCTCATCCTGAAACATCTCCAACCCAAGGGCCTGAGCAAGTTTTTCACTGTGGAGAGGGCTCATAGGGTGCCCGGTGGTCGCCCAAAAACTGGGGTGCTTCCACTTCCCATCATAGCCCGTGTCCTGTTTTTTCGAGACAGGGACGCCATTTTACAGTCCGCGAGATCCTCGGGCCCGCTGGCCTACGAAAATGCTTCCTTGCTGTTTTTCCCTGACTTTACCCGGATGGTGCAGAGACAGCGGCAGGGATTTGTGTTAATAAAAAGGAGACTTCGAGATCGGGACATGAAGTACTCGATGATGTACCCGGCCCGCCTCCGAATTGAACACAAAGGCAAGACGTGGTTCTTTGACTCTCCGGAGGTAGTGGCGGACTGGCTGGATCGACTCGGGGACCCTGGTCCCAAGGGACATACCCAGGCGGAAGGCGGCGAAGGATGAACTGTTTGGCCTAGGCAACGTACACATACCATCATCAATGTAGAGGGATAGACGGGGGGTTTGTTACTCTTCTCTTCACCCCCTCTGCCATTTATCGTTTCTGTTTACTGTATACGTTTCTGAAGGGGGGGGAATTGGTAGGTCTGGGGTGGTGGGGACTGGCGACCTGTCGTAAGGTCCTCCTCCGTTTTCTACTTTTAGATCTTAGTTAGTGGGGGCGACAGGCACACTGCGAGTTGGGGATGTGTACATGTTACATGCAGGGGTGCAGGGTGGGGGGAGTATCGTTCGGGGGTTGGGGGGTTGGGATGTTGTTTTGTTTGTGGTTTGTGACCGGTGTATGCAATGGGACCCTTTAAAACACTCTTGCTTTTCGATGACTAATGGCTTCATCTCAACAGGGCCTGGGACTCTCGGTCCTTAGTTGGAATGTTAATGGCCTGGGAGACAGGATAAAGCGCACTGCCGTGAATCAATTTATCAGACGGCGGTCACCTGATGTTGTCCTGTTACAGGAGACCCTCTTGCTGGGGAAATGCTGTATGGCTCTACACAGGGGTGGCTATAAGCTGGTAGCACATGCTGGTTTCACCTCGGGCTCCAGGGGGGTGGGCATTCTGGTTAAAAATTCATTCCCACTTACGATCCAGTCTACTTGGTCTGACAATCGTGGGCGCTATGTCGGTGTCTCTGGGGTTTGGGAGGGGAAAACGGTCTCATTTCTCTCTGTCTATGTCCCCCCATCGCTGCAGACTGACACGTTTTGTGACTTGGGCCGGGTGTTTCTTGCTTTGCCTATAGGCCTTATGGTTATCGGTGGTGATTTCATCGCAGTTATTGACGGTGAATTGGATAGGCTCCCCTCCCGTGCGTTGTTGCCCTCCCGCAGGTGGCTGCCTGATTTTCTCTCAGTTTCGGGTTTGATTGATGGCTGGCGCTTGCGACACCCGGGAACGGTAGAATACACACACATATCTGCGGTGCATCGTTCCCTTTCTCGTATTGACTATGTATTGTTGCCGGCGGCCCATGCGACCGCGGTCAGCGAAGTGACACACTTGGTGCGAGGGGTCTCTGACCACTCGCCAGTTTGGTTGTGTTTGTTTGTGGGGCGGAGAGACGTGGGTAGGATTGCTCCCATCCCCGCCTGGCTCTTGCGAGACCCAGTAGTAAAGAGGGAACTGGAGCGTGTCACCAACAGTTTTTTCAGCGAGAACGAGGGCTCGGTCGCTTCCCGATGCTCCCTATGGGAGGCGTATAAGACAGTTGTCAGGGGGGAGGTTCTTTCCCTTGTTGCTGAACAAAAACGGAAGAGAAGGGCTGAGCTAGATAGGGTGGCGGCGGAGCTTTTGACCTTAGAGACCGTTGTCTCCTCCGGGGGCGACCCGTGGGCGGATCACCGCCTCGGGCTGCTCCGGGATGAGTACAAGACTTTAACTCGTGATACGGCTAGGGCGCAGCTCGACGTCACTCAGGATAGGATCTACGAACACGGCGATAAGGCCGGGAAACTGATTGCTTGGCTAGAGAAGGGCGACTGGGGCTCTAGACTGGTCCCGGAGCTGCACGTTGCTGGCTCTGCAGACACGTCGGACCCCCAGCTGATTGTAGAGTAGTTTGCCCATTATTAAGATGAGATTTACACGTCCTCCGGTGCGTTTTCGGAGGCTGACAACTCAGATATGTTGCGTAATATTCCCCTGCCAGTGTTGTCGGACGATGATAGGAGGTACCTGGACTCAGCTCTCACAAATGACGAGGTGGCAACGGCTATCAGGGGTGTACATTCCGGTAGGGCCTCTGGCCCTAACGGTCTCCCAATTGAATTATTTAAACCTCATGCCGATAGATTAGCTCCGTACTTGAAGGACATGTTTGCAGAGAGCTTAGAGCGCAGTCAGTTGCCATACGACCAGCGAATCGCTAACATAGTCGTCATCCATAAGGAGGGTAAGCCTCGGTTGGAATGCTCTTCGTATCGGCCGATCTCACTATTGAATGTGGAACCCATTGTTGGGGAAATTACTCGCTACGCGCCTCGTGAAGGTCATCTCTACCCTGATCCATCCCGACCAATCCGGCTTTATGCCCAGAAGAAATACTGCCCTCAATCTTAGACGCCTTCACGGTGTTCTGGCCAGCGCATCTTATATTCACGAGCCCGCAATATTGCTGTCCCTGGACGCCACTATGGCTTTCGACCGTGTGGAATGGCCCTATCTCTTTGCGGTGTTGGCTAAATTGGGATTCGGCCCCGGCTTCATCGGCTGGGTCCGCCTCCTTTACTCTGCCCCCTTGTCGCGAATCGTCGTGAACAATCACAGATCCGGTGATTTTCCTCTCGGGCGTGGCACCCGTCAGGGGTGCCCCCTTTCACCGTTGCTGTTTGCTCTGGCCCTGGAGCCCCTTGCTGCCTGGGTGCGCTGGGACTGCTCCATAAAGGGATTGCGCTGGACCCCGGAGTGGGAAGATAAGATTTCGCTTTATGCGGATGATATCCTGTTGTATCTGACTTCCCCCGGGCTTCATTGATAGCGTTTGTGGACGTCCTCGCCATCTTCGGCAGGTATTCTGGCTTCTTAATCAACTGGACGAAGTCATTTTTGTTTGTACTGAGCGGGACTCCGCCCCGGGTGCCCGCGAACTGTCCCGTGAGGGTGGAAGCGACCAGCTTTCGCTACTTAGGGATTCATATCTCTTTAGACCCCACGGCGCGCCACCGCCTAAATTTGTTGCCCCCCCTAGCTAGGCTCCAGGCGGACTCGGCTCGGTGGAAGGCGTTGCCTCTCTCCCTGCTGGGTCACGCTACTCTCTTTAAGATGATGGCCCTCCCGCGCTTTTTATATGCTCTTCAGAACTCTTTTGTTCCTGTGCCCCCCTTGTACTTCCGCGAGATTGAGTCTCTTCAGCGCGGCCTTCTGTGGGAGGGGAGACTGCGTATAGCACTTTCTAAATTGATGTTGCCCTGTACGATGGTGGAATAGGCTTGCCGAATGTTCGCAAATATTATTGGGCGTCATAGCTGGCTCCCATTAATCATGCGATTTATGGATCCCCGGCTGACCCGGGTTACGCCATGGACCGGGGTCAGCTGCCGGGGGGTGAGTCACCCGATTTTTGTACGCACGGCGCGGCCGTTTCCCGCTGCAGGAGCCCACCTTGTGCTCCACGAGAGTGTGGCATGAGGCCAATGGTGCCCTTCACTAGGCTGGACGTCTGACCTTGTCCACGCCGCTGTGGAGTTCTGAAAAGCTTGGGATGCTCTGGAAGTCGAAGGGGTTCGATCGGTGGGACCTGATAGGCATTTCTCAGATTAAGGATATATGGGGCAAGTACAGGATATTGACCTTTGAGGAGCTACAGGCCAAGTACCAGTTGTGTGACACTGAGCGGTTTCGTTACCTTCAGATTCGCCATGCGTTGAGCGCGGTGGTGTCCGGCGGGGCGGATCTCCCAGAGGCCTCCCCGCTGGAGGATCGCCTGCTTGATGGCCTCTTACCGACCAAAGCGATTTCCCTCACGTATCGTAAATTGGTCAACCATACGGACGACCCGCTGGTGCGCCTTCGCGAGCAGTGGGTTGCCGATGGCCTTGTCCTGGATGAAGAGGATTGGAGGGAGGCGGTGGCATCCCCCAAGGAATTGGCGGTTCCCATGAGGCTCTGCTTGGTTCAGCTTTGGATCTTGCATCGCTCTTATGTAACGGGCCTTGGCCTGCAGAGGATGGGACTGACTGAATCGCCTGATTGCCGCAGGGGGTGTGGGCTGCCGGGGTCATTCATGCATGTTCTTTGGGAGTGCCGGGAGGTCCGGGAGTTCTGGACCCGTATACATGCAAAGATGAGTGAAGTGTGGGAGCTGCGAGTTGATCCCGAGGCAAGGCGCTGCTTGTTAAATGTGTGGGAACCCACGGACCTGCCGACTCATAGTAGGGTGTGGGTGACTCTACCGTGTGCAATTGCCAAACGCAACATTGCGCAGCTTTGGGGGGCGGCTCGGGCACCCAGGGTTGGGAAATGGATGGAAGATCTAGATTGGTGCTTGTTTCGGTAGAAGTCTGTGTATATCTCGAGGGGGCGACCCCAGAAATGGGTCAAGATATGGAGCGCATGGAATGCATATCGTGGGGATATATGTGAACCCCCTGCACTGGAGCCAACGACTGTGGACCTGGAGAGTTCTTAGGCCTGGACTTTCTACTATCTGTCAAGTACTATATAACGCCTAGAAGTCAATGTTGGAACTTTGCGATTGTGGTCTCTGCATTTCAGTCACTGTTTATATGTGTTTTTTGTTTCAATAAAAAGAATTAAAAAAAAAAAGTTCAAATGATGAAAGCAGATCAACAAGTGGTAGGACGCAGAGTCTTGACAATGTAGCAGGCATAGGTTCCACCATGTAGCCAGGATCACCACCACATTTTCTGTAGTGATTAGGCCGAAGACAGATGTTCTTGTGGAAAGAAATCTATTCATAGGCTACATGGTAGTGGAGCACACACAGCAGAGGCTCCATCAAGCACAGCTCAACCTCCAACTGCCCCACTTCAAGTGGGTTGCAACCTCCAAGGTAAACAGAGACATTCTATGCATTGACATACAATTCTACACAAAAATACCCAAACCTAAGAATCTAAACAAAGCCAGACAAGAATGCTGTGACAACATGAGAAGCACAACTACACACCAAAGTACATGGTTATTCTTATCTACTCTGCCCATGTACTTGTTGTGATCAAGTATACAGGTAGGCATGTAAACTTCGATCAACTGAGCCCAAACCATAACTAAGGAAGTGCTCCCATCATGGATTGTAGTATGCACATACACATTCTGCCTAACAGATAATTTGACGGAGTGGAGCACAGTGTTCTGGAATTTTTGGAGCTTCTGACAAACAACTGTGTAAATCCTTGCACAGCAACATCAAACTGTACCACATGCCACAGTGCCAGCTTTGTATTAACTCGCTGAACAGCTCTACTTCTGTTTAAAAATTGTCCAGATAAAGGTTATAACCTTTATGTAGGAGTGGTTGGACAAGCTCCTATACAATATCTGCAGTGACTCAAAGTGTGGAAGAGCAACCTACAGGATTAAGAATGGAGTAATTCCCTGGATTCACTCTCAGGCAGTATACATACACAGTAGAGCTCTCGCACATCATGTACATTTTGATGGCATGACAAGCTCTTTTGCTCTGTATGTACTGCCTGAACAGGAGACACCCATTTTACAGGAGCAAGGACTTATCAATGCTTATATTTGTTCCAGGAGCATGAATCTCTGGAAACCTAGCCACAACAGGCTGCAATTTGAACAACCTGTTATAGTCAGGACGGTCCCAGGGGAATGCAGCAGAATTATCAATGAAATGCAGCATACACTGCAATCGCAAAAAACGATTTCTTCTCTTCACTGGTGTAAGCATGCTTTTACCCAAACCATGTAAGAAGACCAAGAGGACTGTACGCTTAGTTTGTGCACTATTCTATTTTGAGTACACTATCCAGCAATTTCTTTAACTCACCAAGTTGAGTTGAATTCCACTTACGTTTCGTCGAATGAGACCCAAGAGTGCCACCATAATCCATTAGAAACTGTTTGGCATGCAGATGTGTTTAGTACACAATTTCCTCAAGGAATCACTGGAAAGCAGGTAATTGAAAAAGTAAAGTAAAGTCCACATTTGTAAAGCGCACAATCACCCGTAAGGGTCTCTAGGCGCTGGGGGCCGTCGGGAAGATTAAGCGAGCTATTGCCCAGAGTCACATGGTGCTGGGCTAATCTGCCACCGGAGCCGGGGATCGAACCGTGATCCCCAGATTCCAGCGTCAGTCGCCCTGGCCGTGGCGCCACACCTCTCCCCTAAAGGGATGAAAGGGATGCCACAGATGAAAAATGGCTTCCATATTCAGCTCCATTTTGTTCTCCCTTGGATTGTAGTGTAGTTCCTATATTCCTAATAGGCTCTGCGCTTTGGAGTAATATACACGTTTTGACATAGGACTGAGGTCAGTATGTCTCTATCAAGTACATTAAACTTAATTACTTGTGTGTGCCAGCTAACTCAGAGGTCACTAGAAACTTTCTTGAATGAACAAGAAGGGATTAGTTTCTGACAACTGCATAAACATGACAACTTTGATTCCCTGGTTTTGGATAATATCTTCAGAGTCGTGGAAACAATCGATAACCGTTTCACTCAGTCAATCGGGCATGCTTCGTTTCTACAGTTGTTGCACAGAAATGAATAATTTAATAAAAAGGGTTTATTGAACAGTCTTATTTCTCATGCAAGAGATATGAATTGCTACAATCGTAAGACAGAATGTGAAGTATAATGCGTACAGCGTTAACAGTAATATAAAATAATACTGTAATAGCATGGTCTGTAGCTATGACATATATAAAAATACATACATAAATAACACAGGCTAAAATACTCAACTGATGCTTCTAAAATAATCCTACCCCGGTGTACCTAACCAAAGTCTAGTACGAGGAAAGAAGTAGGTGCTGTTTTAGCTATGGTTTAGTTTCGTTTAGTTGTGCCAAGAATTGCCAAAGGTTTCTCTAGGTTCTAATCAGCTCCTTACCTTTGAATGAGAGAGGTTTGTATCTCTTTCCCGGGACTGGATCTCTAACACCCCTCAAGGGGAGTCAGAAACACTGGAGCTGGATTCTCGGCGAGGAGGATGACAGCGTGTGGTTGTCATGGAGATAGGCTTTGTCTTCACACTGTGTTAAGTTAGCATGAGCTTATTAGAAGTTTAAACGCCATTTTTCCTTTCTGCTGCTTCTGCACATGACACATATTGTTATTAATGCTTTGAGACTAGTAGAATATTTTGCTTCACACGAGAATAATATGTTTTCCTATTGTATCAGCTTTGCTTGGTAAGCTATGTCTGAACAGTGAGTGCCGAGGCCTTCAAGGTAATTTCAACACAGTGGTTGTTGTTCGGTCAGATCAGCACACTTCCTAGACATAACATATATGTAGCTGTGGCCAACTCTGGTTTTGGCGCGTTTAATAATGAACTGCGCAAAGCATGCACACACACTTGATGAATATTCGCATGCAGAGAGCTGGTGTACAAGATGATGTGATCCCTTTCTACTAAGACCAGCGGTATGGGGCCGCCCTTCTAAAACCCAAAGAGACCTTCTGTAGATATAATATAATATACTAGCAAGGGAGGGCAAGACTGAGGTGCCTTCTAGCCTTCTTCCCTTTAGCATTTTAACATGCTTTCTCCCTTTGTATTTTATGGAATAGTAATTATGCTGATAGCCTTGTTGCTTATACTATGTTTGCTTGTATTAGCTAAGATAATGCGCCTGAGAACACGGCATTAGAAATAAATATTTCAAACTTGCACGTGTCTTCATTTACTCCTCGTTCTGGACTGGTATGATAGTATAACGAAAGAGTGTTAATGTGTTCCACGTTACCTGAGGTGTTCTAAGTCCATGTTCTGGGTTGTCTAATCATTGGGGGTATGGAAAAACCAATGAGACACTGATTGCTAGTCTGGTAGGGTATTTTGGATACTAAGGTGAGTTTTGGTACACCCTAATTCACTGAGGTTCCAAGTCTCTATGCACAGTTCTGTGTAGGAGCAGAATCCCTGCGACATGGTCAGTGCGTCAGTTGGGGACTTGATTTCCTTCGGGACTTTCTGTGGCGAGCCGCATCGTGCAAGTAGGTAGCCGAACCGCACCGTGCCTTGCCATAGCAAGTGTAGGTATATTTATACATTGAAGGTGCTTAGAAATGCCAGTATTGACGTAAAAGTCTGGCATAAGAGTGTCATGAATGAACCCCAAAGGAATAGATGTTCATGCATAATAAATGAGTTCTTGGAGAATTCAATATTCAAGCAAGAGTCTGGTTTTCTAGGAACTCGTTGTGACGTAGATGAACGGATGTAAGTAGCCATGCCTTTATTTGGGTAGCATGGACTATGCCTAAATAAGGGCTTGATTTCTATGCCTAAATAAGGGCAATGTGAATTGTACCTATATAAGGGCATGAATTGAGAAATTCATACGGAATCTAAATCAATACACAATACCCACTCCACTTTCGTATGTACAACATTACTAAATTCTAAACATATCTAAAATACATCTACACATGAAGTGCTAAAAACATGTCCAAAATACATTACAAAATGCATTAGAACTGATTGTAAGCATATATTGACATTTGAAATGCAAAATGAATGAACCATGAAAATATACATTTATATAATGGCTCGTAAATTCAGAAAAAAAGGGCTCAAACCATTTCATGTCAGATTACATAAACTGTTTGTTTGTGGACAAGGTCATATATTGTCTCTGGAAGTATTCAAGGAATTCTTGTTCTCTATGAATAGTTCTACTAAAATCAGATTACGTCTTCCAAAAATGAAAAAGACAAATTTGGAGAAAATAAATTCATCATAAAAAAAAGTTCCAAAGTTAGTACCTTGTTTTTGAAAAATGAAGGTCAAATTCAAAGTCTCTCAGAATACTGTGTGCCAAAATCAAAAGTCAGTGTTAGGGCTGAGAGAAAACATGAAATCTTCTATGTCTGTAGACAAAAAGTTGTCTATCATTGTAGGCGAAAGTTGGATTAGCTCGTTTAGAAGATTAACCGTACATAGATGAGAAGCATCGCCTTCAGCATTGGTCGCATCAGCAATGTTCGTATCGGATGTTACCTGCGCGCCTGTTGTTTCCTCTCGAACCTTAGCAGTAGCATTTTGCGTCTGCGAGATCTCAATGAATGCCGTCATCAGAATTGGTAGCCGCTGGGGACAACACAGAGCATGGGCCGTTACTGGGTCCAGCAGAGTATCAATATCCGTAGGCATGACAGATGGGAGTGTTAGACAGATGTCTAGCACCCATTCTTCACCGCATAGCAGAGAGCATAGAACAGGTAAGATGCAACCTTGCCAGATTGGTCTGAATGACAAAAACCATGTGGTATTTAATTCTCGTAGGCGAGGTAAACCCAGAATTTGAATGATGCGCTCACAACACTTCATCTCCAATAGAGCTCTCTCTATGGTGTTTGGAGTGGCGTTGGTGATTTGGCTTGCCATATTGTAGCAGTAGGAGCAAAAATAGTATTCCTGGAATGAGTCCCAAAGGGAGGGGCAGTCCACCAAACACAGAGTGCACGAAGTTTGTATTTATTCCGAGGACTGCTTGAAAAGGTGCTAACAGTCCTGAACATACGTTCTTAAATCGATGTACAATACCGCTCGTATCAGACATGTTTAGAATACGACCTAACATTTCTGAGAAATGTATAGGGCAGTTTGTATTCAAAAGGGCATGTATCTCGGCAGAAGTCCTTGTGACTTGTAGATCATAGGTTTCTTTGGCCGAGGTCAGTGGCACAGTTTTTTGCAAAAGAATGGCTTTCATTCTGCTTAGAGTATCATTTTGTATCGAAGAGATGTTCAGTGAAGGCCATAGAGGTGACCCCCTGACTGTCTTGGTTTGTGGAATACCTGGCAACATGCCACAGCAGCTGTGATCGTTCAACATGAGATAACTTCCATTGAAAGTTGTCCAAAAATTGGATCAATCACCTTAGCTGGTGAACCTTGCAAGTGACAGGATAAGTTGTTAGAGGAACCATCACAGGCCCCGTGTAAATTAATACCCTGACAAAGAAGAGAACAGCTTAGTGTGTTTTCACAGTTTGAACCGCTAAGAAACACTTCACGCCCCCACTCCAACATCTGTGTGTGTATGGTAAATCCCAGGATGTCTTGATGTATTCTTTACCCAACCTTTCATATTTGCCAGCTGGTATGTGTTTTAGGCAATACTGAAAATGGCAGAGTGATTCTTCCATGTGTTATCCATTCAGTAGCTGTTGTTTCTGCCACTGTAAATGGTAATCTTTCCAGTTTTTCATGCTCAGCACTGTATAGTCTGCTCCCCTTTGTGCCAGTTTGGTCTGTTTATCAGTGAGATTGAATTCTGAAAACAGTGACGTAGTATTGATTAATCACCAAGGCACATAGCCTGCATGCAAGTTTTGTAGCACCCAGCCTAATAGCATGATAGAACGTAACTGAGACTGACCATGTTGCAACATGCCCAAGTCTTGTTCCAAGTCTTGTTCCATGATGTCCATGGCAGGAGACGCAATGCTGTCCAATGAATATATCCTGGACGACAGAGTCGTTAACCCATTGTCAACTGCAGAGAGAGATTTCTCTAAATTAATAGGATCAATTTCTCATATTCGTTCTGCAGTCTCTGCTTGCGTAATCTTCCATATTTCGTTATATGCAGCATGTATACCGGCATATATGAAACATTTTTGGCGCGGTTTACTTGGCCCTAGCAAGAACTCCCTAACGTCTGCACCATCTTTAAGTAAAGATAAGTGTTGTTTTACATCCTGTAGTATACCTTTCTGTAGCCAATCAAGGCAGAGCTTCCCTACACTGTATGTTGTTATTACCCCTGGATGCTGTATTTGAACATATCTTGGGTCTGGCCTATTGACTTTGAAACCTTGAGTTTTCTTCAGGAACTGATCTTAACAGTTATTTGTGTCTATCGGCTGGAGCAACCATTTGTTCCAATCTGGATCTGATCTGTTGTAATGCAAAATATTATGTATGTCGACCTCCCCCATGTAGAGCTATTACTTGCAGGTATTGGTATGGTCGGTGTGTTCATGTCCTTGATCTTGGCTAAACCAAAGCAAGACATTTGTTGGACCGTGTCATTCAAAAACAGAATTTGCTCAGGGATGATACAGGCTCTAAACAAAGCTTCTCTCCCCTGCACTTGCCAATCTTTTGAACCCCAGACCGTTTTTGTCTCAATGTTGTCTTTCTAAAAGTTGAAACCTTGTCTAGACAGTTGGGAATAAAAGACTGCAGAATAAATCTGTTTTGTATTGGTTAACATAGTTTTCATTCCTGTTCTGTTCACATTTGTAAAGGAAACATTTTCAGCATTTGATACATTGAACCCGGAAAAATATGGAAACTTATTCTCAAAAGTTTTTGAGCTACCCTTTGGACGTGTAGAACAATGTTCCCATTGGTTATACATTTATACATTTCTAGGCATTGCAGATTTATGCAAGAAATGATGACCATAATGGTTATAACAATACATTTGTTCATAGTCTGATGAACCTTCTAAGTATTCATGATTTGTGAATAGTGCAGACATCTCTAGATCAGACATCATATTATTAACAGTCTCAAAGTCCCAATCATCCGAAAAGGTCCTAGAGGTAATAAAGTCATTAATGAAATCTTGAAAAAGTGTAGAATCTTCAACAGCTCTGATGGGCCAAAAATGTCATATTCTGTTTAATCCCAAGCTATACCATCAGGAATAGGAACAGCTGTGATGTTCACTGCTGACAAGTCTCTTTGTTCACGATGGGATGATTTGTGTAGCTTCAGAAGTAAGTTCACTTGTGTACTTGCCGTGTCCATTTTTACATATCTTCCATTTATCAGCATACCCAGAGTTATTACTGGAGCTAACCGAAGTAGAAGAAAAAATATTCCCAACACAATCCATAATTCAATCCATAATGAAACCACATAAGTATTTTTCAGGAGATGAAAAAAGTCAGTTGCTTGTTCTTTGAATGTTCTTTTTGCTAGCATTCTTTCAGGTTCACTGGGATCCTCAAAAAACGTATCAAAGTTAATGAAATAGCTAGAGGCAGTTCTGTTAATGATTGGAATTGCATCCGGATTTGTTGAAATCGCTGGAACCACTTGATCACTTGTTACTTCACTGTAGACAGGTGCTTTAGAACAAAATATTATTTGGGTCTCTAGAGGAACGAATTCCAAAGCTTTGTTGCTTAGTCCTTCTTTTCTCACTGCAGATTCTTCAATCGTGATGAGTCTCTCAGTTTGAACCTCTTGGATTGTAACTAGAGGAGTGTGTATTCTACATTGTCGGAGTCCACTTGGCCTATTGCTTAGTATTGGCTACATAGTGTGGTTTGATCAGGTTGATAGACATGAACCTGTTCTCCTTTTTCACAGCAAGGAGTTGCAGAATCACTGTTCTTGTTCCGTGGATTGCTAGGACAGGTATTGGTTGTCTGTAAGAAGGCCAAAATTCCTTCTTGTCCACGATCTTTTCTCTGACTAGATCACCAAGCTTTGGGATCCAGACAAGCCTTGCTGGGACGGTTGTTTTTTCCCCAGTGGTGGTTGGCTTCAGGAACACGTTGCTTTGTTTCGTTCTTAGTTCATTTAAGTCCCGAAAAAACGGCAAAATGATATGTGATATGAATTCTTTTAGTATCCACCACTGCTGTAGGTCCGGAATCAACATTCTTGTCCCAAATAGGACCTCATATGGAGTGATACCCCCTAGAGAACTTCTTGGCAAGTTGTTAAGAGCACGTTGAACCCCAATTAGATGTTTTACCCAACCGTCACCCAAACCTAATACCCTAGCTGTTATAGACTACTTTAAGTCCTGGTTTTTCCTTTCCACAACATAATTTCCTTCAGGATGAAATGGACTAGAGTACTGCAATTCAACGCCCAAACTGGCCATGGCTTCTTTGTAAGCTCGAGCGCTAAACGCAGGGCCCCGGTCAGAATGTAGTGTGGCTATTGCGTATGTGCCGATAAAGACTCACAAATCTTTCATAACAGTTCGTGCATCAGCCGAGTGCTGAGGCCCCATCCAAAGGAACCTTTATTTAGTGTTTGTGAGACTGCATTCATCCATAAGGACGCCTGCACGTAGGTAGTCTAGTCCTGTCTAACAGTGGTGTCTGTACTGGGCTGGCTATGCTATAGTCAGGTATCTGGCGGCATTCTGTGCTGTGATCTCTGTTGTAGTCTATGCAGTTAATGACAAAAAAAATGTGCTTCGTAAATCAAAGCTGCTCACTCTTCCCTGTTTGGAATTACTCCATGCCTCTCTCCAGGAATTCGAGCAAACGTAGCACTGTTTGCATCAATTATATATAAGTGGAAATGTTTTAGGTAACGCTGCACCGCTGCCTTTGCTTGTAGCATTGACAGCCAGTATTATTTCACTGTCTATTTTCGTTTTTGAACGAGTGATTGCAGCTACGGAAGCCGATTGCACAGCCCCCTTCTCTGTTTCATCAGCCAATGAATTCCCTTCAACATGAACGCCATGACGTTGATGTCTCAGCGTGTGTATCACGTGAGTATTTTATAGTCCGTTTCACAACTGAACTACTTGTTCGCAAAGCGTTTTGTGATTTATTGTGCCACCTTTTGCATCTTTGAAACCATTTTTAAGCCAATTCTGCAAATATTCATTATATGATTGTACACAGTAAAAAGAATCGCACACTATGAGTGTGTGGAATTCGCGTTCCGTATTTTCAAGTGCCATTATGAATGTTTGTAGTTCAGCTTGCTGAGCTGTACAATCTCCTAGGGATTGCGTTTTTGTGACCTTAGGTCTGAATGTGCCATCGCGCATACGACCTTTAACGATCGCGCATGCAGCACTATAAACTTGTTTACCATCTGTAGTGGTTTGTGCTGATCCATCAGTATAAATTATACATTCATACTCGTCTAGAGGCAGAATTTCAGTAGGCAGAGGACATTCTTGTCTGTATTGCAGAAATGCTTGTGTTTTCAAATAAGGATCAAAAACCTATTCAACATCAGTTGCAGCAAGAGAGTTAACACATTGTATCCATCTCGGATGTAAAGCTTTAGCATTCAGAATGCTATCTTTTGTCACTGCCTCTAAGGCAGGTACACGGGTTACGACCATTATGCGTTTCCCCTGTGCTAGGGCTCTTTCTTTTGCTACAGCGTTTTGAACTGCTTTCAGAATTTTTTCTGTAGAAGTGAATTTCATTTCTGCTTGTGTGTATAAATGTGATTTGAATCCGATTGGTACTTTTTCACCTTCATTAAAAGTTAAGTAGGTGAATCCGCATTGACCCTGCATGAATTGGATCACTAAAGTTGCGTACGTTTACGCATGTTTGTAAATGTTTGGCTGCTAACATGTCTGTTTGTAGTGAACACAAAATTTCTGTATTTTTTTGTGTCCAATTTACTGTTTCAAAATAAGGTTTGATTAATTTGTAGAGAGGTTTAACCCTTTCTGCGTAGTTCAGACTGTAAGTTCTTCCAAAATTTAGGAAACCTAGAATTGATTGTAAATTCTTCAGTGTTTTCAGGGGTTGGAGCCGCTCACACTTTTCTAAAAAGTTGGCTGCCAGGCTTTTGCCTTCACTTGAGAGTTCATATCCTAGAAAGAGGGCGTTGAGATGGGCAATTCTTTATTTTTTTAAGATTGAATTTATACCCTTCCGAGGCGAAGCCAAGTATAATGGTGTTCACCCTGTTCAAGCGCCTAGCCAGGTCATTGTCTGTCAGATAGATATCATCGACATATGACATTGCCTCGTCATCATGAGTTTGTAGTAACTCTTTTACCCTTGCTGAGAATAACCCTGGACTATTCTTGAATCCTTGAGGGAGATGGCAGAAGTGACGCTGTGCCCCCATTATTGAGAAAGCGGTCGAATATCTACTTTCAGGTGCAATGCTTTTACAAAAGAAACCACTGAAATGTTTAATGTGGTTTTATATTTTTTACGCACAATGGTATTCATTAATGCTGTACTTTGTGCATTTTGCACTGTAAATGTTTTACAACATGAGTTTAAGTATCTGTAATCCAAAACTAGATGATATTTACTGCCTGGTTTGGAAACAGGAAACAAAGGATTGTTCATTGATGAGGTGCATGTTTCAATCACCCCTTGGTATTCAAGTTGATCTAAGATCTCCCTGACCTGTTTTTTAGCTTCTTGCTTAACTGGGTACTGCCTTTGTGCAGTTGGTTGATTTTTTAACTGGATTTTGTGGTGAGGTGAATCCTCATCCCATCCTACATGATTTTTGTATAAAGCTGGGGCAGGGGAAACTGCCCATTTCCTGGCATAGGTATATTTTAAATGTATCTGAATATGATTAGAGAAGGCTGGCATAATGATGTCTTCGCCATGTGGGCACTCCCTGACAAATTCTGGTGGCCAGTCTTTTTCTGCTAGAAGTATATAATAGCCTTTGGAAAGTAATTTCCAAAAGAGTGCTTTCACTTTTCTTGGTATGTCTCCCTCCATCCAGAGTGCTATTTTGTATAACCTATGTGGAGAGCTTACCCTGGTATCTGCTGTTTCAACTTCAATGTCCTCATTCAAATCCGTTGTCTCCAGAAGTCCCTTTAGGTTCTGGTGAGCTATTGTTACTTCGGCTGCGCTGTCCAACATTGTCCAACATTGTCTGAGCCCATTCTCCGTTCTTGAGTTGTGTCCTCAAGATCCTCGGCATGTCTGATTTTTAGACCTGCTACCTTCTTTTTGGTGAATTCCTTGTTTTCTGACCGTCCTCTTCTTTCGTATGTCTGTGACGATATCTGAAAGGTACGAGAGGAACGTGTATCAGTATCTTGATACCTGTCAGGTTTTCTCAAAGTATCCCTATTCCTGAGGTTATACCTCCTTTCAATGAGCTCCTTTTGAGGAAACCTACCTCGGGAATGAGAACACTTCTCTTTGGAAGTTTGTTTGCTATTTTCCCACTTCTTTTTAGAAGAGGTAGGAGTGTTTTTAGGAAAGACCTTTTCAGGACTTTCAGACAGTTGTGGTTTTACTGGTTTCCCACCCAAAATGTCTCTGCCTAATTCTTCATAGGATTTTTCAATTATTCTGGCTAGTTCTTGTGGGTGTTCTGTTAGCATAAAATTCCCTAATTTTTTGTGGCTCACCACTAATGCTGCTTCTCCTTTAATATTGTATAATATTATTGATGAAACCTGGCTAAAATTTTTCAGTAATTTCATACCTAAATTTAGAGCAGGCTCTGATCAGTATTTGTTTTAAATCTGTTTCAGGACATCAGGTATTAACACCATAGACAGAACACCATGTGTTTTTAGTGTAGATTGCAGCAAAGACTTTACCCCAAGTGGTGCAATCCTCCAGATGTGGTTTGATCCCCATTGGTAAACATATTGTTAAAATTCTGTGTTTCTGATGAGGGCTAGTATTAGGAAATACTGCTTCGATTTGAGTAATTTTTTGAGCTATCCAGAAAGGAATTTGTTCACGTTTTGCCTGTAATTTACCCGTGACTGTTTGTAAAGTCTCTGATGTAATTTTTAGTGTATTCCCCTGATGAGAGGTTTGTTGTGGAATGACTAATGGAGGTTGGACTGTGAAATTCTGCATGACATATTGGACCAATTGTCTGTAGATTTTGATTAACTCTTTGAGTTGAGTAAGTAATTCTACATCTGACATTTCTTCAATGTCATGATGACGTGTATAGACGGCTAAAATCGGCCATGGTGCTCCTGGTCTACCGAGTGGACCGAGCCTGGTAATGTGATTTAAATGTTTTAGGGTGCCTTTAAACCAGAGCTCATGCTCCTGGTATGTGAGTGGAATTTCAATATCCTTGAAGGGAATATATTCCTCTGGTGGATCATCTTCTTCTAGAAGTGAAACAAATGTGTTACTGGATTTGATTCTGGGACTACTAGCCACGAGTAGAATACCTCTGTCTGGTGATATTCATGTGCCTCTATCACAAAAAATGCTCTACCACCTCTTGATGTTAGGCCATGTTTTCTACGTTATAGAGTGATGGCACTTCTTTAAATTTGGAGGAATGATTACAGCATTCTTATCGGTTTCAGTAAAACCTGTTAAGTTAAAAGCTGGTATGGCGTTGTCGCCTGCAGCTCCACCGTTTTGGGTGTTGTTGACTTTGTCGGCCATTTGTTTAATAAAAGTTGCAGAGCAAGTTTGAAGGGAACAAAGATAAGGTGCAACATATTTTGGAACACTGTATCCTTCAACGTTGAACAAACCAAAAAGCTAATACATAGGATTTTTGCCCTACTCTGCTATTACAGATTATTACCTCTACCCACTCCTGATGTCTATTGGAGTATTTATGAGTAGGGGTCTCTGAGAAAAGCACGACTGAGTTACTTCAGTATCTAGCGTTAAATTAGTGTCTTACCAAACCGTTGGGCGCCATGTAGGTAGTTCCTATATCCCTGATAGGCTCTGCGCATTAGAATAATATACACTATAGTTTTGACATAGGACTGAGGTCAGTATGTCTCTATCGAGTACATTAAACTTAATTGCTTGTGTGTGCCAGCTAAATCAGAGGTCACTAGAAACTTTCTCGAATGAACAAGAAGGGATAAACATGACAACTTTGTTACCCTTAGAGTCGGAATAATATCTTCAGAGTCATGGAAACAATGGATAACCGTTTCACTCAGTCAATCGTGCATGCTTCGTTTCTACAGAGTTGTTGCACAGAAATAGGGAGACAGGCGTTTCAATAAAAAGGGTTTATTGAACAGTCTTATTTCTCATGCAAGAGATATGAACTGCTACAATCGTAAGACAGAATGCGAAGTATAATGCATATAGCGCAAACAGTAATATAAAAAAATACTGTAATAGCATGGTGTGTAGCTATGACATATATAAAAATACACACATAAATCACACAGGCTAAATTACTCAACTGGTGCTTCTAAAAGAATCCTACCTCAGTGTACCTAACCTAAGTCTAGTACGAGAAAAGAAGTAGGTGCTGTTTTAGCTATAGTTTAGTTTAGTTTAGTTATGCCAAGAATTGCCAAAGGTTTCTCTAGGTTCTCATCAGCTCCATACCCTAGAATGAGAGAGGTTGGTATCTCTTTCCCGGGACTCGATCTCTAACACCCCGCTAGGGGAGTCAGAAACACTGGAGCTGGATTCTTGGCGAGGAGGATGAGAGCATCTGGTCAGTGCGTCAGTTGGGGACTTGACTTCCTTCGGGACTTGCTGTGGTGAGCCGCGTTGTGCAAGTAGGTAGCCGGACCGCACCGTGCCTTGCCATAGCAAGTGAAGGTATATTTATACATTGAAGGTGTTTAGGAATGCCAGTATTGACATAAAAGTCGGGCATAGAACATCAAGAATGAACCCCTGAGGAATAAGGGCCAGATGTAGGTAGGGTTTTACCGGTCGGTAACGGCCGAATTCGGCCGTTACCGACCGGTAAAAGGAATTTGAGATGTAGGGGGCAGAATCGGTAATTTTACCGTTCTGTAATTTACCGATCTGTAATTTTACAGAATCTGTAAATATACCGGTCGGTAAATTTACAGAACGGTAAAATTACAGATTCTGTAAAATCGATATGTAGGTGGGACTCTGATGAGTCCCACAAGGCCTAAGAAATCGGTATTTTACCATCAAATTCAATTTGATGGTGAAATACCGATTCAGGTGAGCATGCAAATGTGTGCATGCACACCTGTGCCATATGACAGGCAGACCTGCCCTTAGGGCAGGTATGCCTGCCATATGGCCCCCGAACCTTTTTTGGGGGTGCTAGAGGGTGTCAAAGTGACACCCCCTGCACCCTTGCCAAAAATCTGTATTTACCGATCGGTAAATACCGACCTGTAATGCCCCATTCATTCCTATGGGCTTCAAAGCCCATAGGAATGAATGGAGCATTACAGGTCGGTATTTACCGAATCGGTAAATACCGACTTTTAAAGAATCGGTAAATCCACATCTGGATTTACCTACATCTCGGTACATCTATTTTACCGACTCTTAAATACCGAATCGGTAAAATTCGGTATTTAAGTGTCGGTAAAATAGATTTACCTACATCTGGCCCTAGATGTTTAAGCATAATAAATGAGTTCTTAGAGAAATCAATATTCAAGCAAGGGGAAGTCCTAAAGGCTTAAGAGTCTGGTTTTCCAGGAACTTGTTGTGAGGTAGATGAATGGATGTAAGTAGCCATGCCTGTATTTGGGTAGCATGGACTATGACTAAATAAGGGCTGGATTTCTATGCCTAAATAAGGGCATGTGAATTGTATCTATATAAGGGCATGAAGCGAGAAATTCATACAGAATCTAAATTGATACACAACAGGATACTGTCGCAGTATTTGCTCCTACCTCAGAGCTGTTCTCCATAATTCAATAAAGGGTATGGCTAGCAGTGACCCACTGAGACGCAATGACTGTTGACTGCCTATAAACTAACTAAAACCTGCCTAAAACCCTGGGTCTGAAACACTGTGTCCTATGCAAACTGCTAAATTCTGGTGCTAAATCAGTGAGTGAGTGTGTGCATCTGTAAGATATTTGTGACAAAGTGTAACAGCAACTATCAATGCTCCTGCAGCTACTTCATAGACACTAAAAAAGAAAAAAAGGAAAGTATTACTCAAACTTTCCACATACACACTTTGCACAAACAAAAGCACATATTCAAACAGGAAATAGCCGGAAGTAAAATATTTCTCAGGCAAATGCCAGCTTTTTGCGTAGTCCATGTCTTTTTACATACAGATCTGCATACAAAAACCACGGTCTAGGTTGTGGGATTCCCAGTCAATTCTAAATCAGGCATCCCTCCAGAGGCCTTCTAGTCTAGATGTTCCACCCACAACTCTCAGCTAAGCTCTACATGTCCTAGCCCTGGGTATGGACAATACTGGTCAATTTCCTTAACCCCATTGAAAGATATGAGCCTCTCACTGCAATTTATAGTGCAACACATTGCAGATATCATGCCCATCTCTTGGCCCTTGTTGTACCTTGAAGCTGCCACCTCAGGAATGCCACCAATGAACCTGTATCATATGTCCAAACAGTGAAGTTGGAAGACATTCATAGCTTGTTTGACAGCTTGTCACACAGAGATAATTAGCAGGATGTCTAATCACAGAAATGGTAATACTTTATGCACCATGGACTGGAAAACGTGGCCAAATTGTATCCCCCAACCAATGCCTCGGACCTAAAAGATAATGCCACATCTCTGCTCCAACGACAAGCATCTTTGTAAAAGCCTTGCTATCCTCAAAACCCCATCTTTCTAAATGAATAGTTTCAATTGGTTTTTCCAATACGTTTGGCTATTCCTAGAAATTGCTTATAACATAAAATTGACTTTAATTTAAAATGGACACACATGACTACAAATAAAAGAGCACAAATTATTAATGAACAAAGTGCTGCTACTAGAAAGAAAGGTATGAAAATATCTCTCACACCCTACTGCTGCACACCTTCCCTTATTTCTGGTTTAGCCAGTTATTCTAGAAAGCATAATAATGTTTATGATTTCATTTATTTCAAGGGAGAGGTTGTAGCCTCATGGCTAAAGCGGTCAACGTGGAAGTTGAGGAACCTGTCGAAGTGGAAGTTGAAGAACCGTGTTCGAGTCTCCGCAAACATCCTGTGATTCTGGGCAAATCACTTAAACTGCTGGTGCCTAACAAAAATGAATGTGTCCTCATGTAACGAAACTGGTGCGACGTAAAGCGCTCTGATACCCAATATCTCCGGGTCTTGTTCGCACTATATAAAACTCCTAAAATAAATTTATATTTGTATTCACATTACAATAATATGTGTTAACAGTGTATCGCTAATTCATGTGTCTTATATTCCTGTAATATGATTTTTGGAGGGAGAAACAGTAGCTTTAAATGACTGTATGAGAGAATTCACAAATTTCTTTTTGCATATGTCACATATCAATGATGTTCATCTTTCCCCATAATAATGTTAAAAAATATATTACAGAGAGACTGTGTGAGAGCCTCTCAAAGAGAGAGAGAGAGAGATGCTTCAAGCGTTCCACAAGAAGAATCTGTGACAGTCTGTTTCAAGGCCACTCATAGGAGCTTGCTATCTGAACTCTGACAAATCATAGACACAGATTGGCCTTGCCTTCTTGCAGTCTGTGGACTTCAAAAATATGAATTATTCGAAGGTATGTGTGTGTACCATTTATGAAACTCCACATTTTTGCAAGATTTTGATGCTAATGTAGACATCAATTGGAATAGAGAGTGAAAGTATGGGGTGAATTGATTTTATTCGGGTGCCGCTCGTAGCCGTTTCCTGCCTCCGGTTTGTCTCTTTGCCAGGAGGGGATTCCAGAGCCCAGAAGCCCTGCAATTTCGCGCATCTGGGCGCAGCCATGCCCACAACCACCGCGCTACATCACGGCTCGCAGCCCCCGCTTCGCGGGAGCCCCTCGTAGCCGTTTCCTGCCTCCAGTTTGTCTCTTTGCCAGGAGGGGACTCTAAAGCCCAGAAGTCCTGCAATTTTGTGCACCAGGGTGCAGCCACGCCCAAAACCACAGCGCTACATCACGGCTCGCGGCCACCGCTTCGCGGGAGCCGCTCGTAGCCGTTTCCTGCCTCCAGTTTGTCTCTTTGCCAGGAGGGGACTCCAGAGCCCAGAAGCCCTGCAATTTCGAGCACCTGGGAGCACCTGGGCGCAGCCACGCCCACAACCACTGCGCTACATCACGGCTTGCAGCCCTCGCTGCGCGGGACATGCGCGTGCGCGTGCCGGTCGAAGCCAGGGCCAAGGGTGGGTCCGTTTGAGCCCGTTCGAGAACATTTGAGGACGGGACGGGGCCTTTCTTTAACATCTTTATTGAAAGGTTAGTGCAAGCTTAAACCACCTTGCAAGCTGTTATCGCCCTATATTATTTAACAACCACCAAGGCATCGACTCTACTTTGTATTACATAATGTCTTCACCTATGAGCAGGAAAGGAAGAAAATCTATCGCAGGCGGCTCCAAAGTGGGAACCCTGGACCAGTTTCTAATAAGAGTGTCTTCGATCCTAGCCCATGAAATTGTACAGACAGTAAAGAGACTGTCCTTGGATATTGCCTCAGAAAAACGATCTTCATTGGGTAACATGGCTCAGGCTCGGTCGCCACTACAATTTCATGTTCCAGTGTCCACCGAGGCAGGCAGCAACGATGCAGGTCAGGGGAATTGTTTATTGCATCAGGTAGAAAGCCCGCCTTGCCTCCCTGAAACTGAGGATGTAATTCTGAGTTCCAGAAATGTATCTAACCCACCCCCTAGTATTCTCCCTGGATCACCGGCCCTACTACCTGGTCTGCATGTAGCTTTAAGCAGGGTTTGACCCAACCAATGATAACCCAAACTTCTAAAAGGAAATGTGGGGGCGTAAATGCTAAAGGAAGGAAAGCCAAAATCAAGAAAAGTCAACACAGTTGATAAGAACGCTACACCATCAGTGCTCCACAGTCCGGATCCAGGCCAACCTCCTAGTGAAGCGATAACTTTGTCCTCGACTTCGGGCGACGAGTTACCTGCTGAGCAGGGGTTGGATTTCTGGACTAAATTGGAATCCATCTTCAAAAAAACATGTCTTCCTATCTATGACAGACTTGACATCATTGAAAATAGACTAGTATGCCTTGAACTGTCATTTGCTTTGGCTCAGGCACGGCTTGAAAGCCGGGCCAAATGACTTACTGTCAATCAACCAATTTTGACTGGGCACCCGAATGAAATTGGCCACCCTAACGACCAGTTGATTGTGAGTAAAACCGTTGAACTTACTGATCCTGTTGTGCCACTGCATATTCCCCCTCTACCTCCCTCAGAAAACCATGTTGTTCCTAGTCAATCTGTGTTGAGTGGAGGGGTTGTGATGGGGGAAGACAACGGGGTGGTACCACATACCACTCAAGTGAATCTGGATACCCCTGTGTGCCACTAGTAAAAAGATTATCGTGTATAGACCTTCCTCCCAAATCTATTCCCTATGTGGTGGTACTTGTGGGGGTCCCTCCTTTAAGTCAGGATAAAAGGGAGGAGTACAAGGACCTCAAGAATAAGTGTATCCATTGGCTTAACTACAATCGCCCATTGCCTGTGAAGGTATCGGCTGAAATTCTGTTTGCAAGGCGTGTAGATTGGGTGGGACCTCGTAAAAAGTCTATGGAGGGAGATTGTATAATTGTTAACTTCAGGGACAGAAGGGCTGTGGAACACATCTGTGAATGGCCCGTGGCAAGCACAGCTACGTCAATACATTCCTTACCCCTTACTTACTTTTATCCAGCATCACATCTTTCCCCCGGAAATACGTTGCCAGCTAGGGAGGTAGAGTCTTGGGGTAATGAAGGGGGAATAAGGTTGTTCAATAGATTTCATAGGTTGTCTGGGTTGGAGGATTGCGATTGATGGTCCCCCCTGTCCAGGTATGGGGTATATCCCTTAGAGCCTAGCCAGGGAAGACCAAGCACGAGAATAGACTCAACCGTGGGGAGTATTAACAGCCATGTTGAGACATTAGCCCCTCAACCCAATGGTATCGAACCAGAAGTAGGGAATACCAATCTGGTCCACCTGCGTGATGAGATACTGTTATATCCACCTATGGGAGAAATAACTTTGACCCTACCTTCTGGTCCTGGTAATGTAAACAGGCAATGTGATTCTTTAGGCAGGGTGGATTCCGGTGGTGGTTTGTCTCGCAAGAATGGGACTACTTCTATGGTATCTTGGAACCTAGCGGGCCTGTGCCCTAAATTATTTTCACCTGAGTGGTCCGATGTTATTGAAAAATTTGACATCTGTCTCTTTCAGGAGACTTGGTCAGTAGATCCTGTTTTCCGCTTGGGCTATCTTAATTTTTATGTCCCAGCTGTAAAGAAAGATAGGGGCCGCCCGGCTGGTGGGCTAGTTATATGGGTTAGGCAGGACCTGAGCAGTAACATCCAGCAACGTCCTGTATGTAATAACGATATCCTTGTAGTGAGATTTATTGTTCCTTCAGGTATTAGCCTAGATATTTTTAATGTCTATGCACGAGGCAACCCAGGGGGAAAAAAATCTGAGGTTTTAACCGCCTTGGAAGAGCTGTTAGTGATTATGCCCTCCAAAATTTTGCCTCTTGTAGCGGGGGACTTCAATACAACTTTTGAGCCATTAGGGCATGACGACCAACGCCTCACAAAGGAGGAAAATTCTAGGTGGGATATCCCCTGTCTTGAGTTGGTACCTATAAAAAAATGGACTGAGGCGGCCATTCAATTAAAGGGGCTGTGTATGGGTAATCACTTGAGGGCAGCTAATGGGCTCACACTATCAGATAGGCTGGGAATTAACACTTACGATAATGGCCACAGGTCTAGTCGTATACACTATTTGCTCGTTCACTTAAGACTGTGGCATTATCTAATGGATATGGTGGTAACTGGCCTTATCGAAAGTGACCATAACCCACTTACTTCTATTTTTAATTTGTCTCTTGCTGAGGGTGCACCAGCCCCACAGGATGTTATAGCGCCAGATCTTATTTTAGCCAATGACATGCGCCATCTAAAATGGCGTAAAATCGTTGACCACCCTGAAACTCTGGCTGCAATTAAAAATGATGTAACTAATGTATTAGTCGTGCTGGGGTCTAGTGATGCTAGTGTGAATTCTCGCTCTTTTGTGATTGATGCCCACACTAAACTTTTTGACCGCTTAAAATCTTACTTTTGTAAGCCTAGCACAGGTAGGATTAAAAAGGGTAAGAAACCTGCTGGGTGGTATAACGAGGCCTGCCGACAAGCTCGGGTCAGTCTCGGCAGGGCCTTAAAAATGAAGGACACATGTAAAATAAGGGCAGCTCTGGGTTGTTACAGGAAAACCCAGCTGGAGGCAAAAAATCTTTGGGATGAGGACAAGTGGAAGGAACTTAAAGATGCCTGTGCGGCTGAGAACCCCAAACTGTTCTGGGACATATTTAAATGGGATAGGGGAGGTTGCCCGGATCGTCCTCAGAACAATGTGGCTCAGCATCTAAGGTTCGATTATTTTAAGCCACAGAATGCCAGGAGTATAGATGAAGAGATCCGTGGATCATTTTCATATACCTATTATGACGGGGTGGCCTTTACTCCTGAAGATGTCGACAAGGCATTAGATGAGGTAACTGGAGGTAGAGCACCGAGTATGGACTGCATCCCCGCTGATGTTTTTGTAAATGACAAGCAAACCTGGCAATTATATATTGCCCATATTGCAAATGCAATTGCTCAAGGAGCTGATGTCCCCCCCTCATGGAAGGGGGCGGAAATCGTTCCGGTGTTCAAAAAGGGAGATAAGCCCGTTGCCGGCAATTATAGGCCAATTAGCCTAATCGACTCGGTCCAGAAGATTATCGGCAGATTAGTTTTGTGCAAGGTGCAGGCCTGGATAGATGATAACGATATCTTGATTCCCATGCAGGCTGGTTTCCGCCGCCTAATCAGTACGATTGACCAAGTTTTTCGCTTTATCACTCTGTACTGGAGGACGGTGGTATTGGGAAAGGGGGCCCTGTATGCTGTGTTCGTTGATTTGAGGGCAGCTTTTGACCTAGTACCGCGTAGCAAACTATGGCAAGTCTTGGGAGAGATGGGGATGGCCACGGAGTTGTTGTCCCTTATCATCTGGCTACATGAGGATAATTTTGCCCGGGTCCGGTGGGGGGCAAACCTTCCCCGTTGACAGAGGAGTATGACAGGGATGTTTTATGGCGCCTACCCTGTTCTCGCTCTTCGTCAATGGGGTGGTTGACTATCTTACCCTGGCCCCCACGGATGCTCCAGTGTTGGCAGGCACCCGTATTCCAATCCTCATGTTTGCGGATGATACCTTGATTATCTCAAAGCCACCGAGTGGTCTCCAGAAGGCCCTTCAGCGATTTGAAGAATTTTGCCATCTGCGCGGCCTAGAAATAAACACTGCTAAGACCAAATTTATGTCTTTCAGAGGTAGCGTGTACATGAACAAATCACCCCTGGAACAGGTTGAAGCTTTTACATATTTGGGTGTTACTTTACAGAAGGATATGCGTTGGAACAGCCAACTCGCTCTGGCTGTTTTGAGGCACAAACAGCAAGTGGGTATCCTTCTAACCAAATTTAAAACTTCCCTAACAAAACCGATTAGCCCAGTGTTAGATATCTATGGAATAAAGGTGCTGAGCTCAGCCCTATACGGTGCCGAGCTGTGGGGGCTCGAAAACCTAAAATGTCTGACTTTGTTGGAGAATGCGTTTCTACGCAAAGTTACGAGTCTCTATCAAAGTACCCCCCTAAGACCATTATTATTGGATCTCGGTAAGAAACCTGTAGAATGTCTAGCCAAGCTTCGCCCTTTATTATATTGGCGTAGGGTATGGTGTACAGAGGAACTCTCACACTACGCCAAGGGCCTCATGGACGTTATTAAAACTGACTCCTTCCACAAAATTAAATGGCTGAAGGAGATCCGATCCCTGTTAGTGAAGCTGGGGATGTCAGAAATATGGGATGATCCTTTAAATGCAGTCTTTCCCTCTAAAAAATTTTTTGAAAGGAAGGTATTGGGAACTGGTATTTACATCAGCGCGTTCTTACGGTCTCTCCACCTATCTTACTGGTCGTTTTTTTTTAATTCAAGTCCTGTCCAGTGTTTGAGAAGTACTGGGACCTGATTGAGAAACCATATGATCGCAAATTGTATTTTCAACTTAGGATGGGTGCTCTCCCAACTCGGGAATCTACTTGTAAATGGGGGGGGGCTATTAATGACAGATGCTGTAAGTGTTTGGAACAACGGGAAACAGTAGGCCATATACTGTTCTTTTGTCCACTATATGCTGCGCCACGTAGCATGTGGATAAAGCCTATCTGTGAGACGATGGGCATCAGAAGGTATGCCGTGGCCTTGCAAATCTTGTGTTCAGACCCTACCCCTCCTATAGCTATAGCTGTGGCGAAGTTCTTGAGTTGGGCATGGTCAATCCGTTTGAAAATGTTGTCCCAAGTAGCCAGCGATTGACTGCCTATGACATCCCATGTACTATGAAGACTTTGAGTTTAACCGCCCTGTCTGTCTGATTAATGTGATGAGCTTCCCTTGGCAGCGTCAGATTTTGGCACCCTTTTTGGAGTTTTACCTCTATTTGTATAATGAATTATTGACTGTTTTTATCACTCTCAACAAAATAGAGTAATCTTTTTTAAAAATGTATTTCATAGTTATCAAAATATTTAATTGTATCTTAAATATTTATTCAACTGGTTTTAAAAACGTATTTTTATATTGTACTTTTATGACTTAACTGTCGAATAAAGTTTATGAACTTATTTGATTTTATTCCATCTCAGATTGCATCAAAGACTGTCATCAATATCATTGATGTTGCCACTTTTCATATTATCGACATCACCATAATGCTTATATCTGGACTTGTGCTTTTTTCACTTATCTTGTGCAAAACAAAGCTCTAACATATAGACAACGCTTTCTAAAATGATTTTGCAGACTCCTTTTGTGTTGTTCCTTCGGGGAAAGTTTTTCCAGTAACCCACACTAAAATAAAATGCATTACTTTTCGTCACTGGCAGGATTTGATCATTATCCGACCTGCATTTTCTTAACTTTTGGGAAATGCATAGGTCACAGTCTGTCCGCTTCTCCTACCCTGCTTAGAAGTAGGTCCAAACCCGTGCATGCACGAGAGCCAAGCAGAATCTACTAGGCCCTACTTACAAGGGAACTTGTAAAGTATGTGTCAAAACCAGTGATGTAAAGAAAAAGTCAGGACATAAGAGAAAGTCTTAGGGGTTTATTAGGATGGCGGGCGGGCTTTGCCCCTTTTGGGAATGTGGACCCGAAAGGGCGGGGGTCCCGATATTGGCATTAGGATGCGCCCGCCACACAGGTGGGCGCATCCTGTATATTTACCATTGCGGGGGGCGGAGCTGAAATCTCTGCCCGCCGCAATGGTAAAAATGCACGTTGTGCATGTCAAAGCACAACATGACAGGCACCGCGCGGTGCCTGCCATGTTGCACTTTGAAATGCGGGGGGGTACCATTGGTACCCCCCATGTGCACCCCCCAAGCCCCGGACTCCCAGGGGGCCCGCAAGGGGCCCCCGCAGGGAGTCTCCGCATGCCTTTCCGTGGCGTCATTGCCGCCACGGAAAAGCATTTGTAAATGTCCATAGTAATATGGCGGGCGGTGTCTAACAGACATCGCCACCATGTTACTCATTTTCCGCCCCGGCGACAGGGGCGGAAAACAGGCGGGCGGTGTTTGACACCTCCGCGGTCCCCCCCGCCATCCAAATATGGCAGGGGGAATTGGGCAGTGGATGTCGGGCGGATTTTCTCCGCCCGACATCGTAATGGACCCCTTAGTGTCTTTCTGTCTCTAAAATGCTTTGGTTGCACAAGGTTTATTATGAATGCACCTATGTTGTCAAACTCTTAATTAATCCAGCCATTCAAGCAGTCATGAATTAATTCACCCATCTAGTCATACAACTATGGATTATTTCATCCTTTCATTCATGAATTCCTATACTGAGTAATTAATCTTTTGTGATATATTGACCACATTCACCCAAAACGGAGTCATCGCTCCCTATTTTGTTTTTATCAACAAGTTGCTTTAAATGTGCTTCAATTATGCATGTTATTAGGGCTATGTGCGTATTTCACTTTTTAACTTTAAGTTTTACACTCTACACCCAATTCACAAAGAAAGTAGTTCGTGCGAACGCAGAGATTTACATTTATGTGTATCTATAAATTTACAACATTTCTTGAATTTCCAAACATCCTCAGAAATATGCATGGAAAGCTGTGACAGGCACAGACAGGTTTGCATATGTATTTATTGGGTGATCATGCATCATTCTTAGTGGAATACGATTCCCGCTGTGTGGAAATCTCCATTACGGAAAACTCCACACAGTGAAATAGGTTTGATGTGCAAACGTGCTTTTTTTAATCTCTGGGGAAAACATTTTTCCCTCTGAATAAATGTAATCTCTTAGAACCCTATGAAATATACCATTGATCTATCCTCTTCCTGCCCTGAAAGGAATGTCTGCCAGACATTTGCTCAAGTTAAAATTCAACAATTTCCTCGGTGGAAAGGGGAAGGTGAGGTGTTTGTGATTTCCAAGAAACTGCCATGTTTCCCTGCATGCACAAACTTCCAACTACGCCGTGAAACACCTACTTACCAACCATTTGAATGGGAATTATGTGTTGGTAGAATTCTGTACTTATAGCAAAGATATCTGCAAAAATAGGCTTAAGCCTGCCAAGAATCCCTTTCTGAGTTCATTGGAGGTCTAATTAAGTTAAATATGGTCATAATCAGATGCTGATGAGAAAATGTACCTTTGTAAATATACCCGTCTGTGTTTAGCAATCGCAAGCATAACTATGAGATTGCTGGTTATCAGCCACTGTGATCGCATTAGTTTGAGTACTGAAAAACAGTGTTCTTTGCTTTTGGATTACCTTAAATAAAAGGACCCGGCTCACAACATTGGGGATAGGAAAAAAAATCATAAAGGAGAGAAGCCTGATGTGCTTTTAAGACACCCAGCAGCACCAAATCTACACAAGGGGATCGCCATTCAGGCAGATAGAACTTTTTTATTATCTCTTCTAACTTGGTCTTATGTGATGTAAAAATTCAAATGCATGAATAACTGCTTCTGAGAGTGCATAACAATTTGGAACTAGGGAAGGGTCTGAGCATCAGCATAACTGCATGAACTCCAGTAGCTTGAGCGCCCTCTGGTTTCCACCTGCAAAAATTGTGATACATGGTCAGCTTCAGAGGGGGTACTACTTAATTTTTCTTGTTGAAATATTTTTATTAACATATCTGTAATAGAAACTTGTTACATTACATTACATGTGAAATTGGCTTCATTTCATGTGATAATCGACATTGGGCATTACAATCTTTTCTCTGGATTGACATCTATTGTGCACCCAATACAATTGTTTCAGTAACCAATGTTAACATTGTACTGGGGGGTGAAACTGGGGTAGTATTCTTAGGACCTTGGGCATATGGGACAGGCGGGGTGCCGGGGCTATTGCAATCCTGCTGGCAGGTGTGACAGAGTTCTGCTATGGGGGATCCGTCCAGCTGTTGTTATTCGTCTAGCTGTCTTGTGTGGTACATGATTGTAGTGTCGTGCTTCGTTACGTGTCTATTGCTGTTTAAGTGGTGATGTGTGCGCTTTCAGTCTGGGCTTGTAATCGCGAATCAACTGGAGCCTGCATGAAATTGTCTAACTCGTCATGTGTGGGATGCTGTTTGAATTGATGCAACAATAGGGTCCACTCCATGAATATGGGGTCTTTGTGCATCCCTTTTACCTCCTCCTCCCTAAGAGTTTCCTCCTCCGCTGCTGCCCATTTGTGTACTACTCCCACCCAAGCCCCTATTGGGGGAGAGAGGGCACTACTCAATGTTATTAAGAAAGGCCGCTCTGGGATCCTTTCTATATCCAACAACGGGAAGATCATGTTCCAAGCCAGCGATACAATTCTGGACCTGATCAACTTAATTTATCACACACTCAGTCCCTCAATGATCCTCCATGATCCCCCTGTGCGTCCACCCATAAAACCCCCCGTCCACTCTGCCCTCTTCTTGTCCACCCAGGCAACATCTCTCACCCTGGACTCTCCTACAATTCATTATGCCCTCAACAAACCCATAGCTCACAGCATTTTGCAGACCTTCAATATCCCTCCCACAGATCATCTCCGCACCATTCCTCTCTATGTTCCACAAATTATTTTCTCTGCCTCAGGTTGCTACTGCCACCCTTCTTTCATCCCCACAGTCAGCCCACATGTCTCCCTCTTCCCCCCTAACTTTTTTGCCCCTCCCCCAACATCTCCCAACACTAGACACCAACAACCAGCACCTCCTGCACTATGTATAGATCAGCATCATCTACTGTTAGTCTGGTGACCTTACATCTTTTTTGTGATTATTTTCATTAACCCTGATGCGTGCTTTCTTGGAGATGAGGGATACTACCTATTTTTTCTGGGAGGAATTCGAATTTTGGATCCATTGATTATACATAGTCTGGTCTTCTTGGCATCCAATTTTTGTCTCCCGGTGAGAATAATGTCACTTTTGACCTTATACCAGTTATCAATAATCTTTTTCCTCTGCACAGAGGGATTATACCTTTCATATTTAGGGATAATATTTTCAGACGTTTATTGGACACTCCATGTCTATTATAATAAATTTAATGGTTTTATTATTGGTGGGGTATGCCATATTTCTATTATTTCTTATCATTCCTACCCTTTGTCTCATGTTATGTGCTTATGTGTTGATATAGTTCGTAATGGTTATGTATAAAGATCGCACAGCAAGACTATTGTCACATGTGTCACTCTATGTGAGCAGGGAGATCAAAGAGATAATATAGAAAAAGAAAAAAAAGAAAAAAGACAAAACAGTTAACAGAAACCTTGAAGGAAATTCCACTCCCAATAATCCTGCCCCCACTACTCCCTTCCCCGGCCCCAGTAATGTAAGGCGGAACAGTGGAGACCCCGAGAGGCCGCAGCTCAGAGGAGTAGATAATACGAAGAAGGGAGAATCTTGGATTGTGACTAATGCCCGATGAAGGATGTTTTACGCAATTGAACATAATCATCTGACAAAAAACATGCCTTTTAAGTGAAAGATCAAAGAGTAACAGCGAATATGAATGTTCAGATTAAAAGCCAAGGCTTGTGAAACAGAAGCCATATTATATCTTCTTAGCAGACAGTGAATGGGCGCACAAAGGTGAGATTCTCTGGCGGTAAACGCACTGCCAGACAAGCACAGAGATGCTCTCCCTTTCTTGAGGCATGAACAACTTGCTCCTCAGAGTAAACTCTACACCGCCGCACCATTACCTCCTCCCGACGAGAGACTGCCTGTCATAATAGTGGCAGATTGGCCGTGGCTGAAGTAGTGAAGGGCAGTGTTGGATATCACCAGGATGGTGCAAGTTTGCAGAGTGCAAAGCTTTTACTTTGCAACAGCAGATGTTGTCCAACTGTACCCTATGTGAATTGAAATTTGACTTACCCTCTGCAGGCCAAATTTCCTCCTGCCCTTGGGTGGCTTGTAATTTACCAGGCACTCCTGAGACAGACAAATGCATTAAATCTTGATGCAGGCACAGAATGCAGGAAGGGTAGGGGGTGTGGATGGGGCTGGTGCCCAGGAAGGCAAGGGTGCCATGATACACCACGGAACAGCTCTGATGCTAGGGTTACTGTGACAAAGCTTTGGTTTGAGGAACTATAGCGTTGACTTGCAGGCACTTACCATGTGATGTGGTGGACCAGCAGTCAGGGCCTCATCTCTAGGCCACGGTCATGCAAACGGGGACTTGATGACAGTCCAACCGCTGTCATGTGTTACTCTTACCTGCAGGGACAATGGTTTCCCACAGCAATGAAGCATCTGTATAGTTCTCCTCTTCAACTTTGCAAGTGTTGCACTTTGCAAAGTTAAACAATTATCAAAAATAATTTGCTCCGTTGTGAGTACTATCACTTATTAACGGGAACCATTGAAGCACTTTATCTAATTTGTAGCATTTGAGAATAAGGCTCGATTACTGCAACAACACGCCCTTATGCTCAATATTAATCGTTTTTGCATTGCAAGGAATCTTGGTCGTGAGTATTCAAAAATTAAGTACACATAATATGCATTTGAGAACGACTTTGTGGCAGGTTTCTTTTCCCATGGTTATTTGTAAGCTGAGGGCCAAATTCAAACTAAAGCAGGCTACTCTAGATTGTTGAAAGATTCCTCTGCATCAAGAGTAATACAGAACAAGTCTAACAAACTGTTTTTTCTAATCACATAAGACAAATTACATGAGTACCTTTACGGGAAATTCAAGTTGAATCTGGTACATTCGCTTAGGCTTGATATTTTCCTTTTAGAAGATAAGCACAATGCTGCATCGAGGTTAAGAAGTAATATGAGTTCATAGGAACGCAGTCAGTTGTGCCTTTTCTTTGTTCAAGTGCCTGGATAATTACAATTTTTTCAGTTTCATGTTGGCACTTGAGATTATTGAGTTCAGCAGTTTTTACAAATTATAAGCACATTGTTTACATGTTGACAACCTGAATGCTTAAAGGTACTACAAGAAATAGGTATTTTTTCGCTCATTGGAAAATTCAGAGACGGGTGGTAATAGCATGGCGGTTCTTCTTGATCTCAGAGAGAAAGACCTGCTTAAGTAGGTAATTCATTAAATACGTTTGTAATTTTGCTGCTAGATTATCATTTATGGTATTTCACCAGAATGGATTCATATATTTGCAATTATGTATTCCTTGTTATTTAGTTTAGAGTTTTTATTGAGAATATGTAACAGTTTTTCTTTCACGGTCACCTGTTTCAATTTAGTAATTTCAGTAACAAGGGGCCCAATTCACAGAACTAACTTAAGACAAAATCCTAAACTTACTACTTTTGGTATTCACAGAAGTTAGGATTTTGTCTTAAGTTTGTCTTAAGACAGACTTAAGACAGACTTAAGACAAAATCCTAACGTAAATCTGTCTTAAGTCTGTCTTAAGACAAAATCCTAACTTCTGTGAATACCAAAAGTAGTAAGTTTAGGATTTTGTCTTAAGTTAGTTCTGTGAATCGGGCCCAAGGCCTTTTCTAACGTTATAATCTTGCAGACACCTTTCAACATCTGCAAAAAAGATTTAAAATTTGGGTATGTGGATTTATACCAGTGCAATGATACAATGTGCGCTGGATTGTCATGTCAATAATCATGGACTAACAATGGTATGATACGGTCAGAGTCCTGTATGAGAGTTACCATCGGATAATGTCACCGCACAGGTGATCGTTACTGAGACTGGAGATTCAGTCTCCACAGAAAGATTTGATGTCTCTGGTGGCACTCATGACATTTTACAAACTTACTAAGGCATTTCATTCTAAACAATAAAATGGTGAGAATGGTGAGAATGAGAGGCAGAGGCAACTCGTGAAGTGAACGAAGTGCTTCGCAATGATAAACTCTTTACCCCTTCCAACAAAATGATATGCTCAAATTTGGAAGTTGCATAGAAGGGAAAAAGGAGTCATGGATGGCATTATGTATCTGTTGAAATCTTCAAATGTTTGCCTATCAGAACTTTTAGGTGTTGATGCCATTGTGAGCATCAAACTGACAATAGGTTTGTCCATTGGTGTGGAGTAATGGACCATTTTCATCCCCGATCCCTACCAAGCAGTCATCAGATTCTTGTGTGGGTTTCTTGGGAGGTCTGTCCCACCCATGTGACACAATCAGGGGACCTCTGACATGGACCCTATACAGAAGCTCAATGGGACTAAAGCCCATTCCATTCTGCGGTTCCTACCTGTAGGCAAATAGCAAGTTTTTCATGGTCTTGCTGGAATTCTCAGCAAGCTCATTCACCAACGAGAGATAAGGCATTTGTAAACTCTAAAGATACTTCATAATCATACAAAATAAACTTCATCTAGGCTGACTTGAATACCCTCCCCTCACAACCCCTAAAAAATTCCATCTTGGAGAACCCTACGTAGAGAGGATCCCCGCTGCACTCTGGATACCATGGATTCTGTCATGATCCTCGGATATCTGGCCTTAAGGTACCAGTTAGCATGATCCATCACTACAGGATGCTCCCAGTCCATTATGCCACCATACTCTCAAGAAGCCCCTAACTATGTCCACCAGTACCACTACAAATGGTTACGCAGGTTACACATGAGTGACAGAAATGTTCAGCTTTAATATTTATGTGAGGTCAGTAAAAATGACTTACCACCCATTCCAATGTATTGGTCTGACACAGATGTCCATCTAATGGGGTGTTGCACTGGGAATTCCTCAGGTTTACAATCTCCAGGCCGATTATACAAGACATCGCCTTTGGTACCTACTGGCATTTCAGAGTGAGGAACGTCAATAGAATTGATTGCCAATTTAGAATGGTAAATAGAGAGTTAAAAGTAAAAAGTGAAGTGAAGTGCATGGCAGTGCCAAAAAGAAGAGACTGGTCACACATAACTTTTCAGCTGATGGGCTCTCAAAAATAGTAAGGTAAAAATACAAAATAATTGAGGATGAGAACGGGGATGGGTAGTGACAGGAACCAACAGAGCAGGTGACGAGCATGGGGTGTAGGCAAAAACAGATAGAGGCCTGGGGTGTGGCCCTTTATAAAAGTACATTTTGGGAAATTATATTAATTAAAAGAAGAGTGGGTCAGGAAAACAATAGAGGAGCAGTAGATGAAGCAGAAAGAGAGACGGAGGGTGACAGGGAAGTGAGTCATCAAAGGCAATAGGGTCACTTCTGTGGAATGCTGGAAGAAAACTGATAAAGAGTCCTCTCAAGTCAGCAGTTGAAGAATACAAATCATCCAATCGAAAGAAGGTGAGTCATCAGGAGCAGAGAACCAGGAAAGACAAGAAAAAAAATGAATTATGAGCTAGGAGTCTGTAGGTGGTACCTAATGATGAATACCAATACTGATATACCAGATAAGGTCATTATCATTTATCTCTGTTCCCCGGTGATGTTCTGTGTTTCCTGACTGATCCAGAATGATTATTTCCCACTTTGTTACATGAACTTCAGGAATTGGCAGCAATGGCAGGAGGGGAAACTACTCAAAGTCAGAGAGCATGAGTGCCTCTAGATAACCGAATGATTATAAGCAACTGTTGACCAAATGGGGATTGGCAAGTAGAGCAGCGTCCATTAAGTGTTTGAGTGGTAAATATCTCAAATAAGATAGGGGATCTTTATAATTGCTGTGTGTCACATTTCTTTGATATTTTCTTTAGGAATGTGTGTGGGTAAAGCTCGAATTTTTCTGATGTGGCAGGATCGTTTGATTTAAAAACAACTTTATACAGAGACCACTGCATTCATTGTAAATGCCTAATAAAAAGCCAGGTGGAGGTAGTCAAAAATATTCAGCAAAAGCGGGTTGATTCTGTTCAGGGGAACAATACACCAAGGGTAGCCAGAGATAAATTGTACAGAAAACCTATTGATCATGGGTTGGGATTGCTGAAGGTTGAGTGGTTATGTAGTTGTGGCACAGTTACTTCAAACAGGACTGGGTGATAACTTATTTTGTAAAATACTAGTTATGTGCTGTGGATTTATAAACGGAAATAAGGGTTAAGAGGCTCGTCTTTTTGTGAATGTTGGCGTTTATTTGGCACACAAAAATTAGATATAGAATGGTAGCTTTTAAAAAGTTGATGCTGTAAAGGGTAGTCACAGAGGAAGAGACCAATATAAGTCATTTTGCCATGTAAGACATCTTCAGGTGGTAAGAGTGAGCAAGAGGTAGCAAACTCTTCACTGTTTTGTTTTCCTTCTTCCTAGGTCTGAGTGACACCGGCAACCCTCTGGATAAAAACAGAATACCTAAGTAAATCAACCAATCAATGATTTGTAGAGTGCTGCTGATCACTCAGGAGGGTGTCCAGGAGCTGAGGGAGGGGGGGGGAGGGGGAGCTGCTGCTGGTTGTTGTCAGTCGAACGTCCAGGTTTGTAGGCCATCTCTGAACTTCTGTAGGGTGGGTGCAGTCCGGAGGTGGAGTGGGAGGCCATCCCATGTCTTAGTGGCCAGGTAGAAGAAGGTGTGGCCCTCGCTTCTGTTTTTGTAGAAGCAGTGTTTAGAAGTATAAGGGTCACCCTTCTTACATGGAACTAGGGTATAAATTACATAACAAAAAAAAACAACGGTTCATGTGGACAATGTATGTGAAATATAATAATATTTAGCTCAATAGCATTTAGCATGGGCACAGGGATGTCAGAGAGAGAAAAAATAAACAATATACACAAAGACGTTTCCAGAATCTTAGCTGTTTAAGTACATTTTTAGTCAAATTAATCATAAAGATGCATGGTGTCCCAAGTGAACATTGAACCTACAAAGCAATTTAGTGAACATTTTGTGACATAGACTTAGGTTTCTAGAATACAGAAAACGACCATAACATCAATATACAATGGTTAATCACAGCCTTCTAGTACATAAGTAGGGGCTGGTAAACGGTTTATTTATACAGTTTTGTCGACGGCGTTTCAACCTCAACATCAATAGGGGGTCTCTTCAGGACCTATCAATGAGGGACACCTGAATAAAGTTGATTGAACCGTCCCAGTGTTGAGTGCAAACCACAGGTAAGAGTGTATGGGAAAAAGGAGAAAAATACTCACATGGGCCCAGCTGAGGGGTGAGGGCCGACAGTTCTGCTGACTATTTCTAATTACTTTCATGTAGCGGACGAACACAACAAAGTGTGTTATGGATGTCAGTTCTTTGCAGCAGCACTATGGAATTGTAAGCCAGTGCTGCGCCCGAGGCTGCCATCATCAGTGTAATACACAGAGACAGCTGCTGTCAGTCTCAGTTATGGTCGTTTTCTGTATTCTAGAAACCTAAGTCTATTTCACAAAATATTCCCTAAATTGTTTTGTTGGTTCTATGTTCACTTGGGACACCATGCACTTTTAGGATTAATTTGACAACAAAATTACATAAACAGCTAAGATTCTGGAAAAGGTCTTGGTGTATATTGTTCCTATTTGTAGAAGCGGGCCATATAGGTGAGGGAGGTGGAGCGTCGTTGTCGGCCAGGTTGGTGGAAGTTCAGTCTGTGGTTGAGGTAGGCGGGTCCTTTGTTGTGCAGGGCTTGCACCTTTTTTGGAGCAAGTGGAGCGCTCTGAGGTGGGGAGTGATGTGGGCTCTTCTCAGGAGGTCGAGGATGAGCCTTGCTGTGGCATTTAGGATGGTTTCCAGTCTACTTAGTAGTTGTGAGTTGCTGCCTGCACAGAGAGAGTTTTCGTAGTCCAAACAACTGGTGGTAAGGGCTTGGGTGAAGTTGCGTCTGGTGTTAATGGGAAGCCATTTGAATAGTTTCCGGAGCATGCGGAGGGTGAGGAAACAAGCTGAGGAGACAGCATTTATCTGTTTCTTCATGGTGAACTTATTGTTGAGTATGATGCCGAGGTTTCTGTCGTGTTCTGTGGGAGTGGGCGATGGGCCTAGTTCAGGTCCAGGTGTTGCTCCCTTATATGAGTAACTCAGGTTTTGTTGGTGTAGAGTTTGAAGCATTTGTTTTGCATCCAGCTGGGTACGCTGGTAATACACCTATGGGAATTGGATTTGTTATTTGTGTGGAGTAAATAAAATGACTAACGAACAACAAAAGCACGTCTATCCTTTCCTTGCAGTAAATGAAGACTTCTTCTCTGATATCTGCTAACTAAATCTCTCTGGGTTTCTAAATCACTAAAGTATCGTATCGTGAAATCCCATCACCAGTGGGGTGTTACTCTCAATTATTGTAGATTTCTCATTGAGCTTCTTCTAGACCTTCTTCTATTGGGACTCTTCTAACCTGTGGAATCTTTCTGTATGCACATCTCATAGGCTTCAACAAAACTCATTGTCCAGAAACCAGAAACGCCCGATTAAATGTGAAATGAAATGTAAGTGAGGTGAAATGCAACCACATCCAATTTTTTTGTGCAATGCCTGTGCGAAAGCCAGAGAACTATGAAGGGAGATGCTGGGAAACATTGGGCACACCATTATTACTCCTGCCTTTGTGTCTTCCCCTCCCCTTTATACATCATTACTCGTTTAGGCAGCCACAGCTCTCCTGAGCTGTGGCAGGTGAGTCAGCGTCTGTCAGTGACAACAAACAGTCTTCTGACCAGGTATCATTGTCCTCCTCCTCTGCAATTTTTGTTCATCCGGTGCAGCTGCTCTGCTTCAGGGTGTCCGCTCTGCTTTCTGCCTCACATCCAAGAGGGTCAGAGTTCCTTCAGTTGTGCTTTTCTGTCAGCCTGTCTCCTCTCTTCTTCACCTCTGCTTCTCCTAGATGCCTTTTCATTCTTTTGACTCATCCTCTTCCTTCACCTGCTAATCATAGTTTTTGTTAGTGTTTTCCTTTCTTTTGGTTTCCCCCTTTCTTCTCCACCCTGGGTACCTGGGTAATCCTTCTCCTTTCTTTTTATCTAGGTTCTCTGGATGGCAGGGATGACCCAAATGAGAGAACACCGATCATCTTCCGAGGTAAGTGAGCACTGCAGCCATCAGCCCTTTCCATGCCAAACTATTGATTCTCAACAGCTATTTTGCAGTATATACTTTGACCTCCTCCTAGACATTGGGGTGGGGTGAAATCCACTGAGGCTTCTCTGACGTGCTAATAGATAAATAGAATACTGTGATGAGAATAAGGGGAATCACAACTGTTGCCACACCCCTTTAATCCATACTTTATAGCCCCGATTATCAATTTGGGATTATGAATGGAGACTCTAGGAGATGATCTGGGTTTAGGGCAATTCACTTTTCCTGGGTGATCTTTCTGTCAGGAATGCAACAAATCAATAAAGATGTCACCAGAGTCTTTGGATTAAGATCAACTAGTAACCAAGGCTTGATGCAACTGTTGCACTGGGCCACCTGCGAAATACTTTAACCTGAAGAGGCAAGGGAGGTCAGTAAGTAAAAACAGACTATACATATCCATTGTCTCATAGATGTTTTAATGAACCCACATATTAGAAAACCCTATCAATGTGACAGGTTGGGAAAAAGATTTGTCTTTTGTAATATTGGATGAAATATAGGCTAAAGTGTGGTTGTAAGTATCTACAGCCTCCATTTGTTTTCAGCATAAGGAAGATTCCTATAGGATTCATATGAGATGATGTTAGACCTGTCGGCCTTAGAATGGTCTTCTCCCAAACTTTCTGCCTTCAACCATGCTATTTGTGCTGATCTTGTTTTTGTTGGCCTTCAGACTCTGTGCAGTCCAGTGTTAAAGTGTGTGTGCACTCTCCCCTAAACATTGTAGAACTGACTTATACTCATTGACACATTTACTTTATTCGTAAGTCCCTAGTAAAGTGGTGCCCCATGTACTTACGGCATGTAATTTAGATGCTACTAATGGGCCTGCAACACTGACTCTGCCACCCACCTATGTAGTCCTGTGAAACATATCTCAGGCCTGACATTGTGTGCAGTTTTAAACTTTCATTTTGAGGAAAACCTTTTGCCCGGCCCAAGCCTTACTTTTGAATACATATAAGTCACCCCAAGGTAGGCCCTGAACAGCCCAGAAGCCAGGGTGCAATGTATTTGAAATGTTGGACATGTACCTTTACATTTTACATGTCCTGGTAGTGAAAAACTCTTATATAACACAACACAGATGAGGAGGGTCCAAGGGGAAACTATATTTAAAGACCAAAAACACCAGCCTACACCCCCAATTTAAACTAGTCACAAGAAATAAACAGCCTGATTCATGTACATGCCGTTTTGCGTGTCCCTAATAGCGAATCATAGCGATTCGCTATTGAGGACACGCAAAACGGCATTCATGTAGGAATTGCTACTTAAATAGCGATTCCTACATGTTCTTTATTTGCGAGTAGCAATTTGCTACTCGCAACTAAGATAGCGATTTTAAGGGTGCCAGGGGTGTCCAAAGGACGCACTGTAGCACCCCTAAAATGCACTTTTGGACAGGTGTTGCGCACACACATGTCCAAAGGACATGTGTGTGTGCTACATGCAACTTTGAAAAATGCTTTTAAAAGCATTTTTCTGAGTTTTTGCTATTTACCGACAGGTCTGACCTGTCGGTAAATAGCGGCCCCAAAAGTTCAAAATCGCTATTTCTTGATGTTTCATGAATAGCATTTGAGGAATCTCTATTAGAGATTCCTTAAATGCTATTCCTCGCATATTTGCGACTTCTTAAATAGCGATTTTTGCATTTGGTATCATGAATACCAAATGCAAAAATCGCACTCGCAAAGGGCCAGATTCTCAGAATCTGGCCCTTTGCGAGTGCAATTTACCTACATGAATCAGGCTGAAAGACTGGTAGCGGTCTGTAGTAAACCCTGAAGATTGAGCAAATTTTCTTTTATGTAAAAGCAAGTGTAAGAGTGTTAGAACCTATAAGTGTGTGAATAGAAGGAAATGAATCCCATCAGCCCACCCATATGGCGGAGTCTCATCATCTGGGATTGAGTAGGGTCATGGTCCAGATAAGGAGACACACCTGGTGATATAGTGTGTGTTTATCTCCAATTCTCCAAGACCACCCAAGATGGATCCGACCCAATGTACTATGCGTGGGTATAATGGTGTGAGAAAACAAATTGCAGTGAAAAAAGTGTGATCAAAATCAGGAACAAGTGCTGGTTAAAATTAGCTACCATGATTTGGGGAAATCTTTATTCGGGGTAAACCATGGTGTCAAGATTAAAAAGATGAAAGTGTATAGCAGTCTGAAATAATGACTGTCCTATATAGTTGGTATCATGGTAGCCAATTTTAACCAGCACTTGTTCCTGATTTTGATCACACTTTTTTCACTGCAATTTTTCGGGTGGTCTTGGAGAATTGGAGATAAACACACACTATATCACCAGGTGTGTCTCCTTATCTGGACCATGACCCTACTCAATCCCAGATGATGAGACTCCGCCATATGGGTGGGCTGATGGGATTCATTTCCTTCTATTCATACACTTATAGGTTCTAACACTCTTACACTTGCTTTTACATAAAAAACATTTTTTTGCTCACTCTTCAGGGTTTACTACAGACCGCTACCAGTGAAAAACTCTTAACATGTTTTTTTTTTTCTCTGCTGTAAGGCCTACCTCTCCCATAGGAGAACATTGGGTTTCCTTATTGTGAGAAGTTGGCCTGGTATATGATGCTCACTAGTTCTAGTGATCACCTTGTACCATGCCAAGCAACCCTTATGATGATTGGTTGTAAGTCAACCTTATAGACCAGCTATCCTAGTAGCCTGGACAAAGCAGTCTTAGGCTAAACTCCGTAAAGGCATGTGAAGCAAGCTGTTTTACCATACACAATCCCCTTGAATACCAAATGAAAGGACACCACACAGATATATATTGAAAATATATATATATTTATTTACTACAAATATCCCCTATACTCTTTATAAGCACAGAAGCAAATGCGTTAAAACAAAACACAGTTTAAATACACAAAATGTGCACAATATGGATGAGGATGAGCCCTAGGGGCCACCTAAACCATATACTAAAATAGTGGTATAAGGACCACCAATCTGAAAGGAAGTAGGCCTAGGGCCTGGGGAATCGCTGGAGCTGTTCGGGACTAACAGTGAAGAAGTCGGGAAAGGCCCGCGGGACTCGGGTGCAGCGCTTAAAGCACACGCATGCACCAATGCAATGTCAATGGTGCGTAAAAGTTACAAAGTTAGTGTTTTAGGAACCTTCCGACTGACCTAGAAGGACGAAACTTTAGAGCTAGGCACTAGAGGTGTGTACCAGTGTAGGAACACTGGCGTTGCTGAGTTACAGCAAGCGGGTGCACAGGTGCTAAGTCGTGTCGGGTTTCGTCACGCAGGTCGATAGTGCCTGGAGATGAAGATGCTGCAGGCGGGTCGTCGAGGAGAGTTTCGGTGGATCCAAGGATGGATCTGAAGATGTGAAGACCTGAAAGCAGAGGGGACAATGTTCAAAGTCACTAGCCAGTGACTACCGTGGAACCAGGATGGAACCAGGCGATGTCGGGTGCAAACAGGTGAAGAGGTGCAGCTTGTCTCCGCAGCCACGTGGACACGAAGAGGTGAAGGACGTCCAGGAGTCGATCACGAGCTGTCCCACAAAGGCTCTAGCTGATGGCGGTGTCGGCAACCAGACCAGTGGTGTAGATTGTAGATTTCGTCACCAAGATGGCCGCTAGCCACGTGCCAAGTGGCCGGATGGCGCGTCGAGTGGCAAAGTGCAAAAGGGCCCCACACTGATCGTAGAGATGCTGGGGGGATGATCTTCGGTGCAGATGCTGCTCAGTGGTAAGGCTTCTCAAACCCCAAAGCACAGTGTCGAGTGTGCCTCGGGTGCTGCGCAGTCAGCTTCTCGGGGGTCTTTTGAAATGGCCACTCCTACGTCTCTCGGTGCCTCCATGGGTCTCTTCTTTGCAGGGACTGTGGATCGGGCTCTGAGATGTCTGGGAGTCTGGGTCTCGTTGGGCTCTGGGCTCGGGCTCCGGCAGGAGGCGGTGGCAAAGCAGACGTCGAGTTGCTGGTTGGTGCCTGTATTCACAGGGTGGTCACTCCTTGGCCACAAGGGAGATTCTCTTCAGTCTTCTGTGCAGCAGAATGTAGAAGTCCAGTTTTCTTCTTAGTTTCAAGTCGAGTTCAGGATGATCTGAAATCTTGGGACACAGCTCCTACTCTTATTCTAAATCTAGGGGCCGGATTACCTGCTAGGTCTCTCCTCTGGGTGGGACCAGGAAGGGGGGTGGTTACACCCCCTTTCCTTTGTCCAGCTTCGCGCCAAGACTGGGGCCGGAGAGCCCCAGCACCGGTTTGAACTGGCCTATGCACAGGGACACCTTGTGTGCCCCAGGCATGTCTCAATCTATTCAGCCCTGTCCTACCCAATACACAAAATCCTGTCTGGGGTGGTGCTAGCACCTCCCAAGGCAGGAAACCCTTTGTCCAAGCCTCCCTCGCTGGAAGGACTCCCAGCAGCAGGAGGTCAGACTTGTGTCTGTGGTGGCAGCATCCATTTTGTGATGCTGAGGCTCATGTTTAACTTTACCCGGGTTTCAGGTTATGTACATGTCGTGTCCCTCTAGGAGGGTGGAATGCTACCCCCGTCGCCAGAACTGGCGAGGGGGTAGTATTCCAATTCGTATGACACCTTACTTGACATGTTTTGATAAAGCCAAACCAAAGATAGCAATTAACCGCTAGGTTCATAATGCACTTAAGAGTATATGGTATGGCAGTATCATGGAACAGCTAAAGGACATGGTTTCGAAAGCTGCAGACAGGCTCAGCTCATGCTAGAGCACCATCTCACATATTTCCAAGCAGTCTGCCTCCAGGATTGATGAGGTCTTCCATAGGAGTGGCTGATAGGAACATATGTGTCCATTTTAGGTTAGATATAGATATACTATACCCAAGTAAGGGGTAATTACACCGACTTACCCCAGCTGAGTGATCAGCCAGTTGTGTCAAATATGGAGGCCAGTCCAGGGGTGGCATAATACATGCTGCAGCCCCTGGTAGGCCTTGGAAGCACCTATGCCCTGGGTACCTGGGGTACACTGTTACAGGGGCCAATAAGGTGAACCAGTTCCAATTGTGTATGTACCTAAGGTACATGGAGTCCATTTTAAGGAGAGAGCAATTAGCCTGGGGCCCTGAATAGCAGGATTCCAGGCCAACTAAGTCAAAAACCAGCTAAACACTAGGCAAAAAGTTTGGGGGTAACCATAGTCAGATATCCACCTTCCTACACAACCCCCCCCCCTAAACGAAAGGAGATAAGGCTATCCTTGACCAGGTAAGCCTATATTGCCTAAGTGGCCATATAAAGAAGTACCAGCTCTGGCTTGGTTACCCCCTGTCTCATGATCCACTAAGCAATCCCTCACCCTAAGGGTATCTGAGGGTCTCCACCATAGGGAATCTCTACCTGTGGTGTGTTTTGGCAAAGTTAAAGGCTGGTGTTGAGGTGGAGTACTGAAGTGAGATTCCTCTGTAGGACTCAGCTTCCTCCAATCACTCTCCACCCTGTAGGCCTTTCTTTCCTTGACTGAGTTGCACTGTGCTCTCAGGGTCAACCTCTGGCTGCCTAAAGCTGGAGGCTGGGTCCCTTCTGTTGGCTTACTGGAGGGACAGGTCAGGTTTGGGGCCTTGGGGTCCCAGGTTTGGCTGTGCCCAACAGTGTCCATTTGGGGGAGGTCCCTAACTAGTTGTAAGGGGGATCCCTCAGAAGTTTTTAAAGTTTTCACCTTGCTAGGGCTGCTAGCTTTGGTGCCCCTAATCTGCTGATGGGGGTGCTTTATTTGACAGGGGGCCTTTGGGGCTCACTGACCTTCTTGTCCTCTGCAGCCCTGGGCTGGCTGAGGCAAGGTAGAGAGGGGCAGGTTACCTACTCCAGACTGGGTCCCACCTTGGAAGGGTCCACTGACATCAGGGGCTCTGCCAGGCTAGGCCTGACTACCTCTGGGGCAGTTTCTTCACAAGGGGTAAGATCAGTTCCCTGAGGAGGCTTATCCTTTCCTAATGTCTGGTGGGAGGGATATTTCTCTTCCTCCTCAATGCTCTCTGTTTGTGTGGAGTGATCCATAGTTTCAGGCTTCACAACACATGAATCAGTTTGAGTTTGGGCTGTGGCCATCACAGCCCCACCAACCTTTTCAGGAAGGGACTCAGTTTGGGTATGGGCTGTTACCATAATAGCTCTGCTAACTTTCTCAGGAAGAATTTCTACTGAAGATGGGGATGAGATTTGCTCAGCCCTACCAACCTTTTCAGGAAGGACATCTTGTATTGGGGCTGTGGCCAGCACAGCCCCACTAACCTTTCCATGGAGATTTACCATTTTAGAATGGGTTTGTTGTTCAACCTCAGCCCAGGCTGAGATTTCCAAATCATTCCCCAGTAGACAATCTACAGTCAAGTTTGAGGACACTGCCACTCTCTTTGGGCCAGTGACTCCTCCCCAGCTGAGATTTACCACTGATATGGGATGATTTTTCTGAACTCCATCAATGTTTGTCACCTGGTATGTGGCACCAGGTAAAAGTTGCCTAGAGGGGACTAGATTCTCAGTCACCATGGTGATACTAGCCCCTGTGTCTCTGTAGGCCTCAACTTTCAAACCATTGATGAGGGGTTCTTGTCTATACTTGCTCAAAGTATTTGGGCAATCAGTGAAATTGGCAAACCCCGTGCCAGTCTCATAGACAAGATCAGTTGGGGACCTGGTTAGGCCAGAGTCCACCTGTGTTCCAAAGGTAAACCCACCCAAATTCTTGGGGGTGCTCCCACCACCTGGGGGACCACTGCTAACAGTGACAGGAGGTGTTGGAGCTTTACCTGGAGATATGTTTTCCTTATTACTATTCTTTGGACAACAGCTGTCTGTTTTCCAATGGCCAACCTGTTTACAGGCATGGCAATAAGGCATTTTCTGTGTAGAGGAAGTGTCTTGGGACCCACCCCCATCCTTGGAGTTTTGGGGCCCTGGGGAAGTCTTCTCTTTTGATTTATCCCCACCCTTCTCTTGAGGCTTGGTAGTCTCTTTCTTTTGGTCACCACCCTGGTTCTTAGGCCTGATCCTGGTTCTGACCCATTTGTCTGCCCTCTTACCCAATTCTTGTGGAGAGGTCAGATCAGAGTCCACCAGGTGCTGATATAGAAGCTGGTTTTGACAATTATTTAAGATTTGCTCTCTCATCATCAAATTATACAATCCTGTATAGTCTGTAAACTTACTTCCCAGCAACCAGCCCTCCAGAGCCTTAGTGGCACATTCAACAAATTCAGACCAGTCCTGAGTCTGTGTCGTCTGGGTTTCTCTGAACATTAACCTGTACTGTTCAGTGGTTAAGCCTAACCCATCTATCAGAGCACTCTTCAGGACCAGGTAGTTTCAAGAATCCCCATCACTAGCTGTGAGGAGTCTGTCTCGGTCTCTACCTTCAAAGGAGAGCCACAAGATTGCTGCCCACTGCTCCTGAGGGATCTGCTGTACTCTGCAGGCTCTCTCAAGTGCAGTCATCCATTTGTGGATGTCATCCCCAGCTTTGTAGGGGGGCACAATCTTACTGGGGTTTCTATTGTCATAGGACCTGTCTTTATCCTTAGGGACAGTGCTGCCACCAGTGGATCCTAATCCACCCTCTCTAAGCTGTCTTGCTCTAGCAAGTTTCTCTTTGGCCAGGGCAACTTCTAGTTCTTGTTTCTGGATCCTAAGCTCAGCCTCTCTCATTTTGGCCTCATGTTCCCTTCTCTGAGGGCTAGTCAACCCCCTTCTGGAGTGACCATGAGAACCTCTAGAAGCTTTGGAGATCTTGGATTCACCTGAGTGATTCCTTCTCCTCCTTTGCTCCTGGTTAAGTCCACTTGGGGGTCTGAGTGGGTTTGACCCTGACTCCGTCCCAAATTGGCTTAATTTAGCCTGGCTAAATCTCCTGACTGGCACCTGACTAAGTCTCTCATCATCAGAATCACTTTCTTCCTCCTCCTCTTCCTCTTCCTCATCCTCAGGCTGAGTATCTCCAGTGTTCTGGTCTTCCTCATCTATCTGGACAACAGGGACAGGGGTGTCAGTATTATCATCTTCAGTGGGAGAGCCTCCTTCAACATTCCCTGTGGGGTCTGTTTTAGAGGTCTTTAGGGCTTCAGACTGGTCTAAAAGCTTTCTGAGATGTGCTGTGGTAGGGGCTGGACCCGTCTGGAGACCTCTTAAGGTACACATCTGCCTCATTTCTTTAAAGTTTAACATAGCAAATTTGGATGGTGCCTTTGGAGGGTCACTCTCAACAGGGATAGGTCCAGTGGACCCCTCTGCTCCAGACATTGCTCTAGTGTGGGTGGATATGTTGCAATCTACCTACACTGGTGTTTACCTACTAAACCTATCTAGTAGTTGTAGTCAGGGTGTTCTACTCCCTATCCTCTACAACAACTACGTTCAGTAGAACTTAAGTATACTAGTCTTGTTTTATATGTACCTAACATGTACCTGTATGATCTTTCAAATGATACTCTCAAAGATTGTAATGGTAAAACAACAGCAAGCTCAAATCCCAACCGCTGCTCACCAATGTGAGAAGTTGGCCTGGTATATGATGCTCACTAGTTCTAGTGATCACCTTGTACCATGCCAAGCAACCCTTATGATGATTGGTTGTAAGTCAACCTTATAGACCAGCTATCCTAGTAGCGTGGACAAAGCAGTCTTAGGCTAAACTCTGTAAAGGCATGTGAAGCAAGCTGTTTTACCATACACAATCCCCTTGAATACCAAATGAAAGGACACCACACAGATATATATTGAAAATATATATATATTTATTTACTACAAATATCCCCTATACTCTTTATGAGCACAGAAGCAAATGCGTTAAAACAAAACACAGTTTAAATACTCAAAAGTTGCACAATATGGATGAGCCCTAGGGGCCACCTAAACCATATCCTAAACTAGTGGTATAAGGACCACCAATCTGAAACGAAGTAGGCCTAGGGCCTGGGGAATCGCTGGAGCTGTTCGGGACTAACAGTGAAGAAGTCGGGAAAGGCCCGCGGGACTCGGGTGCAGCGCTTAAAGCACACGCATGCACCAATGCAATGTCAACCCCCCCCCGCCAACTACGTTCTTCCAGCCAAGCCCTCGCCACTGTACCTCGCATCAACAAGACCACCATGGGAGGCAGATCCTTCTCTTACCTGGCTGCTAAAACATGGAACTCACTCCCCACTTACCTTCGCCTTACCCAGAACCACCTAGCATTCAGAAAGCAACTTAAAACGTGGATATTTGACAAGTAATCCTCCTCCCCCCCCTAAGCGCCTTGAGACCCTCTGGGTATGTAGTGCGCTATATAAATTCTCTGACTTGACTTGACTTGACTAAAAGTTACAAAGTTAGTGTTTTAGGAACCTTCCGACTGACCTAGAAGGATGAAACTTTAGAGCTAGGCACAAGAGGTGTGTACCAGTGTAGGAACACCGGCGTTGCTGAGTTACCTCACCCACAGGAAGCGGGTGCACAGGTGCCAAGTCATGTTGGGTTTCGTCACGTAGGTCGATGGTGCCTGGAGATGAAGATGCTGCAGGCGGGTCGTCGAGGAGAGTTCCGGTGGATCCAAGGATGGATCTGAAGATGTGAAGACCTGAAAGCAGAGGGGACAATGTTCAAAGTCACTAGCCAGTGACTACCGTGGAACCAGGATGGAACCAGGCGATGTCGGGTGCAAACAGGTGAAGAGGTGCAGCTTGTCTCCGCAGCCACGTGGACACGAAGAAGTCAAGGACGTCCAGGAGTCAATCACGAGCTGTCCCACAAAGGCTCTAGCTGATGGCCGTGTCGGCAACTTGATTGGAGCAAACAGGCCTTGGCTAATGCAAGCCACGCAGGAAGTGGAAAAAGCTGGTTACTCAGACCAGCAAGGTCAGAGCGGGGGCTCCTTCTCAGGAGAGCAAGGGCCAGTCTGGAGCAACCAGACCAGTGGTATAGATTGTAGATTTCGTCACCAAGATGGCCGCTACCCACGTGGCAAGTGGCCGGGATGGCGCGTCGAGTGGCAAAGTGCCAAAGGGCCCCACGCAGATTGTGGAGATGCTGGGGGGCTGACCTTCAGTGCAGATGCTGCTTGGTGGTGGGGCTTCTCAAACCCCAAAGAACAGCATCGAGGGTGCCTCAGGTGCTGCGCAGTCAGCTTCTCGGGGGTCTTTCAAGATGGCCGGTCCCACGTCTCTCGGTGCCTCCACGGGTCTCTTCTTTGCAGGGACTGTGGATCGGGCTCTGAGATGTCTGGGTCTCGTTGGGCTCTAGGCTCGGGCTCCGGCAGGAGGCGGAGGCAAAGTAGACGTCGAGTTGCTGGTTGGTGCCTGTATTCACAGGGTGGTCACTCCTTGGCCACAAGGGATATTCTCTTCAGTCTTCTGTGCAGCAGAATGTCGAAGTCCAGTTTTCTTCTTAGTTTCAAGTCGAGTTCAGGATGATCTGAAGTCTTGGGACACAGCTCCTACTCTTATTTTAAATCTAGGGGCCGGATTACCTTTTAGGTCCCTCCTCTGGGTGGGACCAGGAAGGGGGGTGGTTACACCCCCTTTCCTTTGTCCCGCTTCGCGCCAAGACTGGGGCTGGAGAGCCCCAGCACCGGTTTGAACTGGCCTATGCACAGGGACACCTTGTGTGCCCCAGGCATGTCTCAATCTATTCAGCCCTGTCCTACCCAATACACAAAATCCTGTCTGGGGTGGTGCTAGCACCTCCCAAGGCAGGAAACCCTTTGTCCAATCCTCCCTCGCTGGAAGGACTCCCAGCAGCAGGAGGTCAGACTTGTGTCTGTGGTGGCAGCATCCATTTTGTGATGCTGAGGCTCATGTTTAACTTTACCCGGGTTTCAGGTTATGTACATGTCGTGTCCCTCTAGGAGGGTGGAATGCTACCCCCGTCGCCAGAACTGGCAAGGGGGTAGTATTCCAATTCGTATGACACCTTACTCGACATGTTATGATAAAGCCAAACCAAAGATAGCATTTAACCGCGAGGTTCATAATGCACTTAAGAGTATATGGTATGGCAGTATCATGGAACAGCTAAAGGACGTGGTTCCGAAAGCTGCAGACAGGCTCAGCTCATGCTAGAGCACCATCTCACATATTTCCAAGCACTCTGCCTCCAGGATTGATGAGGCCTTGCATAGGAGTGGCTGATAGGAACATATGTGTCCATTTTAGGTTAGATATAGATATACTATACCTAAGTAAGGGGTAATTACACCGACTTACCCCAGCTGAGTGATCAGCCAGTTGTTTCAATGTTTAATACATGCTGCAGCCCCTGGTAGGCCTTGGAAGCACCTATGCCCTGGGTACCTGGGGTACACTGTTACAGGGGCCAATAAGGTGAACCAGTTCCAATTGTGTATGTACCTAAGGTATATGGAGTCCATTTTAAGGAGAGAGCAATTAGCCTGGGGCCCTGAATAGCAGGATCCCAGGCCAACTAAGTCAAAAACCAGCTAAACACTAGGCAAAAAGTTTGGGGGTAACCATAGTCAGATATCCACCTTCCTACACTTATTATATTTAATACATTATTAATTTAAACTGGTAGCAGATAGGCCAGTAAAAGTTGTGTTTAAAGAGTTGTAATTTAAAGCCCTCTTTAATGATGAAGTCAGATTTCAAGTTACAATTCTGAAAATGTCAATTTTAGAAAGATGCCATATTCTTGTCCTTCTTGCAAATAAACCTTTTGCCAGGCCCAATCTTTCCTTTTTAATACATATAAGTCAACCCCAAGGTAGGCCCTGAACAGCCCAGAAGTCAGAGTACAGTGTATTTGAAATGTTGGACATGTACTTTTATGTTTTACATGTCCTGGTAGTGAAAAACTCTTAAATTAGTTTTTCTCTACTGTAAGCCCTACCTCTCCCATAGGATAACATTGGGTTTCCTTATTACATTTAATAAGTTATAACTTTCAACGGGGAGCAGATCAATTGATAAAGGTTGGTGTTTAAAGATTTGTAATTTATAGGTCCTCTTTAGTGGTAAAGTTAGATTTTAAGTTCCAATTCCGAAAAGGCCACTTTTAGAAAGTTGGCATTTTCTTGTCCTAACCGTTTGGTGCCCAGAGCGTGTCTCGTGGTCACATGACTAGGTGTAGCTAGCAATTAGTCCTTGTCTATTGCTCCCCACAGCAGTTATAGAAAGGGAAGATAGGTGTTGGCAGAATAGGCCACTCTGATTTAATGTGGGGGCTGAGTTGTCACCTACCACACTTGAACAACACAAAGGCCCTACCCGAACACCCTTATAAAGGGTTTGTCACTACTCTTTTGTGTCTCCAGCCAATATGTGGCCAGGACAGAGAGTAAGGGGATACCTTATACCCCAGGGGAGTAGAAACCTCAAGAACATTCTCTTAGTTTCAACTGAGCACCAAAAATAAATAATGGACTCTCAGACCCAACTCTTCAGTAGCCATCTGCACCTGTGGAAGATTCAGAAGGACTGCTGTGCTGCTTTGCTGCAAGAAAGACCTGCACTCTGCTGGCTTGCTGCACTTTTGTCTGAGTAAGAAGTACTGGACCTGCATCTTGGACACAGGCCCACCAGAATGACTACAATGGCTAGTTGGCTAACTTACTGATCAGAGCCTCAGGGGCAGAACAGGCTCCAACAACTTTGAAACTACCCCTTGAATCTGACAGCTAAGATGCCTGCCATCCAAAGTGGTACCACTTCAGTCCGGGACCCTTTGAAGTGGGCCTGAAGGTGCTCTGCCAGTCATGGTCTCAGCAGAACCAATACAGCAAGCTAGACCACCTTGCAAAAATTCTGCATCAGAACCATTGCCCAATGCCGAACTTTGCTTTACAGCCCCACTTCTTAACATAACCACTGCTGCATGATGCATCCTTGACACAGGCCTTCTCATCACAAGCCTCGGCCTACAGCATCCTTGACAATGACACTGGACTCCAAATTGCAACTTCGCAACTTCTTTACAACCAGTAAGCTTTCAATGCATCTTCGACTAAGGACTTCAGATCATAAGCCCCTCGTCAACAACATCCTCATCGACAATACAGGACCTCGCATCACAGCCTCGCAGCTTCCTGGAACCACCTCTGCACAGTGCAATCTCCACAGAAGGACCTTGTATGGCCTATGCTCCAGGACGCATCCTCAGCGCTAGACTCCACACCGCTCAGCAACAAGGATTTAAGGTATTATGTTCAGGTGGCCTAACTGGGTCCCTGAAACCCTTCCACAGTCCAACGTGATCGGCCTGGATTTGTGACCTTCATCTCATTCTAGCACAGCCAGATAACCAGGGTTGGTGCTGTGTACTTTTTAGAGCTATTTTCACTTTAAAATTGCATATCTCCAGTTCCACTTATTGAATTTTTGTTCTTTGGTCATAAATGACTTTATAGTTGTCTTCTTGCAGCTGTGAGGTGAATGAATCTGTGCACCCTTCCCATGAAGTTAGGGTAAATAAGAATCGAGCATCAGCGGAGGGGCACAGAATGACTTAACTGAGGGGAGCTTTGCGTGCAGCCAGTAGGCAAGCATCTCCAGTCAGCCGCCGAGCGCACATTGCAGGGGCGCGGAGACACTGCCTCCTCTCCCCAGAAGATTTCCATAGTAACGGGCCACGACCGACTGCAGGGCACCGAGACATCAAATATTCTCTGAGTGCTCGGGAAGGACCCCTTCTTGGAAGCATCACTGCTAGGAGAGATAAAAATGGGCTTAAATGGAAAGAAACTGAAAAATGAGCTTTCTGACATGAATACTGCCTTGATGCTGTAAAGGCATCTTCTGATGAGCGGAGGGCGCAAGAGTCCCTGAGTAAGCCTTGGACTGATTGACTTTGCTACCGCTCGCTGCAGTTGGACTTCTCGTTGTTTCTTGGGCACTTTCTACTACACTGGACTGCGAGGACCAGCAGCCCAAGTACCAGCACAGCTGCGTCCTCTTCCCGGTTGGATTCCGCCCCCTGCCTGCAGCCTGATAACTGCTCGCAGCCCCCACTCCGCGGGAGCCGCTCGCAGCAGTTGGACTTCTCGTTGTTTCTTGGGCACTTTCTACTACACGGGACTGCGAGGACCAGCAGCCCAAGTACTAGCACAGCTGCGCCCTCTTCCCGGTTGGATCCCGCCCCCTGCCTGCAGAAGTATTTACTTGATTACTCTTTCCGTTCGCAGAACGCGTGCGGGCGCACGCCGGGCGAAACCCGGGCCAAGGGCGGGCCCGTTTTAGCCCGTTCTAGACAGAGAAAGACCGGACCGGGCCATCCCTCTTTCGTATGTTCCAGGGAAATTGTATATATGTTGGTATAGCAGTAAGCTCTGGGGTTAGAGGCAGCAGACCCGGAAGCTGAGATCGGTCCTGGACAAGGGTTCAATTCCCCGCCTCGGCGGGTCTTGGGCTAAAAATTCCACGGACTCGATAATTCTCGCCCCGGTGCCTCCTCGACTCCCGGTGCCTCATCGACTCACGGGTTCACACTCTGCGACTCTGGGCAATAGCTTGCTTAATCTCCACAACGGCCCAACGCGGCGGGATGCCTGACTTTCACCTTGTGGATACCCTGCTATCTCACAGGGGAATACCAGGAAGGGTTCCCTAAGCAAGCGCCGGGAAAGCCACTGCGGGTAGCTGTGCGCTATATAAGCTCAACTACATTTACACATTTACATAGAAACCTATACAATAACATGCCTGCACGTGAGAGCAGGAGTAACGCCATTACTGCGGTGTCCCTCCTAACAGGTACATTGGACAATTTTATAGCAAGAGCGAACTCTGTAATAGATGAAGGGATTACCTTATTGGAACGCCGGGTGTCTCAAGACTTGGCCATGACTAAAAGATCTTCCATGGGACATTTTGAGACTGCCCATACTCCAGAGCACACTGCAAGAGCTAACACCACTGAAGTACAAGCACTTAGACATAGCACACCCAGCTCCCAGGAACAGCCCCACACTCAGCTCGCGACTGACCCACACTTATTAGCAGCATTAGAGGCTGCCCCAGTATTAACAAGGGTTAGTTCGCCAGAGAAAATAAACACTAGGCAATTACGGGAGAGACGTGAGGGTGCAATACCAAAGAGAAAACGGGCCAATACTACCGTTATGGGAGGCAGAAAACCGAAAGTAGGTAAAGGTACAGGTAATAGCGATATATCTTACAAGCAAAAGAGGGATAATGAGCGGACCACCCAGAATAGGCACGTCCTTCCGTCACCGGATTTACTGAGTGAAGACTCAGTTTCCGGAGGTGTAGTTAATATCGCGGCCAGAATCGAGGAAGATGATGACCCCTTGCTAAAAAAACTGGGGGCCTTGTTGAGATCTTCCCTCGCACCCCTGGAAACTAGACTCTCATGCATTGAACAACAGCTTTCTCAGCTGGAATTGATTACTAGGGGCTGGTCAGATACTATGAAGGCAAAGATGTTATACCCATGCCCCGCGCAGTTAAGCACTGTACCCGATGTACAAGTAATTAGTAAATCCCCGCTCCCTGCTCAGCAACCGAATTTAAAAATCCCAAATGCACCGATGAGGAAATCCCCGGTAGAATCATCTAGACCTACCCAGTCTTCTAGAAGAGGATCTATAGTATCTAAAGCTCCCCATAAAGAGCTTAGAGGGGGTTTGACAGTAGGGGCATCTCAGGGGGCTGCATTATTAATTTACCACCAGAAACCAGCCCATACCTGGTTGTATTGACTGGAGTCCCAGAATTAAGAGACCCTACGAGGAATCTTTTATGTCCTTGAAGAACAAAGTGACACATTGGCTCAACACAAACTGACCTTTACCCCCACATATGACGAGTAAAATACTGATGGTACGTAGAACTGCATGGGTGGGAAACAGCCCAAAAACTATCCCAGGTGACTGTCTGCTGGTTAATTTTAGGGACCCACGCACGGTGGACCACATTTGCACCTGGAGAAATCAAAATATAAGGCCATCCATAGAAGCCCGACCACTTTCATACTTTTATCCATTAACTGACCTACCTGACTGTGGAGGCGATTGGACTCGGGTTACGCACCATGCTCGGGACAGGGCGGAAAATGGGGGGCATGGACAAATAAACAGCTGAAGAGATATACACACTGAAAACAGGTTAAGCTGCCTAGAAATGGTGGACTGACTACAGTCGACCAAAGAGAAAATAATTGGTAATGAAGAGGGGCAAGGCAATCAGAATCCCTTACAGACGTATAATATAACAAAGAAAAGCGATTTAGTGGGCAACTTCGGTAAGGGCCCCCAAAATACATGCATTGCAATAGGTGTAGGGGGTGGGAGTGACCTTAACACCATCGAGTACACCGCAGGCATCCCTTGTAAATCGCTGGCCACATCCCCAGCTGCTGACCAAGAACAATTTATGTTAGACCATCAATGGGACACAGGAGTATGCCTGGTTTCAACACCTCGTGGTAGCAGCTTAGCTGTTTCTAAAAAGGATAAGGCCCTAATTAAGATCATAGATAAGGGCGATAATACTACTCTTCTATCCTGGAACGTAGCGGGACTATCTAATAAGCTTAAGGACCCAGCGTTCCTGCCCTTTATAGAAAACTTTTTAATCATTTGCCTACAGGAGTGTTGGGAGCAGGATGAAATCCATATTAATGGTTTTCGCACTTATTTTTCACCCGCTAAGCTGTCAATGAGGAGCAGAAACTCAGGGGGTCTTTGCACCTATATATCGAACACTGCAAATGTAATGGTCAGAAAACACTACACGGGATCGAACTATTATCAGTCCTTGCTACTCACAATGGGAGGAAACCAAGTCGTCAACTTGATCAACCTTTACAATAATATTCCAAAGGCAGAATTAAACAAGGTCTTTGACGAACTTTTACAAAGCTTGCAAAACCCAGTTGAAAATAGCCAGACGGGGAACTGTGTTATATTGATGGGGGATTTTAAGTGCCATTTATGTCCATATAGTCACTCAGGCGTTTGTGGGTTGGATAATCTTAAAGGTGACCCTTGCCCTAATTTTGAGCACTCCACTAATGGGAACCTTTTTAATACCTTATTATTCCAGTTGGACCTGGGGTTTGTAAATGAACTATGTAGCCCACAGGTTGTTTTTACACCCACCTTTAATGGCAGGGGGTGTAATTCAGTAATAGATTTTGCTTTGGTTTCCAACAGTCACTTTCGCAATGTTCTTAGCTTTAAACAGGAGACATTGTAATAAGTGATCATTTCCCCATCAGTCTTTCTTTAAATTTTACCTCAAGAAACAGCAAGAACAACGATTTAATTGATAATCTATACAATTATAGGATAACCCTAGCAAAACTGAATTCTTATTCTATAAAATGGAACAGAGTAGAATCCACTGCCTTCCTTGTAAGCTTATTAAAAAATCAGTATAAAGATTTTATGACCTGCCTATCAGAAAACACTGATTGTGTTTCAGTTATTGTAGCTTTCCAGAATATCTCTGAAGAAATTCGTAAAGCCCTCTCTGGAACTTTGAGGAAAAGTTCAAGAACTAAGGCGGAGGGTTGGTTTGATTCAGCGTGCAGTAAAGCATACGCAGTTCTAAAGATGACCCTCAAAAGAGAACCGAAAAATGTCTCTGAGATAAGAAAGGCTAGAGCCACTTACTACACTACAATTAAAAATCGGAAGAAGGAACTGAAGCAGGAGGCGTGGCGAGTGCTACAGCAAGCCTGCATCCTGAAATACAATATTGGATTCTGGAAGGCGGTGAACGCCCCCTTCTTTGTGGATAGAAAAACAGATTCCATAGAGATGGCTATAGAAGAAGGCACCAGGGTAAATCATTTTACTGAATTATATAAAAAAGACGAGCTAGTGGGAAGCAGGTATGTTGATACACCTGGAACAGAGGAGAACAATCCACAGGGATTGTTCCCATTAGATATTGAATTTGTGCTATCTGAAGTTGAAGTAGCAATCGCAGAAAGCGCGTCAGGTAAAGCCCCAGGGCCGGACGGGGTTCCTGTAGATATTTACATGTTTAATACTAAACTATGGGCACCCCTTCTGACTAACGTCCTAAATAGTAGTAACAAAATAGGGTTTCTTCGTACATGGCAAGAGGCTATTGTTATCCCAATTTTCAAGAAAGGGGACCGAAACGGTCCAAAGTGCTATAGGCCGATCTCCTTATTGGACTCCCTGATGAAAGTGGCAGGAAGAGCCATATTAAATAGGCTGCAGATGTGGGCAGAAGACACAGGTGCTCTTTCAAACTTTCAGTATGGTTTTAAAGCAGGACTAGGCACTGTGGAACAAGGGTTAAATCTGACAATAATAATAGGTAAACATGTGGTAGCAAAAAAGGGCAACTTACTTTTAACATTCGTCGACCTAAGTTTGGCATTTGATTGCTTGAGCCATGAAATCTTATGGGATACCCTGTCACAACTAGGCATTGAACTCAACATGTTGAATTTTATGAAAGAACTGTATCGGGGGGCTGGTGCAAAAGTATGATTTGGAAGCAAGGGTGAATGTACATCTAATTTCCCTATAAAAAAAGGAGTCCGTCAGTATTTATATAAATAGCCTGGCTACCCATCTCACGCGAGACAAACTGGACTTCCCCCAAATTAGAGGATGCCCAGCCCCTATCCTACTTTATGCAGATGACGTGGTAATCATGGCCAGTACCCAAGTGGGCCTTCAGAGAGCGCTTACCACCTTTTCAGATTATATGGGAGCCAGAGGTTTAAAAATTAATCAAAGTGTGGAAGGGTATGCTCAGATGTGAGTCCCTTGCTCACTGCACCATCAGGATTCAAGCAAGCCGGGCCGAAGACGGCTGCAATGCCAGAAACCGGTCCGCGGAAGCTTGTTTCCTTTCCAGTAAAGAATTGGCTTGGTAGTTTGGTTTGCCCTGTTCCCAAGATGCACTGGGCCAGGGACAGACTAATTTGCATGTAGCCAGGTTCTGAACTGGGATGGTGCAGTGAGCTAAAAACGGTGATGGATCAAGCCCTGATCTGTTGACTGGGTAGGAGTGTTCTGATTAACTCAGATACTCTGTCCATCACCACCCCCTTTTTGAATCGTTTTGGCCACCACAAGTGTGGAAGGGTATGCTCAGATGTGAGTCCCTTGCTCACTGCACCATCAGGATTCAAGCAAGCCGGGCCGAAGACAGCTGCAATGCCAGAAACCGGTCCCCGGAAGCTTGTTTCCTTTCCAGTAAAGAATTGGCTTGGTAGTTTGGTCTGCCCTGTTCCCATGATGCACTGGGCCAGGGACAGACTAATTTGCATGTAGCCAGGTTCTGAACTCGGATGGTGCAGTGAGGTAAAAAACGGTGATGGATCAAGCTCTGATCTGTTGACTGGGTAGGAGTGTTCTGATTAACTCAGATACTCTGTCCATCACCACCCCCTTTTTGAATCGTTTTGGCCACCACAAGTGTGGAAGGGTATGCTCAGATGTGAGTCCCTTGCTCACTGCACCATCAGGATTCAAGCAAGCCGGGCCGAAGACGGCTGCAATGCCAGAAACCGGTCCCCGGAAGCTTGTTTCCTTTCCAGTAAAGAATTGGCTTGGTAGTTTGGTCTGCCCTGTTCCCATGATGCACTGGGCCAGGGACAGACTAATTTGCATGTAGCCAGGTTCTGAACTGGGATGGTGCAGTGACCTAAAAAACGGTGATGGATCAAGCCCTGATCTGTTGACTGGGTAGGAGTGTTCTGATTAACTCAGATACTCTGTCCATCACCACCCCCTTTTTGAATCGTTTTGGCCACCACAAGTGTGGAAGCGTATGATCAGATGTGAGTCCCTTGCTCACTGCACCATCAGGATTCAAGCAAGCCGGGCCGAAGACGGCTGCAATGCCAGAAACCGGTCCCCGGAAGCTTGTTTCCTTTCCAGTAAAGAATTGGCTTGGTAGTTTGGTCTGCCCTGTTCCCATGATGCACTGGGCCAGGGACAGACTAATTTGCATGTAGCCAGGTTCTGAACTGGGATGGTGCAGTGAGCTAAAAAACGGTGATGGATCAAGCCCTGATCTGTTGACTGGGTAGGAGTGTTCTGATTAACTCAGATACTCTGTCCATCACCACCCCCTTTTGAATCGTTTTGGCCACCACAAGTGTGGAAGGGTATGCTCAGATGTGAGTCCCTTGCTCACTGCACCATCAGGATTCAAGCAAGCCGGGCCGAAGACGGCTGCAATGCCAGAAACCGGTCCCCGGAAGCTTGTTTCCTTTCCAGTAAAGAATTGGCTTGGTAGTTTGGTCTGCCCTGTTCCCATGATGCACTGGCCAGGGACAGACTAATTTGCATGTAGCCAGGTTCTGAACTGGGATGGTGCAGTGAGCTAAAAAACGGTGATGGATCAAGCCCTGATCTGTTGACTGGGTAGGAGTGTTCTGATTACCTCAGATACTCTGTCCATCACCACCCCCTTTTTGAATCGTTTTGGCCACCACAAGTGTGGAAGGGTATGCTCAGATGTGAGTCCCTTGCTCACTGCACCATCAGGATTCAAGCAAGCCGGGCCGAAGACGGCTGCAATACCAGAAACCGGTCCCCGGAAGCTTGTTTCCTTTCCAGTAAAGAATTGGCTTGGTAGTTTGGTCTGCCCTGTTCCCATGATGCACTGGGCCAGGGAAAGACTAATTTGCATGTAGCCAGGTTCTGAACTGGGATGGTGCAGTGAGCTAAAAAACGGTGATGGATCAAGCCCTGATCTGTTGACTGGGTAGGAGTGTTCTGATTAACTCAGATACTCTGTCCATCACCACCCCCTTTTCGAATCGTTTTGGCCACCACAAGTGTGGAAGGGTATGCTCAGATGTGAGTCCCTTGCTCACTGCACCATCAGGATTCAAGCAAGCCGGGCCGAAGACGGCTGCAATGCCAGAAACCGGTCCCCGGAAGCTTGTTTCCTTTCCAGTAAAGAATTGCCTTAGTAGTTTGGTCTGCCCTGTTCCCATGATGCACTGGGCCAGGGACAGACTAATTTGCATGTAGCCAGGTTCTGAACTGGGATGGTGCAGTGAGCTAAAAAACGGTGATGGATCAAGCCCTGATCTGTTGACTGGGTAGGAGTGTTCTGATTAACTCAGATACTCTGTCCATCACCACCCCCTTTTTGAATCGTTTTGGCCACCACAAGTGTGGAAGGGTATGCTCAGATGTGAGTCCCTTGCTCACTGCACCATCAGGATTCAAGCAAGCAGGGCCGAAGACGGCTGCAATGCCAGAAACCGGTCCCCGGAAGCTTATTTCCTTTCCAGTAAAGAATTGGCTTGGTAGTTTGGTCTGCCCTGTCCCCTTGATGCACTGGGCCAGGGACAGACTAATTTGCATGTAGCCAGGTTCTGAACTGGGATGGTGCAGTGAGCTAAAAACGGTGATGGATCAAGCCCTGATCTGTTGACTGGGTAGGAGTGTTCTGATTAACTCAGATACTCTGTCCATCACCACCCCCTTTTTGAATCGTTTTGGCCACCACAAGTGTGGAAGGGTATGCTCAGATGTGAGTCCCTTGCTCACTGCACCATCAGGATTCAAGCAAGCCGGGCCGAAGACAGCTGCAATGCCAGAAACCGGTCCCCGGAAGCTTGTTTCCTTTCCAGTAAAGAATTGGCTTGGTAGTTTGGTCTGCCCTGTTCCCATGATGCACTGGGCCAGGGACAGACTAATTTGCATGTAGCCAGGTTCTGAACTGGGATGGTGCAGTGAGCTAAAAAACGGTGATGGATCAAGCCCTGATCTGTTGACTGGGTAGGAGTGTTCTGATTAACTCAGATACTCCGTCCATCACCACCCCCTTTTTGAATCGTTAAAAATTAATCAAACCTTTAGTATGTGCTGCTCATCAAAGATAAATGTCCAGTGTAACATTTTTTTAGCGACGTCAAAGATAGAACTAACTAATACATTTTCTTACCTAGTGATTACTTTTAACAAGAAGGGGACATGGTCGTCAGCCGCCAACACGAGGAAATTAGCCTTTTCCCGTGCAATTGGTGCGGTAGGATATTTTGCAAATAACTTGGGGGGCTGACCGGTACACATTCTGGTGGATATTTATAAATCGAAATGTGTGTCCACCGCAATATATGGAGGTGGTATATGGGGGATCGCAGACACCCGTGATTTTCAATCAGGTGAAAATGCTTTCCTCCGGTTTTTATTAGCCGTTCCTAATTCAATTTCTACATATGTATGCCACAAGGAATTAGGTCTGGATTATGTCTCGGACCTTATAAAAGTGAGTCCTGTTTTGCTGTGGCACAAGGTATGGATCTCTGATGGAACTTAGCTTAATAGGGAAATAATCCAGGATTGTCTAAAGCTCCAGGGGGCCCTCAAAATTGACTGGTTTATATATGTTAAGGGCTTCCTAAAAGAGATTGGACATCCTGAATATTTTGACTCCCCTACTTCTCTAACTTCAATTTCAAGGAAAAAGCTGAAAGAAATTTGCCTTGTCTTGTTAGAGAACAAACGTTGGCAGCTAGAGGGAAAAAAGGTGTCCGTCTTGCAGAACCAATTAATTCTGCAGGGACAGGGTATTCAGCAATATTTAACCCTCATCCAGAGTAGCTATACCCGCATGCTACTAACACGTTTTAGGGGGGGAAGCTTTTTTAGATTGATTACATTCCCAGAAGCAAATATCTGGTCTAAAAACCTGACCCTGTGTCCCTGCGATGATACATTACAACAGTCGACGATACATTGTATTTTATTCTGTAAATTTTACTCGCTCCCTAGGAAAAAATATTTAATTTTTCTATTGAAGAAATGGGGCCTGAGACAGTGTAGACCTGCCCTACTGAAACTCCAAATGTTAGAAGACGAGATGTCAATGTATTTAGTATCAATGTTCTTAAAAAGCGTGATTAGATGCAGACTAACAATGAATTGAATCCCTAATAGATCTGCACCCTGGCACTGCTTTGTTTTAATTGATTTTTAAATCTTTTACTGATGATTAATTTCCACTGTATTTTATTGTGTATTTACTTGTGCTTTTGTGATTTTTAAACTGAAATCGAATAAAGCTATCTTTGACTTGACTTGACAATACATTTTACTCTATTTTTATAAATTGGTGTGGGATCTTTGTTGTGGTGTGTTTCACTTTAGTACGGTTTGAAGAACAACATAAATAATGTACACATTGCCTACTAGGTAAGCCTGGCTGATTTGTGCCATGCTACAAGAGAGTTGAGCACAGGTTAATTTGGTGCTTGATTGTGACTTCACCCTGACAAAGTATGTACTTTCTGCTTGTTTAGGGTTTTACCCCCTAAACCAGCATCCAATTTCTCACAGATGGCATCTTCCAACTGTTAGCTTGAGAGGTGTGTTTTGTGGATATAATCTAGGTAGAAGGGGATGTGGTGCAACTGGTAAGATGTTGCATATGTGGTGGCCCAGTATACGCATAACATTTTGACAAGAGATTATGTCTCACATTAGGGACATTAAGAGAGCATCGCTAGTTTTTGATTGCCCTGTTTTTGTTGTTAGAAAGTGCAAATTGTTTTCGTGTGCTATTATTTCTAGATGAGAGGCTATGATTGGGCCAGGAATAAAGCATAGTATTACTTTTGGATGTTGCAACTGATTAGTTATCGTATAGTATTTTCTATTGGTTGTATCATGATTGCTAATCACTTGGGTTACCTAATGGTAAATGTTGATACCCTACTAATAATGACTGCCCTCAGTGTTTCAGAGAAGATCATCTGAAGCATTGGCCTATGGACCATATTGCGCTGTGTTGTATACCTGCTGCATTTTACCTGGAACAGATGTTGGGGCTGCTTACCACTATTCTAATTGTAACAAACCATATCCTCATTCCTCTGCGAGAGAGTAGTGAGTCAGCAAGGAAAGATTTGATATAAAAGAATTTCAATACAAATTGTCACCTTGAAGTCTCATGAGATTGTAGCATGTGTGGTTTTTGGACATATTTTTTAACATGGTATTGGTTGCTGGTACCCAGATCTGTCAGGTGAATATGACCATACCTTGAGAGGAAGACAAGGAGGAGAAACCTCTTGAGAGTGTGGTTTGCCCATTAAACTTTTGCAGCATCTGAATAATCAACAGGGGACTTTAGATGAAGCAGAGGCCACAGTAGACATAAAACTCACTTAGTGGCATCTTGGCTGACATAAAAGCTCATTCCCATCAAATCAGTAGCAGCAGGTGAGAGGAAGAGACACATATTGTGACGGGAAACATCCATTAAAATGCAGACATTACAAGATACTACCTTTACAACGCAACTGTTACAACGCAACTGCCTGTACATCACATGCCATTATAGCGCATGCCATTACAACGCATACTATTACAACGAATGCCATTACAACACATCATAAGATAAGTAATGAAGATTTCTTTGTTTTAGGGTGGGTATGGGTTTTAGGGTGCATGGGTATAGTAATTTTTACACCTACACTATCCAACACTTTCCCTACTGTTGCACTCACTGCCTTGGCAATAGTAATGTTTACCCCTACACTATCCAACACTTACCCTACTGTTGACTCACTGGAGTGGGAATAGTAATTTTTACCTCTACACTATCCACCACTTAGCCTAATGTTGCCCTAAAAGTATTATGCGTTGTAATGGTATGCAATGTAATGATATGCGTTGTTATGGAATGCGTTGTAATGGTAGTTTTAAAAAATCTGTTCTAATGGATTACGTTGTAAAATCATGCAATGTAATGGTAGTTGCGATGTAAAAACTGCATTGTAAAAGCTTGCGTCGTAATTGTTTGCATTGTAACATCATATATTCATTGTGACTGCTGCATTCAGCAGAAAAAAGGAAAGTGTCAGATACTTCAGCACTACAAAAATGATTGTGATGGTAATCAAAGGAAGAGTGTGTTGTTCGGAAGTGCAACTCTAAATTACAGCCTAGTGGTCATTCCAACACTAAAAAAAGACTTGTGTGTTGTACCCTTGTCACCAGCCACGGTCGGTAGGGGAGTACCTGCCTGGGCGGTGATGTGGGGAGGGGGAGGGGCAGGGTGGGGGTTAGTAATCTATGGATAATGGACGTTTACAGGTAAGTAAACATATAAATAAATCACACGAGATTTGGGTGGCAGAGACAAACACCGCACTATCTACCAGTATATTTTCTTAAGGCTACTGTAATAACTATTGCCCACCTCCTAAAACCAGCCACCTAACTTGGTTTCCAATAATCGGGACAAGGAACGCGTCGGACCAGCGCAGATGGCTAGGGTACCGTCAGTGCTTTAATTAGCACCTAACAGAAACACTCCTACTCCATAGGAATTGGCAAAAGAGCTCATGTCGGAGCAGCATGCAAACTAGGAATTCTCTTCTCATAGTTACAATGGCCTTGCTGTCCCAAAAACTTTTTGCTAATATTTACACTGAACACTGAAGGAATTGTCGTATGGAATTTGGCTGTAAGGGTCACAACTGTGTGTGATTTATAGCAAAAAGCCCTGAAGAAGACCGTGTTGGGCGGAACGCGTTGGCTGTGGATGCACTGCAATGAAATAAAATATTTATAATCTTCATAAAAACTGCATGGACGTCCATCAATCCTGTCATCTCCATGTTGAAATTGCATGGCATTTTAGCCAGCAATTGTAATCTTAACATTGCCTCTCCAAATGTGTGTCAAAAAATATAAATAAATCAAATGAATTTTGTTGCGTGCACTGCATTGCATTTAGGGATGCAGTGCACACAACGAAATTCGTTTGATTTATTTATATGTTTACTTACCTGTAAACGTCCATTATCCATAGATTACTACCCCCCACCCTGTCCATCCCCCTCCCCACGTCACTGCCCCGGCAGGTACTCCCCTACCGACCGCGGCTGCTTGTCGCATACTTACACTGCTCAGAAAGCCATGTAAAATACCATAATGTCCAAAGGTTTATTCTTCACTCATTGGAGATGCTTGGGCAAGAATTATTAAATCATTCCATCACTGGTTTAATGGAAATGTTTGAAGTGACATTTGACAGTTTAAACACACAACTGTTTATCAAAAGAAGGGAGAGGAAGGCTACTGCTAGGTTCTGCCTCCTGAACTGTAAAGTGTAACACTTGAATACACAATGGTGGATCGTGTGAACCTAGCCAAGGAAAGGATTAATCAGGACAGTCCAAGTTTAGGGCGTATCGTCTTGGAAAAGAAAATTATTTTCTTGGGTCCCCTCACTCACCAAAGGTTGCCCTTAGGTGACATGCTTCATCATTGGGGCCATCCCAAGCATCTACTGCATGGGGCGTGCTACAACTTGCGAGGGATACTTAGGAGCACTTTTTGTGGATCTATGTGTAGTGCAGTGTGTGGTGGAGTGGTGATAGGTGATAATTAAAAATTCCTAGCTAGTAAGCCAACATTGTATTCCTGCTTCTAGTTGGTATGGTAAAAAGGGGTGGATAAAGGAAAAATAACTGTTATGTGGTCAAAGTCCCTAATATCCAGTCGACATGTTTCAAGGTGTCCCCTACACCTTTTCTTCAGGACAACATGAGGGCCAACCCCATGTATGCCACTCCTGTGAATCAGCCTAAATATTTAAGGAAATATTGAGTAGACACACCTATCGGACCGTCGGAAATGGCGAGGGTACCACCAGTGCTCTAATCGTCACTTCACACAATAACCCCTGCTTCATAGCAACTGATGAAAGAGTTTCATCCATGAAACTTCACACATTAGAAATTTGTACTCAAGGTTGCAAAAGGCCTCGCTGTCTGTAAAAAGAGTTTGTCAGATGGTACACTGTACACAGGAGGATTTGTCCTGTAGAATTTTACTACAAAGGTCATATTCACATTTGTGGAAAACAAAGCCCTGAAGAAGCCCGTGTTGGGTGAAACGCATTGGCTGTGGATGCACTGAAATTAATTAAAATATTTATAATCTTGAAAAAAACTGCGTGAACGTCCATCACTCCTGTCGTCTCTATTCCTAAATTGTATGGCATCTTAGCCAGGAATTGTGAATATGACGTTGCCTCTCCATATGTGTGTTAAAAACACCTAGTGTGTGTATCTAGTAAATATACATACGGTTAACGCTGTACCGGTAGAATCTGCATAATGGAAACAAAAATAGATTTTTAGGTTAGTACACAGTCCTTATTGGGCCGGCCACGTAGAAAGGCATTCGTTCATTGTTGTGCTTTGTGCCTGTAAAGTGTAAAAAACAAAGACTGTGGTGCATGCTCCAGTGCTCCTAAAACAAATGGACTATCAACATTAGTGGGTGGTACTTCATCTGTTCTTAGTGATCCTGTTCAAAAGGATTAAAACGTATAAACAAAACATACACTTGTTTAAAACGGCACATTCACAATAAACATACATAACATGCAACATAAGTATTGTCCCTGGTCATTTGGGAAAATAACGTACTTTTTTGTTAGCAGTATTATGCCCCATGGTCCGCCTGGGTGGAGGGGCCTGTAGACTCTGTGGGTTAAAAAACACAGTGTGCCAGTTGTATGATTTGTTACACTATTAAATGAAAATTACGGAGAAAGCTCTTGAGAAAATATCAGCTCTGTTCTAGTTAGAAACAGCTCTCAATCGTTGTGCCTGTACGAGCAAAAGAGTAAATATAGAGGGCCCTTTGAGATGTGATTGGTCTTAGGGCTCTTATTATCGTAATTGTAAAAGCAATTGTTTCCTCTCTTTGCTTTTTGCCGAAAAAATGTCCTGCTTGGAACCATAGCACTTAGCATAAAAATTGTTTTCAGCTAGAAGAATGCTTAAAAAGATACAGGTCATGTTGGAGGTTGCCGATATTAATGAAAAACATTCTTATCTCCGGTGCTTTGCCCAAGAAACAGCGTGTCAAAAATGCCCCAATCGTAATTTACGCCTTGTTTGAAAACCCAATTTCTACTGTTAAAGGGATTAAAATTATGGGCGAACAAAGGTTAGTAGCTATTACTTGTCTCGGCAGCCCTCCGTCAATTCAACCTGTTGTATCCCTGGCTCGACCGCATCTTAGCGTGTCTAAGCCAGGGGCCATCTTAAGTATTGCCTGTTCACCTTGCACGTGTTTCTTGAAAGCAAGAGGGCGTCTTGTGGTTCATTCGCGGCATGTCGCGGGGCCATCAATTTTTGTATTACAGCAGTTTACCTTAGTTCATTTGGTTTTCCCCAGTTTAATGCACTGTGTTGTATACGGTGACTGCTTTATTTGGATATCATCAGTATTTGTTATTTATTATATCCGATGATGGGGATTGAACTCCCCTTGTGTCTGTTTACTGCGGAGGCCATTTTGGATAGGGCAGCCGAGTTGACATTAATGAATAGCGTTCTTGGTCCATATGTCATACATAATTTTTCATGGTCCATGTGTCAAAACACAATTTTTCATTTAGGCAATATTTATAAAGAATTAATTAAGCAAAAATTAAGAAAAAATTAATAAGAGCCCATCACAGAGTTTGGGGGCAAAACATAGTAATAGTAATATGGTGCTGGAGGGTTGTGTAACTACGGCAGCCACATTGGGTAAGGTGGTTGGATCTCATAGTATATTTAATAGGAAAAAAAAGGAGAAAAGAAAAGAAAGGAAGGGGGCCATTCAACTCATTCATATTGTGCAGCAGTATGTCAATGGCAGTTGGTAATCAAATGTTGGTGTAGAATGCTTCGTTCTACCGGAATAATCATGTGCAAAGCTCTTGTGTCAGAGTTTGCTTTTTTACATGGGCTGATAAGGGTCTTTTTGTTGGGGATGTGGTATCTTATCTCATGAATTTTCCCCATGGTATATTTTCATTCAGCCCGACATTGTCTGTTCCAAGTTTGAACACCCATCTCTGTTCTTTTTCTAATAGTGCGTGTTCCAAGTTGTCACATTGTTTCAAATGTTCTAGGACCACCCATCTCATGTCGTTTGGGGTATGTTGTTTCTCATTGAAATGGGATGCCATTTTGATGCTGGCCCGGTGGCATCGGATGTTACTACGATGTTCGCAAATTCTTGTGCTTATTTTTCTAGTGGTCATACCCACATAGTGTAAGTCACATATGCATGTGATGAGGTACACAACTCCTACTGTGTTGCAATTTGTGAATTTGCATAGTTCCCAGGTCTTGCCTGTATTAAACACAACTTTTTTAGTGGTGCTGGTCAGGTGGCACACACTGCAGTTACCACAGGGATGGTGGCCTGTTGGTAAGGTGCTGATAACTTGTTGATTATTTCTGTTGTTTGGTTTTGGGCGGGTGTGTACTTGTAAGTCCCTTCGATTTTTTTGCTCGTCTGAGGGAGAACATTGGTGTGGGTATACATAATTTGCCACTGTTAACTATTTGCCAATGCTTTTTTACAAATGTTTCCACTTGGTCTGACGCTATGCTGAATGTTGTTATACATATCGGTTTAGTTTCTTTTTCTGTTTGTTCTTTTTCATAGGTCTCCAAAAGGGCATCCCTGTGATTGTTCCTTGTTCTTTTCTTTGCCTTCATTATAGTTTTTGCCGGGTATTGTCATACTTTGAGTTTGTCAGCAAGTTCTTTCGCTTGTGTGTCATAGTCAGCTGTGTCTGAACAATTCCTCCTTAATCTCATAAATTGGCCAAAAGGGAGGTTTTCCTTTAGGTGACATAGATGAAAACTGTTATACAGTAAAAGGCAATTTTTGGCAGTAGGTTTAAAGTGTGTTGTGGTCTTTAACATACCATCTTTAGCGAAAATGTTGAAGTCCAGAAATACTAGTTCTGACCTGCTCATTGTGTGTGTGAATTTTAGAAAGGGGCTTTGGTTGTTCAGCCAATTGATGAAGGTGTTAGCATCTGTTTCATCTCCTTCCCAAATCAACAGAATATCATCAATGTACCTTTTCCATTCTAAAACGTTATGGCGATATGGGTTCTGCTGTGATAGAATTGTCTGAGCATCCAAGTGGTGGACGTTCAGTCCAGCCACACTTGGAGCAAAGGTGCTTCCCATGCTCGTGCCATGTTGTTGTCTAAACAGAAGGTCTTCAAATTGGAAGTAATTTTCAGTGAAGGCCCATTTGCAACATTCAAGGACCACATGTTGTGGGGTGTGGTAAGGCCAGGTGGAACTGTACAGTGTTTCTTCCAGGATGTCTAAAGTTTCCTTGTGGGGTAAGCTGGTGTAGAGACTTTCTGCATCCAGCCCTATCATGATGTGTCTTGTTGGGTCAAAACTGAGATCCCTCAGTAGGCATAGAGCTGCCTTCGTGTCCTTCAGATAGGTGTTGGTTGATTATATTAGTGGACGCAGAAAGGCGTCTGCAAATTTTGAGAGTGGCTCCAATATTCAATCAATCCCCGAGACAATGGGTCTCCCAGGCGGATTTTGAAAGGATTTATGGATTTTCTGGATTGTATAAAAATAGGGGGGGTTTGGTTTTTTGCTGTCCAGGAATTTCCCTTCTTTTTTGGTTATCCAATCATGGGCAAGTGCTTGCTCCACCATGCTGGTTATCCCAATTCTGAGTCTTTCGGTCGGGTCCTCCTTTACTCATCTGTAGTTTCTCTCATCTCAAAGGGCCCTCTATATTTACTCTTTTGCTCATACAGGCACAACGATTGAGAGCTGTTTCTAATCAGAACAGTGCTGATATTTTCTCAAGAGCTTTCTCAGTAATTTTCATTTAATATTGTAACAAATCATACAACTGGCACACTGTGTTTTTTAACCCACAGAGTCTACAGGCCCCTCCACCCAGGCGGACCATGGGGCATAATACTGCTAACAAAAAAGTATGTTCTTTTTCCAAATGACCAGGGACAATACTTTATGTTGCATGTTATGTATGTTTATTGTGAATGTGCAGTTTTAAACAAGTGTATGTTTTGTTTATACATTTTAATCGTTTTGAGCAGGATCACTAAGAACAGATGAAGTACCACCCACTAATGCTGATAGTCCATTTGTTTTAGGAGCACTGGAGCATGCACCACAGTCTTTGTTTTTTTTACACTTTTACTGCACAAAGCACAACAATGAACAAATGAATTTCTACGTGGCCGGCCCAATAAGGACAGGCACTGTGTACTAAACTAAAAATCTATTTTTTCCCATTATGTAGATACTACCGGTACAGCGTTAACCGTATGTATATTTACTAGATACACACACTAGGTGTGTCTACTCAATATTTCCTTAAATATTTAGGCTGATTCACAGGAGTGGCATACATGGGGCTGGCCTTCATGTTGTCCTGAAGAAAAGGTGTAGGGGACACCTTCAATCAATCAATCAGCAAATTTTTATAGTGCGCTACTCACCCGCTAGGGTCTCAAGGTGCTGGGGGGAGGGGGAGTTGCTATTGCTCGAACAGCCAGGTCTTGAGTTGTTTCCTGAAGGAGAGATGGTCCTGGGTCCACCATAGGTGGGTTGGGAGGGAGCTCCATGTCTTGGCCGCCAGGTAGGAGAAGGATCTTGCTCCGGCGGTGGTTCTGCGAATTTGTGGGATGGTGGCGAGGGCGAGGCTGGCGGAACGGAGCTGGCGGGTGGGTGTGTAGAATGTCAGGCGGCTGTTGAGGTATGTGGGGCCCATGTCGTGGAGAGCCTTGTGTGCGTGGGTGAGAAGTCTGAACGTGATCCTCTTGCTGACGGGGAGCCAGTGCAGGTCTTTCAGATGGGCAGAGGTGTGGCCGTGACGGGGGATGTCCAGGATGAGTCGTGCAGAAGCGTTCTGTATCCGTTGGAGTCTTTTCTGGAGTTTGGCTGTGGTTCCCGCGTAGAAGGTGTTCCCGTAGTCCAGTCGGCTGGTGACGAGGGCCTTGGTGTCCGTCTTCCTGGTTTCTGTGGGGATCCACCGGAATATCTTTCGGAGCATGCGCAGGGTGTTGAAACAGGATGACGAGACGGCGTTGACTTGCTTGGTCATCGTGAGGGAGGAGTCCACAATGAATCCCAGGTTGCGTGCATGGTCCGTTGGCTTGGGGGCGGTGCCCAGGGCAGGGTGCCACCAGGAGTCATCCCAGGCAGAGGGGGATGGTCCCAGGATGAGGACTTCCGTCTTGTCTGAGTTCAGTTTCAGACGGCTGAGCTTCATCCTTTCTGCAACGTCTTTCATTCCTTCCTGGAGGCTGGCTCTGGCGGTGGTGGGGTCGTTAGACAGGGAGAGTATCAGTTGGGTGTCGTCGGCGTAGGAGATGATGTTCAGGTTGTGTTGGCGTGCGATGAATGCGAGGGGGCTCATGTAGACATTGAAGAGGGTGGGGCTGAGCGAGGAGCCTTGCGGAACTCCACAGAAGACTTCGGTGGCCGTGGATCGGAACGGGGGAGACGGACTCTCTGGATTCTTCTGGTGAGGAACGAGATGATCCACTCACTCCAGGGCCGTTCCTTGGATTCCGGTGTTGCTGAGGCGCTGTATGAGGGTGCGTGGCATATGGTGTCGAAGGCTGTTGAGAGGTCCAGGAGGATGAGGGCAGCTGTTTCCCCGTTGTCGAGCAGGGACCTGATGTCGTCGGTGGCTGCGATGAGGGTGGTCTCGGTGCTGTGGTTTGCTCGGAAACCGGACTGTGAGGGGTCGAGGGATCCGTTTGTCTCGAGGAAGGCGGAGAGTTGTTTGTTGACGGTCTTCTCGATGACTTTGGCAGGAAAAGGGAGGAGCGAGATGGGGCGGATGTTCTTGAGGTCCGTGGCGTCCGCGGTGGGTTTCTTCAGGAGGGCACTGAGCTTGGCATGTTTCCAGCTCTCCGGGAAGGTGGCGGATGCGAAGGAGCTGTTAATGATGTCCCGGAGTTGGGGTGCGATGATGGAGTCGGCTTTGTTGAAGATCTGGTGTGGACAGGGGTCGGTTGGGGAGCCAGAGTGGATGGTGTTAATCGTGCCGGTGGTGTATTCGGTGCAGACCGGGGTCCAGGTGCAGAGGGTGGTGGTGGCGGACCCTGGTTCGGAGGTTGGGTGCGTGGTCTGTGCGCCGAAGCTGTTGTGTATTTCGGCAATCTTGCGGTGAAAGAACGAGGCGAATGAGTCGCAGAGGTCTTGCAAGGGTGTGATGTCGTTGTTGCAGGCGTTGGGGTTGGAGAGCTCTTTAACGATGCAGAAGAGTTCCTTGCTGTTGTGGGTGTTGTTGTCCAGTCGTTCTTTGAATGTTGTCCTTTTGGTGGTGCGGATCAGCTGGTGGTGTTTGCAGGTGGCGTTCTTGAGGGCTGTCATGTTGTCTGTTGTCTGGTCGTGGCGGCAGGCTTTCTCGAGGGTGCGGCAGGTCTTCTTGGAGTTTTTGAGGTTGTTGGTGAACCACGAGGCTTTCTTGCTGCCGGGTCTGCTGGGAGGGTTCTTCAGTGGTGCGAGTTCATCGGTGCAGTTGGTGAGCCACTGTGTGAGGTTGCGGGCTGCTTTGTTGGGGTCCCTCGTGTTGGTGGGAGGGTGCTGACTGAGGGAGGTGGTGAGTTGGTCGGTGGTGATCTTGCTCCAGCCTCTGCGGGGAACCCATTGCGGGTGGTGGTGGGTCGTGGTTCTCCTGAAGTTGAAGTGGACGCAGCTGTGATCTGTCCTGTGTAGTCCGGTGGAGTGGCTGAAGGAGATGTGCTTGCTGGAGGGGGTCTAGCGTGTGGCCGGCGTAGTGGGTGTCCACCAGTTGCTTGAGTCCGAGGTTGGCGATGTTGTCCAGCAGGGTGGTGGTGTTGCTGTCATTGTTGTTCTCCAGGTGGAAGTTGAGGTCCCCTAGGAGGATGTAGTCTGAGGAGGTTAGGGCGTGCTGGCTGACGAAGTCTGCGATGGCTTCGTTGAATTGTGTGCTAGGTCCCGGGGGTCTGTAGATTAGAGTGCCTCTGAGGGTGGTCTTGGGGTCGGTGTGTATCTGGAAGTGAAGGTGCTCTGCGGCGGTGAGGGTGTCGTCGGAGTTGGTCGTGATTCGGATGGTGTTTCTGTGGACGATAGCGATGCCTTCTCCGGTTTGGTTGACGCGGTCCTTCCGGGTGATCTTGTAGCCATCCGGGATGGCTATGGCGATGTCGGGGGCTGAGGAAGCGTTCATCCAGGTTTCCGTGAGGAAGGCGACGTCCGGCGCTGTTGTGTCGAGGAGGTTCCAGAGTCCGACGGCGTGCCTGTGGTCGGAGCGGGTGTTGAGCAGGATGCACTTGAGGTGATTGTTGCTGGTGCCTGGCTTGGCGGGAGTGGTGCAGGTTCGGAAGCAGGTGAATTTGCAGGCTTGGCAGGTGACGGGTCCGTGGATGCGTTTCGGGTAGGCTTGGTAGCAGGCGGGGTTTCGGCCGGCGTTGAGTGCGTGGAGGGTGGACGCGTCGTAAGTCCGTCGTGTGGGCTGGCAAAGTCGGGGGCCAGGGGTGGTGGCACTGGGCGCGGTCCCGGTGCGGAGGGGCGTAGACGGGCTTGCCTTTGGCGCGCCCGCTGCACGTGATCGCTGCACGTACGCGTGTACTCCGCCATAAATGGCGAAGTGGGAGGGAGGAGAAGCTGGGAGGCGGGAGAGGGGCGGCGAATGGGAGGGGGCAGAGAAGAGAAAGGGGCGGGGCCACAGGGGAGCAGCAGCGGGGAGCGGGGAGTGGGGGGAGAAGAACGGGAGGAAAAAACGGAGGCGAGGGGGAAGCAATAAAAGTACAACAAGAAATAAACAGTCACGGGCAGCAAATAAAGCAAATACAGGCACAAAAACAAGGGGCAGAATCCTCAGCTGCAGGAGCAGCGGCAAATCACGGGCAGAAACAGGCACGGACTACCAGACTCAGAATCCTCAGCTGCGGGGCAGCGGCGAACTCACGGCAGTAGCGGGGGACCTTGGGCACACTCACAGGGATCCGCGCAGTGTGTAGAGTGACCGGCCCTGGAGCATGACCTTGAAACATGTCGACAGGATATTAGGGACTGGGACCACATAACAGTTATTTTTCCTTTATCCACCCCTTTTTACCATACCAACTAGAGGCAGGAATAAAATGTTGGCTTACCAGCTAGGTATTTTTAATTACCACCTATCACCACTCCACCACACACTGCACTACACATAGCTTCACAAAAAGTGCTCCTACGTATCCCTCGCAAGTCGTAGCACGTCCCAAGCAGTAGATGCTTGGGATGGCCCCAATGATGAAGCATGTCACCTAAGGGCAACCTTGGGTGAGTGAGAGGACTCAAGAAAATTATTTTCTTTTCCAAGACGATACGCCCTAAATTTGGGCTGTCCTGAATTATCCTTTCCTTGGCTAGGTTCACACGATCCACCATATTGGATTCAAGTGTTACACTAAACACACAACTGCACACAATCACAAACACATTTCAACTGGGCGTTTAGAGAGGGTTTGTGAAGCAAAATGTTTGTTCGGCAAAATATAGTGTCATATAACTCCACATATATGTTCCTTAACAATATATATATCTTCAAGGTACGTAGATGTGGAGTTATGAACAGTAAATCTATACTTACCTATTTTCTCATACCTTCTTGATATTTTGGTCCTTGATATTTTTGACACAATATTCTGTCCACATACATTTTTTATTTTCGATTTTCTGTCAGTGATCCTTTTAACTGAAGCTTGACAATGCTGTAGTTGTACCCACAGAAGTTGTGGATGGGTAGCATCAGGAGTATATGAGCATGGGAAGCCATGGGGCACTAGGCACCTAAGCCACATAGGCAGATAAGACTTTAGCATAGGACAGCTGGCATGTGGGAACCTAACCAGGGAGAGCATCTGTCAAGAGGCTTGGTATTTGTAACTACTGGTGAGGGGCTAGAAGCCATTATAGGCCGTATGTTTGGCGGCTGTAGAATCAGGAGAAGACCACGTTGCATACTGAAACTTCAGGCCAAATGAAGATTGAAACCAAAAAACTGTCCATCAGGGAGCACAGTTTGCTCAAGGAGTCATGATGTGTAGTTCTGAGAGTAGTTTGTTGTCCTAAATAACTCAGCTGAGGGTGTTCTGAATAAGTGCCACAGAGCTCAGAGCACAAATATGAATTAAACTGTACTTCAAAATTCTACAACAACCTACTATAAACATCTGTTAATCAGTGTCAAGATACTCTTCAAGGTGAATATACACTTTGCTAATAGACATGTTATATTATGTTACACACCCAGGTATCCAAGACAGTTTGATTAAATCTTGCAGTGTATGGCCTATCACCCATAGTGCCTTGAAATGAATGGTAGAGGAGAAAAGGAGAGGAGGGGGTGGAATCAACGAGACACTGGTAATCTCTTTTCCTAAGATTTGTGAGTTCCTTACACAGTGTTCACTGCAACTCCAAAGAATTCCTGCTACCAGCTGCCATAGATCAGGCATGGACATTGTACAAGCAAAAGTGTCAGCCACGGCTATAGATGTAGATCTACTTCTAGAACTCAAGCAAGAGGAACAGCAATGCTTAAGCCAACGAAGTGCTGATGCTGAAGACAAGTCACCACTCAAGACTCAACTTAAATTTTTGCAAACAAAATTCGAGAAAAGTTTCAAAAACCAGACATCTTCAGAGATATTATGGCCTTGGGGATTAATCAAAACATGAGGCTCAGAACTTCTGCCTGGGCAGGGGTGGGGAGGACGGTCACAAGGGAGGAGCAGCTAGGGCTCTTGGTGCCAAACCCCTCATGTATTGAGGGTGGTCATCTCTTTGGTTACAACTTATTTTTAAACAATAAAACAGACTGCAGGACCTGGCCCTTATTTATGCAGCTAACGCTTCTTGCAGCTAATACTAAACACACCTAGGTTGCACTGAATGCTTTGGACCTCATTTACAAGAAAGTGACTCAGCGAGGCACCATAACATACGTTCAAAGCACAAGGATGCATCATATTTATGACAATACGACGCATCTCTGTGGTTTCCCCTGCACTGGCGTCGATGCAGGCACCCTCGAGCCAGGGTGCAAGGGTGTCTGCGTTTAGCAGATTTTGGTTTTCTGTAAGAAGGAACACCTTCCTGCACAAAAACAATTATGTGAGATGTTTTCCTCTTTTTATGTGTGCTGCAGCCTGAACTGCCAAGCCAGGTCCCCCGGACCAGAAACAATTATTCTAGGACTAATTTGGGGGTTTCACCCCTCATCAGCCAGGATAGCTTGATTTCAGTGGCACTGTGTGCCGGGGACCCAAGTCTGGGGATACCCTGCGTACTTAGGGCGGGAAAGCAAAAGACACAGAATTGATGGTGGCAACGCAGAACAAATCAACACATTTATTATGAGCTCAGCTTGGATCAGAGAGGCTCTGAAAAAGCTGTCGCCCTCGGCGCCTTCTGACAGGCCTGGTGGGGGAGGGGTAAGTGCAGAGAGGTGGAGTAGGGGACTATGAATGGCCAAACCTTAGAAGTCTATGAAGCACATTTGCTCTCAAACTCCACTAGATTGTGTTCCCTGTATCGTCTTAGCAAAGCTATCATACCGTATTAATGCATATTTTAGAACATTATTTATTTTTCATTGTAATTTATCTTCTGCTACAGCTTTTTCATTTGACAAGATTTTGACTCCTTGCAGTTTTTCTACTCTCAGGGTTATTCGACAGCAAGAAAGAACATACATTATACTAAATTGGCTTTTGAGATTCAATTATATATTTCTTAACATTGAGGTGGCATCTCGGGAAGGTCTAATTTTTGTCCATCATTCAGAAAAAAGGGTCAAATTTAGGGAGTAGTTGAGATAGGCTATTAATCCCATAGTCAGTGACCACACAGCACATGAGCACTTTTCACTTGTTTGCCCACATGCTAATTTATGCCACAATCTGTGACAATACCCAATATGTACACTTAAATTCTTCTGGCGCCCTCAAGATCATGACTCAGCTTTAGCTAGAATCCCGCAGCAAATGGCTATAACACAGATCATGTGTGTTATTGTGTGGGGCAGTTCTGCTGTGGTGCAGGGCCCTCTTCATTAACCCCTTCCATGCGTTTGTCGTCCAACGGCCGTTGCGAGCACTACATCCGTACTTGTTTTTTCCTCTTTTTTCCTCATGTTTTCCTCTTAAAAAGAGGAAAACACCTCTACCTATTGTTGTTGTGCAGGAAGGCATCCCCATTGTGCCAATAACACAGACATCCTTGCACCATGGTGCAAGGGTGCCTTTGTTGGTGCTAGGCACAAATTTGTACGCCAGCACTGGCAGAAAGAACAGGAATGTGCAGTATTTCATTGATATAGCTCATTCCTACCCTTTCCTTTTGACACAGGGCAGCGAAGCAAGAATCCCTGCGGCATTGCCCTGTGCCAAAAAGTTGTAAATGAGGCCCACAATCTTTTAGCAGCATTTTCCAGCCCTGCAAACATACCAAGTGCAGATTATAACACATCTCCTTACATATGGAGAGGAGAAGAGAGGAACAGGGGGGGGGTGAGGTAAGGAACAAGGCAAGGGGGTAGACCTGGATTAGGTAATAAACATACCAGAAAATACAATTTTGAACAATGTAATTTTACATGGTGCAGTAGTCTTTAGTCCACCTGGGCGCGGACCTGGACCTTAGTGATCTTCTAGGACCATCAGGATCTTTCTCCTCCCCTTGAGCCCCCACCTGGGGAACAGCACCCTGCCAGTGAGGGACAAATCTGTCCATGCTCCATGTTTGGCCATTTGTGAGTTGAATTACATTTCTGCCTAGGTGAGCTATTTCCACGTGTTCTGAGAATCTAGTGGCCTCCCTTCTACGTGGTTTAGGTAGATCTACATGAACCCAATCACCCACTCCGAAAGTGCGCGCTTTTACATGTTTCATTTTATCATACCTGTTTTTGTATTTGGATTGATGAACACTTATTCTTCTGTCCACTTCGTCCCTGTCAACTCTACAGGTGTGCGATCTTTTCCAAGGACGTGAAAGTCTGGTTTTGGGGACCCTTCCCTTCAGGGAGCCAAAAAGGGAAACCCCAGAAACTGAATTAGGTGTTGATCGATAAGCCCAAAGTGTATCTGGTAATGTTTCTTTTGCAGAAATTCCTAGAACCTCTGCTTGTTGTAGACATTCTTTCACCAATCGGTTCATACGTTCCACCAACCCATTGGCCCAGGGACTGTATAGTGCAGTTTTATGATGGATAATGCCCATTTCACAAAGGAACTCTCTCATGTTTTCAGAAGTAAATTGTACCCTGTTGTCCGTTACTATGATGTTGGGGATGCCCTCATCGAAAAACACATCCCTAAAGAAATTAATTAGAACCTTGGTGTCTATCTGGTGTACACAATTGTAGACTATCCAACGGGTGTTGTAGTCTTTCACCCCTACAAACCGTTCCCTATTGAATGCTCAATACCAATATCACATCCCACTAGCCACTAAGCGACGTGGTAACTCCTTTCTTATTATTGGGCCTACGGTTGACTATTAGGTCTTTGAGTGCCTTCATTTCCTCGTCCGAGTGTAAGCACTTGTTCCAATCTTCTTTGTTGAGGCAGGTAAGTTTCATAATCATCAACATCAGATGGTGATTGAGATAGAAAATCTGCTACAACATTCTTATTGCCCGGCAAATACTTAACAGTGAAAATGTACCCCTCCAGTCCCAGGATCCATCTTGCGATCCTTGGTGTGGTCTTCACTGAGTCTTTTGTGGTGAATGCATACATTAGGGGCGTGTGATCAGTCTTCATAGTGAAGGGGATTCCCCATAAAAAGAAATGGAAGTGTTTAATGGCCTAAGCACATGCAAGTGCCTCTTTCTCCACTAACGAGTAAGTTGATTTAGCTCCTGTTAGGGCGCAGGAAGCAAAAGCAACCACATGCTCATTGCCGCCGACCACTTGTGTAAGACTCATGCCTAACCCTTTATTGCTAGCGTCAGTGTACAATACCTTGGTTTTGGTGGGATCGTATCTGCCCAACGATGGGGCGGTGGCAATACTCTCCTTCACTGTGATGAATGCTGACTGACACTCTTCATTCCACATAAAAGGTGTACTTGCTTAGAACAGTGTTCTCAATGACTCCACAATACTCGCATAGTTACGGACAAATTTCCCTTGTATTTGGATAAACCCAAAAATGATTTGAGATCTTCAACACAGGTGGGAGCCGGTGTGCCCTGAATGGCTTCCACCAAGTCTACCTTGGGCTTAATACCATCTTGAGAAATTGTGTGCCCTAAGTACTCTACTGACCCCACCCCTATGCAGCACTTTTCTGTTTTTTTAAGGTTAGACCTGCTGCCTCCAGCTCAATTAATGCCTTTCTTAGAAAACTGTTGTGCTCATCCAAATCTTTACCATAAATAAGAATGTCGTCCTGGAAGCAGAGTGTACAAGGAAGGTCCTTCAATACATGTTGCATGATCCCTTGGAATGCAGCGCCTGCTGAAGCCAATCCAAAGGGCATGCAGATGCATTGGAACGCCCCAAGGGGTGTGATGAACTGTGTTAGGTGGCGGGAGTCGGGATGCAGCTCCACTTGGTGGTACGCCGATGATAGGTCTAACACCCTAAAAATGCTTGCACCATTGATGAGTGTAAGGACTTCATGTATACAGGGCAAGGGGTGCCTATCCACCCAAATGTTCTCATTTAAATCCCTCAGGTCAACACATAGCCTGACTTCCTTGCTGGATGATTCGGTGATAAGAACTATGGGAGCCAACCATTGTGAGCTTTCTATAGGTTCAATAATCCCTTGTGACAACAGTCTATCTAACTCAGCTCGTAGGGGTGCCTGCATCATGTGTGGTATGGGTTTGACCTCGTGAGTCACTGGTTTAGCATTATTTCTGAGCTTGATAGAGTGTTGGTAGTTCTTCAACAACCCTAACTTCTCTGTAAAGACTTTGGGAAAGTCGTTGCACAAATCAGTGCCCCCTACTGATGGATCTACTAGTAGAACTTGGTCCGGGCTGTTGGGATCCAGCTTGATACCTAGCTCTCTCTGGTGCTTCCACCCTAACAAGTTGGGTCCCTTCTGTGTGATGTACATTTTCCCAACTGTGCCTCTCCCTTTGAATCCTATGTTCATGGTGGTCATACCTACCAAGGGTATGGGGTCCCCATTGTACCCTCCTGAATGAATATCTTGGGGTTGAAAGTTTGATTGCCTTATGGGAAACATTTTTGAGAAAACTTCAGCTTGCACCAATGTATAGGGTGAGCAAGAATCTGCAAATACAGTGACTTCTCTCTTGTCTAGGGTGACAGTACACAACGGAAATTCATCATTTCTGTCAGGGTCATTGAATTGGAATACATGTTCAGATTCTTGGGGATGCTCTTGCTCAATGAACATTACTGCTTTTGATGGTTGATCGTGACAAACCATGGCCAAATGCCCCCTCTTACCACACTTCTGGCATTTAATTGATCTGGCATGACACCCTACGTAATTTGCTAAATGACATGGACTGTCATACCTGTAACACTTTAATTTGGTACTCGCAGGAAGAGCATCTTACTTTCTTTGCTAACTTCTAGTTTACTTATAGCAGTTACTTCAATGTGTTTCCCCCCATCTTTCTTCATAGCTGCCATACAATCTGCAGTGTGCTCAATCCCAACCGCTATTTCTGTGATCCAGGTCAATACATTCTACAGAAAAACTGGGCACTTGTGGATATTGCTAAATAGAAGACCAAACCAAATTGGAAGCAGAAAAATCGATATACATTTTACGGATTAATTATGATCTGGCATCAAGGACACACTTTATTTGTCCCAAAAATGTCTTCATTTAAGTTTTATTAATACAGAGAAGAAAGTAGAAATAAATGCATACAAATATCTCCATTAAGTGAGGCCCACTCTGGCGAGTAAGACGCAATAGGAGAAAATCGCCATTTACTCACATATTAAAACTCGGACATTAGTCTTTTGACATTTACAAAATTTCTCAGGAAGAATGCAACAATGAAATGCCAGCTTCATTTTTTAGAACTTTCTTCGGTGGAGCCTAATTAATATATGTCAGATCTATGTAACACAAGGACCCCATTCCGATCGTTCTGGTTCTGTATTTAATTTATTAAGGGGCAACCATAGTTTCATATGTTTACTCAATGATCCACTGCCCTCTTCTCTTTCATAAAAATGGTTTATGAACCTGTGTTAAAATATTTTATTGCAACCATAGCAATGCGCATAATCAGCTATATTACATATACAAGTTATACATACTGACATCATTTCTCTTTCCCTGATGACCTAATAATCATCATGTATTTCTTAGATATTTTAGAGCTAGGTAAAACAGACTTTATTGATTGAACCTCAACCTAATGATTACCTCCTGAATTGTTTTTCATCATGACTGTTTCCCTTAGAAAGAATATTAAACCTGTTACCTCAAGTGATATGCTGCACATTGCAAATCTATCATTTAAATATTAACCTACTAAAATAAAAGAAAAAAATCCGAATGACTATAACATAATCACAAAATGTGTGCAGACAATTGTTCAATGATATGCATTTGGTATTATCCCTCAACTTCACAGAGGCATCACAGAGTTGCTGTTTGACTAAGTGATGTAACATGTGTTTATCAATATCAATAAACACTTAAAGATATGGGTTACTTAGACTGCACTTTAAAAAAAATTTGCAGAACTATAGACGTCTAGAACACACAGACGTTTTACAAGCAACATCACATAATCGGTACATCTAGAATTGAGCAGTTTAATTTTAACTCCCACTCTTCATTCGACATGTATATACATTTATGTAGTCAAATATGACATTTATATCCAATAGGGGATTTACCTTCGTTCACATGTTCGACATATTTGAATTAATTAATAGTATGTAATCACTTTTGTACTAAGAGTTTACACACCTAACGTGTATTGTGTTGATTAATCGATTGATGTTATCATTGCATTATCAACACATATTTTCCTTTACCAACGATTATTTGCTTTTCAGTGATTTATAAAATTGTAACAAGCATCCATTTTGATTCTTGAGTTAATTTAGCCTGACTTTAGGCATTTGCTTTAATTTTGCCAGTATGCTGTTTTTGCTCCACTGCAGGTGTGTTATCATAGTCCTCATTATTTATTTATTTATTAAGCGCTGCACTCATCCCGAGGGATATCAAGGCGCTGGTAGTGAATATACTGGTACAGCTGCGAGAGTGGGAATTAATATTTGGGGACCAGATGAGTTTTTAGTTTTTTCCAAAACAGTATATTGTTTGAAGTGAGCCGTAGGCCCAGAGGTAGCTCGTTCCACTTCTTAGCTGCCAGATAAGAGAAAGATCGCCCTCCGGTCCTCACTTTCTTAACGTGCTTAGTTCTGGCCAAAGCTTGATGAAGTGATCGCAGACTCCTAGTAGGGACATACAACTCGATTTTCTCCTGGAGTATTATAGGGACAGTTTGGTACAGAGCTTTATGTGCATGACTGAGTAGCTTAAATGCTGCTCTTTGGCGCATGGGTAGCCAGTGCAGGATCTTCATGCACGTTGACGCCGAACTTAGCTTGCCTTTGTTGCAGACAAGTTTGGCGGCGTCGTTCTGGAGCACCTGGAGTTGCGTGAACAGGAGCTCATTCATGCCTACAAATAGTGCTTTCCCATAATTCATTTGACTGACCAGCAAGGCTTGCATGACAGATCTTCTGCAGTCCAGTGGTATCCAGGGAAAAAGCCTGGCCAAGAGTTTCAGGGTAGCAAAAAGTTTGCCGCAGAGGGCCCGTACATGGTCTTTCATGGACAGGGTGTCATCAATGGTGATGCCCAAGTTTTTTGCGCAATGTTTTGGAGTTGGGGCGGTGCCTAGTGTGTGTGGCCACCATGTGGTATCCCAAACTAATTTGGCACCCCCGAAGAGTAAAATCTCAGATTTCCCTGCGTTCAACTTTAAGCAATGCACATGCATCCATTGAGCCATCTCCGTGAGGCAGTTGTGTAGCTTTGATTTAGTGACCTCAGGCTTTTCATCCAGGGCCACCATCAGCTGCGTGTCATCAGCATAGAAGCAAATACCAATGTCCCAATTCTTGCTGATTTTTGCCAGTGAAGAAACATAGGCATTGAATAAAGTGAGGTTTAAAGATGCTCCCTGCGGGACACCACAGCCGATGTGGCTCGATTTGGATTGAAATTGGCCGAGGTGGACTGATTGTGTTCAGTTACTTAGAAAGGAGCTGAGCCAACTCAGTGCGTTGGAATAGATTCCTTTTTCATAGAGGGTTTCTAGCAAACAGTTGTGGGAGGCCGTGTCAAATGCCGCCGACAGGTCCAACATAATCAGCGCAACTGCCCCTCCTTGGTCAGTGCAGGATCGAATGTTGTCTGTTACAGCCAGCAGCGTTGCCTTTGTGCTATTTTTGGTCCTGAATCCCGTCTTGTGATGGGTCTAGAAGATTGTTGGTTTCTAGGAAATTAGATAATTGCCTGTTCACCAATCTCTCCAAAACTTTGGAGAGGTAGGGGAGTTGGGATATAGGGTGGTAATTTTCGGGATTGAAAACATCGGTTCCGGCTTTTTTTAGCAGAGCGATTACTGAGGTGTGTTTCCATCTATCAGGAAAGTTGGCAGTTTTGAGGGAGTTGTTAAAGAGCTGGGTGATGAATGGGCACAAAATGGAGGCAGTCTGAGCAAAAATGAGCAAGGGACTCACGTCTGAGCATACCCTGCCAACTTAGGGCGAACAAAGCGATACAAAAGGGGATGATGGACGGAGCGTTTGAGCAAATCAAACACTCACCCCCAGTCAACTGATCTGGGTTTAATCCATCACCATTCTTTAGCCCACTCAGCCACCCCATTTCAGACATGGCCATATGCAAATCAGTCTGACCATGTGCCTCATGGGAACAAGCAAGGGACTCTCGTCTGAGAATACCCTGCCAACATGTGAGTCCCTTGCTCACTTGGCCACTGGATTCAAGATAGCCTGGCTGATGAGGATAATGAATCCGAAACCGGTCCCAGGATGCTTGTTTCCGGTCCATGGAAGACATGGCTTGGCAGTTCGGGCTGGACTGTTCCCATGAGGCACAGGGTCAGACTGATTTGCATATGGCCATGTCTGAAATGGGGTGGCTGAGTGGGCTAAAGAATGGTGATGGATTAAACCCAGATCAGTTGACTGGGGGTGAGTGTTTGATTTGCTCAAATGCTCCGTCCATCATCCCCTTTTGTATCGCTTCTAATTGAGATAGGTTCTTTTCAATTCCTTATCGGTGGAGATTGGAATTTAGTACGTGACCCATTTCTAGACAAAACAGGCCCTTTAGATAAGTTTAACGTGGCAGACAGAGCTTTGATGAACGATACATTGGCAGTCAATGGTTTGGTAGATCACTGGTGTCTCTCTCATCCAGCAGATATAGAATACACCTTTACTTCACCTACTCATGGTACACTTTCTTGCCTTGATTATTTTTTAATTTCTCAAAATGTGGTTCAAGTGACACAAGATTCCTAAATTTTAGAAGCATCGCTTTCTGATCATTCCCCAGTCCTACTTTCACTGGAAATTGTATTGACCAGGCCGAGACGTAAGCCCTGATATATGAACATCCAGCGTTATGTAACCCCTAAGAACAAAGATTTATTGCAATCTCATCTTCAAGATTACATTTCCGTCAATCGAGGATCCGTTAATTCAGGCAGAACTCTATGACCAGCAGCAAAAGCTACTATACGTGGGCAGCTCATGAGAGATGGAGCACAAGCTAACAAACAAACTGCTGCTCAACGGAAAGAACTGGAACAAGATATAGCATCTTATACTCATCTATACCCAGATAATCCAAAACTTTTGCATTGTAAATCCTTGGAACAAGCTCGTATGGCTCTAAATAATCTTTTTACCTCTAAGGTAGAATATGCCTTACACAGAATGAAAGGGAGACATATTATACAGAGTGGGTAAAAGCGGGTAGATTACTGGCTGAGCAGTTACGACAAAGAGAATCTGTCAAGGCTATACCGGCTATAAAATCAGCTGGAGGCACTACGTTAACTAGACCTCAAGACATTGTTAACACATTTTCGCTGTTCTATAAATCTCTCTACACTGCTGAAACTCAAGTTGTAGATGGTAAATTAGATACTTTTCTTACACAAGCAAATTTACCCTGTCTATCAGATGAAGATATTGACTCGAGGGAGAAATTACCAAGGAAGAGATCTCACATGCAATAGCTAATTTCCCCTATCATAAGGCCCCGGGTGAAGATGGTTTTCCTGCAGAATTGTATCGATGGGCAGGGACGGAATTGATGCGTTCTCTTCCTTTTGCGTTCCAGGAAGCAGAACATGAGACTTCACTGGGTCTCATATCTAATAAAGCTATCATTGCTGTATTACCCAAGCCTGGGAGGGACCCTTTACTCTGTGGCAGTTATCGTCCCATATCATTATTGAATTGTGATATAAAAATTTTAGTTAGCATTTTAACGTCTCCTTTATGTAAAGTTTTACCCCTCTGATCCATCATACACAAAGTCGGAATTGTTCCAGGTCGTTCCTCTAGGAACCATCCCCGCACTTTAGCCCACACACTATGGTATGCCAAAAGTCTTCAAAATGATGCACTAGCCTTATTACTTGATGCGGAAAAGGTGTTTGACTGTATTGAATGGGAATACCAAGTATTACAAAAATATGACTAGGGTGACCAATTCATAGCCAAAATATGCCTGTTATATGATAATCCTACTGCACAGGTAATTTGCGGGGGTTTCATCTCAGAACCATTTCCAATCCGCTGAGGCACTCGTCAGGGACGTCCCCTTTCACCACTCCTCTTCCTTTTAGCGATGGAACCTTTGGCAGCCACAATACATTAAGCTACCAATGTTACCGGTATACCCCTTTTGACGGGAGAATCAAAAATCTATTTTATGCAGACGACATCCTACTTACAATGACAGATTTGCCTAATACTTTGCCGTCCATACTTCAAATTGTATATAATTTTTCCTCGTTTTCCAGGTACAAAATTAATTGTGACAAAAGCTATGCGCTGCCCATTTCAAATGGGACTACAAAAGCAGCCATACATGGATTTCCCTTCCACTGGCAACACTTACACCTCAAATATTTAGGCATATTGATGAACAAGGGTCTAGAAGGGATGATTATGGATAATCTAAATTCCCTCATTGTCCAGATGCAGTGTGACTTTGAAAAATGGGAAGTACTGGGACTCTCAATGTGGGGCAGAGTACAAGCCATTAAAATGGTTACTCTCCCACGTTTTTTTATGCATTTTTGGTATGCTCCCAGCTCAGATCCCTCTAATCAAAGATTCTAAGATAAAATCCTTTGTATGGAACTCAGCTAAACCTCGCCTCTCCCCCCTGAAATTAAAGGCTCACAGTTCCTATGGAGGAATGAGCTTACATTCAGTGGAACATTATGCCCTTGCGTTGCAGCTATCTCAAATTACTTACATGATTTCCAAAACACCTGACGTACCACAATGGGTGCATCTAGAAAGATATCTTTCATCAACAGAAGCAGGCCTTTCCGTCTTATATGGGACAGGGATTCTTCGTAATGACACCATAAATCCGATCTTATCAGCCATGCATGGGTCTTGGGAATGAGCGCACTGATCATTGGGTTCACACACCCAGCTCCATAAAAATGCCCCCTTATGGGACAATTCTAGCCTATGTATTAATAGACAAACAATATCTTGGCCCCTCTAAGAAAGCAGCAGGAATTCATACCTTAGATCAACTCCTCTCTGATGGAGAACGTAAGACATTTGTGCAACTTCATTACGAATTTGATTTTCATAACATACAATCCGCGAAATATACACTGCTTTGACAATCCTTGAGGAGGTGCTTAGGACCTCAACCCTGGCTTCCACAGGCTTCACCAGTAGTAACATATCTCGATACCTGGGGAAAGAATAAGTGGGTTTATACCAAACACTCACATCCTACCTTTTTTCCCAACCTCTTTCGCAGGAGTTGCATACTAGATGGCAAACCAAATTATCTATTTCATATAAGGCCTATGAGTGGTCAGAGATCATAGGTGATTTAAATAAGGGCCACGTAGAGCACAATTGAATTTTTGTCTGTTCAAAATCCTTCATGATTGGCATTGGTCGCCAACAAAACTACATAGAGGTGGCTTAATTTCTCATTCTAATTGCTTGAGATGTGATAGTAATGCTTGTGACAAATCTCATATCATTTGTGAATGTCCATTGATACAATCTTTCTGGAATTATGTAGGTAAAACTTTACATTCTACAATGCCTTTGAAACTTCCGCCCTTGCATGCCACTATTCTTTTGCATGATACACGTCAATCACAAACACTCTCTACCAGTGCTTAATTTGTGCCAGTGCTTTCCGGTGCTAAGCACCGGCACTTATTTCTCAGGGACGGGTCCACCACACGGGGTGTCTGCCTCACTAATAGTAAATAAAAGAAAAACCCAGTTGCTTTAATGAAAGGCTCCGTGGTGCTTAGTTTCAGGCAGCACGTAAACTGAAACGTGTTTTTTAGCGCTGTGAAAGTGGATGCAGCTGTGCATATGTGAGCCTGGGCAAGAGTGTACTCTCCCTCGAGGCACAAGACCGTGTTGTGTCATCAAGATGGTACGCATCTGGGTCCCTCATGGATCCCCAGTTCTGGGTCCTTCGGAGGCCCCTGCTGTGCTACATTCTACAGGACTCTTAGGCCCTTCTCAGGCCGTGGCTGCCCGAGCTCTGCTCCTTCCTCTTTGGCCACCATGGCAGCTGGGGTGGGGCGGCGGCTCCCACCTGACACTCCAGGGCTGCATTGGCTTTCAGTTCCAGGCGTGGCCTCCACTTTGAGGCACAGACTGCAGCTGCAAGGCCATGCTGAGGGGTCCTGGACCCGATCCCCGGGACCAGCTAGCCCTCTCCCCAAAAAGGCTGAAATTCTACCGGAGCTGAAGGCACAGGTGCTGTGTTCGATGCCCGAGGCCCGCAGGGGGCACTACATGACCCTAGTTTTGTGTGAGGTGCTACAGAGGTGGAGGCTGATGGTGAGTTGAGGGGGGGGATCCGATACAATCAAGAGCTTTGTTTACAAGTATTAGTTATGTGGGTGTGGGCAGGGTTGTCATTCAGGGGCGGGGGCAGTGGGGGTCACCTGGCATCTAGCTACTAATGTGTGCTCCTGCCAGAGCAACAAAAGTGCCAGAGTACGGAGAAATACACTGCGTACATTACAAAATGTGGGAGAAAATATCTGTACCATAAGGTTGTTTTGTTTCAGAAATGTTTCACGCAAACAACATTTCAGACGTAAACTATTCCCACCAAAAAAACTTTGTTGTCTACCCAATTTTGCAAAGTGCAAAAGTTGTCCGATTTCCAGCAGCGGTCACATTGTTTGTCAAAACTGTCAAACATAAATAAAGGCAGAGCCCAAAAAGCTGCTCACTCTGGACAATGTAACAACAGTTTAACAAATGTTGGAATTGAAAAAAGTTTCTCCTTGAAGCGATAAATTGGGGTGGCCAAGGTGTAGCTACGAAAACGGGGTAGCCTCAAAAAGCATCCTGACTGGTCAATTCATACATTATACATTTATTTTATTTTAAAATCTTCTTCCACAAAGTAATTGGCAAGAATTCCTAAGTCATTTGCACATCTGAAAAGTGCCATTTTCAGATACCACATCATTACATACTGTGCATATTAAGGGTCTGCATTGTATTCTCTAGACATATTTTTGACATTGCATTTTACATGAGCCTATGTTATATGCACATTTTGGGGACTTGATATATGCATATAATCTGAGGTTTTAGATGTCTATATTGGGCATATTACAGGATTGAATGATGTGCATAAATCAGTTACAGGTCGTGCATATGGCCGGGGAGGTGCATATTGTGCATCTAGCAGGGTCCAATATATTCTTCATGTGATAGATGCCTTCATATTGGGCTTGATCCTCTGAACTCTATCATGTCATATATCCGTTGGCAACAAAAAGTGCACATATCAGTGGTGAATACGCCAAATTCTCAGAGCAAAAGAATTGAGAAGTGTGTAAGGTGTGGTACTGTCTTTTACTATGACGCGGTCCTGGGCAGTTTAGAGTGTTGTTTGAAAATCAAGCCTGGGGAGACACAAAATACAACAGAAGTAGATAGTCATTTCAGCATAACCTTAGAGTCGGGGCTTTCATGGTCAGAAAGGTTAATTATGTTATGTTATGTTATGTTATAACGCTTTTGTATAGCGCACGGCTACTCGAAAAGAGTGTCCCGGCGCTTTCCACCTGCAACTCAGATTAAAAATAACACAACACAGCAGAAAATAAGAAAAGATCAAAGCAGAAAACGGTGAAAACAGCCTAAAGATTAAAAAGCCAGGTCTTCAGGCTCTTCCTGAACTGGAACAAATTGGCAGTGCTGCGAAGCGTGAGAGGGAGCGAATTCCACAGCTGGGGAGCTTTACAGCTGAAAGAGCGTCCACTCGCGCGAGCCTTCCTCACCCGTGGGACCACCGCTTTATAAAGGGATTCTGAACGCAATGAGCGGACTGGTCGATAGAAGGCGAGTCTCCGCCGCAGGTATCCGGCCCCTGATCCATACAGGGCTTTGTGGATCAGGGTCAGGGATTTAAACTGGATCCGCTTCCGGATGGGCAGCCAGTGTAGCGCCTGTAACAGCCCGGAGGCTCGGGCTCGTCTGCGCAGGCCAAAAATAGCCCGGGCGGCCGAATTCTGTACCACCTGTAGGCGCTGGACTAGGTAATCAGGGAGGCCAAGAAAAAGGGCATTGGCGTAGTCTAGCCTTGAGCCAACGAGAGCCTGCACAGTAATCCGCCTGTGCTCCTCCGACAACAGGGGCAGGAATTTGCGGAGCATTTTCAGAATTCCATAGCAGGTGCCAGCCAGACCCAGAATGTGAGTTCTCAGCGACAGCTGGTTGTCTAGCTTGACACCCAGATTTTTTGCTACCAAGGAAGACTGTGCAGGAGGGCTCATGTCAGACGGCCACCAATGCTGCCACTCCGGATCGGCTACGCAACCAAAGAATAGAACCTCGGACTTGCTTGAATTGGCCCTTAGACTGTTCCGTTGGAACCAGCCAAAGACCAGAGCAAGGCAGTCCCGAATTCTCCCTCCATCAAACTCCTGATCTTTCCCGCATGTGAAGAGGAGTTGCGTGTCGTCGGCGTAGGAGACGATCTGGGCCCCATATGCTTCCACCAAGGCCGCCAAAGGGGACATAAAGATGTTAAACAGCGTGGGGCTCAACACAGAACCCTGTGGAACCCCAACTCCCAGTGGCGGCATCTCGGCAGAGCTCTGGGAAACCCAGACCGTCTGGCGGCGGCCTTCAAGGAAAGATGTGAACCACCTGAGCGCCGTCCCCCTAAGGCCGATGTCATAAAGCCTCGCTAGAAGCGCCCTATGGGGGACGGTGTCGAAGGCCGCCGATAGGTCTAACATGACCAACATGGCCCTCCCGCCAACATCCAGAGTCTCCCTGATGATCTCAGTAACTTCTAGCAGGGCCGTTTCCGTACTAAAATTAGGACGGAAACCGGATTGAGATGGATGGAGCAGATTGTTAGCTTCCAGAAAGCTCGACAGGACACCGTGGACATGTTTTTCCGTAATCTTCGCCAGGGCCGGAAGAAGTGAAATTGGCCTATAATTGGCCAGAACCTCGGCGTCGAGACCCGGTTTCTTTAGGAGGGGGATCACCATCGCTCTTTTCCAAGAGCTAGGGACCCTCCCCTCCCTCAAGGAGGCATTGAGGATGGGATTGACCAGCGGGTTCACCACCGCCGCCATCCCAGCCAAGAATTTGGCGGGGCAGGGGTCGAGTGGGGAGCCAGATTTCAGATTGGCCAGCAGCTGCCTGGACACATCGCTGGATACGGCTGGGAAATCAGACAGCACCTCCGCAGATGTATGCGGAAGTCCGCAACCCGCCCCGGTGGCGCCGCTTCCATCCTCCGATCCTTCCACAAAGGAGGCCTGAATCGCCTTGATCATATTAGTAAAGAAACCGGCAAGATCACATGCCCACGCATCCGACGAGACTAAAGGGGGCGATTGGGAGCTAGGGGTCGTGAACTCCTTCACAATAGTGAAGATCTCCTTACAGGAGTTCGCAGACGCCTCGATCCTCCTAGCCAAATAGTTCCTCTTAGCTCCCAGGATGTCCCGATGATAGGCCTTCACCACCGCCTTATAGGCGAGTTTAGCCTCCCCATCATACAGAAGGCGCCAGGCCCTCTCGGCCACCTTGCATTGGCTGCGAGCCACACGGAGCGCCTCTGTAAACCACGGTGCAGATTGCCGTGCCGCCGTGGACCGGGGGGCTGCCTTGGGGGCCAGGTCATCCAGCCTATCAATGAGCCATAGCTGCAAAGCCTCCGTGTCGCTTTCCAGATCGCCCGGTTCCAAAAGTCATGACTGTAGGAGAGTAGGATCTGCTTACTATGGATACCCTCAGTTTTTGTTGGTGTTTCACTGTTTCTCGACTTAGTCTGGCTGGGGCCCTGCTATTCAGGACCCCAGCCTACCTGCTTCCTCTCTAAAATTATTGCATGTACTTTAGGTACACTCCAGATTGGATACTGGGTTATCTTTGCGAGTCCCTAGTATATGGTACCTTAGGTACCAAGGGCATAGGTACCCCAGAGGCCCACCAGGGGCTGAAGCATGTATTATGCCACCCATGGGAAGCCTTCCAAAATGGCACCACAGGTCTGCTACTGCAGCCTGGATAAGGCGGTACATGCACCCCTTACTAAGATATGGGCAACCTATATCTACCTTTAATCACTGGCACATATAAACCTATCAGTCACTCCTATGGCAGGCCTTATCAATCAGAGTGCTTGGTTTTGTGTGAGAGGGTGCCCATGCATGAGCTGGACCCCTCTGCAGCATTCGGAGCCTATTCTCTGAGGCTGTTCTGTGTTGCAGCCAGACCATATCCTCTTAAGTGCATTCTAAGCGCGCTGTAAATTCAAACTTTGGAATGGCTGCTTGGATACATATCACGTTTGTTGTCAAACACTTTGGAATCCTACCCCCCACCAGTCCTGGCTGCGGGGGTAGAAATCCACCCTTCTAGAGGGACAGACATGTACACACTGACCTAACCGGTAATAGTTTAGAAGAACCCTAGCATCACAAAATAGATGCTGCAGCCACAGACACAGGTCTCACCTCCTGCTGCCGGACGGAACTCTGGCAGGGGAGGATTGTGACAGGTTTCCTGTCACAGGGAGGTGTAACCACCTCCCAGACAGGCTTTAGTGTATTGGGGCTGGGTGGGTGCATTCAGAGAATGCTTTTCAGACAGCGCTGGGGGCACACTTGGAATCCCTTTGCATATCCCAGTTCAAACTGGTTGCAGGGGCACTCAGCCCCTGCTCTGGTGCCAAACTGGACAAAGAAAAAGTGGTGTAACCTCCCCTCTTTCGAGACCCTCCCATAGGTGGGTCCCCAGAGTATGTCCAACACATTTCTTTAGTATAAATAAGGGACCCCTGGCAACAGGACTTTAGGTTATACCTGGACGAAACTCTTAAGCTGAATCCTGGAACTTCGACACACTACTAATGACTAGAGGATTGAAGAATCTCCCTTGGGGTCAAGGAGTGACTCCCCTGTTCAAACAGGCACCAAAGAAGCATCTTGCCGGTCTGCATTTCCGAAGCTCCCTCTGGACTCTGAAGTATTTGTGACTCAGGACATGGACTTCCATTCTTCTCAGAGGCAGACACAAGAGACCAAGCAAAGCTGAGACCCGCAGCCCTCACGAGTGACGTGGAACCAGAACTCCAGGACACCGTGCACATTTGCAAGTGCATCAACTTCCCAACTTTCCTGAAGTTGTGCATTGGGTTACTTGTAGTCCAAGCACCAAGCACCATCTGCACTGAAGATTGTGGGCCTACACTTCATGAGTGTTCCTTGAGACCACTTTTAGCATTTCTGCTTGAGGCCCCTTTGTGATCCCTGGTTACATTGACTGGTGGTTCCCCACGAAGGTAACTCTACTTTCCTTTTGGCTTCCCTGGTTGCTCCAGATATGCACTAACTTCCCACTGAGTGGTGAGTCCCTCAGACCTGCACCAAAGCCAATCTCTTCTTTCTGCATGTGTTGCTGTTGCCAAGGCTTGTTGGGTCCAACCTGGAAAACGACACCGCAGCACTTGACATCCTTTCTGTGACAGCTCGAATCCAGCACCTGGCTGTCGTCAATACTTCCTATTGCTCGTAGCTGAAGAGTCAAGCTTCACCTTCTTCACCTGAAATCACCCGACATCGGTGGGCATCCGTTCATAGCCTTCCTGGTCACTGGCAAGTGGCCCAGACTCTGTCCCCTCTCCTGTCAGGTTCTTCACATCTCCGATCCAGCCTTGGATCCACCCGGACACTTTCCTCTTGGACGCCAGCAGCACTTTGCAGCAGATCGCCATTGAAATTTTTGACGAAACCAGACACGAAAAGACACCTATGCACCCGGCTTCCCTGGGTGAGGTAACTCGAGTACTCCGGTGCTCCCGTGGGTGTTGACTCTAGAACCTCCTAGTTCTAAAGGGGTTGGCTGCAAGTCCTCTTCTAAGTGTCCTTTATCTTTAAAATTCCAACCGCGACTTTCCCCTTAGAAGTCAATGGTGATTCGCGGCTGTGTTTAGACAATGCACATGTCCCCCGTGGGTCCCCTGTGTCACTACCTTGGGTAGTTCCTGGTGGCCCAAGCAGTTCTACAGGCTCTAGGCCTGGTCTTTATGTCAGTCATTGTTCTTATACCACTTTCTTAATATATGGTTTGGTACGCCCCTAGGGCTCAACATATGTTGTGCTAATTTACTGTGTGCTAATTAAGTTTACTGAATGTACTTTTGCCTCTAGCCTAAACAAGAGACTAGAGGGATGTGTTTGGAATAAATACATATATTATATATATACCTAGTGCGGGTCACCTTTCATTTGGTCATTCACAAGATTATAGACTGGTAAAACAAGCTGCCTGCTTTACATTCCTTCAAGACTTAGCCTGAAGGCTGCTCTCCATCTGAAGTAAATACTGCTCAGGATGCAAGGAGAGCGAAATCAGTGGGTACAGTTGTGTCTCTCCACTCAAACAGCACACAGCTGCAGTGGAACAGGGAGCGGGGAAAGTGCAAGTGCTTCGTAAAGTGTGCAAAATCAGCCCAGTAAGTACAAACAATTTTTTCATATCTCTTAAATCAGCAAAGTAAAACCAGCATAAAAACAGCATCAATCCCCCCCACTAAAATACGAGTAGAAATATCTTAAAAGTAGAGTAAAATGCCTGTTGCCACGCTGCCACCTATCTTTGTGCCGCCGAGCACACTGGCGAATTAAATACTGCTCAGGATGCAGGGAGAGAGAGATCAGTGGGTGGAGCCGCGTCCCTCCACTCAAACATAAAAACACCATCAACCCCCCACACTAAAACACAAGTAGAAATGTCTTAAAAGTAGAGAAAAATGCCTGTTGGCGCACTGCCACCTATCGTCTTGTAATGTCTAGTAATATCTAAATGGCCAGGAACCAGTGGGTCCCTGCCAGATACCAGTCAAGTACAGGTATCCAAGTATGACACATTCCTTTTTCAAAAGTTAAGGGCTCTGCGTAGTATGAGGAAACTATAGACAGGCCAAGGGGCTCTGTGTAGTATGAGGAAACTAAAGACAGGCCAAGGGGCCAACACCAAACGCTCATAGAGGTGTTACTGCTTGATGACCTTAGAAAGGCTTCAGAGCCTGAAAGGGTAGGCAGTAGGGTGGGAACAGCAGAGGAAAAAGAGGCCAGTGGTCCAACCCACCAGGACTCAGACTTTGATGCTGACCAGGCTGGTGACAATGACCTAGATCTGGACAATCAAGATTCTACTGGAGATGAAGAAGGCCAAAGTGGCCCTGTGTTTGGCCCAACAGGAAGAGTTGCCTATAAGGTGAAGATCTCCTACACAGGATTCGGACAATTCTGACACATATGTAGGGAACACTGTCTCTTCTTATAGGAGGGACACCTCCCAGGAGAAGAGAGAAAGACAAATGAGACTTAAAGAAGCTCAGCTGAGGACAAGGAGACAAAACGTAGCCTTAGAAAGGGAGTCCCTAGAGCTTGAAAAAGCTAGGAAAAAGATGGGGCTAGAGCCCCATCGTGGCAGCAACTTCCCTAGTGGTAAGAAAAGGTATTTTGACCATAGAAACTTAAACAAGATTGTCCCTCCCTACCAGAGTGGGGATGGCATCCACAAATGGATAAGGGCATTGGAAAGGGCCTGCAGGTCCCCAGAAGCAGTGGGCAGCTATCCGTGGCTCCCCTTTGCAGACATAGGTAGAGACAAGCTCCTCACTGTAAGAGAAGAGGATGCTGATGATTACAAACTCCTGAAGAGTGCCCTGATGGATGTATTTGGCCTAACCATTGAGCAGTATAGAATACAGTTCAGAGACACCCAAAAGACTCAGACTCTAAAGTGGGTTGACTTTGTTGAGTGTGCTACTAAGGCTCTGGAGGGATGGTTACTGGGCAGTAAAGTGTGTGATTATACAGGGTTATATAACTTGATTATGAGGGAGCAGATCCTTAATAACTGTCACAATCAGCTGTTGCATCAGCACCTGGTAGACCCTGATTTGACCTCTTCCCAAGAATTGGGAAAGTATTCAGGCAAATGGGTCAGAACCAGGGTGAAGCAGAAGGTACAGACCCAAGGTGGTGACCAGAAGAAGCAAGATCCAAATAAGGGTGGGGAGAAGGGTAAAGACCAGAAGTCTTCACAAGGCCCCCAAAAATCTTCTAATGGTGGGGATTCCCAATCTTCCAAAAAGAAAGGCCAAAGGAAACCATGGTGTAAAATCTGTAAGCAGAACAGCCATTGGACTAGTGATTGCACTAGAAGTAAAGAGTTAACTCCAACCACCATTGCCCCTAAGGCAACTGTTCCCCCTAGTTCAGCTCCAGGTGGTGGTACTCAGCAGAAGGGTGTAGTAGGGTTAACCCTGGGTTCTGAGGTGGACTCTGGCCTAGTCAAAGTTGCAACTCAGGCTGTACTGGTCTGTGATGGAGGCTTGGATATGTCCTCCTTTGTGAGTCCCAGTAACTTGGGCAAATACAGACAGCCTTTGATAAATGGAAAAGAGGCTGAGGCCTACAGGTACACAAGGGAAGTGTCACAATGGTGACACAAGACCTTGTGGATCTTGGACAGATCATACTGGGTGGACTTCACCAAGTGACCAATGCTAGCAAAGTCAGGACCAACCATGCCCTGGCAGTTGTTAATTTCTCCTGGGGAGGGGTAACTGACCTCAAGAAAGGTGTGGTAAGTGCAGACCTCCCTGTAGAATGCTGGGTTGGCAATGATTTAGAGACTCCAGCATGGTCTGAAGTGGAGTTAAGGACCCATGCAGAAATGTGAAGGATCTCTGCACTTGTGTTTGCTGTGACTAGGTCACAGGCCAAACATGTATAAAACTTAACAGGCCCTGGATCCTGGAATAATGAACCAGGTGCCTTCCAAGAAAAGGAGCAGTAGGGTTAAGGCAGTGCCTCCCCCCTGACTCAGAGTGAGGATGAGTCTCTTGAGAGAGATGATTGTGTTCCTGAAGAAGGAACTGTCCCAGATGAGCTTGAACTTGATCAGGTTGAGTTCTTGGGGACAGGGGGCCCTTCCAGGGCACATCTGAGCCAGGAGCAGCTGAGCTGCCCTTCTCTTGAACCCCTCAGACAGCAGGCTACTGCTGAGGCTGCTGGGAATGCTAGTGGCACCCATAAGATGTATTGGGATGATGGATTCCTGTATTCAGAGAGTAGAGACCCCAAGCCTGGTGCAGCCAGGAGGTTGGTTATACCTTTGAAATTCAGGGGCGTCCTATTGACACTAGCCCATGATATTCCTTTAGCAGGACACCTGGGCCAAAACAAGACTTGGGACAGAATTGTCCCTCACTTTCATTGGCCCCACATGTCTGAAGACACAAAGGAGTTTTGTCGCTCCTGTGTCACCTGTCAAGCCATTGGCAAGGCATGTGGTACAACAAAGGCCCCCTTGATACCACTCCCTGTGGTGGGGTTCCCTTTGAGAGGGTAGGGATTGACATTGTTGGTCACATGGATCCTCAAACAGCATCTGGGGACAGGTTTATCCAAGTGGTGGTGGACCATGCCACTAGGTACCCAGAGGCAACTCCCCTTAGGACCACTACAGCACCTGTGGTGGAAAAAGCCCTCTTGGGAGTGTTCTCAGGAGTGGGTTTCCCTAAGGAGGTAATATCTGATAAAGATGCAAACTTTATGTCTAGCTACTTGACTGTAATGTGGATGGAGTACGGAGTGAATTACAAATTCACCACTCCCTATCACCCACAATGCAATGGTTTAGTTGAAAGATTCAATAAAACCTTAAAGGGAATGATCAAGGGTCTCTCAGAAACGCTTAGGCGGAGATGGGACATCCTACTACCCTGCCTTTTGTTTGCATACAGGGAGGTTCTTCAGAATGGGGTTGGCTACAGCCCTTTTGAACTTCTGTTTGGGCATCCTGTAAGAGGCCCATTGTGTCTGTTGAAGGAGGGATGGGAGTTACCTCTCAAACCCCCTAAACAGTACATTGTGGACTATGCACTTGGTCTCCGCTCCCGGGTGGCTGAGTACATAAAAAAGGCAACTAAAAACCTTGAGGCTAGCCAGGAATAACAGAAAGCCTGGCATGACAAAAAGGTTGTACTGACTTTACCAGTCAGGACAGAAAGTGTGGGTGTTGGAGCCTGTGGCCACAGCAGCTCTCCAAGACAAGTGGAGTGGTCCCCATACAATTGCTGAACAGAAGGGAGAGGTTACCTATTTGGTAGACCTTGGAATTCCCAGGAGCCCCCATAGGGTGCTTCATGTCAACAGACTGAAACCATATATTGACAGGGCAGACATGGGCTTGCTCATGGCTACTGATGAGGGACAGGAGGAAGAGAGTAATCGACTCCCTGGCCTGCTCTCACAGAACCCTGATGATGGGTCAGTAGACGGTGTAGCCTTGGCAGGCAGCCTCACTGACCAGCAGCTTACTGATTGCAGACAGGTGCTCAATCAGTTCAGACCTATGTTCTCTCTGACTCCAAGTCAGACTACCTGGTGCACTCGGGAAGTGGACACTGGGGACAGTCTGCCTGTTAAAAATAAGATTTACAGGCAACCTCATCATGTCAGGGACTGTATCAGGACAGAAGTCCAGACAATGTTGGATTTGGGAGTTATTGAAACCTCAGATAGCCTTTGGGCTAGTCCAGTGGTCTTGGTACCAACACCTCACACCCAGAGTGGTAAGAGAGAGATGAAGTTTTGTGTTGACTACAGGGGTCTCAATGCAGTCACTATGACTGATGCCCATTCAATCCCAAGAGCAGATGAGCTTATAGATATGTTGGCCTCAGCCAAATTTCTGAACGCAAAACCCACTCCTCCCGCATTACGTATGACGCCGCTACCCTCCTAGCCCTTAATCTCGGCCGCAAACCACAATGCTGCGAAGCTGCCCCAGGACACACCCATGGACCCTTCACCTGCCATTCCTGCAAATTCGCCTGCGTCAGGACCCACACCAAATCCACGAACCCCAAACACGGCTCCCACTCTAACCACCTGAAGTGCATCCTGCTGAACACCCGCTCGGTCCACAGACACGCCGGACGTCGCCTTCCTTACAGAAACCTGGATGAACGTATCATCAGCCCCCGACATCGCCATAGCCATCCCGGACACTTACAAGATCATCCGAAAAGACCGCACCAACCAAACAGGAGGAGGCATAGCCATCGTCCATAAGAACACAATCCGAATCACGACCAGCTCCGACGATACCCTCGTTACCGCCGAACACCTCCATTTCCAGATCCACACCGACCCCAGGACCACTCTTAGAGGCACCCTCATCTATGGACCACCAAGAACCCGCACACAATTCAACGAAGACATCACTGACTTCGTCAGCCCACATGCCCTCACCTCCGAGAACTACATTCTTCTGGGAGACCTCAACTTCCACCTGAAAAAGAAAAACGACAGCAACACCACCACCCTTCTGGACAACCTGGCCAATCTCGGACTCAAACAACTTGTTGACACCCCCACCCACCTTGCCGGACACACGCTCGACCCAATCTTCACCTCCAGCAAACACATCTCCTTCGATCACACCACAGCTCTCCACTGGACAGACCACAGCTGCGTTCACTTCAGCTACAAAAAGACCACGACCCTCAACCCCCCACAACCTATTCCCAGAAGAAACTGGAACAAAATCACCACCGACCAACTCTTCACATCGCTTAACCAAAACCCTCCTGCCATATCATTGGACCCTAACCAAGCCGCCGCAAAACTCACACAATGGTTCACCCACAGCGCTGACGAATTAGCACCCTTGAAAAAACACCAAATCAGACAAAGTAGCAAAATGGCCCCCTGGTTCAACGATGACCTTAAGAAATCCAAGAAGCTATGTCGTACTCTCGAGAAAACATGGAGAAAAAACCCAACAAGTGACAACCTGACCACCCTCAAGAACGCCACCCGCAGACACCACCAATCGATCCGATCCGCCAAGAAATCAGCATTCAAGGATCGTCTCGACAACAACGCCCACAACAGTAAGGAACTATTCAACATCGTCAAAGAGTTTACTAACCCCATCGCAGGCACCAACGACATCACTCCCTCCCAAGACCTCTGCGAATCTTTATCCTCTTTCTTCCACAACAAAATCGCCGACATACATAACAGCTTTGAAAAACAGTCCGAAGAACAGTCCACTCCACCCACCTCCAAACAAAAAAGGCACCCTCACAACCTTTGCGCCTGGAACCCAATCACTACTGAAGACACCATCCGCCTGATGAACTCCATCCACTCAGGATCGCCAACCGACCCATGTCCCCATCACATTTTCAACAAAGCAGACTCCATCATCGCACCCCATCTCCGCGATGTCATCAACTGTTCCTTCAACTCCGCTACCTTCCCAGAAAGCTGGAAACATGCCGAGCTCAGCGCCCTTCTGAAGAAACCCACAGCAGACCCGTCTGAACTTAAGAACTACCGCCCCATCTCACTCCTCCCATTCCCTGCCAAAGTCATTGAGAAAGCCGCTAACACTCAGCTCGCCGCCTTCCTTGAATCCAACAACTCCCTCGACCCCTCACAGTCCGGTTTCCGAGCCAAACACAGCACCGAAACCGCCCTCATCGCAGCTACAGACGACATCCGAACGCTACTGGACAACGGAGAAACAGTTGCCCTCATCCTACTTGACCTCTCCGCCGCCTTCGACACAGTCTGTCATAGCACCCTCATACAACGCCTCAGCAACGTCGGAATACAAGGAAAAGCTCTGGACTGGATCATCTCGTTCCTCGCCGGGAGAACCCAGAGAGTCCGCCTCCCCCCATTCAAATCTAAGGCCACCGAAGTCATCTGCGGCGTACCACAAGGATCTTCACTGAGTCCCACCCTCTTCAACGTTTACATGAGTCCCCTCGCATCCATCGCTCGACAACACAACCTCAACATCATCTCCTACGCAGACGACACCCAGCTGATCCTCTCCCTCACCAAAGACCCTAACACCGCCAAAACCAATCTACACGAAGGAATGGAAGAAGTAGCCGAATGGATGAAGAACAGCCGTTTAAAACTGAACTCGGACAAAACAGAAGTCCTCATCTTAGGATCATCCCCCTCGGCCTGGGACGACTCATGGTGGCCACCGGCCCTGGGTACAGCACCCAGACCTACAGATCACGCACGTAATCTGGGCTTCATCCTAGACTCCTCCCTCTCGATGACCAGACAAGTCAACGATGTCTCAGCTTCATGCTTCACCATCCTTCGCATGCTCAAAAAAATATTCCGTTGGATCCCCACCGAAACAAGAAAGACAGTCACCCACGCACTGGTCACTAGCCGACTGGATTATGGAAATACACTCTACGCAGGAACCACAGCCAAACTACAGAAAAGACTCCAACGCATCCAAAACGCCTCAGCCAGACTCATACTGGACATCCCCCGTCAAGCCCACATTTCCGGCCACCTGAAAGACCTCCACTGGCTCCCCGTAAACAAGAGAATAACATTCCGTCCCCTCACCCACGCACACAAGGCCCTCTACGACCTAGGTCCTGTATGCCTCAACACACGTTTGTCCTTCTACACACCCACCCGCCAACTACGATCATCCAACCAAGCCCTCGCCGCAGTTCCGCGCATCCATAGATCCACCATGGGAGGAAGATCCTTCTCCTACTTAGCGGCAAAAACCTGGAATTCTCTCCCCACTCACCTCCGCCTTACACAGAACCACTTCTCCTTCAGAAAGCAGCTTAAAACCTGGCTATTCGATAAGTAATGCTCACACCCTCCCTCAAGCGCCTTGAGACCCTCTGGGTGAGTAGCGCGCTATACAAATTCTTGAACTTGAACTTGAACACATTTGATCTTACAGATGTCTACTGGCAGATCAGTTTAGCTGATGATGCAAAGCCAAATACAGCATTTTCTACCTCCAGGTGGGCACTATCAATTTGTGGTAATGCCCTTTGGTTTGAAAATTGCACCTGACACTTTTCAAAGGTTGGTGAACAAAGTCCTAACAGGCAAGGAAGACTATATGATGATATTACTGTCTTTAGCTCCACCTGGGAGGATCACCAGGTCCACCCGAGAAATGTTTTGGAGGCCCTGCAGAAGGCATGCCTAACTATCAAGACTACTAAGTGCCAGATAGGGCAGAGTCAGGTCCCCTCTGCTTTAAGGTTCTTCACATCTCCGATCCAACCTTGGATCCACCCGGACACTTTCCACTTGGACGCCAGCAGCACTTTGCAGCACATCGCCATTGAAATCAACGACGAAACCCGACACGAAAAGACACCTATGCACCTGGCTTCCCTGGGTGAGGTAACTTGAGTACTCCGGTGCTCCCGTGGTTGTTGACTCTAGAACCTCCTAGTTCTAAAGGGGTTTGCTCCAAGTCCTTTCTAAGTGTCCTTTATCTTTAAAGTTCCAACTCCGACTTTCTTCATAGAAGTCAATAATGATTCGCTGCTGTGTTTAGACACTGCACGCGTCCCCTGTGGGTCCCCTGTGTCACTACCTTTGGTGGTTCCTGGTGGCCCCAGCAGTGCTACAGGCTCTAGGCCTGGTCTCTATGTCAGTCGTGGTTCTTATACCACTTTCTTAATGTATGGTTTGTACGCCCGTAGGGCTCAACGTATATTTTGCTAATTTACTGTGCTAATTAGGTTTACTGAATGCAGTTTTGTCTCTAGCCTCATAAAAAGACTAGAGGGATGTGTTTATAATAAATACATATATTTTATATATATATATATATACCTGGTGTGGTTCTCCTTTCATTTGGTCATTCACGAGATTATAGATGGGTAAAACAAGCTGATTTACATTCCTTCAAGACTTAGCCTGAAGGCTGCTCTCCACAGCTACCACTAGGTTAGCTTTCTATTAAGGTTGTCTTTAACCCACCATCAATAAGGGTCGTTTGGATTGGTGCAAGGTGCCCACTAGAACAGTGGACACCATATGCCAGGCCAACTTCTCACAATGACATCCAGTCTCTTTTGCGGTGTTGCCTTGATTTTATTAAGATAGCTCTCCCAAGAAGCTGAAAAACCGAAACGTGTTTCAAGTCAACCATCATATAACCAAGGTAGGAATTCAGATTCGGTACTATATCTCGCTTTCAGTACCGGTTGAGGAAGTGGCTGGGCCAATTGAATAAGTGGGTGAAGCCAGTGAATTAAGTAGGTGGAGCCAGGGAAAGTGGGTGTGGCCTCCTACAAATATTTGAGCACCTGGACTTAATATTTAGCAAATTAAGCACTGTCTAAACCTCAACGCCTACTTTTGCAATTAGCTTTAGATTCAGCAAAAATATGTATATTGCGACAATGGAAATCACCTAACCCACCGTCGCAGGAAACTTGGTTGGTAGCCATGATTCAAACAGCTTCTTATGAACGTATCATGTACAATATACAGGGTCAGACTGATTTGTTTCTTTAAGTATGGTCACCCTTTCTAGGTCCAGGTAATAAAAATTAATTTAATTTTTTGCAGTGAATAACCCACATTAATCAATGATAGTATTGAGTAATAGTCATATCTAATCATTGTCTTCCATCGCTTCTGGAGATTTTCTATGACTGGATATGTATATGTTTACATATATAATTATTTTTGTGTATGTGTACGGATTCATCTTCAACCTTCGTCATTCCCGCATGGTTCGATTGACAATGTTTTGAAATACTTACCCTGTATCTTTTCCATATATATATTACTATTTATTTTTATATCACCATTCTCTCCATATTAATCTCTCCTTCTACCCTCTCCCCCCCGGATCCGTAAATCTATACCAATTGGGTTGTAATGTTTAACATTGTTTAACCTCTCCTCGCTCCCCTCCCCTTTTAGGTTAGTACATTCATTCTGTAGAATGGTAAATATTCACCTACATTATCCCTTAGATTATCACGTATTATATTAACATGCATCAGGCACATATATCCATATTTGTTTCCTGGTCTTTCATATCTTAAGGTTCCAAAATGATTTATTACAAACATTTTACATACATTTTTATCAATGGCAATCTACTGTTTTTTAATCCTTTTATGGGGCTGATTCCGATCTCGCTCGGAAGGGCACCAAACACGATCGTGCCGGAAAAAGTACGAGCAATATGACTGTTGTCCGCCTGACACGTACAGCTGTAAGAGCGAGGAAGTAGGATGCGAGCAACATGACATTCACTGACCAAGTCGTTTCCAGGTCCGAACCGCTCCATACTTCTCGTCCGTAAGCAAACTGTGCCGTGCAATGGATGCGATTTACGACCAAGCCAGTACGATGCACGCGTCGGACAGCCGGTGTGAGCCGAAGTTTCCAGTTCGCAAAACGTCCGGGAAGTTGCCTTTGGGGGTTAGCGTCGGAACCTGTCACTCGGACACAGGGGGATATCCAAGGGTCTCCCCAACACAGGCATGTACGGTGCGGATGGCACTGATGCATACCCACTGTAGGGGCGCCCTTGTGCGAGACATACCCATTCAGTCAATGGGAGCCCATGTACGTGTTGTACGACCGGCTCCCCTTGACTTCTATGGGAGTCCGACCGAACCGTGTCCAGCAGCATGCGGCCGCATCGTACTCGCTCGGTCGGACTGCAGGAGTCAGGCTCGGTCGGAAAACACTCTGGATCCGGCTTGGTTGGAGAGCTTTCTGACCCAGATCGTAATCGGCCCTTTAATGTCAATTTTCATGATATTGTTATTGATATCTGTATTTTCATTATCTCTTGAATTTTCTTATATCACTCTCCTCTCCCTCTTTCCTTCCTTCTCCTTTCCTTTTCCTTCTGGGTTCATTACCAAATTAATTATTTATATATGTTTATATTTATATGTTCTTGTTAACCATTAAGAGACTTGAATTGTATCTATTCCTATAACCCTATTTATCTATTTATTGTAAATTATAATTCAAGTAATTGTTTTCATGATGAAATTATTCGCAAAAGTTCAAGAACAAATTACAACTCTAAGAAAGCAAAACAAATGGTTTTAAAGCATACCTTAAAATCATTTGATTTTCCATTCTTTACATAGAAAGGCCCGGTAGCCAGTCCGACCCTGATGGTGACCATTAGGATGCCACATCCAAGGTTAATGCTGGGTGTTTTATAGTTTGAAGATTAAAACCTAGGGAATATGTGATTTCCCTTAAATGCGATTAGGTGATTGGCTCTAAAACCTTGGAACAAGAAATGGATGTTCTGTGTGTTTCAAAGTTAGTTAGACAGCCTCATTCTGACTTCGAGATGCAGTGGATCTCTCTCTCTGCTAGACTTTTCTGAGTTTTTCCTCAAACTTTTATTGAAGATTTGATCTAAGCTGACACCTTCTAAGCTCCCCCTTAGGAAATCTTAACAGTTTTTCCATCTTAATATATGTCTAGACTAGAAAGGGAATGTTTCTTCATAGACACCATGAACGCAACAATCTGGTTGCCCAGCATTGTGGCTGTTACTTTGTTAAATCTCACATAATTATGACTTGACTGACTAGCACATTTCAGTCTCCAGACTGTATTAATGTATCTTTTAATTCTGTTTTTGCTTTGTATATACTGGTTGGATTAATAGTTGATTCCTGGTCTTCATTGTGGAGCCACATTGGTTTCACAGAAATTGAAATGTACTTCTGATGCTTGCTTCCTTCCAACACTCCAAGTCGACTAACAAAGGTCCATACGACCAATGGGGAAAAATGTTTGATGTTTTAACTACGAGATTGATGTTTAGCTATCCAAGCCCTATCAGGAGCATTCAAAATAATTTTCTGGAACATGCTTGAAGTTCATCTCAATGTTGGACTGCTATAATAGCAGACTGTGTGTGACATTATTGCAGAGGGGAAAAACATACTCCAAATTAAGGACAGCACGCTGTGTGTTTTAGCATATTCCTAGTTCTTTTGCAGCTGCAGTTTGCAAATTCAATGTATTGCAAACCTATGTGATCAGAGATAGTGTGTTAATTCCTGCTCTACATTCACACCTATCAGTGAAATACTATAGACCCTATTTATACGCCACATTTTCTTCTAATTTAATATTTTATTTCTGACTTAACCTTTTGTAATATAGGCATGATTGGCAGCCTCGACCAAGCATGCTTTACAATCTGCTTATAGAGATTATCAGAACTGTGTATAATGCATGTATGCATGTATTATTTTTATAGTGCAAACATTTCCTGAAGGTAGTAGAGCATTGTACAGAGTCAAAGCAAGCATAAGTCAATGAGTGAGAGAAGAGCTTGTGATAATAGTGCAGCATTTACATGTGGTAAAATACCCCTGCAGTCTGTTATAAGAACACTGCAAGTCATTGAGATGTTCCATGAATATATAGAGGAACAAGGCTAAAGTCTGAGTTCCTTTATAAGGTCATGCAACTCCAACTTGACTTGGCAGGGTAATTATTTCCTTGTAATGCATGGTCATACCATAACCTTTCTGACAAAGTGCTCATATAGTTAGCGTGATACTATTTCATGCCAAAGAGATAGGATGTTTGCACACATGAAGAATCTATAGTGCCAAATTAAACACACCAAGGAGCAGTTAGATATTTGGAGCAAAAAGATATTACAATCAGTTTAATACTCAATCCCGAGCAACACCCAAGGCCCGATCTCCTGCCAACACAGCCCTGATACCTTCACCCACCTCTGTGCCTGAGCAGCAGCCCCCAGCCCACCGGATACCGCAGCAAACAAACCACTGATTTGCATCCTCCTTAACATGCATGCACTTCCTACACAGGCATACCATGGAAATGTGGGACCTCCTCAACACCAACAAGCCCGATGTTGCCCTCCTCACAGAGACCTGGATCAACATCAACTCTGTGCCTGACATCGCAACCGCCATTCCCGACGGATACAAGATCGTGAGAAAAGACAGGAGGAGGCATCCCCATCATCCACAGAAGCTCCCTTTGCATGACAACCACTGACCCTGAAGATGCCACGACCCCCATGGAACACATGAACTTCCAGATCCAGACCAACCCCAAAATTACTCTCTGCAGAATCCTCATTTACAGGCCGCCTGGCCCCGTGCTCCTTTCACCAACACCTTTGCCAACCTCATCGCACCCCACACCCTCACCTCCACAAACTACATCCTACTCAGAGACCTAAACTTCCACCTGGACAACCACGATGACCCCAACACCAAGGCCCTCCTAGAGAACCTTGTCAACGTAGGACTGAAGCAACTTGTCACCGCCTCCACTCACAGAGCAGGACACACACTGGACCCCGTCTTCGCAGAAGGAAACAGCGTTTCCTACTTCCACACCATGGTACTTATTTTTGATCAACCACCACTGCATTCATTTCTCCTTTAGAAAACCCATCATACAAAAGCATGTGCTCTGCCTCCCCTACAGAAGCCACCAAAGAACAGCTCACCTCAACCCTCACCAGAACTCCACCTCCAACAATGCCAGACGCTGCCACCGTGGCAAGCAAGCTCCACTGCTGGATCACAAACTGCACTGACACACTTGCCCCCTTAAAGAAAGCTACAGGATGACACACCCAGAAAGAAAGCTGGTTCACCCCTGAACTCCAAGAATCCAAGCGCTCCTGCTGATGACTTGAAAAGACATAGAGAAACAGCAAAATTCCTGAAACACGCACCACCTTCAGAAAAGCCACCACAACACAGCACCAACTCATCAAATCCACATAGAAAAACTTCCTCCAAGACAGAATCCCCACCATTTGCCCACAACTCCAAGCAACACTTCTCCAGCGTCCAGGAATTTGCCAATCTCTGCAGCCAAACAACAGACGTTCCACCCTTCCAAGACATCTGCAAAAGACTCAGCTCCTTCTTTCACCCAAAGATTAAGATGACCTACGACAACTTCGACAACCACGACCTTTGCACTGTATCAGGCCTCACCCCCAGCGACGCCACCCAACAGACCCTACTCACTTGGACCCTGCTCCCGACAGAAGACACCTTAAAGACCATGAAGAGCATCCACTCCGGAGCACCCTCAGACCGCTGTCCCCCCCACATATCCACTGGCAACCACAGCCGCAGTCATCGCACCCGAACTACACCAGGCGATCAACTGCTCCCTTGAGGCCATCTCATTGACCGATGACTGGAAGCATGTCAAAGTCCACCCCTTCCTGAAGAAACCCTCCGCAGACATGACTGACCTAAAGAACTTCAGGCCCATCTCACTGCTTCCATTTGCAGCCAAAGTCATCGACAAGGCCGTCAACACCCAGCTAGCAAACTTCATCGCAGCCAACAACGTCCTGGACATCTCCCAATCTGCATTCCGCAGCAACCAGAACACTCAGACCGCCCTCCTCGCTGCCACCGACGACATCCAAGCGCTCCTCGACGAGGGCCAAATGGCAGCCCTCATCGTCCTGGACCTCTCAGCTGCCTTCAACACTGTCTCCCACAGCAAACTAGCCACCAGACTCCACAACTCCCGCATCTGAAACACCAGATCAATGCCATATCCTCGGCCTGCTTCAACACTGTGCATCCTCAGAAAAACGATCAGATGGACCCCCTTCTAACCCAGGAAAATCGTCATGCACGCCATCATCACTAGCAGACTAGACAATGACACTACCTTCTATGCTGGAATCAACAAAGACCTCCTCCACAATTTCCAGACCGTCCACAGCTCCGCAGCCAAACTTATTCTAGACATCCCCGTCACAACCACATTACCCAACACCGCTGTGATCTCCACTGGGTCCCTTTAAAAGAAGAATAACCCTCAAGCTCCTTACGCATGCATACAAAGCTCTCCACAATATCGGACCAACATACCTAAACAACTGCCTCTCCTTCCACGCCCCCAAGAGAAATCGCAGATAACTCAAACTCTCCCTGGCCACTACCCACACACCTACAAGACCAGAACAGGTGGAAAGTCCTTCTCCTACCTCGCAGTGATCCAGCGGCCTATAGAAAATATATCATAAACAACGCTACCCAACTTCATAACCTATAAACAAAATTCTATACTATATATGGACCCATTTATAAACCTGACATATTTTGGGCCTACTGAATCAGGTGGTCAGATTAAATCTATATACACATTATCTACAAACTATTTACATATTTATACTTCTGCGGAAAGAATATTGTCATTAGAATAAAACTTAACCATTTAAACGACCACCATTGGCGACGTGATCTAGCTAATAGTAACCTACACTTCTGAATAACCAAGACCAGCTTGTTTGTCAAAAGTAAGATTTTATTTACTAAATTATGGTATATAAGTTGATAGTTTTATAAATGAATTTTATTAGCAATAAAGCAAGCATGATTGTAAAGAATTATGAGAAAATACGATTTAAGCAAGTAAATCAAAATTAAAGTGAATATATAAAGTTTAGCATTTCTAAAACCTAATTCCCTAACTGAGCTAAATAGATAGAAATTAAAGAAAAGTTCTTTGAGGATTCTTACGTGCTCCACGCAAAGTCCAGCAGCACTTCACCCTCATCGGAAAGTCAGAAAGCAGCAGCCAGCCCAACCCTAGGGGCATGACTTTTTATACCTTTCTACGCTAACTAAACTAGCAAAGGAAAGTTTTCAGAAATCTTCGACGTCCCATTGGCTGAGAGTGACAAGTGACATGTCACCCACTTTCCAAAAAGTTCCATTAAATCACGTTTCATAAAGACCATTGTCTCTTCCACGAGAAACCAGGAGCTTCCTAAGTTTGCAACAAATGTTCAAATTTGTTCTCACTACGTCCAAGCAACTTCCGCGGATGCCAAGTTAAGACTGACAAAATGTTCACTTTCGACCTTGGCCATGTCCGACAGAATGATGACAGCACATTAGTTTTTTGCTTTGTGAATGCAGCTTTGGTAAACGCTTTAATTCAGAATGGGCGTCTCGTGACTTTTGCAGAATTACAAGTCAGCTCTTTTCTGCGACTCAAGCGACTAGGCCCAAAAGCAGGCAACTTATGATTTCTAATATAAAACAAACACAAGAAAAGTATTAATGTAAGAAATAATGTAGATTCTGTATCCACCCCTTGGTTCACTAAATAATTAACCCACCCAATTAATCAAAATGTTACCTAGCCATTGCAAACAAATAAAGCAGCGTTTATATCTACCAGTCTCCGTTATTCCATGAGACTCATATGCACCTAGAATAGTAGAAATGACATCACACAGACAAGGAAAAGCAAAACAAGCACATGCTTCTTTTAAGTTTGCAGCAGTTAGTAATGACAAAAACGAAAACAATAATTATTTTATTATTTTGCACGAACAAAGAGATGCAACATTTATGCACGTTTATGAGCACACATGTTAGTCCCCCCATGTGTAAAGTTTAATCTAAGTTGTATTAGCACGACATATCACAAATCATTAATATTATTATTCATGTTATGGAAATATGACTTCACGAGATTAAACAAAATTTTGTTTTCTATCTCGCTCCATCAACTCCCTCATCTGGTGATTAACAAATCACCACACCAGCACTCAAAATTTTGATAATTTAAATTTCTAAGAAATCGATTCAAATTCATTTGTATCAGTAAACCTAAAAGTCTGTTTCTGCATAATCTTTGGAATTAGTATAACGCTCTCCATGTAACTCCTGTAATTCGATCTCTCTTTCTTGTTCTTTTCTAAGTTTATAGATTCTTTTCCTTTCTTTCAACTGTTTCTTTCTTTTATGTAACAAACAACCTATTTTGGTCAAAATAAAAATGAATACTATTATAATCAAAGGTGCCAGAATCTTGCCAAGAATTGAACTTCCGATATTATGAAACCAGTTTTTAATTGCTTGAAACCTTTTTGAAAGTTTCCCTGTAAAATCATCTTCTTCTAAAGGAATTATCTCTGAATGCATTTGTGTAATATTCTTAATATACATTTCAATATTCTTACTTTCATCAGGTATATATGTACAGCAATGTTGAACATGTAAAATGCCACAGACTCCTCCCTCTTTTGCTAGGAGTATGTCTAAAGCAAGACGGTCTTGTATTACCATAGATCTAATTGCAATAACTTCAACATTCACTAATTGAAATCCATCAGCTGTGTCAGTTGATAATCTATCAACTATAGTGGACAATTTTCTGATTCTACCTGCATTTAGGGTTATACCAACAAAAGGTATTACAGCTTGAAAAATATCTCCCAGAACTTCAGTAAAAGTTTCTCTTTTAACTCTATTTACATAATTATGAATTTTAAATAATCCTTCTGAATCTCTGTCAACATGAAACACTTTAGGAAAAACAATTCCCACATAACAAGTTCCATACCAGTGGTCTGGAAGGTTGTAGTAGGCTTTATCACCACAAACAAAATAAATCCCAGGAAAGATAGGATCTTTTCCACCTTTAAATCCCCAACCTCCCAGAATCTGATAAGTATCTTCACAGTTACTTGCACCTACAAAGTAATTATCAAAAAGTGTATTGTCTCTTCTAATGCAAAGCTTTCCACTAACTGGTTTGTCTATGTGAATTGCAATATTTTCAAGCATTTTGCCATTTAATTTCTCATCCTCTTTTTGCCAGAAAGCTGACTTAGTCTGCTTGACTAATTCATTCCTCTTATAAATTGCTCTTCTCTCCTCAACCATGTTCAAAAATTTCTTTCCTTCAGCACTTAATTTACATGTTAGATTATTCTTGTAAGCATACTCGTATGTGAGTTCATTAGTAACAAGGAAAAATTCTCTCATTTGTTTTGCTTTCTTATGCTTATTTAAAACATTATCAATCTTAATATTTGCAAAAATTTCATCATAATTTGAATAGTAATATTCTAAACGTCCAGTTTGATAAAATAAACTAGTTAATACACTACATGTTACAGCATAAGTGAGAGGAAGCATATTATATGTTACTCCCTCAGAAACAGAAGCAGGTAACTTAACGCAGACATAGCAGTCTTTTGCATCCATTACCTTAACATATTCACTCAATAGCTTTGTGAATGTATTACTTGAAAAATCACCAATTGATTTATCTTGATGAATGTTAGGCTGATGATCAATAACTTTTGCAGATGCACTATGTTTAGTTTGGCTAACCAGAGCTTTGCTTGTTATGTTAACTTTGTGTAATTCTCTATTCATCTCCAAAGGGATAATCACAGCTAGAACCAACCAGAGCAGAACTAAAATGAGCAGACACACCAGAGTCATCTTACAGCATCTTTTAAAAACAGAACACTTTGAAGTGCTCTCCTTAACATAAGGCATTTTTGGTTAGTTTTAGCCTCAAAAAAAATAAAAATAAATTTTAAAATTCTAAATTTATATTTACACCCCCCTTTTAAAATATATTTTTCTTTTTAAAACCCTAAACAAGATTTCTTCGACCTTATGTCATACATAAGTTTTCTTCAACTAAACAGTTTTTCTTCGACCTTGTGTCTACTAACAAATTTTCTTCAGCCTTTTGCCAATTTAATATTTTTGTACCTTAATCATTGTCACTAATTTCTTGGATTTCGTTTTCTTCTTCACTACTATCATATATGTCAATAACAGGTGGAATTACTAAGTAAGTCCACTCAGGAGACTTGTATTTTTGGTTTGGTCTTATTATTCTCTTCCCTTTTCTCGATATCACTTCAATTTTTCTTCCGACTCCAACTTCTTTTCCAGGACTCTTTTGACTACTTATTTCTTCAACTTGTTCTTTAGGCTTTTTGATCAATCTGACTCTCAATCTTCCACCTGGCCAGTAGTCTGCTTTTCTCACGTACTTCTTCTTTGGTTCAGAATTATTTGATTCTGACTTCCAAGTCCTTTTCTTTCTGTTTTCACTTTCACCTTCCACGTCACTTTCTTCAGTTTCGTAGTCTGAAATTTCAATTGACTCAGGAACTTCTCTATTCGGCAATTTCACTCCTTCAGGAACTTCACTTTGTCTTCCATCACTGGTACTTGGTAATTCGTTCTCCTCCTCTTCCTCAATTACCTCTAACTTCCCAGATTTCGGATTTCTGTTCCTTACTTCAGAGTTTGTTCTCTGCCTTTCGATACTCTCCTGGTCTGAGACTTCTTTTTGTTCTGCTTCTTTGTCTTCAATGGAGACAACCGAATCTTCAGTTATCTTTCCTTTTAACAGATTCTCTTCACCTTCAGAATCTATTTCAATTATTTCCAAGTCTTTTCTTGTCAAGTTTCCATTCACTGGCACAGTTTCCAGATGTCGACTTTCTTGTCGATCTTCAGAATCTGGAATTACTTCACCTTCTGTTTTGCCTTCTGCTTCAGAATCAGAATCATCTGTGGTATCACTTTCAACGTCAGAACTTTCAGGAGTTGGTACTGGAATAGTATGACTAGGATGTATCCAACGTTTCAATCCTCTGCACTTTACAGCATTAGTAGTGATCAAAATTATCTGCCTAGGTTTCTGCCATCTAGGAGCTAGACAATTTCTTCTCCGATGTACTTTTGTTCTGACCCAGTCTCCAGGTCTCAGATCATGTGTCAAAACCTTTTCATTTGATTGAGCTTCAGTTCCCACCTGATTAGACACAGAAGTTACCATATCAGATAACCTTTTACAGTAATCCAAAATAGCACTGTCATTTATGCTCAACAGTTTACCTACAGGTACAAAAGCTTGCCTCATAACTCTTCCCATTAATATTTCATGAGGACTCAAACCTGTCTTTTTATCTGGTGTACTTCTTAATGACATCAAAACAAGTGGAAGAGCATCTGTCCACTTTATACCTGTTTCAAGACACATTTTTCCAATTCTGTTTTTGTTTGTTCCATTTATTTGTTCAACTACTCCTGATGCCTCTGGTCTGTATGCACAGTGTATTTTCTGCTCAATGCTCAAAGCTTCACAAATTAACTTCATCAGTTTGTTATCAAAATGGTTTCCTCCATCACTCTCAATAGTGACTGGAAAACCGTACCTTGGGATGATTTCTCTGAGCATTAGTTTTGCTACTGTAATTGAATCACAATGTCGTGTAGGAAAAGCTTCTACCCATCTTGAGAATAAGCATACAATTACAAGCACATATTTCAAACAATTGTGTAAGGGCATTTCAATGAAATCCATTTGTAACCTGGTAAAGGGACCACCTTCTCGACCAATTATTCCTGTCCCCACCACTGATTTTCTGTTTGGATTCATTTGTTGGCATGACAAACACCTTTGACAAAAAGATTCAGCAATAGTTCTAAACTTGGTATTGAACCATGTTTCTCTGAAAAGTCTAACCATAGAATCTCTTCCTAGATGTGCTGGACCATGATATAATCTGGCCATGTCAGCAATCATACAATTTGGTAAGACTACTCTGCCATCTTTGTAAACCCACACTCCATCTTCTTCACGTGGTCTACAATCTGATCTTAACCATAAGTCTTTTTCTTCATCTTCTGCTTCATTTTGTAAATCTCTAATTTCATGCCATGTTTCTACAACAGTTGTTAGCATTAATGAATTTGAATCAGTTTCTTTACTCCTCTCCCGATTGTATGAATAATTTTTCCTTGCGCAGTATTTAGCTGTTTCATCTGCGAAGGCATTTCCCTTGGAAATATAATCAGTTCCTCTAGTGTGCGCTGCACATTTAACAATGGCGATTTCTTTTGGCAATTGTATTGCTTCAATTAATCTCCTAATGAAAACTGCATTTTTAATTGGTGATCCTGCTGATGTCATGTATCCTCTTTGTGACCAGAGTTGTCCATAATCATGCACAACTCCGTACCCATACTGACTATCAGTAATGATGGTAACTCTTATATCCTTTGATATTTCACATGCACGAATTAAAGCAATCAATTCAGCCACTTGTGCTGAACGAACTCCTTCAAGACATGATGCTTCTTCAATATCTACGACTGTACAAACTGAATATGAAGCTTTTAAGACACCTCCTTCGGATCTTAAGCATGACCCATCTACAAAGTAGACAAAATCCGATTCAGACAAGGGTCTGTCTTTGATGTCTTTTCTTGGTTTAGTGCAGAATTCCATGACATCTAAACATTCATGTTCTGTTTCAATGTCATCAACAATTTCAGAATCAGGCAGTAATGTAGAAGGATTCAGATTTAAACATCTTGAAATCGAAACATTATCTGCTCCCAGTATGATTTTCTCATACTTTGTCAATCTGCTACTTGTTAAATGTTGAGTCTTACCTCTTGTCAGTAATATTTCAACTGAATGAGGCACAAAAACTTTCACAGGAAATCCCATAATGATTCCTTCACTTTGTTCGAGACTGATACTTGTAGCTGCAACTGCTTTCAAACAACCTGGTAATGTTTTTGCAATTGGATCAAGAACTGCAGAGAAGTATGCAATAGGTTTCTTTAAATTTCCATGTCTCTGAATTAACACAGATAATGCACATCCTTCTCTCTCACTGCAATACAGTTCAAAATCTTTCTCATAATTTGGCATACCTAAAGCAGGAGCTTGGCATAAGCTCTTTTTCAGGTTCTCAAAAGATTCCATCTCAGCATCATTGAGAATAATTGGATCTTTTACATCTGACTTTGTCAGTCTTTGTAGTGGTTTTGCAATTACTGAAAATCCACTTATCCATTGTCGACAGTAACCTACCATTCCCAAGAACATTCTTACCTGTCTTTGTGTTCTTGGTGGTAACATTGCTTGAATCATTTTTATTCTTTCTATTGTTACTTGTCTTTTTCCTTTTGCAATTCTGTGACCAAGATATTTTACTTCTTGTTTGCAAAACTGTAGTTTTGCTGGGGACACTTTATGTCCTTCTTCTGCAAGGCGATTTAACAGAATTATTGTGTCTGTTACACAATTTTCTCTTGTCTTTGCAGCTATTAACAAATCATCAATATATTGTACTAGTGTAGATCTACCAGGTAAGTCTAGGTTTTCTAATGATCTTTTTAACAATTCGTTAAAGATTGAAGGACTTTCTGTATAGCCCTGAGGGATTCTCGACCATCCGAGGGTCTTACCTTGGAATCTGAAAGCAAATATTTCATAACTGTCTGGATGTAAGGGAACAGTAAAGAATGCATTGCAAAGATCAATGACTGTATACCATTCAGCATCATGTGGAATCTGAAATAGAATTACTGCTGGATTTGGAACCACAGGACAACATGGAACGACAATTTGATTAACCTTTCTCAAATCTTGTACGATTCTAAATGTTCCATTGGACTTTTTAACTCCCATAATTGGTGAATTACAAGAGCTACTCTCCATTTCTTTTAATACGCCTTGCTTGATTAATTTTTCAATTATAGGTGTAATACCTTCAATTGTTTCCGTTTTCATTTTATATTGTGGAGTGTTTGGAAATTCTATTCCCTGTTTCAATGTAATTTTTACTGGATCTACATTTTTCATCAGACCCATGTCATTTCCAGTAAAATCCCATATTTCAGATTTCACTGTTTCTTTGAGTTCTTCAGGTAAATCCTTTTCTTCAAATGCAGGAAACAATTTTGTTTCTTCTGCTTCTATCATCATCATTGTCATTCTGTATAAACCATCTTCCTCCATTGTTTGTAACTCAACTCCATCAGGAGAACAATATATTCTACAATTCATTTTACATAGGATGTCTCTGCCCAATAGATTTACTGGACTACTATTACAAACCACAAATCTGTGTTTATCTCTGTAGTTTCCAATTTCAACTGGTACTGGATCAGTTAAGTCAGTTTTAATTTGTTGATTACTTACTCCGACAACTTGGATGGTATCCCCAGAGAGAGGTAGGTTTTCAATTTCCACTGATCTAACAGTAGAACGGGTAGCACCAGTGTCCACTAGAAAAGTGATGTCTACATCATTAACTTTCCCATTTACAAAAGGACCAGACTGGTCAACCTCAAGAGTGGCTCCAACAACACACTCTTCCTCCTCTCTCGGGCACCGTCAGCAATAATCATCAGAATCGCTGTCTTGACTTTCTGCTAATAAAAATTGTTGTGAAGCATTTTGCATTTGAACCCTTTGCTGCTTTTGCTGTTTTTGTGGTTTTATTACCTGTTCACTTCCCTGAAATCCCACGTTTGGATTATATTTTTGAACTCCCCCACAATTCGGAAAAGGTGGTTGTGGCAATTGGTCTTGTCGATTATTCACCTGTTGTTGTTGCTGTTGCTGTAACTGTCGCTGAATATTAAATTCGTTTAACCCCTGTTGCATCTGTAGCTGTCGCTGCAGGTCAACACCATTCTGCATCTGTGGATTTAATAAGGGATTCTTTAAGTTTTTAGGAGGATGAGGACACTCGTCTCTCCAATGTCCAATTTCGCCACAATTAAAACAAGGTAATCTTTGCTTCAGCTCCTCAATCTTTGGGCTAAATTTCTTTGGGAAATTATTACCTTTAAACTTTCCTTGTATCTGGTTTGTATTTCCAGTTTGAACAAAATTAGTGTTCTTATTTCCCATGCTGGCAATCTGTTGCTCAGCCACCTTTACCTGAGCCCACATGGCTTTCTCCTTCAGCTTCTTCTGTTTTACTTCTATTTCATCACTGCAATACTTTGCTTTTCTTAGAATATCATCTACAGATAGTGATTGCCATCCGACAATACTATTTCTGATCATTTCTCCAATTTCAGGTTTTAGTCCATAAACAAATCTATAGACAAAATGGCTCATGTCTTTTTCATCTAATTTTTCATAACCACTGTATTGTTTAAAGATTAACAGTAGTCTTTCATAAAAAGAATGAACTGATTCTTTTGTTTCCTGTTCTGTTCTTTCTATTTTAACCCAATCGACTTCTTTGGGTGGAATTTTGTTTTTCATCCAAACAATTACTTTCTCATAAAAATCCATTACAAGTGGATTTGGAGCACCTGTTTCTTTAATTCGCTCAGGTTCTGTTTTTGGCCAACTAATCGATATTTTGCATTCTGTCCAAAGATCTGATGGAACGACAATGTCAAAAAATCCATCTAAATCAATCCACAGAACTTTTGACACTTTGATAAATCTATCTACTTGCCTGTACCACTCAACTGGTTTTTCCCTCAATTTTGGAAAATCATTTGTGAATAACAGAATGTCCTGTCTCGACCAAGGGATATGAACATATCCTCCACCTGCAATTTCTCTCATTGGAAATTGTTTTGACAATTTTTCCAATCTTTCATCTTCCTTCTTTTTCGTCCATTTTACTCTCCATTTGTTCAGTTCCCCTAGCTTTTTGATATAAACAATCAAATCTTTAATATGAACTATTCTTCCCATTGAGTTTAAACTCTCAATGTCACTTTCTGAAAAGTCTAATCTGTAATGTTTTGCAAAGTTCTTTTGTTTACTCACATCGATTTCAAGTTCTGCTGCTAGATCCTCTAGTTGATCATATTTGTTTTTCGTTTTCCACTGAATGCTTTTGCAAATGAACAGTAGTTCATCATCTCGATAGTAATTTAAACTATCTGGACCAATTGTTCCAATTATTAATTCTTCAATATTCGCTTTTAATTTGGCCACATCAAGTTTTGGTGTGGTTACCCTGACTTCAGGACTCCCTATATCCGATATAGCACCCATTGGTGTTTTTGGAGATAAATCCTCATTAAAGGTTAAATCAGGCATTCTCGATTTGGAAGAGTTTATTTCAGATAAGTCTGAATAAAATTTTTCAGCAGCCTTTTGAATTTCTGTGTTTAAAGGAATAGTTAAACCAGTTTTATTTGTTTCCTTTTGGTCAAATACGGGCTGAACAGGACCAATTGTTACTGGAACTGTCACAGCTTCCATGCCTTTTGTCATTCTTTTTATTAATTCTTCTTTAGATCTTAAATATTCATTATAATCAACATCTTCAACATTTCTTGTCTCTCTTGTATAATCTTTTGGAGGTTCTCTTGCTCTTGGAGTCATTGTAAAATGTCTACCTTCATTTCGAGCATTCTCGAATTCTGGTCTTCTAGGAGTTTCAATGATTTCACAATTATTTGGATAAAGTTTAGGAGCTTCATTAATTGGAGGTGCACTCGGTGAAGTTTCAGTAGAAACCACCGGAGTAGACCATGATCTAGGAGGTCTCAAAGGCTGATTAGGCTGATTCTTTCTAGCAGTCGTATATATTTCTTCCATAACTGCATCCTCAGATTCACTTTCCATAGATTTCCCTGTAGGAGTACCCATTACCATTTCATGAATTAAATACAATCCTTCACTCATGTTTCCCTGTCTCCACATTCTTAATCTATCTTCATGAGTTTCTCTTTTCCAAGATGGATTTTTAGAAGGTCTTTTAATTCCACTAGCTTCTCTTTGTAACTGATACATCTCGTCTTCCCACTCAACTAAAGCTTCAAATTGAGTTGGTCTCGGTTTTGGAACAAGAGCATTCATTTTCTCTCGTAAATTTCTTAAGACTTTTACATTAAATGAACCATCGTCTGGCCAAGTTAAAACACCGTCGTTTTTAGTATAGCGTTTCCAACTGTCGAACCATAAGACAGTATGATATCCATATTCACCTTCCATATACACTGCAGGTGTTTTATACTTATGAAGTAGTTTACCACCTCGCGTTTCGATTTTCTTGTCAGGTGAAAATAAATTCTTAAATTTCTGAAATAATGTTGGCTTTTTCTCAACATGTTTAAAATGATAACTCATTTTTAAGAGTTAAAACTAATTCACAAAATCGTTCGTAAAATATTTCCGGGATGTTCCGAAAAACAACCAATCCATGCGCGAAACACACCAACAAGCCAATGACAGTCGAGCTACGTCACTTTTCTGCTCAACCAATAAATTTGGAGTTTTTCCGAAGGACCAATCAGCTCACAGGCCGTCAGAGACTCAAGAGCCAATCAGAATATAGCTCGTGACGTAGGTCACCCAATCCCAGCGCGGCTCTGTGACGTACACAGCAGCTGCGGTTTCTCGTTTCTCACTCCTGGCGCTTACCCCTCCTTCACAAAATCTTTTCACAGCGCCATTTTAAGAACACTTTTCAGTGTAAATTAATTTTTAACGATGACTATAAAGACAACATCTGTTCGTTTCACTATTTAGGATAGTTTACATACATTCAAGTATCCACACTTCGGAATAGACGGCGCTATTCACACTAAGGATAATATTCAATTGTTAGTAGAGTAACCTTACCCCACCCTTCTAACACGTATAATTATGAACTCGCTTTGCTCTGAACCCACCGCGAAGTGAAAGTTCTAAGAGTTCCACTTGAACATAAAATACAATTCAAACTCGCATTTTCACACTGAAATTTCCCTAATTTCAAACACACATGAAATCCGTACAGGACTCTCACCTGTTTATAGAAATCATGCACCGTTAGCAAAATAACGACGTTATCCGTACAGGGCTCTCACCTGTTTATAGATATGAAACATGTACCCGTACAGGACTCTAACCTGTTTATAGATAATCATGCACCGACGTTAATTTACCCTTCACTCAAGCTCGGATATAACTAATACTCTCATCACAGTGAGTTTTATGGAAGGCGCTTTGTCCCTATTCTCATGCTGCTTTAATTTCTTAGAAAACCCTCACTTTTCAAGATTCAGACCTAGCCCTAAAACTGTGCTGCTCGGCGACAACACTATGGTACACGGCGATACCTCTTGTGATACTCGGCGATATCACTACAAACAGAACAGATGGCTTGCGTGACTAATTTCTCGCCACACAATCTATACCGGTATAGCTTACAGATAGCACGAAAAACGAACTTAACATGTGTTAAAACATCGATCCTATTTCCATACCATGACTTTAGTAACCCTTAGCAACCAACATATTACCTTGGTTACCCCTTAGCAACCATCAATTTCTGCTACCAGAGAATTGATCCAGCGGCCTATAGAAAATATATCATAAACAACGCTACCCAACTTCATAACCTATAAACAAAATTCTATACTATATATGGACCCATTTATAAACCTGACATATTTTGGGCCTACTGAATCAGGTGGTCAGATTAAATCTATATACACATTATCTACAAACTATTTACATATTTATACTTCTGCGGAAAGAATATTGTCATTAGAATAAAACTTAACCATTTAAACGACCACCATTGGCGACGTGATCTAGCTAATAGTAACCTACACTTCTGAATAACCAAGACCAGCTTGTTTGTCAAAAGTAAGATTTTATTTACTAAATTATGGTATATAAGTTGATAGTTTTATAAATGAATTTTATTAGCAATAAAGCAAGCATGATTGTAAAGAATTATGAGAAAATACGATTTAAGCAAGTAAATCAAAATTAAAGTGAATATATAAAGTTTAGCATTTCTAAAACCTAATTCCCTAACTGAGCTAAATAGATAGAAATTAAAGAAAAGTTCTTTGAGGATTCTTACGCGCTCCACGCAAAGTCCAGCAGCACTTCACCCTCATCGGAAAGTCAGAAAGCAGCAGCCAGCCCAACCCTAGGGGCATGACTTTTTATACCTTTCTACGCTAACTAAACTAGCAAAGGAAAGTTTTCAGAAATCTTCGACGTCCCATTGGCTGAGAGTGACAAGTGACATGTCACCCACTTTCCAAAAAGTTCCATTAAATCACGTTTCATAAAGACCATTGTCTCTTCCACGAGAAACCAGGAGCTTCCTAAGTTTGCAACAAATGTTCAAATTTGTTCTCACTACGTCCAAGCAACTTCCGCGGATGCCAAGTTAAGACTGACAAAATGTTCACTTTCGACCTTGGCCATGTCCGACAGAATGATGACAGCACATTAGTTTTTTGCTTTGTGAATGCAGCTTTGGTAAACGCTTTAATTCAGAATGGGCGTCTCGTGACTTTTGCAGAATTACAAGTCAGCTCTTTTCTGCGACTCAAGCGACTAGGCCCAAAAGCAGGCAACTTATGATTTCTAATATAAAACAAACACAAGAAAAGTATTAATGTAAGAAATAATGTAGATTCTGTATCCACCCCTTGGTTCACTAAATAATTAACCCACCCAATTAATCAAAATGTTACCTAGCCATTGCAAACAAATAAAGCAGCGTTTATATCTACCAGTCTCCGTTATTCCATGAGACTCATATGCACCTAGAATAGTAGAAATGACATCACACAGACAAGGAAAAGCAAAACAAGCACATGCTTCTTTTAAGTTTGCAGCAGTTAGTAATGACAAAAACGAAAACAATAATTATTTTATTATTTTGCACGAACAAAGAGATGCAACATTTATGCACGTTTATGAGCACACATGTTAGTCCCCCCATGTGTAAAGTTTAATCTAAGTTGTATTAGCACGACATATCACAAATCATTAATATTATTATTCATGTTATGGAAATATGACTTCACGAGATTAGCAGCCAAGAGCTGGTACGACCTCCCCCTCCACATCCACGCAAAGCCCTACACTGCTCCAGTTCAGGAAGGGCCTCAAGACCTGGCTCTACAGATGATCCCAGCACCCAACGGAGAAGCCCCCTCCCCTTCCACGGAGCCTTGAGACCCTCACAGGTGAGTAGCTTTACAAACCCCTGGTTGGTTGATTGATTGAATAAAAGTAAAATATGTAAAAACAGCTGTTGCTGAGAATGTGTACAGACATGCACAGAAATTCTATTTTTCCTATATTTACCTAAAACATGTAAAAAGATGCCATCATTATCTCTTTTCTTCTGAACACTGTTCATTTACAGAAAAAAGACAGGTTTCGTTTTCAAAGTTTAAACTGCAGCTTTAATTATGCTCGTTGCCCTGCCTTTCCTCTTGGTGCTGGTTATAGCAGTAGGCATTATGACGTCAAGAAAGCAACTCTAATAACTTATTACCGATAAGCAGCTTTGTAATTTCTTTATTATACAAGACTAAAAGCAGAGACAGGCATTTATACATGATTGGAGGCTCCCATGCATTATGTGAGTATTATAAGGCATTGCTGTTAAGCTATATTTTTTGCCCTTCAATTTATAGCAGGTGCTTATCCTGAAAAAACAATCATAGACGTGTCTAGATGCATGTTCATTATAAACAGTAACTGTACATCCCACCTTCCAAGTGTGTATGTCTGTATCTTGGGCCCCATCTAATGTTATTCCATATCCCTTCATCACACTCATAAACTATCAAGTGTTAAATTCAAAAACATAGACATCTCATTATACCAGTGGACAAGTTAAGATTACAAAACGCAAACAATATTTAGAGTAAATATCTGCAAAGGTTGTTTGAGAATGAAAGGCAAGCATACATTTAAGTGTACAGAAGACATCTTTATAACCGCAATGGTTCACGCATCCTGCATCATGAGGCATTGTAAAGTGGACGGAAGTGCTTCAGGTTTGTAGAATGACCATTCATCTTGTGTTCGGGATAACAGCCTCCTGTTCACGTCTTGCAGCCACCTCCTGGCAGATTAGTCTACAATAGCAGTAAATCTGCAGGTTTTGTTATGTTCAGCTAGGCACATTTTATTCCACACTATAAAAAAAACACTGCAGTCGAGCTGCTTTGTGCACTCTTGATAATAGGAAGTAAACTATCAATAACAGCTTTATTGTCTGAAATATAATAAGGAGCCAACGATAACAAATCCCTGTAGTCGTGTTTTTAGGTTAAAATGTCACATTCCGTTGCTTTAGCTGATAAGTCAAGGGAAATGATTCGGGGCGATAAAGGCAGACGAGGAAGTATTCGGGATGCAAGTCATCGCCCAGTTCATGATCTGAAATGCTGTAGCGGCTTTACCATGGCCTCTTTCCGAGGGATGGCATTCGCCATTCATTAGCCCTTTCTCTTTTTCTGAAAAGACTGTAGCAGGGAGAGGCACCACCTGCACGCATGCGGTCAACTATACATTTGTATTATCCTCTCTTCAAATGCTTATTGTCCTCTTCTCTACTGACATTGTGTTGCTGTAAATGCACTGCATCGCTCTTGAATAACATTCTTTTTTTTTTTTAATGCAACCAAATTCTTATGACTGTGTGATGATGGAAAATCCTTTCTAGAGAAATTCCCAAATCCGGAGGTGATTCCACTGGTGGAATTTTCTCCCACGCTCTGTCCATACAATAGAGGAGATTCCACTAGTGAATTTCCATCATTTTTTCAGAAAGCAGAGGGTATTCAATTACCGTCCAGCTCTGAATCAAGCGAATCTATGACAAAATATCAACTACAAAAATATCGAGGTACAAAAATATCGCAACAAAAATATCGAGGACAACAATATCGGGATCCTATCTCTAACTGGGTAAGTACTAAAATATCGAAAAAAACTATATCGATGTCAAAAATATCGTTTTTTTAGAAAATATCGTTTTTTTATTAATAAAAAATGTAATATTAACAAAATAATACTTATAAATATAATACACATAGTTAAAATATATTATAATATTTCAAATTAATAAATAATGTAATAAAAATATTAATAATAACAATATAATACATATTATATACTTAATTAATATTAACTCTTAAATAATTATTTAAATAAATTATAAATAAATGAAAATATAATAAATTACAAATAAATGTATATACATAAAATAATAATATAAATAACAATTAATACCAATGTAAAACTAATAAAAAAAATGTATTACATTTTGGATAGCGTACGGGTAAAAAGGACTATTCCCACTCCAGAGAGTGCAACAGTAGGGAAAGTGTTGGATAGCGTAGGGGTAACAATTACTATTCCCACTCCAGACAGTGCAACAGTAGGGAAAGTGTTGGATAGCGTAGGGGTAAAAATTACTATTCCCACTCCAGAGAGCGCAAAAGTAGGAAAAGTGTTGGATAGCGTAGGGGTAACAATTACTATTCCAACTCCAGAGAGTGCAACAGTAGGGAAAGTGTTGGATAGCGTAGGGGTATAAATTACTATTCCCACTCCATAGAGTGCAACAGTAGGGAAAGTGTTGGATAGCGTAGGGATAAAAATTACTATTCCCACTCCAGAGAGTGCAACAGTAGGGAAAGTGTTGGATAGCGTAGGGGTAATAATTACTATTCCCACTCCAGAAAGTGCAACAGTAGGGAAAGTGTTGGATAGCGTAGGGGTAACAATTACTATTCCAACTCCAGAGAGTGCAACAGTAGGGAAAGTGTTGGTTAGCGTAGGGGTATAAATTACTATTCCCACTCCAGAGAGTGCAACAGTAGGGAAAGTGTTGGATATCGTAGGGGTAATAATTACTATTCCAACTCCAAAGAGCGCAACAGTAGGGAAAGTGTTGGATAGCGTAGGGGTGAAAATTACTATTCCCACTCCAGAGAGTGCAACAGTAGTAAAAGTGTTGGATAGCATAGGGGTAACAATTACTATTCCCACTCCAGAGAGTGCAACAGTAGGGAAAGTGTTGGATAGTGTAGGGGTAAAAATTACTATTCCCACTCCAGAGAGTGCAACAGTAGGGAAAGTGTTGGATAGCGTAGGGGTAACAATTACTATTCCAACTCCAGAGAGTTCAACAGTAGGGAAAGTGTTGGATAGCGAAGGGGTATAAATTACTATTCCCACTCCAGAGAGTGCAACAGTAGGGAAAATGTTGGATAGCGTAGGAGTAAATATAACATACTTATAAATGAATGTTTTATTTAAAATAATAAAAATATTAACTATTAAATAGATATAAACCATTTACTAATACAAATACATAATTATTAAAAACATGATGAGCAAAATATATGTAATTAAAAAAATCAATAAAAATACCATTTAATAATATTTAATTAACAATTACTAATTAATTAACAATTAGATAATAAACAAAACAATTAATTAAAGAACATTACTTAATTACAATTAAATTACTTCCCACCCTATTCCTCTATAAACCCACAACCCACTACAGAACATAATTATCAATTAATCAATTATTTAAAATTAATTACCAATTAATTAAAATTAATTACCAATTAATAAATATCAATTTATTATTCCTACTAATTAATAATTAATTTAAAATAATTAAATTACTTCCCACCATATTCCCCTATAAACCCACAACCCGCTACAGAACATAATTATCAATTAATCAATTAATTACAATTAATTACCAATTAATTACAATTAATTACCAATTAATAAATATTAATTTATTATTCCTACTAATTAATAATTAATTTAACATAATTTAATTACTTCCCACCCTATTACCCTATAAACCCACAACCCGCTATAGTACTAAAATACAAAATTTAATTAAATTACATAAAATTAAATTAAAAACATAATAAATACATAATAATATACATAAAAATATTTAAAAAATCGATATTAGTAACATCGAAATTATTAACATTGATATTACTTACATCGACATTTTTAACTTCGATATTACTAATATCGATATTAAATATGTCGATATTACTTACCTTCTATATTTTGTACATTCGATATTAAAACTTCGATATTAGTGTATATCGATACAAAAATTTCGATATTTTGTCTGCATACCGAATCGAGCATTTGGGTGCTTGCGTTGTTGGTAAACTTTTCTCATAACAGAAGGTCATTGAATGTTAAAAAGAATACAGACCTAATGAGTCTAGAGAACTAACTATTGAGGAATATGGATTGTATAGGAAATTGGAGTATTAGTTAAAGAGGTTGAGGACCCACTTGGATAATAATCATAATCCTTGTTAGGTGGATCACTGAAGTCAATAAATAAACCTGTGCTTAACCTTCTGGTAGTTTGGCAAAAAGGAGTCAGGCTTAACTTAGAGACAATGGGTAAACTAATAATGCAACACTCATCTTGTAATAAAGTGAATACACAGCCCAGGAAAAATCACAAACAAATTTAGAATAATATAGAATATTTTAATAAACAAAATTACACAAAAACAATAAAACTCTAATGAGTAGGACCAGTGATGTAAGTATTCAAAGTTTGAATAAAAAATAGCACCAAAATCCTATTGTGCCAAATGTGGTTACCTGATAGCTCTTGTTGGAAAACGAGGCAGTATCTGTGAGGCCTGCACAAATACCATGACTACATTTGTCCTTCACTTGTCCAAACACCCCACTGTAGCACCCGACTCTCAGAGGGTAGCGTTGCAGAGGAGTCCAAGGCTTACTCAAGGAAGGTGGTGTGGGCTAGTAATCGCCATGTAACAGTACGCAGAAATAACACTCAATAATTGATTGTCCAGTCTGTATTTTGCTTTATAAAAGGAAGAGTACATTTATTAAACACACACACACTCAGGACTATGCAACAATTTACAAATATACATAAGCTGTTGGAATTACTTTGTGACATTGGATAGCATTCCCACCCCGCCCCCAGGGGGGTGGGTTCTAGTGCAACCACTCCCATGTATGCAAATCATCCTTCCCCCAATGCAGTAGGTTGATCATAACCTGGGGTGAGGGCCTTGCTCACTGGAACCAGCCAAGTGGTGACCCACCCCCTTTATCTCAACAAGCATTTAAAATGGGCACACCTGCCATGGTGACACATAAGCCTGACTGAGCATTTCATACTGACCATACAATATACACCTCTACATCGTAGGGGCTAACAGCCTGGGTTGTACACTTAATGCAGCAGCAAGAATACATGTTTAAGCATCACTTAAAATGGCAGTACCTATTATAGCTGGTAACCAATTTAATGCATTGCAATAAAATCCCCTAAAAGGTGACATATATTATCACAGATCAACCATACACAGCCAGACACCTAAGCAGGAATGTCCAGCAACATAACCCCACTTTGCTTAGGACTTCACACTACCCATGTGACCCTCAGTCCCTCTATGAAAGGTAAATGCATTTCTTGTGCAATTGCACCTCTTCACCTCTAGGAGATGCCCTTCTCCAGACATCCCCAACTCAGCCCTCCATACCTTGGTGCAGTCCCTAACTCACCCCCAGCTGTAGAAGGAAAGTTCCAGTCCCACATTGCTGTTGACCGCCGGCTGAGGGTTACTTCTATGGAGTCCCCAGACACTCAGGGAGGGACTTTTCATCTTCATGCTGGAGGAGACTGCGTAGCTCCTGCAGCTCCCCCAGCACCTTTGCATGCATTTGGCGGTGACCCCGTCCTCCTGGGGTCACCACACGCAGAGAACCATTCTCTTTTCCTTGCAGGCCGATCAGTGCCAGGCATTATGGGACGAAGCGCTCCTGCCTCGTGCATATCATAGTAGTGGCTCCCCCGCTGCTCGGGGAGATCCGCGCTGCCCGAGCCGGCAGCCTCAAGCCACATCTGCCCATCTTTGAGGGCCCGGTCGCACCCGGGCCCCAAGCAGGGCCTGGTGAGTTGTTGCAGCTCTGGCAGCCCACCCTGGCTGCTCCTGCCGGCTCCCCGTCCATCCCACACTCTGGTGTGCAGCCACGGGAGCTGGTGTGCCCATTCTGGTCTGTCCGCTCCTGCAGGCAGACACAGAGATTGCCTCGTCCTTGGCAGGTCCTCGGGTGAGTGACACTCCCCCCTTCTCCGCACACTGGGGCCCGGAGTTGAGGTCCCGGGCCCCTGGACAATCTTCATGGGGAGCGGGACGTGCTCCCCGGCTTCTCTTCCCCTGGCAGGGTGCACTGCCACCATCGGGCCCAGAGTTGGTATCCTGGACCTCCAAGATCTTCACGGGGAGCGTGACTGTGATCCCCAGCTTCATTTTCGGTGGGGCCTGGAGTATGAGGCTTTGGGCCCCAGAGACCTCTTCTAGGGGGGCAGGATAGCACCTCCCTTCCTCTGGTGTCTTCGGGGGTCATGGTGGGCTCCTGGCACCCCGGTTAGGGCAATTTCACTGAGAGCGCGATGACACTCTCCAACTTGACTTCTTCTGGGGCAGCCCCCGGGACATGACCCACCCCGGGGGCACAGCTGGGACAGGTGGCAGATCCCCATACGCTTCATCACCGGTCCTCTTCAGGAGTCAAAGGTCACCTACCTCCTGGGGGCATATTCCCACCCCAAGATGGCCGATCATCAACATTTTGGCCTCCTTTTGCTCCTGGTGGCGCGCCCCAGCCACTGGGAGCACTTTGCCCTCCTGGCTTCAAGGAGGGTGAACTCAGCAGGGAGCTGTCTTCACTGGCTTTCTGCATCAGCCTTTCACCTGGCTCTCCTCCTGGGCCGCTCTTCTCCTTGCCAGAGGCCCAAGATTCACCTCCCTGGTCCTAGACTCCCCTCCTGGCACAATTCAGGGTCCTAGGACAGTCAGGGGTTTCTTCCTTCCAACTGCCCAAGGCGCCAGGCTCCAACACCAGTCTTTCTCAGCAGACCACACCCCAGAGAGAGACCCTCTTCCTTTGCAAGACTTTTTAAAAGAATTTGGAGGGGGCTGGCAAGAAGGCTCTTCATGCAGCGACACTTCACCTCTCTGCCCCTGCTCCCTCCTTCCTGCCCAGGCCTCTGGGGTAGTTCAAAATGGGGTAGTCCAGGGTTCTCATGCCACATGGTCTCTGAAAAGCCCCATTAACCCCTTGCTGCCTTCTCTCCAGAGCAGCTTGTTGCCTGGCACCAGGTGACAGCTGCTGATGGATAACATGCAGCTCGACCCACCTGCTCTCTCTCTTGGAAAGGAGCCCTTCGCGCATGGAATGCTTGCCGTGAAGGGCTAGGCCTCGGATGGTTCAGTTCGGGGAGGAAGGTCACTAATCCAGCCTGACAGGGTCAGATCAAGCCAGGCTCTGGTTATCAGCTGAGTCAGAGGAATGTGACATTATTGGATGACCCATAAGCGGAAATGGTCTTGGACTCAGCGGAATACGTCTTCTCACATAAGTTACAATGGACATTAGTGCATGTCTGGAAATTGTAGGCCCAAGGGAAGTGAAACTACCCCATGTGATCCCCATCCTCATAGTAGAATAAAGGAGTGGTCCTTCAGTGAAAACAGTAAAGCAGACTGACTTTCCCTTACATGTTTCTTCCCATAGTATAAATCCTATTCCATGTCAGCACCCAGCTCTTCATAATTCCTGCCACACCATTCTATCTGTACCTGCTCCTGGGCTGCGCATGCCAGGAATCTCCCCCGTGTATCCCCTACACGTGTGCACATGCATGTACACACATGTTTGCATGTAACTAGCCAGGTGTCCCTTACTCTGGCTGCAGCGCATCTGCCTACTCTCACCAGGGTGACACTGGTAAAATCCATGTGCGGTCTCTTTCAGCATGAGTTCACTGTGGGTGAGTCCCAACTTATTAGACTCTCCCACAGTAAAAGCTCAACATTTAGATGTTTAAAAAGCGAAAAATCCAGGCGGTTCAGATGGTCAGAACTACCTTCCAGCAGCGCTAGACCGGGTTAAAGTCAAAAGTTAAGGCCAATTGCAACAGAGTGCTGGTCATCTAGAGGGACCAGGTCACCCCGGTGGAAAGTTTACCTTCTGACTTAAAAACGTTTATGGAGGAAAGTTGGTCGTTGGCTAGTCGTCAAGGGTGCAAACTGCAAGCTGGATTAGATCATGTCAGGGCAGCTCAAATTGGTGCTTGTCTGGTGGGTATCTGCAGGTACACGGTCTCTCTGTCAGCTTGCTGTGTTGCTGTAGCTGAAACAGGTGCCCAACCAAGTCCAGAGTATTCTGTCTCCCTACGTTTCAGTGACAACCATCCTCTGTTTGCTGCTATTTGATGGAGCGGAGGTCTCTAAACTTCAGTCTCTTGGTGTACTTATCAAACATTGGTCTTATGAACCTTTGGTAGTCATCTTGAAGAGTTAAGGGAGGGCTAGCATTTAGAAGTCATTTACATCATATTAAACCAATCCAAGTCTGTAATGAGGACAGAGAGGATAGAATGCAACCGTATAGGTTTATTTTTCAGAATATTTGTTTATTACAATCATCAAACCTATCAAAGATTAGTCAACATTATCAATACAAGTAAAAGGTTAAGATGATCACACACTCTAATAGAGAAAATAGAAAGTACAGAACACAAATATTCAGTATGTTAAGAATGCAACTTATCCAGACTGAATGTCCAAAAAAACACCCAGATCTAGCTAAGCAGAGCAGTGAAAGTACAAAGGGGATTTCTAAAGGGGAAAGGAAGAAGGTGTTAGCATCATGTGAACCTCAGTAGAAGTTCAGAAAATTGTGTTTAAACATGAAGCCACACAATCAGGGAAATCAGGAAAGTAGAGAGAGCTGCTCTCTTCGGAGTCAGGAATGGGTCGTCCAGGTAACTGTTATGGAACACTAATTAAAAGCACCATTGGGAGTCCCAGAACATCCAGATAGCTCTCCCACAGTTCAGAACCAATCCAGTGGCGGCATTCCCAGGAAACCGGCAACCCCCTAAATTCCTATCCCAACACAATTCATATCTGCACAGGAGTCTCATCTAATTGCATTTTCTCTGTCCTTGCTGCCAACTTCTCATCTTCAAGCCTAATTATCAATCTAGTGCAGAATAATGAGCCTTCCTGTAGCTAACGAGGGACTTGATAATGCACCTGCAAAGAAATGAACAAGTAGCATAGTGACAGTCTCAAAATATGTAATATTTGGCTAAGGCCTAAAGTCAAGGTAAGTTATATGTTATCACTTAAGAATAAAGTATATGCAGAGGGTGGAGTCTAAATCAGACTGCTCAGTATATATAAATACCTTTAAGATACATAAATGTAAATGTAAATGTTGAGTTTGGAATAGTTCATCTATATTTCTTCTACATGCACTTACTTTTCAGTATTTTGGTCTTCGATATTTGGTCCTCAATATTCTTATTCCATAATAATCATTGTCTCGACTTCAGTAGTTCATTCTGTGAACATAATGCAAACACATTTTAAGTGTGTTTTCATACAGACATTTTCTGTACTACCTACCAAAATGTTTTTGAAAGTCCTGGCCCTCGTTGTATTCGGCGTTGTGTGTATGTTTTTTAATCTCCACAATATGTATTTTGGACCTAAATCAATGGGCACTTCTGGGATGGGTGCATCACAATGGTGGGTGTTCCTGTGCAGGAAACCCTGTTATTGAGTGGGGCTAAGACATTATGCTGTAAAACAGCACTGCTACGTTTCTCTGAAGAGCTCCAAATAAAAGTAAATATGTAGCAGAAGTTGCCTTCATGCAACTTGTGATAAAATACATTACAACATGAATAACTACCAAAACCAGAATGCATCAAGACTCCTTAATTTGGGCAAGGGCTGTGGATACATTTATATGTATCAGATGGAATGCAAAACAAACGTCTGCAAGATCATATTGGAAGACAAGCAAAAAAGGAAGGACCGTTTAAACCTAGAAACTTGTATGTACGTCATGTGCACCTGCAATGTATATTTGATGTCTTCTTATCTTGGCAGGTGGTGCAACAAGGTCACTGGGTGCTAATAAGCCTTGTAGTCCACCAAAGTGTAGCTGTGTGTAGCCCTGACCTGCATAAACAGGAGGATTACTCTACCCTGGGTAATTCTGTGCATGCAGTGACATCCTCAGCCTTTCTTGTGCTTAGAACGCTAGGAAAGATACTTCCCTACATTCCTGTTTATCTCCAGAAAACTCTGATCTCGTCAATAATGAGGGCAAAACTAGATGACTGTCATGGCCTTTCTCAACGTTCACCGACACATCCTAAATAGATTGCACATTTTGCAGAATGCCACAGCTAGGCTCCTCTTAAAGATCCCAAAATACTACTCTGTATCCTAGTCCATCAGGGAATTATATTGGCTTCCAGTTAGGCAGAGGATCACTTTCAAATCACTTTTTATTGTTTAGAAAGCTCCTCAGGGCTCCGCCCCTGAATTTTGACAAAACAGGCACAGATGGTACATCACAGGCAGGACTTTAACCTCTACACATCCCTAACTCCTAATTGTTCATAGATTCAAGGAGGCAGCTTGGGGCGGAGGGAACTTCGTGATGTGTGCCTTGAAATATTGGAACGCACTTCCTCTGCACATTAAAATTGGCTCTAACATACTGGCCTTTCGGAAACTGCTGAAGACCTGGATTTTTAACTCTCTTTACCCTTCCAGTTTCCTTCTCTCTGTGTAATTTAATGCCGTGTTAGCTAGCGCCAAGACACCTTCGGGTATTCTATGTGCTTTATAAGTCCTAATAATATACCAGAACATAACAGCATGTATAGCGGAGCAGAAAGGGAAAGACCAGGCATTCCCCCGACCATGTAGACACCAGAAATATCTTGGTATATGCTTCTTTTTGGCGTGCATGCAGCCAAATAAGCATGAAGAAACCCCATGATTTAACTGAACCAGAGTGGTGAAGGTAACACATGCTCACCAATGTGCCCTGTGTGCTAGGGGTAAACGTTTCCCCTCACTGTGCCTCTCATTTTGTTAATGACTTTATGCGATTCCAGTCCAGGTTTTCCAGAGCGCCAGAGAGCCTGAGCACCGGTTGATTCGATCAAGAGAGTACCAAGAGGACTCTGTGCTGCTACTCTCTGCACTCTACACAGATCACCCAGCAAATCTGCTTCAACCCTGCCAAGGCTTCCCGGCACTCACATTTCCTGCCCTACTGCTGGAACACGGAGCACAGCGGCATGAGCCTGGTTCATGAACGAACCTGTGTGAGCCGCGTGAACCGGTGAGCAGGTTAGCGGGGCCAGGATCAGCGTGGTCTGTGTCAGCCACCGGTGGAGGATCAGGGGCACCAGCGGGTCAAGACGGGTTGAAGCAGATTGAACTGGCGGCTGTGCTGAATACCTGCTCCCCGGTTCTCTTTCTCCAGCCCCGTTACTCGACATTCCGGCATAGCGGCTCTGCTGCTCTATCTTTTCACTTCCCTACGTCCGAGACACCTTGGCCTGTGGTGGGGGTCAAAAGTGCACCCCCGGGTATTAGAATTATACTTGAACTCGTGGTGCACAGAGAAGACAGGGGGAAGTGAGGAAGGCCTCGTGGAGCTCCGTCTCAGCTGGACCAGACTTTCGCCAGACTCTCCCCCCTAGGGACTCGGACTGGGGGCCTCATCAACACTCTTCGGCACTCACTATCAACGCCTCCATCTCACCGCCTCGCTAGAGGCACCAGGCCTGGGGGCGGGGGCGCCAACGACGGGCCTAACAAAGGCCTGACAAAGGCAAGTACCAAAGTACTAAACAAAGTACTTAACACCAAGCGGCAAAACAGCCAAGTAGACCAAAGGCTGAAAACCAAAAAGGTTGAAAAGACAATAAAGACTGGCTGAGTACAGTCTAGCTCGCGCAGGAGTTCGAAGTGAGCACGCAAGCACGTGAACACGGATGTATGACATTACAACGTAGGCTATTACAACGCCTACCTTTACAACGCGGTTTTTACATCGCAATCCATTACAACGCATAGTGCTTTTTGGTGTTGGATAGTGAATAGTTTAATTTACTATTCCAACTCCAGTCCCCGTGGACACTAGGGAAGGTTATTGGATAGTAAATTAACCTATTCCCTATCCTAGAGCGCTCCCCAGCGCAATGCGTTGTAATGGTTTGCGTTGTAATGACCGCGTTGTAATGGTAGTGCGTTGTAAAAGTTTCGTTGTAAAGGTTGTTTACCCGTGAACACATGAGCGATAGCAGAGGAGTGGCAGCAGAGGGGAGGCTGCGACTACAGAGGCCAAATGAGGTCAGACAAAACAAGAGAGGCATTGCCACTCAGAACAAAGGCCAGAAAGGGGAAGAAAAAAATCACGGAGTGGAGCAAAGTGCAGAACTAAAACTAGCCACAAATCCAGCGATAACAGATCAGCGACAGAGCAAGATTATAGCACGCATGGGACCCAGTAGTGCTATAAGCTCCAGCCAACCTAAGATATATACGAAATTTAACTTTTTTAATGGACCCAGGGTCAGCCCATTTTCAAGCACCGCAACTTTAAAAGGTCTGCAATCTCCGTTGTTACCTTTACAGACCCAAGATTCCATCCAAAGCGCAGCGCCTAAAGAATACAACGACGAACACAGGGCACCGGAACAACCGATCCACCAACTCCAAACAATGCTACAATTTCCAGGGGCGCAAATGCCAGAAACTGCACCTCTTGCAGGTGCGTCTAGAAACTTAGGATCTTCCCTAACAAAAATCAGCCAACAGTGCTGCCCTCAAGAGATCCCTATGCGGAATAAAAACTTCAAGAGACCTCCACAGCACTATCGGATCCAGATGCCAGGGCTGAGGACTGGGTTATCAAAAAAACAAAGGCGACGAGTGACACTAAAGAAGCTTCAAGGAGAACAGATGCTGAACAAGGCAGCAAAACCAATGCTAGCCTCAGTAATAACGTTTTGCTCAGCAAACACAGCACCCCCATCAAAAGAATGGACATCTCAAACAAACACAAACTCACCTACGAACAAATCACCCCTTGACCAAGGGTGTCCACTGACACAAAATAGAGGAACAGGAGTGGGAGCGTGGCCACAGGAACTAAACCAGAAAGAAGAAGGGGGGGGTGTTTTTGTCCTATCTGAACACACAAGAATGGGAAGATATGCTCGCAACTTATTCGCCAAGTCACGGACAGGAACAGGATCAGGTACTGGAACAAAGGGAGGATATCACCACAGAATCCTCTGGGAATGTTCACCCAACGGAACAACCAAAAAAATGTAAAGAAAAGCTTGCGCAAACAAACAAACAAAATACTGGCGTTTGGGCCTCCCTGCTAAATACAGTACAACTGGCTGTTAACACACTGCAATTTCAATCTGATAAGATGGAGATCCCACTAACACTACTGAATACACTGGCCATTTTTACCGCCGGTTTTGTCAAAAAATTGGGAAATTTGAATGGCCTAATAACAAGAGCACACTGTAGCTCCCAACTGAAATGCAATTGCGACCAGGAGCCATCGCTCAAAGAACCTAAAGGGCCTAGCACACTGCTCAATGGCAGCTCCAGTTGGAGTTTCCCAGACAGAGGGGCACAGCATGGGGGCAAGTTCGAAAACAAACTTCCCCTACGTCAATTAAACATAAGCCCATCGCTAGAAACTCCACGACCGAAGTATTAAGTATTAAACTGGAAACTCAGTCCAAAGAAACATCCAGCAGCATAGTCCGACCTGAACTGCCGGACACAGCAATTCCACTGCTGCCAGCAAAACAAAGAAGTCACCAGACACCAGAGGCTCTGGTATTCTACGCGCTATACACCCCCAAGGATTCTCAGGACATACTAAACCGAGGTAACATTCTAAGACTAAAGGCGTCAATACCCAAACTTGCTGGCATAAGGTCTATGGATCTACTCTCCATTGGGTTCATACATACCACCAACCCTCTATGTCCAGAGGCCGCAAAACCAACGTGGCTCACAAGCGAAACTGTAGAGGCAATTTTAGCCAAATCTGCCATTTTTCAAAGCTGGGGCATTGATATTGCCCCATCCAAAAACCAGCCTATCCATCGCCATTACTAAGCAATGCAGCCTCAGTACCAAATACACGGCAATTACATCCGCACTGCGTACTTAGAGGAGCGTGGGGAAGATCCCGTCAACAGAGTGCCAACATCGATTGGGACCAACAAGAAACAGTTCATTGGGCAGCTGCAAGAACAAGTCAAGGTTTGAACAAGGAATCAATGTTGCGTACTATCATCTCAAACACTGAGGAGCATTGACACGATCAAAGAGACAGAAGCCATAGCAGAGCAAATGAGTCCCCTCTCAGACTATGTTCATGGAACATTAACGGATTAGCTACGAAAATTGAGGATCCAGATTTCCTGCAGTATGTAACAACTTTCGACATAATTTTCCTACAGGAAACCTGGCTCTCTGCACCTCAGCACATTGAGGGCTACACCAGCTTTGCAAGTACAGCAATAAGGATGGGCAGATTTGGCCACTGCTTTGGTGGGATTGCAACCTACGTCTCTACAACAAGCATACTTTTATCAACTCTCATGGACTCAATGTCAAACGCAACTATAGCAGTCAGAATAACAAGCCTTACCGAGGACGAAGACATGGAGGTGTCCCTGATCAACTCGTATGTCCATCCTAAACGCAAAGTGAAAGACTCTATAGCACTTGCAAATCAAGCAGAAAAGTTTGCTACAGTGATGGGAAACCTGATCTTCATTTTGACAGGGGACCTAAACCTGTATCTTATAGGTTTGTCACAAGGAGAGGAGGTAACCATGCAAAACAGTATTCACAATATCCCTCCGCAAAGTCATCCACCGCACAGAAAGAAGAAGTCCTGCAACAGTCCTCTACTTGCAGATCTGGAACATCTACATCTTCAAGCCTTAAAAGGAAGATTGCAGGATTACACTCCAGCAGTTGACTCTTACTATTCCCCTGCAACAAGCTCCATATTGGACTACACCTTTGCAAGTCTCGCACTCTTCCCATACATACTCGGGTATAGAATGGGGGATAAGGGCGATAGCGACCACCGCCCCCAAGAACTCCAAATAACAGCGACTGCAGCAAGACCAATGGGCACAGATGCAACTCTGGGGTGCATCTCTACGTCTAACCTAAGAAGGATAAAATTTACAATAAATAATACAAACTCTTAGGCCGAAGCAGCAATCCAACTCTTCAACTCGCTAACACTCAGCCCGAAGACAAAATAGATTGTTGGGAACAGTTTGCGGCCAAGTTTCTAGACCGACATGCAGAAATTGGTATAAAAAAAGTAACTCCCAGAAAGCCTGGAAGAAAAATAAAATTTCAAAGGTCCAAAGACAACAGTTGAAACATTCCAAAAAATCAATAAATGCAACTCTGCGCAGGTTGAGAAGACTCCCAGGGAATACCACTGCACGAGCTTCCTTGAAGGAGCAAAGGGCAAAACTAAAGAGTCTGAAATGGAACATCAACAGGGAGCATGAGACTGTGTTGTGGGCAAAACTTCTATACGATTCAAACAGCAATAACAGCGCCCGCTTCTGGAAGACGGTGAATGGGATTATCCATCCACACATAAGGGTATAGGCAGGGCCGGACTGGGAACTGAAAGCAGCCCTGGCAAATTTTCCCAAACCAGCCGCCGTCCGGCGAGCCTGACCGCTACTAGGGCGGGTTGGGGGGTTCTCCCCCCAAGAAAATTTTGGAAAAAGACAGACCAAAATGGTGAATTTTACAGCATATTTTCTATTACATATTCAATTGTATCAACTTTGAAAGCACAGTAAATAGTGGATGATGACCTTAAAGAGCACCAGGTTACCCACCCAGTCATATGTACCCATAGATATTCTTTCTGAGAGCACCAAAAATAGACACAAGTAGTGAATCGTATACATCTTATTTCTGTTTGCATTTTAATAAATACACTGGGGGTGGCATCTAGTGTCTCACTGAGGAGCACCAGTTAGAACAAGACCACTATCTCCCTAAACTGCAACTGCAAGTTCAGCTCAGATATAAAAGGATGTTCTAACTGCACTACTTTGGCTATTAAACACATTTCCTATGAGATGCCCATGGCTTCTTCACATTCACTCCTGTTCAACTACTTTCAGCCAGATTCAATAATCTTCATCTAGCTGTTTATCATGCTTTTTTTAAAACGTGTTCTTTCCCAGAAAGAAGGGCATTCTCCCAGTTACCTTTCGTTCCCTTGCTACTCTTTTTCCTAATCCTGCCTTCTACGCTTTTTACTCAGATGTCAAATTCTCCATTCTTAAACATTTTTTGCCATTTGATTTTCCTCTCTTTTTCCTCTGCTCTCTTATCCTTTCAGTTCTTATCCTCATTGTCTCTACTTTTTTATAACCCATGTTCTAAATATATTCTCCCCTCTCATTCCATTGTGTTCCTTTTTTTCCCCTTTCACTCTTCCCTACCATCTCTCCATGATCACCTAAGATTCTTTACTTAATTTCTATCCTGGTTAATGCTCTCTCATTCCTCCCTCCCTTACCCTTGTTCCTCCTTCCTTTCACCCCATTATTTTATTCCATTCCTTCTTTCACTTCTTCCTCTTGTCTCCTCTGCCTCCGACTCTTTCCTATCCTAGCTTCTCTTTCACTCCCTTCCCCTTTGTATCCCTTTCTTTTTACGCTATTGATTTTTTTCTCATCTTCATTTTCCTTTAAAAGGCACAAGCAAATGACAATAGATATACTGTAGTTGTGTGAAGAAGGATGAAGCTGTGGACCATGAGGAGTATGAGAATAATGAGTCTGAGAGTAATGAAAAGACTGGAAAGGGACCGGGTCCACTCAATGACCCACTGTTGTAGGGTAGACTGCGGCACGTGGGTTTGGGATTTGAACCTGCACGCTGCAGCTCTCTGCAGCGTGAGTGATAACACGCCAGATGAGGAATCAAGCCTGCTGACTGCTGGTTATGCGCGCATATGGACAACAGGCGCATTTACCTACTGTACTATATACATACAGAGTGCTTGAAGTAGGACTAAAAACGGCAAGGGCTCTTTAGAAGGGATGTGGCAATAGAAGTAGAAGTAGAAATATTTTCCAAGAGTCGTGGTCTATGTAAGGAAGGGCATGTCTAAAAACACAGGAACTAACATTCTGTGCTTCACGTATTTGCAAAACAGTGTCATCTCTTTCTTCTTCTGCGCCATTTCTTTCATTCTCGCCTTCTGTACATACCCGTTTTTATCTTCTCCACTCCACCATCCCTGCCACACTTAACCCATACACCTGGAAGCATTTCATTTCTATTCCTTTGGCACGGTCTATATTTTGACAGCTGTGTACTTCCTTCACACACTTCCTAACAGTTATAATTGGAACATATGAGACCATCGCTCTGTGCGCTCTGCGGAGAGGCCAAGGATGGGATGTGCATGCAGTCTGAATACCTGTATAACCTACTGACAGGAACTGAAAGAAACTCACCCTTCTTCAGCTTCAGCTGCAGAGTTATCAATCGTGTTCCATCATAAACACCCACCCACAACCTGAACTCACTCATACGCCTGACCAGTATTTTTGCTTGTAAAGTTAAGGACCTTAGAATCGGAGGGTTAAGGACTGTCCACCTAAAATCTTTGATATATGCTGAGTTAAAGTCTGTTTCCTGCTGGTACTCTGCAGCAGGTGCATTAACCTCTATGCTATTTTACCGGATTGGAACCTGGAAGTTAGTGAGGTTCACAACAGCTACATTAACCCTCTGAAATGTCTTAATCTGTCCCCCGACATAGAGATCTGCTCACCAGCACATGCATTAACCCACTAAGCCGTGTTTACCACAATGTCCCCTGTGCTCAACAGCTCAGATGAAAAGCTGTGCAGTCAGTGCTTAAAGGAGTCTGCCAGGCTGCAACAGGTGCGGGGGCTGAGGGGAAGGGTTGGAACATGTGTAGAGTTCTGCACAGTACACTGGATTTTACACATACGTGTGTTACACAGGTGCACTGGTTTTCATTTGTAGGCACAGAGAGAGAAGGAATTATTTGTACTGTGTCTTACGTTTGGTGTTGATTTCAAAGCTCAGTTACTTATCATCTGACCAATGATCTTCACACTTTTTAATTCTGTGCCCCACCCCCGTGTCCAATAATTTATTCGAGCACCATTAGCCAAAGTACCAACTACATTTTTTCACAAGTATTATTTAACATTTTAAATACTGCAAGCAAGTGAAACCACATTGGCTGGGTTGAGGACACACCTGACCATATTGGCTGGATAATTAATGACTGAATTCAGGCAGAACGTGCGAATGTTCACGGGCGTGACAGGCAGCAGCGCAAACTTAGCCATACCCCCCTCCCCCCTGCCCAGAGTGTGGGGCTGCGTGTCCTCTGCAGACAGGAGTCCAGTTCAAGTGTGCACCCTCCTGTCAGCCAAGCCTGTGAGTGACAGGCTCAGCCCTGACTGTGTGAGGTCAGCGAGGGAAAGACAGACAGCCATGGGCACACACTGCAGCAGCTCGCAGCCACTGAGACCAGGCAGAGGGCATGAGTGGCAAGGGTCGTGGGGGGCCGCTAGAGAGACGGGAATGGGGCCGTGAGGAAGAGTGCCGAGGGGCGGGGAGGACAAGACTAGAAGGGCAAAGAAAAGGGAAAGTCAGAGAGAGGGGGCTCGGAGGAGATGAGCACACACACACACACACAACCAGACAGAGAGGACGAGGAGGAAAGGTGAGGGAGGGGGGGGAGAGAGAAACAGGGCAGTGGAGAGAGAGTGTGATTAGGCAGTGTAGGGAAACGGGAAGGGTGAGTTAGAGGGAGTGAAATAGGCACATGAAAATAGAGCGAGAGAAGAGAGGGCAGGTGAGGGGTGAGATGGAAACGAGGCAGGAAGCACCTGTGGGAAAAATGGAGTGAGGGATAGGACCGGAGAGTGAACAGAGAAGGAAGTGAGAGAAGGAATGAGGGATGAAGAAAGGAATGAGGATTGTCAGAGTCCCGAATGGGGTTATCATCAGGGTCCGGCCACTTTTAGGAAGGCACGTCTTCTGTACGGCCCCCCCATTGTATGACGGCGGTGTCATAGAGGGCTCTTCTGCCTCTTTAGAGCGCTTCCTGAATGCGCAGAAACTATCTAAGCCGGGTGAATAATGCGGCAGAGCCTGGCCTAGTCCTAGACTAGAGCCAGGCTGAGCCTAAGGCCAGCCACCACCTCGCTCTGCCCCTGCTGGCTGTTGAGAACAAAAAGCCACTACTGCGCAGGCTGCGGAAAAGGGCCGGGGCCTAGGCCCTTGCCCCTTAGGCCCTTTTGCTTTTAATTCTGGCCCGGCAGTCGTGACAGACAGTGCCACCATCGTGGCACTGTCTGCTGCGACCAATCCAGAATTAAAAGCAAAAGGGGCCTAAGGGGCAAGGGCCTAGGCCCCGGCCACCACCCATGAATTAGATGATCAATCATCGGATCAGGAGGCCAGCCCAGGAGGAGGATCAGGAAGGATTACATGCAGTTTAAACGACTGGACGGAGTCTGGTCCAGTCATAAATAGACTCACCTGCGGCTGCGGGCGGCAGTGCAGACAGGGGGAATTAAATTATGGGGTCTGTCTCTGGCCAGTGAGAGCGATCGATGCCTGCCTCCTCCTCGCCTCAGAGTCACGCGCACTTTTAATTGCACTAACCCCAATGCGCATGAGCATCACAAGGCGGCAGACTGCAGACCCCACCCTAAGGCTGAACTAAACTAAAGAATTGACATCTGCAAGCGTCTACGTCATTATGATGACATGGTCCGATGGTTTTTCAGTTATGAGTCAGGCATGATCTGCCAGCTGCCTTAATGACATTGAAATCGGCCGGCGGATCAGGTCAATGCTCACGTCACGTAACGGACGGACTGAGCACCAGCATTTAATGCTTAGAATAATTGTGCTCAGGCGGCAATGTGCAGGAATGGAAGGTAAAGCAATTTTTGTTTGCAGGGGTGGTCCGACACGGCCAAATCGGCCCCCAGCAACAGAACCGGCCCCCCGTCATAAAACCGGCCCCCACCCCCATCCAGCCTACCGGGGGATTGCCCGGTGACCGGAATTGCCAGTCCGGGCCTGGGTATAGGGTCACACATTTCGGAAGCAATATGGGTGAAATTCCTAACCATCCACTTCAATAATCAAATAGATAGTGCTGGAACTCAAATTGCCAATACTAGGACAGCTGGAGAACAAGCTGGCGCAAGCAAAACGGAAATGAGGGATCACGAGCAGCAATACAAAGAAAACAGAGCTACAAGTACAGGCATCTGCTCTCTGCCCCTTTTAATCAAAAAGCAGATTGCAAAAGGGAGGAGGGAAGGAGCTCCGGGTCCGAACGGAATTCCACCAACTCTGTTTAAAGCAAAGAGTGAAGACTAGGCGGATGTCTTGCAACTTCCATTTCTTGAAGTCAGGAGGCTAAATAGAATTCCAGAATCATGGAAGGGCTCAACAATAGTGCCAATTCATAAAAAAGGCATTAAGGCGGAGTCCAACAATTATCGCTTAGTAGCACTAATAGACAATGAAGCAAAATACTTCTCTGGCACTATACTAGAGGAGCTGACAAACTGGGCGGAGGCGAACTCGATAATACCGCTGAATCAGACCTGCTTCCACAAAATGGCTAGCACATCTACAAACATCCTTACATTCTCAATAATAATCGATCCAGCCAAAGCTTCAAAGCTACTTTTGCATTTATGCTACATTGATTTTAGTGCTGCCTTCGATAAAGTATTGGGGGCAGACTGTGGGGGAAATTGGCACAATGGGGCATACCACAGCATATCTTAAACATGCTGAAACTTCTTCATACAGACAACTGGGTGCAGGTGAAATTAAGTGGTGGTACCCATATCTCCTCGAAAGTTCCCACAACAAAGGGCCTGAAACAGGGTTGTGTGCTTGCACGACCCTGTTTAATCTTTACATGGCTGACCTTCCAAAGGAGCTTGATGCCTGTAATGTCATTCACCAAGGATAGGAGGAAAACATTGCTGAATCTCATGTACGCAGACAACGTAGTTCTGCTTAGTCATACTTACATCGGTCTCCAGCATTTACTGATGGAAATGCATAACTATACCACAGAAAACAACTTAAAAATTAACCTCAGCAAGACACGGACAATGTCAATAAACAACAAAAAGAACCTCTATAGAAGCTGGTCACTTGGTGGCATAAAACTCAACCCAGTGCAGGAATACAAGTACCTTGGAGTTACATTTGACAAGGACAGGTCGTTCCGGCACCAGAAAGAGTAAGCCAGAATGAAAGGCGTGCTGATTGCCTTACAATGAAAAATCTTGCAAAGAAATTGACGGGGCCTACCCTGACTCTACTGCTGAAGGTAGTCCGCGCCAAACTACTCCCCTCAATTACCTACGGCAGTGAGGCAATGCGGAGAAGAGATGCAAAGGAGCTGGATAACACACAGGTCAAGGCATATAGAATCATGTTTAGCATTCTGTCCTACACATCACCTGCTCAAATAAGGCTGGAGTTCGGCCTCCTATGACAAGATCTATCTAGACATGATGCTTATATCATCTGCTTGCACAGTATTAGAAGTGCCACCACAAACACGCTAAACTATCTATTGTGGCAGGACATACAGCATAGGGAGCACTCCCAAGCCAGAAGCTATTTTCAGCTAGCCCTAAAATCTACCCAACTCACAGAACTCTGAGATGCACAAATTGGCTGTTCTAACTTTAAAAAACGGGTCTGGAAAACTTTAAAACAAAATGGTAGAGGACAAAGCAAGCTTCTCAAACAGATCGCACGCATGGATGACTCTTAACTCCTATAAATCACTGGCTCCACAACTATATTTTAAACAGGGCTACCCGAAGTCCATAAAAATAAACTTTTTGAGGTACAGGATGGGAATACTTCTGTGCGCTCAGCATCTTCCACCATGGCAAAGGTCACTAGCACAAGAGCCATGCATGTTGTGCAATACTAAACGAGGCAACATATTAAACCTAATCTGCTTATGCAAGGACCTGCACCAAGCATGGAAACAGCTTCTCAAAGAACACTTCAAACAGAACAGCATCTGCACCAGGAGGCAAGCGGTGCTAGCAAGCTTAAATCCAGAAAACATACAACAAAACTGCAGATTGGTAAAATTCCTTATTCTGGCTGAATAAAAAATGCCCAAGACAACAAAAACCGACCCAGGCCTGGGCAGTACACCAATAACAGGAACTTGCCCCTAATCAGATCATAATTAAGAACATACTGGCAGCAGCAAAGGGATAATCCTCTCAATAAGTGGAGAAGATCTGACCAACGCAAACATGATGATCTGTAAAAGAAACATATGGCTGGTTTAAAGGAACACGAGTCTGCACATTATAGCATCCAGTCATACTAGGACACATTGCATGTCTATAATTAACTCTGATTTTATATTTGCAAAGTTTTATCTAACATTGGGTTTTAATTTGGATATGACTTGAAGATTGCTTTTCACAAGACAAAACAATGCAGGGAAATGGAGGAAATCACACACACATTGTTGAGATTTTAAATATACTATGTATTGTATGCAGTAATATTGCAATGGTTTTAAGTAACTATGGAGGGAATAAATAAACTTGAAACTTGCATCCAGCTGTGCGAGTGCCCCCTAGGGCTTTATTTGGTAATGCAACCTGGAACGCTGGGGACAGCCACGAGTGACAAGCTGTCAGTTCCCACCAGCATCCTTTTGCACTCCTCTCTCATTACCCTTCAGTGTCTAAATCAAGCAGCGAGACCTCTGTTTTCCAATCTTAACGTAGCACAAACCTGGCTGCCAAAAGGCAGAGACAGGAGCAGTGATTCGAATATGTGACTGCCAAAAGTCTTGCTTCACTCTGTGCTTATATATTGGCTAGGTGGGAATGAAATAGAAACACTCTGGGGTGAGGAGGGAGCAGCCTCATTTTGTCAAACTCTAAACTGATGCGTTGGTAGTCTCTCTGACAGTGTGATAGTTCTCCAAGGCCATTTGTCTGTAGAATAGAGGGAGAGTCTTAATATAATTTTGCTTTTAATGAGTTTAACATCGTACCTTTTGTGAGCATTACAGTCATTTTCTATCACATAACTGCTACCTGCCCATATTATCAGCTCCTTTGTGTTCATTATGTTTACTTTGAGTTGTCCGTGTTTCTTCTACATTTTCGGCATTGGTATCTCTTGTATTAAGTGCTTCAGCCAGTTGTTGTATGTCTGGTTCATAAACTTTGGGCCAGATGTAGAAAGCGCTTTTGCAGTTGCAGCAATTGCAACAACAAAATTACTTTTTACAATGTACCAAAGGGTTCGTTCCCAATATATTTCAGTCATATTAACATCATTTGCGGCGTTTCTGAATTATAGATAGGAAGGGGGTGACCCCTGCTATTTAGGAATCGCTAAGATATGAATGCGTTGTTTATGACAGCATATGATGTGTTTGCAAATGATTGAGCAGTTACCTTCCCACATGTTGGGTCTGGCAATTGATTTGCAAAGGGGGAGCTGCCCCTACGCGCGGGGGAGAAGTCCTGCCTGCTTCTAATGGTGTCATTGCAAACTGTAAAAATGTTTTCAAAAGCAGCACTTGTCTCTTTAATAGACACAAGATGTTTTATAAATGTGTTTCCTGCTTGGGAATGCAAATACAGGGATGGAGGTCTGATATTCTCTGCAGACCTCCACCCCTGCATTTGCATTCAATCACATGGTGCATATATTCAGACCTGCCTAAATATTATTCATTATGGAAGTTATTTTGAGGCTCCCCAGCGTATGTACTACCTGTTAGTACATAGGCTGCATCGGAATTTCCACAGTAATTCACAAACCAGTTAGTGCGCAAGCTGCTCGTCCTGGATTGTGAAATAGTGTTTGTATATCGGACCCATATGGCCCACATGCATCATTGTAGGAATTTGCGATTCCTAAATTGCAAAAATTAAGGAATCGCAATGTAGGAATTGCAAGTTCCTATGCATCAAGAAATTGTAAAAGTTTTTGTGATTTCTTAATTTTCTGTGTTTGCGATTCCTTAGTTGCGAATCGCAATTAAGGAATCACATTACAATGATTCCTATGGGCCTAGAGGCCCATAGGAATCAATGGGAAGGCATTTTCATTTTGCGAATTCGTAATTAAGGAATCGCAAAATGAGAATGCAATTTCAAGGGTGTGGGGGGGTCCAAAGGACCCCCCCCTGCACCCCTGAAATGTAACGTAAGTACATTTTACTCACACACATGTCCCAAGGGCATGTGTGTGTGTAAAATATAAGTTTCAAAAATGCACTTCTGTGCATTTTTGAAACTTTTCGCAAATTACCACGAAGGTTTACTTCATGGTAATTTTCCCCTTCCAAATTGCGAATTCGCAAATTAAAAATAATCATGCATAGCATTTAAGAAATCGCAAAATCTGCGATTTCTTAAATGCTATTGCAATTTAAGAAATTGCAAAAAATTGCGATTTCCTAAAGTGCGAAAAAAGAAAAAAAAAATGATGCATCCCAAAAAAGGTTTTTGCATTCGCAAACGGCGGAATTTTGCGATTCGCACCGTTTGCGAATGCAAAAAGGCTTGATGCATGTGGCCCATAATCCCTTAGAATTTATTCTCGCTTGCATATGGACTTCTGTTTGTCTTTAAAAGTACGTGCTTAAAGGAATTTGCCTACAAGAATTTGCTCATTAGGGACCAGGTGTTTGAAGCTTTTTTCAGGTCACAGAATCGGGCCGCTTGCAACCTGAAAAAACACATTTTTAAAGGTACGAAGCCCTATTTTGCAATTTGGTAAGCTGTTACCGAATCACAAATTGGATTTGCAAGTTGCTATTAGGAAGGAGCATGCCAAGAGCGTCCCTGCCTAATAGCAAGTCACAGTGGTATGTAGGAATGTTTTGCAACCTGGAATGCAGACACAAAACATTTGCAGTTACCAGCAACTTCACTTTGGTGGTAACCCATTCGCAACGGGAACGGGTCCCCAAGGGACCTCTTCCCCTTTGTGAATGTGGGCGCCAACATGTTTTTTAAGAGCAGGCAGTGGTCCCAAGGACCACGGGCTGCTCTTAAAAAATGAAAAAGGAAACATTTCAATACTCTTTGTTAAATGCATCCCGGCGGCATTTCAAAATAAAAAACTGCTTTATTGAAAAAGCAGTCACAGAAACGGTCGTCTGCTGACATCAGCAGGTCACCATCCATGTGACTGCCAGTCATTCCTAATTGTTCGCAAATTGCGACCTGCCTCATTATTATTAATGAGGCAAGTCCCTTGTGACCCATTGGGAATTTCTAATAGCGAATCATAAAAATGTGCTATTAGAAAATTACATATAACTTCATGCTTGTAACTGTGATGCTACTTTTCAGCATTTGTAGGGAGATCTTGTCTGCTCACTCTAATTCATATGGACTGTGGCACTGTAATTGTTTGGTGTTCAGTTTTAGACCCAATGTCCCTAAGAGGGATTTTTAGATTGATTTCACTTACTGATTCAAAACGCTTATTTGAAAGGCCCGATGTGTTTGGCTAGAAAACGTAGCATCAAACATGTCAGCTACTGCATATTCCTGCTAAATTACCCAAATGTAGTTATATAATATTTGTGCATGTACAGTTTCATAAAGAGAATAACTCATTTGAAACAGCTTGCTTCTGAGCCTACTGGAAAATAAGGGTCCAAATTAAAAGTTTGCAGACAGGGTACACTGTCACAAACGAGGCATAATTCCATGTCCATTCAGCTCTTGGTCCAGACAGTCTTCTTTCCAACAGCATTGCCCTGCTAGCTCTGCTATCAGAAAGCTTACTCCAACAGTCTGACAGAGTAGAGGCTGTCAGTATAAGGACATCAAGCCACCTGCCCGACTAGAAATGTGCAGCAAATATGCAATACTTTTAGAGGAATTGCTATGATGGTTGTTCCTCTGCAGGAACAGAATACTGCTGGGCTGGCAGTGGTCTCTAGATATGGTGGGTGGTAGTCCACCAGGGTGGAGGGCATAATTGCCGGCACCACCCTGACGAACAGCGGGCCAACCACCAATCTTTAAACCAGCCTCTATGCCTTATTTGGTATTTAAATCTGAAACATGTTGAATAGAATGATAATTAAAATTATTAAAATCTCTGAGGCTGTAAGAAATGGTGCTCAATACCACAACCAGAAGATATCCCCATTGGCAATACACAGGTGACCATAAATAGGTAAAACCAAAAAAACTGAATATTTTAGGACAAGCTGAATGGGTAACAGTGGACGGGCAGGAGGCGAAAATATAAATAAACTACTAATACTACTGATATACACTAGGCATTGCCTTTTGTGTTTCTACTTTACAAAGGGTGTCACACAACTATTTCCAATTAAAGCAGGTATTCGTTGTACTGACTTTAAAAGCATAGAAAACTGTATTGGCCCCATTAAGATTTAGACTGGAGTTTGTACATGTATCCCTGCAGCAGCTCATTAAATTCTACTAGCATACGTTTTCAGAAAACCAGTGAGAGCATGACATTTTACAAAAGCCTCCTCTAGATATTGTATATTAATATCTGGGCAACATTTACGGCCATATTTAAAACCTGGGGCCGTATTACAGAAGGTGCCAAAGGCCAATGGGCATTTGTGCCCGCTTTGCCCGCCCCAGGGCACTTCGGTAGTATCGAAAGGGGAGCAGACGCTTGTGTGTCCCCTTCTATAATACCGATAGCGCTGGCGCACTTAATGTGCCAGGTCTACCTTAAGAGGGTGTTCCCTCACTTGCATAGGGTCCTTTGGCTCTGCTTCTGCGCCATATTATAGACAGGGGCGCAGAGTCAAAGCAGCCATTTAAACGGTGGCGCACTGTGTGCCACCTGAGAGCAGCCCTCTGCAGGGAGTAAAAGAGTCCCATGGACCCTGCAGACATCCCCTTGCAGGTAGGTGTGGTCACTGACTGCACCCACCTGCGAGGGGCTCTCCAATCTCTTTTGAAAGTGCAGGCGGGCACCGCCTGCACAGTGAAAACAAAGAGCAGCTGCTCCCTGTTTTCACACGAATGTGCTGCCCTAGGGGCAGTGCGATTTCACGGCTGTCCTTGGGGCAGTGCATTCACCATAATAGGGTGCAAGATCATTGTTTGCGCCCGGAGCACCTTTTGAAAGGTGCGCCCGGCGCAAACAATGATAATGTATAATGCGGCCCTTGATGTTAAAAGAATTTCCAGAGTAGGTTTTAAATATAGAGGAGATAAAAGAATTCACACTATTTTGGAATAAGATGGATTCGGAAATTACCTCAAAGAATTCTAACCGTTAATAAGCTATTTTTCCACCGATTGTTGAAATTTTAAATTATACCCTAATCTAATCAGGTTCCTGGACTTCAAATTCATCTTCGAATAATTTAAATAAATAATTAAAGGAATCTCTCCAGTCAAACCGTCTAAATACATGTTCTCGGCATGCAAGTATTTAGAATCACCTCAAAATATTGTTCAAGAAAAATGTTGTTAGGTGTGTCTAAAGGTACATAGACATGCAATACCCTTAACAATTCAAAATAACAGTTTATCCTTATCAGCCCAACTTTCAAGCACTGGGAACGGGTCTTCTGGGAAATTCACTGTAGTGTCATCCTACATGTTTTACTTTGTTATGCATATGTCATTCTTGTTGGTAGTACTGTGATGATAAAAAACAAAGTAACAGTGAGATTGTTGATATTGGATAAGGTTTCCCCCAGTTAGTTCTATGGTACCTTGCTAGTTGTAAAAATAGTTTTAATGGAAAAAGTACTCTGTCTTCACACTTGGTATCTAAGGCAGAAAGAAGTACACAATTGTGTGTTAAGTATGTACATAACAGGAAACAATATCAGAGTCAAAAAATAAACAATTCAAATTCTAAAAACTAGGGGGCGTGGCTTACACTCTCAAAAAGATGGTGGCTATTTGCTGAGCTTCGTCACCTCACTGAGCTCACGAAAGAAATTCCGGATGCATGAAGACCTTGCTTCGCATCTTCCTGGCTGAGCGAACCTCCTGCTATACGGCCGCACATGTTTTTGGCAAAGGGTGGGTCCACAACTCACTTTTTGGTTGAATTTACTGCATCTTCATTTTCCTGACGTGAGCAGCCGCCATTTTGTATGCGCCGGCCGCATTGCTGCATATGCCTTACTGAGATTGTCAATGGCGGATTTATTTTGGTGAGTTTTGATGCTCCATCATGGCAGTGAATGAACCTCATGCCCCAGACAGGAAGAATGTTGGGCAATTATTGGCAGCTTTAAATTATTGTCCCTGAGGCAAATGGAGTGACACAAGGTGCCTGTGAGGAAAGGGAGAAAAGCAACATCACAACATTTTACAACTGGATATCCTCTCATTAAAAGCGGACATACTGTCTTCTCTTGGGTTTACTTCATTCTGAGTTGGTTACTTTCAGCACTTGAATAAAGAAGACTCTACATATATCTTACTACAGGCTCTAGAAGGCGTTTTCTTGTATTTAGCAGTGATTGAGGTAAATGAACAAGGAAAACCAGCACCCTTGTCCTTTCTCTGTCTCACACAGTGTACGAGCTGCACTACTCCCTTATGGATGGAGTCATTACCTCATTAATACACTGCCTTCTCTGCTTTTCTTCTGGTTTCTATTGAAGTAGAATAAGTCTGGTCTTTTACAAATGCCTCGTGCTTGAAGAGGATATAAACAGATCTTCCCAATTTGTGAGGTATTTCCCTTGTAGACACTTCATATCTCGGCCTCTAGCTGTGAGTTCCTCTATTAGTTTCCGCTTTATAGCCGACTACACTCTATAATCCTGATATCTTAGATTTTATTGTGTCATTCATCAGCACTTGACTGAATCATTTCCATATCATTGCTGAACTCTATATCACTGAGCACATATCTTTATGGGATGGATCTCTACTTCTAATAAACTTCCACAAATCAACAAGTACATTTTATCAAGATGCCTATAGAACCATTCTCTCCTGCGATAACATCTTCATCTGGTACTAAACCGAAAAGAGTCAAAAATGATCCTCCGGTACAGTCATCTTCTAATCCGGTTTTGGACTCAATTTTCTACGTGCATTAAAACCTTTTATGAATACCACCAATGAAAAACTGCAACTTATTGAGGACAGATGGATCAACATGGAAGGTAAAATGTCATAAATGGAGCAATGTATAAGAACCTTCAAGACGTCGCAACTAAAGTACCCTTATTGAAACAAGAAATTTACAAGCTTAAACTCAATACAGATGATTTAGAAAATTGCAATAGAAGGAACAATCTTCGGCTGTATGGACTGCATAAAAATGTTGAAGGTCTGGATCTACTTTCCTTTTTAAAGAAATTTTGTCTGCCCTTCTTAACCTCCAATCTTCAACTCCTCTCAATATCTAGTGAGCACATCATCTTGGTCATCCTCAACATCAGTCCAACAAACCACGAGGTATTATTATGCTTTTTCTAGAATTCACTGACCTGATGCATGTAATAAAAGTTGCCAGAGAAAAACGCCGTCTTGTCTGGTCTGACCATAACATCTGCTAAGCTTAGTATGCATGTAGCTGCACACTTTGTATGAAGCGCACTGCGTAATGACCTCTAGGCGTTCAATAATTATAATGATATGCTTCGTAAATTAAACAACAGTAAATGATTTTCACCAAATTAATATGTATTTATATTCATTTTTCGTTCATATTCAAGCATATAAACAATAACATATCTTCATAGATTTGAGGTTACAGATTTGCAAAATTACACATTTCACAAATAGCGAGTAATAAAACAGTACAACACATATGTTTTATTGTGGAGCCCCCAATGCATTTCGGGTAAAGCAAAAACCCTTCTTCAGGAGAATAATTCATAGAGGTAATGAAAGAAAATGGCCACCTGCCGGAACAAATACAAAGATTCAAACAGTTGCACATTATCAAATGCCTCAATATACAAAGAAATTACAAGGTTGAAGTCCCATTCCATGCCAACATCGGAGTGTATCAGTAAGAAATTAAGTGAAAAATCAAACCAAGCTACACAATTCCAAATAGTGCTGCTCCTGGCCAAAAAGAAAAATAGGAGTTACAACGAGAGATATACTGGGTGATGTAGATCTGAACAACATGAGCGAATATCAAGTGATGCAAACTCGACAGACAATGAACGCTGATCATGCCGTCACCAAGAATAGTATCACTGAGTTCTTGCCTGTGTTATTATATCAGACGTCACCCAAAAAGTGAGTATCCATAGCTGTCATACAAAAAAGATGTGCCACTTTGAAGAGCTAACATACCTTCACTCAAATATCAGAAATCAAATGGAATCTGTGAAGTAAATGTATTAATCCTAATCATCCTTCTGAGTTAGCTCCAATCGTGCTGCCTATCTTTCCGTTATGTGCAAGGGACTTACTGATTAAATGGCCAGCTGTTACTTAACCCTCACTCCAAAGCTTTTGCCTCTTTTTTTGTGTCTAAATTAAAATAAAGAATTAAAAGTGCCGTAAGCCACCCATGCTGAAAACAACGCTACCAACTTCAGAACTTCCACCTACTCAACCAATCTTACCCATCCATTCGCCTGCGATGAGCATCTACATTCGAATGCCTCAGCTTCCACTGAGACCACCTTGCGTCAAGTCGTAGCTGCTCTGTAGAAATGGAGGACAGACTCCTGTCCCATAAAACTCAAGTTAACCTACACAATGATGAATAGCATTGATCACGCCAAACTTTATTGGACACATGAGGGCAATCGAGATTACCGATAGAGATCCCTTACTAGAGGGTTACGTTCTGCCACATAGTGCCAATTCATCCGGTCACTATTTGATACATGTAAACATGTAAACCTCCATCTTAGATGATGCTGTATATTACCAAAATGGACCCTTAAGCTGACTATTGTGTGAATGCACTATTCAGTATCAAGGAGTCCTAGAGTTAACCCAAGATTCCGCTATCCGAATAACATGCTTTATGCATAATCTGCATCAACATCATGAACGTATAAGAACAGGTAATGTCCAATGTCAAAAGTCAAAAAAATCACAAGAGAGGTATGAAAAAGAACTTCCAAATATAGTGATGTGATGTGAAGTGAAAAACGTGAAAATAGGTGAAAAAGATCCGGTGTTAGTGTGCAATGGACCTGCACAAGTGAAAGGTACCTGTAAGAACAACAGAAACATCTCAACATTTAGTTGGTAAGAAAAATCCAATCATATAAAACAAATCCTATCAAGTTTGTCATTGAGGCCTTTAAGAATAAGTGTGTCAAGATATTTTATCCAAAATGTTTCCCTGCGCGCAAGCTGTTTTGGTATATCTTTCTCTGGTGCTGCTGATATCTTTTCTGCGGTATGGAATGTTGTGCATCATTCCAATGTGCTGCAAGACAAGAGTTTCTATTTTTTGTACGGATCATACTCTTTTGTTCAGTGATCCGTATTTTGATTTTTCATGAGGTCTGTCCCATGTATGTGAGACTGCAGGGAACTTTTATGGCATAAATTACTGATTCTGTATTGCAATCAGGAGAATGTTCTAATACTATTTTCTTTCCCATTTGAGGTTCTATAAACATCCATTATTGCATCCTGCATCCTTGTCTTTGCAAAATTACCCATGAATGTGTTTCTTGATTATTCGAGGATCCATCTAAACTAAGACAATTTTTGCATTCTGTTACTAAATTACCTATGGATACAAATGCTCAATGTTCTTAAATCATTTAAATTGTTAATGCTTCACAATTAATTATTTTCTGCTGCTGTCTTTGTTCTTTATATCCTCATATGGCTTATGCGGTCTATATATCTTATAATATCCTACTTTCTCTATTTTTCTAATCTCCTTCAGTTCTATCTTCTCCTGTTGTTGTTCTTGAGTGGTGAAATGTTTGGTTCTTATTTCTTTCTCTTCATATTTCAGATCTGGCTTTTTGTCCTTGATCTGTCCCTGTTTTACCTTATTTCTTCTACTCTTTTTCAATTTTTTCTTTCCCTGTACTCATTCTTCTCCCTCTTCTTCACCTGTTACCCCTCCCCCTTTTTTATCTCAATGAAAGACCGTTTTCTTTGTCTTCTTATGTTCCTATTAATTCCAGTATGTTTCCCGATTTTTATGACCAGCGTCTTTCGTCTTTCTCCATTATTTTTTGCACTTCGTCATCATTGTGATTATGCCACAGTTATTTTGTTTAATGTTGTATCATGGAACGTCTGTGGTCTGGGTCATCCAGAAAAAGTGTCAAAAGATACTTTCTCATTTATCAAAACTTGATTGTCAGATTGCTTATTTGCAGAAAATCCACTGTAATTATGTTGAATCTCTGAAACTACAAATTGCATCAACTGAAAATGATACAAGTGGATGATGGTTAATAATTCACGCCACGTTCCATAATAAACATGTTACTTTTTAAAATATTTATGGGATGGTTAAATCTGGCCCCGATTTTTGGCACAATATTAAACTAAAACTATGTTCAATTACTAGCCCCAATTTTGTTGTTGCTGGAGACTTTAATAATTGGTTTGACCCTTTTTCTGATAGGAAATCGGATTGTAAATTTAAACCTGGTAAATCTTCCGAAGCATTTCAAACTGCTATTGCCTCTCATCCACTCTATTATGCTTGGAGGACTAGTGATCCGGATACTTATGAATTCACATTCTTTTCTAATGCTCATCACACTGTGTCTCACATTGATTATGTTTCGATTTCAAAATCTTTACTCCCCTCGCTCCAATCTTCTGAGATTGGATCCATTTTTATTTAGGACCATGCCACGGTCTCAGTTTCTCTTAATCCCTTCGATGCTGATGACGGAGCGGTTCCGTCATCAGCGTCGGTCGGGCTGTGCTGATGACGGAACCGCTCCGTCATCGGCACAGCCCTCGGGGGGAGCGCTCGCGCTCCCCCCCGGGGCATCGATTTTCAGCATTTTAGCAGGGGTGGCAGGGGAAGACTTTCCGATGCCACTCCCCGGCCCCACCACGCTTCCTGGTGACGTCAGCACGCACAGCGCGCCCCGACATCATCAGGAAGCGCTGGACGCGCTGGAAGCCATTTGTTTCCAGCGCGTCCAAGGAGCAAGGTAGGTGTGTGCTCTCCGGTGGGGCGGGGGGCCGTTTCTCGGTGCATTGAGGCGTTGGGGGGGAGGAAACAGTGTTTCCTCTCCCCTGATGTCCCAATGCAGGGCATTTCTGGTGCAGGATCGTGCACAGCGTCGCGATCCTGCACCAGAAATGCCTTCACTAGACACCAGGGATGTTTTTTTGTTGGCATAGGAAGCGCCCCCTTGGGCAAGGGTCGCTTCCTTGGGGTGCAATTATAATTTCAGACTTTCCTGCCCCCTGGGGGCAGATCGGGAGTATTTTTCCCGAATCAGGACCCATGGGGGTAGAGAAGCCCACTAGATACCGTGGATTGTTCTTTTTTTCATAAAGGAAGCGACCCCTTGGGCAAGGGTCGCATCCTAGGGGCAAAACATTTTTTTTTAGACTTTTCTGCCTCCCCTGGGGGCAAATCGGCCGTTTTTTGGGCCGAATCTGGACCGGGGTGGGGGGGGGTAGAAAAGCCCACTAGACACCAGGGATTGTTTTTTTTTTTATAAAGGAAGCGACCCCTTGGGCAAGGGTCGCTTCCAGGGGGCAATATAAATATTTTAGACTGTTCTGCCCAGATCGTCAGTTTTTTACTGATTCTGGAACCAAGGGGGGTAGAAAAGCCCACTAGACACCAGGGATTGTTTTTTTTTTATACGAAGCGACCCCTTGGTCAAGGGTCGCTTCCTTGGGCCCATATGTTTTCAAAAATATGTTCTGCCCCCTATGGGGGCGTATTAGTGTCTTAATTTGGCTTTTCTGCCCTCTGGAGGGAGAAAAAAAAACACTAGACACCAGGGAAATCTTTTAAAAAAAAATGGAAGTGACCCCTTGGGCAAGGGCTGCTTCCAGGGGCAGAGTCAGCACAGGGGAAACAACGCCGATCCTCGTGGCAAAGACCAAGCGACTCTTTGTCCCCTGTTGAAGCTATCACCGAGCTTAATACAGCATGGGAAATCTGAAGATGAGTTAATTACACTTATCGTCAAAAACTACACAAATAGTGAGAGTTACCATTTTTATTTAATTTCTCTTTTTTGTATATGTTTGTCCTGACGAAAGCTCCGTAGACCCGGCTGGGCTTAGAGAGCTGAAACATGTTGACATTTTTAAGACATGCGGTAATCCAGTAACATGATTACCCTCATATCGTAATTTTTTTACTGATAGTGCCTAGACCCCTTCTTTTTCAATAAATAACCTCCTGGGCTAGACACTATTTTTTACTTCTTTTTTCATTATTTCTGGATACTTCTACTTGAACCGGAGGTAGCCTCGGGTGAGGCTGGCACCCAGCACGTTAATCGACTACCCTATGAATACGCCACGACTCCTGATGGGGCGGAAAAAATATACACCGCAACGATAAAATCAGGATGCCTATGAGGGTTTTCGAATACACACCAATGGTTGTGTAGATACCAGTGTCCATTCTATTTTTGATTACTGCTTCCAGGGGGCCCACATTTAAAAAGATTTATATTCTGACCCCCATGGGGCAGACACCCCATTTGTGACATACCCTGTGACATAGCCTGTTGTAATGTGTATTGTTTTTTTTTCTTCTAAAGTGTATTGTTTTATTTTCTCTTTAGACTGTTGCAGTGTGCGGTTCCGTTACTGGTGGTTTTGCTGTTTGTGTAGTTGCATGTGTTTGGTAAGAGACCTTTTTTTGGTTCAATTTTAATGTAAATTTTTCTTGCAAAGTGTGTAATAATACGAGTATGTTTGGTTTCTGTTTTTTGTGATTGTTAAACATGTTTTGCATTTGTGCTTGATGTGTACTTTGCTTTCTGTGGATGTAAGTTTTTTTTCTTCTTTCTAGTGGGATATTGTTGCCTATTTGCTGTGTCTTTGCAGAGTAGGTAGTGATGAGTGTAGCTGTCTCTTGTAAGTGAATTGTATATTTTTTCAATATATAGATCTTTGTGATGAAGGCTTAAATTTTTTTTACTTACTTTACATAGTGTTGGTTGTTGAGTTGTTTGTGCAGACTCCTTTCTTAGTAAGTATAATGGCTAGCCTGCCGGATAACTGCTCAGCAAGTTGTTGGAATGTTTTTTGATTCTTCCTCTGACCATGGTCCAGAGACTGACTCTGATTCTGAAGCAGAGGTGGGAGGTGAAGATTCAGGTAGTGGATTCATCTGATTATGAAGATACTGTGAGTGCTGATGAAGCTACTTTTTGTGTGGATGAAGTGCCTGTGGTTGCGGAGGACATTGCTGTGCCGATAGTGCAGCAAGAGGCATCTGGGCTGCAGCCTGGGGCTGCTAGACTTCTAGTTGGTGTAGTGAGACAAGAGGCAGCTGGGCGGCAGCCTGAGGCTGCAAGACTTGTCGTTGAAAGTTCTTACCTCTGGGTTGCCCCAGGCATGGTGCAGCCGGCATTGCCTTAATTTTCTGGTGTTCCAGGGTGTAGGGTGAACACTGAAAACTTTTTGCCAATTGATTTTTTCAAGTTGTTTATGGATGATGTGTTTTTGGCAGAGATTTTTAGAGCAGACTAATTTGTATGCAGAACAGTTTTTGAGGGAGAACAGTGCCAGCCTTAAGCCCCACGCTAGAGCTACCCGGTGTACTCCCACAAATTTGGAGATAAAAACGTTTTTGGGTTTAACTTTTTTGATGGGCTTGCTTAGGAAACCATCAATGGCTTCATATTGGTCTACTAGTCCCTTGATGGCAACTGTTGGGATCGAATTTTCGATACCATGCATTATTGGCCTAATATATCCAATGTAACCTCGTAATTATATAATCGCATAGTTAGAATACATTATGAACTTTTAGTGACCGTAAATTCACTTTTGACTCGCTTGTTCTTATTGATATAACCAGAACCATTTTGTTTTGTTTCCCTATGTGCTCGCGTTGTTTCCTTGAAATCACGTGACCACGTTTGCTGCTCGAAACTAGGACGACAGTCACCCCGCTTACTATAGCTGTTAGCCGGTAGCTCAAGGAAACCCAAGGTCACATCTGACTTTCTTGTGGGATGCGCACATTCTAGTAGAGCCCGTTCCTGTACTCCCCGGGCTACAGACAGACAAGGAGGCACCTTACTGACCTGCCCCCGGAATAGCTTAGGCCTAGGCTACTAGCAATCAATTGTGCCTTATATGGGTATTCCTCTTGGCATGCAGACAAGTTGTATCTTTCCTTGTAGGGTGTCATCTTGAACACATGAAACGTATATATGTTTTGTGTTTTGAACATGTAACCAGTCTCCTCTGCGCACCTCCGAGGGTCGTGTAGACTGAGGCTCCCCTGCCAGGGCTCGTATTCGATTGAATAAACGATTGAACTTTCTCCATTGCCGATTGAATTATTATTATTGATAAACGTACATGGGCTATTGGTAAGTATAGCCCGATAGATTCGTTTTGAATCCTTCAGTTGGCGACTCCGTCGGGACTCCGTGATAGGGTCGTCCCCTCCTGTAAACAGGGGTGACGGGACAGGGAGGAGTTCTGGCCGAGTGGGTGGACGGAAAGATGATCCTGATTTGAGACACCCGTTTGCGGTACGAAAACAAGTTTGTTCCACCCTCGAGCCCAGTATCCCTCCCAGCTGCTGAAGACCCTACGCCGGAGTCCTACGGGCTTAACCCGAGAGAAGAACAGACTGTGTCGGTCTGTCTAGGTGTTGGCAGTGGAGAATTCGCAATCAACCTGAGTGCACCAGGAGAGTGATATTTGAAATTAAATTGGATATTAATCACTTAGAGGAAGTGGTTCTTTTTGGATAACAGTTAACTGTCTTTGTTTGAAGGTGGTCGGTGAAGCCGGACCACGAAGGAATCTGGGGATCTATCATTGCGGCGAAGGGGCCGCACGAGTAGAGGCCCCACGGACTTGTTTGGTGAACAATTGAGATCACTTCTGATGCCTTAGCAGAGTACGGTGTTGCTCGCTCGGCCGAATTCTCTCCGGGAAAGCCCTGGGAGCAACTGGGTAAGCCAGAGGGTCTGGAGACGTGTCTAGATGCCCGGCCCAACCAGAACAGGACCATGGGATGGCCTGTGAGAGAGTTCGTGGTTCGCCTATCAGAGGCTCTCAGAACAGTCTGATGACTGTTCCCTTTTCGTGAAATTTTGTTGGTCTGGAATTCATTTGAATCGATTCCCCGAACAGGAATCGACGGGCTCTGTTCGTATTTGAAGACGTCATTTGCATAAAGTAGTATCTGAGAGGTGTTTTTGCCTTGCACTGTTTTACAGCACTTTTTTGTGACTCTGGAATAAAAGGTGTATGAGTGGAGTAGAGAAGGAAGCGTCCAAGTATGCAGGTATTGTGAGAATTTTTGTGACTGAAAGTAACGTGAAAGTATTATCATAATGTCATGTTTTAGCAAAATATATTTTGGGTGTTGTTGTCGGAGGGGTACACGGCTCGAAGAAAGACAGCCTGCCCCTCCCGAGGGCAGCCCCAGTTTCGATATGTATACCAAACATGGTATACAGCCGATTCTGTTTAATACTCTTTGGAACAAATACACCAAGGATAATTCGGATTTACAATGGCCTCTCACGGGGTCTTTTGATGAGAAAAAGATGAATTATATACAGAATAAATTGTTTATGAAGAAGAGTCTATGTTTGATTCCTTGAACTTATGGTTGAAGGAAGCAAAAAGACGACAAATCAGGGAAGAGAAGCTGGGAAAGATGAAATCGGGTCAAACGATCACACAGAAAGCCATAGCGTACGATAAGGAAAAGGTGGAAAAGAATATTGAACGAATGGATAGGCAGTTCCGGTTGGAAACTGATAAAAGCTATGTGGCGAGACCAGAGACAGGGAATGAATTAGAAGAATTGCTGGAAACCCGACCACCTCCCCCTTATGCTTGTATCCAGCTGTGCCTATGGTACGAGTTGATCAAGCGGGTGCCATCTCGGCTGCCCGACCACCATCGGGAATGGTCGCCACGGCCCCTGTTGGTGGATCAGGATCCGATACTCCGATTTCCCCTCCTTCTCTTCAACCAACTACCTCACCCTTATTATCCCTTTGGCCGGACGCGGCTGTTCCTTCTCCCATGCACCCTGTATTTCTTTCTCCTCCGACTCAAACCACTTTAGATCTTCGAAATATAGTTGGTCCGGATATATGACGGTACAACGCGTACCGTCACAACGCATACCTTTACAACGCGGCCGTGACAACGCAAGTCGTTACCACGACTTGCGTTGGGGGGGCGCGGATTTCGAATAGTTTAATTTACTATTCTAACACCAGTCCCCGTGGACCCTAGGGAAGGTGTTAGGATAGTAAATTAACTATTTTTAGACCTTGAGCGCCCTCCAGCGCAAGTCGTGGTAACGACTTGCGTTGTCACAGCCGCGGTGTAAAGGTACCGCGTTGTGAAAACATCGTTGTAAACGATGTTTACCAGTTGGTCCTGGTGCCACGCCCAAGCAACCGTTGTCTGACTTGAGTGATCAGCGAGCTTTCACTCGGTCGCTGTTGGGACAGGAGGAAAGGAGAGCTATTATAATTCAGGCATCCCAGTGGATGCGGAATCCTATTTATACTTTGGAAGATATTTGGAGTACTATGAAGGATTTTGAACCCGTTGCACAACAACTGGCTCTAGAGAGCATGGCGATCCGATTGATCTCACTATGGGAACAGTGTTTTGAGGAAGGATTACCTCCTCAGATACTGCATGATATCAGGGATCATGCTCATAAATTCCATCTCCAAATCAAGGAAGTGTATCAGAATGTAACTACCCTTTTGCATTTTAGGGAGCGGATGCACCGAAAGAGCGCTGAATGGGGGGCACAGCACCCTATGAGATAGGTGCATCCTCTTTTCTTCCCGGAGCTACCTGAAATAAAGGATAACGGGGGCAATCTTACAAGAGCACGAGTGGACGCTAGACTACAAGAACAATTGGTTTACACCCCTTGGAAACGAAGTGAGGTCCTTACGCTAAAAGCCCAGCTCCCTGACCCCCGTAAAAATCCTACCGCCTATTATAAAGAATTGACGGAAGCTGCCAATTCGGCCATTATGACTATAGCTGACATTGAGCTATTTTCGGTCTCCTAATTTCGGTGGATATTTGGAGACAGATACATGATACGGACCACATTCCTGAGTTGGGGGGGACTTGGAATCAATTAAAATATTGGGATAAGGAACGAAAGCCGGGTGAGAAACCCCGGGATGAAATATTAGCAGTGCCAGAAAAGATTGTTACCTATATGCAGACTCTTCTCCCTCCAAGGAAGGTAGATTGGGATAAATTGACAGCATGTAAACAGAAAAAGGACGAAAGTGTGTCCGATTTCTTCACCTGGTTTGAGAAGGTGTTCATAGATTTTAGTGGTCAGGACCTCTCTACGGAGGGTGGAATTCGATTATTTGTAAATAGGTTTGTCACAAATTTGCTTCCTGAGGTTATGACTCGTCTTCAATCGGCAGAAAGCACATGGACTACGGCTCCGTCCTCTATTATTCTTAGCATGGCCCAATGATATGAACATCGAGAAAATGAGAGTAAGGAGAAATCTGAGAAAAAGACTAAGGATTTAAAAACTAGGGTACTACTGCAGCAAGTCAGTAGAGGGAACAATTCAGTACGAGGAGTACAAGGTTCCTTTCAGAGAGGTCAAACAACAGGAAGAGGAAGGGGTGGCCCACCTAATATTGGAATAAATCAATGTTCTTATTGTAAGGAGGAAGGCCATTGGAGAGTAGATTGCCCTCTGTTACTGACAAGGAATGGACCTAGTAGAGGACGAGGTAGAGGCCGAGGGAACATAGATCGTAACAGCATGAGGAGAGAGGAGTCACAACGTGAGGGTTCTCGGAAAAATTATTTCGATGACCCACAGAACAGACAATATTACAACGAGACTTACCAGGACGATAGATACGATGAACGGGATTATGCATGAGACAGCCATGGACAGAGCAGGGGCCATATTACAGTACCAGTTGACCAAGAAGGACCTTATGTACAAGGAGAATTGTTGGGTACATCGGGAAAGTTTTTAGTGGATACTGGGGAGATGAGTAGTTCGGTCGCTCGTACACTGGTCACAAGGGCAGCTCTGTCTGGCCAAAATAATGTATCAGTGGGATTCTCTGGAATACCGGTAGTGAGCCCCGTTTCAAAGCCTCTGCCTTTTACGATAGGTCTCATTTCTATGCACATCCCCTTCCTTCTGACTTCTAATTGTGGTGAAAACCTCTTAGGGTTAGACATTCTCAAACGATTACATGCTCGCATTTATTGTTCCCCGGATGGTGTCTTCCTGACAATGCAGAAACCATCGGTGACAGAGGCCCAATACTTTGCTAAAAATGAGACTTTGCCTCCTGAATTCTCCACCATTCCTCGGACACTGTGGGCAACAGGGGACACTGATGACGGTCTGTTAAGAATAGCTCCTGTGTCCATAACCCTGAAACCAAATGCGCAGATGCCACGTATTCCCCAGTATAAGATTTCACCAGAAGGTGAACAGGCCTTGTTGCATATCATTCGTGACCTCATGGACAAAGGAGTGGTAGAAGAAACAGCTGCTAATGTGTGTAACAGTCCCATTTTGCCAATTCTGAAAAGGACCCCAATTGACGGTGTCCCTGATTATAAGACTGCCTATCGTTTTGTGATTGACCTTCGAGCGGCCAATAAGATAGTAATCCCTCAATACCCAGTGGTACCGGATATAACAACCATTCTTACAATGATTCCCCCTACGGACCAATATTTTTCTGTGATAGATTTGAAGAATGCCTTCTTTAGTATTCCAATCCACCCTGATAGCAGACATATCTTCGGATTCTCATTAGGAGGCCGAAGCTTTAGATTTATGCGTGCACCCCAAGGCTACACAGAAAGTCCTACCATTTATAGCCAGGCTCTAAAAGCGGTTCTGGATGAATTAATTTTGCCTGCGGGTAACGCAATCATCCAATATGTGGATGACATTTGGTGGCCTCTGATACAGAGGAAGGTTGCAATGAGGCAACTGTGAAATTGTTACATCATTTGGCTGATAAAGGAAATAAAGTCTCCCTCTCTAAATTTCAATATTGTCGACAGGAAGTGACCTACCTTGGCCACTTACTGTCGAAAGCGGGGAGACGACTAACACCAGAACGAATATCTGTAATTACTAATATGTCTGTACCTCGTACTCAACGTGATGTTCGTGCTTTTCTTGGCATAACCTCTTACTGTCACCAATGGATTCCTAACTATTCACTTCTCTCTAAACCCTTGTTGTATTTGACAACCAAAGATGTGCATGAACCCTTACCCTGGACGGATGAATGTCAAGAAGCCTTTGACTCTTTGAAATCTGCTTTGTGTTCTGCACCTGTTTTGGGTACTCCGGACTACCGGAAGCCTTTTTCACTTTATGTGCACCAGGTGGATGGTTGTTCCCTTTCAGTATTAACACAGGATTTTGGTGGGAAGCAGAGACCCTGTGCTTTCTTTTCATCAGTATTAGATATGGTTGCCCAAGCCCTCCCCAGTTGTCTGAGGGCCACTGCAGCGGTAGAAGTGGCCATCCGGCAATCGGATGGTATCGTTTTGAATACGGAACTCACAGTCTTGGTACAACATGCAGTAGATATTCTGTTAAATAGAACTAAGACCCAGCACCTTAGGAGTGCTCGTTTGACAGGATATGAATTAACATTGTTTGCACCACATATTACAATCAAAAGATGTGCTACATTGAATCCAGCCACGTTATTGCCCCTTCCTTCCGGTGCTGAGACAAATCATGCCCATGATTGTATATTCAGAACTGAAGAAGAAACAAAAGGCAGTGTAGACCTTATTGACACCCCCTTACCAGAACCCCAAGGAGAATTATATGTGGATGGTTCTTGTTTTAAATTACCAGATGGTACGGCCACAGCTGCATATGCCATTACAACCTTGAAAACGGTGGTGGAAACCGCTAGGATTTCACATCACTCAGCACAGGCAGCTGAACTAATAGCCTTGTTAAGAGCCTGTGAGATCAGTAAAGGCTTAAGAGTAAATATTTACACAGACAGCCAGTACGCCTTTGGCGTCGCCCATAGCTTTGGGAGGCTGTGGAGTGAGAGGGGTTTCTTTACCACACTTGGTCAGAAAATTCAACACGGGCCTTTAATTGATCGTTTATTGCATGCCTTGACACTACCAGATAAAGTTGCCATTATCAAATGTAGGGCCCATCAGAAAATCATTGATTCTACAGGAAAGGGAATTGCATATGCTGACTCAGTAGCTAAAGAAACAGCGCAAACTAAGATGACTCCTATGTTCCCTAGTGCTTCTGCCCGGTGGGTGGCAGAAACATCTGTGTTTGATAATACCATTGAGAGCGTAAAAGAATTACAGAAGGAAGCTACCATAGATGAGACACAGAAGTGGGAACAAGAAATGGGTCAATTGGACAAAAATGAATGTTGGATAGATCGAACTGAGAAGCAGCGTTGGTTACTCCCTAATGCATTGGTATATGCTGTAGTGACCATGGCCCATGGTTCGGTACACATAGGGGCAAAAGGTATTTGTGCAGTGTTGGACCCAGTTTGGAATAACCCAAATATTTCCAAAACAGCCGTACTTGTGGTTAAATATTGCCCAGTATGCTTACGTTACAATTTGGGGGGCAGAGAGGCGGTCCTGAGTGGAAATTTTGCACCACCATCTTTGCCCTTCGAAGTTCTTCAGATTGATTACATACAGATGGAGAGAGTAAATAATTTAAAATATGTGCTAGTGGTGGTTTGCGCGTTCAGTAAATGGGTCGAAGCCTACCCCACTAAGGAAGCCACCGCAGTTGCCACTGCTAAAGCTTTGATTAAAGAATATTTTTCCCGCTTTTGTTTACCCCGAATTATCTGGTCTGATAATGGCTCACACTTTAATGCCTCCCTGGTTCAGAGTGTCTGTGATGGACTACAGATTAGGCAAAAGTTTCATGCAGCCAGACATCCTCAGTCAGCGGGCCTGGTCGAAAAATACAATGGCATATTGAAGTTAAAGATGGCCAAGATCTGTGCTAGTACAGGATTGAAATGGCCCGATGCCCTCCCTTTAGCCTTATTGTCTTTGAGAACCACCCCGCACACGAGAACAGATTTAGCCGCCTATGAAGTAGTTTTTGGCCGCCCCGCCAATGTGTGGGGAGTCCCTAGACCCAGATCTTTTAGAGATATTGACTATCCTTTGATGATAGATTACTTGTATGCGTTGACTAAAGATCTGCGTTCTATTCATCAACAGGTATCCGAGACATTGCGGCCGCTACCAGAGGGTCCAGGACATCGGTTGGAACCAGGCCAGTGGGTCCTGGTGAGGAACTATCAACGGAAATCGAGTCTGGAACCGAAATGGTCTACAAGGTCGGCGGTGAAGGTGCATGGACGAAAGCACTGGATCCATGCGAGCCATCTGAAACGCCATCAGCTTCCTTTACCTTTTGATTTGCAAAACCGTGAAGGAATTCCTAGCCAGGAAGGAGAGTCGCTGCAAAGCTTTGTGCCCTTTTCTGAAGCCCGAGAAGAGGAGGGGCAGCCAAGTCAAGCATTGCCCTCCGGTGACAAGGAGGCGGCTCAGACAGCGGAGGCCGTTATCGCTGATATATCACAGGGGTCAAATGCGTCTGATGCCCCTGCAGCTGAGTTGTTTTCTGACCAGGAGCAACCTGGTCGCTGCAACTACGACCTGCGGCCCCGAAAACGGCGTGGTACCCCAGTTTTCCGTGGAAGAAGATAGGGAAAGACTTCATTTGAAAAGTATCAGATAGTTACACTGGGGTACTGAGCGAGACACTGGACTGAACTCGTTGAGAGCTTGGAACACTGTGTTAAGCAGCTCTGTTCAGAAAGAAAGACTATAAGTTGGGGGCCGCGGTTGTTTTCCCAGACGAAGGAGATCATTTTCTTTTTACTGGATGGATGATGAGAGTCTGCCTGTGAGGCTCTAGAACGGACACAGGAAGAAGATCCCCTCTGGTGGCGTGCGTGCTTTGTGGATACAAAGATAGTTTTTGGACTTATAGAGAGGGACCGAGTTAAATTTGGACTTATAGAGAGTATGTTTCCCTTTGCTTGATTTGCGATGGAGGATGAAAGGCCACTGGCCCCTCGTCGATAAGTGGATAATATGCATTTATTTTCTGGATGGTCCACCAGAGTGAAGGTGGCATTCGTTGCTTTCATTGTCATCATTACAATAATTATGATGTGTGTATTCGTATATTAAGAATTTCAGCACTCACCACAGATGTTGTTAGGAACTACTGTTGCCCCGGAGGAGCATCTCTTCTATTCTTTGCCCCCTCACAAGACCAGACATAGAGAAACTTATATGAAAAATGCTTTTATTGAAATGTTGCACCAGACACACAGCATCACGAATAAGACGAACTGTTGGGTATGTGGGTTACTTCATTCAGTCATGCACCAGCATGAACTGTTTATCTCCTTGCCGATGTCATATTTATCTAGTTGTGAAGCTTGGTTCCAGTTGTTATCTTTAATGTATTCACATTATGTAGCTGAACCAAAAATGTATTCTGAAAAGGATTATGAAACCATTTTGAAATATATAGAAAGACATCAAGGATTTGATGCAGCAGGAAATGGGGGCGAGGGTTCTTTGGACCCTAATGCTTGCATGAACGTGTATACCGATTAAAAGAATGTTACCTGGCTAATGGAGGAAATGCAGGATTTTGAACTCTTTAATGACACTATGTATTTCCAGCATTTTAAGGAAATAAATGTCACAAATGACAAGGCCTTGCCGATTCCCATCATTAATACAACCTCTCCCTTTTGTATACAGGGACGAGGTCATGTTAAGGTAGGAAAGAGCAGATGTAATTATACATGCACTTTACAGATATATAGTACCCCACCTATGATCACTCCACCCGATGTATATTTCGTTTGTGGTGAGAATGCATACACATGGCTTCCCCGGGGATGGGCCGGAAGTTGCTACCTCTCATTTCTCTACCCACCTGTGTATATCGCTCCGCCCGACTATCACCAAACTCATCAGCTAGTCCAGAAAGAGGCAGGAGTTAGTAAAAACGTTAGGAGTTATGACACTGACACTACAGACCAAACTGATACCTCCTTGCAACAATTCGAAGATTTTGGTAAAGGTCTTATCCCCTTCTGGGGACCCATATTTAATAGCCGCAGCATACGACACCTGTCTCGGATAGTTGAGAACGTGGTCCAGACCACTACTGGGATTTTAACTAATATTACTGTAGAGCTTGCAGCCACGAGGCTTGTTTCGCTCCAGAACCGGATGGTTCTTGACGTCATCCTCGCAGATAGGGGAGGAGCCAATCAATTGTGCCTTATATGGGTATTCCTCTTCGCATGCAGACAAGTTGTATCTTTCCTTGTAGGGTGTCATCTTGAACACATGAAACGTGTATATGCTTTGTGTTTTGAACATGTAACCAGTCTCCTCTGCGCACCTCCAAGGGTCGTGTAGACTGAGGCTCCCTTGCCAGGGCTCGTATTTGATTGAATAAACAATTGAAATTTCTCCATTGCCGATTGAATTATTATTATTGATAAACGTACATGGGCTATTGGTAAGTATAGCCCGATAGATTAATTTTGAATCCTTCACAACAGCTATATTTTGGGCAGTCATGAGTCGTGATAGGTATTTGCTCTGCTTCGGATGATGCATTTTGTTGATAATGGTTTAGCTTTGCCATGAGATCACCCTGATTGTGACCCTCTTTTCAAGATTCGGCCGTCATTGATCATTTTGTTGATCAATTTCCAGATATATTTGCTCCTGGGAAAGAAATTGCAGTGGATGAGTCTTTGGTGTTGTTCAAGGGCCGCTTGGTATTTAGGCAATACATTCCTAGTAAGAGGGCATGCTATGGAATTAAGCTTTATATGCTGTGAGACAGTCGGACTGGATATGTCTCTAATTTCAGGGTGTACACCGGTAAGGAATCCAGGATTAACCCCCCCTCATTGTCCGTCCACTTTTGGAGTGACTGAGAAAATTGTGTGGGAACTTGGTAGAGGATTTTTTAACAAAGGCCATCATTTATATGTAGATAACTTCTACACTGTTGTGCGGTTGTTTGGGGAATTGGCCAAAGTGGACACTGTTGCTTGTGGCACAATCTGCTCTAACCGTAAAGGTTTCCCAAAAGAACTTGTTTGTCAAAAGCTTGCTCTGGAACAGTGCAGTGCATTGCGTTGTGAGGAGCTTCTAGCTGTGAAGTTTTCAGACAGGAGAGATGTCTACATGTTGACTTCCATACATGATGAAAGCACTGAACCGGTGACTGTTTGGGGTCAGGTTGCAGAAGCGCGCAAACCTGTGTGCATTTTAGACTTTAATAGGCACATGGGCGGTGTTGACAGAGTAGATCAGAGGTTGGAACCGTATGCTGCTCTTCGTAAGGCTTAAATTTGGTACAAGAAGTTGGCTATCCATCTTTTCCACTTGGCAACCTTTAATGCATTTGTTGTGTTCCAGCAATATTGTCCTCAGTCAAAGATGACTTTTGTAAAGTTTCAGGAGTCTGTAATAGGCAGCCTTGTTTTAGTAGAACAGGCAAGTGTTCCTAGAGTTGGAGTGGTGGAGGATGTTGCCAGATTGAAAGATCGCCACTTTCCTGATCAAATTCCTCCTACAACCTCAAAAGACTTTCCCAGTCGGAGATGTAGAGTCTGTTGGCGAAGAGGTTTGCGAAAGGAAGTTCGTATGTACTGCCCCGACTGTCCTTCTAACCCTGGGCTGTGTGTACCTGCTTGTTTTACAATGAACCACACACCAAAGAATGTTTGGGAGCATCCATTAGTGGTAACGTGAACTGTCTGGTCTCTATTCTTTAAAACTTATTGTTCAGTTTCAAAGTTGGCATTTGTGTAGAGTATTTAGTTTTAGTTGTTGTGTTAGTAGATTTGTATCAATTTGCAATTTATTTTTGTTTTTTATTTATATTAAAAAAAAATAAAGTATGATGTTGGTTTGCGTGTAGTGTCGATTGTCTGACGGTGTGCATGGTTTGGCGCTTGGCTGGCGGTGTCTGTGGACTGGTGCTTGGCTGGCGGTGTCTGTGGACTGGTGCTTGGCTGGCGTTGTGTGTGGAGTGGCGCTTGCCTGGTGGTGTGTGTGGACTGGTGCTTGGCTGGTGGTGTGCGTGGTCTGGTGTTTGGTTGGCGGTGTGCGTGGTCTTGCGCTTGCCTGATGGTGTGTTTGGATTGGTGCTTGGCTGGTGGTGTGCCTAGACTGTTGCTTGGCTGGCGGTGTCTGTGGACTGGTGCTTGCCTAGCTGTGTGTGTGGACTGGTGCTTGGCTGGTGGTGTGCATGGTCTGGTGTTTGGTTGGCGGTGTGCGTGGTCTTGTGCTTGCCTGGTGGTGTGTTTGGATTGGTGCTTGGCTGGTGGTGTGCCTGGACTGGTGCTTTGCTGGTGGTGTCTGTGGACTGGTGCTTGGCTGGCTGTGTGTGTAGACTGGTGCTTTGCTGGTGGTGTGCGTGGTCTGGTGCTTGGCTGGTGGTGTGCGTGGACTGGTGCTCGGCTGGCAGTGTGTGTGAAGTGACTTAATGCTGGTTACTACACACAGTGCTAGCTGAGCGCCACTCCATGCAATCCATGAGTTTGTGTAGTTGCTGTGTCAGGAATGTGGACGTGTGAAAGTGATGGACCCTTGATTGGCGTTGTCTGCTGGTGGAAGTGTAGTAATGTGATGGGTCTGCGGCAGGTGGTGTGAATGTTTTGTATGTGTCACATGTATGGAAGGTGTATGAATGGCCTGTAAAGAGGTTGGTGCCTTGTCGTGGCTTTACAGCTCATGAGCTGTGAGTCAATGGTTCAGTTTCTCGTCCTTTCCATTATTAACAGTGTATTTCATTTTTTGTGAAATCACTCGCTAATACAATGGTATATACTGAACCATCACTCATCCTCGTGCCAAATCCAACCAGTATGTGTGTGTGTTCGAGGACTTGATGTCTGTGTAGTTATTTATTTATTATTATTTTTTAAGCAGGACTCACCTTGTCACTTTTTTGTAAATTTTGTGATGTGTTGCTTTTGTGCCGGGTGGTGTGAATGGTCTTCTGTGTTTCAAGTATGAAAGGTGTGTGAATGGCCTGTAAAGCGGTTGGTGCCTTGAAGTGGCTTTACAGCTCACGAGCTGCGAGTCACTGCTTCAGTTTTTTTGTCCATGTAGTTGACAGTGCATTTCATTTTTGTTAAATCTCTTGTTAATAAAATTATATATACTGAACCATCACTCGCCCTCGTGCCAAATCCCACCAGTATGTATGTGTGTTTGAGGACTTGATGTCTGTGTAGTTATTTATTGATTTATTTATTTTGAAGCAGGACGCACCTTGTCACTTTTTTGTAAATGTTGTGATGTGTTGCTTTTGTGCCTGGTGGTGTGAATGGTCTTCTGTGTGTCAGGTATGAAAGGTGTGTGAATGGCCTGTAAAGCGGTTGGTGCCTTGAAGTAGCTTTACAGCTCACGAGCTGCGAGTCATTGGTTCAGTTTTTTGTCCATGTAATTGACAGGGCATTTCATTTTTGTGAAATCTCTTGTTAATAAAATTATATATACTGAACCATCACTCGCCCTCGTGCCACATCCAACCAGTATGTGTGTGTGTTTGAGGAATAGATGGCTGTGCAGGGATCTTGTTTTTTTTAGTCTCTCTGCTAAGGTGTACATTCCACCTACGAATAACCTATCAATTGTAGATATTGTTGAAAACCCATGGGACTACATGGTGATGTCTCTCCGGTGAAATCTAACAATTAATTTTATCCACAATATCCTGCAAAACTCACAATGTCCGTCATATTTTCCTTGCAATATTGCGCCCAAATTTTCACGCTGCACAAGTAAACAACTAATTTGTTTAGCTAGGGGGGTCACATGGGTTTTTCACTCCTTCCTCGGTTGCCATCTAGGGAAACCTACCAAACCCACACATTTCTGGAAAGTAGACACCCAGGGGCTTTCAAGGGGGTATGGCTTGCATGGATCCTCCAACGTTCCTTTTCCCAGAATCCCTAGCAAACTTTAAATGTAGCTGCAAAAATTTGTTTTTTCAAACATTTTTGTGTGTAAAAGTGTGGCATCACTGGGCTCACATAAATTTCCACCCACCCAGCGTTCCCCCAGGTCTCCCGATAAAAATGGTACCTCACTTGTGTGATTAGGCATAGTGGCTGCAACTGGAAAAGGCCCAAATTGTACGATGGTGACTTTAATATTACCTATAGCAAAACTACCTTATTTTGGGGGGTGCACCTGAGTTTTTTGCCCCATGCCCGGCGGCCATCTTTGAAAACTACCAAAGGGAGGTATGGCATGCGTGGGTCCCCCAACGTTTTCCTACCCAGAATTCCCTGCAAACCTTAAAATTAGGTTAAAAAAACACTTTCCCATACTCCAGCTGAGTGTTTGGGAACAATCGCGCACGCAGCACTATAAGCTTATTTACCCCCAATTGCGGGCTGTGCTGATCCGTCTGTATATATTATACATTCGTACTGTTCTAGAGGCAGAATCTTAGAGGGCAGAGGACATTCTTGTTCGTATTGTAGAAATTCTTGAGTTTTCAAATAGGGGTCAAAAACGTATTTGGAATGCTTGCCTTTGTCACTGCCTCTAATCAGGTACAGGAGTAACGACCATTATGCGTTTACCCTCTGCAAGAGCTCTCTCTTTTTCTACTGCAGTTTGAACCTCTGTCAGAATTTTTTCTGTTGAAGTGAATTTCATTTCAGCTTGTGTGTACAAGTGTGATTTGTAAGCAATTGGTACTTTTTCACCTTCATTAAAGGTTAAGTACGTAAATCTGCATCTTCCTGGGATTATTCTGATTACTAGGTTGCGTACATTTACGCGTGTCTATAAATGTGATGTTGCTAACAAGTCTGTTTGCACTGAACGCAAAATTTCTGTGTGTTTTTGAGTTCAATTTGTATTTTCAAATCACGTTGAATTAATTCGTTGAGAGGTTTAACCCTTTCTGCGTAGTTTAGAATGTATGTTCTTCCGAAATTCAGGAAACCTAGAATTGACTGTAAGTTTTTTAGCGTTTTTGGAGGTTGGAGCAGCGCACACTTTTCTAAAACGTTGGCTGCGCAGGCTCTTGCCTTTACTTGATAACTCATGTCCTAGAAAAAGGACGAAGAGGTGGGCAATTCTTGATTTCTTAAAGTTGAATTTGTACCCTTCAGAGGCGAATCCAAGTATAATGGTATTCACTCTGTTCAAGTGCCTGTCCAAGTCATTGTCTGTTAGATAGATATCATCGACATAAGATAATGCCTCATCATCATACGTTTGTAGTAACTCTGTTACCCTGGATGAAAATAACCCTGGACTATTCTTGAATCCCTCGGGGAGACAACAAAAGTGACTCTGTGTCCCCATAATTGAGAAAGCGGTCAAGTTTCTGCTTTCAGGTGCAATGTTTTGACAGAAGAAACCGTTAGAAATATCTAACGTGGTTTTATATTTTTTGAGCACTATGTTATTCATTAGTGCTGCACTGTGTGCATTTTGTACTGCAAAGGTTTTGCAAAAGGAGTTTAAATGTCTGTAGTCCAGAACTAGACGATATGTATTGTCTGGTTTGAAAACAGGAAACAAAGGATTGTTAATGGATGAGGTGCATGTTTGAATCACCCCTTGATATTCAAGTTGATCTAATATCTCCCTGACCTATTTTTTAGCTTCTTGCTTAACTGGATACTGCCTCTGTGCAGTCGGTTGTGATTTTAACTGGATCTTATGGTGAGGAGAGTCCGCATCCCATCCTACATGATTTTTATATAATGCTGGTGCCTGGGCTACAGCCCATTTTCTGGCATAGGTGTATTTTAAGTGAATTGGAATATGATTGGAGAAAGCTGGCATAATGATGTCTTCGCCGTGTGGGCACTTCCTGACAAATTTTGGTGGCCAGTCTTTTTCAGCTAGAAGAATGTCATAACCCTTAGAGAGCTTTTCCCAAAAAAGTGCTCTTATTTTCCTAGTTATGTCCCCCTCCATCCAGAGTGTTACTTCATATAACTTATGGGGTACACTTACCTTGTTATCAGCTGTTTCCACTTGAAGGTACTCATTCAAGTCCACTGTCTCCAGATGATCCTTCAAGATCTTGCGAGCTATGGTGACTTCTGCTACGCTGTCCAGCATTGTCTGGGCCCCACACCCCGTTCTTGAGTTGTGTCCTCAAGATACTCAGCATGTCTGATTTTTAGACCTGCTACCTTCTTTTTGGTGAATTGGGTTTTCTTCTTTTTTGGAACGTGTTGATCGTCTTTGGACTTCACGCGTTCTTCCTTGTGTTTTGACCGTCCTCTTCTTTCCGATTTCCGTGAGGAAGTCTGAAAGGTACGAGAGGAACGTGTATCAGTATCTTGATATCTATCAGGTTTTATCAAATTATCCCTGTTCCTGAGGTTATACCTCTTTTCAGAGGGCTCCTTTTGAGGAGACCTTCCTCGGGACGGAGAACGCTTCTCATTAGAAGTTTGTTTAGTATTTTCCCACTTCGTTTTACGAGTAGTGAGAGTGTTTCTAATAAAGACCGTTTCAGGATTTTCTGTTAGTTGGGGTTTTACTGGTTTCCCACTCAAACTATCTCTACCTTGTTCTTCGTAGTATTTTTCAATTATTCTGGCCAGTTCATATGGTTGCTCAGTTATGTCAATTTCTCTTATTTTTTGGACTCAGCACAATTGTTGTGATCCCCAAAGAGGGTAAAGACTACTTTGATCCAAAGAATTTTCATCCCAAATCATTATTAAATATGGAAGCAAAAATCTTTGCTAAAATTCTTGTTAAAAGATTTTAAGCCATCTATCCCTTCACTAATCCATAACTCTCAAACGGGTTTTGTTAAGAGGAGACTTGCTAGAGCGAACATATGCACGTTTTGCCAAAAAACCTGCCTCTCCTCAACGCCAACAGCTGTCACTGCTCTTGACATCGAAAAGGCTTTCGACAAAGTCTCCTGGCCTTTTCTTCAAGCAGTTCTTGACTCTCATAAACGGGGTACTTCTTTTGTCAATATGATAGTGGCCTTGAATTTTATTCCCAAAGATAATATCAGAATCAACAATGCCACTTCTACTTCTTTTAACCTTTACCAAGACATGAGACAGCATTGCCCTCTCTCCCCTTTATTTCTGCTCACGCCTGATCCCTTACTTACACTTCTCAATTCCTCAACAGATAACAAAATGTCTTCCATTTGGTAGCAAATGTACAAAACCGCAGCTTATGCAGATGATGTTCTCATTTTAGTGAAGATATCTAGAATGAGATTCCTAGCATCACGAGCATTATTCTGTGGTTTTCTCATGTAGCCGGTTACACCTTAAATAAGGATAAGACTAAAGTCTTCCCCTTGAACACTTTATGCTTTTCCTCACATTTAAGTGACTCTGGTCTTAAGTGGCAGACAACCCGGCTCAAATATCCAGGGATTTGATTCTGCAAAGACTTATCTGAAACACTAAAGGACAATGAATCCCAGACCGTTTATGAAGTCAAGGACCTATTTTCATTCTAGTCACCAAATTCATCACATGGTGGGCTACGTTTCAAACAATTAAAATGATGATAACACCCATTGTGAATGTTGTTTCTGCAATGCTCCCATAAAAGTTGTCCATCCATTTTGTATCATGATATTGACAGATTAACCTCTAAATGTTTATGGACAGTTCAAAGAGTGAGGATCTCATTCAAAATCCTTGGAGGAAATTTGTTTTAGGGGGTTGCAATCTCTCCAAGTGGATCCTGTATGAATCAGCCTTCCTAACGGTGCAACGTTATAGTGAACAAAACGGTTCTTAGCTTATTTTCAAATCAACAAACCAATGCTGTATAGAAACACAATGGAAAACTATACTTGTTATAAAATTTCCAAACCCAGCCGGGAAAGGATTTTATTTTATAAAGAAGCAATGTTCAATTCAGTAATACATTCATGATCACATGACACAAGCCTGTGTCGTACAGGAAAAAGAGGGAAATAGAAGGATAGCATAAGGGTGAAAGGGGTGTCTATCAGGCAAGAAGCGAGAGCAGAGACAGGGTACTGTTTCTAAGTAAAAAATCAATCACAGTATCGCCTGGAGTGGAACATAAACAATCTTATTGCTCAATATTATAAATATGAAACCACTCATGGGTGTCGACGTTTCGATCCCTATTGCTCTATAAGATACATGGGATCATCATCAGGACCTTTGTAATATACAAGACATGCCTGATTGTACAAGAAGCCTGTTTGGGAGAGACGAAGAAAAAGGATATTTCAAAAAGCTTAAGAGCAGTTTTTCAGACGCATGCCAACTATACATCGAAATCGCAGTGTGTGGCCAAGTGCACAGTGGGTGTGACTCAATCACGCATCCAGTAACAGCATTTACAACAACTCGGAATCGCAGTGGCGTGCGTGACGGACTGCAAGAATCTCAGTGACGTGACGTGATCGTGCTACCTTCATGTGGATATGGGGATTGTAGGTCAGACGTGTCCATGATAAGAATTTATTATTTATTAGAAAAGATGGCGGGGGTCACTTATAAGCCCATGCGGTAGTACCCTTTTGTCTAATGGTTTGGAAAGACAATGGTATGGAGGGAGTGAGGTTGGTAGGACCCGCGTTTTCAAAGAAAGTGTGTGACACAGCCCGTAATTACTTAGTTAAACGCGCAAAAGCGCGACAACATACCAGTTAGTGAAAGGCATGGAAGTTACTTCGGGGGTCCGTGTCCGTTTTATAAAAAGGCAATTAGGCAGTGCTAATCGTTTTCCACCGTAAAAGTGGCGCTGAAAACAGAAAGGCGCATTAGGTTTCAGGCTGCAGGAGCGGCTCTGTGAATAAGGGCGGCACTTGGCGCGAGGGTGTCTAGCTTACCTTGCAAAGTTGCAATTAACCGGCAATGCGAGGATAATAAAATTAACAGTGCAGGTAATCATGCACGTAGGGTCCCAACAATGTGGAATTAGACGCTATAAAGAAAAAGGGGAGGAATAAGAACATAGCAGACCAACGGAGGGTCATAACTAAACAGCTTGGACGCGCAGCAGCTACTTACTTAGTCCCGATGAGGACTCGCCTTCACGTGGCTTCTCGGTTGATGCCGAATGGAAGTCAGTGGGCTGGGGGTTCGCGCCGGGAAAGTAAAGCCCGCGTGGGTCACATGACCATCACTGCGGGTGCCAAGCCTAAGAGGCCAGATGTCTAATGCGGGGGCCATTTTGTAATGGATAAAAAAGGCAAGGAGTGCGGGTGCAAACTTGGTAATAGTGACAAAGTGACTTCAAATAAAGTGAAACACATCGTTAATGAGAAACAATAATTGGCATATTCACATAGGGTCACATTTTCAGTTTTCCATGTGGCCATGGGGCAGTCATGGAGTATTCACTGCGCAGCACTGACCCAAAGGGTTATTTCATTACCATGTTATCTTGATTCATTGCACACTGTTCAATCAAAGAAACATAGTCCATTGCTGTCTTATTCTGATTTATTGTTCAGTGTTAAATCAGAGCAACGTAGTCCAGTCCTCACTCCGATTGAGCCCGGTCCGAATAGTATTAAATTGAATGATGGACTTTAGTTCCTCACGATTCAGCAACTGTTGTAGATTGCCACCCCTCTGCGGTAGCTTGACGGATTTCAGAACCGTCCATTGCAAGTCATCCGCTGTGTGCTTCATGCTGACATAATGTTCAACCAGGGGAGCATTAGGAGTACCACACCTAATGCGGCTTCGATGCTGACTTATTCTGGTCTTAATCTTTTGGGTGGTTTGACCCACATACATCAACGGGCAAGGGCATAAAATCGCATAAATCAAATTGTGACTATTACAGTTTGTGAAATCTCTTAGTTCAACCGTGATGTTATTGTGACTAAATGTGCACCCCTCAAGTGTAAAATCACAAACAATGCAATGACCACATTTCACATGGCCTCTAACTGGGGGTAGACCCCAACTAGACTCAATTGTACCTGACGGAGGCTGCGGAGGTAGGGCTGCTCGCACCAAATGGTCTTTTATATTTCTGCTTTTCTTAAAAGCAAACAGGGGTTTGTCAAAGGTCAGCTGACCTGCATTTAAGGTTGGCCAATGGCGTAGAATTGTTTTCCGAATTTTATCAGAGATTGGGGAAAAGGTTGTGACACAGGCAATCCTACCCACACTAGGCCTAGCTTTTGGTTGGAGGAGAACCTCTCTGGGGCAGTACCACGCACGTTTTGAGGCATTACGCACTAACCTGTTCGGATACCCTCTTGATTTGAGTTTTGAGGCCAGGATCGTAGCCTCTTTAAAGTAGTCAACTTTGGCAGAACAATTCCTTCTAATCCGAAGGAACTGTGAGTATGGAAGTGAGTCCTTCAGGGCTTTAGGGTGATTACTATTGTACCTGAGTAAAGTATTCCGCTCAGTTGGTTTTCTATAGAGTCGAGTGAGTAGCTCCCCTGCCTCATGATAAATCAAAAGATCCAGGAACGGTATCTCTGTTTTATGGCTTGAGAGAGTGAACTGCAAACTGTCACAATTGTTGTTTAGCCAGTGCAGAAACGAGTTAAGGCCTTCTCCCTCTGAATTCCAAATCAGAAAAATATCGTCTATGTACCGGCGCCAAATACCAATGCTGGTTCTGAAAGGATTTGTGTCGGCTAGGATTGAGCTTGTCTCAAGTGCATCCATGTAAAGAATGGCCAGATGAGGAGCAAAAATAGCTCCCATCGAGCATCCCTTAATCTGTTGGTAGAATGTCCCATCAAAAATAAAGAAGTTTCTGGTAAGACAGAGTTCTAGCAATTGCAAGACAAACAACGTCGGTACCCTGTGTGGTCTGGGTCTGGAATCTAGTACTCGCTCTATGACCCGTAGAGCCGCTCCCTGAGGGATATTAGTGTAGAGCGACTCTACGTCGAGCGTGCAAAGTGTTTGGTTGTTAGGGTCATAGGGGAAATGTTCCACGAGATTGATCATTTCCATGCTGTCACGGACGTAACAGCATGTTTCAGGCACAAAGTCTTTTATGAAGAAGTCCACGTAGGACCCTAATGGTTCCAAAATGGAGCCACAGGCCGATACTATCGGTCGGCCTGGTGGGTTAACACTGTTTTTATGAACCTTAGGGAGTGTGTAGATGACAGGGAGTCTGGGACACTTAACATTCAGGAAACCGAATTCCTTCTTGTCTTGCAATTGCTAGAACTCTGTCTTACCAGAAACTTCTTTATTTTTGATGGGACATTCTACCAACAGATTAAGGGATGCTCGATGGGAGCTATTTTTGCTCCTCATCTGGCCATTCTTTACATGGATGCACTTGAGACAAGCTCAATCCTAGCCGACACAAATCCTTTCAGAACCAGCATTGGTATTTGGCGCCGGTACATAGACGATATTTTTCTGATTTGGAATTCAGAGGGAGAAGGCCTTAACTCGTTTCTGCACTGGCTAAACAACAATTGTGACAGTTTGCAGTTCACTCTCTCAAGCCATAAAACAGAGATACCGTTCCTGGATCTTTTGATTTATCATGAGGCAGGGGAGCTACTCACTCGACTCTATAGAAAACCAACTGAGCGGAATACTTTACTCAGGTACAATAGTAATCACCCTAAAGCCCTGAAGGACTCACTTCCATACTCACAGTTCCTTCGGATTAGAAGGAATTGTTCTGCCAAAGTTGACTACTTTAAAGAGGCTACGATCCTGGCCTCAAAACTCAAATCAAGAGGGTATCCGAACAGGTTAGTGCGTAATGCCTCAAAACGTGCGTGGTACTGCCCCAGAGAGGTTCTCCTCCAACCAAAAGCTAGGCCTAGTGTGGGTAGGATTGCCTGTGTCACAACCTTTTCCCCAATCTCTGATAAAATTCGGAAAACAATTCTACGCCATTGGCCAACCTTAAATGCAGGTCAGCTGACCTTTGACAAACCCCTGTTTGCTTTTAAGAAAAGCAGAAATATAAAAGACCATTTGGTGCGAGCAGCCCTACCTCCGCAGCCTCCGTCAGGTACAATTGAGTCTAGTTGGGGTCTACCCCCAGTTAGAGGCCATGTGAAATGTGGTCATTGCATTGTTTGTGATTTTACACTTGAGGGGTGCACATTTAGTCACAATAACATCACGGTTGAACTAAGAGATTTCACAAACTGTAATAGTCACAATTTGATTTATGCGATTTTATGCCCTTGCCCGTTGATGTATGTGGGTCAAACCACCCAAAAGATTAAGACCAGAATAAGTCAGCATCGAAGCCGCATTAGGTGTGGTACTCCTAATGCTCCCCTGGTTGAACATTATGTCAGCATGAAGCACACAGCGGATGACTTGCAATGGACGGTTCTGAAATCCGTCAAGCTACCGCAGAGGGGTGGCAATCTACAACAGTTGCTGAATCGTGAGGAACTAAAGTCCATCATTCAATTTAATACTATTCGGACCGGGCTCAATCGGAGTGAGGACTGGACTACGTTGCTCTGATTTAACACTGAACAATAAATCAGAATAAGACAGCAATGGACTATGTTTCTTTGATTGAACAGTGTGCAATGAATCAAGATAACATGGTAATGAAATAACCCTTTGGGTCAGTGCTGCGCAGTGAATACTCCATGACTGCCCCATGGCCACATGGAAAACTGAAAATGTGACCCTATGTGAATATGCCAATTATTGTTTCTCATTAACGATGTGTTTCACTTTATTTGAAGTCACTTTGTCACTATTACCAAGTTTGCACCCGCACTCCTTGCCTTTTTTATCCATTACAAAATGGCCCCCGCATTAGACATCTGGCCTCTTAGGCTTGGCACCCGCAGTGATGGTCATGTGACCCACGCGGGCTTTACTTTCCCGGCGCGAACCCCCAGCCCACTGACTTCCATTCGGCATCAACCGAGAAGCCACGTGAAGGCGAGTCCTCATCGGGACTAAGTAAGTAGCTGCTGCGCGTCCAAGCTGTTTAGTTATGACCCTCCGTTGGTCTGCTATGTTCTTATTCCTCCCCTTTTTCTTTATAGCGTCTAATTCCACATTGTTGGGACCCTACGTGCATGATTACCTGCACTGTTAATTTTATTATCCTCGCATTGCCGGTTAATTGCAACTTTGCAAGGTAAGCTAGACACCCTCGCGCCAAGTGCCGCCCTTATTCACAGAGCCGCTCCTGCAGCCTGAAACCTAATGCGCCTTTCTGTTTTCAGCGCCACTTTTACGGTGGAAAACGATTAGCACTGCCTAATTGCCTTTTTATAAAACGGACACGGACCCCCGAAGTAACTTCCATGCCTTTCACTAACTGGTATGTTGTCGCGCTTTTGCGCGTTTAACTAAGTAATTACGGGCTGTGTCACACACTTTCTTTGAAAACGCGGGTCCTACCAACCTCACTCCCTCCATACCATTGTCTTTCCAAACCATTAGACAAAAGGGTACTACCGCATGGGCTTATAAGTGACCCCCGCCATCTTTTCTAATAAATAATAAATTCTTATCATGGACACGTCTGACCTACAATCCCCATATCCACATGAAGGTAGCACGATCACGTCACGTCACTGAGATTCTTGCAGTCCGTCACGCACGCCACTGCGATTCCGAGTTGTTGTAAATGCTGTTACTGGATGCGTGATTGAGTCACACCCACTGTGCACTTGGCCACACACTGCGATTTCGATGTATAGTTGGCATGCGTCTGAAAAACTGCTCTTAAGCTTTTTGAAATATCCTTTTTCTTCGTCTCTCCCAAACAGGCTTCTTGTACAATCAGGCATGTCTTGTATATTACAAAGGTCCTGATGATGATCCCATGTATCTTATAGAGCAATAGGGATCGAAACGTCGACACCCATGAGTGGTTTCATATTTATAATATTGAGCAATAAGATTGTTTATGTTCCACTCCAGGCGATACTGTGATTGATTTTTTACTTAGAAACAGTACCCTGTCTCTGCTCTCGCTTCTTGCCTGATAGACACCCCTTTCACCCTTATGCTATCCTTCTATTTCCCTCTTTTTCCTGTACGACACAGGCTTGTGTCATGTGATCATGAATGTATTACTGAATTGAACATTGCTTCTTTATAAAATAAAATCCTTTCCCGGCTGGGTTTGGAAATTTTATAACAAGTATAGTTTTCCATTGTGTTTCTATACAGCATTGGTTTGTTGATTTGAAAATAAGCTAAGAACCGTTTTGTTCACTATAACGTTGTTATACCCATGGTACTTAGCTATCTGTTGGGTCTCCCTTGTCACTTATAATTCCTAACGGTGCAAGGCATCCTATGGTTTGCACCCCATTCTCTGAACTGTCCCAGATCGGTGGAGATAGAAAATACCTTTGCACTTCCTTATCCTTAACCTATCCACCATCACCACAATGTCAAAACTTAAAGTCCATACTATCAGATGATACCCTCAGTTGCTATACATTTTTAGGGTTTGTGCACAGCAAGGAGCTTGTCCCCTCTCATTGCAGTAGTGGTCTCCCTGATAGCTCTCCTTTGCACTTCACTAAGATACAGGCACGCTGTCTCATCCTCTAAATTTTCTATGTATGCTGCATATCTGGGTTGCATAATTAGGCCTTGGTGTTATTTTATCATGCATTTTGTAATTTGCTTTTACCAAGGCTCCTTTCTTGGCTCTCCTCACTTTGCCACGTGCTATGCCCTCCCATGTTCTTCTCTCTATTTATATAATAACTGAAGCGCTGCACGTCTCCCAAGAACAACGTGTAGCGCGTGGGAGCCACACCCAGCACTGTCTATAAAAGTCAGCCCCGAGTGTCACCCAGTGCTACTGCTCGTCTTTCTCCCGCTTACCTGAGAACTTATCTTCCGCATCCTCCGTGGCGAACCTCGCTCTCTCCTGGACCTGCATCAGCTTCGAGGGCGCGGCCGGTGGCAATTCCTTCTTCCGGATTCTGGCTCTTCTTGATCCCGGCCCCTCTCCTTCCCAACTGGAATGACCTGCAAAAGAGAAAGAAGATAAGGTTAGACTGAGCATTATCCCCTCCGTGCAACAAGTAAGTGCATAACAGTGTTATCTACTCTAGCCTTTTAGAAACCTCACATTAGTAGAAGGCACATCCCAGAGGACAGAAACAACCCAGCCTGGAAGCCAGAGACCAGGACCAGAGAGGTAATTAGTAGAGTAAGAATGTAGCACCTCTAGGGAAAGTCAGGTACACGGTTAGGGATAGGAAGTACTTACCTGTTCTTTGTTTATGTTTCATTGGGCACAAGTTTCACGAGAAATCTGATTGAGTTACAGATTACAGCACTTCAGCAGTGGAAAACACAGGAGCAGTGTTGTCTCTCTTTTTTTATTTTATCCACTTCCCCCTTCCCTGGAGATTCTGGTTCTTTGCACATTGTATAAATCTAGTGTGCTGGAACAAGCAGTGTCAGGGTGGGCTCGGACTGTCTTCCAACTCCACCAGAACTGACAGAATACTCAGGTGAGCTGGGCTTTGACAGAAGCACAAGCCTTAAACACAGTTCTGTTGGCCGATGAATACAGGGGAAGAAACAGAAGGCATTGACGCCACGGATATGGCGCAAGCCTTAAATGAGGATTTGGCCCACAATGAGTTAGTGTCTGGGCTCTTGCAGCACATTCAGGAGGAAATAGAGAAACTAAAATTGGAAAACGCCACTTTAAAACAGGATTTGGTCAAGTATAAACTAGGGAATCTCAGTGGCACTGAGAAACAGGGGTGAGACCAAAATATACAACTTTCTCTCCCCCAGTGGAGGTCACAGTAAATGGTCCTAATACAGTGCCTTTAGCTGCGCCTGAAGGTTTCCACGGGGATAGTAATAAATTCCATGTATTTATCAATCAATGTCAGTTACATTTCGTTTGTAAGCCACTACAGTTCCCCACCGATGCCACGAAAGTGGCATTTGTCTTGTCTTATTTGGGTGGAACGGCAGCTAATTGGTCGATTCCTTTTGTGGATAGGGATGATCCAATCCTCCATAATTGGAATCAGTTTAAATGTACCATGACTCGCCTTTTTTGCAAAACACACATTTATGCAGGCAAGTGATAACAAACTCTTAAATCTAAAGCAAGGCAATAAGGATTTGTTGACTTACCTCACTAGTTTTAATCGCTTACTCACGGAGACACAGTGGCCAGAGGAAAAGCATGTCTCTCTTTTTTATAAAGGTTTAAGGGACGACCTAAAAGACGCATTGGCACATATTGTCGACTTGCCAGAAGATTATTCTGACTTCGTGGATTTAGTGGTGAAATTGGAACATAGACTAGGAGAAAGGAAGGGAGATAAATCCAAACTGGAATCACGGCTAACTTTTGTCAGACACGAAAAGAAAGAGACAGACAATAGGCTCCCTGAACCTGAGCCTATGCAGATAGGGACACTTAGAGGCCCACTCTCTTCAGAAGAAAAAGAAAGGAGGAGAAATCTTCAACTATGTTTGTATTGTGGCAATGCCGGCCATTTTGCTAGAGAATGTCCAGTAAAACCTAAAACTCCACGAAAGGTTGCAGTTTCCTCCGTCTCTTCTGCTGAGTCGGAAAACGAATAAGCTCGACAAGGGGGGAGGATACGTCACTATCAAACCTCTAATTCTGCAGCTTTTGTGGTACCTCACATACCTAGACATTTCTTAATTTAGATCTTTTTAATAGTAACTGCTCAGGTTCGACATTCTCTCCCTGTTCAACTGGATTCTGGAGCCACAGGAAATTTTGTAGACAATAAGTTACCTGAAACCTTAGGTCTCCCTGTGTGTTTAAAGCCTAGTCCTGAAACAGTGTGTGCTGTTGATGGGTCAGAACTGACGTCTGGTTTAATCACAAAACAAACAAGTCCACTCGTCATGGTATGTCAAAACGGACACAAAGAACTAATTAGTTTTGATCTGATAGACACCCCTAATTTTGGGTTGATTCTCGGGGTGCCTTGGTTAACTGCTCATAACCCAAAAATCAATTGGGTAAATAGAACAGTTACTTTGGATTCCTCCTTTTGTAGAACCAATTGCTATCAGGAAGCAGGGAATGAACAGAGCACGGTAATACACTGTGCTAGTATTGTACAAGAGCAATTGAGTCTCCCTCCTGAATATTCTGAGTTTAAAGACGTCTTTGATCCGGTGAAAGCTAGTGTTTTGCCCCCACATTGGTCCTATGACTGTCGAATAGACCTAATCCCAGGGGCTGCTTTGCCTAATAGCAGAGTATATGCCTTGACTGACGAAGAGACCAAATACTTAAGAACTTACTTAGACGACCTACTACAGTCTGGGTTTATCCGTCATTCCACATCTCCGGTGTGATCTCCACTTTTTATTATCCCGAAACTGGATAAGTCCCTGCGCGCGTGCATAGACTATAGAGGACTAAATAAGGCTACGATAAAAAACAAATACCCTCTTCCTCTGATACCCGTTTTGTTGGACCAATTAAGACATTCTACAGTTTACACTAAATTGGATTGCGGGGGGCATACCACTTGGTCAGAATTAAAGAGAATGATGAGTGGAAGACAGCTTTCAAAACAAAGTTTGGACTATTCGAATACACTGTAATGCCCTTTGATTTATGTAATGCCCCAGCGGCATTCCAATTCTTTATTAATGAGGTCTTACACGAATTCTTGGATGTGTGCATCATAGTATACATTGACGACATCCTTATTTATTAAAAAAATCAGGAAGAACATACTCAACATGTTCGTGCAGTATTAGCGAAACTAAAGGAAAACCATCTTTTTGCAAAATTAGAAAAGTGTACATTCAATGCAAGCAAGGTGGACTTTTTAGGATATTGCTTGTCTCCTCTAGGTAATACTATGGACATGAAGAAAATCAGTGCTATTACCGACTGGCCTGAACCATCCTCTGTAAAAGCCGTACAGAGGTTTCTAGGTTTTGCCAACTTTTATAGGAGATTTATTTCTCATTTTGCAGACATCGTGGCTCCAATAAACACTTTGTTGCGGAAAGTACAACGATTTATTTGGTCTGATGAGGCATTGCACGCTTTCCAACTGTTAAAACAAAAGTTCACTTCGGCCCCAGTTCTGAAACACCCTGACCCTGACTTGCCATTTTTTGTAGAACCTGATGCTTCACAGGCAGCTTTAGGGGGAGTCCTCTCTCAATGAGATGCTGTAGACGGCCAATTGCACCCAATAACTTACTATTCCCAAAAATTACTACCAGCTGAACAGAATTATACCGTGGCTGAAAGGGAACTTTTAGCTATCAAGGTAGCCTTTTCTGAATGGAGGCACATTTGATGGGAGCCAAGTTCCCTATTACTATCTTTTCTGACCATAAGAACCTACAGTTCTTTGGATCACTTAAAGCTCTAACACCGCGCCAAATGCGGTTTTTGAATTTCTTCAGTACCTTTGATTTCATCATTACCTATAGACCAGGTACTCAACAAATCCAATCTGATGTGTTATCTAGATATGGACATACCTCAGAAACAAAACAAGACAAGATAGGAGAACCCATTATTGCTCCCCAAAAACTTCTAGCGCCAGTACAACAGAAGGATTTTATGACAGACCTTTATACTGCACATATTCAAATAGCTCCTCAAGAATGGTTGAAGGGTTCCCATAACACAATACAACATGGGTTATTGTATCACGACAACAAGCTTTATGTGCCCTCCACAGAATTACAAACACAGGTGATGACATGGCATCATACTTCACCCTTGGCAGGCCATCCTGGTTGGGTAAAAACCCTGGAAAATGTGCAAAAACACTTTTGGTGGGCCAATATGAGTAGAGACATTAAACAATTTGTCACCACCTGTCCTGTTTGCGCAAGACAAAAATCATCCCACAAGGCCCCTGCTGGGTTGTTAATACCAATGCCATCACCCACGCAACCTTGGCACACCGTAAGTGTAGATTTTATTGTCGGTTTACCGCCAGTAAAGACCTTTACAACAGTATTAGTGATAGTGGATTTTTTATCTGAAATGGCACACTTTGTACCTTTACGAAATTTGCCTACCGCAGCAGAATTTGCTGATATTTTTCTTAAAGAAATAGTTTGTCTGCATGGCTTGCCAAGTAAAGTGGTGTCTGACCGGGGTAGTCAGTTCAACTCTAGATTTTGGAAAAAAATATGTGAAAGACTGAAAGTCGAGGTGGCTCTGTCCACCGCCTTCCATCCAGAAACAGACGGACAAACTGAACGACTGAACCAAACCTTACTCCAAACCCTACGCTGTTTGTTGGCAGACTATACTAGTGAATGGTTGGAAGCTTTACCTGTAGCGGAGTTTGCTTATAACAATACTGAGCATGCAGCATTACATTGCACACCATTCTATTTCATGCACGGGTATCATCCAAGAGCTTTACCCATTCTGGTAGAAGATTCTCTTTTGCCAACAGTAACTGATAGACAAGGCCAGGAATCATTTATTGAGGTACAAAGAACAGATGAAAAAACAAGCAGATACACACAGAACTGAGGCCCCAACATACCAGATCGGTGACATAGTATGGCTATCCACAAAGAACCTAAATATAGAAGGATCCCGAAAGCTGCAGCCACGTTTTATTGGACCCTTTCGTGTCACCGCCATAGTGAACCCGCTCACAGTAAAACTGGACTTACCAAGTGAATACCCAGTACACCCTACATTCCATGTGTCCTTGCTTAAGCCATTCAACCCGAAAACCCGAGCTGAGCCACCACCTCCACCCATACCAATTAAAGGAAACCTAGAATATGAAGTACAAAGTATAAAAGACGCAAAAAGAATTCATGGACGTCTGTTTTATTTAGTAGAATGGAAGGGGTATGACGAAACAGAAAACTCATGGGAGCCAGCATCTTATGTACATGCCCCACGGTTGATTAGAAGGTTTTACTTAACACATCCAGAGAAACCTCGCCCAGTAGGAGGGCCTTTGAGGGGGGCGACTGTTAGGGTTTGTGCACAGCAAAGAGCTTGTCCCCTCTCATTGCAGTAGTGGTCTCCCTGAGAGCTCTCCTTTGCACTTCACTAAGATACAGGCACGCTGTCTCATCCTCTAAATTTTCTATGTATGCTGCATGTCTGGGTTGCATAATTAGGCATTGGTGTTATTTTACCATGCACGTTGTAATTTGCTTTTACCAAGGCTCCTTTCTTGGCTCACCTCACTTTGCCACGTGCTATGCCCTCCCGTGTTCTTCTCTCTATTTACATAATAACCGAAGCGCTGCACGTCTCCCAAGAACAACGTGCAGCGCGTGGGAACCACACCCAGTACTGTCTATAAAAGGCAGCCCGGAGCGTCACGCAGTGCTTGTGCTCGTCTTTCTCCCGCTTACCTGAGAACTTATCCTCCGCATCCTCCGTGGCGAACCTCGCTCTCTCCTGGACCTGCATCAGCTTCGAGGGCGCGGCCGGTGGCAATTCCTTCTTCCGGATTCTGGCTCTTCTTGATCCCGGCCCCTCTCCCTCTCAACTGGAACGACCTGCAAAAGAGAAAGAAGATAAGGTTAGACTGAGCATTATCCCCTCCGTGCAACAAGTAAGTGCATAACCTTTTATTATCAGCAAGACCTTTTTTGACTACGATCCCAGGATTTGCATACAGACAATTGTGAGTTAAAGAAACAGACATAGTTGTTCTGGAACTACTTTAAGGACACTGTGAATCTAAGATTGTTAAAAAAGCAGTGCATTGTGGAACTTTGTGAATCAAACATTGTTTGACAAACAGATCATTGTGGAACATTAAGAATCGAACAGTGAAACTTGTAACTGGAAGGCATGCGGTTAAACAAAGACTCGAACTAATCATTTACTGTATTTTGATGTAAAAGTACAGAACTCGTTTTATGAAGATCTTGGGCATGTGTTAAAGTGAGTTTGTTAAGGAAAACATCAGGCATTTAGTTAATATAATGTTAATAAATGACATCTGAAATCCTGTCAGTGTTATCTACTGTAGCCTTTTAGAAACCTCACATTAGTAGAAGGCACATCCCAGAGGACAGAAACAACCCAGCCTGGAAGCCAGAGACCAGGACCAGAGAGGTACTTAGTAGAGTAAGAATCTAGCACGGTTAGGGATAGGAAGTACTTACCTGTTCTTTCTTTATGTTTCATTAGGCACAAGTTTCACGAGAGGTCTGATTAAACTACAGATTACATCACTTCAGCAGTGGAAAACACAGGAGCAGTGTTGTCTCTCTTTTTTTATTTTATCCACTTCCCCCTTTCCTGGAGCTTCTGGTTCTTTGCACATTGTATAAATCTAGTGTGCTGGAAGAAGCAGTTTCAGGGTGGGTTCGGACTGTCTTCAAACTCCACCAGAACTGACAGGATACTCAGGTGAGCTGGGCGTTGACATAAATGCTCCAAAGCTCTTGAATAAACACATGCCGTTTCTGTTACACAACTCTATGCTAACCCCATTATGGTAGAATCCTAAAACAAGGACTAATGTTGCAAACACCATTTCCAATACATGGGCTCCTAGTTGCCTTACACAAATTAGAGGCATATTTGAAGGAAACAATAGGCTCCTGCCTTTATCATGTTTAGCACAAAGACACAATCTTTCTAACTTAGACTTCTATAGCTTCCTGAAACTTAAAGTAAAACTGTCTAAGCTTGGACAAGCCGATTTTCCAACCCTGCCTGCGCATTGGTCTTTTTGGCTTGTTTTAGGCCAGGTTGTCTCAAAAATGTACAAAACGCTCTCCATCCTCTTCGATCTTAACAGTTGTCACTCTATACTAAATGAGCCCAACACTTTAACTCAGAGGTATTTGGACACATCTCAAAAGAAAACTGCCAGAACATTAGCAAGCTATCCTTGAGCAATAAAAATAACCCCTTCTCTTTTCCAAATTTTTTTTTTTCTATGATCTTCCTACATTGGACTCCAGCAAGATTACATAAACTAAATTCACGGAAAAATGCTGGTTGCTGAAATTGCAATGGGGAGACTCGCTCTCTCTAACATATGTTTTTCAGTGCTCACTCCTGACTCAGAGCCTCATTACGATGGCCGAAGGACAACCACCGACAGGCTGCCGATGGTGGTCTTTGGGCCATCTTACCATGGCTCTCATTCCGCCATATAACATTTTGACGGGTGGCAGTCGGAAACACTGACCACCACTGTCCCGACAGTCAGACCTCCCTGTAATCGCCCTGTAATCCCAGAATTGGGGTGGTGCCTGTCAGGCACCACCGTAGAGATTACAATACCCCTTTCCACCGGTCATTCTGAGGTGGTCAACCCACAGCAAAATGGCAGGCAGTTTTGAGGGCCTGTAGCAGGACACCCTACTCCCCGGGCCTGGGACATAGACCCTGGGTGGCACCTATGCCTGCACCATGTGGTAGACACGTAGTGCAAAATGGATTCCGCAAAATGGACAAGATAGTCTCTAAATACGAGATGTCTTCTGCTAATGCTTAACCTAATGGCTGCTAAATTAAAACAGTTCCATTATAAGCTTTATCAACAGACCCCGCTTTAGAAGAAACTACCCTAGATGTAAAAGTGGTATATTCCGCTCTGTGTACTGATTATGTAGCCCATATTTCCTGACGCAGAACTATGAGAAACTGGTCAATAAATGCGCCCCATTCTCTGTCCTTTAACTTAGCTCTAATCCCTGCCTCATTCAAGACCTTAGTTTTATCACTTCTATTTGTACCACATCTTCCCTTAAGTTTTGTATTATAATGTTAGTTTTCACTCTACCTTCCAAGGAATGAAAGTTTGTGTCTTGTGTTCCTGTTTTTTTGAAACATAGGGAGCTGCTGCCTACTTATAATCAGCCTTGCGTACTTCTTATACAGCGGATGAAATTTATACGCCTAATGCATAAGATACTCTACTTCCTATTTTCCTATTTGAGGGGGAACAATCTCTCAAAGGGTGTGCTAAATATAGTCAGGTTTTAAATGGGTCTGTATGATTTATCCTAGTTTTTCTGCTGACTCTCACGGTTATTCTTATACATGTATTCCTTTGAATGCTTATGCCTTATGGTACATTTTTTGCAATGCTTCACAAGGTTTATGTAATACGTGAATGTTTGTATGGTGTTTTAAAATGCCAATAACATATTTGAAACAAAAATAAAGCATGGGAGTGCAGGAGACAACAATGGGGTGGGTCAGTCAGTGTAAGGCAGTGCAACATTAACTTAACCACCACGAAAAATTACATTGACCATTTCTTTACAAATGCATCTGATTGAGCCAAACCATAGATAGTAAGTAGGTTGTATGCTCCATGGAATGTGCAGCCTGTGCAGGTCTACATTAAGGACTGCAAGTATTCTAAGTGTCACTTTCTTCAATATTGGAATTTTGAACTGACGCGACTGGTAGTTTGTTCTGACTAGTGCTGTTAAAATAAACATGATGTTCCAACACGTAGAAACCAAGGGTTGAGTCAAATGCATGTTCAACAAAAGAGACAGTTTAGGTGATTATTTACAACCACAGCAGTAGTAGTTTAAAAAGGTACTTCAGTGAAGTTTGACATTTAGTACGAATTCTAAGGTCTGGAAGCCATGGCTGTAGTTGAATCTAAAGGTCACAGAGCAGAATAAATCAAGCTGAACTCCTTGGGTAGGGATTTGAAAATCTTGGCCTATTTCACAAAAGTAAGAAAGTGGCTAGATGAGATTTAACCTCTGCACATGTGTGGAACTTATGTGCTGCATATGTTTGCTTATTACAAGAGAGAGTAGCTTCCACCCCCATACAGAAGTGTAAATGTACAGTTGTGCAGCTGCTGGAATAACTTCTGAATTTCTGCAAAATAAATCTAAATTCAACGTTTAAAAATGGCCATGCCTAATTGGTGTGCCATAAAAATTAAGAATGACTTCCAAAATAAAGCATTCTATGGGAAAAACATAGATTCCATGTACAATATATGTTTAAGCCGTGAAGGTAAATTGAGATCAACATGCAAGACATGAACAAGCTGGAAGCAGATGGTCATTGCATCTCAAAATAATCTATCAAAGATGAAACTTGTAAGAGCAGCAAGAACTACTTTGAAGAACATCTTATATTTGAGTACCAGGGGGTCCATTAGGATGTCAGGCAGTGGCACCACCGAGGTGCTGGCGGGGCGGGAAAATGCCTTTTTCTGCCCAAGAGCAGCGGGAAACACGTCCGCCATATTAGTATTGCAAAACATAGGTTAATTCCTGTCTGCCGCGGAGCAACGCGCACCGCCATCACAGGACGCCCGCGACTGCGGCGGTGGGAGCCAATGAAGACTCTCCGCTGTGCGGAATGACGTCCGCCCGCTCCACAAATTAGGATGGCCCAAACAAGCAGATGCACCACAGTGGAGACACCGCCCAATCTGAGATGGCGTAAACTCGACAGCGGAGCGCAATACCACAGTTCCGGTCCTCTATACCCGGTCACGACCGCCATAGACCCTGCCCTACATGTGTTCCCTGTGCTGTACCTGCTGCAGCACTATCATCTCAAGGGCCGCTGCGGACGCCGCCGCAGGTACGCAACTACACAAATACAACACACAATACACGGGCTGACACAGGGTCCAAATCCACAACAGACACTATGCTGGGGGCATCAACACATCCACAAGGGCATCCACACATGACCCACTTGCCACCAAGTCACCCCACTGCATCCTGGACACACAGAGACCGCGAACTTGCAGCACCGCCCCAGTCATGTCACCGCAGCGGTCAATACATGCGCACAATGCAGAAGGCAGGGCCAGTCCAAGGCATGGGCAGGATACAAAGACTACAGGGACACACCTCCCCCCACCTCACACCAACACACCCCATGAAGGCACAGGCCAGGTGCCCATCCTGTGCACCCCCATGCACCGCAACAAGTTCAGCAACAAGCAAACTCAATCCACACCCTGCACCACACAACAAACAACCAGGGAGACAGCCACTGCAGGAGTGGCTGCACAGGAACACGCAACACACAACACCAGTGCCACACACACTGAAGTCTGCCAATACTTGCAAGTTACATACACACACAAACAAACACACACCCTGGGTGTAGCAACAAACATAACACACACAGTGATGCCTGAACAGATGTCTGCCCAAAAACAACACGCAAACACAAAACACTACAGAAACACACACAGAAACCCACCAGAAGCAGACATACCATGTCTGCAAAACTGTTGAAAGGCAATGGGAGCACGGACACAACAGTAGTGAACAACCTCATCACTCAGGACCAAAACACACACAACATACCACAAATAACACAAGAAGTGCACCATCACAGATCTACACTGCCACATGAAACCAACTACAGATGCACATGAAATCAAAAATGAACAAACACTACACGACATCAGGGGATGCACATCAGGCAATGCCAAGGCCACATACACACAGCACTGTATGCACAACAACAGATGCACCACTCTGGGATACAAGAGCAGAAACATCTTGACAAGAGCACTGGGCAGCACACACAGCTGAAGTGCACATGAGCAACCCTCAACTGATTAATAGCCCAAGAACATCACACATAAACCATTGGGGCAATGTCCATAGTGGAACATCACACTTGGCCCAAGAACTGAACCACAAAGCACAGTGTCACAAATGAAATGATGGGAAGGCACACACACATGTAAACCAAGGGGACAGCTGACATCAAAGTGAAATGTCTTGCATGTCAGCAGTCGACATGTAAGGGGTGTACCATACTCAAATAGAGGGAGTGCAGACTCACAATGGGCAGGCATAAGTGGCACATATAGGGATGGCATTACACCACACACACCGTGCCATACAGGAGGATAAAAAGCACCATGTGCCTGCAATGCATGAGAAACACAACCACAATGGCAGTGTGGAGCAGCAGGGCTGCACAGTAAACACAAACACTGTCAAGACACATGGATGATCAAACAAACACAACACTGATGTGCAAGTCACACACTCTGCACACTCATAAGTGACAAAAACAACAAGTAGGAGTCAGAAAGAACAGCACGGACACGCCAACATACTGCACAGTGCACAACAGACAACTCACACATGTGCATACAGCCATAGCCACAGGGCAGAACAATCCAAACAACAGGCACACAACTCCTGAGTGACACATGTGTGTCTTTCACAATCCAGGGGCACACACACATCCACACCCCCTACAAAGTCACTCCCTTCACACTGCACTCCTCTTGACTACCCAAGAGCAGATATCTCATGCAGGCCATGGGACCAGGACTAAGGGCCAACACAAGATGACCATACACATACACAGCTGGGCACACATAAAGAAATAACACACATACATGATGACATTGCATGCAAACCTGTGCACAGCATCACACCCTGTGCTTTCAGTGTACCCCAACCTGACATGTGAACAATGTAGCCAACAATAGCAAACCAAGAAAAAGAGAACTGCATGACAGGTCAAATAGACATCACAGATAACACAAGTATCAGTGTATGAATGGACTGAAGACCCTGTCACCCCTGTTAAAAAATGTGATGTGGGCAAATAGCTTGGCAATATTGAAGTGACACATAAAGCATGGGGCACAGTCAACCAAATGTACACAGCAAAATAACTTTAATCAGCAAGGACACTGACTAAACAGACAACAAGAGTAACTGTCTTTATTCACATATTGCACAGATGTGAAAGTAGAACAACAGTAGACAAGAGCAAGGCACAAAATGCTGATCCTATGCAAGATAATCTGCACAGGTAAACTCCAAACAGGAAGGCCGGTGTCCATGGCAGGGGGCACAGCAAGTATATGAGAGGCTGCACAGGGGAGGGTCCAACACAGCAGAGCAACAGGGCCAGTGTCCAATGCTCTCCTATCCCCTTATTCTCCTAGCAGAGCCCTGCGTTCTTCCAATAAAAATCTTCTGTCTGTCCCTCGGGCTCTTAGAGCTAGGTGGGGAGGGAGGGCTTTCACCTCTCTTGCCCCAAAGTTGTGGAACACCCTTCCCCCTGAATTAAAAGGGCAACCATCTGTCATGATTTTCCGCAAAGCATTAAAAACATTGCTTTTTTGCAGAGGCCTATCTGTAATCTTGCATCGGTTAATATTACAAACAGTACCATCTTTTAGGCGCCTTGATGCCTCTGGGTTAAGTTGCGCGATACAAGACTGTATTCATTCATTCATTCATTCATTCATGCAGTTGGCACAGCAAGTACATGAGAGGCTGCACAGGGGAGAGACCAACACAGCAGAGCAACAGGGCCAGTGCCCATGGCAGGGGGCACAGCAAGTACATGAGAGGCTGCACAGGGGAGAGTCCAACACAGCAGAGCAACAGGGCCAGTGTCCGTGGCAGGTGGCAGAGCAAGTACATGAGGGGCTGCACAGGGGAGAGTCCAACGTAGCAGAGCAACAGGGCCAGTGCCCATGGCAGGAGGAACAGCAAGTACATGAAAGGCTGCACAGGGGAGAGTCCAACACAGCAGAGAAACAGGGCCAGTGTCCACGACAGGGGGAACAGCAAGTACATGAGAGGCTGCACAGGGGAGAGTCCAACACAGCAGAGCAACAGGGCCAGTGTCCATGGCAGGGGGAACAGCAAGTATATGAAAGGCTGCACATGGGAGAGTCCAACACAGCAGAGCAACAGGGCCAGTGTCCATGGCAGGGGGCACAGCAAGTAAATGAGAGGCTGCACAGGGGAGACTCCAACACACCAGAGCAACAGGGCCAGTGTCCATGGCAGGGGGGACAGCAAGTACAAGCGAGGCTGCACATGGTAGAGTCCAACACAGCAGAGCAACAGGGCCAGTGTCCATTGCAGGGGGCAGAGCAAGTACATGAGATGCTGCGCAGGGGAGAGTCCAACGCAGCAGAGCAACAGGGCCTGTATCCATGGCAGGGGGCACAGCAAGTACATAAGAGGCTGCACAGGGGAGAGTCCAACACAGCAGAGCAACAGGGCCAGTGGGCATGGCAAAGTGCAGAGTCAGGACATGAGAAGCTGTACAGGCAAGGGCAGAACAGCAGTGAATGACAAGGCCAGTGGGCAGGGCAAAGTGCAGAGTCAGGACGTGAGAAGCTGCACAGGCAAGAACAGAACAGCAGTGCATGACTGACAAGGCCAGTAGGCAGGGAAAATTGCATAGTCAGGACATGAGAAGCTGCACAGGCAAGGGTAGAACAGCAGTGAATGACAAGGCCAGTGGGCATGGCAAAGTGCAGAGTCAGGACATGAGAAGCTACACAGTGAGTGTGTTTGACTGTACCCTTCCATGTCCAGCAACACACTCAGGTGGTAAACAATGGGCAGGACTAGCACACTTGTATGAGAGACAGGTGTGTGAGGGGAACTACTACTCACTCTTGACTGTCAGGCGGACTTGGAGCTGGCTGTGTGTCGGGGAAAGCAGGACCACTTGACTGACGAGAAAGAGGCCCAGGTGGTATAGGGCTATCAGTGGCTTGGCAAGCTGGAGGGCTGTTTTGACCAGGTGGTGTAGTGGCACGTGGAGGTGGAGTCATGCAGACCTGTGACACAGTGTGGGTGGGAGAGGTTTGAGGGGTGCCTTTTCACTTCTTGAGAATTCGAAATGCCTTCCCTGTACTAGGATCAATGGGAACTGGTGATGACACAATAGGCACACACACCAACAGACCCACATCATGTGCAGACACTCCCACTAGTGATGTGTTGGATCCTGTGGAACGCTTTGTCTGGCTATGCCTCTGGACTACCTTCCCCTGTTTGCCAGGTGTACCCCCTACAGTGCCCTCCTTCCCCTGTTTGCCAGGTGTCCCCCGTACAGTGCCCTCCTTTGCCTGTTTGCAAGGGGTAGCCCCTACTGTGCCCTCCTTTGCCTGTTTGCCAGGGGTAGCCCTTACAGTGCCCTTTTTTACCTGTTTGCCAGGAGTAGCCCCTACAGTGCCCTCCTTCACCTTCTTCACTGGGCTTGGAATTGGAGTTGATGTGGCGGGGGAATGTGGCCCTGAGACCTTCCTAGGTGTACCCTTGCCCTACAGCACCTCCTCAGTGGGCATAGACACTTTAGGGACAGGAGAGTCCTTCACTGGTGATGCCTCTGAGGCATGTGAGACTGATGTCTGCTTCATTGCTTTTTCAGCCTTGTTCTTCCCTGACGGGTTTTTGTCTTTACATTCTGGGGTGGCTATGCTCTTCTGTGGGGATGGTGTCTGCAGGCGGGCCTGCTTGGGTTGTTTCTGCTGGGTGCTTCTTGTGCTGTATCGTGACTGTGATGCATGGGAACCGTGGTCACTATCATCCGATGTGGCCACTGACTGGGGGGTGGACAAAGGCACTGGAGCAAGAATGGGCGTATGTGCCTGTTGAAGGGCAGACGTCACTGTGGACGACAAAGCCTGGACAGTACGGTGTAGCCCACCCAGGTCAGAGTGTTTGCCCTCCATGTAGGCAACCACCTGGCCTAATTTTTTGTCATGGTCACTGAAGACAATGAGCAGGGCTGCATGGCCCACACAAAGCTGGCGCAGGAGCTCAACAGACTCAGCACTGAGGGCAGCAGGTGGGACAGGTGCTGGCTCAGCAGTGCCAGGTGTGACTGTAACTCATCCCCTCTTACTGACACTGACATTGGCAGCACCCATGGAAGTGGATGGGAGGGTGGGCACTGGCCGCTGTGTGGTAGAAGATGATGCAGAGTCCCCATTCCCTGTGCCTGCCAACCTGGATGCATCCCCGCTGGCATCAGATGATGTTGTACTTTGTGTCTCAGGCAGGGAATCCTCCTGCATACTGCGGTCCCCCTTTGATGCGCTGGTGACCTCTATGTCACTGGGCTCCTGTGCACCTGTAGTGCTACTCTCAACACTACTGGTTTCTGGCTCCTGTCCCTCCGTGTCCACTGGCAAATCTGCATGAGAGAGAGATGCAGGGTTGGGTTAGTGTCATCAACAGGACAAAGCAATTCAATCAATAAAGTACAGAAGATGACCAAATCTACATGTTGACCACCACACTCTGTAATCACATTGCAGCAACTCACTACGTAGACCACAACAGTGCCTGTAACCCTGAATATCTGACATGACTGAGCCATGTTAAGGCCACACAGCACAACACCCTGCCCGTTGATAAAGTCTACCAGGCACACAACTTGCTCTGCCCACACCTAGGGACATGATGTGGGCACACCACTTATTGCCACTGGCAGACCTTGAGGGAACAGGAGGGGACAACACAGACAACTATGAGGACAAGACAGTCAAGAATGGCAAGTAGCCCATGCCAAACACCATGTTGTACTCTGGGGCACATTGTTGTCAGATGTGTGGGCCTCAACGATCAAGGTGCATGCAAAGTATGCATACATGAAGTCACACTCAGATAGTGGACACTCTGTTCACCCCCAAATAGATTCCCCACACTATCCCAATGCTGAATGGCATTATTATTATTATTATATTTAAGTTTGTAGAGCGCGCAGCTACCCGAGGGTTTCCCGGCGCTGAAACCAGATTAAGGAAAAGAGAGACTGAGAAGTAGGGAGGAACACTATTGGTTAAATAACCAGGTTTTAATCTCTCTGCGAAACTTAAGGTAGCAAGATTCAGTACGCAGTGCCTGGGGAAGAGAGTTCCAGAGGGAGGGGGCCAGATAGGAAAATGAGCGGCCACCCATTCTGGCTCTTTGTACTCTGGGAACCTGAAACCTATTCTAATTGGAAGAACGAAGGGAACGGGCAGGGCAATAGTGATGAACCAACGTACTGAGATAGGGTGGGGCCCGGCCTGCATTGATTCTGTGCATAATGCAAAGTGCCTTGAATTTCGTACGGCTTTCAATGCGGAGCCAATGCAAATTACGAGGGAGTTAGAAGTGGGGGAATTATAGGGAAGGTTACAGAGCAGCCGAGCCGCCATGTTCTGCACTGTCTGTAGTTTCCGGGTTACCTCTTTACTTGCCCCCAGGAGAAGGATGTTGCCGTAGTCCAATCTAGAGGTAATTAAAGCCTGGACTACGGTTTTCTGTGTCTCTGGGGGATGCATCTAAATGATCTTTCGGAGCCATTTGATGATGGTAATACAAGTGGAGGAGGTTTTGACCACGTGGTGTCTCATGGAGAGTTGGTCATTAAAGATAATACCAAGGTTACGAGCTGTTTTAGAGGGAACGGGGGGGGGGTGCCCATTTGGGTGGGCCAATGTTGGGGCCCCCACAGAGTAGTGTTCTGGCCAAATAGGAGGAGCTCAGTTTTCCCCCCGTTCAACTTAAGTTTATTTGCGTGCATCCACGTGGTGATGGTATTAAGCCCTACGCAGAGGGAAGAGGGGGTGGAGTGAGATCCCGTCGAGAGGGAATAGATGATCTGCGTGTCATCGGCGTATGAAAATTAGTTAGCCCAGCTTGTTCCGCAATGGTGGCCAAGGATCTGACATATAAGTTAAAAAGTAAAGGGCTCAAAATAGAACCCTGAGGGACACCATATGCCGATTTATAAGTTTGAGAAGCAGAGGAAGGGGAAAATACTTGAAAAGTACGATCGGTGAGAAAACTGACCAACCAGTTGAGGGCAGAGCCGGTGATGCCAGATGATTTAAGGGCATTAATAAGGATGGGGTGGGAAACCGTATCAAATGCGGCGCTCAAGTCAAGCAGGATGAGTGCCACGGTTTTCACCCCATCCACTCGGCGACGGATGGTTTCTGAGACCCCCAACAGAGTGGATTCAGTCGAGAAACCGGACCTGAAACCTGATTGTGATGGATGAAGAATATTTCGCGCTTCAACAAACCGGGTGAGTTGTGTATTAATGTGTTTTTCCAATATTTTTTAAAAGATAGGGAGGAGAGAGATGGGACGGAAATTGGATGGATTATTAGGATCAGCATTAGCCTTTTTTAGTATAGGTACAATCATTGCATGTTTCCATGCAGAGAGTACCTTGGATTCTCTGAGGGAAGAATTAAGTAAATCCAGAATGAAATTAAAAGAGGAGGGGTTCAGGATTTTTAGAATATGAGGGGGAAGTGGATACTGTGGGGAGCCAGATTTAATATTGCTGATAATATCACGAAATGTGGAGGTGGTAAGGAAATCCCAGGTGTAGATCTGCTGTACAGATGAGAGGTTATTCTCTTCTGGGACATTAGGTTCGCAGAAGATCACTGGATCTGGTGCGTTAGGGAGGCTATTCTGTTGTGCAAGTATGAGGTGCAAATCCGCCAAAGCCTCAGAATTACAGGGAGCGGCAAGGTCGGGAGATTGAAGGGGGGCAATAGATGTTTCAAAGTCAGTATAGATGGCATCGATTTTAGAAGTAAAAAATGCAGCCAAAGAGTTACATTGTGAGGCATCTAGACAAGGTGATTTGGGTAGGCATGACGCGCCTGAAAGTTCTTGTACTACCTTGAGAAGTGCCTTAGGGCGATTTTGTGCCTCAAGTATGGTTAGGTTAACATAATTCATTTTGGCAGTTTTACAGAGTAGGTGATAGTTGGTTAGGGCAGTCTTGTAAATTTGCTTAGAGCATGAGTCATAGTGTAAGCGCCATTTGCGCTCCAGGTTTTTACAGATAGTTTTTTCTTTTTTCAGAGCATCTGTAAACCAGGGCGCAGGGGGATGATGTAGGTTATGCTTTTGCTGACGTTGAGGTAAGCATATGTTGGCGGCTCGAGTAAGCCAGCTCTGAATAGCAGTCTCCGATTCAATGCTGATTACTTCAGAAAAAGGCATAGTATTCTCAAGACAGGAATTAAATATAATGGGGTCCAAATTTTTCCAGACTCTGGTAGGCTTAAATTCAATCGAGGGAATGGAGGATGATTGGTCAATGGTTACAGAAAAGGTAACCATGTAATGGTCTGACCACAGGATGGGTAAGGACGATCTGAACGTAATAGTTTCCAGGTTTGACAAGATGGGGTCCAAAAGGTTCCCTGCCGTGTGGGCGGGACCAGAGTTGTGTTGAGAGCTGCAAGATCCTGAAGGAGGTTGGCACTAGTAGGACAAGAAGGGTCATTGAAGTGTAAGTTCAAGTCACCAATGATCGAGAAATTAGTGGAGGTTAGAAGTAAAGGTGCTATGTACTCGGGGAGGGTAATGGCCCAAGAGCCAGCTGGGCCAGGGGGGCGATAAATGAGCATCCCCGAAAGGGTGAAGTTGGGAGACAATAAAAGTTTAAAGTGGCCCGCTTCACAATCAGGTATGTCAAGGTCCTCCCATTTACAGGAGTAGAGTCGGTTAAAAATGACAGCTATCCCTCCACCCTCTTTCCCCACTCGATTTTTTCCTGTGTACGTGTAGGTATCAGGGAGGGCGGATGCAATGTCCGGGCCAGAGTACTCTTTTAGCCAGGTCTCAGTAAGAAATAGGGCCGCTGGTTGAGACGCAGTAAGGAGATCAAAGATATCTCTCTTATGTTTAACTAATGACCTACAGTTGAGGCTAATAAACGTACATACTTGGGGGAATCTATGTGTATAGGCCTAGATAGGAACGAAGGGGGGGTAATAACAGCTGTATTCGTTAAGGAGGGGAAGGAGGAGAGGGAGAGGTTACAGTCAGGGCAGGTAATGGGAGCCACCGCACAGTTCAAGGGTTTGTTGCGTGAACAGTGCGAAGACCGAAGGTTGAGAATAAGTAAGAGAGGGACCGGGGGAAGTAGTGACAGGGGACATAGCCCCTAGTCCCGGACCGTCGTGGACGGGCGCAGACGGGCTGGACTTTGGCGTGACTTCGGCACGCCATCCGCGCGTCCGCTGGGCGTCGGCCAACACATCGGTATAAGAGGGGATGCGGCCGTAGGAAACTAGATCGCTCCCCCCATCCGCCGGAAGTGAGGACAGGTAAAGCAAGAAACTCCCTCCACAACAACGAGCACAGCTCGGGGTGGACCGGGGAGTGGGAAACAGGTGAAAGTGCACGTGATATTAAAATATACACAGTGTAGCGCCTGAGATCGTGCCCCCCTGCTCTCTCACAGCAGCAGCGCCACTACCAGGAACAATAAAGCGCAGAAAGAACAAAGTTAAAATAAACACGCAGTGCGAGCACATCAATCGTGCTCTGCGATAGCAGGTAAAAGGTTTAGTAGGCAGCGCAGTGGAAGCAACTGACTCGTGCCCCTTGTTATTAAAATAGGCGCTAGGTCAGCAATATCAAATAAGCGCAGCAGCACTCTTTACCCTGAATTGGTAGGCCTGCAGCCGGCCAGCGTCCTGCGTTTAAGAGGGGAGGCGGCGGTAGGAAACTAGACCGCTCCCCCCATCCGCCGGAAGTGAGGACAGGTAAAGCAAGAAACTCCCTCCACAACAACGAGCACAGCTCGGGGTGGACCAGGGAGTGGGAAACAGGTGAAAGTGCACGTGATATTAAAATATACACAGCATAGCGCCTGAGATCGTGCCCCCCTGCTCTCTCACAGCAGCAGCGCCAATGCCAGGAACAGTAAAGCGCAGAAAGAACAAAGTTAAAATAAACACGCAGTGCGAGCACATCAATCGTGCCCCTGCGATAGCAGCTAAAAGGTTTAGTAGGCAGCGCAGTGGAAGCACCTGACTCGTGCCCCCTGTTATTAAAATAGGCGCTAGGTCAGCAATATCAAATAAGCGCAGCAGCACTCTTTACCCTGAATCGGTAAAAGGACCATGCAGATCCTAACTCATCCGGCTATGGGAATGCACAGCAGGGAGGAGGATCACCTTTATAAGGCCAGTTTGGGACAATGCATGACACTGGCACCCATCCCAGCAGCCACCCACATGACACAGGACAGCACCACCCCACAGACATCACACAGGCCACCGCTGCTACACATGCAGCCGCTCCTTGCCACAGTGATGCTCTTCAAATACTCACCCCTGCCTTGCTGATGATGCTCCTTTAGATGTGCATCCAGTACAGGATGAGTCACTGCCAGGATGCAGCCCATCAGTGGTGTCATGGTGCACCGTGCCAAACGCCCAGTGTTTGGTAGCAGTCCCAAGGTTATCTCTGCCACGTTCTTTGCCAGCTGGCTGCTGTCGTCTCACCTCTTGTGGCAGTGGGTGCACCGACGGTTAGATACCCCCAGGGCTCGTACCTTTGCTGCAATGGCCCTCCACACGACCTTACGCTGGTGTACCTTGAGCTTCAGGCATGGGAGAAAAGAGGGGGAAATGATCAGTGACACAGAGTCATGTACCAGCATCTATCAGTACAGTAGCAAGACACAGACTCATTACCAAATGTAATCTCTTTCCATCCCACCCTGAGGTACACCTCACATTGGCACTCTCCATGAACCAAGCGGATGTGATTGCATGCATTTATGAGGGTATACAGGATCCCCGATAATCTCACACACATGCAGGATGACTGCACTGAACCCCCTCTGTGGCTTGCCCACATCTCCATTCCTATGCATGTCTGGCCACTACATATATCACATATCTACCTGTGTCCCAAGTTTAGGTGGAAGGCAGCTCCTGTATAGAGCACCCTCAACAGCAGCGACACTCTAAATTTGCTCACCTCAAATCTCTGCTTTTCCCACTTGTAAGACAAAGTCTTTAGGCATAGGATTAGCACAGTGCTATCCACGCCAAGCTGTAAATTGACAATAGCCATTCACCACTCTAGGCACAATATTACAGCTTTGGATTGGTAAAATACCATCCAAGCCAACCTAAAATGAATAAAAGCAACCCCTGACATGTGTTTCGCTGTCAAATTATAACATAGAGCTGAAAAGGAAATATGCATAGTCATTGGCCACCTATAAAAAGCTAATTAAGGAGGAGAAAAGCAGATACTACGCGGACAAGATCGCAGCATCTAATAACTTGTGTAAAGAGCTTTTTAAGACTGTTAAAAAACTGGCCAAAATCCCTGACTAAGCTATGTCAGGCGACAACGCAGAATTCTGGAACACCTTGGGCCAGGTCTGCGTCGACAAAGTGCAAGTAGTTTGTGACACTTTCCGCAACATTTCTAGTGAGCCTCACGCAAAAGCCGTCTCCTCAAAAAACCTCCTGAGTTTTTCCTTTTCTCCACCTAGCAGGGACCAAATCATACAAACTATTAAAGAAACCAAATATGGGGCTCCTTCTGACCCTTGCCCCCCTAAAGTATTCCAGCTCTGTTCCGATGAGCTTAGCACTCAACAAACAGATCTGTTCCGGGGAATCATACAGCGTGGAAAGTTTCCAACGGCATGGAAAAAGGCTTCCATGCTTCCTCTACTAAAAAAAACCAACATGAATGCTGACGATGCTAAGAGCTATCGGCCCATCTCCAGAATTCCGTTCTGTTCTAAGGTCTTGGACAAACTCCTTAACACTCAGCTTTCTACATTTATTACCTCAAACAGTTTGTTGGACCATTCTCAGAATGGATTCAGAGAAGGACATGGGACCGAATCTGCTCTAATTACGGCAAGCGGAGAGCTCAGGAACCCTCTCGATGGAGGCAGGAAGGCCGCCTTGATATTGTTAGACTTATCGGCGGCCTTCGACACCGTCAACCACAATATTTTAATATCGAGATTATCAGAGCTGGGTGTTCACAGCTCGTCCACAACACTCCTCCTATCCTATCTTGCCGAAAGATCTTTTAGAGTAGAGGTTGGCGGTACACGCTCACAAACTTTGAATCTGCATTGTGGAGTGCCCCAGGGCTCTTCTCTGAGCCCTACACTCTTAAATGTTTATGTGGCCCCTCTAGCCGCATTGATTAGACAGTTTGGATTCTCAGTAATTAGCTACGCAGATGACACACAAATTGTGGTGTCAATTACCAACAATGAAGATGAGGTAGCAGAACGTTTTAACATCTGTATGTCACACGTTAATAGTTGGATGCAATTTAACTGTCTAAAACTCAATGGCAGTAAAACAGAGGTCCTACTGCTAGGGACTAATCCTCTGGGCTGGTCACCGAAATAGTGGCCCGCTGAGCTGGGCGATTGCCCCCTACCAGTCTCTAAGGTCAGAAATCTCAGGGTGATCTTTGATTGTCGGCTAACCTTTGGCAGTCAGATCAACTCCCTTACGGCAAGTTTCTGGGCTATATTAAAACTGATCAGTAAGATACAATCTTTTATTCCTCCTGAGGCCCTGAAGACAGTGGTAATTGCTCTTGCAATATCAAGGTTGGAAATGGTAATGCTCTTTACCTTGGGATCCAAAATCAACACTTGAGCAAGCTTCAACGCCTGCAGAACGCGGCTGCTAGATTGATCCTGAATATTCCTAGGCACAAATCAGTGGCACAGCGGTTAGCAGTACTTCACTGGCAGCCGGTTCGGAGAAGAATAGCATTCAAGGTGTTTTGCATTACATTTAAGGCACTCCATGGGAGAGGTCCTGCATACCTGACCTCCAGAATAAAATACTACGCCCCTTCCAGGAACCTTAGATCGGTTCAACAGAAGTTGCTTCTAGCCCCTAGATTTAAGCAGGTTCGCTGGGGGGGTTGTAGGAGTTTTCTGGTAAGAGCGGCTAAACTCTGGAATAGGCTACCAATCTCAATTAAAAACAGCTCAAACCTTACTGTATTCAGGAAATCTTTAAAAATCCTGGTTTTTCAAAAAGACATCTACGGGGCCCGCTTCCACTCTGACTTGACCTTTTAGCTGTTAGTGCCAAGACACCTCCGGGCATTTGTTGTGCTTTATAAATTTTAAAATCAAATTAAATCAAATCATTACAGTTTTTCAGAGAGGTTTAGCTTTGTCCAGACACAAGGGAGCGCTCAGTATACGTCAAAACAATTCCCTTGCAGGCATAGAGTGATGCATAAATTATGCAAAAAAGAAGGAGAGAACTCTGGGTAGTTCCCAAGTTTAGGTGGAAGGCAGCTCCTGTATAGAGCACCCTCAACACCAGCGACACTCTAAATTTGCTCACCTCAAATGTCTGCTTTTCTATCAAAGTTTTTAAGCATAGGATTAGCATAGTGCTATCCACGCCGCAATAGAAATGGACAAAGTCTTCTGCCACTTGTACAGCAAAGTCTTTAAGCATAGGATTAGCACAGAGCTATACACGCCAAGCTGTAAAATGACAAAAGCCATTTACTACTCCAGGAACAATATTACATCTTTGGATTGGTAAAATACCATCCAAGCCAACCTGAAATTAATAAAAGCAACCCTGACATGTGTTTCGCTGTCATTACAGCTCTTCAGAGAGGTTTAGCTTTGTCCAGACACAAGGGAGCACCCAGTATAAATCACTCTAAATTTGCTCACCTCAAATGTCTGATTTTCTATCAAAGTTTATAAGCATCGGATTAGCACAGTGCTATCCACGCCGAGATAGAAATGGAAAAAGTCATTTTACAGCTTGGCGTGGATAGCACTGTGCTAATCCCATGCTTAAAGACTTTGCTGTACAAGTGGCAAAAGACTTTGTCCATTTCTATCTCGGCGTGGATAGCACAGTGCTAATCCTATGCTTAAAAACTTTGATACAAAAGCAGACATTTGAGGTGAGCAAATTTAGAGTGTCGTTGGTGTTGAGGGTGCTCTATAAAGGAGCTGCCTTCCACCTAAACTTGGGAATTACCCAGAGTTCTCGCCTTCTTTTTTTGCATATGTATATATATAGATATTTTTCCATTTTGAACACAACAGAAGCTGGCTTCAAATTCACTCATACAATGAGCAAAGAACGTGTAACCTTTTTAGATACAGAGATCTATATCAATGAAGGAAAAATCCAAACCACACTACACCGCAAAATAACCACTACCAACTTGGTCTTGCATGCAAACAGCTTCCATCAAAACTCACTAATTCGCAGCATCCCCTATGGGGAATTCTTAAGAATTCGAAGAATTTGTTCAGAAGACAATGAATGGCAGAAACATAGTCAAAAAACAGCAAAATATTTTGAGCGTAGAGGATATCAAAAAACAGTAATTGAAAAAGGCCTGGAAAAATCAAAAGAAAAAACAAGGGATGAAATCCTAAAAGAAAAAATACCTCCACCTGAAGAAAGAAAAATAAGATTCATAACAACTTATTCACAAGAATCGAGGGAAATAACGAAAATTCTGAGAACAAACTGGAAACTCTTAAAAATGGACCACACGGTGGCAGAGATTGTAGGAACTCACCCCGAAATAACTTACAGACGAGCATGCAATTTAAAGGACAAGTTAGTACAAAGCCATTATTGGAAAAACCAGAGCAAGAAGGAACATTGGCTCAAAACATCTGGTTTTGTGAAATGCTCAGGCTGCAAGGCATGTCAAATCGCAAAAAATACCAAAACATTTACAGGCTACAATCAAAGAAAATGGAACATCCGACAGCTAATAAATTGTAAGACATCATATGTGGTATATATCATTGAATACCCTTGCCCTCTGAAGTACGTGGGGAGTACTATAAAAGAAACAAAACTTCGAATTCTTGAACATGTGAGAGCAACCACAAATAAGGACAGGAGCAATGCGGTGGCAAAGCACATGGAAGAAAAACACAACAGTGATTGGAAGGCTTTAAAATTCTACGGAATTGAAAGTGTCAACAAACATGCAAGGGGTGGCAATTGTGAAACAAGACAGCGACAATTTGAGTCACGATGGATTTTGGCATTGAGAACATTTACTCCATATGGCCTGAATCAGGACGAAGAGATGTATGTACATCTCCTATAGACAGCACATGTAAATAGCTTCGCGTAAACAATATAATTATAACAATACCCATAATCATCTGGCTTGAGTTCCTATGGAATCAAAATTGCATTGAAACAGACCTTCTGGATAAATTCTTCAGTTTTTTTCTAATAAAAACTAAGGAAGGGACAACTTATGAAATATTGACATTCTAAATAAGACTATTATCTAATTTGTCAATTACTGGAACTACCACCTCTACCGTTATAAGGTTGTAAGCCCGCTGGAGGGCTTAATCAGGAAGTTTACTTAACGAAAGTTTATTTAACTAAATTTAGAATTACCAAAAAAGGACTGTGTATTTGGAAAATCATGTTCAAAATGTAATTGACTGGCTTCAGCAAGAGGTGGTACAAATGTAAAAAAGAATGGGTTAAACAAGATGAAATGAAATGTAAAGTCTCAGTAAGAAATGGTTTAAATGTAATGAAAAATTGGCCGAAATGCAATAAGTCCCCTTAACTACATAGACCAGAATCCTACCTGTGAGGAAACAGGAAGTCATGTGATTACTAAATTTTAAACTTGTATATATGTGAAAACAAACAAGATAACCTCCAACCGTGACCAAGGTGGCAGTAGTCACCGAAACGCGTTGGTTGTGCAATGTTTCTCTGAAAATATCAAATAAAAGCAAAATATTTGGAAAAGTACCCGGGAGTGCAAATCCTTTCTACCTCGAGGAGCAGAAGAATATATAGATATATATATATATATATATTTGTTAAATTTGTATTTAATTTAAAAATAATAAAATACTTTAAAAGTGTTAGTTTAGTAATTGTTTTAATGTGTATATATATATATATATATATATATATATATATATATATATATATATATATATATATATACATATATATATATATATTCATATATTATTTAGTATATATGTATGTTTAACTTTTTTAAATTGTGTTTATTTGTTATATTTGCTAAAATGTATATTAAATCTCATTTAGTTTTTTAATTAATGTTATTCTTTAATATTTATTCATGTAATATATATATATACTAGCAGCCCGCCCCAGCGTTGCCTGGGGCAGAAAGGGGCTGGGGGCAGTACACCCACTCCCGCCCCGACCCCCTCCGGCACCGACTCCCTCCCGCCCGACTCACTCCCGCCCCGACTCACTCCCGCCCGACTCACTCGCGCCCCCCTCCCGCCCCGACTCACTCGCGCTCCGACATTTTCCTTTACTGCTGCCTCCTTCTTGCCTCCCCCTGCATCACACAGTCTCGCACTGAACTTTCCCTTTCCTTACCTGTGCCGCCGCTCCTCACTGCACAGCCGCTCGTCACTGCACCGCCGCTCCTCCTTCGTCGTCATCACGCACGTCGCGGTCATCACGCACGTCGCGTCGCGGCCAGCGCTAGGTCCCGGCCGGCGCTACTTTCAGGGGACTACTTTGTTTACAAACTTAATTTTTTTTATTTACTTTTTTATTTTTATTTATATAGCCTATGTCCATCTACACACCCTGACATTTTCATAGATTAATCGGGTGTGTAGATTGGCGCTGTGGTTCCCGAGTTTACCTGGCCAAAAGGTGCAAGTTCTCTCTTTATAATAGTAGTATAGATATATACATATATGTATATATATAAATTACAGTTTACCTTTAATTTTATAAATATGACCTTCTATGCATTTACGTATTGACCTATCTGCATTCATGCGGTAATTTAGCTGCTATCTAGAACAATGTGAAAAAGAGGAAAAAGCAGACTGCAATACCGTGCATCCAAAAGCTCTTAGATAGTATTTTTTCTCTGTCTATGCATCACGTGATATTGGTTGAAAAAATGTATTTAAAAACCATGGCGATATGTATTCCGATGTATGTGATCAAGGACTAGAGCAGTCCGAAACGCACCAGACCGTGAATAAAGGAAAGATCAAGCCTTACTTTGTGGTTCGTGTCCTCTCACTTTGCCGTTTCGGAGATTGGAGTGGAATTGGTTGCACGTATAGATTTAAATATATATATATTGAGTAGTTCTCCTCAACCTCGCAATTCCCCTAGTTGGATACCGAAATGAAGAGCACGGACCACAAAAATTGAAATACCCTCAATAGTTTATTCCATTGTAAGTACAACAGCAGATGGGCCAGCCACTATATATATATACACAATATTTTGTACAACTATATTTATGACATATATTTTTTTCTGATATTTTTGTACTTACCATTATAAGAATAGGATGTAGATGTGTTTGACATCAATATTTTGGTCCCAATATTTTTGTATGCAGATATTTTGTGTGTCATTATTTTGTAAGTGTACCCTTATTTCGATGCAACTTTGATACAGCGTCAGGTTTGCCCAGTGGGAAGATTTTGCACTCCATACAAAAACCAAAATCAGTAGGTAAAATCTTTGACTGAGACGAACCTTCTTGGTGTATCTGGCATGCGCTCCATCACAGTTGGCCTGAAATTACGCCTAGGTCTCAGCTTACCGCTTCTATAGACTATCTTTTGCACATATCAGTTTTTGATGCTATTTTTACTAAGACATTAGAAAAATCACATATCTAGTTCCTCTTAATGGATTTTTGTCATCTTGGTACCATTTTGTATAATGAAATTGTTAATTTTTTCTAATTCAGTTTGGGATTTTTATTGTTTGGTGATTTGACTTTATTACTGTTTTAGTATTGCTTTGAGGTGTAGCCACCAGGTGATTGAGCTCAGATTAATGAGGGGCTTTTGGGGTTCACTGTGACAGTATAGTGTTATTATCTCTTGAGGTGGGTGACTGCCCACCCTAAAGATGAATCCACTCTCTCACACAGAACAACACCAATTTCCTGGGTGGAGGAACCAAAGAGAAACACTTGGTTTAGGAAGTTCATGGCAAAAAAACAGAACACATATTTTCAATGTAGAGTTGTGGCCAGCCAATCATGATAAGGGATGCATGAAACATTAGGATTTGCTGATATTAAAAATGTATGATTGTGGTATGTTTCCAAACAGTCCTGTCAGCATACCAGTGACTAACCTACAAGTTACCTATATTAGCATTTTGTATGCAGTTGCTTCTTGAATTTCCAAAATGCATTCGACCCAGTTTATCGCCTGTGGGCATATTGTATCCTTGGAAAACCCAGGGAACCATCATGTGTGAGAGACCCAGAGGAACAAAGTTTTGGATCAAGCCTTGGTGGGACTATGCTTCTGCACAGGGGAGAGGATCAAGCCTTGGTGGGACTATGCTTCTGCACAGGGGAGAATTGAGAATGGAGGAAATTACTACTTATTTGGAAGAAAATGCTACAAATCTGACAAATATTGAAATTTCAGTGCTCCGTTCATCATCTCCTTGTGTTTGCTTTGTTCACCCTAAGTTGGCAGGGTATGCCCAGACATGGGTTCCTTGCTCACTTTGCCACTGGATTCAAACTAGCCTGGCTGATGAGGGCTGTTAGCCCGAAACCAGTCCCAGGATGCTTGTTTCCGGTCCAGGGAAGACATGGCTTGGCAGTTCGGGCTGGGCTGTTCCAATGAGGCACAGGGTCAAGACTGATTTGCATATAGCTGTGTCTGAACTGGGGTGGCGAAGTGAACTAAAGAATGATAATGGATTCAACCCAGATCTATGACTGAGGGTGAGTGTCTGAAAAGTTTCAGCGCTCCGTCCATCATCTCCTTGGGTAACTTTGAAGTCAGCATGATCTCTCGTCGGCCAATTGAAGTAGTGAAATTCCTGCACCTCGTAATAGATACCTTAGGATGTTAGATATAGCAAATATATGGTTTAGGTATATTTATTTACAGAAACGTAGTGAAACCTGCCACCAGAATGCAAACAACCTTAACTGGCATTTCACTTGCAGTTGCTGTACGGTTTTCCAAAATGCACTGCGCTACAATTTTCCAAAATGCACTGCACCCAATTATAGCTTGTGGCCATGTTAAACCATGTAAACCCCATGTATTTCTCGTACCCCCACACTCATACCCTGAGCAACAAAGTTGAAAGACAATCATTGGCAGGTTTCTGACTTTCACAATAGAGACTGAGAGGAATTATCATGTTTTGGTAAACAATTCTAAACATCCGACAAACATTATAAACAGAGTGTTCATATGGTCTATCAGACAAGGCACAGACAGACTACCTTACATCAATAGACTCTGTTGGTCACACAAAATTAGACAATTTATAGTTTAACACGTTCTTTAAAGTGCTTAGTTGGATATTGGATCTGAAATGATCAAAGAACCATAAACTGTGATGATGTCACAATTACGTGATCTGTGCTAATATTACATAATTGATTGTGCAGACTATATTCCCCACACATACTTGGTATATCTGAACTCCAGAGATTCAGGGCAACATTTCCTTTGGTAATGTTGAAGCATTATTGTTTGTGTATTTGAGAAATACAACACAATACTGAGCAAATTTGTTTAAAATATGAAATATCTCCTCATTTTGCTTTAAACTTTCTGGCTTCGTTGAATATTGATATGGGGATTGCAGCAATTCATAGCCTTAAATACGTCAACAATGTATTGGGTTTTATTTACAGGTTGGCTGACAGGATATTCTGTAAAAGCAAAATGGATATCCTGTCTGCCACTTGTAATATGGTGGACTGCATCTCTGCCACATTTGTGATAGAGTGTTCCTTCACACAAACCCTAAATAAGCACTTTGGGCCCGATTTACAAAAGTAATCTGAGACAAAATCCTAACTTTATGACTTACGGTATTCACAAAAGGCATTTCGGAGTAGTAAAGTTAGGATTCCTCACTTTACTACTCCTAAACTGAGAAAAAATCCTAACTTTATGACTTTCGGTATTCACAAAAGGCATTTAGAAGTAGTAAAGTTAGGATTCCTAACTTTACTACTCCTAAACTGAGACAAAATCCTAACTTGACGACTTTCAGTATTCACAAAAGGCATTCAGTAGTACTAAATTAGGAATCCTAACTTCACTACTCCTAAATGTATTTTGTTAATATCGAAAGTCTTAATGTTAGGATTTTGTCTCAGATTACTTTTGTGGATGCACAAACAGACCAAAAATGTCCATGTGTTTACAAAACCTAATGCTTTTACAAAATAAAAATAAAAACTCAGGACAGAATAGGATGGCACACCGAAATTAGGACCTATGCCCACTGGTAGTAATATAATATACTCAATGAGTATCATTCACATTGACTCCATCACAGGAAAATAGCATTTCCCCTGCATTTTTCCAATTAGATATAGAAAAAATCCATTGAGAAATGCACACAATTTAAAACGTAAAGAAACAAACCGGAGATGCTTGCACACGAAAATGCTAACAATGTCTGGTTGCATGTTTCAAACTGCTCAAATTATTGACTTATAGATTTTGCATAAAGAGTAGCAAGTTGCACAAGATTCAGCCGAAAACTAAAGTAGCCTGCAGTTAGTTGTACAGCGCCAGTACCTAGGAGAAATCAAGGAGAATGAGTCATAGTAATTAACTCCCTTCAGGTCGCTAATGCAATGTCACAACCTTCCTCCCAACAGACTTCACCGGGGTACCCAACCAATGCATGCTTAACTTGCAGGAATAGCGCATGCTCCGCCGGCAAAGCGGAGCATTGTGCAATTATGATGCAGAAATCCCCACAGGCACGCGGTGAGGAAAATAGACAAGTGAAGGAGATGAGTTCCGTCCTCACCCGAGGTGCCAACGATTTGATGTTTTCTGTCTAAAGCATATTTATTTTGCCGCTGTTTAATGGTGAAGGGACCGGTCTCATCTGAAGAGTGACAGCCGAGAGCCCTGGCGGTTCCCCGTTGCTGCGTCATAGAAAAATCTCCCCCATCTCTGTCGCAGAGTTGGAAAACGCTGAGGGTGTAAATTTGATATAACCTCTATTGCATAACAAAGTTATTCTTGTGGATAACAGCTCTGGCATGCGGTAGGCTTAATCTGCTGGAGATACTGTTTCTGAGGCCTGGCTAGTAAACAGCGGCCTGGCTTGAAGTAACGTCTGAGATCATCGGAGGTGCGAGATATTGTGAGTGTAAACAGATTTAGAACACTCTGCCTCTGAATCCTTCTTAGAAACAGAGCGCGTCCTCACCTCAGTCTAGTTATATGCAAAATGCACTCATTAGAAATGTGCAAAGGAACAGATTTCGCTTCGCTATCCATTTCACAGTCAATTAAGGAATGAGGCGCACGTGACGTGTCCTTGAGCTTTTAATTAAGTCATCCTGCCCAATGGGGAGGACAGTTTATTGCATCTGTTGTTGCCTTCAGCGGGAAAAAATGGAAGCTCTGAGCCTTCTGTGGCATTGCCATACATAAAATATGTAACCCAGAGGTCATTTTTTTAATAGACATTCTCATGTGGTTCCAAACATTTGCCTTTTTAAACTGTTAACAGAGTACATCTTTGTCATTATTGTGTACTATTGTTTTCGGATTATAGACGCGAGGAAAGAGATGGGGTAGTTGACTCAAAAGGAATATTAATAAATATGTTGTAATTTAAATAAAGCCAATGTGATTTCCTTCAGCATGAGCCTTTCTCACGCGAAGTGCATTCATTAATGAAAGTGTTTTTCCATCTCTCATAGAAAGAACACTTTCTTCAGTACATCAACGCCTGATGATGAGTTAGAAAAGGACGTTTATTTATGCACAGGAAGCCAACATATATTGGATGACTTCTTGTGATCAAAAGATGTCATTATTAGTTTGCAAGGTTGCGAAACACATAAAATAAAAGTAATGGATTCGAGTAGAGCTCGAAACTCCATATCTCACACCATTAAATCCTTAATTGACGTGACGAAGATGCTAAGTCTGACGCTTTACAACACGAATTTTTTTTTTCATTAACAGTCTCCAAAAACCTTACAAACGGTTGTAGTTCAGAATATTATATAAATAACTATTCTTAAGTATAATTTCTTAAACCTAACGTCCCAAATATTGTTTCCAAAAATATTGTCCATTAAGTGTAGATTTTCGATTAGCTTCTGTGGGGGATGTTTTCCTAAATGATATACAGAACACAATAGGTAAGCCAGACGACAATGTGACAATAATATTCTGGTACTCGGAGTATTAGTTGAGGATAAGAACCTGCCTTAAATGTTATTCATAATCCTTGTCAGGGTGAACCACAAAAGTCACTAAATTCAATTCAATTTATTAATAATGATATAGTTAACTAAAACTTTTACACGATGAAAGAAGAAAAAACACAATGTAAAAAGTACTATAACATACAATAAGCACGAGGATCCATCCAGAGCTGGTGTGTCGTCGATAGGAATGAAGCATGGGGAAGGATAATACCTGTATACAATCAGTTAAAAGGCACACTAACATGCTGAACCGTGAGGTCTCATTTACAGGTTCGAAAGACAAGAATTTAGTGTAACTTGGCATGATCAACCCCACAAAAAAGAATTCAACCATTCCAGTGTCTTACCTCTGATTCCAAAATCCTGAAGCCTCTGGATCAATATGTCATGCTGCACCGGCAGTCCCTCAGTATCCAGTTTCCTGGCGCACCTTGAGGCGCTACAGCTGAATCAGTTAGTGACGCAGCCTACTCACTCAGGGGGTCATACCCTTGATCCGTTTTTCACCAATCTTACGGAAGCCTGCGTCACCAGCTACACACCCCTGGCTTGGACTGATCATTATTTGATACAGATCCACTGCCCTATTGTGGCTAGTCTACCTAAGCCAGTGGTGTGTTCTGTTCCAAGACGACGCTGGAACAAACTCAAGCTGGATGAGTTCTTCCACCTCTTATCGGCTGACCCGTTTGATGTCTCGGGCCCGCCTGATCAGGTATATGACAGGTTTAGCGACTGGGTCTCTAGGGCCCTGGACACCCTCATTCCCTTGGTAACCTGCAAAACTAGAACTGGTAAGGCCAGCCCCTGGTACGACGACTCACTGCGGGCTCTGAAGGTCTCTTGTAAGCGCGCAGAGCGGGCGTGGCGCAAAGCCTACTCCAGCTCAAAGAAAGCTCTATATCTGTCTACGGTGAAGGTGTACCACCGGGCGGTATGTAGAACTCGTGCCGCTTTTTATGCGACACAATTTAGGAATAGCTCGAACCCGTCGAAGGCTATCTTCAAGGTACTGAAAGACCTCACTGCCAAAAAAGTCACAACATCACATCAGAGCTCTGTGGAGCATTGTGAAAAGTTGGCAGAGTTTTTCTTGGAAAAGGTGAATGCCATCTATCGAGCCTTTCCTTCGGTCGCTCCCTCGGCGAATCCATCTTTTAAGCCTCTACCATCTGAGGGACTACATTCTCTACCTTTGCTAACTTCTGATAGCCTAGGCACTTTGGCCCGCAGAGTGAAGTCTGGGTCCCCAGAGGATCCACTTTGCCCGGTAGTGTTCAAGGACCTAGCGGTACATGACATCTCACCGCTTTGTTCCTTGGTCAATTCGTCACTAACATCTGGCGAAGTTCCATTGAAGTGGAAGCGAGCCATGGTTCGTCCTATTCTTAAGAAACCTAGCCTGGACGGGAGCAAGCCGGAGAGCTATCGGCCTATTTCACTCTTGCCATGGCCGGCTAAGGTGATGGAGGCACACGTAAATGCTGTTCTCTCGGAACATCTCTGTCGAGTAGATATTCTCGACGCTACGCAGAACGGGTTTAGGGCAGGTCATAGCACGGAGACGGCTCTGCTTTATATGGTGGAGCACCTTCGCTCCGTGCTTGACGCGGGACAAACGGCAGCGCTTGTGCTATTAGATCTAAGCGCTGCCTTTGACACCGTCTCGCACCCTATCCTTCTGCTGCGCCTAGAGGAGGCTGGTGTCACCGGCACTGCTCTCGAGTGGTTCCGGTCGTTCTTAACCAACCGGGCCTTTAGCGTGACCGTCCCGCCGTATCAGTCCAAATTCCATCCGTTGAACCTGGGCGTCCCCCAAGGCTCCTCGCTGAGCCCTACGCTGTTTAATCTTTACGTAAGGCCGCTAGCTGAGGTTGTCAAACAATGGGGTATGACCATGGTGTCATATGCCGATGACACCCAGCTAGCGGTCACGATCAGCGGGGATGCCGAAGTCGACGCCCCTAGGTTTCAACAAGGACTGAGGGCGGTCGCTAGCTGGATGACGTCCAACTGTCTTCAGCTAAACGCTAGTAAGACCGAGGTCATGGTATTTGGCAGACAACCGGAACTGTGGGGAGAGAGATGGTGGCCGGGGGAGCTGGGTCCTGCTCCCATCCCAGTCGCCGAGCTTAAAAACCTCGGGGTCTGGCTGGACCCTTCCCTTACGTTTGCATGCCACACTAAACGCACGGCTGCATGCTGCTTCGGCATCCTGCGTGGGCTTCGTCCTGTGCTAAAGTTCTTCGATGCCCCCACCAGGCAACTCATGATCCAAGCTACTGTCATCTCCAGGCTGGATTATGCGAGTTCCTTGCTGGCCGGTTTGAATGTGGTAGAGATCGGGCGCTTACAGAGGATCCAGAACGCCGCAGCGAGAGCGGTGGTAGGCCTCCCAAGATTCTGTCCTACCTCCAGCACCCTACGGTCACTGCATTGGCTTCCGGTGGCCCAGCGGATCCAGTTTAAGGTCCTCTGCGTCGCCTATAAGATCTTGAAGGGGTCCCCGGCAGCTATCCTTACGACCCTTCTGGCCAATTACATCCCAGCTCGACCCTTGAGATCGGCAGACCTCGAATTGGCCGCTGTGCCGCGCTTTAAGCGAAGTAGGGCCGGTGGACGCTCATTTCGAGTGCGTGCAGCTGTTCTGTGGAACTCCTTACCCCCGGCAATTCGCGCTATGAGCGATTTGCTTTCCTTTCGTCGCGCAGTGAAAACGTTTTTATTCCCTTAGTTGTATACTTGTGTTGTCTATTGTTTAGTTGTGTTGTGTAGCTGCCTTGTCGGGCGCCAGGACGCTCCTTGGCTGGAGCATCTGTGCGCCAAATAAAAATCACATAACATAACATAACACCGTGTCGATGGCTGCACTCAGGTCGAGTAATATCAGGGCCGAGGTATGGCCCATATCTGTGTTCTGTCTCAGTGTTTCCCCTGATAGGAGAAGGGCAGACTCTGTAGAGTAAATTGCCCTTAAACCGGATTGTGTGGGGTCTAGTACCTCTTTGACCTTTTTTTGCCCAAAACAGAAGCAGGTAAATAGGTCTCATGTTTTCTAGTATGTAAGGTTCAAAGAAAATAATTTTCCTAATAAGAATTGCCATAGCATGTTTCCAAGGTTTGGGCACAGTGCCAGACATGATGGATAGCCGCAGAAGTTCTTGCAGGAGAGGGGCGATCAAGGTTATCCTCAACTGCAGAGGGAGCCTGATTTAATGGATGAAAAGATAGCACTAACTTGATAAAGATCAATTTACAATGGTCAGGCGATTTCAGTAGTTGTTTCCTAAGTTAAATTTGCCCGGCGTAAAACGACTCTAATACCATACGAAGTTATTCAATAAAGAGGCAGGCGCTGGAGACTGGAAGACAGGAAACAAGTTTTATTCCGACGGAGTAGAACACGTCAGATCGGACAACAAGGTATCGTCTCGAGGTGCTCTCTCAACCTCTCTGAGACCTGGTCTTTTATACACTGGTTTAAGACATGTGAACGTCCTTTATTACAACAGGGACATTGTAGAGCATGAGAATGACATCAGAACGATATCCCCGACACCCCCCAGTTCCAGCCCATTCCAACACATGACAACAGTAGAGACCCTTTCCCCTCATATGATTGGGAGGGGCTATCACGCAGCTGAGGGTTCTGCCGATCTCATTGGAATGTGTGCGCCTGATCGAATCTCCGGGGGTGGGGATGTCATGATCAATAGTGGCCTCTTTCAGGAGAGGCGAGTGCATACGGTAATGGGCAATTATTATTATTATTATTCTGAGTTTTGTATAGCGCCTGGTTACCAATAGGCATCCCAGCGCTTACCAGAACATAACACTACTAAAAAGATGCAAGGATTAACTGTATCCTCAGGCTAAGGGATGACCAGCAGTCAGTGCTGACGTTCAGGCTCAGAGGAAGGGGTCATCAAAGGAGGGGTATTCATGGACGGAAAGGAGGTGTTGGTCAGGCGCGGGGTGCGATTCCCTGGGACAGAGTCATGGGAGGGGAGGGTTCATGACTTGTGCATGCGAGTGCGGGGGCAGCCAGGGTGCGCGGGGAAGGCTTGCATGGTCAGGGAAGTGTGCTGACGGGCGATCGTGAACAGGGAGACCATGGTACCTAAAATGGCTGTCGTGTATGCTCGTACGTGGGTCTGCAAGATGGCGTAGATGATGTTCAATACACGAACTAAAATTCCACAGCCCTCCCTTTAACATGTCTCGCCAGCTTGTCAGTTCGGATCGATCCCCATGAGACCACGTACCTCTACCTCGTATAGGGGACTCATGTGCTCAGGTTTACAGTTCAAAGTCTTCGGGCACATACAGTTGGAAATGAGTGCACAAAAAGATGGTAAACATTGAATACCTAAACAACACCCACATAGTATCATGATTGGTATTAGTAAAAACGTGAACAGTCTCCATCCCCAGTTCTTTAAAGTGTCCCAGAACCAGCCTCCAAGCGACCATCCTTCCTGTTCCTGGTGAACCTCCGAGGACAGTCTGTGGAGGTGTTCGATTGCTTTGTAGACTGAAGGTGAGTTATCTGGTACGTAGGTGCAACAGCTGGAGCCGATGATACGGCACGCACCTCCACGGTCGGCCAGTACCACATCTAGAACAAGACGGTTTTGAAGAGCCACCAGGCGGACTGCCTGAAGTTCAGCCGTGTTGTTGGCGAGGATGCCAGCGGTGATATTAATGGTTGTTTCTAATGCCTGAGTTAGGTGTCGGATTGCGCGGCTATTGGCCATTGGTCCCCACAGAGGAACAAGTCCCTTTGCTGCATCCAGGAACTGTGCTCCGGTGGAGTCGGCTTGTTCAACATCTCCAGCGCGCTTTTGCCGGTGGTGGTTGGCTGGAGCCACATACGTGGGAGGAAGAATGAAGGCGATGTAGCACGTACCCTTCCAGCCTGTTGGGAGCCACGTGTAAGCTTTGGTGCCACAAACAAAGTACATATTCGGGGAAGCAACAAAGGAGGGGGGGTCAGCTGAGACCAATGTTTTGGTGATGCGGCAAGAACTGTGACCCACCAGCTGCGTCCCTTGTCCTTCGAGGCATACGAGTCATGTGACATTGATGACAGACAGGGCTGCAGTCAGGGTGGCAGCCGTTTGTTTCCGCAGGTGGGAGAAGGTGGATCTGGCTGGATTGTGGAGCACCTGCATTTCAACCCTTTCTTTGGCAGGGATGTTCGTAAGGAAGGTTAAACCTGAAATTGCTGGACAAAAGGGCTTTCCTGTGTTGTTCAGCCAGAACCCATAGTAGAAGTGCGACACTGTCTGACCAGAAGCGGCGTTGTCCTTGTGGCTTTCTTGCATGAGGATCAACCAGGCGAGGCAAGAGCCGTGAACTGAGAAAGGTGAAGGAATAAAGGGGATGGAGTGTCCGGTAGCATGTGGGAGCAACCCACAGATCCAGCAGTTTGTGGCATTTGCAGCAAGGTTGTGCTGGTGCAACAGTTGTACAAAGGAATTGTTCCATAATTCCCTACGCCTTTCTCGAAGCTGAGGTGAAAGGGTGATCAGGTGGTGCTCTTTCACGGTGGTTGGCTGGACAGTGGTTGGCAACATTTGGCGAGCGGGTGTGCTTTCCTCCAGGATCCAGAAGGAAGTCATGAGGAGGAGGCAAAAGAGGAAGACAATGAAGAAGGCGATTGTCTTTGATTTGTGCAAATTGTCAGTCTTTGGGTTCCTGTAGTGGGTATTTCCTGTTGCTTCCGACGTCTTCTTATCTGGCGCTTCCATCATCTTCTTATCTGGCGCTTCCATCATCTTCATTTTCAAGGTGCTCGGTAGTGGGCAGAACCACAGACTTAGTTTAGCTTCTCTCCAGGTAACCTTTGGTTGCTTTGGGTCACCGTTCTGAGATTTTTAACTTAGTCAGTGGCCTACTTAGCCGAAGCTCCCTCCTTTCGACGCAGGAAATACCCTTCTCGAGATGGCACAGTGGGATCAGAGTGTTTTGCAAGTTCAAGTGCCTCGGTATCAGGATAGCAGTTCAGTGATGGTCGGTCTTTGTTCAGGAGCTCTTCCTGGGTGCTGATGTTGTCTGTCGTGGCCAGGGTCGAGGAAATCTTCTTGCAGTGGTGTGCATGCAGCCAGTTCTTTTTCCCCTCCACTCGAAGAGCCGTCCGAGTGGTGATCAGTACTTGCCAGGGGCCCGTCCACCGGGGTTCCAGACTCTTTGCTCGTTGAAAGTTCCGGATTAGGATGTAGCCCCCCGGTTGGATATCGTGACCGGGACCCCTGGAAGCATCGGGGATGGCCTGCTGCACCTGTTGATGAATGACAGACAATGTCTTGGTTAACTTGTACAAATAATCTGACAGCAGGACGTCGGGGACGTCATGAATGGAGGTTGGTTTGGGGGCAGTCCAGAGGTTCATAGGCCGTCCAAACACAACTTCGTAGGGGGTCAAGTGATGCTTAGTGGGGGTGGAGCGTATCGATAGCAATGCCAGTGGAAGGGCATCTGGCCACTTGAGTCCTGTGGTGGCCACTATTTTTGACAGTTTCAGTTTCAGTGTAGCGTTGTGTCGTTCAACCAGGCCAGCGGATTGGGGGTGGAAGACCGCATGGAATCTTTGTTTTACCCCCAACCCCTTCAGGATTAGTTGGATAACTTCAGCTATGAAGTGGGGGCCATTGTCGCTCCATAAAATTCGACAAAGGCCGTAGCGAGGGAAAAACTCCTTCAGTAGTACTTTGGCAGTAGTCATGGCAGTGTTATCACGGGTCGGATAGGCTTCCACCCATTTGCTGAAGGCACATACAATGACTAATACGTACTTCAAGCCTTGGCACCTCTCTAATTGGATGTAATCCATCTGGAGGACCTCAAAGGGATGGTCGGGGATCCCAAACCCTCCCCGGGGTACCACAGTTCCTTTCCCGGGGTTGTGTTGTAAGCAGATAAGGCACTGTTGGACTAGGCGTTTGGCTGAGTCGGGGATCTTGCCGTTGTGCCAGACTTTGGAAATGAGTTCGATCATGGGGGCAGAACCTATGTGTGCAGGGGAATGTGCCATTGTCAGTATGGGGATCAAGCATGCATCAGGCAGCAACCATTTGCTTGTGTCCTTTGTCCGCCAGCAGCCTTCATCGTCCCTTAGACCCACCCGTGCCCACTCAGTCAGTTCGTGTGGTGTGCTGGTCGATTGGATATCCCTGATCGTTTCCCTAGCGTTGGTCCATTTTTCTGCTTGTGACCTGGTCACATACATGCGTGTCGTGGCCCTATTCTCAGCTGTGGTTCGGGCAGTGATGTCGGCTAGTGCGTTTCCCTGTCCAACTAAATCTGTCACCTTCTTGTGTGCCTGACATTTGATCACTGCTAATCGTGTGGGGAGAAGGACTGCTTCAATCAGGGCGGAGACTAAATCTCCGTGAAGGATGGGTGTACCATGGGACGTCAGGAATCCCCTTTCCCTCCACAGGATCCCAAAATGATGAACTACCCCGAAGGCGTACTGGCTGTCCGTGTAAATGTTCGCCGTGGTTCCTGCTGCTATGATACATGCTCGTGTGAGGGCAATTAGTTCTGCTGCCTGTGCGGATCGTTGTGTGATGCAAGCAGTTTCAACTACTGTTCGAGCTGTCGTTACCGCATAGGCAGCAGAAGTGGTGCCGTCTGGGAGTTTGATACAAGAGCCATCTACCCATAGTTCTCCATCAGGATCTGTAAAAGCAATGTCTCGGAGGTCAACTCTACTCCTTGTCTGTTCGTCCGTGAGGGTCACACAGTCGTGCATAGGGGGGACATCGGGGTCATTTTCGGGCAAGGGTAACAGTGTAGCAGGATTTAATGTTGTGCATCTCTTCAGAGCGATGTGGGGCGCAAGCAAAGTCAATTCGTATCCTGTCAGTCGTGCACTAGTCAGATGTTGAGTCCTTGTCTGGTTCAAAAGTGTGTCAACTGCATGGGGTACTAATACTGTGAGAGAGTTCGAAAGTACAATTCCCTCACTCTGTCGGATAGAGACAGCAGCAGCGGCTACTGCTCGAAGGCAGGCTGGTAGAGCTCTGGCGACTGGATCAAGAGTGGCAGAGAAGTAGGCACAAGGGCGCTGTTTGGTGCCGATGGGCTGGGTTAGAACGGACAATGCGCATCCCTCCCTTTCGTGAGTGTAGAGGGAGAAGGGCTTGGAGTAATCTGGTGTTCCTAGAACGGGTGCCGAGCAAAGGGCATCTCGCAACTCCTTAAAGGATGCTTGGCATTTGGGGGTCCACGGGAGTGGGAACGGAACATCTTTGGCCAACAGGGAAAGTAGGGGTTTTATAATGAGACTGAAATTTGGTAGCCATTGTCGGCAGAAAGAAGTAAGGCCTACTAATGAACGGACTTGCTTCTGTGTTTTTGGAATAGGGGTGTCTAGGATGGTTTGGATTCGGTCGGGTGTAAGTTTTCTCCCTTCTTTGGACAGGAGATGACCTAGGTATGTTACTTGGGACTGACAGAACTGCAGTTTCTTTTTGGAGACTTTGTGGCCATTCTCCGCGAGAAAGTGCAAGAGTTGGATAGTGGCTGTGATTGCAAGTGGAGTGGTGTCGGCCGCCAAAAGGATATCATCGACATATTGGATCAACACCACTCCATCTGGTAGCTGGACGGCGTCCAGCTGCCTTTTTAGGGCCTGGCTGTAAATGCTGGGACTTTCAGTGTAGCCCTGGGGGGCTCTACAAAATCGGTATGAACGGTTTTTTAAAGTGAAGCCGAAGAGATAACGGCTGTCTGGATGGATGGGGATAGAGAAAAATGCATTTTTAAGATCTATAACGGTGAAGGTGGTGGCAGTGGACGGGATGAGGGTCAGAATGGTGGCGATGTCTGAGACTACGGGGTACTGTGGCACCACCACTTTGTTGACTTCTCGCAGGTCGATGATGAAGCGGTACGCTTTCTCATCCCCCTCACCTTGCTTCTTAACAATGGGTAGGATAGGACTATTGCAGACATTACTAACCACTTCCTCTACCACTCCTGCATTTACCAAGGACTGAATAATCGCTACCAATGCCTTCTCGCCTTCGGGCGATATCCGGTACTGTGGGAGTTTCGGGAGTATTGCATCTGGTCGAACAGTTATGTGTACAGGATCGATCATCATTCGTCCTATATCCGAGTCGTTTCTGGCCCATAGGTGCAGGGGTAGCGAATCGAGCAAGGATAGGTCAGCATCTGTTAAAGTGTACATATGTCGTGCGGGGTAGGGTCCGGACATGTTCGGGTTGTCGTACAGGATAACTCGGACTCCTTCCGGGGAACACCTAATAGTAGCTCGGAAATGTTTCAGTAAATCAATACCCATAATAGCGTCAGGGTAGTTGGAGGAGAGCAGAAACGTCGTGTCAGTAGGATTGTTTCCTAGGTCAAAAGAGATAGGTACAGACAGGGGATTAGTGGAGGGCGTCCCGTCGAAACCTATCGAGGTAATGTGTGAGCCAGACAAGGGTGCCCTTGGAATCAGTCGTTTTGATAACACACTACGTGTCGCTCCAGTGTCTACCAAAAATGGAGACTTTGTACCCAGGACCTTAGCAGTGACATAAGGACCTTGCTGGTCAACACAGAGCTCGACTGGATCCCTCCTTTGCCCCTGGCAGTCCTATGCAGAGTCGTAATCATTGTAGCCATCGGACTGTTGGCACTGATTCTGTCGGGGGCGGTCAAATGTGTTTGGTCTACCAGATCGGTCATTGGTGGTGTCGTGGGTCTGTCCTCGTCCCTGCCCTCCAGTTTTGGGGCCATTTGCCATGTCCCTTGTCTCTTTATTTTTAATCAGTTCCCGAAGGGCTAGGCATTGAGACTTCCAATGTCCAAATTCTTTACAAAATGCGCATTGGTTCTCATCAAGGTCGGTTCGTGGAGCGCCAGGGGTGGGGTTGCGGTCTCTAGGGGTCGAATTCCTAGGGGCATTTGACTGGTAGTTTCCCCTATACCGTTCCCCTCCCTGTGGTCACTCCCTGTAGTTGTGCAATCATTACTCGTTCCTTTAGGTCCTTTTTCTTTTTCTCAGTTGCCCTTTTGTTCTCGTTCTTTTGGTGTTCATAATACTGAGCCATCTGAAGGATAGCTGCAGGTTTAGAGGCTCCCCAACTACTCTCGCTAGTCTGTAATTTTTGGGAGACCTCTTGCGATAGCCCTTTTACGTAGTTTTGCACGAATAGGTGTTGTCCGGTTGCGGTGGTCATATCTTGGCCACTGTAGTCGGAGAACACTGTTTCAAATCGTGAGAAGTATTCTGATACGTCCTCCTGAGGTTTCTGGCGGCAGGCCGTGACTATCGACCAGTCTACCTTCTTTTCTGGGATCAACGTTTTTAGTTTCTGCACTATTTTGTCGGGGAGTTCCAATATGTCTTTTACAGGTTTCTTTCCGGGCTCTCGCTGCCTATCTAGGTCATCAAGTTGTTTCCAGGTGTGTCCGAACAGGTCTGTGTGGTCGGCTTTCCGGATTTGCTTCCACACATCAGCCGGCAGACACAACCCGAAAAACAAATCCATGTCTGCTAGAGTCATTATGGTTGAGCCCAAGGCTGTGCCTAATTCGGTATAGAATGCTGTAGGGTTCTTTCTTAAATCGGGCAGGGTTTGTCTAAAAGTTAAAATATCTTGCCGATCCCATGGTTGGTAAACCCAGTTGTACACAACCCTCCCTTTCGCATCTGCGTGGTTGATATCATCGTTTGTTCCCTGACCTCTTGGGGGAACCCAATAGGGGGCGGCTTCTCTGATAGGCATCATGGTGTTGGCTGTTTCTAATGAGGGCTCAATCGTCTCAGGGACTGTGATCTTGACCTCTGGTTTCTGTTCCGCGAGGTGGCGGAAGACCTCAAGCGTTTGCATGAAGAGGTCCGTCACATCACTTTCAGCCCCATCTCCGACATCAACCCTTCTATATAGAGCCGTCCCTTTAGCAGGACCCTTAGTCTGGTACCTATCCTCATACGCGTTCAGGGTGTGGTAGCTGAACCGTAAAATGAAATGCCGTCTGTGACTACCGGCATGCGAGTTGTGCATATTCATCGTATATTCTTCGCTCTCCTTTCGTTCTACCAGGGTTTTTGCTATTTGGTCGATTCCATCCCGCTCATCTTTGCTCAACCTGTTTGGTCTGGCTGTTAGATGCCTGCTGATCTCATGCTCATCTGCTGTTGTTACCAACGCGGTTGGTGCGAAGGCCGTAAGAGCCAGGGCACTAGCGCTAGGGTTACTCACACCTGCATTTTGAACTGGTGAGTGTTGTGCTAGAGGTTGGCTGGGAGCATAAGGAGGAGGCATGTAGATAATTGGAGGACCGAGCAGTAACTCGTCATTTGCTCGCTGTTTGGAGGGAATCTCCGGGTAGAGCGCAGCGGTGGTCCTGACAGGGCATTGACCTGTCAGTCCTGATTCTTGCGTTTGTTTAACTTTCTCTCTTCTTCTTATTTCTTCATCTAGTTCTTTTGCGGCTAGATGGGCTGCTTTTCGTAATTCTTTCACTGTTTTTACTTCCTCTCTTTTCCTGCGATGGTCTGCTTCTTTGCGCCACATGCCAATACTAACGAGCATAGTGGGCGTTACCTTATTTATTTTTACAGCTGCTTCTAGTGTTTTTATTTTATTTTCATCAAAAGAACCTATCAGTGGCCACTGGTTTTTAGGATCCCTTTTTGTATATTTATGCCATAACTTACTATAAGCTATAGCGACTAGTCCTTGCTTAGTAAACATGTCCTTATTAGGGGTGCCCTCCAGTGGAGCTGGATGGTTCATCTCTAATAAGCGGTCCGGGTTGACCCAACTATGAGCCAATGGGGAGAAGATAGGCATGACGGATTACAATGGGGGGCAAAAGCCTGCACTACCTATCTTTTCACTATTTGCAAAGACTGGACAGAATATTCTATTCTACGCTGTTTGCAAACAGAGAATACCTCCAGAAAGAACCAATTCCAAACAGTCAATGTTTGGGCAAACAATCAATCAATGAGGAACGAAATAGGTACGACGTGTTAAAGGTTTGCGTTACCTACCCTTCACTCTCTGCAAAGGGAGAGAGAATATTCCTATTCTTTCCCGTTTGCAGGCAGAGAAGATTCCTAAGAGAACCAACTTCGAACAATTCAATGCTCGATTCAATCAATCAATCAATGGGGAGAAAAAAATAGGCACGACGTGTTAAAGTTTTGCGTTGCCTATCCTTCACTATCTGCAAAGACTTAACAGAGTATGGCGATTCTGTGTTTGTTTGCAAATAGAGAATCTCCCAGAAGCAATCAATAGGTAATACTAGTATTTTCAAACAATCAATCAATCAATTTCGCAATTTGTCGTGTGTCACGACCTTACCCGGACCGCATGGACAGTTTCTCGTCTTCCGCTTCCAGCGCCCGATCGTCCTCTATTCTCTGTTGCTATCGCGGCACTCCTGGTGGTTCCCAGTCAGGACCGTAGATCACTCGGGAGAGGTCTGCTCGGAATCAGTGAAGTTCAGATGATCGGCTGTCAGACGAGGGTCTATCGGACAGGAGCTCTTCCGATCGTTGCAGTCGTTCACTCTGTCGTCGGGACCTCTCCCACTGGATCCACGTGTCGCTGATGGGCCCCACGTTTGGGACGCCAATTGATAAAGATCAATTTACAATGGTCAGGCGATTTCAGTAGTTGTTTCCTAAGTTAAATTTGCCCGGCGTAAAACGCCTCTAATACCATACGAAGTTATTCAATAAAGAGGCAGGCGCTGGAGACTGGAAGACAGGAAACAAGTTTTATTCCGACGGAGTAGAACACGTCAGATCGGACAACAAGGTATCGTCTCGAGGTGCTCTCTCAACCTCTCTGAGACCTGGTCTTTTATACACTGGTTTAAGACATGTGAACGTCCTTTATTACAACAGGGACATTGTAGAGCATGAGAATGACATCAGAACGATATCCCCGACATCCCCCAGTTCCAGCCCATTCCAACACATGACAACAGTAGAGACCCTTTCCCCTCATATGATTGGGAGGGGCTATCACGCAGCTGAGTGTTCTGCCGATCTCTTTGGAATGTGTGCGCCTGATCGAATCTCCGGGGGTGGGGATGTCATGATCAATAGTGGCCTCTTTCAGGAGAGGCGAGTGCATACGGTAATGGGCAATAAACTGTATCCTCAGGCTAAGGGATGACCAGCAGTCAGTGCTGATGTTCAGGCTCAGAGGAAGGGGTCATCAAAGGAGGGGTATTCATGGACGGAAAGGAGGTGTTGGTCAGGCGCGGGGTGCGATTCCCTGGGACAGAGTCATGGGAGGGGAGGGTTCATGACTTGTGCATGCGAGTGCGGGGGCAGCCAGGGTGCGCGGGGAAGGCTTGCATGGTCAGGGAAGTGTGCTGACGGGCGATCGTGAACAGAGAGACCATGGTACCTAAATTGGCTGTCGTGTATGCTCGTACGTGGGTCTGCAAGATGGCGTAGATGATGTTCAATACACGAACTAAAATTCCACAAACTTTGGATATAGAAGGAGAAGGAATAGCCATTAAGTCACCCAGTTGTTCTCTAATCCTACCAGTGCCTTCTTTCCTTAAAGAATCCAGAAAGTTTTTGTCAATTTTGGTCACTTTGTCGGAGAAGAAAGTCAAAATGTTGTTGCACAATTCACTCGAGGGAGAAATGTTAGTCGAGATTTGTTCAGAGTTTGTGACTGATTTAAGCACGTAAAATAATTCCTTGGTTGGATTTATGTCTGAGTCGATCATCTGACTATAGTACTCCTTGCGTTCTGATATTATACATTGAAGTAGGTTTTAAGAGCCTCTTTAAGGCTGGTGTAACCATCGGTGCTATAATCCTTCCACCATTCATACTCTAGGCGTGTATATTGTTTTTTCAGTGGGGCAAGTTGTTTATTCAACCAGGGTGCTAAAGGTGATGCTCTAACATTCTGTCTCAGGACAAGGGGCACAAAGGTATCAATAGTTTTTGTCAACCATGCCTCATATTTTAATGTCCATTATAGATAATTGGGTGACCCAATAATCAACGGACCTGGGTATAATGCGGGAATGTACAAGGTGGTCCGAGACACATTCAACATAAACTGAATACTAATATCATCAGTCATGTGTTATGCAAACACTACAACACTGGTATATTATACCTGAGAGAAATCACTAAACACTTTAAATTGGATACGTATTATGAATGCATGTGCTAATTCAGAAGACAAAAATGCAAAAGAGCCAGAGTAACCAATATCATATGTAAAGCATTTATTTATAAGCTGCACATTTTGTACAGTGGTGATTGGTTGCCTGAAAGGAGCAAAAGGAGGAGGAAAGGGGACTGAATGTGTGGGGTTTTAGAAAGTGAAGGTCATAGGTTATGTAGAGCAAAACAATTTAAATCATTTAAACAATTACTGGTAAAAAGACCGGTATCAGAAGACCTGTCTGCCAAGAAAACATCTATTTATAAAAAGAATTTTGTTGATTCACACATGCAACATACGCACTTCCAAAATGATGAGCGGGGAGAGAGGTACACGTCTAATGTGGGGGTAGGGCGTTGTCGTTTTGACTCGACTAACACATGGAGGGCGGGTGCGGACCTAAGCTGCGAGTCTTCTTCAGGACGGGGAGATGGCAACCTGGGGGTAGAGAATGAGGGTTACTCGGGTGCTATGTGAAACAATCTAGAACAGGAAAGTGTCTACGGGAGACACTGACCTAGTCCTGGTGCCAGCCGGCAAATCAGGAAAGACAAAGATCGCTGTGGTCCGATCTTGAAGCAAAGGGGGGATGACTCCAAATCGCCAGATTCACCCGAGCCCTATTGTGGTTTCCTAATTCAAAGACAGGATGTGTCCAATAACATCCAAGTGGTGGGCCACATGGGTACCCCGATTCTCAATTCGTCATTGTTCAAGAGCCCTGTGCAGAGAAAACAACAGGGCGTCAAAACTGACATATGTAGAACTGGGTGTTTGAGAGACAACTAGTATCAGAGCTATATAAGAGCCTTTTTACACATGAAGGCGTAGTGAGGTTCTGTGATTTTGCGTGCTTTTAAAGTGCACAACTTTCTTTTCTAAACATGGGTTTTTGCCATGCGTCGTGACTGCCATCTGGTGTTGCCTTTTACGTAGGCCTCAGAAGTTAGTCTGCGTGCAAAGCAGTTTGACCTTTTGTGGGTCATGTGTACATTAACTAAGGTTTCCTTCGTGCGCTGGAGTTAATTTCAGAAGCTGGCCTTTCACCTGGAATTGACCCTGCCAAGCCAATTTCCCTGCAAGATCGTTATCCACTTTCCCAATCACCATTCAAGACATTTGTTAACTTTTAAGTTTCTTTACGTTTCTGTTATCTTGCACATTATCTGAAACTACTTTTCTTTACTTTTTCTTCATTTCATGGGTTACGCTTTCAATGAAGGGTTTGTTCGGGCCTTCCAGATTATTATTTAGATATGCCTAAATATTAACTTGTGGGTTGGGACACTGTAAAATGAGCTTTACTATATGATGCTGTGTGATGTCACGTATTTTCTATTGGTTGAATTTTGGTGCAGGGGCGTGCATTTTAAATGTACCTTTTTGTGTATAAATAGGGATGTCTCGCCTTAGTAAATTGAGCAGTTTCTTGAGTTGTACACCGTGTTGTATTACTGGGATTTCTGCTACTGGCTGCAGCTAATAAATTTGATCTCTGACGCCACCTAGAAGTATTCAGTGTCTCTGTATACCAAGGCAAGGGAACCCAGAGGACTCTGGGCGTGTCCCTGGCGCCGCTGGGTACTTGAAATCCCAGTTCTTCAGTTGGCGCCCAACGTGGAGCTCGACTTCAGTGGTACCGGTCCAAGCCCGAAGATTGCGAGGAGCCACGTGAGGAAACTCTGGAGGAGGGCCCCCACTTCATCGACCCTTGCATGTCGACGTGGACCGAAGGTCTTTTCTGCGAGGCTTCCCGCTTTCCAACGGCTACGAAGGACTGCTGCCCTGACTGTCACCTTGCCTTGGACCCTCCGATTGATGTTCGTAAAGCGAGACGATAGACGGTCTTCTGGTGGCGTGACAGATATTGTAGTGTAGCTCCTATTTTCCCAATAGGCTCTGCGCATTGGAATAGTACCTACAGCAGTAAAGGCCTAGGCCAGACGTTAACTAGGTCTACTACTGTCGATACTAGACTTAATTTTTGGGTTTGCCAGCTAAGCTCAGAGATCGCTAGAAACTTTCTCGAATGTTCAAGGAAGGATTAACTTCCCTGATTAGACAAGAAGGGATTTAGTTTCTGACAACCATAGAACATGACAACTTTGCTCTCCCCTAATCAAGAGTCAATCTCAAGAGTCGTGTGAGCACAAGGCAATTATTTTACTCAGTCAGTACGTGCATTCTTAGTCTCATCAGAATGTAGAGAAAAGGGAAAGAGACGGGCGTGTTCAATAAAAAGATGTTATTTATTGATCAGTCTCTTTTCTCGTACAAGAGAAATGGATCGATATTATTGCAATACTTATAGTTAAGTAAAGTGCATACATTAAAAGCAATAGTATAAAATAATACTGTAAAAACATTGATATGGTTTCTGAGCCATATGATGTTTAAAATGATTAAAATATATTTACATACACATATACATTTGACTAAACGTACTCAACTGGTGTTTATAAATACGCCTACCCCGTGTACCTGACCTAAGTCTAATGCGTGGGCGGGAATAGAAAGTTACAGTTTAAGTTAAGTTTGTTTTTGCCAAGTGAATAACTAAAGAATTCTCTGTGAGGGGTTATTCAGTTCTGTACCTGGAAGTTAGGATGAATGAGGAATGGTATCTCTTTCTCTGCTCTCGATATTCCAGGCTGCCTGCGAGGGCTGCCCAGAAGCGCCGGTGCTGGGTCTCTCGGCTTGAGATAGCAGCGCGTCTCTCAGCGCGTCAGGAAGGCGGGGCTGCTGCCAGCGGGGTCTGCTTCTGCTCTCGGCTTCGGCAAGTATGGCTGCTCCGTCTTGTCACCACGCGTGTGTTTGCATAGGGCAAGGTCGGCAATATTTATACCTTAAAGGTGCCGAGATTGACGTAAGGATGGACATAGATACGTCAATAAAGATGTCATACGACTTGCTCGTTAGCACATTCTTTACTAAAGTTCTCTGTGAAATCAAAACAATGGCCGCACGGATTTTCCAGGTTGTCATAGGTTTGATTTGTTATGAGAACGTCGTATGCCTTATCAGGGGCTGGAGGAATGTCGCTTGTCTAATTAGATCTCAAGCGTTATGACCTAATCAGATAACACGTTCCTGTGCCGTAGTGTGACTGCGTCAGATAACGGTATCTGCATCATGGGGGTTTTCTTGCCTCATGGGCTGACTGTTAGTTAACTTGATAGTTAGTTTAACCAGAATAGGGTCAGGAATAGGGGGACTGATTCAGAACCTATAGAAATACACGACACCCACTCCACGCTAACTATGGTCATATCTACTAATCTATGCATAGTATAACATAGTACAACATACTATAGAGTATAGTGTATACCTTACCACCCCAAAATACATAAATGCATTTTGAAATTTTCAAATATACTGAAAAATTGCAGTCATATATATTGTATGCACATAAGCTATGAATTAAATGCAAAAGTAAACACGCATTGTTATGCATTATTGCTTATTGGTATATGAGAAATACACATGAAATGGCTCTTAATATTGCTATACAGAAAGGAAGTTCGAGACCATTTCATCACATAATGAAATATTTGTGAACATCCCAGCGGGCAGCTAAAGTCTATAAAGTATCTAAAAATAGAAATTTTAGTTCTCTAGGAATAGTTTCTTACTTTAAGCAGAAGATCAGTGTCCCGGGAAAAAATATGTAGAAAAATATTTTAAGGGGCTTGCTGAAAGAATATTGCTGTCCGTGAACTGGAGTGAAATTGTTCATGTGACTTTATTTTTAAAGTTGAAGGCCGAATTCAGGGAACGCCGTGTGCGAGTTTACTCAAAAGTCTCTATTTCTGTTCCGGAGAGAACATCATATCATTCAGGCTTTCGAAAAAACTGTCAACAGCTTCATGGGAAAGTTCCACTAAGTCGGAAATAGGGGTAACCATGCATTCGTGCGCATGATTGTCTCCATTGACATTCTGATTTGTATTGCTGACAGAAGGTCGTACCTGTTCGATGTTGCTTTCATCTTGAACTTCACTACTCTTCAATCGTAGTGGTGAAGATTCCAGGAATGCCGTCATCAGGATTGGCAGCCTTTGAGGGCAGCACAAAGCGTGAACCTTGGTAGGAACCAACAGTGTATCTGCATCCACTGGCGCACCCGATTGTAGCGTCAGACAGGTGTCTAACACGCATTCTTCTCCGCATAGCAGACACCTTAGTACAGGTAAAACACACCTTTGCCACATTGGTCGAAATGATAGAAACCAAGTCATGTTTAGGTCTCTAAGCCGGGAGAGTCCCAGGATTTTTGATATCCGGTCCCGGTATCCAATGGCTAGGATCGTGTCTTCCATTGTCGCGAGAGTTTGATCTGTGACATGGGTTGCCATAACGAAAAATAAGGACTAGGAATAGGATTCCTGCAATTAGTCCCAGGATCAGGGGAAGTCCGCCAAAAATCGAATGGACGAAATCTGGAAAAATACCCAGTATGGCTTTGAATGGTGTTAATGCCATCGAAAATACTGTCTTAAATACTTTTGAGACCCCAGTGGTATCAGAAATATTTAAGATTTCGCTTAGGATTTCCGTGAAATGTACGGGGGAATTAGTTGATAATAATTAGGGCTCCCGGTTTTCCGTTTTTACGGATATATACACATAAATACAGACGGAAAACTATTTTTCCATTGTCTGCATTTATATTTAAAAACGGAAAAATACGAGTAAAACTGTGCATCAGCAGTGAGGAAGCACACCTCGGGCGGCGCTCGTTAAGCTCCTCTGCTACAATCTACTGGCGCCAAGTGAGTCAATCGCCTCAAAGACACTCACTTGCACACTTGCAGTGCACATTATGTTAAATACAGACGGCCCATTGTCATTCTAAATGTGATAATCATCTGCAGTCAGAATGACAATGGGCTGTCCACAGCCTGTGCGAGGGTAACTAAGCACTTCAACACTTTCAGGTCGAGTTCGCTAAATATAAAGCGTTTTCTCAACTAACAATTTCTCCTCTCATTAACGTTCTAATAGCGCCACCGAGCTCCATACGAAGGTGGTGTGCTGAGAGGGGCTGTGTGGGATTGGGTTTGCAGATGTACATGACATATGCTTTTTGTATCAACACTTCAGATTTCAGTGGGACAGGAGGAGGGAAGGCCGTCGTGAGGAGCAGCCTTTCCCATTCATTCCCCTCTAATCCCTCATTACACAGTACTTTGCCGCCTGCAGCGCCTTGTGTGACGCCTCGGGCAGCCTTCGCCAGAACACAAGAGATTACATTGAGCTAACTTCACATTTTTTGTGTGGGGGATGGGGGTGGGGGCGGGTGTCGGAGTTGAAGGGAGCTGGTGAAGTGAAAAGGTGAATTTCTTGAAAACGTGAACGAAATACATTCGGCTCAACACAGTGACAGACAAATGTCCTTCCAAGGCAAAGCGCGCAAGTTTCCAACCTTTTTAGGAGTGAGAATTAATTAGTATGTGAGATGACGTCATACGTGTTTCACAAACATCGGAATCAATAACAGCACCAGAAGTGATATCAGGGGAATTAAAAAGGCACATTACATGTAAAACGAACACCTGCACACTCACTAAATGGGTATGGAGCAGTACTCAGAGGTGAAGAGAGAGTCTCCTCCCACCATCTTAAGCAGTCTGTAGTCCTTCTTCTACAAGGGGGTGCTTCCCAGAAGCTGTTCATGGCAGAGAAGAGCTTTGAATCGAGTGACATTTAGTTAAGCTTCTAGTCCTCCTTCTCAGCAGGCGTGATGATGTGACCAGTGTCGCTGGAGCTATTGGTGCGAGAGATGCAGCAGCACCCAAAACTTGAAAGAATGTAGATGGAGAGTATGTTCAACAAATACCTACGTAAAGTTTTGGACTTCTGTGATCATGTATATGTATATTCAGTGGGTGGCATGGACTCTGTGATGGCCTCCTTCCTCATTTTGGGTCCCACCCATCCTATTTCTCTCTAGATTTTGTTACCAGTTTTATTGTTTCCTTTTTCTTGACCTCTTGTAAAGCGCTCTGATACCCTCTTGGGTCATGGTCGCGCTATATAAAACTTTATAAATAAATAAATAAATAAAATAAAGTAACAGATTGCGTTGGGATAACCCGGATGTCGTGTAGGGTTATTGTAAAAGACTGGGCACTTTGTCGGTGTTAGTCCTAAGGGTTTAAGTATGCAGTGTTTTTTTGAAGAGTTGAAATGATAGGTTACGGTGTAGGGAAGGAGGTGTGTGGGGTTTCTTTGACGAACAGCCTAACTACTGAGAACAGTGGGCAGTACTGTGTGGGTTGTTTTCGAGGTGTTTGGTAGGAGTACGTGCAGTGTGTTTGATGCTCTTGGTGACATTAATAGTGTAGGTGTTATGTGCAGAGGTTGTGAGATGGGAAGCAATATATGCTTTCTATAGGCGGTGGCAATTTTTTATGTAGTTTTCTGTGCGATGTTTTGGGTCTGATATGCAGGCCAGTGTTAATTAGTGAATACATTTCGGTGTATGTATGGGGAAGCGTTTCACACACGGGCATCCAAGCAAGGAAGCACACACGCAAGGAGGGAGTGAGAGCACATAGACATATTTTAATTGAAAAGGAGACGCATGCAAACCGTAAGCCGTTTTGTAAAGTAGAATCAGAGAATTGTTCACATGAATCAAAACAGCAAGGACAAGCAGGGCAGCTTCAAACTGATCCAGCGTGGATATGCTAGCAACAGTGTGAATTTGGGTAGAGTAGACACAGTGTATTCAGAATCGTAAGGAGACATTCAAGCGAATAGAGTACGATGTTCAGGAATCTCTTCAGGTGTCTTTAAAAGGGAATGTGGGCATGTAGAATTCAGCAGAAACTCAGTGGGTCAAGGGAAACCATAACCTGAATCAAAGGGACACAGACATTTTTACCTTCCTCCTGAGGTTAATGCTGGCAACACAGGAAAAACAGTCACAGGGGTAACAAGCGCTATATAAATACAAACTTTTTTCCTCCTCTATCCTTCTGCTATCATTCTAAATAACTGACTAACCTATCCACCACTTAAAATGTACTTGCATGTTTCACTATACTAATTCAACACTAATCCTCTATGGGTCCTGGAGTAGCGTACTACTCGCCAAAAAAGCGCTTTGACGCCTAGTCAGGGGTAGTAAGCGCTATATAAATACAATTACAATACAATACAATAAACACCGAACAAAGCACGGGCCTTGAGAAAGCTGACACCGGCCCATTTTGCCTGCTGCCACCAGGCCCTGGTGCGGGGGCGGGGGTGTGCAAGGAGCTGTTTACACAGGAGGGGCGCCTGGACTTACTCAAATCCAGAGCAAGAGAGGGGCATGCAATGAATTTCTTGAATATTGTAGAAGTAGTGCAACACTAAGTACCAATGCCTTCAACTTCAAGCGTAGAAAGGCATTTTATGTTCGCTGTGTTTTCAATTTAAATAAATGTGGAAAAATACTAGCTGTAGCGTCGTCTTTTGCGTGTGGCAAAAATAAATGTGGATAAATACAGAAAAAATGCCCAAAAAATAAATACAGATAAATACAGACGGAAATGGCAAAAAAATAAATACCATAAAACCGGGAGCCCTAATAATAATGTATGTATCTCTGCAGTCGTCCTTGCGACTTGTAGATCATACGTTTCTTTTGATGACGTGAGCCTTGTAGGCATCTGAAGAAGCACTGTTTTCATTCTGCTTAAAGCATCTATTCGGATAGAAGTAATTTTCAAATTGGGCCATGCCCTTGCCTCCCTGTCTGGAAAGGAGCTGGGGAATAAAGAACATCCACAGCACTTGACCTTCGCCGTTGTTGTGACTAGATAAGGAGTCCCGGGCATAAGACTACAACATCTGCGGTCTACAATAAGAATGTAACTCCCATTATAGAGTCTTTGAAAGAATGGTTCTATTTCAGTTGCAGGTGCGCCTTGCTGGTGACATGAAAGGTTGTATGAATTCCCTTCACAGGCTCCGTGCAAACTAATACCGTTACACAGAAGCGTGACGCTTAGTGACATAGCACAATTGTTGCCACTAAGAAACACTTTCTGTCCTTTATTACTGACACATGCATGTGAATAGGGCAGGTTCCAAGTTGTTTTAAGGTACCCCTTTCCCAATTTCTCGTACATGCCAGCCTGTATATATTTTTGGCAGTATTGAAACCTGAAGGTTGAGATTGGAATATTTATGATTCCGTGTATTATCCATTCACTGACAGGTCGTTCTGACATTGTCATTGGTAATCTTTCTAGTTTTTCAATGCTCAAGATTGTATAATCAGCACCCTTTTGCGCCATACCGATTTGTCTATCAGTAAGGTTAAAGATTTGGAATAGTGACATTGTGTTGATTAAACGCCAAGGCACATAGCCTGAACGCAGATTTTGTAACGTCCAGCCAAGCTGTACAATGGAACGCAGTTGTGACTGACCATGTTGTAATAACAGTAAGTCTTGCGATAGTATATCGATTGCTGAAGACACAATGCTGTCCAATGAAAAAATTCTGGAGGACAGAGTCATTAACCCATTGTCCACTACAGAAAGTGATTTTTCCAAATTAATACGGTCAATTTCCCGTATTCTTTCTGCTGTCTCAATTTGAGTAACCTTCCAGGCCTCATTGTATGCTGCATATACAGAGGCTGCTATGAAACGCTTTTGACGCTGTTTGCGTGGTCCCAGTATGAAATCACGCAAGTCAGCACCATCAGTAAGTAAAGTTAGGTGTTGCTTAATTTCAGGCAGTGTGGAAGTCTGTAGCCATTGAAGGCATAATTTGCCCACACTGTAGGTTGTTATTATCCCTGGGTGATGTCTTTGGGGATATCTAGGGTCTGGCCTGGTCATTTTGAAACCCTGTGTTTTATTCAGGAATCTATCTTGACAGTAATTTGTATCTGTGGGCCAGATCAACCATTGTTTCCAATCAGGATGTGTTCTGTTTTGGTTTATTATATGGTTTACGTCTATCTCTTCATCTGTATCAGAGCTATTGCTAAACAATGTTGGCTTTGGAATAGACGGATTATTTAAATCTTTGATTTTGGCTAAGCCAAGACAGGTGGTTTGCTGAACAGTGTCATTTAAAAATATCATTTGTTCTGGGATCATGCAGGCTCTAAAGAAAGCTTCTATACCCTGTACTTGCCATTCTTTTGTACCCCAAACACTTTTCAAATCAACATTTTTGTCCCAATAATCAAATCCAAAAGTATTCATTTTTTCAAAGAATGAATCTGAATATATCAATTTTGTGTTGGTTATCATGGTTTTCATCCCTGTCTTGTTTGACAATTTAAAATAAAATGTTTCAGCATTACTTATGTTAAAACCTGAAAAATATGAATATTTGTCATATACGGTTCTAGAGCTTCCTTTTGGAGGTGTAGCACAATGTTCCCATTGATTATAACTTAAAACATTTCTAGGTTGTGCAGATTTATGTAAAAAATGGTTACCATTATGGTTATAGCAATACATACTATCATAATTTGTAGAACCTTGCAAATAATCATGTTTTGTAAATTTAGCAGACATTACTAAGTCCGACATCATATTGTTGATGCTTTCGAAGTCCCAATCATCAGCAAATGAGTTTGGTTTTGCAAAATCACTCAAGGAGATCTTGATTTGGTGTGGATATTTCAGGATCTCGACCGGACCATAAATTTCATAGTCAGTGTTGTCCCAGGCTACCCCACCAGGTATAGGATTGGCTGTGAAGTTGGCTGAAGAAAGTTCTGAAGAGAGTTCTCTTTTCTCGACGTGTGAAGATGTGTGTGGTTTGAGGATCAAGTTGATGTTCTGACTTGCTGTGTCCATTTTAGCATATTTTCCCTCAATGAAGCGTCCCAAAGTAAATACCATGATGAGCCAAAGTATGAGGATAAATGCACCAAAACCCACCCAAAATTCAATCCATGGTGAAACCAGAAATGTTTCTTTCAGTTGTTTCAAAAGTTCCTTCGCTTTGTCTTTAAAGGATTTTGATGATGGCTGTGTCTTTGATTCACTGAGGCTTTCAGAGGAATCATCGAAGTTGATGAAGTACCTGGATGCAGTTCTGTCAATTGTTCCAATTGCTTCAGGATTTTTGTTTCTTGCATTGTCACTTGGTACTTCATTGTAGATTGGTGTGTCTCTGCTAAATGTTTTTATTTGGGTTTTCAGAGGTCTTAGTTCTATTGCATTGTTGCATAGTCCTTGTTGTTCTTCTGTAGGCCTTTCGAATGTGATGAGCCTCTTTGATAGGACCTCTGTACTTGTAGCAAACCTTGGTGTTCTGCTACTTATTGGGAGTCCACTTGGCCTACTGTTTGTTATCGGCCACATGTTGTGGTTTTACCAGGTCGATGGATACAACTCGGTTCTCCTTTTTTCCAGCAAGTGGCGGTAGTACAACTGATCTTGTCCCGTTGACAGACAAGACAGGAACTGCTTTTCTGTAAGAAGGCCCAAATTCCTTCTTTACCGCGATCTTCTCCCTGACTAGATCCCCGACTTTTGGAATCCAGACAGGTCTTGCTGGGACAGGTGGTAATTCTTCAGTGGTTGTTGGCTGTTGTTTCAACTGTATGTTGCTCAGGTCTTTTCTTGTTTTGTTTAAGTCCTGCAAAATAGCCAAACGGTCTTTGACATCAAAGGTTTTTTCTATTACCACTGAAGTCTGACTATCAAGGTCAGAGATCAACATCCTAGTTCCGAATAATAATTCGTACGGACTGAATCCCTTCAGAGAATTTCTTGGCAAGTTATTTAGACTACGTTGGACACTTATTAGATGTTTGACCCACCCAGCTCCCGAACCTAATATCCTTTCCATTATAGATTGCTTTCTGCCTTGGTTTTTTCTTTACACCATCCCGTACCCTCAGGAAGGAAGTGAGAAGATTCCCGCTGGGCTGTGCTCATTTGGCCATGTTTCCCCCCCAGGCTGGATTGCCTGAGTGAAAACAATGGTCGAACGTAGCATGCTCTTAGCGTATATGCCATTTAGACTCGCAAATCTTGTATAATAGTCCGGACGTCAGCCGAGTGCTGGTGATCTACATTATAAGTGGAAACTAGCCTGTATATGTTAATCGCAAGCCATTCTTTTTGCTGGCAATATTATCTGCCTTGATACGACGAGGTATTAAACAGCTTCTCTCCCCACTGCGATCTCTGTTGCAGTTTGGGCAGTTTTTTACAAACATGGTGTAGTGCAGGCTCATGCCTGGCCACCAGTACCGTGATTGTAATTCTTCCAGAGAATCTTTTAATTTAAGGTGTCTGAGACCCTCGCCCATGTGTGCGTCTGCGATTAACAAGTTTCTCCTGTCCATGTTTGGAATCACTCTATCCCCCACTCCAGGGATTCGAGCAAAAGGGACGGAGTTTGCATCGATTATGTATATATAATTGAGTGGATAGTTGATCGGTAACGCTGAGCAGTCGCCTTTTGATGACGTTTTCACCGCCAGCATTGTTTCACCGTCAATGTATTTTAATGTACGCTTTTTTCGATCTACGGGAGCCGATTTAGTGGCTGCTGCTGCGGCTGTTTCAGCCAATGAATTCCCCACAACGTGAACGCCATCACGCTGATGACTCAGTGAGTGTGTCACGTGAGTCTTTGGTAGTTCTTTTTGTAAAAGAGCTACTTGTTCCCAGAGCAGTTTCTGCTTTATTGGTGCATCTGTGTCATCTTTGTAACGGTTCTGAATCCATGTCTGCAAATCCTTATTATATGCTTTGACGCAGTAATATGAATCTGACACTATAAGCGTCGGGAATTCGCGATCCGCATTATCTAGCGCCATTTTCAAAGCTATTATTTCAGTTTGTAGTTCTGAATTAGTTTCTACTGAGTGTGATTTTGTTAATAGAGGTTTTAATATACCTCCGCGCCACACTTCTTTTGTAATCTCACATGTGGGGTTGTATGCATGTTCTCCCCAAACGGAGGGTTGAGCATGTCCGTCTGTATAGATTACACAGGCGTAATGTCATAGAGGAAGAATGTCGATTGGCAGAGGATACGTCTTTTTAATTCTTCTAGTTCTTAAAAAATTGTCAACCAGGCTATACTTGATAATTCATATCCTTCGTATAGAATTTTTAGATGGGCAATTCTGGATTTTTTAAAGTTGAATTTGTAACCCTCTGCAGCGAACCCAAGTATTATGGTGTTCACTCTTTTCAAGTGAGTATCCAAGTCATCATCTGTTAAGTAAATGTCATCGACATAAGATAATGCTTCATCATCATATAGTTGTAGTAATTCTGTTACTCTCGCTGAGAATACCCCCGGGCTGTTCTTGTACCCCTGGGCTATCTGACAGAATTGTTTTTGAGTGCCATTTACTGAGAATGCAGTTAAATATCTGCTCTCTGGTGCTATGTTTTGACAAAAGAATCCATTGGAGATGTCCAAGGTTGTTTTGTATTTTTTGCGCACTATGTTATTCATTAGTGCAGCACTGTGTGAGTTTTGCACTGCAAAGGTTTTGCAACATGTGTTAAGGTGTCGGTAATTCAAAACTAGACGATATGAATTGTCTGGTTTGGAGACCGGAAACAAAGGATTGTTCATTTGTGAGGTGCAAGTTTCAATCACCCCCTGGTATTCTAGCTGATCTAGTATTTCATTTACTTGTTTTTTAGCTTCTTGCTTAATTGGGTACTGCCTTTGTGCAGTAGGTTGTGATTTTAACTGGATTTTGTGAGGAGGAGAATCCTCATCCCATCCTACATGATTTTTATATAAAGCAGGTGCTAAGGCCACTGCCCACTTTCTAGCAAGTGTGTATTTTTTATGAATCGGTATTTGATTCGAGAAGGCAGGCATAATTACTTCTTCGCCATGAGGGCACTCCCTGACAAACTCTGGTGGCCAGTCTTTTTCAGCTAGAAGGATGTCATAACCCTTTGAGAGGTTATCCCAAAATAGTCCCCTTATTTTCCTAGTCTTATCTCCCTCTATACGTAATGTTATCTCGTATATCTTGTGGGGCTTGCTAACTCTGGTGTCTGCAGTTTCCACTTGAAGGTATTCATTCGTGTCCACTGTCTCCAGATGATTCATAAGGACTTTGCGAGCTATGCTCACCTCTGCTGCGCTGTCTAGCATTGTCTGAGCCCATTCTCCGTTTTTCAGTTGTGTCCTCAGTATTCTCGGCATTGTTAACTACCTTGATACTGGCTACCTTCTTTTTTGGAAATTGTAATTTCTTTTTTAGCTGAGCAGGTTCCTTGTCTTTGGACTTGGCGTGCTCTTCTGATCGTCCTCTTCTTTCCGATTTCTGAGAGGAAGTCTGAAAAGATTGAGAGGGACGCGTATCAATGTCTTGATATCTATCAGGTTTTTTAATATTATCCCTATTTCTAAGGTTATATCTATTCCCAGAGGGGTCACTCTGCGGTGACCTCTGTCTTTGGTTTGGAGATTTCTCTCTTCGCCTGGGAGACCTCCCTCGGGACTGGAATTTCTTTTCTTTAGGATTGGATTGTTTATTTCCATCCCAGTTCTTTTTTGGTGAATTATTATTATTAAAAAATATTTTTTCTGGACTTGTAGTCAGTTGCGGTTTTACTGGTATTCCACCTAGACTATCTCTGCCTAGTTCTTCATAGGATTTTTCTATGATTCTGGCAATTTCAGCTGGTTGGTCTGCTATATCTGTCTCTTTTAACCTCTGGCGGATCGCCACGTTTGCTGCTTCACCTTTTATGTTGGCTAATAATATAGCCGAGACCTGCTTGAAGTCTTTTAGTAATTTCATACCAAGAGTTAAAGCAGGTTCTGGACCGTATTCATCTTGAATTTGTTTTAGCACATCTGGTATTACCGAAATGGATGGAACACCGTGCGTTTTTGTGTAGATGGAAGCAAAGACTGTACCCCAAGTGTCACAGTCCTCAATGTGTGGTGCGATTCCCATTGGGAGACATATAGTCAGAATCCTGTGTTTTTCTAATGGGGTGGTGTCAGGAAACACCGCCTCTATTTGGGTGATTTTCTGTGCCAACCAGAATGGTATCTGTTCCCGTTTAGCTGGAACTTTACCTAGGCAGGATTGGATGTTCTGTGGTGTAATTTTATTCGTGTTCCCCTGGTGAGGGGTCAGCTGTGGAAGTTTAATCGCTGGCTGAATTGTTGAAGTCCGCATTACATACTGAACTAATTGTCTATGAATTTTTAGTAGTTGTTTTAGCTGTATTAATAGCTCTGCTGCAGGCATTCTTTCGATGTCTGGATGTGGTGTGTATCCGGCTAAGACCGGCCACGTTGCTCCTGGTCTTCCTAAAGGACCGAGCCTTGTAATGTGATTGTTATGTTTTAGGGCGCCATCAAATAAGAGCAAATGCTCTTGGAATTTGAGTGGTACTTCCACCTCCTCGAAAGGAGTGTACGTTTCAGGAGGTTCCTCTACTTTGTAATAGTGGAAGTACTTTGTTACAGCATTTGCTGCTGGAAAATGTATCCATGAATAGTATACCTCTGTCTGCCGATATTCGTGTGCCTCGATTACGAATATGACTGTGCCACCTCTAGGTGTCAGTCCATTTTCTATAAGTTTTAAGGTTATAGATCTCCTTTTGATGACCGGAATGAGTATTATATCCGCGTCTGCTGCTTGCATGGTAGCATCAGCATCTGCGAGTTCAGTTGCTAATCTAACTGCCTCTCTTTCATCATCACTCTCTGCCATTTTACAGACAGGATGGTATTATGTTTGTTTGCAGATCAGGTTTCTTTATGGAAACAGAGATTAGATGCACAATATTTTGGAACTGTTTTTATCCTTCAACGTTGACTAGACCAAGAACCATACATAGGAGTTCCCTCCTGCGAGGTTTTGGAGGATATAACCTTTCACCCACTCCAGACGTCTTTGGAGTATTTGGGAAAAGGGGTCTGAGTGAGAAAGCACGACTGAGTTACTCTAAATGTCTTACGTTAGTTTTATCGCCCTTTCCAAACGCGTTGGGCGCCATGTAGTGTAGCTCCTATTTTCCCAATAGGCTCTGCGCATTGGAATAGTACCTACAGCAGTAAAGGCCTAGGCCAGACGTTAACTAGGTCTACTACTGTCGATACTAGACTTAATTTTTGGGTTTGCCAGCTAAGCTCAGAGTTCGCTAGAAACTTTCTCGAATGTTCAAGGAAGGATTAACTTCCCTGATTAGACAAGAAGGGATTTAGTTTCTGACAACCATAGAACATGACAACTTTGCTCTCCCCTAATCAAGAGTCAATCTCAAGAGTCGTGTGAGCACAAGGCAATTATTTTACTCAGTCAGTACGTGCATTCTTAGTCTCATCAGAATGTAGAGAAAAGGGAAAGAGACGGGCGTGTTCAATAAAAAGATGTTATTTATTGATCAGTCTCTTTTCTCGTACAAGAGAAATGGATCGATATTATTGCAATACTTATAGTTAAGTAAAGTGCATACATTAAAAGCAATAGTATAAAATAATACTGTAAAAACATTGATATGGTTTCTGAGCCATATGATGTTTAAAATGATTAAAATATATTTACATACACATATACATTTGACTAAACGTACTCAACTGGTGTTTCTAAATGCGCCTACCCCGTGTACCTGACCTAAGTCTAATGCGTGGGCGGGAATAGAAAGTTACAGTTTAAGTTAAGTTTGTTTTTGCCAAGTGAATAACTAAAGAATTCTCTGTGAGGGGTTATTCAGTTCTGTACCTGGAAGTTAGGATGAATGAGGAATGGTATCTCTTTCTCTGCTCTCGATATTCCAGGCTGCCTGCGAGGGCTGCCCAGAAGCGCCGGTGCTGGGTCTCTCGGCTTGAGATAGCAGCGCGTCTCTCAGCGCGTCAGGAAGGCGGGGCTGCTGCCAGCGGGGTCTGCTTCTGCTCTCGGCTTCGGCAAGTATGGCTGCTCCGTCTTGTCACCACGCGTGTGTTTGCATAGGGCAAGGTCGGCAATATTTATACCTTAAAGGTGCCGAGATTGACGTAAGGATGGACATAGATACGTCAATAAAGATGTCATACGACTTGCTCGTTAGCACATTCTTTACTAAAGTTCTCTGTGAAATCAAAACAATGGCCGCACGGATTTTTCAGGTTGTCATAGGTTTGATTTGTTATGAGAACGTCGTATGCCTTATCAGGGGCTGGAGGAATGTCGCTTGTCTAATTAGATCTCAAGCGTTATGACCTAATCAGATAACACGTTCCTGTGCCGTAGTGTGACTGCGTCAGATAACGGTATCTGCATCATGGGGGTTTTCTTGCCTCATGGGCTGACTGTTAGTTAACTTGATAGTTAGTTTAACCAGAATAGGGTCAGGAATAGGGGGACTGATTCAGAACCTATAGAAATACACGACAATATTTGGTTAAGTATAAGTGGGTCGCTCCCAGAACTTTGTTTGGTTCCTTGGTTTTGATTTGGTTGCTGCAGTACCCAAAGCCGAAGGGCTTGTATATTTACGAGTGTATCATTTTTTGATTCACTTTGAAGTTTGAAACCAGACTAGTGAGCAAGATGCCTGGTCTTGGTAAATTTGGTAATTGGTTTGTTTGTGGTAGTAACAGGGATTCCCGATTGGAGGATTCATGTCCGATACCTCCGGTTGAAACTCCGACTTATGAGCTCTATTCCAAACACGGAGTGGGTCCCATTACTTATAATGAAGTATGGGTCCACTACACTAAAAAGGATGGTGTTTTGCAATGGCCCCCACATGGTAGTTTTGAAACAGAGATTTTAGACAATCTAGAAGTTAAGCTATTTAAGAAGAAAGCCCGGCCGGCAATGTTTGACTCTTTCCGCCTTTGGCGTAAGGAAGCCAAACAGAGAGAAATTAAACAAGCAAAGAGAGATAGGAAAGATAAGAATATGTCAGTACTACAAGCTGCTAGACAGTTTAAGGAAGATGGAGAAGAGCGTGAAAGTGAAGTTTTAGATAGACAGCGTTGTATGGCCATAGATAAATGTTATCCGGCATTGCCGTCTTCTCCTCCAAAAGTGATTGAAGACCTTGAAAAAGATCCTTTGCTCTCTCATTTACTGAGATTGCCACCTCCCTATGTGCAGGGTGCTACTGCGCCTCTATTACCCCCGGTTGTTCCACCCTTTGTTGTTTAACCTCCTGCTGTTGTTCAGCCACCCGGTGCTCCACAGATGGTTTTGCCTCCTCCTGCGCAACCCATTCTTGGGTCGCCAGCCTTGCTACCAGCTTTGCCTCAAACTCCTTTGCCTTCTGCTTCTGCATCTTCGATTTCTACTGTTCTTGTCCCTACACCTTCTTTGCCTCAAAATACTTATTCTCCTGTTCTTATGTCTGCTTCTTCTCCTCCTGTTCGAAAACGAATGACAGAAACCGTTTCTAATTTGTTGTCACCATTGTTTGGGTCACTGAATATGACCCCTGTTTCGGAGCGTAAGCAGAGTCGTAGTCAGCTTCCTGGTTCTGAGGAACGGGCTGTGTTGGATTTGTTGGCTCGTAAATGGATTATAAATGCCTCAAGGTATAGTTTGCCAACGGTTATGGATGTTTTCTTTCAGTGGGAGCCGCCTAAGCAAAGGTATGTTTTTAATGTGATGTGTATGTTTTTGCGTCAGGAATGGGAAGATAATGATTTGGGTTTGATCCCGCAGGAATTACTTGATGTTCAGTCGGATTTTGCTAAAGGGATGATGAATCTGATATTACAGATGCCGTAGAGACGATACTGGCTTTTAGATCTAGCCTTCCGCCTCAGACATTGTATGAACCTGATTCTTCTGTTAGAAGAAAAGCGAGACAGTATCCAATGAGAGAAGTTCCCCCAATTTGGAAGGAAGGGGACCCAAACGCTAATCCAGTTATTCTGCCGCATTTTCAACGAATATGGGTACATGTCCCTTGGAAGAGAGCAGAGGTCTTGGCTCTTAAGCAGACCTTACCTGACCTTCGTAAGAATACCTGCTGATTATTACAAGGAGTTATCCCAGACAGTTGAAGCGTGTATTATGAATTTAGCTGACATCGATATGTTGATGGGTAATGTAGTCCTCCAACCTTTGTGGGCGAAGATTCGTCATGAGAATCATGCTGCTGAATTAGGTGATACCTGGGCGAATATTGTTGCCGCAGATGGTAGACAGGAGGGAGGTGCTAAACCTGAACCTCTAGTTTCAGAATTACCAGTTAGAATTATTAATCTGATGAAAACTATGATGCCTGCTTTACGAGTAAATTGGGATAAGTTAGCAGCATGTAAGCAGAAGAGAGACGAGAGTGTATCTGATTTCTTCACTAGGTTTGAAGAGACGTTTATTGATCATAGTGGTCAGGATATGAGTACGGAGGGTGGTCAAAGGTTGTTTGTGGATAAATGTGTCTTTAATGTGTTTCCCGAACTTTCTAATAAGTTAAAGGACTCTGAGAGTTCATGGGCTGTCTCTTCGTCGGCCCAGATATTGGCTACTGCACAATATTACGAGAATAGGGATAAAGATGAGAAGGATAAAGTGGAGAAGAAAACTAAAGAGTTAAAGACGAAAGTTCTTTTGCAGCAAGCTTATCCGCCTCGTCAGAATCAGCCTCAGTTTCAGCAACCTCCACAATTTCAGAGATTGTTACAGAAACCTGAGCCTTATGTTCAGCGATTCTTTCCTGGCCCTAATCAGTGTGCTTATTGCAGAGAGGAAGGTAATTACAAGAATAGTTGCCCGGCATTGTTACAGCGTGCGAATGGTGTATCTGGTCAGAGAGGTCGTGGTAGTTTTCAGCAAGCTCCTAGGGGTAGGGGACGTGGTGTGATCCCTCAGAATGAGTGTTCCTCTTCCCTACAGAATTCTGAGAATTATTTTGACAGACAGTATGTTCCGAGTGGTCAGTCTGCCCAGTATTATGTTGAGGATTACTATGTCGAAGGTGAGAGTTCTGGTTATAATGATAACTTGGACAGCCAAGGACAAAGTGAGGGAGTAGTGTCAGTTCCAGTAGATCAGAGTGGACCTTTTGTTGAAGTGATTACATCAGGTGTGGTAGAACCTTTTCTTTTGGATACTGGTGCGATGAAGAGTTCTATTTTGCGCTCTAGACTTCCTGGTGCACCTTTGTCTGGCTTGACCAATGTTTCAGTAGGATTTTCAGGCGCCCCAGTTCGTAATCCGGTTTCTAGTCCTTTGTCCCTTACCATTGGCCCTTGTGAATTGGAAGCTCCACTTATTTTAACGACTGGTTGTGGTGAGAAACTGTTGGGTTTGGACTTGCTGAAAAGATTGTATGTGACATTGCATTGTTCTCCTTCGGGAGTACAACTTACCCTTGGTAAGAAAGTGATTTCTCCAATGTATTTGTCTAAGGATTGTTTGCCACTGGAATTGCGTTCGCTTCCTGATACACTTTGGGCTAAAGGTCCAAATGATGTTGGTCTTTTGCAGATTCCACCTTATGTTGTCACCCTTAAGTCAAATGCTAGGCTACCTCGTATTCCCCAATACAAGATTTTGAGCGATGGTGAGAGAGCTCTTTTAGCGATTGTCTATGATCTGGTTGAGAAGGGTTTCGTTGAGGAAACGAGAGGTAATGTGTGTAACAGTCCTGTTTTGCCTGTTCTTAAACGTACTGATGCTTCTCAGCCACCTGTGTACAGGTTTGTGATCGACCTTCGAGAGGTCAATAAGATAGTAGTGCCACCGTTTCCTGTGGTACCTGATATCACTGCTTTGTTGACTTTGATTCCTGCTTCGGCAGCTTGGTTTTCTGTCATCGATTTGAAGAATGCTTTCTTCAGTATTCCTATTGCTGAGGAGAGTAGGGATATTTTTGGCTTCTCATTAGGAGGCCGAAGCTTCTGGTTTAAGAGAGCTCCCCAAGGTTATTGTGAAAGTCCCTCCATCTATAGTCAAGTGTTGAAAACTCAGCTTGACGGTTTTGTGTTAACTGTTGGTGCTACTCTTATTCAGTACGTCGATGAATTGTTGGTTACTGCTGATGATGAAAAGATTTGTAAAGAGGCTACTCTTTCTTTGTTGCGGTATTTGTCTGACCTTCATCATAAAGTGTCACCTTCAAAGTTGCAATATTTTCGCCAAGAAGTGACCTACTTAAGTCATCTGTTGTCGAATGAGGGAAGGAGATTGACCCCAGAACGAATTCAAGCGATTGCGCAAATGAATGTACCATCCACACAGAGAGAAGTGCGTGCCTTTTTAGGTATTACATCATATTGTAGACAGTGGATCCCCAATTTTTACTTGCTAGCGAAACCTCTGTTGGCATTGACTCTGAAAGATACTCCGCATCCTCTTCCTTGGTCTGACGAATGTCAGAAAAGTTTTTCTGAACTACGCGATGCATTGTGTTCGGCTCCTGTGTTGGGTACTCCAGACTATAGTAAGCCTTTCACGTTGTACGTGCACGAGAGAGAAGGTTGTGTGTTGTCAGTGTTGACACAACCATTTGGGGACAAGCAGCGTCCATGCGCGTATTTTTCAGCAACGTTAGACCCAGTTGCTAAGGCGTTGCCGAGTTGTCTGAGAGCTACAGCTGCAGCGGCTGTTTCTATTCGACAGTCTGCTGGTTTGGTATTGGACAATACATTGATTGTGATGGTCCCACATGCAGTGGATACCTTATTGAACAGGACTAAGACACAGCACCTTACTAGTGCACGTCTGTCAGGTTACGAGTTGACATTGTTGGCTAGTCATGTTCACATTAAACGATGTAATGTGCTGAATCCAGCTACTTTGTTACCGATCTCTACAGAGACGGATCCTCAGGAACAGCATGATTGTTTTCTCCGTACAGAGGAAGAATTGAAAGCTAGAGTTGATCTAAGGGATACTCCCCTTATGGATGCTGATGGTACCCTATGGGTAGATGGTTCGTGTTTTAAGCTTCCGAATGGTGAAACGACTGCAGCGTATGCTATTACAACTTTACATACAGTTGTTGAGACAGCACGCATACCACAGAATTCTGCCCAAGCAGCAGAGTTGATTGCACTGACTAGAGCGTGCGTGTTGTCAGAAGGAAAGCGAGTGAATGTTTACACCGATAGCCAGTATGCGTTTGGTGTTGCCCATAGTTTTGGGCGTTTGTGGAGAGAGCGTGGGTTCCTTACTTCGCATGGGACAAAAATACAACATGGGCAGTTGGTGAATGAACTTTTGGAATCTCTCACTCTCCCAAAGCAGATTGCAATTGTGAAGTGTAGTGCGCATAAGAAAGTTGTGGATGATGTTGGTGGAGGGAATGCGTTTGCAGATGAAGTTGCGAAGGAAACGGCGAAAGACATGATGAGCCGTATGTATGTTGCAGGCCCAGCTAATTGGGTTATGGCTGGTGGAATGTGTGAAGACACAACAGAAAGTGTGAAAACGATTCAGGCTGAAGCGACTGAGAAAGAAGTGAGTGTTTGGAGAGAAACTACGGGTATGTTGGATTCAACAGGTTGTTGGGTTGAGTTGTCAGAACACCAGCGATGGTTGTTGCCTGATGTGTATGTGCTCCCAGTGGTTTCAATGGCTCATGGAATGGCTCACATAAGTTCGAAGGGAATATGCAAGTTGTTGGCTCCAGTTTGGCAGAATGCTGGAATTCCGAAATGTGCAGAGAACGTGGTGAAACATTGTATGATTTGTCTGAAGTATAATCCTGGTAAGGGAACTCCAACTCCAGCTGGTCATTTTGCTCCTCCAACGTATCCGTTTGAAGTGATACAGTTAGACTACATTCACATGAAGAGATGCAATAATTTGAAGTATGTCCTTGTGGTTGTTTGTGCCTTTTCCAGGTGGATAGAGGCCTACCCCCTAAAAGATAATACTGCCTTGTCTACAGCCAAGGTTTTGCTGAGAGAGTACTTCCCTAGGTATGGGTTGCAGAGAATTGTATGGTCGGACAATGGGAGTGAATTTGTGGGTCAAATCATGAAGAAAGTGTGTGCTGGATTGGGAATAAATCAAAAGTTCCATGAAGTGAATCACCCCCCGTCTGCTGGACTTGTTGAATGTTACAATGGTACCTTGAAGCTGAAATTAGCTAAGGTACAAGCGAGCACTGGTCTTACATGGCCGGATGCCTTGCCGTTGGCCCTTTTGTCAACAAGGACGACTGTGCATTCTCGAGTGGGACTTAGTCCATATGAAATCATGTTTAGTCGTCCTGCGAATGTTGTGCCTCGTCCTAAAGAATACAGCATTATTGAGTACCCTATGTTGGTGGATTACTTACATGACTTGACTGCTAAATTACGTGTTCTCCACCAACAGGTCTATGACAGTTTTCGGACAGCTACTACAGATCCAGGACATTCAATCCAACCTGGTCAATACGTCCTCGTCAAGAACTTTCAGCGTACCAAGAACTTGGAACCTAGATGGACTGGTCCTTACTTAGTCCTTTTGGTTACTAGAACCGCTGTTAGAGTAGCTGGCAAAAAGAACTGGGTGCATGCCACCCATTGTAAAAAAGTTCCATTGCCCTTACCATATGACAAGTGGGTGAGGGGAGGTATAGCCGATTCTGAATGTGAAAAAACTCTTAGATTTGTTCCATTTAGTGATGCTCATTTGACATGGACACGGTCAGAACGCGAGGATGATGATGTTCTGCAAGCTGCTGTGCCTCCTCATCTAAAGATTGACACCACCAATCCGGATCTTCTATTTAAGGACCCAACTGTACCTAATAAAGAACGCTACAATCTAAGACGGCGAAAGGCTGTACATATGGACAAATAGACGTGAAACTGGGATATTGTTTTTTAGATAGTGAATTTACACTTTGGCAGATCAAGAAACTTTTTTTTCTTTTTCCTTTTTCAAGTCACCATCCGGACTCAGCTGCAGGGTCACGGTAGGAAGTTCTTAAGGGGTGAGCCACGTATTGACACAAGGTCTGTGGTTCAGGGTCGTTAGTGCGATCTTGGCGCACACTTAAGTGAAGAAGGAAAATTTCCGTGAGCAGCACGTTAGAGGATGCAGTTTCTTGAATCTGATAAATGTGTTAGGAAAGTGGATTCTAAAGTCCAAATGTGTACATTGGTTCGTAGCAAATGTTTTTTAATAATGTGTTTCCTTATGCTTGTGAATATTACGTTAGCTTGTGTGGGTTGGATTTTCTATGTCACACAATTGCCACTTACATCTACCTCCCAACCTACTCTTTCTTTTTCTACTGTTTCTCCACATGAGTTTCATACGTTACCTGAACATGAACAGACACGAAGATCAGAATTTGTGAATAATTTGTTTATACAGATGTTCCATCAGCATAAACTAGTCATAAATACCACGAATTGTTGAGTGTGTGGTCTTATGCCACATACTACAGACAAGGGAATGCCATATTTGGTTTTGCCTTTTTCACCTAATGGGTCAGTTTGGGCACTCCAATCGATGTTTATCTATGCGAACGAAGCCTCTCCAGTGCGTTCTGTTAACGATAACGTGAGCAAGAATGCTTTGATCCGGGGAATAATCGATATGATTAGAGATATTGACGCGTATAATGCTATCCCTAAAGATGAGGTACGAGCATATGTCGGTTGGAATAAGACGACATATAGTGTTAGCTTGACGGAGAAAGAAAGGCAGCGAAGGTCTCCTCCTATTTGGATTATACCCCACCGAGGTCATCTTTATTTGCAAGGTAATGGTCAGAATCCGAGAGCTCAGCTTGGTAAGAGTGTGTGTGTTCACACATACGTTTATACGTCCCAGAAATCTCCTCCGTTCGTGCCAGCTAAAGGCACGTATTTTGTCTGTTATGATAGAGCATACACATGGTTGCCATCTGATTTTTCCGGCACATGTTACGTGGCATTTTTGCTTCCCCCTACATACACTGCTGTTTCCGATTACCATAAGACAAGATATGGTAGAGGTGTAATCGATGCGAAAGATACTGTCGCACAAGAAGCTGGAGACTTCTTTAAGGGTTTCCTACCCTTTTGGGGTCCTATGGCTAATAGTAGGAATATTCGTCAGCTTACGACAGTGGTTGAGGCCACTATAAATGAGACTGCAGGTGCCCTTAGCAATATTACAGCTGATCTTCAAGCGGATCACCTTATGACATTACAGAACCGTTTTGTTTTAGATATTATACTTGCAGATAGAGGTGGGGTATGTAAATTGATTAGATCTAGTTGCTGCGTTTTCATACCAGATAATGCCCCGACAGTGTACCAAGCCATCTCTAGACTACATAAGATCTCTGAGTCTATTCATGTGGACGAAGGAGACTGGTCGGTGATGGGATGGTTATGGGAATTATTGTCCAAATGGGGATGGAAGATTCTGATGTTCCTTGGTATGGCGTTAGCTATCCTTTTCTTGTGTTGTTTATGCATCCAGTGTGGTCCCGCCATTTGTAGTCTTTGTGCTACGATCTGTGTGAGAAGACCAGTCCCGAGAGAAGTGAAGGATAATAAGATGATGTTACAGCAACACCTTGATGACCTGATGATAATAGATATAGACCTAGATTCAGATTGACATGAGTTTAGGCTATTGCCTACGTAATGGAAAAAGGAGGGTCTGAGGTTCTGTGATTTTGCGTGCTTTTAAAGTGCACGACTTTCTTTTCTAAACATGGGTTTTTGCCATGCGTCGTGACTGCCATCTGGTGTTGCCTTTTACGTAGGCCTCAGAAGTTAGCCTGCGAGCAAAGCAGTTTGACATTTTGTGAGTCATGTGTACATTAACTAAGGTTTCCTTCGTGCGCTGGAGTTAATTTCAGAAGCTGGCCTTTCACCTGGAATTGACCCTGCCAAGCCAATTTCCCTGCAAGATCGTTATCCACTTTCCCAATCACCATTCAAGACATTTGTTAACTTTTAAGTTTCTTTACATTTCGTTTTCTTGCACATTATCTGAAACTACTTTTCTTTACTGTTTCTTCATTTCATGGGTAACGCTTTCAATTAAGGGTTTGTTCGGGCCTTCCAGATTATTATTTAGATATGCCTAAATATTAACTTGTGGGTTGGGACACTGTAAAATGAGCTTTACTATATGATGCTGTGTGATGTCATGTATTTTCTATTGGTTGAATTTTGGTGCAGGGGCGTGCATTTTAAATGTACCTTTTTGTGTATAAATAGGGATGTCTTGCCTTAGTAAATTGAGCAGTTTCTTGAGTTGTACAGCGTGTTGTATTACTGGGATTTCTGCTACTGGCTGCAGCTAATAAATTTGATCTCTGACGCCACCTAGAGGTATTCAGTGTCTCTGTATACCAAGGCAAGGGAACCCAGAGGACTTTGGGCGTGTCCCTGGCGCCGCTGGGTACTTGAAATCCCAGTTCTTCAGTAGGGTGAACAGGTGAATGTACAAGCACAAATACATGGTTGTGACAGGTCGTGGTGTGAGGGGGCGAATACCTTCTATTTAGGAAATGTGAGGCCTTAAAAAGAAATACAATCAGCCGTCAAGGAACTTGCTGTTTAGCAATGTTAAAGATAAATTGTCTAGGTGAGCCGTGGTGGAGAAGGCTCTCAAGCACGGAAAGTGAAGTGAATTCCTAAAATCCACGAAGCAGGGGCCCCTCGTGAAGGCTGTGATGGTAAATGAAAAGGTCAGATTACACTGTATATAGAACTCCGAGGGCCCAATAATGTGCTGCGCTGTCTCAGAGTGCCCCGCTGGCTCATAGCGCCGGAATAAATCACCATGCAATTAACGGTTGTGCCCCCGAGATTGCCTTGAGAATGTGAATACTTCCCTACACAAAGCGGGTATCGTGGAATTACCTTAAGGAGGAAAAATCAAACCATTAGAGGACGGGCATCCTATTTCGGGCTGCTCTATTGAAGAGAGGCAGACTTAATGCCGCACTGCCGGTTAAGACCGGACAGGGAGGCGTGCAGGGCGGCGTACGTGCAAGCAGTACATAGGAGCAGGAGCTGAATGCTCCTCGGTGGAGAGCTATTTCGAGCTGCCAACCTGGAAGTGAATTCTAATAGTAATAGTAGCATGGCCCAAGCAAGGTTGGATGACCTTACAGAGGGGATATTCCAATAAAAGCATGTTGAAAAGAAAATAATGTGTACTAATTTACAATAAACATAGTGCGAATGCAACATCGCCTAATGATTGAAAGACGATCCTAACAGTATTAAAATAACAGTATTTTGGGAAGCATACTATAAAAGGCCAAAATGTCAAAATGTAAGATTGCATATACGTGCTGATAAATCAATATATACAGTCTGAATACAAGGCCTGCCTATGTACATACTGCACAGTGAACAGGACCTCTCTATATACAGAAAAAATCAAAATGTACACAGTCCTGTTTAAACACAGAAAAACATTGGTGATGTCGCAAGTCTCATAAGTCTGAGGTGTCTATAAGTATAAGGATGATATGTCACCTCGGGTGTAGAGTTCAATGGGGGGTATCAGCTGATGTGGAGTGTTGCAGCTTGGCGGGCTATCTCCTAAAACTCATTCAAACCTCTGAGTATGGTGTCAAATATGTGTATCCATTTGCACTCAGGAGAGTAGTGCCAGGATTGACTGAGCAGCCTTTGCCTTCCCAGAGACTGCTGGGAGAGCTCAGAGGCAGCTGTCAGATTTAGAGGCTGCAGGGAAAAGTTATGTTTTAAAAAAATTATCATTTTTCCTTCCTCTTCTCTGCTCATCCCCTACCCGCACGTCTATCCCACGACCTCCACCTTCGTGTTATGGTAGCCGCCACTGGATGATTTATATGTATTGATGCATTGCCATGAATGTTTACACTTGTAGAAGCATTCCTTATCTTGCACCCAGGATAATAGCTTAATATGTTTGTTCACTACGAGTTAAACGGAATGAAATGGCAAGTGTGCTTCCCACAGATGTTGTGAGGCCAACGCTTCTAAGGCTTCACTTCTTGCCTGGGCCGAACAGTTCATTTGGCTGCTATCCTGAATCTCTTTCCACGTTAGTGCTTTTAGGGGTTTATTCACAAGAACGTGTGATAATTACCGCAAGAGTAGCGTAGCGCAACTTTCAACATCGCAGCCTATCGCGGGAAAATTACCCTGTGTCAACTTGGAATTCACAACACGGTGGTAGCATGCGATAGTCTTCCGAAACCGCGGACAATGTCCATGATACAACCAACTCGGTGGAGACAAAAACACAAACCACAACACAAAAAAACCTGCGATGGGCCAAAGCGCGTTGAGGAAACCTGCAATGAGCAGCGCCAGGCCAGCAACACACACCTGGCTGGCGGGAAAAATCACCATAAAAGTAGAAAAACAAACAAACACAAACTGACCAACACCCGAGCACCATGGAGGCAGCTGGAGCAGGCGCAGAGGCTGAGCGCAACCCCACAAGCACCCCGGATGACCAGCCCGGGACCTCGGGGACAGGGAAGGGCAAGGACAAGAAGAAGAAGACGAAGTTCAGACGGCAGGCGAACAGAATCATAGTCACGGAGGTGATGGAACACCATCAACAACTGTTCGTCACCTCCAACGTGTCATTGGGCACCAAAAATGGAATATGGCAGGTCATCGTAGACAAGGTGAATGCCATTGGGGAGCACAAAAGGACAATGGACGAGGTCAAAAGGCGATGGAATGCCATCAAGCGGTGGATCAAGGAGAAACTCTCCACTTACCAGAAGGCAGCAACGCAGACTGGAGGTGGGGGCCCAGTGCCACAGCTCGAGCTGGATTACATGGAGGAGCAGGTGTTGACAGTTATCAGTGTGGAGACTGTGGTCGGAGTCGGGGGATCAGACACTACTCGACAGGACACAACACAACTGCAACAGGGTGAGTGACCACCAGGTACTGGGGGGACGGGTGTAGATGGGCACAATGGCATACATGCACAATCAAGCAGAGCACAGTGCACACCCACAATGACACAGAGCATTGTGCACACCCACAGTCTGTAGATCTGGGCCAGATCTACAGACTGTCACAGTGTACAATGCCATGCTGTCTGAATGTCAACATGTACCATGCAGCTACATACATGTGGACACATTGTAATACACCATCTCCCCTTCACATCACAGGGGCACCATCAACACCTCCTGCACAGCAGTCCCAGCCACTCTTCACTGATGATTAGGAGGACAACGCCAGCATCGACACCCAAGCCATCCAAGACATCATTGACCTCATCCGCCACTCACCTCCACGATCAGGGAAGCCAAGCTACATCAAGGAGACCCCACCCACTATCCAAAGCACCCAGCAGGAGGCATCCACAGCCCCAGCACTCCCCCAAGACCCCCAGGAACAACACATGGCCTTCCAGCGCCATGTGCTGGAGTGCAGGAGGGAAACCACAGAGCAGGTGCGGTTGGGCTACGGCAACATGGCAACCAAACTTGACGCCACCCTGGTTGTGTAGGCCCGCTCCATGGTCTCCAACGAGCTCTGTCTGACATCGCTGGAGTCATGACGAGGAGAGAAGAACACCTGTCCTCTCAGAGTGGCTCCAGCAATACCAACCGTGAGCTGCCACACATGTGCAGGCTCTTAGAGTACATGGTGCAGATGGAGGCGGAAAGGATGGTAGCCACCGCTGCACATCAGGGGAATGTAGCTGGGATCTACCATGCCCTGCAGATCCTCATTATGGCATTGCTTCCACAAGGCGTGGCAATTTTGAATGCTGCTGCCCCCACACCATCCACATTTATGGCCCCTGGTGTGTTAATGCCTCCCTGTGCGGCAGGTCTAACCACCCGGCACCTGATGTGTCAGTGGTACACAGTGCGGTCGACAAACCACCTCTGGCACCTGATGTGTCAGTGGCACACAGTGCGGCCGATAATCCACCTCCGGCACCTGAGGTGTCAGTGGCACACAGTGCCATATCCGGTACAGTAACACCCACACCTGGGGCAGGGCACACGTCGGGGGACAAGGACGTGGATGAGCATGTGATCAGAAGGACTCTGTAGCATTAATTTCCGACACTTGGCCTGTTCGTGGTTTGGTCCCGCACATGACCTCATGACCTTCCTGACTCCCGTTTCACTCAGATGCAGTCACCTTGGACAACAACATGGACCACCATAACCTGTTTGATGACCAATGACACAGCGACCAGACTGCAGACTGCAACCCTCCTCTTCCTCAGTACTTGTCTTCCATGCGTGGACTCTGGCTGGTCCTCCACGGGCCCATATAGTGTAGTGTTTTTGGCAGTGCTTTGTACCGCTCCAGCTGCAGAACTGCACTGGATGTGCAATAAACATACAGTGAAGCACTGCTGTGTCATGTCTTTCATCATTCATGTAAGTGTGTGCGGATGAATATAGGGACAGTGATTTCCCTTTGCATCACTGATGCTCATCCTGTGAGATGCCAGTTAGAGGGTGCTACATAGCAATTTGTGTCACGGGTCCCGCGGACACAACAGGGACACATGCATCAGCCAATTTCTTGTCCGAACATGGACTGAAGCACGCACAGTGCCCACGAGTCATCTTTGCAAGCCCTGTGCTGTTCTGGCATACATCAGGCTAGACCACTCCGCTCATGCTCTCAGGGAGGGGCCTCATTGCTACCCGTCACAGGCATATTCGCTGGTGGTGTGCAGCTCACTGGTCTAGTTGTCAGCATGTCACAGCCACTCCCTGAGCACCCTGCCAAGGGATGGTGACTGGGGTTGGATAAGGTTTGTGGCACATGCTGCATTGCAGTCGGCACAGGCACCCCACCACGGGGCAGTGACTTTGGGTGCACCTTGAGCTGCTGAGCAGCCTGCGATGATGCCCAATCTTACGGTCCGGACTGCTCTGGATTTGTGTGCCTTGCTGGACCACGGTGAAGGCCGTGCCAGCTGGCTACGCGGGTATACCGCCATGTGGCCTCACTTCCGGGATCACAGAGTTAGTGGCACCCATTGGGCTGAGCTACTGTGCTGGCTGCGATGTTGCCGGGTGCCCTGGTTTGTCCTATGCCATGGTGTAATCAATTCCCATCACCAAACGTGAGACCTGGTGGCCAGCGCAGCGTGAATGCATGGTGTGGAGGGTGTCATGTCTGCGGGCCCCAGGCTTGTGGCTTGCAGCGGCATGTGGTGGGACCAGCAGTCTACACGCCGGTGGCGGAAGGTGAGCAGTGAGGCCTGGGTGTGAAAGGGCGGGCATCACTGGCATAATGAAAAGTGAGGGGGCCTCCCTGCACGGTACTTAGAGGGGCCCCCTCCAGACTTAATCAGGAGCTCTCAGGCCACAGTGCAGTGCCGAGGGGGCACTTTGGAGCTAGAGGCCCACCCGCACCGCGGGGGCTGCGTGGGCCTGTGTTACGCCCCTGGCGGGCATGCTCCTATGGGCGGCGGGAGGGACTGGGATGCTTGTGCATGGGTGTGCATGGGCAGGCGGGCGATGTTGTCTTGTGCAAGTGTGTGTACTGTGCCAGTCAAGTCTCTGGACTCAGTTTCAGATGACAGCCCTTTCTCTGAAGTGTGACCTGGTGTACTGCTATACGTACTGGCAAGTGGTTGGAGACACACCAGTGGCACCAGATGAGCAGTGTGGCCTGGGTGCCCAGGGTCAGCTCTCTCTCTCTCCACCTCTCCTCTTCTCTCTTTCTACCTCCTCTTCTTCTCTCTCTCTATCCCCCTCTCTTCTTCTCTCTCTCTCTTCCCCCCTCTTCTTCGCTCTCTCCCCTCTCCTCCTCTCTCTCTCTCTCTCTCGCCCTCTCCTCTTCTCTCTCTCTCTTTCTCTCTCTATCCCCCTCTCTTCTTCTCTCTCGCTCTCTCTCCCCCTCCTCTTCTCTCTCTCTCTCCCTCTCTTCTACTCTCTCTCTCTCCCCCTCTCTTCATCTCTCTCTCTCTTTTGCTCTCTCTCTCTCCTTTGATGTGCACAGGACACACCTTTCTCGTCATATTTTTTGTCTTGCAGGCTGTGACCGACGGTTTGTGTCGAGGGGATCTGCCATGTGTCTTCATTTAATTTCTGTGTTAATTTCAATAAACCTTCATTGTTTGCTTCAAAAGTGAATGTGTGATGCTCCTTTCTGTGATGACACATGCATGTCACCAGTTGTGATTGTGCGACATCAGGCAGATTATTTCGTACATGATTTGGTGTAGCTGATGTGGCATGTCTTTAGTCGGGGGTGCCAGGGAGGGGTGGTACTGGGTGTGGTGTGGGTGGGTGTTGTGGCCCTCTTGGGTGTCCGTGCTGCATGTTCAGTTGCTCCACGGCATCTGTTTGTCTTCAGGTGTGGCTGTGGGCTGTGCTCCCTTTTGTGGTGCAGGCTGTGGTCTGACTTTACACCAGGTCAGAGCAGGTGTTAATTTGCTGCTGCTAACGTGCCTTATTGTGTGTTTTGTGTTCTGATCGCCGATCTGGCTGGTCGTTGTGAATTTTGAGGTGTGGGGTTGTCACGGCTTTTTGCACGGGAACGCCTATTCTGCATCTCATTAGCGATAGTTGCAGGGGTCCTTTGTGGCGATGTATTTTGCGGCTGCTCTCTCTGGAAAACTGGTGCTGTGGGCTGTTAGCACCAACTTGTGAATGGTGGGGTAAATGTATCACGACTTTGGCTGCGATAAAGTGTCGTTAATTTGGCTATAGCTCCTTGTGAATATGCCCCAAGGTGTTATTTGGAGAGCCTGTTCTTAAGGTTGACAGTTACTTAAAGATGGTCCTTTGCTGTACTAGCGCTGGCTTGTGAAGCCCAAATTCTAAACAGATTTGTGCAAGTGATGTGTATTGTGGGAGATGGAACAGCAGACAGAAGATTTTACTCTGTGCATTGTTCAGAAATAGGCTTAGCTTTCCTGGGGCTTCTGAACCATAAGACAGCATTTGGATCAGTTTTGATTTGAATGCTTCCACAGTTGGTTTGCAAGTTGGCATGGGAAATGTACTGTGCAGATTTGTGAAAGGTGGCAATAAGTGAAACCAGACTTTAGAGTGTTGAGATGAAGCCTGTGAGAGTGGCATTCATGAAGCCAACCCCTATGGTATTTATAAATGGGACTCCGTTCTACTGTGCTACCTAACAGGTATCAATTGTCCTTTTTTTTGCAGCCGTTCCCGAAGATGACTATTTTAGTACTGTCTACATTAACTGTCATCTGGTTTGTTGCACAGTAAAGAGACAGTGTGTAAAGCAAGTTTTGCAGGCCTATGGGAGTTAAATTCATGAGGACTATATTGTCTGCATTTTGAAGTGACATCAGTGGCTGTGATCCCAGTTTTGGGGGGCTTTGAGTGTACCTCATCCAGAGCTATGCTCACATCTGAGCTAAAGAGATTACTAAATAACCCTGTGGGTAAAGTATGTATGCAGCATACAAATAGTAATAAAGTGAATCACAACACAAGGAAAGTCGTGCACAAATTTAGAAAAATGGAGAACAGTTTACGTTCCAAAACAACAACAAATCCAATCAGTAGAACCTGAGATATGCAATTTTTAAGATTTCACATAAATAAAACACCCAAAAGCACAAAGTGCCACTCACGGTCATCTGGTTTCATAAGACCGGGTGAAAGTCACAAGTTCAGACCGACCATGATGGAGCACAGGCTGGATTCAAGAACCAGATTAGCCCCACTGAGATATTTACCTTCAGAGTCCAGCATGAAGAGTTCTGTTCTTGGTGCAATGGGCTATAAAGGGTTGTATGATGGTACAATGCAGGCAATTACTTTGCATGCCTTAGCCAGGCATTTTTTAGCTCACATGTTTTTACCGCAAATATACATTTACAACTCATGCCAATTGCATGCATTATCTTCAGATTTAAAAACAATGTATATGTGGGGGAGACCCCCACCCCCTAACTTACCTTAAATGAGTGGTATTGCTATGCATTGTAAATGCATATTTGCAGTAAAAATATGCGTGCTAAAAAATGTGTGTGAAAGGCACAACAAGGTAAAAACCTTGTTGTGAAGGCTGTTTCCCCCACAAAGAGCAGGGAGAGTGTTGCAAATTATCTTCGCTGTATCTCGAAGATCCTGTAGGGCATCGTGGACGGTGGTGCTGGAGTTTCATGTTATCAGTCAGCAGAAGCTGTTGATGCTGCATCGATAAGTGCAAATATTGTGTAGCTGAGCATCGTTGGTGGTCGCTATGGCATGAATACTTTGGTTCATCAGAACTTCACATTTGTGGGTGGCACAGGCTCCAAGATTTTTGGCCGAAATGCCCTACTTGCGTTTACGAAGAGCCCAAAACTTCAGGAGACCTCAACTGATGCCACACCAAAGTCCAGGACCTGAGGGGCACCACTTGGGAGTCAGGAACTCCTTCCAGCAGAGGTCAGCAGGGTTCAGGCAGGTCCAGTTGTAGGTCCAGCAATAGGTCAGCTGGGCAGTTGCAGGGCCCCTCTGGGGTCTATTATGTCCCTATGCTCAAAATAGGAGGGCCTGGGATGAAGGGTGCAGGCCCAGTTTCCACCTCAGCAAGCAGGGTAGGGCAGTAGCAGGGCAGGGGAGTAGCAGGACAGCAGAGAGGCAGTCCTTCTGTCAGCAAAACAGCACAACAGTCCTTCTGTAGTATCCACAGGGCAAGGCGTATACTGAAGAGTTGGGTTGAGGGTTCACTATTTATTCCTGCTGCCCACTTTGAAGTCAGAGAAGTTTCTAGAGAATTTCATTTGAAGTCCTTGAAGTTTCCTGCCTTCCCTGGCTCCAAGCTAGCGGCATAAACAATGCAGAGGTGACAAGTCTTTTTGTGAAGGCAGAGAACAGCCTATTCAGTTTTTTGTGGATCGGTTCCCTGCCCCATGACCAATCCTGTCAGTCGGTGTCTCATCTAGGCAAAACTGATCGCTCTATTGTGTGGCTGTCTTGAAGGAATAAACAAAGTCTAACTGTCAACTACACCCAGTCCTGCAACCCAGGAACAGACTGCAGACACCAAACAGTTAGGGCAGGAAAATGTCAACTTTCTAAAAGTGGCATTTACAAAATTGTAAATTGAAATCCAGCTTTACCATTACATAGGTATTTTAATTGCAGTTTCTCAGACACCAAGCATGACATTCCAATCTGCTCCCAGTTGAAAGTAACCACTAATTAAATGTAATAAGGTAACCCAATGTTATCATATCAAAGAGGTAGGCCTCACAGCAGAGAAAAATTAGTTTAGTCGTTTTTTACTACCAGGATATGTAAAACACAAATGTACTTGTGTACCTTTTCAAAGGCACTGCACCCTGCCCTCTGCACTGTGAAGGGTCTACCCTATGGGTGACATATGTATTAAAAAAAGTGGTTTGGAACAGGTAAGAGATTTATTTTGCCAGGTCAACAAAACATTTTAAAACTGCACACACAGGCTGCAGTGGTAGGTCTGGTAGACATGTTTAAAAGGCTGGCTAATAAGTGCTGCAGGCCCAGCAGTAGCATTTAATCTGCAGGCGCTGGGTACATTTAGTACCACTGCCCTAGGGATTTAATATGCCAATTGAGTATAAGTGAATGTTAATATGTTTTACTGTGCGAACAAAAATACTTAAGCGCTGGTTATCAGTGGTAAAGTGCTCAGAGTGCTAAAAGGGAATGAAAATGGTTCAGAAAACAGGCAGAAGGCAAAACATTTGGAGTTGACCCTACAGAGAGGGCCAAGTCCAGCACACCAAAACAACAAAAATCTAATCTGTAAAACAGCAGATATCTAATTTCAAAGATTTAAGGTAAGTATTACACCTAAAAGCACATAGCGCCATTGTGGTTATCTGTTTATGCACGACCAGGGGAAAGTCACAAGTTCATGTCGATCAAGTTACCTTCTCAAACTCCACCACCAAGAATCCAGTTCATTGTGAAGGAGGCGGTGAAGTGGAGCGAGAGCGACACTGATGGTCATTGCTATAGTGAGAAGAGCAGGTTGAGCGTCGCAGACAGTCATCGTTGCAGTGAGGAGATCCTGTTGTGTGTCGTGAACGGCCATTTGTGGAGCTTTACGTTGATGTCATCAAAGGCTGGTGATACAGTAGCGCAAAATGCAAATCTGAATTTGCCCTTCGTCAATGGCGGTCACTGTATAGCAAAGACTTGGGTTCACTGGAGCTTTGAGTCGGTGGTCAGCATGGACTGCAGGTACTTGGTGCAAATGGGCCAGTTCATGGTCATAAAGAGCCCAAAACTTCAGGATTTCACCCTTTCTTCCAGGAGGAGCTCAAAATATGTCCCACTAAGGGCCAATGACTTGGGAGTCACCCCTTGGGGATCAGTAGTTCACTTCAGCAGTGGGCAGCAGGGCTTAGGCAGATCCAGCTACAAGTCCAGGCATGCCCAATGCAACAGCTCATCTGGGCATTTGGGCATCAGCCTCTGGAACGTATTGTGTAGCTCAGAGCAGGAGGCCAGCTAACTGGCCCTTCGCGTAACTCAGGTGCCTCGGCTCAAGGGACCAGGTCCAGTCTCCTTTTCAGACAGCAGGGCAGGCCTCAAGTAACAGGCCAGTCCTCTGGTAGCAGGGCAGTCTTCCTTCTGTAGTGCCCACAGGTCCAGAGGTATACTGAAGAGTGGTTCTGAGAGTCCAGTATTTATAACAGGTGCCAGCTTTGACAGATGTATGGACTTGTCTGGAATTTTCTGTCTCCCTAACCTGGAACCAGGATGTCTGGAGCCACAAAAACCTAGTGTGAAGGTTTTTTGTGTGTATTTATTTATTTAAAGAGTTTTATGTAGTGCTGGCTAGACCCGAAGGTATCAGAGCGCTTTACATGAGAATCAACAATGTAACAGAAAAAGATCAGCAATTACACAATACATCAAAAAACAATGGCAATACAATTAGGAGAGGTGGGAAAGGAGAGATAAAAGTGGTGGATGGTGCAGGGGAGGTGAGTGAGGGAGGATAAGGGAAGAGACAACAAGGTGAGACGAAAGGAAGTCTGTCTAAAGCCCGACTGGGTAGGTGACGGCCAAGGAGAGAATCCACGGCCTATCTCCCCTATAGCTAAACCAGGTAGCTCCATCGGGCATCAGACAGAATAGTTCAGTCTCGATACATTGAGAGAAAAGAGAAGGAGAGACATAAATAGAGGCAGGTGAGAGAGGGAGGATAAGGGAAGAGACAACAAGGAGACACGAAAGGAAGTCTGTCTAAAGCCCGACTGGGTAGGTGACGACCAAAGGAGGGAATCCACGGCCCATCTCCCATATAGCTATACCAGGTAGCTCCATCGGGTATCAGACAGAATAGTTTAGTCTCGATACATTAAGAGAAAAGAGAAGGAGAGACATAAATAGAGGGAAGATGCGGGAGGAGACGACAGGAGAGACGAAAGGAAGTGCAACAAAGTGGTTCAACAATATAACAAAAAAAATCAACAATTACACATTATAACAAACAATCAGCAAAACAATAGGAGAGGAGAGAAAGGAGAGAGGGAAGTAGTGGGGCTAGGGGAGGTGAGAAAGTAAGGATAAGGGAAGAGACAACAGTAGAGATGAAAGGAAGTCTGTCTAAAGACCAACTGGGTAGGTGACGACCAAAGGAGGTAATCCACAGCCCATCTCCCCTATAGCTAAACCAAGTAGCTCCATTGGGCATCAGACAGAATAGGCCAGTCTCAATACATTGAGAGAGGAGAGAAGGAGAGAAATAAAAAGAGGGAGGAAGCGAGAGGAGAAGACAAGAGAGATGAAAGGAAGTCTGTCAAAAGACCGACTGGGCAGGTGATGTCCAAGGAGTGAATCCCCGGCCTGTCTCCCCTATAGCTAAACCAGGCAGCTCCATCGGTCGTCGGACAAAATAGCTAGATCTCAAATGACGAGGGAAAAATTCACAGATAGAACGGGAGGGGACTAAAGGGCCAGGACAGGTGAGGGTAAAGGTCAGAAGCAGGAAAGTGGAGTAGAGCAGAGTGGGGAGGGGTAGGGGTAGAGGGAGATAAGGTCAGAAGAGACGCAGGAGGGTTTGTTGCGGCTGTCATTTTAGGCAGATACAAGCAGTATTTACATGAGGATCAGAGTTACAGGTTATAAGTTACATTTGTTCCAAGAGCTAAATAAATATAGGAATTAGGAGTGTGACGGGGGAGGGAGGGAAAGGAAGGCGGGAGAGACAAAGGGAAGTCTGCCCAAAGACCGACTGGGTAGGTGACGTCCGAGGAGGGAGTCCCCAGCCCATCACCCCCATAGCTAAACAAAGTAGCTCCATCAGTCATCAGTCAAAATAGCTAGGTCTCAGCTGAAGAGGGAGAGTTCACATAAGGAAGTCCAGTGGATGCACATGTTGGTAACTATAAGCAGGGACAGGGGCCATTAGCTGAAAGAAAGAGAAGAGTAGAGCGGTAGGTGGTAAGGTGAAGGGGGAGGGAGAAAAAGTCAGGAAAGACGCAGGAGAATTTGCCCAAGGACCAGCAATGCAGGATGAGCTCCCAATCGCATGGGAGGTGGGGGGCATAGCAGATTGAGAGTGAAGCGTCATAACACTCTGCAGATAGTTAAAACGCTGGGTGAATATGCGCAAATGTCTCTACAACGAGTGTGTTTATTATGGCCCCCATCTTAGGATCAGGCTACATCAGAAAGAAGCTCCGGAGCTCGTTTCGCGATCCTCAGTGGACTCTGGAGACCGCCATGTCCCCTGCTCAGCCTCCTCTGGGGATGTCACATCCGGCGCTTAGTGGGAGGGGGGCCATCTCGAATTCCCGGTGTCGTGCTGCGGCATTCCTCGCGCAAGTGTGGTCTGTCCATCGCAGGAAGTCCTCCACGTCTTGACCGGTGAGAGGAAGCAGGACGGGCGGGGGGCGGGTAGTGCAACGGCCGGGCTCAGGCAGGACTCGGGCACAAGCAACCCCCCGCGGGTGAATGCGATGCCGCTCAAGGTCGCCGGGCAGCCAGCGGGAGTTAAATTGCGCCAAAGTTCGGGGTCCGCCGTCATCTTGAGGTCAGGCACGGCGGCCAAAAGGCAGCGCCGTCGGGTGCATTGCCGCGTGGAAAAGCCGAGAGCGCCCGTTGCTATTTGCGCTGGTGGCCGGCTCACCTCAGGTGCAAGGGCAGGCACAGGGGAGCTGGAGTCAAGAGGCGGTGTAAAATGCCAGCAGCTGCGGGTAGGTGTTCAGGTCCAAGTAGCAGCCGCCATCTTAGGTTGCAGCTCCGAGAACCGCTCGTGCCGTTCCGAGAGTGCTTCCCCCGAATACAAATTCAGGTGAGAGCCCCAAGCTTGTGCGCTACATATTCCGCTTTCCGATTACGCTTTCCAAGTGTGAAAAGTTACAGCTCCACCCCCTACCTTTAAGTAAGGATGGCCCATCCTGCCAACGCTAGTCCCTCTTTTTTGATAGTGTCTGGGAGGCATACTCAAAAGCCAACTAAGCCTATTCATGTGGGCCTGGAACAGTCGGCAGGCACCAAATGCCAGCTTTCTAAAAGTGTATGACAGAAACAGTGGTTCCTGCGGAAAGGTACTGATCCATATTGATAATATTGTGCTCCATAACAATAATTATGGGTTACTTGGATGTCAGGCGGAAAGGAGACCAAAAACAATTCAGTTTGTGTATACAACTGATATTTCTATATTCTTAGAAAGATATATGAACATGTACAAAAAACAGACAGTTTTTTCGAATAGTGCTTAGTTTCCCCAGTGTAAATGGAACCAAAAAAAGAACAAAAAGGGTCTTGAGTGAATTTGTGACATATACAACTCGGTTTCCATTATTTTGAAATACGACCATCTACAATGATGTAATAATCACAACCAATGAATACAATAGGCAGAGCTGGTCGCTATGGTTCGCTTTGCACAGTTGTCAATGACGTTTCGACTCTTCAAAGGACGTAGGGTCTCATCAGGACCCATCGATGTAGGGACATCTATGATTCAAGGCCCAGATCACAAAATAGGAGCCAAAGAGCATCACTAGAGTAAACAAAAAGGGTGCCCTCAATTTAAAAAATAATAATAATAGTTTAAGCTAAGCTGCTTCAATTTAGGACTTTTGCGAGGGGGAGTGCTGTTCAGTAGCAACTCAATTCCTGGGGCACTCAGGAAAGGTCACTGTTTTTAAAGCTGTTTCTCACATTGCATACAGGCTAGAGATGTTACATCCTCCGTTCTTATGGTAGAAAACATATAAATTCCATTGTTCTGAAATTGATCAGTTATTTCAATGACTGGAAGTGTACAGAAGTAAAGTCTCTCCTCAAAAAGCCCTCCCCAGACCCTACGGACCTCAAAAACTACAGCCCCATCTCTCTCCTCCTTTTTGTGTCTAAAGTCACTGGGAAGATCGTCAACAGCCAACTCACGAACTTCATTGAAGCCAACTCCATCCTTGATTCCTCACAAACCGATTCTGCAGCAACCATAGACGTTATCCGCACCCTCCTAGACCAGGGCCACATGGTGGCCCTCATCTTACTTGACTTTTCTGCAGCCTTCCACACCGTCTCCCACTGCACTCCCACCTCCAGACTCCACAACGTCAGTGTACAGGGAACTACCACCGACTGGATACGATCTTTTCTCACTGACCGAAACCAAAGAATCAGACTCTCGCCTTTGCTCTCCAAGCCCACAGACGTCAACTGCAGAGTACCCCAAGGATCGTCGCTCAGCCCCACACTCTTCAACATCTACATGGCCGCCCTCGCCGACATTGTCAGAAAACATGGGCTCAGCATAGTATCCTACGCCAACGACGACACCCAGCTCATTCTCTCACGAGGCAACCCAACATCACCAAATGCATCTTCCAGGAAGGAATGAAAGACGTCGCATCCTGGATGAGCAGCAGCTGTCTGAAGCTCAACTCGGAAAAGACAGAAGTCCTCGTACTTGGACCACCCACTCAGCCTGGGACAACTCCTGGTGGCCCTCCACCCTCGGCAGCCCCCATACTCCCACAGACCATGACCGCAACCTCGGCATCATGCTAGACTCCTCCCTCACCATGACCAGACAGATCAACGCTGTATCCTCCTTGTGCTACAACACCCTCCACATCCTTCGCTAGACTTTCAAGTGGATACCCACCAAATCCAGAAAGACCATCACCCACGCACTCATAACCAGCAGGCTAGACTACGGAGATGCCCTCTATGCTGGAATCAACAAATTCCTGCTCTAGAAACTTCTGACCATCCAGAACAACTCTGCCAGGCTTGTCCTCAGCATCCCACAACATGAACACAACACCCAACACTTACAACACCTCCACTGGCTTCCCTTCGAGAAAAGATTAAACTTCAAACTACTCACTCACACCTACAAATACCTCCACAAAACTGGATCCCAATACCTCAATGAAAGAGTCTCCTTTCATGCACCCAAGAGAAAACTCCCCTCCGTTGACCTCTCCCTCGCCGAAACCCCACGCATACGCAGAGCCAGAATGGGTGGTAGAGCCTACTCCTACATCGCAGCAAAGACCTGGAACGAACACGCACTCAACATAAGATGATCCCCCACTCTGCAGACTTTCAGGAAGAACTTCAAGACCTGGCTCATCGGCTGAATTGAAGCTGCACGCCCCCCACGCCCCCACCCTCTGAGCCTTGAAACCTTCACGGGTGAGGAGCTTGCTTCACAAATCCTGATTGATTTATTGATTGATTGATTTTCACTGGTGAACCTACATTTTTGTGTAAGTTTACAATTATTTGTTATTATGAAGGTATTTTTGGTAGTATCTTTATGACTGTGGGGTCTCCGCACATAAAAAGTTTGGACAGTCCCATCCTTTGTGAATCAGGTCCTATGTGCCTATCTACCTGTCTACCTACATGCCCGTCTGTGTATCTGTCTTTCTGTCTATCTATCTATCTATCTATCTATCTATCTATCTATCTATCTATCTATCTATCTATCTATCTATCTATCTATCTATCTATCTATCTATCTATCTATCTATCTATCTATCTATCTATCTATCTATCTATCTATCTATCTATCTATCTATCTATCTATCTATCTATCTATCTATCTATCTATCTATATCTATCTATATATCTGTCTATCTATCTATATCTATCTATCTATCTATCTATCTATCTATCTTTGCAACATATCTATCTATATTTGCAAGCCTATCATTCTATGTGTCTGTCTATCTATCTATTTTTGTGTATCTGTTCGTCAGGTCTATTATTCAATCTGTCTCTGTTTATCTATCTTTGCAAGCATCCATCTATCTATATATCTATTTGTTTTTCTTTATGAGCGTCTCTATCTATCTTTTCAACCTTCTCTAGTGGTTATAAAGATTAACAAAATCATTACAAAAAAGCATTAGCAAAGGCAAGAGGCTGGCAGCCAACAACAGATCGACTGGCTTTTTTAGGTCGGTCATTTTTTTTTAAACTTTTGTGTATAACATTGTTACTTATGGGGGTTTTCAGCTGGACTTCATCTATAAGTCTGTTGTTGTGTCAGTCACATTTTCCTTTTACTCACTGGCCACGTCATCCATTGCATTACTTCACTGTGAGTTACAGCATGCTTCTCTTTGACAAGAAGCACATCCACACACAAAGTTTTTCCATTTAGTGTCAGGGATTACTATGGTAATGTGTGCCTTTTTGGACCAACAAAAAATCTTTTTCTTTACAAAATGTTTTTTAGATTGATGTGGGCCTGGCAGCTTCCCCAACAAAATTTTTTGAAAAATCATGACAGAACAAAAAAGAATTGCCAAAGAGAAAAGGCAGGTAGCCAATGCCAGACCTCTTGGTTTTGCCTGGCAACGTATGTTTTAAGTGGACATGTCTGCCAGGTAATCCAAAAGCATGTCTCGGACCTTCAGACCATAATGGTTAACAGGCATTAACAATTTGCATACTGAGAGTTGTGACACTTACAAATATTAATAATAAAACAACAAGGCCCAAAATGTGACATACTGTTTGCTGAAATGCCAGGTGTCACTCAAGACATGGAATGACCTGGTGGCTATGAATGAACCTGATTCATTAGTTAGGAAGCAACATCTTAGGTAGTAGAAATAGACAAGGATATGTAGAAAAAAAATTGAAATACATTCTTCCTTCTTCAATTCCCTATTACTGGCGTATACCATAATCATAGTTTAAGCTTTTTGGATAGTTAATGTATAGAGCAGAATATGTTACCTTCATATCTGTTATGGAATATTCAGAGAAATGTATTTCGATTTAAAGCCGGTTTCTCTCAAAAGAAAGCAAGGGTTGAGATAAGCCTTGGTCAATAGTCCAATACTACAACAAAAAATAACGTAGTGATGACATATGTTCACCCTTTTCTTTTCCATTAAAACAATCATTATCCACCTTATTGATTTTCAGTGAACAAAAGTACAGGCAGGTATTAACCTTAATTGCATTTCATTTACAACTAATGCAGCACTAGGGCATTCACATGTAAATGCCTTCCTGAATTCCTTTACAAGATTTGCAGACGGTGTCACTAAAAGAGTGAAAATCCCATCTTCTTTCTATTTAGAAATACATTATAGCAGTAATAAATGAAATTAACCACACTAAGAGCATTGTAGGAAACAGTAGCTTTACATTTATCAACGCAGCTGGTAACGTTGTAAAGAAACTGCTCAGGTCATTAAGAATCTCCTTGGGGTAACTGTTGTGAGTCCCTGATGGGGGAAAGGATTGCTTACTCTGTACAGCACATCATGCTAAAACCTGCCGTTGTATCACTATGCACAATAAGCCATATTTGCCTACAAAAACGACTGCTCAGACCAAAATAAAACGGAGAGAAATCTTAATTACCATTGCCTAAACACGTCAGTCTGATTTTCAAATAGTTTAAGACAATGTAGTTGATGGACCAGGCATCCTTGGGGTGGTTTCTGACCTAACCTTTTCCCTTCTGACCTCCTGTTTTTGCTTACTTCATTTTTGTTGGCCTTAGGACTCTGTGCACTTTACCACTGCTAACCAGTGCTAAAGTGCTAGTGCTCTCTGCGCAAAACATGTTAACATTGGTTTATCCCCAGTTGGCATATTATTGTAATGCAATGGTTTTAATTAACTTATGCAACTAAACTTCATTATCATTGCCAAGTGACATATTCAATGTACTTATAAGTCCCTAGTAAATTGGTACTATATGTACCCATGGCCTGTAAATTGAGTGCACTGATTGTGCCACCCACTTAAGTAGCCCTTTAAACATGTTATAGGCCTGCCCCGGCAGAGCCTGTGTGTGCAGTTTAAACTGCCATTTCGACCTAGAAAAATTAACCTTTTGCCAGGCCCAAACCTTCATTTTTAATAAATACAATTCACCCCTAGGTTGGGCCCTGGACAGACCTGAGGACAGGGTGCCATATATTTAAAAAGCAGGACATGCACTTTATGGTTTCACGTGACATGGTAGTGAAAGAACTCTTCAATGAGTTTTTCCCTCCCGTAAGGCCTATCTCTCTCATAGTATAACTTTGGAGCTGCCTTATTACATTTTACAGGTGTAATTTCGAAATAGGAAGAGATAGCCAGTTCATGTTTGGTGTCTAATTTAAAATCCTAATGTATGGTGAAGTCAGATTTTAAATTACAATTCTGAAAATGCCACTTTTAGAAAGTTGGCCTTTTTCTTGTTTTAGCCATCTGGTGCCTGCAGCCTGTCTCTGTATCACAAGACTGGGTATTGGTGAAAATTGGGCTTTGTGTATTCTTCCTAGACAGCCACACACAGTGGGAGATTAGGTGTGACTAGAAGGGCCATCACTGGCAGGACGAGAGGGAGGAGTTGGTTACATATCCACTTACACTTAAATAGGCTGTGTCCTGCCTCCACTCAAAGGGCTGCATAACCCCTGTAGTTAGTATGAAGCCAGAGCAGGGAAGGTAGGGCATCTGTGCACTTCAAAGGCGAGCCCCTAGAAGTTTCTCCCCACTTCAATGGCACAACCGTGCATAAAAGAAGGACACCAGACGTCAACTCTTCAATACACTTCTGGACCTGTGATTAACCTGCCAGTTAGAAGGACCGCTGTGCCGCTGAAATGACTGCCACTCTGCCGGTCTGCTGCCCTGAAGGACTACTGCTCTGATGGACTGCCGCAATGCTGTACTGACCTGCTGCCTTTTGCTCCCTTGCCTGGGTGAGAAGGACTGGACCTACATCTCTTGAATTCAGAAGTCAGAGAGACTCCAAAGACTCGTTAGCGGGCCTCCTGAACAGATGCCTCAGGGTTCCAACAACCTTGGACCTAGCACCTAGACTCTGCCATCCATGAGTCCTGCCCTCCCAAGTGGTGCCACCTCAGTCCTGGGCCCTTGGAAGTGGGTCTGAAGGTGCTTCAGCCAAACCCAGCGGTGGTCCTCATCGGAAGCGGCGCAAATCAATGCAAAACCCTGCAAAGCGTTGCCACACAGCTGCCAGCTCATCGGAAAATACATAAAGCAACACCAAGCCTCGCAAAGCCTCGCCACACAGCTCTTTGGAACCAATGCCGGATGATGCAAACTATTGCAAAGCAACAATGTACAGTCCACGCATGAGGATCTAAGGTACAGTATTTATTGGTTCTAAATGGGGGCCCTGCAGCTGGCCTGCACTCTATCGCGGTCAGTCTGAACTTGTGACTTTGCTCCGGTTCGTCGCGACCAGATAATCACAATTGCTGCTTTGTGCTTTTATACACTACTTTAATTGAAATATTTAAAATTGCATATCTTCGGTTTTAATGATTGGGAGTTTTTAGTTTTGTTCTTCTTTTATTTATTAAATCATGCTCTATTTTTCTAACCTGGTGCAAGCAAGCTATCAAGGGGATGAACACAGGTTAATGCGGGGTGTGCTTGTGCCTTACCCTTACTAGGATTGGGGTGCTGCTTTACTAAGGCTCACACTCCAGTCAACCAGTAACCCAATATCAAAAACTAGTGACGAGTGGTGAGGATAGGACTGGTTTTTCTGCTGAGCCTTACAGTGATTTGGTGTACAGTACCATCCCATATCTAACAGCAATTCAAGTTTCAAATTCTCCCTAATTGAACTCTTGTTTTTTAAATTCATTCCTACTGTACCTGACTGTTTGTGTCTAAGATCCCACCTGAAAAAGATGGAGTTTGAGCTTGTCCACCTGGAGAGCTACACAGTGGCTCAGCTCAAGGAGTTTTGACAGGAGAGGGGGCTTCCCACCAAAAGGAGCATAAAGAGTTGAAGCTCCAAAAGGCCTCGTTGGCAGTCATAAAAGATGACCAGAAGAAAGAGGAGGATGAGGATGGATCAGTGCCGGGCCTACAGGAGGGTCTTGGAATGCAACCTGTTGTGGAGGGGTAACCTACTCCCAGGATTGGAAATCTCCCCATGCAGAAAGCAGAGTATCCTCTCATAACCTGTCCCTGGAGGAGCTGACTGAAAGGAAGGTAGAGGGAGAGTACAGGCTAGATATGACCGATCTCAAGGTGGAAGAAAACCCACTAGTCATGGAGGAGATAATTACTTTCGAGCATCTGGCTCATGATAGGAGCCTTAAGGAGCTGGACATCAAGGCCAGCAGTGATGGTGGCAGCATTTCTACAGTGCTCAAACGAGACAAAAGGGTCCATGTGCCTAAAGGTCTGGTGCCTGACTTTGTTGTGGGGGACAATATTGATAAGTGGTTTGGAGCTTATCAGGTTGTCTTACAGATGAACCAGATCCCTGAACAGGATTGGGGGCTAATGTGTGGAGTCATATCCCTAGTGAACGGAGGGACATCATACTGGCCCTACAGAAGGGAGACAGGATGAGGTATCCCCAATGAAGGAAGCCTTTGTCTAGAAAGTATGGTCCGACTCAGAGAAGTTGAAACAGAGGTTTAGGGGCAGTCAAAACCTGGCCCAACCTACCTGGGTGGATTCTGTAGATATTCTTTGCAAGGCACTGGATGGTTGGTTAAAGGCAGTGAAGTAAAGTATTATCAGGGGCTGTACAATTTGATTGTAAAGGAGCACCTGTTCAGTCTTTATTTAGCAGATCTGCACCCCACCTGATCTCAGGCGAGCTTACTAGGGAGGAGGACTGCTGGGTCAGACCAAGGTACACAAGAAGGTATCTGGAGGATTACCACAAGGAAGTGCATGGGCCTCATCAGAGGAATGAGGGGGTAGTCAAGCAAACAAATGGTTCTCTAAAGGGCCCAAACTAGTCCCACGTGGTTGTATGTTCTTACAACGCATTCCGTTGCAACGCATGCCTTTACCACGCATGTGTTACAACGGAATGGTATTTCAACGCATAACCTTTTCCTCTAATTCTTGCGTGGTGACGTCGTACGTCGTTAAGAGGAAGCAGAAGTTTCTTTCTGTTTCCTCTTAAACGTCGCCGATTGCCTGCACATTCTGACCTGATTTCAGGTAAGGTTTTTTTGGGGGGGCGACCCTCCCCAAGCCCCCCTTTTTTCATTTGAACCTTTACCACATATGCCTTTACTACATACCTCGTAGTAAAGGTATGCGTGGTAAAGGCTTTCGTGGTAACCACGCATGCGTTGTAATGCATGCGTGTTTAATGTATTCGTGGAAACGGCTGCGTTGTAGTGGCCGTTTCCCGTCCCACGTATCAGGTCTACTATTGTCCAAAGGAGAAACAGAAGAGGTGGTTCCCTGACAGTAATTTTTATTTATTTATTTATTTATTAAGTTTATAGAGCGCGACAGCTACCCGTGAGGGTTTCCCGGCGCTAATTGACTGAAGCAACCTAACACCAAACAAGGAAAAAAAAAAACCTACTGATTAAAGAGTCAGGTCTTCACTGCTCTTCCAAAGCGAGCATGGCTGTCCTCCATATGAATAGCCAGTGGGAGGGAGTTCCAAAGTCTGGGTCCTAGATTAGCAAAGGCACTAGCACCCATTCTGGACAGTCTGAACTTGGATACCCAGAATAGGTATTGAGAAGAAGAGCGGAGAGAACAAGAAGGGATATAGGGCTTAACAAGAGACTGAAGGTACAGAGGAGCTACACCCGCCTGAAGTAAGTCTTCAGGGATGGCACACCTAAGTGCTAAGAGTGACAACAGGAAGTGGATGCCAAGTTTCCCATGCGGGCACAGCTCCCTATTAGTAGGTAATCAGTGGGTTGGTTAGTATTGCGCTTTGGGAGGAGATTGTCCCAGTTAGTGGGGAGATAGTGTAGAGGGAACAGTAGTGGCCTTGACTGATAGAGAGATGTTGCAGAGAACTCACACGCCTAGTAACACTAGGAAATACAGGCAGTGGGTCACTATCAAACATCAAGGGCAAAAGTGTGGAGGTTTTGAAAGACACTGGAGCTAGCATGACAACCATCAGATGCGACCAGGTGACCTCCGAGCAGGTAGTCGCTAAAGGATTCCACCAAGTTGTTGCAGATGACAACTATGAGAGTCACTGTCCAGAGTCTCTGATTCCCTTTCAGTGGGGGGTTTCAGGTTCCTTGTGGGTAGCAGTGAGTCTGTCCATGCTTGTGGATTGTCCAAATGGAAGTAGCTTGGAGCACTCCATCTGGAAGGATGTGGCACTCAGGTCCCACTTGGAGATGTTAGGGTTGCCTGGGGGGATTGCCTGACCACTTGGTCCATGGAAGCCTGAGACGATAGTCAGAAGGGCCCGAAAACCGGGAAAAATTGCCCAGGTGCTTGCCACAAAGAGGAATGGCAAAAAAGTACAGGTAACTTGCTCATGAAACTCGTACGGTCCAGGAGAAGGCTGAACCTGAGGGGGAAATTCCAGAGCCAACAGGAGACAATGTTACTGCCCTGGAAAACCTACCTGAGACGGCCAACTGGCCAACGTGAGGAACTATTTTCTCTCTCTCCATACTTCTCCTCCTATCCCATCCCATACCTCCTTTGTTCTTTACCAGATTCGTTTGTCACCAGCCCTTTTTCTTTCTCTCTTTACTGCCTACATACCACTGCCCCCACCCAATACATCATGATGGGACCTCCTTCTTCTGCATGCATTACTTTTATGATCATTTCAGTATGGTCACAGACATGCAGTGTATGATACTGACCATCAAAAATGGGGTATAATCATGTAACAATCCTGACAGTGGAGCCGGCTAGAGATCTTCCATCATAAATGCAGTGATTGCCCTGTTCACTGGTGTTCACTGGTGTTCCATTGCCGACCACTTGTATATGAGGTCCCCCATCTGTGCTGTATGTGTTAGCAGACAGTTACAGTTTTCAGAGGAAGGCACTAACTTTGTCTCTGCTGCTTAAGAGGTCACATACAAAGCAAGCCAGCTGACTTATAATTCTGTGTGAAGAAATTGATTAACTGGAAAGGGTCTTTTATAATCTTTTATAAACTGTATCTGGATTCACATCCATATATGTATTTTAGATTGCCCAATGCAACATTCGGGGGCATATTTATGAGTTCCCTGCTCCTCCGGAGCTTCAATTATTGTGACGCTGCAGCAGCACAAACTACAAAATCATATTTATGAGGTGACACAAAGCCACTTTGGTGGCTTTGAATGGCCTCATAGATGTGGAGTAAGGCAAGGCAGAGCAAATCCAACAGGGCCTGGCCTGGTCCCCCTCCCAGCTGGGTTTGGCCGGGTGTACCCATCCCCCAGGGCCCACCCTTACAAAATAACTGGGAGAGGGCATGTGTGGCCCCCCTCCCAAGGCCCAGTTTAGACCCCAGATACCCCATCCCCCGAAGCCCGGCCATAATATTAAGTGGGATGGGGCACTCGGCCCCCCTCCCTGGCCAATTTCTTCCCCAGCACTCTATCCCCTGTAGCCAGGCTGAAAAAGCAAAGAAGAGGGAGGCCCCCTTCCAGAGCAAATAATGGCACTGGGGATGGGCATTCAGAAGGGCGAAACAGCTATGTCTCAGAGTGCCCACCCCCTGCCTGCACCACAGGAAACCTGTGTTTGCTCTCTCTTGGCTGGAGAAATTTCAAAGCTCCAGCCAAGCCAGAGCAAACACGTAGTATGATCCCAGCAGAGGGAAGCTTCAAAAATGCTCCCACCAGCTGGGAGCAGACTTCAGATCTGTTTCCTTGCATGCAGTAATGTAATCATATGTTATGTTATAGGTATTTCTAAAGTGCTGCAATTACCCGAGGGTGTCCTGGCACTAACCACTATTCTCTGAGCAAATAAAATAGGAGGCAACGTTACAGGTTAAAAAGCCAGGTTTTCAGTCCCCTCCTAAACAAGAGGAGGTCGGTGGCATTTCTCAAATATAGGTGAATGCCATTCCAGGCCTTTACTGTGCAAACAGTAAAGCTTCTCCCACCCCATGAGGCTTTTTTAATGGGTGGTATGTGCTGTTTCAAGTAATCTGGGCCAGTGCCTTGGAGTGCCTTGTAAACGGTGCCTAGAGCTTTAAAACGCACCCATTTTCTAACCGGCAACCAATGAAGTTTTTTGATTTCCTTAGTAATAGGGGCAAATTTGGGTGTGCCAGTAAGCAACCTTTCTGCCGCATTTTGCAAAAGTTGCAATTTATTAAAAAAACTTTCCTGTATATTTAAATAAAGGCTGTTACAATAATCAATCCTGGACAGAATGAGTGCAGTAACTACAGTCAGCTGGCTATCAGCCGGCAAGAAGGGGAGAGTTTTCTTAATCATTCCGGTTGCATAGGAGGTAGTTGATGCCACTGCTTTGATCTGGTCACCAAAGTTGTGTTTGTCATCAATTATGACTCCTAGGTTTTTTACTTTCCTTTTAGGAATAGGGAGAGTCCCCATAGCTTCTGGCCACCAATTTGGTGTCCCGAAGTTGGGATTATTTCCAAATAAGATGACCTCCGTCTTTCCTGAATTCAGTTTTAGACAGTTTTGTAACATCCACCTACCGATTGCTGCCATACATTCATGGAACCGTTTTTTGATTCCTGCCGCCTATCCCAGCCACAGAGCCACCACAATTTGTGTGTCGTCTGCATACTATGTCAGGCTGAAGCCAAAGGAACCAACTAAAAAAGCTGGGGAAGATACATATACATTGAAAAGAGTGGGGCTAAGCGAAGACCCATGTGGCACTCCGAAGGCAAAGAAAAAGGTCTAGAATGAAATTCACCCAGAGCCACAATCCGGAATCTGTCCATCAGAAAAGATTTCTGGAGCTTGCATGCTTCACCTTTGATTCCACATGGCAACAAACGGTCCAACAATACATCATGATGGACCGTATCGAAGGTTGCAGAGAAGTTCAACATAATTAGAGCAGCCTTACCTCCCCTATCCAAGGCCTCCCCTATCTCTTCCGTGGATTTTATAAGGGCTGATTCTGTACTGTGCCCTTCTCTGAACCCAAATTGAGTGGGATCTAAAACTTGGGTATCAAGTAGAAAGGTGCTAAGTTGCAAGTTCATGGTTTTCTCAACCAATTTCTCAGGTGATGGGAGGTGTGAGATTGATCAGAAATTATTAGGCTCCTTTGGGTCCAAGCTGGGCGTCTTTAACAGAGGCAATATAGAAACAAGCTTCCAAGATCTAGGAAAGTGCCCTGCATCAAACATTGCATTGAACAGGGAGGTAAGTAAAAGGGCCATGGGAACTGGGGACGTTTGATTACTGAGAATGGACAGGAATCATAGGGTGAGCGTGATCTTGCGGACAGGAGAAGCTTTGCAGTGTCAATTATAGACAGTGGGGCAAACTTGTCCACAACTGGCCTCCTTCCCTCCATCAAAGCTACAACTCCTACCGGGCTTGGGTAACTAAAATCCAAGAAGAAGACCTCCACCTTGTTCAAAAAGAAACTAGCGATAGCATCGCATAGTTCCTGACTCGCCTGAATTTTCGTCGGGCTGGGTGATGCCAGACTCGATACAGTTTTAAAAAGTTGTGTGGCAGAATTTTTTGCTGAATTAATTTGGTTTGTAAAGAACTTTTTCTTTGCTTCAAATATGAGTTGCTTGTAGATGGCAAGACTGTCTTTTTCTCCTCTTCCTTATATTCTTTCCTCCAGCTCTGCTGTAGAGACTTACAGGAGAGCTTTTGTTTCCTCGGTTCTTCTGAATTCCAGGGGGCCTTTGGTTGAGACCTTTTAGGAAACAAAAATTTGACTGGGGCTAGTTTATTACAGGCTGTTTCCACCCAAGTTGTATAATGAGTTGTGACCTCCTCTACTTCTGAGGGTATCTGATCAGCAGATGCCATAAGTGCATCTTGTAAGTCTGCACCCTCTATTTTGTTCCAGGCCTTGCTTTTAAACTGAATCCTAGTGCCCCTCTCTGTAGTGCAGTGAACGGGAAGGGCTAACTCAGATTGTACAGCAGCATGGTCTGTCCAGGTAAGAGGTAACAAACGTGTACAGGAGTTGAGGGTGGTTTGAAAAGATTCCGTCCAATGTGTGTCCTGCCACGTGGGTAGGGCCCGTCACCTACTGGCTTAGGTCAGCACTCTTCATCATGTCTATAAGGTGCACTGTATCTGGTTCCTTCAAGGTTTCCAGATGGTAATTAAAATCTTCCATGATGGTAAAGGAATCTGTACAGAGCCCCTCTTCCAGCAAATTACCAATAGATTTTCAGAAAAGTTCTCCTAGGTCCTGATGGTCTATATATGAGAATGCCCTTAAACAAGTGGTGATGTGATAGACTGAACCTAAAGGAGAGAGCCTCACAGGCTGAATTGGAGGCTATATGAAAGGCAGCCTTAAGTGAATTATGATAAATCATGGCTACCCCCTCCTAATTGGCCTGTTTGAAATTTGACAGAGAAACCCCAGCAGAGTAGCTTTTACAATATCAGGGCCTGAGCTTTCATTTGTCCATGCTTCAGTAATAAAAACAATTTTAATATCCTCGCCCTCTATAAGCGAGGCACACTTAACACTATGCTTCACCAAAGACCTGGCATTGAGCAGTATGCATTTTGCCACAGTTGTGTTAGGCTCCACCGTTTAAAAAAAAATCATAATTGGTGGGCTTAATAGTTAGAAAGCTAAGTCTGGGCAGAGTAGAGTTGTAGTTGGGGCAGGTTATCATAAAAGGCACAGGCCTTGTGGTAAATGTGAGACACAGACAGCCATTGGACTTACCGACTGGCTTAAAATCCAATAATTGTGACCTTGAATACCGCGTGATGGTGGCCTCACCTGGGTATAGTCGGGTAGAGGTGCTGGAGCTGAGCACGGGCCATGCGCGGACGGGCGCAGACGGACTTGCCTTTGGTGCACCAGCGGCGTGCTGGCGGCGTGCCCGCTGCGCACATCAGCTGCGCGGTCGCGTCAGCACTTCTATTTGTAGTGTCAGGGGGAAAACTAGCCCGCTGACCTACAGTACCCCCAAAATTGCGACCCTGCTCCACAAGAGTCACGGAACCACCGATGTCTGTACTCCCCCAAAACACACTCTCAAAATGATCCCAACTCCTCCTACAGTTAGCAGCAATACAATGAAACAAAGAACAGGTAAAAACCATTTCTGTCTAAAATTCAATTTATAAAATGCGTTAAAAGAAGTTATGACACTCGGTGCAATTTAAGAAGTGCAAAAACGCTAAAGGTTGTCTCCCGGCTCAAACCTCAGGAGTTAGTGGTGCTCCTGCAATGTGGAACAGGTAGCATATCTGAATATTTCTCCCTCTCACAGAGAGCAGCACTTTTAGCTGCTCCCTGTAGTTGGGAGCATTGCCGGCTCCCAATGGATGTGGGAAGCTGGCAGGGGAGGTGGGGGCCTTAGGAGTCCCCCATGGCCCCAACAAGGAGATGGTGGGTACCTTGGGTGGACACCAGGCCAACCACCCTCAGTTAGCCAGGCCCCAGGGGTGGAGTCCCAGAGCTAAAAGTGGCCTGGGGAGGTTCTGCGTGCCCCTCTCCCCCTTTAATTATTGGCCAGGTCAGGGAGAATAGGGTCCCCGGGCTCATATCTGCCCAAGAAGGGGTGCTGCGTGACCCCCTCCCAATTTACCAATTGACTGGTCTCCAGGGATGGGTTCCTGGGGCTGAAATCAACCCTGTGAAAGGGCTTGTGTGCCTCCTCCTAGTTCCTACAAGGTGCCAGGCCTCAGTAGATAGTGTCCCCCAGGCTGAAAATGTCTCAGGGTTGGAGGCTACATACCTCCCTCCTTCGATATTACAGTGGTGAGCATGGGGTCCCCGGTGCCAAATTGACCCAGAGAGGTAGACACATGTCCCCCTTCCCCACAAAATATGCCAGGACCCAGGGCATGGGGTCCTCAGGCCAAAATCAGCCCAGGTAGGGGGGCTGCATGCCCCCCTCCCTGGTTGGCTAACTTTGGGGGTTGACCGCAGACCAGGCCTTTCGGCCAACTCCCCGCTGTGCAAGGCCAAAGGCTGTGCTTGCCATGCTGTTGGCTGCATGTGGAGGAGTTGGTTGCCCAGCTGCCAACCTCCCACGGTGCATGGCCAAAGGTTGTGCACTGTCACCTCTGAAGGTAGCTGGGCGCTGTGTCTAAGCCGAAGAGCCAGCTCTTGAGCTTCTTCCTGAAGTCTGCCAGCAATGGGCTGTACGAAGTTGGAGGGGAAGGTCTTTCCAGGTCTTGGTAGCGATGTAGGAGAAAGAGCGACCCCTGCTGTGGCTGTGACGATGTGGGTGGTGAATGCAATGGTGAGTTAAGAGGAGAGCAGGTGTCTAGAGAGTTGGTGGAAGTTCAGTCGTTGGATGAAGTAGGCAGGTCGTAGGCCATGGAGGGCTTTGTGGGCAACAGCGAGGATCTTAAACTGCCATCTCTTCTCGTTGGGGAGCTTTCTGTATGGTCTGAAGTCTTTTAAGCAGCTGGGTGGAGATGCTGGCGTAATGGGCATTGCCATACTCAAGACGGCTGGTGACAAGAGCCAGTGTGGCGGTCTTTCTGGTGTTGGTTGCGATCCATCTGAAGATTGCGGGGAGCATATGAAGTGTGTGGAGGCAAGAGGAGGCGACTGCATTGACCTGTAGTTTCATGATCAGTTGGCTGTCAAGGATGATACAGAGGCTACGTACATGGTCAGTTGGAGTGGTTGCAGGTCTGAGTTCTTGCAGGTCACCAGCTGTATTCCCATGCAAAGGTGTTCTTCCTGAAGATCTGTTTGTCGGTTTTGTTGGAAATGAACAGGAGGCCATTGTCTCTCATCCATTCGGCTATGTTGGTCATGGCGGTGTGATGTTTGATTTGGCATTGGAGGGGTCCTCAGTGAGTGAGAGGATGAGTTGAGTGTTATCTGTTTAGGAAATTATGTTGAGTGCATGGGATCTGACTACGTCTGTGAGGGAATCATGTAGATGTTGAACAGGGTGGGGCTGAGGGATGATCCTTGTGGCACACCACATATGATGTCTTTGGGTGCAGAGGTAGAAGGATTGCCATTGGATGCTCTGTGTACATCCTGTAAGGAAGGAGGTGATCCTCTTGAGGGTGTCTTGCTGTATGCATATGTTGTAGAGTCTGATGATGAGGGCGTTGAGGGAGATGGTGTTGAACACTGCAAAGAAGTTTAGGATGATCAGGGCCACAGTTTCCACACGGTCGAGGAGAGATCTGGTGTCATCTGTGGCTGTATTCAGCATGGTCTCAATGCTGTGGTTGGCACGGAATCCTGATTGTGAGGCATCCAGTAGGTGGTTTTGTTACAGGAATTTGGCAAGCTGCTGTTTGATGGCTTTCTCGAGTACTTTGGATGAATAGGGGAGCAGGTAGATTGGTCAATATTTTTTGGTCGGCAGAGGCTTTCTTTAGGTGGGTTCTGACGTCTGCGTGATTCCATCTGTCCGGGAAGGTTGCTGTGGAGATGGAGGTGTTGAGGATGCTGGTGAGAGGTGTACTGATTGGGTTGATTGTGAAGTGATGGGGGCAGGGGGCAGTGGGCATCCCGGGAGTGGATGGAAGACATGATGGCTGAGGTGGTTAGGATGGTGAGCAGAGAACAGGTGGTTACGGTTTGGCTGATGTTCACTGGTTGTTTGAGGTTGTTCGTGTTGAGGGTGGCAGTTTTTTTATGTTGTTGATCTTGCTGTGGAATTAGTCTAAAAGGGTGTCACAGAGTTGGGTGAGGCCGATGTTAATAAAATGTTCTAGAGGACGATGGAGTTGGTGTCGTGGGGGTCATTGATGCGGAGGTTTAGGTCACCGATTATGATGTAGTGGTGAGAGTCGATTGCTGGGGGAGGAGATGAGGTTGAGGATGGCGTAGCAAAATGTTGCTTGGGGTCCCGGGGATCTGTGGGTGAGGATGCCTCTAATTGTGGTCTTCGGGTCAGTTTGCAATAAGAAGTTGAGGTGTTCCATGAGAGCCAGGGGGTTATCTTTGGTGATGGTGCAGCAGATGGTTTCTGTTAGAAATGGAGGTCTCTAGTTGGCAATGGTTTGCATCTTTGTCCAAGTAGAGGCCCTTACTTCTGGTCAGGATAAGGGTGACACACTCCTAAAATAACCCCTGCTCACCCCCTTGGTTGCTTGGCATGACCAGTCAGGCTTATCTCAGATGTAGTGTGTGAAGTATTTGTACATAATCAGCAGTATAACAGTGAAAACACTACAAAAGGACAACACACTGGTTTCAGAAAAATAACAAATTTTTTGTGCGTAAACAAGACCAAAACAATAAAAGACCAACATAAAGTAATCACAAAGAGGCACTTTACAAGTATGACTTAAAAATGCAGTTCCTTGAAGTCTGCAGCTCCATCCGGTGCTACAGCGGTACTGAAAAAAACAGAATCCAACAGTTCCGGCTGACCCCTTCGGAGTGGACCAGTTTTAGTGTCAGCAGACTCGTAAAGAGTACCTTTGGTTCTGGCCAACCACATCGGTACCTCTGCGGTTGCGATGTGAAGCGTAACGGTGCGGCATGTGGTGTCTTCAAGTCACGGTGCAGGCAGTGGCTCAGTGGCAGTTGCCCAGCAGCATTGGTGAGACCAGGACTGCAGTGCGGAGTGAGGTGGTGCTCATGGTGGTGCTGACAGGTCACAGTGCAAGCGACAGTTCCGGTTGATGAAAGCTAGCATCGGTCTGCACAGACTGCAGTGTGGCATTGGGCGGTGCATTGTGTAACTTACGAGCGGTATCCCCAAATCACAGTGTGGTCATGGGTGTCATGGTCAGCAGGCAGCGATGTCGTCGATGAGACAAGGGCGGCGGAGTGAAGCAAAGCGGAGCAGATCCCAGAGGTCGCAGTGCAAGCAGCAGCTCAGTGGTGGCGGCGGTCATCCTCGTCGGTGAGAACAGGGTTGCGGTGCAAAATGCGTCAGTGCCCTCTGCGGTCCTTCAGGACACAGAGTTTCACAGCGGTTTTGGTTACCGTGTTAGCTACTTTCCCTTTGAGATAAGGAGGGCAGAGAGTGTCTGTGCTCAGCCCAAACGAGTTCTGTCGTCTCTGGTCCAGATTCCAGGCAGTTGGTGGAAAAAGCATTACCCAAGGCAGACCGGACCCTTTCAGGTGTCAGGGAAATCTTCTCCCACCACTCTAAATGCAGACCAGGCCTATTCTGGTGCTAGTAAAACTCCTCCCTCAACTCTGAGTCTAGCCCAGGTCTATTCAGCCCAGCCCTGACTCATCCAGGAAAGGCAGTACACACATCGAACGCCCCAGTGGCTGTCTGAAAGAGAATTCATATCCCCAGCCCCTGTCTCTCCAAAGCCAGACAGTTAATCCACAACCCAGCAGAGGATCACAGGATGGCTAAGCAAGAAAATACCCACTTTCTAAAAATAGATTTTCAAACACACAACATAAAAATCATCTTCACTAAAAGATGCATTTTTACATTCTGCGTTCAGCCATACTAAACTCCATTCCTCCATCTCGTCTCATTGAGAAGTTATACTTATAAGATATTTTAAATAAACTCCCAATCTATCCTATGGGACAGATAGCCTTTCAATCGTGAAAAATGAAATACACTGTATTTCATTATCAGGAAATGTCACACACCAGTGCATCTCCTACCTTTCACATACACTGCACCCTGCCCACAGGGGTATATTGGCCCTACCTGAGGGGTGTCTTCATGTAAGAAAAGGGAAGGTTAGGGCCCGCCAAGTAGATGCACTTGCCAAGCTAACATGACAGTCCCAACTGCGAACATACACTGCAGTGGCAGGAGGTATGAGAACCCTTTGAAAGGCTGCTTGTGTGGTGGCACAATCAATGCTGCAGGCCCACTAGCAACATTTGATTTACAGGCTCTGGGCACACACATTGCACTGTACTAGGGACTTGGTAGTATATCAAATAAGACAATTTTGGAAACTCCAATCCATAACAACAATTTACACAAAGGGCATATGCACTTTAGCACTGAACAGCAGTGATAAGGTGCCAGAGTCCTAAAACCAACAAAAACAGGGTCCAAAACAGGTCAAAAAGCAAAATTCTGGCAGTAAACCCGTTGAAAAAACTAGTCTAACAGTTTCCTTGAAGATGATGGCGATACTTCCGCCTTTTTTTGTTGGCCCGGTCTTGGTCTATAATCTTGTAGCCTTCAGGCTTGGCGTTGGTGATGTCAAGGTTCGAGTAGGGTTTGAGCCATGTTTCGTGATGAAGGCAAGTGCAGGGACCGGGACTGCAGGCCCAGTACCTTAAGCTGGAGGTCAGGTGAAATTGGGTTGGCCCAGCCCAGCCTTCTCTGGGCTCTGAGTGGTGCGAAGGGGTCTGTCCTTGTCCCGGGCTTTGCTATGGCGCTGGCCACGTGGGTCCCATTGCGAGGGAGGTGGCATGGGAGACTTAAAGTTTCCTGGCCAAGAAAAACATAAGCAAGGAAGCTCCAAGGTAGCAATACCTTGCTAATCACCCTATATATTACATCACTCATCGCATCTTCTATCACATCATTGATAATATCACCACAACATTTAGTGTAAAATTATTGATGAGAAAGCTGTGCATAGTGGAGGCGCGAACTTTAGTTACATTATGGCATGAGTTATAGTTACTTGAGATAACTCTAACTCTAACTGCGGGATCTCTATGGTTTTGTGTGTGTAAAATCTGAACCTAACTATAACGTCAAAGTAACCTATGGTTTTTTAGTGAATATATATTTATATTTGCACATCTCTGGTTGCAATGAGATGTGATTACAATGATGTAGTTTGGAAACATAAGATACCATGGGCCTGATTCACAAAGGTAAACTGCGACGTAAATCTAACTTCACAAAGGGCACGTAGTAGAAGTAAAGTTAGACTTATGTCTCGGATTTACTTACGTTTTGTCTCAGTTAGACTTAAGACCAAAACTTAAGTTAAACTGAGACTAAAGTCTTTTGTCTCAGTTTAACTTAAGTTTTGGTTGTCAGTCTAACTGAACAAAACGTAAGTAAATCCGAGACACAAATATAGCTTTAACTACTAGTAAATGTCCTTTGTGAATACTTAAAGTTGTAAACTTAGAAGTTTGCCTCAGTTTACCTTTGTGAATTGTTTCAAAAAGGGGGTGGTGATGGACAGAGTATCTGAGTTAATCAGAACACTCCTACCCAGTCAACAGATCAGGGCTTGATCCATCACCGTTTTTTAGCTCACTGCACCATCCCAGTTCAGAACCTGGCTATATGCAAATTAGTCTGTCCCTGGCCCAGTGCATCATGGGAACAGGGCATGAGGAAAAGTAGAAAATGACTCACTCTCCCCACCAGGGATCTATCCAGCAGTTTGCATAATAAAGCAGCAAAGGAATTGAAAGGCAATCTGTAAAATTAAAAGACATCTTTATTATAATTAATTATGAGGCTTCGTCGTCCAACCGTAGTTTTACAATTGAAAGAGGGAGCCTGCCTGAGCTTTCTCAGGCAGGCCTTTTATACAAAAAGTTTGGCCCTAGGCTCACATTCTTGCTGTGAAACACATCATTGTAGGTCGCTCCCATGGTACCATAACAAAGCAGGCTATAATTATGAATTCCATTCTACTTGCCCGAACTGACCAACCCATCTTCCATCATGAACATATGTCAAACTTCACATATTTTCCTGTGCAGGCCGGAGAAGCTCACAATAGAACTGGTTTCCTCCCCATCATATAAACAGTCACCTCCCCATTGTAAAAGCCCAGAAGCAGAGAAACAGAGCCAGGTGTGGAAGATAGAAATGTAGGATAAGGGGTGCTTGTGGGTCATAAACAGGCATGGCTACTGTATTCGGCCTTCTAATCTTGCTCAGGCCAATGTACACAACAAGTTGCTCAGATCTATAATATAGATTGACTAGAGGGCATGGACTGGTTTGGTGAGGCCAACATCACGTAGGCAGATTCAGCCTGTTCAGGTCAAATGGGAGTCAGGAAGAACTCAAGCTAAGGAATACGTGTCCTTTAAGAATCATTGGCTCATGTATATGCCTATGTAAAGGGCAACAACTAAAATGGACGCTGCTCACAACCTGGAGACCTGTGGGCTCAGAATGAATTTGTCAATAACTTCTGCATTCATCATTGTATCGTGATGAAAATACACACACATATAAAACTTGCCATTTTCGTTTCTCTGATATCAAAATCATAGCAGAATAATGATATTTTAAACACAGGTTCAGATTTCAAAGAACCTCAGACGCCCCTTTTGCCCTTACATAGGCAATAACCTATACTCACGCTAGTCTGGGTCCAGATCTATATTTTATAAAAATCCTCAAGATGTTACTGAAGCATAATCCTATTACCTAGCGTCTCTCTCGGGACAGGTCTCCCTACACACGCAGTAGAACAAAGGCCATATATGGCAGGACAAAAATAGGGAGTGCCTCTATCTGTAGTATGTGGTACAAGACCGCACACCCAACAATAAGTGATGTCCAACTACTAACTGGTGTTGATGAAAACGATACAAAAGGAATTATCAGTAAACTCTGATCTCCTAACTATCCGTGTTCGGGAAACATCTGGAAAGATGCAAAGAAGTAGAAGAAAGACATAGGTGTGGGAGGTGGGTGCAGATGTGAATTGGGCAGAGAAAAAAACAAACAAACAATCCTACCCATAAAAGACAACGCCATGTTTAAAACACACTAGAAAACACGTCATTAGGAACATATAAACAAAGCAGTGACCGCTATTACAAATGAATCATAATTTTCCACAACCCTAAGCAAACGTAAATCCTAAAATTATCTAGTACATTTTAGGTATTCTTATGCATTTCTGTAATTCATCATATGTTCAAGTGAAACAGTGGTGACTCTCATTAATGCTCTGAGGTGAAAAGGGGGTACTCTTTCACAGAAAATGGACGTTATTCTGCTTCAACTCAAGGGAATAGTACTTTAAAATAATGCTAGCAAAGCTGCAAAAATTAGTTTCCAAACTCCAATTCTAGACAAGCTCACAGAAAATACCCAGAGTCCGTCAAAGCCTCTACTGGTAGGCTTCTATTGTCCATCAAATCCGCTTCCAGTGTCTTCTTCGCGTTGGGCCTCTCCATTCAGGCTCTTCATGACTCAGTAACCTGTTGGAGTGCCCTCTTGGCAAACACTCATAGCTCAATTACAAAGTCTCAATGTCTCAAGGCAGTGCACCAGTGTCTCTTCTTCGTGGCAGATACTACAGATGATGCGCCCTTCATTGATCAAGGGCACAAAGCATTTCATGCAGATCCAAGCACTACTGAAAAACAAGCCAGCAAGATCAGCAGCACTTTCAGACTCCAACACTCATTATTTAGTGTCAGAGGACGCTCAAGCTGCTCTCTCACGGGCACCAGAATGTAGTGCCTTTTTCCAAACTCATATTCTCAGGTGCGCTGCCTTTCCGCTGGAGCAAAGAAAAAGAGGTGTGTGTGGGGAAAGGCCAAAAACTCAGGCCAAGGGGGGTCAGGGGACCGCGCGCTGTCAGAGGTTCAAGCACATGACAGTTTGAACAAGTTGAACAAAGTAGATGACAGTTCTGCCATCAGAAGCAGGGATCCTCCGCATCTTTGCACTGAACTTCTGAGGCAAAACAGAAAATGAGCTCCTTTTTTTTTTTTCTTCTCTTTTTACAACGCCTTCTGATGAAACAAATGGCTTGCTTAGGAGGTACCACTGAAGGCACGCTGATGATCGCTGTCCATGCTGATGACCGCTGCCCACGCTGCTGATTGCTGTTCACGCTGCTGATTGCTGTCACGCTGCTGATTGCTGTCAGGAATTGCAAGGCCAAGAAGTCTGTAGTCGTCTGCCATGTTTACTGATGGGGACCAGACTTTTTCTTGATCACCGGTCTGCAGGGTAACATTCTTCCTTTTTGACTCTGGAAGATTCCCGCAGAACCTAGTGATATAGGAAGTGTAACACAATTGTTAGTTTCCTTCAAGTCAGATATAAAAACAGTTCATGGGTTGGCTTTTTTGGCAAGAGGACTGCAAGCAAGTGGCCTGTAATCTGCAAAGGAGTGGCAATACGTCATGGGAACCTAAATGGATGCCCTCACACAGTGGCATTATCTAATGGGATACATTATTTAATGGGGTAAATACATATTCTCCTTAATGATGAAGCCTAGGTGTTCCTAAACTCCTTATCTAGAACATCTCAAATAGAGAAATGACATAATGCACATTATCAAGGACATGAAGAAAAGTCCCGTTTTAAAACAATGTGCATCAGGTGCGCTATGTAATACAAAGGCTACTTATCAACTGTGCCGTCAAAAGGACAAGAACTAGAGATTCCTGGTATCTGCATGATTAGAACACATCTAATTAAAAAAATTTGAGGCAGCAGAAACAAAACTGGGGGTATCTCCTATTGAGATGGAAAACTTGTATTGGGTCAATCAACCAGGCTATCACTATCCTGACAGTCAGACTGAAAAGGCATTTGAAGTAGGCCTAAAGAAAATTCTTGAGAACCAGTCTGGTCACACAAAAGGGAATAGTATGTAGCATAAGGGGGGTTCCTAATACATCACTGCAGTCTAGAAGTGTGAACATGAACAATACACCCATAATAATAAATGGGCTGACTGGTGAAAGGAAGATGGAGAAGGGAAAATGGACGTAGAACACAGCTAAAATCTTCAATAAATAAACATGATGCAACATTGGTCAGGTAAGAAGCAAAAAGAAAAATCTATAGGAAGGACAAGAGTTTGCCTGGGTGGCCTAAGGCGTGTGACGCAGCACCAAGAGCACGGGGATACATGAAAGACCAATGTTACAGAAATTTAACTCTACCGCTGACAATCTATACCCTACACGGTAATTCCAACTAATGTTCAGTTGTCTCTTCAGGGAAAGAGAAAAAAAATGAATCCATAGGCTAATCAAAAAAAATGCGATCAAAAAATGCGATATCGAAATTAGGCCACCTTTAGTCACGGATCTATAATTCCATCCTTAGGCCCAATCAAGGATACATAAATGCAGAGCTGCCTGTCCTTAAGGAAAAAGGGCAGTTAAGTGACTAACAACGGATGGCACACTTTGATCCAGTATATCATTTTAGTTTTCTTAAATATCATTACAGCCAAATTTAGGCATGCAGTAGAAAAACTGCTGCCTTACTCGCTCACAGTATGAGGTCCATATCTGTGAAATTTATCTTAATACAATATTCATCCAATTTATTGTGAAATAACACATATCGTCATATGTGTTCCTTCACAGCACAGGGGATAAAAAATACACATATCAAGCCATCTCAAGCCATAAGATATACTTGCTGTATATCAAGCACAAGGAAAAAAAAAAAACAGCCCAGACAAACAAACAGCATATATGAATAAGCGGTCATGCATAATACCATGGCACATGTACTGTATTACTATAAACCTGCAGCCCAATCTCAATTGTCAAGTCTAAAATCCTATACCCTACTTTTGACAGCAGGGCATCAGGTAATTGATACTCTGCTGTAAAAATATTATGTCGCTGTGTCAAATAACGCGTTTCAGTGGACCAAATGTATAAATGAAACATAAACACACATTTTTTTCTTAAAGAAATTACGCAAAAAAAAACAACATTTCTCTTCAACCAGCCAACTCACGTGTCTTGTGAATTAATCCATGAATTATCTGTAGGAAGAAGCAGAAAAGATACACAACACACACATTTCTCATAATACAATATCAATTATAACCCTTTTTATCAGACTACATAACATGACACAATGTGACATACAAAAAAAAACTTCTCATTATTTACCTGTAACTTTTTGTCCATGTACCTTGCAAAAACGCCCATTCTCACTCAGGCCTAAGGCCTTTAAGTTGCAGAATTTTGGGGAAGGGCTTCTACTTATTGCCTATCTAAAACTTAATGTAACACTTCGTTTTTCTTTTTGTCAAATAAACTTAACTAAAAAAAAATTTGTTCCTAGCATGGATACACACATATACCAGTTCTACAGATCATTTAGCAGAATGTTTGATATATTTTTTTTTAAGAAATCACTTTTGCATTTGCCTTTTCTAAATCATGTTCCCTCATTTTACACAGTGCTTAATTTGTAAGACATGAAGTGCAGGTGCTACAATTTTGCATGAGGAATACCTTTCCTATTTGTTTATTATCTCAGATGTGCGCTTTTAACGCAGATGTAATGTGAATGCGGCAAATGAGAACAAGCCAGCCTGCAATGAATGAAGGTTACAGATTTAAATCATATACAATCAACTACATCTCATATAAAGCGCTTGTGTGCAGCATTTTGAAAGCAACTGGGAGCTATGCAAACCACGTGTGGGCTCTGGAATCCTTCAGGGTATTGACAAATGAGGCTGCAGTTTTTCAAATTAAATAGTGTTCCTTTTATTATTATTAGCGGGATGCAATGCTGTGTCAGCCCTGCCGTATTTCTAATTTGAGATAAATGTGTTGATGACATAATTTACTGAACAACAAGCGTTTTGTGGGAACATGCTGGAGCTATTATTTATTCTTTGACTAAAATGCAATCATCATTTGCTGTACATGTGCCCTGCATCCTCTGCTCATTTTAGTTTAAAAACAAAAACCCCATCCCAGCTAATGTCAAATTTGTAACGCTTTAAGAAGACACTTTTAAATTATGGACACGAGCAGGAATTAAATTTATCGGAGCAAGTCAGGCTATTCAAGTGACCTCAGGTCAGGACCGTGGCAGGGGCAGGGATTCAAATACAAAGAGGCAGCTGAAGTTAGCATCAGATGCATGTTTAACCATGTCATGCTGCATTCCACAGGCGAGGCCCTAATTAAAAGGTCACAAATGTCAACAAGACAGCCTTGCAAGATAACATCTCGGCCGCTACTGCTGGAACACGTTATACAGGTTCTGCCAGTCCCCTGCTCGTGGTAACTGAAGCTGACAAAGCCAGTAGGTTTAACCACTTCCACATAACCTGCAATATTTCACTATATTTAAAACAATTTCTATGACACATTGACTCGCTGAATCATAAGAAGGCACAACCTGCAGACATATATTATGACCTAAATGTATGCATTTTACTAAAGAGACACTTTAAAAAGGGGCCCTGAAACCATTTAAACAGTCTATTTATCTGAAAATCGACTTTTGCATTCTGGATACTAAGAAATAAATATCCTACAATTTTTTTGCATAATGGGTATTACTAGAATGTCTAATACCAAATTTAGGAGTCATACATTTGAAAATAATTATTTATACCTTATAGAAATGAGCTTGTTTGCGCCTAGGGTAAGGGAAATTGCGCACAGAAGTGTTTGGTCATTTTTGTGGTACAACATAACTTAAATCAAACATTTTAATGCTAGGGGGTCATAGTATGAGTGTTAAGCTTCACAAATATAAAAAAACGATTTTTGTAGCACTTGTTTTTAATTATTATTTTTCATAATTAATAATTTTTTTCTCCTAATGAAGCCTAATTATTGCTATTTGTGACTGTTCTACATGTAAAACGCTCACTACATCCCTAGTTTATTATTTAGATACATATTAACACACAAACCTAGGCGCAGCTGCCTAACTGGGAATGCGTGAGATTACTGCGCCATATTTATTTAAAAAGGACTGTTTGCAAAATTCCACCACCCGTGTTTAACTAAAGAGGTGCTGGCTGAATGAACATTCTTATTAGATATACTGCAGCTGAAAAGACTTGGCTGTGAACATCTAACTCCGTGCATCTAAAGAACAGGCAATTTCGTTTTTTCATTTTTTTTTCTTTGGAGCCTTATTTACATCTATTGGACCTGACCCATACACATACATACATTGAGCTCATTCCAGACACAAGACAGAAGGGGGGTCAAACACTCAGGCCACACAAAACAGCGTGCTCTAACCATTTCTTGTAAATAGCGCCGTCGCAATTTACAACAAAATCCACAAACAACATAGACATTTAAACACACATTTTAACCCATAGGTCAACACTTAGGACAGAAACAAGGAACAGCCTACAGACTGTGCTCAAAAATAACCTACCAATACTAGTTGTAAACCATATTTTTTTCGTTTTTTTTTGTTAAATTCTTCAACAGATTTCTAGAAGGCTGCAAAAGGGACAGCCTCACAGACCTTTAGAGAGAGCTCATAAATTGGAGTTCCAACCGGAGGTATCAGACGCGAATCCTCCAACCGGGAATCCTTTGTTGCAACCTAGTCAATACTAATACAAAACAAAATACCGCGACCAGGCATCTGCGCTCACTAGTCGGGTTTCAGACTTCATGGGGCTATCTCCAACGATATACACGCAAATGTACGTGACCCACGGTTTTTGAATACTGCAGTGTTCAAATAATACTAAGGAACCAATACTGAGGAAGATTATCCAACTACAGCAACCTGCGATAATCTGAACCACAGCAACCAAAGGCCTACCGAACGAACCAAATGTACCGATACCCGAACTGAACCGAATGATTATCGTAACCAGAATAACCAGTGATAATCTTACGAAGGACTGCGTCACATTTCTGCGACCAATAAATAACCAAGGACTGCGTCACATTTCCGCGACCAATAAATAACTAAGGACTCAGAACCAAAAAGGAGTGGGAGCGACCCACTTATTCTTCAATTAAAGCAGATGGAGAAAATATCTCTTCATTAACTGCCTATACAAATTGCAATTTGCATATACACAAATATTTGTCCAAATTATAACTGTCAATTCCCCACTGCACTAACAGTCTGTTAAAAAAAAAAAATACTTACAGCAAAAAAAAAAGAATGGGTTCCTTAGTCAGGAGTGGCAACTTCAGGAGAGTTTTAAGTCAGAAAAATAAAAAAAACATACTGGGCCACAGAGACAGATAATCCCCCAGAAAACCCTGTGCCCAGAGTACCTCTTTTTGGTAGAATTCTGTCTTGTCTTCCCCAGCAGTCTTTCCATCCTTTGACAAAACACTACTGAAGATAACCACTCCATTATAAGGCCCAACGTTGGGCGCCATTTGAGGAAAAGTAGAAAATGACTCACTCTCCCCACCAGGGATCTATCCAGCAGTTTGCATAATAAAGCAGCAAAGGAATTGACAGGCAATCTGTAAAATTAAAAGACATCTTTATTATAATTAATTATGAGGCTTCGTCGTCCAACCGTAGTTTTACAATTGAAAGAGGGAGCCTGCCTGAGCTTTCTCAGGCAGGCCTTTTATACAAAAAGTTTGGCCCTAGGCTCACATTCTTGCTGTGAAACACATCATTGTAGGTCGCTCCCATGGTACCATAACAAAGCAGGCTATAATTATGAATTCCATTCTACTTGCCCGAACTGACCAACCCATCTTCCATCATGAACATATGTCAAACTTCACATATTTTCCTGTGCAGGCCGGAGAAGCTCACAATAGAACTGGTTTCCTCCCCATCATATAAACAGTCACCTCCCCATTGTAAAAGCCCAGAAGCAGAGAAACAGAGCCAGGTGTGGAAGATAGAAATGTAGGATAAGGGGTGCTTGTGGGTCATAAACAGGCATGGCTACTGTATTCGGCCTTCTAATCTTGCTCAGGCCAATGTACACAACAAGTTGCTCAGATCTATAATATAGATTGACTAGAGGGCATGGACTGGTTTGGTGAGGCCAACATCACGTAGGCAGATTCAGCCTGTTCAGGTCAAATGGGAGTCAGGAAGAACTCAAGCTAAGGAATACGTGTCCTTTAAGAATCATTGGCTCATGTATATGCCTATGTAAAGGGCAACAACTAAAATGGACGCTGCTCACAACCTGGAGACCTGTGGGCTCAGAATGAATTTGTCAATAACTTCTGCATTCATCATTGTATCGTGATGAAAATACACACACATATAAAACTTGCCATTTTCGTTTCTCTGATATCAAAATCATAGCAGAATAATGATATTTTAAACACAGGTTCAGATTTCAAAGAACCTCAGGCAGACCAAACTACCAAGCCAATTCTTCACTGGAAAGGAAACAAGCTTCCGGGGACCGGTTTCTGGCATTACAGCCGTCTTCGACCCGGCTTGCTTGAATCCTGATGGTGCAATGAGCAAGGGACTCATGTCTGAGCATACCCTTCCACACTCATGGTGGCCAAAATAATTTCAAAAAGGGGGTGGTGATGGACAGAGTATCTGAGTTAATCAGAACACTCCTACCCAGTCAACAGATCAGGGCTTGATCCATCACCGTTTTTTAGCTCACTGCACCATCCCAGTTCAGAACCTGGCTATATGCAAATTAGTCTGTCCCTGGCCCAGTGCATCATGGGAACAGGGCAGACCAAACTACCAAGCCAATTCTTCACTGGAAAGGAAACAAGCTTCCGGGGACCGGTTTCTGGCATTACAGCCGTCTTCGACCCGGCTTGCTTGAATCCTGATGGTGCAATGAGCAAGGGACTCATGTCTGAGCATACCCTTCCACACTCATGGTGGCCAAAATAATTTCAAAAAGGGGGTGGTGATGGACAGAGTATCTGAGTTAATCAGAACACTCCTACCCAGTCAACAGATCAGGGCTTGATCCATCACCGTTTTTTAGCTCACTGCACCATCCCAGTTCAGAACCTGGCTATATGCAAATTAGTCTGTCCCTGGCCCAGTGCATCATGGGAACAGGGCAGACCAAACTACCAAGCCAATTCTTCACTGGAAAGGAAACAAGCTTCCGGGGACCGGTTTATGGCATTACAGCCGTCTTCGGCCCGGCTTGCTTGAATCCTGATGGTGCAATGAGCAAGGGACTCATGTCTGAGCATACCCTTCCACACTCATGGTGGCCAAAATAATTTCAAAAAGGGGGTGGTGATGGACAGAGTATCTGAGTTAATCAGAACACTCCTACCCAGTCAACAGATCAGGGCTTGATCCATCACCGTTTTTTAGCTCACTGCACCATCCCAGTTCAGAACCTGGCTATATGCAAATTAGTCTGTCCCTGGCCCAGTGCATCATGGGAACAGGGCAGACCAAACTACCAAGCCAATTCTTCACTGGAAAGGAAACAAGCTTCCGGGGACCGGTTTCTGGCATTACAGCCGTCTTCGGCCCGGCTTGCTTGAATCCTGATGGTGCAATGAGCAAGGGACTCATGTCTGAGCATACCCTTCCACACTCATGGTGGCCAAAATAATTTCAAAAAGGGGATGGTGATGGACAGAGTATCTGAGTTAATCAGAACACTCCTACCCAGTCAACAGATCAGGGCTTGATCCATCACCGTTTTTTAGCTCACTGCACCATCCCAGTTCAGAACCTTGCTATATGCAAATTAGTCTGTCCCTGGCCCAGTGCATCATGGGAACAGGGCAGACCAAACTACCAAGCCAATTATTCACTGGAAAGGAAACAAGCTTCCGGGGACCGGTTTCTGGCATTACAGCCGTCTTCGGCCCGGCTTGCTTGAATCCTGATGGTGCAATGAGCAAGGGACTCATGTCTGAGCATACCCTTCCACACTCATGGTGGCCAAAATAATTTCAAAAAGGGGGTGGTGATGGACAGAGTATCTGAGTTAATCAGAACACTCCTACCCAGTCAACAGATCAGGGCTTGATCCATCACCGTTTTTTAGCTCACTGCACCATCCCAGTTCAGAACCTGGCTATATGCAAATTAGTCTGTCCCTGGCCCAGTGCATCATGGGAACAGGGCAGACCAAACTACCAAGCCAATTCTTCACTGGAAAGGAAACAAGCTTCCGGGGACCGGTTTCTGTCATTACAGCCGTCTTCGGCTCGGCTTGCTTGAATCCTGATGGTGCAATGAGCAAGGGACTCATGTCTGAGCATACCCTTCCACACTCATGGTGGCCAAAATAATTTCAAAAAGGGGGTGGTGATGGACAGAGTATCTGAGTTAATCAGAACACTCCTACCCAGTCAACAGATCAGGGCTTGATCCATCACCGTTTTTTAGCTCACTGCACCATCCCAGTTCAGAACCTGGCTATATGCAAATTAGTCTGTCCCTGGCCCAGTGCATCATGGGAACAGGGCAGACCAAACTACCAAGCCAATTCTTCACTGGAAAGGAAACAAGCTTCCGGGGACCGGTTTCTGGCATTACAGCCGTCTTCGGCCCGGTTTGCTTGAATCCTGATGGTGCAATGAGCAAGGGACTCATGTCTGAGCATACCCTTCCACACTCATGGTGGCCAAAATAATTTCAAAAAGGGGGTGGTGATGGACAGAGTATCTGAGTTAATCAGAACACTCCTACCCAGTCAACAGATCAGGGCTTGATCCATCACCGTTTTTTAGCTCACTGCACCATCCCAGTTCAGAACCTGGCTATATGCAAATTAGTCTGTCCCTGGCCCAGTGCATCATGGGAACAGGGCAGACCAAACTACCAAGCCAATTCTTCACTGGAAAGGAAACAAGCTTCCAGGGACCGGTTTCTGGCATTACAGCCGTCTTCGGCCTGGCTTGCTTGAATCCTGATGGTGCAATGAGCAAGGGACTCATGTCTGAGCATACCCTTCCACACTCATGGTGGCCAAAATAATTTCAAAAAGGGGGTGGTGATGGACAGAGTACCTGAGTTAATCAGAACACTCCTACCCAGTCAACAGATCAGGGCTTGATCCATCACCGTTTTTTAGCTCACTGCACCATCCCAGTTCAGAACCTGGCTATATGCAAATTAGTCTGTCCCTGGCCCAGTGCATCATGGGAACAGGGCAGACCAAACTACCAAGCCAATTCTTCACTGGAAAGGAAACAAGCTTCCGGGGACCGGTTTCTGGCATTACAGCCGTCTTCGGCCCGGCTTGCTTGAATCCTGATGGTGCAATGAGCAAGGGACTCATGTCTGAGCATACCCTTCCACAGTCATGGTGGCCAAAATAATTTCAAAAAGGGGGTGGTGATGGACAGAGTATCTGAGTTAATCAGAACACTCCTACCCAGTCAACAGATCAGGGCTTGATCCATCACCGTTTTTTAGCTCACTGCACCATCCCAGTTCAGAACCTGGCTATATGCAAATTAGTCTGTCCCTGGCCCAGTGCATCATGGGAACAGGGCAGACCAAACTACCAAGCCAATTCTTCACTGGAAAGGAAACAAGCTTCCGGGGACCGGTTTCTGGCATTACAGCCGTCTTCGGCCCAGCTTGCTTGAATCCTGATGGTGCAATGAGCAAGGGATTCATGGTGGCCAAAATAATTTCAAAAAGGGGGTGGTGATGGACAGAGTATCTGAGTTAATCAGAACACTCCTACCCAGTCAACAGATCAGGGCTTGATCCATCACCGTTTTTTAGCTCACTGCACCATCCCAGCTCAGAACTGGCTATATGCAAATTAGTCTGTTCCTGGCCCAGTGCATCATGGGAACAGGGCAGACCAAACTACCAAGCCAATTCTTCACTGGAAAGGAAACAAGCTTCCGGGGACCGGTTTCTGCCATTACAGCCGTCTTCGGCCCGGCTTGCTTGAATCCTGATGGTGCAATGAGCAAGGGACTCATGTCTGAGCATAACCTTCCACACTCATGGTGGCCAAAATAATTTCAAAAAGGGGGTGGTGATGGACAGAGTATCTGAGTTAATCAGAACACTCCTACCCAGTCAACAGATCAGGGCTTGATCCATCACCGTTTTTTAGCTCACTGCACCATCCCAGTTCAGAACCTTGCTATATGCAAATTAGTCTGTCCCTGGCCCAGTGCATCATGGGAACAGGGCAGACCAAACTACCAAGCCAATTCTTCACTGGAAAGGAAACAAGCTTCCGGGGACCGGTTTCTGGCATTACAGCCGTCTTCAGCCCGGCTTGCTTGAATCCTGATGGTGCAATGAGCAAGGGACTCATGTCTGAGCATACCCTTCCACACTCATGGTGGCCAAAATAATTTAAAAAAGGGGGTGGTGATGGACAGAGTATCTGAGTTAATCAGAACACTCCTACCCAGTCAACAGATCAGGGCTTGATCCATCACCGTTTTTTAGCTCACTGCACCATCCCAGTTCAGAACCTGGCTATATGCAAATAAGTCTGTCCCTGGCCCAGTGCATCATAGGAACAGGGCAGACCAAACTACCAAGCCAATTCTTCACTGGAAAGGAAACAAGCTTCCGGGGACCGGTTTCTGCCATTACAGCCGTCTTCGGCCCGGCTTGCTTGAATCCTGATGGTGCAATGAGCAAGGGACTCATGTCTGAGCATACCCTTCCACACTCATGGTGGCCAAAATAATTTCAAAAAGGGGGTGGTGATGGACAGAGTATCTGAGTTAATCAGAACACTCCTACCCAGTCAACAGATCAGGGCTTGATCCATCACCGTTTTTTAGCTCACTGCACCATCCCAGTTCAGAACCTGGCTATATGCAAATTAGTCTGTCCCTGGCCCAGTGCATCATGGGAACAGGGCAGACCAAACTACCAAGCCAATTCTTCACTGGAAAGGAAACAAGCTTCCGGGGACCGGTTTCTGGCATTACAGCCGTCTTCGGCCCGGCTTGCTTGAATCCTGATGGTGCAATGAGCAAGGGACTCATGTCTGAGCATACCCTTCCAAACTCATGGTGGCCAAAATAATTTCAAAAAGGGGGTGGTGATGGACAGAGTATCTGAGTTAATCAGAACACTCCTACCCAGTCAACAGATCAGGGCTTGATCCATCACCGTTTTTTAGCTCACTGCACCATCCCAGTTCAGAACCTGGCTATATGAAAATTAGTCTGTCCCTGGCCCAGTGCATCATGGGAACAGGGCAGACCAAACTACCAAGCCAATTCTTCACTGGAAAGGAAACAAGCTTCCGGGGACCGGTTTCTGGCATTACAGCCGTCTTCGGCCCGGCTTGCTTGAATCCTGATGGTGCAATGAGCAAGGGACTCATGTCTGAGCATACCCTTCCACACTCATGGTGGCCAAAATAATTTCAAAAAGGGGGTGGTGATGGACAGAGTATCTGAGTTAATCAGAACACTCCTACCCAGTCAACAGATCAGGGCTTGATCCATCACCGTTTTTTAGCTCACTGCACCATCCCAGTTCAGAACCTGGCTATATGCAAATTAGTCTGTCCCTGGCCCAGTGCATCATGGGAACAGGGCAGACCAAACTACCAAGCCAATTCTTCACTGGAAAGGAAACAAGCTTCCGGGGACCGGTTTCTGGCATTACAGCCGTCTTCGGCCCGGCTTGCTTGAATCCTGATGGTGCAAAGAGCAAGGGACTCATGTCTGAGCATACCCTTCCACACTCATGGTGGCGAAAATAATTTCAAAAAGGGGGTGGTGATGGACAGAGTATCTGAGTTAATCAGAACACTCCTACCCAGTCAACAGATCAGGGCTTGATCCATCACCGTTTTTTAGCTCACTGCACCATCCCAGTTCAGAACCTGGCTATATGCAAATTAGTCTGTCCCTGGCCCAGTGCATCATGGGAACAGGGCAGACCAAACTACCAAGCCAATTCTTCACTGGAAAGGAAACAAGCTTCCGGGGACCGGTTTCTGGCATTACAGCCGTCTTCGGCCCGGCTTGCTTGAATCCTGATGGTGCAATGAGCAAGGGACTCATGTCTGAGCATACCCTTCCACACTCATGGTGGCCAAAATAATTTCAAAAAGGGGGTGGTGATGGACAGAGTATCTGAGTTAATCAGAACACTCCTACCCAGTCAACAGATCAGGGCTTGATCCATCACCGTTTTTTAGCTCACTGCACCATCCCAGTTCAGAACCTGGCTATATGCAAATTAGTCTGTCCCTGGCCCAGTGCATCATGGGAACAGGGCAGACCAAACTACCAAGCCAATTCTTCACTGGAAAGGAAACAAGCTTCCGGGGACCGGTTTCTGGCATTACAGCCGTCTTCGGCCCGGCTTGCTTGAATCCTGATGGTGCAATGAGCAAGGGACTCATGTCTGAGCATACCCTTCCACACTCATGGTGGCCAAAATAATTTCAAAAAGGGGGTGGTGATGGACAGAGTATCTGAGTTAATCAGAACACTCCTACCCAGTCAACAGATCAGGGCTTGATCCATCACCGTTTTTTAGCTCACTGCACCATCCCAGTTCAGAACCTGGCTATATGCAAATTAGTCTGTCCCTGGCTCAGTGCATCATGGGAACAGGGCAGACCAAACTACCAAGCCAATTCTTCACTGGAAAGGAAACAAGCTTCCGGGGACCGGTTTCTGGCATTACAGCCGTGTTCGGCCCGGCTTGCTTGAATCCTGATGGTGCAATGAGCAAGGGACTCATGTCTGAGCATACCCTTCCAAACTCATGGTGGCCAAAATAATTTCAAAAAGGGGGTGGTGATGGACAGAGTATCTGAGTTAATCAGAACACTCCTACCCAGTCAACAGATCAGGGCTTGATCCATCACCGTTTTTTAGCTCACTGCACCATCCCAGTTCAGAACCTGGCTATATGCAAATTAGTCTGTCCCTGGCCCAGTGCATCATGGGAACAGGGCAGACCAAACTACCAAGCCAATTCTTCACTGGAAAGGAAACAAGCTTCCGGGGACCGGTTTCTGGCATTACAGCCGTCTTCGGCCCGGCTTGCTTGAATCCTGATGGTGCAATGAGCAAGGGACTCATGTCTGAGCATACCCTTCCACACTCATGGTGGCCAAAATAATTTCAAAAAGGGGGTGGTGATGGACAGAGTATCTTAGTTAATCAGAACACTCCTACCCAGTCAACAGATCAGGGCTTGATCCATCACCGTTTTTTAGCTCACTGCACCATCCCAGTTCAGAACCTGGCTATATGCAAATTAGTCTGTCCCTGGCCCAGTGCATCATGGGAACAGGGCAGACCAAACTACCAAGCCAATTCTTCATTGGAAAGGAAACAAGTTTCCTGGGGACCGGTTTCTGGCATTACAGCCGTCTTCGGCCCGGCTTGCTTGAATCCTGATGGTGCAAAGAGCAAGGGACTCATGTCTGAGCATACCCTTCCACACTCATGGTGGCGAAAATAATTTCAAAAAGGGGGTGGTGATGGACAGAGTATCTGAGTTAATCAGAACACTCCTACCCAGTCAACAGATCAGGGCTTGATCCATCACCGTTTTTTAGCTCACTGCACCATCCCAGTTCAGAACCTGGCTATATGCAAATTAGTCTGTCCCTGGCCCAGTGCATCATGGGAACAGGGCAGACCAAACTACCAAGCCAATTCTTCACTGGAAAGGAAACAAGCTTCCGGGGACCGGTTTCTGGCATTACAGCCGTCTTCGGCCCGGCTTGCTTGAATCCTGATGGTGCAATGAGCAAGGGACTCATGTCTGAGCATACCCTTCCACACTCATGGTGGCCAAAATAATTTCAAAAAGGGGGTGGTGATGGACAGAGTATCTGAGTTAATCAGAACACTCCTACCCAGTCAACAGATCAGGGCTTGATCCATCACCGTTTTTTAGCTCACTGCACCATCCCAGTTCAGAACCTGGCTATATGCAAATTAGTCTGTCCCTGGCCCAGTGCATCATGGGAACAGGGCAGACCAAACTACCAAGCCAATTCTTCACTGGAAAGGAAACAAGCTTCCGGGGACCGGTTTCCGGCATTACAGCCGTCTTCGGCCCGGCTTGCTTGAATCCTGATGGTGCAATGAGCAAGGAACTCATGTCTGAGCATACCCTTCCACACTCATGGTGGGCAAAATAATTTCAAAAAGGGGCTGGTGATGGACAGAGTATCTGAGTTAATCAGAACACTCCTACCCAGTCAACAGATCAGGGCTTGATCCATCACCGTTTTTTAGCTCACTGCACCATCCCAGTTCAGAACCTGGCTATATGCAAATTAGTCTGTCCCTGGCTCAGTGCATCATGGGAACAGGGCAGACCAAACTACCAAGCCAATTCTTCACTGGAAAGGAAACAAGCTTCCGGGGACCGGTTTCTGGCATTACAGCCGTCTTCGGCCCGGCTTGCTTGAATCCTGATGGTGCAATGAGCAAGGGACTCATGTCTGAGCATACCCTTCCACACTCATGGTGGCCAAAATAATTTCAAAAAGGGGGTGGTGATGGACAGAGTATCTGAGTTAATCAGAACACTCCTACCCAGTCAACAGATCAGGGCTTGATCCATCACCGTTTTTTAGCTCACTGCACCATCCCAGTTCAGAACCTGGCTATATGCAAATTAGTCTGTCCCTGGCCCAGTGCATCATGGGAACAGGGCAGACCAAACTACCAAGCCAATTCTTCACTGGAAAGGAAACAAGCTACCGGGGACCGGTTTCTGGCATTACAGCCGTCTTCGGCCCGGCTTGCTTGAATCCTGATGGTGCAATGAGCAAGGGACTCATGTCTGAGCATACCCTTCCACACTCATGGTGGCCAAAATAATTTCAAAAAGGGGGTGGTGATGGACAGAGTATCTGAGTTAATCAGAACACTCCTACCCAGTCAACAGATCAGGGCTTGATCCATCACCGTTTTTTAGCTCACTGCACCATCCCAGTTCAGAACCTGGCTGTATGCAAATTAGTCTGTCCCTGGCCCAGTGCATCATGGGAACAGGGCAGACCAAACTACCAAGCCAATTCTTCACTGGAAAGGAAACAAGCTTCCGGGGACCGGTTTCTGGCATTACAGCCGTCTTCGGCCCGGCTTGCTTGAATCCTGATGGTGCAATGAGCAAGGGACTCATGTCTGAGCATACCCTTCCACACTCATGGTGGCCAAAATAATTTCAAAAAGGGGGTGGTGAGGGACAGAGTATCTGAGTTAATCAGAACACTCCTACCCAGTCAACAGACCAGGGCTTGATCCATCACCGATTTTTTATCTCACTGCACCATCCCAGTTCAGAACCTGGCTATATGCAAATTAGTCTGTCCCTGGCCCAGTGCATCATGGGAACAGGGCAGACCAAACTACCAAGCCAATTCTTCACTGGAAAGGAAACAAGCTTCCGGGGACCGGTTTCTGGCATTACAGCCGTCTTCGGCCCGGCTTGCTTGAATCCTGATGGTGCAATGAGCAAGGGACTCATGTCTGAGCATACCCTCCCACACTCATGGTGGCCAAAATAATTTCAAAAAGGGGGTAGTGATGGACAGAGTATCTGAGTTAATCAGAACACTCCTACCCAGTCAACAGATCAGGGCTTGATCCATCACCTTTTTTTAGCTCACTGCACCATCCCAGTTCAGAACCTGGCTATATGCAAATTAGTCTGTCCCTGGCCCAGTGCATCATGGGAACAGGGCAGACCAAACTACCAAGCCAATTCTTTACTGGAAAGGAAACAAGCTTCCGGGGACCGGTTTCTGGCATTACAGCCGTCTTCGGCCCGGCTTGCTTGAATCCTGATGGTGCTATGAGCAAGGGACTCATGTCTGAGCATACCCTTCCACACTCATGGTGGCCAAAATAATTTCAAAAAGGGGGTGGTGATGGACAGAGTATCTGAGTTAATCAGAACACTCCTACCCAGTCAACAGATCAGGGCTTGATCCATCACCGTTTTTTAGCTCACTGCACCATCCCAGTTCAGAACCTGGCTATATGCAAATTAGTCTGTCCCTGGCCCAGTGCATCATGGGAACAGGGCAGACCAAACTACCAAGCCAATTCTTCACTGGAAACGAAACAAGCTTCCGGGGACCGGTTTCTGGCATTACAGCCGTCTTCGGCCCGGCTTGCTTGAATCCTGATGGTGCAATGAGCAAGGGACTCATGTCTGGGCATACCCTTCCACACTCATGGTGGCCAAAATAATTTCAAAAAGGGGGTGGTGATGGACAGAGTATCTGAGTTAATCAGAACACTCCTACCCAGTCAACAGATCAGGGCTTAATCCATCACCGTTTTTTAGCTCACTGCACCATCCCAGTTCAGAACCTGGCTATATGCAAATTAGTCTGTCCCTGGCCCAGTGCATCATGGGAACAGGGCAGACCAAACTACCAAGCCAATTCTTCACTGGAAAGGAAACAAGCTTCCGGGGACCGGTTTCTGGCATTACAGCCGTCTTCGGCCCGGCTTGCTTGAATCCTGATGGTGCAATGAGCAAGGGACTCATGTCTGAGCATATCCTTCCACACTCATGGTGGCCAAAATAATTTCAAAAAGGGGGTTGTGATGGACACTCTGTTCATCACCACCCCCTTTTCTGAATCATTTTGTCCACCATAAGCGTGGAAGGGTATACTCAGATGTGAGTCCCTTGCTCATTGCACCATCAGGATTCAAGCAAGCCGGGCCGATGACGGCTGAAATGCCAGAAACCGGTCCCCGGACGCTTGTTTCCTTCCCAGTATAAGAATTGGCTTGGTAGTCTGGTTTGCCCTGTTCCCATCATGCACTGGGACAGGAACAGACTAATTTGCATGTAGCCAGGTTCTGAGCTGGGATGGTGCAGTGAGCTAAAAAACGGTGATGGATCGAGCCCTGATCTTTGGACTGGGTAAGAGTGGTCTGCTCAATTCAGACACTCTGTTCATCACCACCCCCTTTTCTGAATCATTTTGTCCACCATAAGCGTGGAAGGGTATACTCAGATGTGAGTCCCTTGCTCATTGCACCATCAGGATTCAAGCAAGCCGGGCCGACGACGGCTGAAATGCCAGAAACCGGTCCCCGGAAGCTTGTTTCCTTCCCAGTATAAGAATTGGCTTGGTAGTTTGGTTTGCCCTGTTCCCATCATGCACTGGGACAGGAACAGACTAATTTGCATGTAGCCAGGTTCTGAGCTGGGATGGTGCAGTGAGCTAAAAAACGGTGATGGATCAAGCCCTGATCTTTGGACTGGGTAAGAGTGGTCTGCTTAATTCAGACACTCTGTTCATCACCACCCCCTTTTCTGAATCATTTTGTCCACCATAAGCGTGGAAGGGTATACTCAGATGTGAGTCCCTTTCTCATTGCACCATCAGGATTCAAGCAAGCCGGGCCGACGACGGCTGAAATGCCAGAAACCGGTCCCCGGAAGCTTGTTTCCTTCCCAGTATAAGAATTGGCTTGGTAGTTTGGTTTGCCCTGTTCCCATCATGCACTGGGACAGGAACAGACTAATTTGCATGTAGCCAGGTTCTGAGCTGGGATGGTGCAGTGAGCTAAAAAACGGTGATGGATCAAGCCCTGATCTTTGGACTGGGTAAGAGTGGTCTGCTCAATTCAGACACTTTGTTCATCACCACCCCCTTTTCTGAATCATTTTGTCCACCATAAGCGTGAAAGTGTATACTCAGATGTGAGTCCCTTGCTCATTGCATCATCAGGATTCAAGCAAGCCGGGCCGACGACGGCTGAAATGCCAGAAACCGGTCCCCGGAAGCTTGTTTCCTTCCCAGTATAAGAATTGGCTTGGTAGTTTGGTTTGCCCTGTCCTGTTCCCATCATGCACTGGGACAGGAACAGACTCATTTGCATGTAGCCAGGTTCTGAGCTGGGATGGTGCAGTGAGCTAAAAACCGGTGATGGATCAAGCCCTGATCTTTGGACTGGGTAAGAGTGGTCTGCTTAATTCAGACACTCTGTTCATCACCATCCCCTTTTCTGAATCATTTTGTCCACCATAAGCGTGGAAGGGTATACTCAGATGTGAGTCCCTTGCTCATTGCACCATCAGGATTCAAGCAAGCCGGGCCGACGATGGCTGAAATGCCAGAAACCGGTCCCCGGAAGCTTGTTTCCTTCCCAGTATAAGAATTGGCTTGGTAGTTTGGTTTGCCCTGTTCCCATCATGCACTGGGACAGGAACAGACTAATTTGCATGTAGCCAGGTTCTGAGCTGGGATGGTGCAGTGAGCTAAAAAACGGTGATGGATCAAGCCCTGATCTTTGGACTGGGTAAGAGTGGTCTGCTCAATTCAGACACTCTGTTCATCACCACCCCCTTTTCTGAATCATTTTGTCCACCATAAGCGTGGAAGGGTATACTCAGATGTGAGTCCCTTGCTCATTGCACCATCAGGATTCAAGCAAGCCGGGCCGACGACGGCTGAAATGCCAGAAACCGGTCCCCGGAAGCTTGTTTCCTTCCCAGTATAAGAATTGGCTTGGTAGTTTGGTTTTCCCTGTTCCCATCATGCACTGGGACAGGAACAGACTAATTTGCATGTAGCCAGGTTCTGAGCTGGGATGGTGCAGTGAGCTAAAAAACGGTGATGGATCAAGCCCTGATCTTTGGACTGGGTAAGAGTGGTCTGCTTAATTCAGACACTCTGTTCATCACCACCCCCTTTTCTGAATCATTTTGTCCACCATAAGCGTGGAAGGGTATACTCAGATGTGAGTCCCTTGCTCATTGCACCATCAGGATTCAAGCAAGCCGGGCCGACGACGGCTGAAATGCCAGAAACCGGTCCCCGGAAGCTTGTTTCCTTCCCAGTATAAGAATTGGCTTGGTAGTTTGGTTTGCCCTGTTCCCATCATGCACTGGGACAGGAACAGACTAATTTGCATGTAGCCAGGTTCTGAGCTGGGATGGTGCAGTGAGCTAAAAAACGGTGATGGATCGAGCCCTGATCTTTGGACTGGGTAGTAGTGGTCTGCTCAATTCAGACACTCTGTTCATCACCACCCCCTTTTCTGAATCATTTTGTCCACCATAAGCGTGGAAGGGTATACTCAGATGTGAGTCCCTTGCTCATTGCACCATCAGGATTCAAGCAAGCCGGGCCGACGACGGCTGAAATGCCAGAAACCGGTCCCCGGAAGCTGGTTTCCTTCCCAGTATAAGAATTGGCTTGGTAGTTTGGTTTGCCCTGTTCCCATCATGCACTGGGACAGGAACAGACTAATTTGCATGTAGCCAGGTTCTGAGCTGGGATGGTGCAGTGAGCTAAAAAACGGTGATGGATCAAGCCCTGATCTTTGGACTGGGTAAGAGTGGTCTGCTTAATTCAGACACTCTGTTCATCACCACCTCCTTTTCTGAATCATTTTGTCCACCATAAGCGTGGAAGGGTATACTCAGATGTGAGTCCCTTGCTCATTGCACCATCAGGATTCAAGCAAGCCGGGCCGACGACGGCTGAAATGCCAGAAACCGGTCCCCGGAAGCTTGTTTCCTTCCCAGTATAAGAATTGGCTTGGTAGTTTGGTTTGCCCTGTTCCCATCATGCACTGGGACAGGAACAGACTAATTTGCATGTAGCCAGGTTCTGAGCTGGGATGGTGCAGTGAGCTAAAAAACGGTGATGGATCAAGCCCTGATCTTTGGACTGGGTAAGAGTGGTCTGCTCAATTCAGACACTATGTTCATCACCACCCCCTTTTCTGAATCATTTTGTCCACCATAAGCGTGGAAGGGTATGCTCAGATGTGAGTCCCTTGCTCATTGCATCATCAGGATTCAAGCAAGCCGGGCCGACGACGGCTGAAATGCCAGAAACCGGTCCCCGGAAGCTTGTTTCCTTCCCAGTATAAGAATTGGCTTGGTAGTTTGGTTTGCCCTGCCCTGTTCCCATCATGCACTGGGACAGGAACAGACTAATTTGCATGTAGCCAGGTTCTGAGCTGGGATGGTGCAGTGAGCTAAGAAACGGTGATGGATCAAGCCCTGATCTTTGCACTGGGTAAGAGTGGTCTGCTTAATTCAGACACTCTGTTCATCACCACCCCCTTTTCTGAATCATTTTGTCCACCATAAGCGTGGAAGGGTATACTCAGATGTGAGTCCCTTGCTCATTGCACCATCAGGATTCAAGCAAGCTGGGCCGACGACGGCTGAAATGCCAGAAACCGGTCCCCGGAAGCTTGTTTCCTTCCCAGTATAAGAATTGGCTTGGTAGTTTGGTTTGCCCTGTTCCCATCATGCACTGGGACAGGAACAGACTAATTTGCATGTAGCCAGGTTCTGAGCTGGGATGGTGCAGTAAGCTAAAAAACAGTGATGGATCAAGCCCTGATCTTTGGACTGGGTAAGAGTGGTCTGCTTAATTCTGACACTCTGTTCATCACCACACCCTTTTCTGAATCATTTTGTCCACCATAAGCGTGGAAGGGTATACTCAGATGTGAGTCCCTTGCTCATTGCACCATCAGGATTCAAGCAAGCCGGGCCGACGACGGCTGAAATGCCAGAAACCGGTCCCCGGAAGCTTGTTTCCTTCCCAGTATAAGAATTGGCTTGGTAGTTTGGTTTGCCCTGTTCCCATCATGCACTGGGACAGGAACAGACTAATTTGCATGTAGCCAGGTTCTGAGCTGGGATGGTGCAGTGAGCTAAAAAACGGTGATGGATCAAGCCCTGATCTTTGGACTGGGTAAGAGTGGTCTGCTTAATTCAGACACTCTGTTCATCACCACCCCCATTTCTGAATCATTTTGTCCACCATAAGCGTGGAAGGGTATACTCAGATGTGAGTCCCTTGCTCATTGCACCATCAGGATTCAAGCAAGCCGGGCCGACGACGGCTGAAATGCCAGAAACCGGTCCCCGGAAGCTTGTTTCCTTCCCAGTATAAGAATTGGCTTGGTAGTTTGGTTTGCCCTGTTCCCATCATGCACTGGGACAGGAACAGACTAATTTGCATGTAGCCAGGTTCTGAGCTGGGATGGTGCAGTAAGCTAAAAAACAGTGATGGATCAAGCCCTGATCTTTGGACTGGGTAAGAGTGGTCTGCTTAATTCAGACACTCTGTTCATCACCACCCCCTTTTCTGAATCATTTTGTCCACCATAAGCGTGGAAGGGTATACTCAGATGTGAGTCCCTTGCTCATTGCACCATCAGGATTCAAGCAAGCCGGGCCGACGACGGCTGAAATGCCAGAAACCGGTCCCCGGAAGCTTGTTTCCTTCCCAGTATAAGAATTGGCTTGGTAGTTTGGTTTGCCCTGTTCCCATCATGCACTGGGACAGGAACAGACTAATTTGCATGTAGCCAGGTTCTGAGCTGGGATGGTGCAGTGAGCTAAAAAACGGTGATGGATCAAGCCCTGATCTTTGGACTGGGTAAGAGTGGTCTGCTTAATTCAGACACTCTGTTCATCACCACCCCCTTTTCTGAATCATTTTGTCCACCATAAGCGTGGAAGGGTATACTCAGATGTGAGTCCCTTGCTCATTGCACCATCAGGATTCAAGCAAGCCGGGCCGACGACGGCTGAAATGCCAGAAACCGGTCCCCGGAAGCTTGTTTCCTTCCCAGTATAAGAATTGGCTTGGTAGTTTGGTTTGCCCTGTTCCCATCATGCACTGGGACAGGAACAGACTAATTTGCATGTAGCCAGGTTCTGAGCTGGGATGGTGCAGTAAGCTAAAAAACAGTGATGGATCAAGCCCTGATCTTTGGACTGGGTAAGAGTGGTCTGCTTAATTCAGACACTCTGTTCATCACCACCCCCTTTTCTGAATCATTTTGTCCACCATAAGCGTGGAAGGGTATACTCAGATGTGAGTCCCTTGCTCATTGCACCATCAGGATTCAAGCAAGCCGGGCCGACGACGGCTGAAATGCCAGAAACCGGTCCCCGGAAGCTTGTTTCCTTCCCAGTATAAGAATTGGCTTGGTAGTTTGGTTTGCCCTGTTCCCATCATGCACTGGGACAGGAACAGACTAATTTGCATGTAGCCAGGTTCTGAGCTGGGATGGTGCAGTGAGCTAAAAAACGGTGATGGATCAAGCCCTGATCTTTGGACTGGGTAAGAGTGGTCTGCTTAATTCAGACACTCTGTTCATCACCACCCCCTTTTCTGAATCATTTTGTCCACCATAAGCGTGGAAGGGTATACTCAGATGTGAGTCCCTTGCTCATTGCACCATCAGGATTCAAGCAAGCCGGGCCGACGACGGCTGAAATGCCAGAAACCGGTCCCCGGACGCTTGTTTCCTTCCCAGTATAAGAATTGGCTTGGTAGTCTGGTTTGCCCTGTTCCCATCATGCACTGGGACAGGAACAGACTAATTTGCATGTAGCCAGGTTCTGAGCTGGGATGGTGCAGTGAGCTAAAAAACGGTGATGGATCGAGCCCTGATCTTTGGACTGGGTTGTAGTGGTCTGCTCAATTCAGACACTCTGTTCATCACCACCCCCTTTTCTGAATCATTTTGTCCACCATAAGCGTGGAAGGGTATACTCAGATGTGAGTCCCTTGCTCATTGCACCATCAGGATTCAAGCAAGCCGGGCCGACGACGGCTGAAATGCCAGAAACCGGTCCCCGGAAGCTGGTTTCCTTCCCAGTATAAGAATTGGCTTGGTAGTTTGGTTTGCCCTGTTCCCATCATGCACTGGGACAGGAACAGACTAATTTGCATGTAGCCAGGTTCTGAGCTGGGATGGTGCAGTGAGCTAAAAAATGGTGATGGATCAAGCCCTGATCTTTGGACTGGGTAAGAGTGGTCTGCTTAATTCAGACACTCTGTTCATCACCACCTCCTTTTCTGAATCATTTTGTCCACCATAAGCGTGGAAGGGTATACTCAGATGTGAGTCCCTTGCTCATTGCACCATCAGGATTCAAGCAAGCCGGGCCGACGACGGCTGAAATGCCAGAAACCGGTCCCCGGAAGCATGTTTCCTTCCCAGTATAAGAATTGGCTTGGTAGTTTGGTTTGCCCTGTTCCCATCATGCACTGGGACAGGAACAGACTAATTTGCATGTAGCCAGGTTCTGAGTTGGGATGGTGCAGTGAGCTAAAAAACGGTGATGGATCAAGCCCTGATCTTTGGACTGGGTAAGAGTGGTCTGCTCAATTCAGACACTATGTTCATCACCACCCCCTTTTCTGAATCATTTTGTCCACCATAAGCGTGGAAGGGTATGCTCAGATGTGAGTCCCTTGCTCATTGCATCATCAGGATTCAAGCAAGCCGGGCCGACGACGGCTGAAATGCCAGAAACCGGTCCCCGGAAGCTTGTTTCCTTCCCAGTATAAGAATTGGCTTGGTAGTTTGGTTTGCCCTGCCCTGTTCCCATCATGCACTGGGACAGGAACAGACTAATTTGCATGTAGCCAGGTTCTGAGCTGGGATGGTGCAGTGAGCTAAGAAACGGTGATGGATCAAGCCCTGATCTTTGCACTGGGTAAGAGTGGTCTGCTTAATTCAGACACTCTGTTCATCACCACCCCCTTTTCTGAATCATTTTGTCCACCATAAGCGTGGAAGGGTATACTCAGATGTGAGTCCCTTGCTCATTGCACCATCAGGATTCAAGCAAGCTGGGCCGACGACGGCTGAAATGCCAGAAACCGGTCCCCGGAAGCTTGTTTCCTTCCCAGTATAAGAATTGGCTTGGTAGTTTGGTTTGCCCTGTTCCCATCATGCACTGGGACAGGAACAGACTAATTTGCATGTAGCCAGGTTCTGAGCTGGGATGGTGCAGTAAGCTAAAAAACAGTGATGGATCAAGCCCTGATCTTTGGACTGGGTAAGAGTGGTCTGCTTAATTCTGACACTCTGTTCATCACCACACCCTTTTCTGAATCATTTTGTCCACCATAAGCGTGGAAGGGTATACTCAGATGTGAGTCCCTTGCTCATTGCACCATCAGGATTCAAGCAAGCCGGGCCGACGACGGCTGAAATGCCAGAAACCGGTCCCCGGAAGCTTGTTTCCTTCCCAGTATAAGAATTGGCTTGGTAGTTTGGTTTGCCCTGTTCCCATCATGCACTGGGACAGGAACAGACTAATTTGCATGTAGCCAGGTTCTGAGCTGGGATGGTGCAGTGAGCTAAAAAACGGTGATGGATCAAGCCCTGATCTTTGGACTGGGTAAGAGTGGTCTGCTTAATTCAGACACTCTGTTCATCACCACCCCCATTTCTGAATCATTTTGTCCACCATAAGCGTGGAAGGGTATACTCAGATGTGAGTCCCTTGCTCATTGCACCATCAGGATTCAAGCAAGCCGGGCCGACGACGGCTGAAATGCCAGAAACCGGTCCCCGGAAGCTTGTTTCCTTCCCAGTATAAGAATTGGCTTGGTAGTTTGGTTTGCCCTGTTCCCATCATGCACTGGGACAGGAACAGACTAATTTGCATGTAGCCAGGTTCTGAGCTGGGATGGTGCAGTAAGCTAAAAAACAGTGATGGATCAAGCCCTGATCTTTGGACTGGGTAAGAGTGGTCTGCTTAATTCAGACACTCTGTTCATCACCACCCCCTTTTCTGAATCATTTTGTCCACCATAAGCGTGGAAGGGTATACTCAGATGTGAGTCCCTTGCTCATTGCACCATCAGGATTCAAGCAAGCCGGGCCGACGACGGCTGAAATGCCAGAAACCGGTCCCCGGAAGCTTGTTTCCTTCCCAGTATAAGAATTGGCTTGGTAGTTTGGTTTGCCCTGTTCCCATCATGCACTGGGACAGGAACAGACTAATTTGCATGTAGCCAGGTTCTGAGCTGGGATGGTGCAGTGAGCTAAAAAACGGTGATGGATCAAGCCCTGATCTTTGGACTGGGTAAGAGTGGTCTGCTTAATTCAGACACTCTGTTCATCACCACCCCCTTTTCTGAATCATTTTGTCCACCATAAGCGTGGAAGGGTATACTCAGATGTGAGTCCCTTGCTCATTGCACCATCAGGATTCAAGCAAGCCGGGCCGACGACGGCTGAAATGCCAGAAACCGGTCCCCGGAAGCTTGTTTCCTTCCCAGTATAAGAATTGGCTTGGTAGTTTGGTTTGCCCTGTTCCCATCATGCACTGGGACAGGAACAGACTAATTTGCATGTAGCCAGGTTCTGAGCTGGGATGGTGCAGTAAGCTAAAAAACAGTGATGGATCAAGCCCTGATCTTTGGACTGGGTAAGAGTGGTCTGCTTAATTCAGACACTCTGTTCATCACCACCCCCTTTTCTGAATCATTTTGTCCACCATAAGCGTGGAAGGGTATACTCAGATGTGAGTCCCTTGCTCATTGCACCATCAGGATTCAAGCAAGCCGGGCCGACGACGGCTGAAATGCCAGAAACCGGTCCCCGGAAGCTTGTTTCCTTCCCAGTATAAGAATTGGCTTGGTAGTTTGGTTTGCCCTGTTCCCATCATGCACTGGGACAGGAACAGACTAATTTGCATGTAGCCAGGTTCTGAGCTGGGATGGTGCAGTGAGCTAAAAAACGGTGATGGATCAAGCCCTGATCTTTGGACTGGGTAAGAGTGGTCTGCTTAATTCAGACACTCTGTTCATCACCACCCCCTTTTCTGAATACCTTTGTGAATTGGGCCCATTATTTTTTGGTGTCATTTTTCTCACTTTGTCTCTGTAGAAAAAAGCTCTGAATAGATTTTCCAGATCTCTTGTTGAGCATTAAAACTCATATAGTAGTTTTCTGCACATAGGAGTAGTTTCCAGATCCCCGTCCATAGGTAAGACATCGGCTGCTTTCAGAGTAAAAATGCAGGTCTCTGAGCACTGTGGTTCTTGTGCAGTGAAACCAGAGGCCTAGCTGCTCAGTAAGAACAGATATTATGCTGTAAATTCCAGCTCAGAACCCATCACATCTTGCCCCTTATACAAACTGGCTCATATTCCAATAATAAGATTGCACAGCACACACTATGATTTAATCATTCCAGACACAAGATGTAAATTCCAACTGACAATCCAACACAAGGTATATTTTATAAGACGATGCTGCATTTCAAGATGAGACGCATCAGCAAGTTTATTCTTATTTTATTCTAGCCTGAACTAGAAGGCAATGTTGACTCTGTCATACTTTTGCCAGGTGAAACCTGATATTATGCATCATCCATAGGTAAACTAGGTATATTTTGCAATGTCTAGGAAGAACATGTTAATTCTGAACTTTTTTAATGTCTGCTGGCATATTTTACGATATACATATATAACTGAAGCATATAAGCATCATCGGGGGTGTGTGTGTGTACTTCGTATGCACATGTGTGCACTGTCTATGCCTCGCATATAGATGCGTACCTGATCTCTAGATACCCGAAAGTTCAACACCATTTCTAAAGTACATGTACGCATCTTGTTTTTTGGCGTTGCTTGATCTATTTCTGTTTCCTACATTCTACATGTGTGTAGTTGAATGTATTGCTGTTAATCATTTTTTAGGTCTCGCCAACGCAGCGCTCATGCGCTGCAGAGGAAAGAGACCTCTTGAGATCGATTCAGCTTTCCAGGCAAAATCGTGTATGTGTTGCATTGTTTTCAATGCAACGCGTGCACCTTTGGCGATTTCCTTGCGGGAGCCTGCAGCGCTATATGTTGGCAATTATTGCGCTCGCTCCCGCAAGGGAAATGCTTCCTGATCTCGGCCGCACTCCCCCCTCCCCCCCCACACGTGCGCGAGATGTGCACATGCTTGTTCTATAGGGCCATATAAGTTTACATATAGCGACGTACTGTGACAAAACCGAATAAAACATCGAAAGTAGGGTGCAAGCCAACTCTCACCTTTACAACCAGAAAAACGTTTGCTCTTAACAAAATAAAAATAAAACATTAAAAAATTAGATATGCTCATTTCCGACTCTTTAGGCCAATACCTCGGTTCACCACTAGGTGTCAGACGAGGAACAAACTGCACTTACATATTGGTGGAAAACAATCGGAAAGCCACGGGCATTTGAAGCAGCCTAAGATGCTTTTCTCATCAGGAGAAAAAGAAAACAGAACCGGTATGCTGTTTCACATTACTTTGCAGCTAACTGTGAAACGGTCTGTATTCATTCCTCGGGTTAGCTTTGTGACCACGGCCTCCCATCGAGAGTCCACGGTTGGGTCGAGTTGGTAGCAAAATGTGTCTCAAAAAGACATACCAACTATAGTCACACATCAGTGACACAGAAAGATATAAAACATGGCCTCAATGAGACGGTAGTAAAATATGCAGGCATTCTAGTTTAAAGTGCGTTTGCCAATTTTCTATTTGCTTCTTTCTGACAGTTGTAAGAGGCCCACCAGTGAAGAGAAATTAAAAAGACTTCTCTTTACCCAGTTCTACTCCTAAACTCAACAACAGACGTTTGAACATGTTCATCCATTTGCTAATGTCCACTTGGATTTTGAGATCTGGTATGCCATCATTCACTGTTTGCCCAATAATTTGCTGGTTTAGCTCCTAGTGCCACCTAGTGGGAGACACAGGGGCACTATGTGCATGGCTACTTGTTCGTTCTAAAAGGAACGTATGACGGAATACACAGAAGTGAGTCTTATTGTCACCCCACGCCCAGGGTAGGAAAAGGTATTTATGTGATTACGACTCTCCCAAACATTTGCAAATACAGCTGACGGGAAGAGGAAAAGGAAATGGGAAACTGTAGGGCTTGGTGGAACTGGGACCCTCATGAAGGCGGACTATGAAGAATATACATAAAATTCCTTAATTGTGAGGTGAACTTTTGAACAGTGTTCCAAAAATCTATCCTTAAACTGTCTAAAAATTGCCATTTCTGTGGTGTGACCATGCAACAGATTATCTTGCCTAAATGCGCCAAAATAGGTGCGAGGCGTTACAATGTCAAGTATGACACCTTAGGTTATGAACATTCATCATAATTCACTTTGTTAGGTGGGTTCCCCATCCGTGTTTTCAGCTGCCTCTGCTCTGCGTTTTGGCAATTTGTAACTAAGTCAATTACATCTGTGACACAGAAATGGTGCTTATGTTACATGGAGAGGACAAGTTACCATGCCTTACTACGAAGCATTTGGCCCTTGCAGCTGATGGCCTGGCCTCCTTTCAAGAACAAGGTCTAGGAGGGATCCTGACATCGAGGGGTGCCCAACTCCGCGTCACAAGCATCAGCATATCTCACAGCTTCTTATATTGAATGCAACCTTTTTTCGGTATCCTAGCCGTTGGCAAGCATAGCTCCTTGTGGTTCCTTCAGAGGGACCCACACAATCTGGACACCTACAGTGGGTGTGGAAGTTAGTGACACCGGGGGAGCTTGTATCACAGGTGTGTGGTTAGTGACTGGAATTGTGTTGACGCACCAAGCCTTTGTGGATGAGATGGCTACTTACTTTTTTAAGGAGATTGCCCATTTTTCCTTAGCCAAGCATGGCTGAAACAAGGGTAGGACTCTAGGGAAATCGGGTGGCAACACCACTGAAGCTTGTCAGTGGCTGGATACTGCTTGAAAAGAGGAGTTTGAAAGTCTTTTCTGAAGTGAGTAATTTGCTTGTCTTGCTTTATCGAATCAGAAGCTTTCTAGAGGCTGTGTTCTCTTGTTTGATCAGCCTGTGTGTTTATGTCTCAATTTGATTTACAAGACTGTTGGTTGTCTGAATTCAACGCTCTTGTTCTTTAGGATACACAGCGTGCATATTTTGTAGTAAAAATGGGTCCTGTCAGTGGTAAACCTGGTGCAGAGAACGGGCTGTAGAGGATAACCAGGTGCCCAAATCAACTCAATGTACAGGCCCAAACTACCCCCAGCCACCCTGGACGCTTTTTGATGTCAGGTGGGGGCTACTCAAAAAACAATACCAGGATACAACATAGCATTAAAAGAACAAATACAGAAACATAATTGATAAACGTACTCATAATTGCAAGAATATCCACACAGAAGTTTGAACTAAGCATACTCTGAATGCTGTCAAATTGCCTGAACACCAGCCTCAATCTTTCTCTTTCATGGGATTTAGGGACCTCCGTCAGCTGTATCCCTTTTGATTGGATGAGATGCAATTCACAGACATCAACTGTGCTTGTGCCTATACCATGCTACTTAAGAAAAGTAGCGTCCAAATTTCAGAGCGGTGTTATTAGCTCTTCTCTCTTCAGGATTAGGCACAGTGTGGCTGCCCTACTGTGTATTCTTAGATACTTTTTAGCAACCCTGTTTCAAACCTGGCAACTTTGGAAAAAATCTTACTGTGTGAGAGGAAGAGCTGTGGCCTTGACCTCCTCACTCGCAAGAGACATGAGGGGGTGGGGATTTGTGCCAAGAGTATTTACCATGTTGCCCCCAAAATAAACCTCAACCAAGAGATTGCTAGAAAACTGGGGAGATTGCAAAGGCCGTGTTGGCCGGTCTGCAATTGGCACAAAGTTACTGAGGTACAGCTAGACAATGAGCAGCAATCTAGTAAGTTACACTCAGCAATTAGACTGAAGTGAGAGCACATTCATAAGCAAAGTCAATGTAAAGAGCATGTGTTTCACTATAGCATTAATATGCAACTAAATTTCAGATTATAATTTAAAATGGTGTGCAGGATTGGGGTTCAGGGTGTTCATCTTGCACCAAGATGAAGATGGTCACACGAAGGGCACGGTTTTCCTGTCTGTGTCTCCTACCACAAGACAGTACTGGCAAAGCCAAAAGGTCTGACGTGTGACACCCCAAGATGGTTGCAGCATATACAAGCAGGTGTGGTGGACATCATGGATTTTTTGTTTCTTTTTCTCAAACAAAAAAGCTGGCGGTCGTGCAAACACATGCAAACGCAGTGGCTATGTTTGAATTGTTGTTTTTTTTTTGTTTGTAGAAAAAGCATGCCAAAATCTTCACCACAGCTACATAAACACAGGCTGCCATCTTGGAATGTATTACAATTCATTTTGAGAACATCAGTATTAAGATCCCAGCACTAAGAGCAGTAGAAGAGACTGGAGTTCTTTGGCAGTGTCAGTACTAAGGTGGTCCCACTCCACATGCTGTCTGTTTTCTAACTTTCTCTCTAATACAGCTCCGACATGCAGGGTTTTATCAGGAGTATCCCAATTAGGGCTCCCGCTTTTATGGTATTTATTTTGTTGTCATTTCCATTGGTATTTATCCATATTTATTAGGGTTTTATGGAAAAAATGAAAGCTGAAGCTGGTATTTATCCACATTTATTTAACCAATAAATCTGCAGTCATGCTTGAATGCCTGCCAGGTTTCAGTGATATGAACACCTGCAGAAGATAAATGAATGCAATTATACAACAGGGTGCCTTCATCTTTACTTCAAATGTAAAATCTGGGTCTTTGGTAAACACGTTTAAAGAAAGTATGAGTACCTTTGAGGTTTTGAAATAATGCGTTGAAGGGAACTGACAAAGACACATCTTTGGCCCTGTTTACACAATAATTGTAAAGTGATATGACTATGGGACAACTGTATGATAAGTCATCTAGTTCAAATGAAACACTCGTTTGTACATTCTAGTTCTGCGGTACCCTGAATTCCCTCAAAAGGACCCTGTGTCTTTCTTAATTATTTCAACATATCCAGACTGTTTAGAGGGAGCAGCAAACAGCCATGACTGGCCAGAGTGCACCAGAGCTCTGAGGCAAGGATATGGCCAACACCACTGATACTGGCTGATAATGGTTTCCATTGTATCAACAAAAAAGCATTGGCATAGCCAATAGGTCTCACCTTTGGGACTTTATAAGTGTTTAGTTATCCAGCACAATATCCTTGGTGCAACAACATCAAATGTTGCATGGCTAAACACGTATAAGGTCCCAAAGGCGAGACCTGTTGGCTATGCCAATGCTTGTTTATATATGCTCCGTGTGTGGAGGGGGAATTGTTTAGTCGATAACGTGAACTTTGAGAGACTCTGGTGTGAGTTTGCCAATGATTACCGAAGATGTTCATTGGCTGGCTTTCTGAAGCTATCCAATTGGTACAATTATACAGTTTGTCTCAAGACCGACTCCACGGACATACGGGTCTTCTGCAAACAGTCAGACTAGTGTATTTCCCGACTTTTCTCTGATGTTAGTCCCAAAATCCACATACTTTTTCCTTGAATCAGGCAATTATTGTTTGGAATTAATGTTTTTAGGACGCAAATTGAACTTCTGTCATTTTTTTATAACATCAGTGTCCTGTAAATAAACTGCATTATTTATTTGTTTGCTATTTCTATTAAGGGTAGCTCTCAGTCAGGAAGTGACTTGTTCTGACAGGATCCTGAGCTGAAAGATTATTCTAAACATTTTAGTTGTTAAGACTTGCGTTACCTGACATTTAAAAACCGAGTGGACAGACAACCCTATGACCTTCCCTCTGCGTGTGGAAATAGTTATCAAAAGGCTTTACAAATCCGTGGGTCTGTTAGAACCTCAGAAGCTTGACTCGTATAATTTGATAGGCAGAAGGACCATTCTTGTTCTATGACAGAGAAATTTCTACTTTTTAGAACATTTATATTTGACTTATTTTGTGGTTTCATTTCAGACAACTGTCGCATAAGGTCCTCAACTTATTTAATTCACCAAGTACTACAAGAGTGCGAACATTATATTGTGCCATGAATGACTATGATCTGACTATCTAGAAAACCTGCTGCGCAAACTACCCTCTTTTACTTAAGTGCACATAATGTAGGTTTTGCTATGTTCATTCATGATCCAATAAATGGTATTTAAACAACTCTCACTCCAAAACCGAATGCCAGATCAAAATAGAAAAGGTGAGCAATTTTATTTGCACTATTTGTACTTAATGAAACTTTACATTGCCCATTAAATCCTGTCTCTCTCTCTCTCTCTCTGCAAAACCAATGGCGGCCGGTATGGTATGGGTGTGGGGAGCGATGGGGGTGGGAGGAGGAGCGGAAAGAAAAAAAAAAGATTTAAAATGAGCTTACCTGAGCAGCCCTCTATACCACGTCATTGCTCCTCCACTACTAAACCAGGAAGCACCCAGGCTCCTCAAAGCCAATTAAAATGCTGCAATGCAGCGTTGTGGTTGGTCTGAGCACCAAGGTTCACTGCTCAGACAGGGAATGGGAGCCTGGGCATGTTCTCCAACCAGGATGTAATGCAGCCTGGGTGAAGAACATGCAAAGTGCTCATGACATCTTGGCCCGGCCAAACATTCATGCACACTTTACAGTGGAGCAACCACTCCTCCTCCCAAACATCATGGGAGCCAAGCCCCACCCCGTCCTAACCTGGTGGATACTAAAAATAAAATGATAATAACTTCTGTTATTATCATTTTATTTTTTATTTTACACTGCTCCAAGAGCAATGGGGTGACGTTCCTCCGCCTTAAAAGAGGAGCTGCCACTGAGCAAAGCTTTCCAAAAGGATACTACGGTTTGATTATTTGTGCATGGAAAGTTTTGGGATGATCTGTCAAGCGAAAAAAAAGGGTGGTCCCAAAAAGCATTTTCCACATTCATTTTCCATAAGAAATTTAGACGTAGCTTCAGCCCAAACCACTTATTTGATTTACATCAAATTTGGCTGAAAGCTAGATCTTGGTCTGGAAAGAGTGCTTTTTGTGTTTTGTTGTATTTGTTGTTAAAAAAAAACTATATCTAGGGATGCAGAACAACACAGAATCTCCAAGGATCCGCCAATTATTCCAGGAAGTGGTGGCAGCCATTTTAGGACTTGGAACTCAGTCCTGTGTCCTGAGAGAACACAAAAAAGGTATTAGGCAGCATGGTAGGGATACCCTGACCCCCTAGTCTTGTGGTGGAGTCCCTGAGGGAGACGTTGTGAGGCCAAAAACATTGTACTTTAAAAAAAATTGCTTTGACTTTGTGGAGGATTCGTGAATCTGCGGGGAAAAAATGTAGCCTCCCGCAAATTTAAAAAGAAACCCCCCTGGGTGGGCCAGGGGAAGGTGTGACAATACATTAAGGGGGCGGTGCCTGGTACCCCTCCCCAAGTTACCATGAGGCCTCTGGGACCCCATCCCCCGGGGCAAAATTTAATTGAAGGGGAGGCTCTGTGGACCCCGTCCCCAGGGCTGATAACTTAGTTGAAGGGGAGGGGAACCATGTGGACCCCTTCCTCGGTCAGGAGATGCCCATGAGGTTCTGGTCTGGGCCAGTAAATTACCTGAAATGAAGGGGGACCCCAAAGCCCCTCTTCCAGGTGAAGAGAGACCCCGGGGACGCCATCCCCTTGGACTGGCTCAGTGATGATGTCCTGGGGTCCCGAAACCCAGCAACACCACCTATTTCCCGGCCAACAAGCATGTGTTGCGAAAATGTAAAGTTCTCCCATCTGGCAGGAGCACAAAGCTGTTCTTGGGCGGGCAAAAGCTATGATTGCTCCTACCCCTCATGAGCAAAATATAACTTTTCCTGTGGGGGAGGAGCAATGCCGGCTCCTGTTGCTCCGCAAATGGTGCATGCAGTGGAGCTGGCGGGTGGAAGGACCCAGGGCCTCCCCCTACTTCCACCAATGAGAGACAGAATGTGGGGTGGCCCATTAACTATAACTCACGCCCTCACCATTCACTGCTAATTACCTCACATAATACATCACTCATAACATCTTCTATGAAATCATTGATAATATCACTGCAACATTTGCAATGAAATGATGAATCAGAAAACAGTGCATGGTGGGTGCTTGAGTTATAGTTACCTTACGGCATGATTTATTGTTACTCAAGTTAACTATAATTGGTGACTTTTGTGGTTTTTAGAGCTTAAAACATTAAGGGGCCCATTAGAATGTCAGGCAGATCGCCACATCCCGCATGGCAGTGGCAATCCCTGGACATTCCCTCGCGCCCACATGCCAATTCCCCCCCATTTTACTATGGCAGGGGGACCCCGGCTGACGGAAAGATCTTCTGCCAGTTTTCTGCCCAGTCGATGAGTCGACCTGGCAGGAAAAGCTTTTAATATGGTGTCTGTGTCTGTTAGACACGCCATCCATATCAGGATGCATGCGGGGAGTTGCCTTTCCGTGGCGACAAAGCCGCCACAGAAAGGCATGCAGCCCGTAGCGGTCCCCCAGGGATTCTGTAGGATAGGGTGTGCACATGGGGGTACCTACGTTACCCCCCTGCATTTGCATGCACAAGGTGGCAGGCACCACATGGTACCTGTCACGTTGTGCATGCAAATGCACAACATGCATTTTTGGCATTGCCGCCGCAATGTTAAAAATGCAGGATGCGCCCGCCAGTGTGGTAGGCGCATCCTAATAACCCCCAGGGGACCGCTGCACTCATGGCAGGCGGTCCCTTTTCACGTGTCCGCCCGCCATCCTAATGATGCCCTAAGTTCTTACTGAACATTTCACTTAACTATAACATTGCTTTAACCTTTGGTTTTGTTCAGTGAATATTTGCATATGTATATTTATATATAGTAGATAGTTATAGTTAGGTCTGCTTTTCTATACACAGAGTTTTTCGATTTGTTAATAACTTTCCCCCAGCTCGCTGAATCTTCACATAACTTTCCAAAAATAAAAAGTTCCTCCACCTCAGCTCTTTCCTAGAAAGTTTCAGGGTAATCTATCAGGTGGGGGCCACGAAAAAACGGAGGGGGGGGTCACAAAATGTAAAATCACCTTGCATTTACCATAGACTTATTAAGACGTGGCTACAATAAGAACTTCTGAAAGGAAATACAACAAATTTGGCAGGAAGTTGGATCGTGGTCCGCAAATTGTGCTTTTTGTTAATTGGTGTAAATACAGGCAGTAGTTATCAAGGAAAGAAGACTGAAGGGTGTGAATCCTGCAAGCCTTCCTCAAGAGCACAAAATCTAAAATGGAGCCCTGTGATTAGTCAAGAGGCCCGTTTTTCCCGTGAGCCTTCATACTTTCACAGGAGCTAATTCAAATTTAATATACATTTTAACTAAATATAGCAAATAAACTCAATCTAAAAAATATAAACACACAAACATAATATTTTATACATATACATATATTTAACTATTATCTTTATTTAATTTGTAAACTTTACAATTATATAAAACTAAAATATATATATCAATATTTTAAACTAAAAGAAATCATTGTATAATAATTGAAAATATTACATAAGTTAAAAAAATTAAAACTAAAATTTCGGAATACAAGAAATGCAACAGTAGAGAAAATGCTGGATATCGAAGGGGTAAAAATTACTATTCCAACTCCAGTAAAAGAAACAGTAGGGAAAGTATTGGTTAGTGGAGAGGAAAAAATTACTATTCCCACTCCAATGAATGTAACAGTAGGGAAAGTGCTGGATAGTGGAGGGGCAATAATTACTAATCCCGCTCCAGTGAGTGCAACAGTAAGTGTTGCATAGCGGAAGGATAAAAATCTCTATTAACACTCCAGTGAGTTTAGCAGTAGTGAAAGTGCTGGATAGTGGAGGAGTAAAAAATACTATTCCCACCCCAGTGAGTGCAACAGTAGGGAAAGTGCCAGATAGCAAAGGGGTAACAATTACTATTCCCACTCCAGTGAGTGCAACAGTAGGGAAAGTGTTGGATAGCAGAGAGGAAACAATTACTTTTCCCACTCCAGTAAGAGAAACAGTAGAGAAAGTGTTGGGTAGCGGAGAGGAAAAAATGACTATTCCCATTCCAAAGAGTGCAACAGCAGAAAAATTGCTGGATAGCGGAGGAGTGAAAATTACTATTCCCACTCCAGTGAGTGCAAAAGTAGGGAAAATGCTGGATAGCGGAGGGGTATGAATTACTATTCCCACTCCAAATAGTGCAACATTTGGGGGAGTGCTGGATAGCAGCGGGGTAATAATTACTGTTCCCACTCCAGTGAGTACAACAGTAGGGAAAGTGTTGGATAGCGAAGGCATAACAATTACCATTCCCACTCCAGTGAGTGTAACGGTAGGGAAAGTGCTGGATAGCGAAGGTATACAAATTATTATTCCCACTCCAGTGAGTGCAACAGTAGGGAAAGAGCTGGATAGCAGAGAAACAAATTACTAATAACATTTAAACAATAAAAATAAAAAAAATCATAAAAATCAATCAACAATATTAGATAAATGTATATTTAAAAATATATATATATATATTTTTGTTCATGACATTTTTATTAAGATTTTTTCAAATACAACAAAAGCCATAATAGTACAAATTAACGTAAGTAAAATAAGCAATCAGGCATAAGGTCATAAGATAAATATGTAATAGTAAAGAGATAGAGGGGAAGAGAGAGAAGAAAGAGAAAGAAAGAGAAGGAAGAAAAGAAACAAAGGAGAAGAAAAGAGAAAAGAAAGAAATCGAAACAGAAATAGAGAATAGTATTATGAAGAAAAGAGGTTAACGAATATGAAGATTAGAAGAGAGGTAAGTGGTAAAAGGAAGCCAAAGGAGATCAGATATGATTTTTCTAGAAACAGAAGAAGAGGAAACAGTAGCAATTCTATGTTCATCACAAATGAAATTCCACCACGTAAAAGATAATATTTTAGAATTGTCTTTCCAAGATAATAAAATTACCTTAAATGCTAAAGCAAGAAAAAGATCAAACAATTTTGAAATTGAGGATACAATAGTTATCTCAGATGCTAAAGATCCTACAAAAACATGTAGCATTGATAAAGGTACATTGAAATTGAATATTGACATGCAAACAGTCCAAACTGATGTCCAAAAAGATAAAACCGATGGGCACTCATACAGTTGATGTTGTAATGTGCCCGTTGCATTAGAACAGGACCAGCAAAGAGGAGAAGAAGTTGGGGAGAACTTACAAATACTAACAGGAGTGATTATAGCTCTATGGTAAATAAAATACATAGACTGAGTTATGCGTGCAGCAGCAGAAACTTTAAACAGCTTAGACCACAGCATCTCCCATGTTGCAATAGGTAGGGAGACGGACAGATCATTTTCCCAAGCAATCTCAATAGTGAATTTAGGACGATCAGTAACATTAGCTAATAATAACCTATATACAAAAGCTGCTTTAGGTCTGTGGGTTGAAAATAAGGGATAAAAAGGAGAGGAAGGGATTAGGGATGGTGAAACAGGAGGAAGTGAAAAGGTAGTTAAATGAGATTGTATGGCAGCAACAATAATATTATATTCATGTAAAAATGAATCAGGCAATTGATAGTGTAGTTGTAATTCATGAACGGGAATAATAGAGTAATTATGAAGAAATTGTTAAACAAAAGTGATATCCTTTTCTTTCCAGTACTTGAAGTAGAAAGATTTGCCTTTATACTTAAGACATTTATTATACCAAACAGGAGATGATAAAAAACTTCGAAGAGGTGTCATATCCTTAGAGAATGCATTATAAAGCAAAGTTTGGGAGTATTTCAGAACGGGGTTCTTGGATATAAAGGTACAATTAGACATGAAAACAATATGTTGAAAGAGAAAATCTTTCAATAATGAACGTTCAAAAAGGACCCATCTGGGAACAGGAGTGTCCGAAAAATCAAAAGCTAATGAAAAAGATTGTTTGATCAAAAAAGCTGAGTGATACGCTTTGAAGTTTGGGAAGCGGCCTCCGCCTTCATTTTTGGGCTGAGTAAGTTTGGTTAGAGCAATACGGGGGTGTTTATTATTCCACAAGAATTTTATGCAAATAGAGTTTTTTCGGGAGAAATATAAATTAGGGATTTTAACAGGAAGCATGGACACTATATACAGTACATGGGGAGCGATCATCATTTTAATAGTGTCCAGCCTACCCCACCATGAAAGAAACAAGGGAGACCAAACGAGGAGAAGAGATTGGAGTTTCTTCATTAATACATTAAATGTGTTTTTAATAGTCTCTTTTAAAGTCGGCGAAAACCAAATGTCCAAATATTTAATTTTGGAAGGACACCAAGTAAAATTAGTATCACTGAACATAAATTGGTAACAAGTGGAGTTTAAAGGTAAAACTTCTGTTTTGGATAAATTGAGTTTATAACCCTAGATAGATGAATAAAGTTGGACTTCATTCATAAAATGTGGGAGGGATTCAACTGGATTAGACATATAAATCAAGATGTCATCTGCATATGCGGATAATTTAGTTTCAACTGATGCAAATTTGAAGCCATTAATCATGGAGTTAGTCCGAATACGTTCAAGGAATGGTTCAAGGCACGGGATAAATAATAAGGGAGAAAGAGGGCAACCCTGTCTAGTACCTCTAGATAAAGAAAAACATTTTGAGAAGTGGTTATTAACAAAAATACTGGCTCGAGGACAGGAGTACAAAAGTTTAATATATGAAATAAAAGCGGGACCAAAACCAAACCATTTCAGAGTTTGAAACATGAATTGCCAGTTAATACGATCAAATGCTTTTTCAGCGTCTAGGGACAGAGCTGCAAGGGGATCTACTATGGGAAATGATGTTAGTAAACATACGCGCGTTGTCCGTAGCCAATCGACCTTTCACAAAACCAACTTGATCTGTTTTGATCAAAAGAGGAATGAGTTTGTCTAGGCGGGTCGCAAGGATTTTAGCAAAAATTTTACAATCATAATTATTTAATGATATAGGGCGATCATTTTTACAATAAGAATGGTCTTTGTCTGGTTTGGGAATAATAATAATTAAAGCATCCATAAATGATCCAGAAGCTCTGGCATCACCAATGAAAGAATGGAAGAGTTGTAAAAGTTTGGGGGCAAAAATTGAGTTAAGAGTAGAATAAAATTCCACAGGTACCTTCAATTTTTTTAAAGAGGAAATAGCATTGAGAATTTCCTGAAGAGTAATGTCCTTTTCCAATTCTTCAAATTCTGTAGGGAGGGATGGTGGGGAAGGGAGACCTGAGAAACAATTATTTAGTTTGTGATCGGAGGGAAATGTGTCATCTGAATAAAGAAATTGATAATATTCATGAAATACCTCGGCAATTTCTTCATCCGATGAGACAAGTTTATTAGTTGATTCATTGAGTATAGGGGCAATAGTTTTACGTTCAGCTTTAACTTTTAAGTGGTTAGCTAACATTTTACCTGCTTTATTTTGACCTCCATGATATTTAGATTTAATCTTAAGCAGAGTGTTACATGCTTCAAATGTTACCAACCTATTAAGTTCAATTTTCGCTGTTATCAAATCATGTAGGGCAATAGGGGACTTAGATGTAAAATATTTATGTTCTAATCCTTTAATTTTAAGTAGTTGGTCTTCATATTTGTGTCTGTTAGCCTTTTTCTTATGTGAAACATAAGAAATAGTAAAGGCACGGAGAGCAGCTTTAAAAAAAGCATCCCATGTATTAGGAATGGAGGTATCTGAGGGGTTGTTAAGAATAAAGAATTCATTATTGAAAGCAGTGACTTCCTTAATAAAGGCAGAATCGGATAATAAAAAGGTTTCAGATTTTTGAATGGAGGGAAGTAAGGATTTACTAACCAAAATGTAATCATTCCTAGAGCGAGTATGATGCATATTTAAAAAGAAGGTGTATGCATGTGAATCAGGATTACAAGTTTTCCAAACATCATATAAAGGACGAGAGGCAATGGCTGATTGGAAGGATTTATAAGTTTAATCAGGTTGAAATTTACATTTGGACAATCTATCTGAGAAGGGGTCTAACCATTGGTTAAAGTCACCAGCAACTATAAAATTAGGGCAGTCGATTGAGGAAAGAAGAATTTTAATATAATTCCAAAATTTGGGATCAGGTTTAACAGGGCCATAAATGTTTAAAAAAACTAACGTTTTGTTTTGAGTCACAACCTTAGCCATTACCCAACGACCTTCATCATCATTCTGAATTGATAAAATTTGAACTGATAAGGCTTTATGAAACAATATGGCGACATCCCCTTTTTTGTTAGAAGCGGGAGAAAAAACAACTTGGCCCACCCATTGTCATTTCAGCTTCATCGATTCCACATCAGTACCGTGAGTTTCTTGAAGGAAAGCAATTTGGCAATTCAGTTTAGATAAATGTGACAGTACCTTTTGTCTTTTGACTGGATTTCCAAGACCCTGGACGTTCCACGTAACAATATTACACATAGTGGAGGGTTAGGAAGATGGGAAACATGTGGAGTAGATACACTTCAGGGATGAGACTATAAAAAAGAACACACCAAACAGAAAAATTACATGGGGACCAATCATTGAAATAACCCACAGTACTAAAATACGTTAACCTTAAAACAATAACAAAGACCATTGAAGAATATATGGAAAAGTAAAGATACCCTTTAGAGAATATATAATGGTCATAATGCACAAAAAGAGTAATATAAGAGAAAAAGAGAAGGGAGAGATAGAGTAGAAGAAAAAGAAAAGGAAAGAGATAAACTAGAGGTAGAGAGACACAGAGACAGATCAAAGCAAAACGGCCAGATCTGAAAGACAAAGAGAAAACAATGAACAGGGAGCATAGTGACGCGAGGCAAGGCGGATCACATAGAAAACAACCATATAGTAAAGAAAAATGAGCCATGATAAGAGAGCAGTATGAATTACAAGAAAAAAAACAGAGGAGAGATGAGCGAATTAAAGGAGAGGAAATGTATATGGTAGGCGAGAATATAGAAAAGGAAAAATAAAAGGGAAAAGCTTAGTAGCAGAAAAATAATTCAGATGAATCATTAAAACAGATGAGGAAATAATAGCAAAAACATAGAATTAAGTGCTAGTGTCCATCCCAGTTGAAGGAAAAGACTGAAGGAAAAGTTTAAGTTTTCCAGGGTCATCGAAGGATCGAGAACGATCATCATGAGTAATCTTGCATAAGCATGGATGAAGGATGCCGTATTGAATGTTGAGAGTTCGCATTTGAGGTCTTAGAGCAAGGAATTTCTTCCTGCGCGCATTAGTCGCGTTAGAAATGTCTTGAGAAATGAAGATATTGTGACCAGACCATGCAAGGCGTCGCTTAAGTTTAGCAGCTTTCAAAACAGTCATAAGTTTGGCAAACTCCAGAAAAAGTAGAATGATGCCGCGAGGTCTGGCAGACTTGGTGGTGAGACGTCCCAGACGATCAGCTCTCTGGATGTTGAGGGGAGAGCCAGAGGGAGGCAAATTGAGAAGTTCAGGAAGAAACTTCTGAAGGAACAAGACCATGTTGGGTCCTTCAACATTTTCCGGAAGACCATATAAGCGTAAGTTATTGCGACGATTACGATTTTCCAAATCCTCAGCATGAAGTTTCAGTTTATGAATTTCCAGTTCGAGAGTAGGGATTTTAGTAGACATGTCCTGTATATCACTAACACGTTGCTCCAATTCAACAACTCTACTCTCCATTACAATCCATCTGTTCTCTATCTGTTTTATTTTCTCATTTGTGGCAGTCATGAAGGGTTGAAGACCCCGTACCTCATGCAGAATAGAATCCAACACCGGGTACGGTGATGATAGAATAGGCGACGGAGGGTCATTTTTATGCCTTTTTGATTTAGTGCCAGTGATAGAGGACTTAACAGAATGAGAGTCACCTGCCATTGTAATAGCGTAGAGAGGCAGCAGCTGATACTTGCAGAGTGTGCGCAAAATGAGTGCCTCAGAAATAACACTGGCAAAAAGAGTAACCACAGAAAATGCAAAAGACGCAGCAATCAAAGCATATATATGAAACCAATAGCCTGCTATAAAAGTATGTATGGAGGTATGAGCTCACCCCCCTAAGTAAGGTATCGAAAAGCAAGGCGGTCAGGGAGAACATTGTGTAGTCCAAATCACCACATCAGAATCCCAAAAAGGTCAAAAATAGCATATGCTTAACAGTGTACTGTGCAGGAGCATTAGCAAGACATTAGTTAGAGGATTCGCAGGAAGAACCTGCCCCAATAAAGAAAGCGCAACTCATAAAAGTAGTAACAGCAAAATGAAAATTGAGTGTTCTAAGATATCTGGCAGGAGAGAAAAAAAAATCTGCAGTATTTCATGTATACATGAAGAAAATACAGCACAGGTGGGATGGCAGGCTGAGCAAAAATAGAAGGACATTCCTCTGCAGATAAAATGAAGCAACAGACATTAATTGGTAGAAATAGTCTCATTGGCGACAAAAAGCAACATATCGCCGGTAAAAAGAGTGGCACAGTAAAGAGAACACTCAAAAAGAATACCGGCAGCATAAACGCGAGTTCGGCGGCACAAAATGGCGGTCACTCGCGTCGTGACGAGTATCGGAAAGGCAAAATAAGTGATTATTCGTGGCAATAAAAAAATGCCCGTAAGCACAGCTAGGCGCTCACGGCATAATCCGACATTGTTTCCTGTTGCTCCGGTGACAGCAGACAGTTGAAATACGGTTCAACGCAGAAGATAAGCTCCGCCGGCGAGCGGAGCTCAGATGAGAACCGCCATCTTGCGTCGGCGCCGAGTCCACACCCCATATTTAGAAATATTAAACACATAAAAAGAACACATAATATAAATGACATATAACAAAAAACTACAAATCTTATATAAAATAAATTAATAAATACATTTAAAAACAATAATTATTTGAAAGGAGTAAATATTGACAAGCAAAAAAATTATGTAGAACATAAATGTTTTATTTTATTTCCTACCCTATAATACCCCATCAATATAAAACACTTAAAAAGTTGTATTTAAATTTATTTCCAGAATTAACTCAATTAACTATCAATTAAAAAAGTATTATTAATAACAAAATAAACAAAATCATTGAATATACATACTTTAACGATATAATATACACAACACACACCTACAACCAATTACACAATTACCATATTTATTTTATAATTAATTATAATTTAAATTGATTAACAACTAAATAATAAATCAGCAATTAAAAATAAATTACTTCCCACCTATAAACGCCAAAGAAAACACCTAAAATGAATTACACATTTACCATAATGAATTAGTAATTAATTATTTAAAATTATTAAACTAATTATTGAATCATCAAATAAAAATAAATTACTTCCCACCTTTCCCGCCATGTACACCTATACATACCACATCACACACCTAAAATTATTTACACAATTACCATAATAAATTGCCAATTAACTAGTTAAAAATTAACATCGAATTATTAATTATTAATTAAAAAATGTGTTCCACATTTAACACTATAACATCTCGAATAAACAAATATTAATAAATAAAAAATATTCAATACATTTATTATAGTTAAATTACTTCCTACCCTATTTCCCTATACACCCACAAGCCACTACGGTACTAAAAACGCACAATTCAAATACAAAAATATTAATAACTACCAAAGTTTTAACACATGTAATAAAAATACCAACAATTCTTATACAAAAACGTACATCACATACATATAAAATATATACTAAAAAAATTAACATTAATAAAAAAATCGATATTTTTAACAACTTTTTTTTGCAAACGATATTAAACACTTTGGTATTTTAAACATCAATATTATTTACCTAAAATTTATTTTCTTGACCACGATATTTTTTGTGACCATATTTCTGACCCAAAATATTTTTACCTCGATATTTGTGCAAGTCAATATTTTTACATTGATATTCTGTCTCTACACCAGCTGGGGTGGTGACGCTACAGCAGTCTGCTTGTTATAATATGATGAAGACATTATAAATTAGTAAAGTTGGTTCTCTTGTTTGTTTTGTAATTGTTGATATTGCTTGTTAATGTAGTTGTTATTGTTCTAGCAGTTTTGTACAGATGTTAAATTTTTAATATGTGATACAAAAGTCTAATGTTACTACTGATTTGTTTGCTTAATAGTTGTTATAGATTTGAATATTATTGAAGTATTTTAATGTTGACCAAAATTGGCACTTCCATCTTCAGAGAGTGAAAAAGCGCTCCTGCATGTATATATATATCGATCAGCATTATGCACATCTTTTAGGCTACAGAGATATGTTCATAGAGAAGATAAATATTTGAATACCCAACATTTGCAGATTTCTCATGCAATAGTGAGGTCTCTCTCGAGAGATCATTCCTTGTCAACTGTAGTATCCAGACCCCTCATGCAAGAGAGACGCTTTGGTACAGGGGCCAGTGCATCCTCATATTCTACTATGCACTGCTATCGGCTGGTGAAAATATGAAACTGGAGAGGGCAGTTCTTTGCCCATGCTACTATATATGCTTCTGACTCTGGAGAGCAGTTTCAGAGGATCTGTTACCTGCATACACCCTACCAAGCCTCATTGTGTCCATTGGGACAGGTATGAGGGATAGGCGAGTGTGTCCCCACATTCAACTACCCACACAAATCAACCAAGACACAGTTCTCAGCTGAGAGAAAACTCAATTTCTACACCCTACTACCCACAGCCTACTTAGCACAGATATTACTCTGGGGACAGGGCAGTGTGTTTACACATCATAGTCTCTATCGTTGTTATGCATACAGCCTTCTCAGCATAGAGGTAATTTCATCCCCACACTTTACTTGTACATCTATGATCCTGGTGAGAATTGACTAGAGACGTAAGCTTGTTTTCACAGCATAATTTGCACACCCATCGTCTAAGACACAGGTCACTGGAGAGGTGCCTGTCTCTCCCCACACTGTACTTGGAAGACTCATCAAGCAAGAGAGCAATGTCAGCAAACGGAACTTCCTCCCCACAGTCTACTATGCATACCTGTCAGCATGAAAAGAGGTATGATTAGAGAGATAAATGTTTCTCAAACCCTACTGCAGACACCTCTCGCCGTAGTAAGATGTGTTAGCAGAGAGGCCACCCCCTTCCTAGACACCACTGTGTATCCCTGTTGGCCTAGGGAGAGGTGTCAACAGAGAGGCTACACCATACTGTACATTTATGTAGATAGGTGTTAGTGGACAGGAGAATGTTTACCTATACATTACTGTATGTTTCTATCATCCAGGGTAGAGCTGTAACTGGACAGCAACATTGTTTCCCATACTCTAGTACATATGGTCATTTTCCTGGGGAAAGGTATCAGTGAAGAAGCTAGTACTTGTGGTACTTACTATGGAATAGCAAGTTCTCACATATGATTTGTGTTCTTTCCCCACCCTATTATGCACACTGCTGAGCCTGGAGAAAGATGTGAGTGGACAGGCGTGTCTCTTAATCCCCTATTCTTCACAGTGGTTATGTTCATGCAAGGTCCCACTGGCGAGATTAGTTTCTCCCCATTGTCTACTTTAAACAGTTGCTATGCTGAGGAGGGGTGTCAGTGAGACTGAAGTGTCTACTTTCACCCTCCTGTACACTGTTTTTATGCTGTGGAAATGTCTCATGTGAGAGTCTACTTTATCCCCACACCCTTCTAATGAGGACTATAAGACATAAGTACTGTAATAAAGGAAAGAGTAAATCCTTCCCCTAAAAAAGGTTTATGATCTCACGTGACTCTCAAAGGTTCATAAAAAGAAGTAGTGATTAAACTTTTCCTAACAATTAATATATGGACTTTATGTGAATTAATGAGCATCAATGTGTACTATAATCCAGTGTTAATCTGTCAATAAAGCAGTTTTTTTTATTTTAAATGCATCCCGTTTTCCTTTAAGGAAAATGGGATGCGTTTAAAAAATAAAAATGAAACACTTGTTTCATTTTTTAAGGGCAGGCATTGGTACCTGGGACCACTGTTTGGTCTTAAAAAATATTTATGCATCCATTCCCAAAGGGGAAGGGGTTGCCTAGGGTGGTAAACTGAGAGTGTTTTGCAACTGCAATTGCAGTTGCAAAACATTCATAACTAGGTTTTTGAGTTGCTTTTAGGCAGGGACGCCCTTGGCACACCCCTTCCTAAAAGTGAGTTGATAACACTATTTTGCGAGTCGCTAATTCATTAGTGACTCACACAATAGAGTTGGTACATTGGGCTGACCTATTTTGCAGTAGCAAAGAGGCTGAAATTCCCTTTGCAACAGCAAAAACGGGCATACATCTGGACCTCAGTGTACTGAATGCTCCATTTGAGACTTGGTGGATGACTTCTACTAGTAGGTATTGAAATGTGCAAGCTGTAGCTGATCTATGCAAGGGCATTTGCAGTTTTCCATTGAATACTGTCCGTTTCGGATCCTGATATTCTTAGCATGTTCAACTTGCATTCATACTGAACTGTAGAGTGAAGTTGCTCTGAATGAGTGTATTGCAAGACTTTTGTAATTTAACTGGTAGAACATTCCATATAAGACACATATCCTCAATATACCTGACCTAATTCCCACATGAATTGCGTACTCTTTAAGTTTTGTTGACCCGATCATCTGCTCCTCCCACAAGTCAATGAATTAATATGCATAACTGGGGGCAAATTCAGTTCCCCGAGCTGGCTCCTGAATTTGCTTGTAATATTGTTCTTCAAACATGAAGACACACGCAGAACTTGATCATGTGCATCAGCTTCTATGTGAGTTCCAAAACGTCCAGGCCCTTTGCTCTTGGAAAATGCTTGCACATTTTTATATAGTTGTCATGAATTATGTCATACCTTTATTAACTCATGGCCTATCCCCACACTCAAAAACTGTAATATATGCCATATTAAACTGCGCATCTGCACATATATATTATTTTTATTCCAAAATGGATTTTACTAAATGCTGCTTGATGTAAACTAAGGGGCTTATTTATGGAACTTTGGCGTAGGGCAGCACAGCAAGGCACCGTGCTGCGCTGCCCTATGCCAAAATGAAAGGGCAGGAATGCACTGTATTTAAGCAATACAGTGCATTAATGCACTGTATTTCAGCAATACAGTGCATTCCTGTCCTTACTCTTTGTGTTTGCATCGTTTCGGCAGCCTGACGTCAAAGTAGGCCCCCTTGCAACATGGTGCAAGGGTGCCTATGTTGCATGCAGTATTGCTTTTGTGCAGCAATGGGCACCTTCCTGCACAAAAAGAATCCTAAGAGGATTTTCCTCTTTCTAAACACATAGGAAAGGAAAAAACGAGGAGAAATAAACATATTTCTCCTCATTAGGCCTCACCTTATGGGCGTATCGATTTGGTGCTTTCCCAGGTTCACAAGATATTGTAAATCTTGAGCAGCATCAAATTCCATGGGTGTTGCATGGAAAATCCACTGCAACGCCCATTAAACACCTCCCAGGCGTAGAGTAAGGCTGTGCAGCGATTTGCAAAGCATTGTCTTACTCATGTTTTCTGAGGCCACTCAAAGCTAATAATGGTGGCTTTGCGTGGCTTCATAAATCAGAATTAGAGCCCTGCATCATGTATGTACCACTTTACGTGGTGCAAAATTGATGCCGGGCTCTAATAAATAACCCCCTAAGGGGCTTATTCATGAGAGGCATGTGCCACCATTGCATCACTATTTTTAAGACAACAGCACCGGCAGTGCCCCATATTTACAGCAGACGCATGTGACCAAATGCATCAGTTTTAGTAGGCCTGCATTGGAAATTACCAGTGGCAGAACCAGCTGTGCCAAACAGAGAATAATATAGTCAAGGTAGGCCCTCCCTTGTAAAATACAGCGTAAATCCAACGCAGCGATATTTATGGTTTTGACAATGTGTGACGCATTGTTGGCAAGCAGTGCAGAGACTCTGAAATGCGTCAACATTCCTGCGCAATGGCAACCCAGGCATAGGAAATGGTGCATTGGCTATTGAACATTAAGATAACACGCACAAAACAGTTTGGCAAGCTCAACTACACTACGAAGATGCTAATTTAGCAGCTGGGAGTTGCAAGGAGACCACCACCCACACCCACATCCCCACCGTTTAGGCAATGTAGGAGAAGGGAGCAGCTTTTCCCCAGGGTACTACCCTCAATGACCTCAGATACTACAGACTCAGGAGGGAGTCCGTTATAGAACTAATGAACCAGATAGTGCAAAGGCTCCAGCCACCAACGGGCAGGCCCACCAACATCTGACTGCGTGTCAAGCTGATGTCCTCCATATGCTGGCATCTGGTTAATTCCAGATCACAACATCCAGAGTGGCAAGAATATTGCAGCCATCTTTTCCTGTCTTCCTACCCTCTGCCCTGGACGCCATTATCCGCCCGCACATGCCCAAGACACAACACAAGCAGCTGATCACCATAGAAGTTTTCTGTGCCATTGCTGTATTTCCACATGAGCTGGGTACCATGGATTACACACATGTGCAACAAGTTCCGACTGCAGGAACATCACATCTGTAAAGGAACAGGAAACAAACTTTCTTTATCAACATTCAGGCCATCGTGGACAATCAGGGGATGTTTTCAAATGTGCTGGCAAAATACCCAGGGAGTGCGCATGATGCCTACATCTTCAGGCACTCTATCATCGATGACCGCTTCCAGAACAGGCAATATGGGAATGGACTACTAGATAGTAAGCAAAATTGAAGATTATTACATGCCTATTAACATTATCAAATGTATGACATAATAGCCATCTCTGGGTCTGTTGACGAAGATATGGCTATATGTCTGAGGGGTGTGTCTCATACATGACCATGCATCATGGTACACATTTAATGCAAACCACCAAGTCGTACATGTTGAGACACGCAAAGCCACTTTCTGTGCCTTTGAATTGCATAAAGGTACAGAGCAATGCATAAAGGTACAGAGCAATGCAAAGCTGGCCAAAATAAGCATTACGTGTGCAAGGGAGGGGTTCCATGGGCATTGTTGGGGAGTCTCTATGCAACTCCCATGGTTCATGAGGCATGTCATGTATTCCACACCAGATAAACTTTGTAATGTGACAAATTAATTGGTTTCCTCAGGTGATGTGTAACAAGGAAACGGAACTGAAATAAGCCACGTCACTCCCATTGACTATGTGTGCCGCAGTCTGTGGTAAACATACATTGGCGATCATGGCTCTGAGGGTACATCATGTACACAAAGGTGCCTCCTTCTACAATCACATATGCAATGTAGACACCTGAGTACCATTGGGCAAGTATGTCTGTGTTGTGTGCCAGTGTAGGGGGAAAGGTCAGGAATGTGCTGTATGGCCTAAATACTGTGCGCTACTGCCATTTCTCAGAGACACAATGCAGTGCAGACAGATGACTTCCAGCAGTGCACAGTGCTACTTTTCCAAACATCTGGGCTCTTGTGTCATCTGCACACAGTAACAACAATGCACTACAACATGGAGACAATGATGTGCCACATGGGAATGCACTTTTCTGTCAATGGCAGTAGCGACAGAAAGTGAGTAGCAATGCGTCATTTCACTCTGTGTGGATAGATGGAACCATGTCAAATTCATGGGGTTAAGAATCTTGAATTAAATCATGTGGCATGACAGTCAAGGCAATTATGAGTACCAAGGACAGACAAGATAAAAATCTGAGCCGAATGATTCCTCAATAGCATACAACTCCTGCTATCAGTCAAAGATCCACACGGTCAGTGGTGTGAGAGCAAGCACTGTTGAAATGAGCAAGTGTGTCACACTTGGCAGTAAACTTGTATATTGCCCAAAGTGTCAGAAGAAACACAGGAAGACGTATGTGGCACGGCCATGTGCGGCATGCCATATCAGTGTAGGCCCCAGATATGCATAATTGTCAATACTGGATAACATTGTGACACCAACAGTACAAAACACACATATGTCTCAGCAATACCAACAATCTACTTACACACATACACATAGGTTGATGGCTGCATTTACTGTTGTAACCAATGTGATGTCTCACCTCTTCCAGGGAGTAAGTAGGCCAACTGTGAAGCACATACATCTAGCAATGTGAAACTCACTAAGTCAAACACAATACTGCCAAACATGGCAGGTATTAGTCACCACCTTAGAATAAATTCCAACCTGGACATGGCACTGCAGGATACCAATCACAATATACATTTGCCACAGCAACGACGAACAAAATAAAGGTATATAACTGCACAACCCCCTCCAAGTCAGAGTCATACACATACATGTGAAAAACAATGGAATATGTCTAAATGTAGAGTACACAACTCCCTGTGACAACTTCAGTGTGTCCCACATAAAGATGGCCCACATTGCAATACATATGTGTGTATCGTAGTACACCATAGGAACTTTTCTGGCAAAAAGCAACTGTTGAAGCCTTACAACAAAATAGCATAACAATGCATGTGACATGTTTAAACTGTACCTATTATAGTCATCAAAACCGCATGTCAAAGTTAGTGAACTATGAAACGTCTGTGCCAATGTCATTTAGGCCACCAAAAAAATCCCTAATTTACCATGGACACATGTATTTGTTAGTGTTAAACATATTGGCAATGTCACAGCCTACTTAGAGAGGAACAAGTAGCCAAATTTCTGATCAATAATCTGTCACTTCTCACACGTAGTGAGTGCATACCATAACAGAATGACCAGGACCATTTGGAAATGCACATCACAGTAAGCTACTGTATACACATAAATGTCCGAATGTAGAAGTGTACAATGTATCAGGCAATGCTCATTATTTGCTATTACACAGAGAGAACTGGAACAGACATTTGTAAACGTATGACCAACTGTATCAGTAACGCATATCCCGAAATACTATAAGAAATGTCTTTGAGTCATTTAGTACACATGGCACACATGGACAGTAATATAGCTGTAACAGAGACGATTTTGATTTGATTTGATTTTAGTTTTTTAAAGCTCAAACAAATACCCTGGGATGTCTAGGCGCTAAAGTGACAGAAGTTAGTGTACAGCTACAGCTTCATTTGACTGTAAAGCCAGATTTTTAGAGACTTTTGGAACAGGAATAGGGACGGTGCTGTTTTCAATTCTAGAGGGAGTAAATTCCAGTTATCCACAGTACAGATACCAAAGCTCCTACCTCTCCAGGAGGAAAGTTTGTAGAAGGGAAATGCCCCAGTATTGGTTCAGCATGAGTGAAGGGTCCTGCTGGACACATACCATCTGAATTTTTCCCTCAAATAAGCTTGTCCTGAGCCATGAAAAGCCTTGAATGCAACGCACAAGGCCTTGAAGACAATGCGCTTCCCCATGGGCAACCAGTGTAGGCTGTTGATAGCCTGTGTTAAAGGAGAGAAATTGTGCATAACTTGCTGTCACCCCCACCTCCAGTTTTAATTTGTGCATGACAGGAGGTAGGGTGGTCTGTACCATGGCTGCCAATACCTGTGTGCTCTCATCCCACACATCAGTACAGCTGCATGCAATGTATTTTCATGCTAGTGATTGCACGCGTGGCTCAATACATTTTTCCTATGTGTTTACACTTCATATGCACCACACCTGAAGCCCCCTCAGATGAGGAGTTAATCCTTCGGCAACACCATTCCATGCAGACCAGTATTTGACAGCATGGCCCCAACACATACACACTAGCCTCATGGAGCTAAGGGACATGCATTGTCAAAGTCAAGGTTGGCAGGGTTTCGGTGGCCAAGCAAGATGTGGTGTTGCAATCCCGTTTTGAAGCTTTGTATTGTGAGATTTGTAGTCCAAGTCACTAATGTTATACATTACACTACAAGTCCTTAGTTACAAAGGTGAACCTCGACTGGGGATGCACATTACATGGACTGAAAAAACTTTACGGAGCTGGACTGGGCTGTGCAAAATGTGACTGGGCAGTTTGATTTTCATTTCTATGATGTATGACTGGACATGTGAGCAATTGCATCCCTTTCCTTTACACTCAGCGCAGCGCAGAAACGTAGTTTGCGTGTTGCAGAGTATGACATTTTTTGTCATATTGTCCCTTGTTGCCACTTACCTTTTAGGTCTTGTTGGTACTCATAGCCAGCACTGACCTGTAGGGGAACTTTCAGCACCAACTCTGCTGGGATGACTTATCCTGTTCCTCTAAGAACGTAAGCTTCTCCTGGTCCTCAGGTCTTCCTCCTTCGGTCTGCATGGCTGCCTTCAGGTTATCGCCTAGTTTCTCCTTGCTCCTACGCTTATAATTGTGCCAGCGCTTCTTGCCTCTGGCACTGGCCTTTTAGTCAAAGTGAAAGCGCAAGAATGCACTGTATTTAAGCAATACACTGCATTCCTGTCCTTTCTCCCTTTGCTGGAGCTGTTTCGGCAGGCTAGCATCAATGTAGACACATTGTTGCAGGCAGGATTATTTTTTTTTCAGGAAGGGGCACCTTCCTGCACAAAAACAATTCTAAGAGAACAATTCTAAGGAGAGAAAAGCAGCACACATGAACAGAGGAAAGAACTGGTAGAAATAAACATATTTCTCCTTGTTACGCCTCACCTAGGGAGGAGTGTGGATTTGGTGCTTTCTCAGATTTACATCCCTTTGTAAATTTGTGGCAACGTCAAATTCCACAGGTGTCTGTCTCGGAAAACCCACCACAATGCCTTTGAGACACCTCTCCGGTGCCAAGTAAGGTGACGCAGTGATTTGCGCTGTTTCGCCTTACTCATGATTTATGAGGCCACTCATAGCCATGCATGGTAACATAGTGCGGCTTCAGGAAAGGGAATGGGAGCCCTACGTCACACATGTGCCACTTTATGTTCTGCAAAAGTGATGCAGGGCTCTCATAAATTAGCACCTTAGAAACCAGTGACTGTCCTAGTTAAAGGGTATAGTTATGGAAACTTTAGTGATTTCCTAAATGTTCTAAATCTGCATTCATACCAGGTTGTAGACTTTTGTTTATAAGAATGAGGGTCAACCTTGTTTTCAAAATAGCTCTCCTAGTACCACATTTAGATTAATTATTTTGGGTTAATTCAGCACCTTTTTCTATCATTTTGCTTATTTGAATTGAGGTTTTAAATTGCAGTCCCATTGTCCTAATGAGAAGGAAAATATAGATTGTGAAGCTTAAGGGAAATTGCAAACTGTAGAGTTCATATGTGACATGGTTGTAGAGCAGCTAATCTTCTGAGGATGTGGTTTGGAGCACAGTTTGTTACCAGTTTTGAGGTAACTGCAGGTTCAGAATTAACTTGTATTTATATACATGACAACCTAAAAGCAGGGAACCAGTGTTGAGGGTGATCAAATCCATGGAATTCAATGGTTGTCAGTAGTGGCAGTGTCTGGGTAAACCTGGCTGCCTCAATGACTGGCTGATGGATAACATCAGTGCAATGGAGGAAGCGGAACAGGGTAGCTTGCCTGAGAGAGCTGGAGTCTCATCTGCAGCAGCAGAAGAGAAAAACGAGCACTCTGAGCCTCTTGTGCTTGTGTGACAACAGCAGTGGCTCAAAGCAAGGAGGCCGTTGAAGTCCCCACCAGTCAGTGTGTCTGACTGACAGCTTCAAAACTGGATTTTTAGGTTAGATCATCGTCCAGTGGAGAACGAATAGTGATGGGGCAGGAGTAAGCCAGTTGAAAGGACTGTGTGGAGGAAAAGTATGAAAAGCAGAAGGTTTTCCCTCTTGTTACCAAAGATATGGTTAGGAAGCTCTGACCGGTACTATGTTGGCAAATAGCTAGATGGTGAGTTCACAAGTATAGTGCATCAGCGCTGCTGAAGAAATTTGAGAAAGAGAAAGCCTTTCGACCACACGTTCGCTCCGTCCCAATTATCAGTGGAGAAGAAAGTTGGACAAAGAACCTGCTCAGACTATGGAAGGGGCTATGAGAACTTGGTGGGTTGCTGCTATCCCCACTGGTCCTCTTGTACCCTTAAATCTCATCATAAGCGTTATACTATTCTTAGAAAGCGCTTTAAGCCCTTCCAAATATCTTGATCCCATTAAGCCCCGTGTACAAATATTTTCATCCCATTTGATTATGACTCAATGAAAAAACTATGGGCAGGAGAAGGAGAAGATATTTGAACAAAGGTATACCTTCAACAGCAGTGTTGATTTTGTTTTTCCAGGACTCTCATGACATTTGGCAACGCTTCATAAGTTGCAGCAGGAGACAGCAAGAGAGATCTAACAAAAGGAGCCAAAGCAGGTGAAGAGGAAATGGAGGGGACTGACCGAGATGACATAAAAGCTTAAGGAAGTACAGAAGGATGCTTACAGAAGTTTGGAGGAAAATTGGCTTGGACCCCTGGTGGAAAGTAGCAACACCAGTGCAAATTCTGCCTCATTGCAATATGCAACTGAACCGAAGGGAGTAAAATATGCACAAGAGACACAATAATCAGTACTTGTAACTAAATAAGAGATGAGGAAGATATATTTATGGAGTGCAACGATACCCTAATTTGTCATGGGGCTACCCTTAGAACATGCAGATCAGTTCAAGTGGAATTGGAATTATGCCTTAAAGAGCCAAGTTTTATAAGCCCTTTCTAAATTTTAGCAGGTTGGTCTCCTTTTTGAGTGAGGCTGGTGAAGAGTTACACAATTTAGCTGTGGTAGTGATGAAGATCTTGCCACCCCACCTGGCTCTTCTTATTCTAAGGACAACAAGATTCCCAAGCTTAGCTGATCTGAGGGACTTTGCCGGAATATATGGTTTAAGATGGTTTGCTAGCTGGATTGGCCACAGATAGTTAGAATATTTGTAAGCAGTGCAAAGAGATTTAAACTGGATCCGTTTTGCTACCGGCAAACAGTGAAGATGGAATAGGGCTTTGGTTGCAGAGTCAAATTTAGATATTCCTAGAAGTACTCTTGCTGCAGCATTTTGAACAATCTGCAGCTTTTGCATACTACGTTTTGAGGCGCTGGTAAACAGAGCATTACAGTAATCCAATCTTTAATATATCACTGAGGGTACCATGGTTTTCCTTAGCTTCAAGGGAATTTAGGGAAGTATTTTCCTAAGAATTTTGAGAATAAAGAAGCAAGCAGAGGTGGTGGAATTGATCTGTGCTTCAAAGTCAAGCTTGGTAGCAACAATGACTCCTAGATTTTTGGCTTTGTGAACTGGTGTGGATAAGGAGCCAAATTGGACAGGCCAACAACTGTCTGTCCATTTGGAAGGGTTGTTGACAAATACAAGAACCTCTGTTTTGTAGGAGGTTAATTTCAGACAATTGTCTGTCATCCAGTTAGCTATATGGCTCATACAGTCATGAAGTCAAGTGGCTGTAGAGCTGGATGAACTGCTTACTGAGACAATTAGCTGAGTATTGTCTGCATACGATACAAGGGCAAGCCCGTAGGTGATTTCAATTTGGCCAGAGGAATGACATAAAGATTAAAAAGCGTTGGGCTCAGTGAAGATCCCTGAGGGAAACCACCGGGTAATGAAAATGTAGGTGACGAATAATTACCCAACGCAACCAACTGAGACCACTCAGACAGAAAGGAACCCAGCAGCGAGACCTGGTCCCTGATCCCAGTGGAGGCTAGATGGTCCAACAGCAGCTCATGATTAACCTCATCAAAAGCCGCTGATAATTCAAAAGGATCAGGGTAGCGCTACCCCCACCATCCAACATCCATCTGAGCTCCTCAGTGGCCGCGATAAGCACCAACTCTGTGCTATAATGAGCACGAACACCAAATTGAGAGGCATTCAAAATTGCATTCTAATTAACAAGAGATTTTGTGGGCTCCCTCTCCAGCCTAACATTATACTCAACATTTAGTGTTTCAACATCTATTGACAATGGTGTCACAATGTACACTCATCCCCACTTACCAGCACTGACCTCCTGAGCTCACAAATAGAAGTAAAGATTTATCCAGGAGCTTTATGTTGAGACTCAGAAGCCTTCTATTTCTACATCTGTGATAGAGCATCTGTGAGAACCAATGCAAATGATTACCCAGATCAAGACATCAAACCCGGAGAAAGGAAATAGTTTTCATCATTAAGGCAGAAGCCAGAAGGCTAAACCATAGCAACAACCAGACCCCCAGCTCAAACACTTACCTTATCCCATAACTGCCATTATAGAGGACTGCACAAGATAGATTCAGTCTCCAATGAGAATTAGAATCAAATGGTAATTATAGTTACACCCCACTCAATTACCAAGTTCAAAAACCACTCAAAAAGAAGAGAAGAAATCTGAACTTGAATTCACTTTGTATACATCTTCTTTTCAGTCAGATGATTTTCATATCCCTCATGGATAATCCATAAGAGATTCAGTTGACCTTCTGCAGCAAATATTGACTGAGGTTCATAAAACCATTGCTATTCATAGGACAGTGAGAAATTATTTTACCATTAAAGTGTAAGAGGAGATGGTTGATCAAACTTATAGAACTTTACCAAAGAATCACAATGATAGAAGGGAAATTAGAAGATATTATGACATCATGTGAGAATCAAAAAGCAGGGGCAGATCAAGTTTTACGCAAACTACAGTTGAAAAATGCTGACTTGCAAGATCACTGTTTGAGATCAAACTTTGTGAGTACCATAGATAACTCTGAGTATAACTTGATCACAGAGTTGATATTAAAAGAACCCTATTAAGGGGACGTGGCTTACGCGCCGTCATGGAATGGCGGACATCCCGTGAGCTCTCGAGAGCTGCGGGCTTCTACGGTGATTTTAGCCTCTGCTTTCTTCCTTCTGGGGCCGGCCTTCGACGTGCTCTGCCAGCAGAACATGGTCCGCTCTGATATTTTCCTTCCACGGAACATTTGATGCCGATTTTCGGGTGTTTCCAGCGTTGCACCCTCGCTGCTGCATCGGGACGCGGGCGGCCGCCATTTTGTGCCGCTGAGCCCGCGTCCCCTCACGAATCTCCGGCGCACCTCTGGTGCTCTTCCTGCGACATTGCTGTTCACCAACTGACCCGAATTTACTTCTGCCTGTCAAGGTATGGCGTAATTGCTCTGCAGAATGTCCTCCACATGGGTGTATTCCTCTACTGCCTCCATTATCCTGATTCTGTGAGCAAATAGCCGCCATTTTACAATGTTTGCGCAACTATGTATTTTTTCTCCTCTTCCTTTGGTCTCATGCTCTGATATTGCATTTCTGGCCCTTTCTTCAAGTACTATTGATGAACGCTTTGCTGTTATGCCAATTGCTTTTTCTTTTTTGGCTCTCTGAGGATCTTTTTGCCTTGTTTTGCTGTGGAGTCTGAGCGCCGCCTTACTTGTGCCTTATCTGACAAGACTGTGACTCTTGCTTGATCCCTGCCTTTGGATTGGGGTTTTCAGGCCTGGTTACTCTACATCCTGTTCATTATTTCTGTGACTGGTGACGTTTTGATCTCTCTCTGCCACCTGCGCTCCTCTTCCCTCTCTGGTGTGTTTATTTGCTGTACACAATGGCTCATGACGTAGGCAGCTTGAAGTCTTCACACACCGGCACCAAACCAAAACGCCTCAAAAATGACCCCCCTTCTCCGATTCATTCCTCCTCGAACCCCATTTTGGACTCCATCTTGGAGGAGGTACGTGGTCTCCAACCCTTCATGTCTGCCACTAATGAACAGCTCAAACAAATTGAAGAACGATGGCTCGTTATGGAGGGCAAGGTTTTGAATCTGGATATATCTACTAAAATACCTCTTCTGGAAAAGGAAATTCAACAGCTAAAGCTACATACGGAGGACCTTGAAAATTGTAATCGTAGAAATAACCTACGTATTTATGGGGTTCCGGAGAATCTTGAGGGGGCCGACATGGTGGCCTTAATTCATAGACTCTTACATGAACTCTTAGACCTTCAACCTGCCTCTCATGCCCTTAATATCCAGAGGGCTCATCGCCTAGGCCGTCTTACGTCCAATCCATCTAAACCTCGTGGTATTATTATTCTTTTCCTCGAATTTACTGAGTTAATGACTGTCCTCAAAGCTGCCAGACTCAAACGCCGCCTCATATGGTCGGGCCATAATATCTTTATCTCTCAAGACCTTTCAAATGCGACCAACACTCGACGTAAGGAATTTTTGAATCTTCGCCCGCAAATGCGACAACTGAACATTCAATATGGAATCCTTCATCCCTGATTACTCATCAAGATTACTCATAATGGCCGTACCCGCTCATTTGAAGATCCTCAGAAGCTCCGCGAATACCTCCAAAGTGTTTCCTCACCTAGCATGGACACTAACATTGGATGACTTTTCTTTTTTCTTCTCCTATTGCCTACATTTCTTTTGTTGGTGTAAATGATCTGTCTTCATCGTGTTTTCTCCCTTTACTGCATTCTGTACTTGAGGCTTTTCTTCTCTTCTCTTCTTTTCTACAGCCCCTATTTTCTCTCCTGTTGCTCCGTGGGGTCTGTGCTCCCCTCGGCGTCCTCCCGCTCCCGATGTCTTGGTGTTCTTCTTCCTCTCAGATCTGGCTTTCTTGCCTTGATCTGTCTACATCTCTTTATTCCTTTATCTCTCTCTACTTTCTCTTCCTTTAGTCTGCACTTTCCTGTTCTACCAACTTTTCTTACCTTCCCCCTCTTGTACCCTCTTTCAAGTTCTCTTTACTATTCCTCGTCTCCTGTTCTTTATCTTGTTGTTCACAGTACTCATGGACGCTCTTTTTTGTATTAGTGTGCGTTTGTTTGTTATCATATGCTTCTGTAATGCATTTGTTTATTGTGTCTTTTTTGTAGTTGTTCTCCTGAAGTGTGTTGGATCCAGGTTTTTTCCCCCTTCCTCTCCTTCCATCGTGTGTAACTTTGTAACGTGGAATGTTCGTAGTCTCGGACACCCCGTCAAGCGTCAAAAGGTATTGTCCCATTTATCCAAGTTGAATTCACAGGTTGTTTTTCTCCAAGAGACCAACTGTTCGGATGTAGAATCTTCTAAGCTTAGGAGGCAATAGGTGGGCCAGGTTGTGTTTTCTCCTGCTGTTAACAAAAAAGGGGGTGTTGCGATTCTGTTTCATAAATGTTTATCTGTCCAGATTCTATCTTCTCAGTCGGATGTTGAGGGTTGCTGGGTAATGGCTAAGGTTGTGATCCATAACAAACCAATGGTTTTATTAAATGTATCTGGTACTGTTCGCCCTGACCCCAAATTTTGGGCTGATGTTAAAATTCTTATTTTCTCCATTGACTGTCCTAATATTGTGATTGCTGGAGATTTTAACCAATGGTTGGACCCCTTTTCCAACAGGTTCTCATCAAGCAAATTCCATCCTGATAAAACTCATAAATGTTTCCAATCGGCTATTGCCGCCCGCCCCCTATACGATGTTTCGAAAACCTGCAATCCTGACACCTTGGAATATACTTTCTTTTCGAATGTCCATCACACTCGGTCCAGGATAGACTATATCCTAGTAAGTAAATCTCTACTCCCAGCACTCCAGCAGTCCGATATTGGCTCTATTTTTATTTTGGATCACGCCCCAGTGCATGCGACCCTTGACCTTTCCCTTACCTCTTCCAAGTTTAGTCACTGGAAATTTAACACATTTCTTTTGTCTGATACTGTGTTTGTAAAAGAGGTTAAGAATTTTATGACTGAGTTCTTTACCTTTAACAATCCGGATGATACATCTATTTCCAACAATTGGGATGCCTTTAAAGCTTCTCTGCGAGCCTTCGTAATTTCATATATGTCTAAGAAGAAGAAACTTAACAGAACTAAATATACGGATCAACTTAAGAACATTAAACAACTGGAACACTCGTATTTCTCCTCTAAAGATTCCGATGCCCTCCATAATCTAATTAAAGCAAAGTCTGAATTGAATAAAATTGCTACAGTAGAAGCTTGTAACACTCTCTTGAAAATCAAATCCAAATTCCATGGGGGTCAGAACAAGGCTGGTAAAATGCTAGCGAACTACCTAAAAATTAAATCTGAACGTAAATCTGCGGGCCCTATCCTAAATGACTCTACAAACAAACTTGTCACCTCCGATGAAGACATTGCGGAAGTCTTCCATAACTACTATCGTTCTCTTTATACTGATGACACCCACCCCACCACCCAAAACTTATTTTCTTTTTTTGATGATCTCCCCCTCCTCCATCTCTCCCTGATAAATTTGGTCAATTAGAGAAAGTTATTTTGTCTGATACTGTGTTTGTAAAAGAGGTTAAGAATTTTATGACTGAGTTCTTTACCTTTAACAATCCGGATGATACATCTATTTCCAACAATTAGGATGCCTTTAAAGCTTCTATGCGAGCCTTCGTAATTTCATATATGTCTAAGAAGAAGAAACTTAACAGAACTAAATATACGGATCAACTTAAGAACATTAAACAACTGGAACACTCGTATTTCTCCTCTAAAGATTCCGATGCCCTCCATAATCTAATTAAAGCAAAGTCTGAATTGAATAAAATTGCTACAGTAGAAGCTTGTAACACTCTCTTGAGAATCAAATCCAAATTCTATGGGGGTCAGAATAAGGCTGGTAAAATGCTAGCGAACTACCTAAAAATTAAATCTGAACGTAAATCTGTGGGTCCTATCCTAAATGACTCTACAAACAAACTTGTCACTTCCGATTAAGACATTGCGGAAGTCTTCCATAACTACTATCATTCTCTTTATACTGATGACACCCACCCCACCACCCAAAACTTATCTTCTTTTTTTGATGATCTCCCCCCTCCTCCATCTCTCCCTGATAAATTTGGTCAATTAGAGAAAGTTATTTCTGCTCAGGAGATCCTTACGGCTATCAACTCTTTGAAAAAATCAAAGGCTCCTGGTCCCGACGGACAATGCCCGTATGTTTGCCAATGTCATTTCTCATAGTAAACAATTCAAAGCCCCTCTCACAGCCCTGTCCCTCGATGCGGAGAAAGCTTTTGACCGTATTAATTGGCAATTCATGTTCCGTTCCCTGCAATGGTTTGGGTTTGGTCCCTCTTTTATTTCCATGGTTCAACTCCTATACTCCGCCCCCCGTGCCAGTATTTTTGTTAATAACCAATTTTCAAGATTTTTTCCCCTGTCTATGGGTACAAGACAAGGTTGCCCCCTCTCCCCGTTATTGTTTATACTTTGTCTTGAGCCCTTTTTGGAACGTATCCGTTCCAACCCCCAAATAAATGGGTTCAAAATCTCCTTCATTGAAACAAAAGTATCTGCTTATGCGGATGATATCTTAGTCTATATGGCCAACCCTGTTACGTCACTTCCCCCCTTTTTAAATGAAGTCCATTTATATTCTTCTGTATCAGGCTATAAACTTAACTTATCTAAAACGGTAGTCTTACCCTTAAACCCTACCTGTTATCAATACATGTTAGATTCAACTGATTTTGCATGGTGTCCTTCCACAATTAAGCACCTTGGCATTTGGTTTCCATCATCCCTCATTGACACTCTCCAACGTACCTTTGCTTCCCTTGCCCAAAAGATACAATCCCTCCTCCAACTCTGGTCTCCCCTATTCTTATCATGGTGGGGTAGACTCGATACCATTAAAATGATGATTACGCCACATATCCTCTACACTGTTTCGATGCTCCCCATGAAAATTCCAAATTCATATTTCACACGCCTAAATTCCATTTGCTCCAAATTTTTGTGGAATAATAAGCACCCCCGCATTGCCCTACAAAAGCTTGTTCGTCCTAAGAATGAAGGTGGGGTCCGTTTCCCTAGTTTTAAAACGTACCACTCTGCCTTCCTAATTAAGCAATCCTTTTCCTTAGCATTTGATTTTATTGACGCCCCATTACCCAAATGGATTGCTTTTGAACGTTCATTGTTAAAGGATTTTTCATTTCAACATACCGTTTTTATGTCTAACTGTTCATGTTTGGCTAAACACCCAGTGTTAAAATATTCACAATCTTTGCTACATGACGTATTTTCTAAAGATTTATCTCCTCTTCAGTGTTTTTTATCCTCTTGTATATGGTATAATAAATTCCTCAAGTATAAAGGCAAGTCTTTCTACTACAAGTATTGGAAGGAAAAGGATATTGTATTTGTTCATCAATTTTTTTCCAATACTTCCATTCTCTCTTTTTTTTAATTGCAAACTTTGTACGACTTGCCTGCGTCTTGTCTCAAGGAATACACAATTATCACTGCTGCTATAACATCCCACTTGTCAACCTTTCTTCCTTTTGGTGACCTTCCGTCCTTTTCTCCTTCCTCTCCCCTTTACCCACTGTTCTCCCGTCATCAACCCAAAGCTGCCCTTGTCTTTAAAATACTACTATCAATTGTTGTTGATCGACCTAAATCAGCTACTGAGATCGCCTGGGAAACTGATTTGTCCGTTTCTCTACCTGTTGATGTATGGGATCGTATTTGGTGTAAATTGTTTAAAGTTTCTGTAGTGGCTCGTATCACTCAATCACTATTTTTTATTTATCATAGAGCTGTTATCACTCCTGTAAGTATTGCTAAATTTTCACCTTCTTCCAATTCTCTCTGTTGGTCATGTTCTTCTCATACAGGTACGCTCATACATCAATTATATGATTGCCATTCTGTTTTTTCCTTCTGGAACTCTGTTTGGAATGTTTGCATGCGCATGTTTCAATATTCCGTTCCGTTATCATTCTTAAGTATATTTTTAGGCTCTGATTCAGACGATATAGATATTGCTCCTCTTAGTGCACGACTGCTTGATCTTTTCATTGCTATTGCTTTTAAAGTGATCCTCTCATGTTGGAAAGATAACTCCAAATTATCTGTACTTTCATGGCGGAACTTCATTTGTGATGAACACAGGATTGCTATTGCTTCCTCCTCTTCTGTCTCTTTAAAAATTAAATCTGATCTTCTCTGGCTCCCTTTTTCTAATTATCTTTCGTCCACTTCTCCTGACTGATTGCTGGGCCCTCTTATCCTATTGCTTTTACTCCTTCTTTTTCCGATTCTGATTTTCTCTTCCTTTTCTTTTTCTTCCTGCACTGTCCTCTCTTCCTTTCCTCCTTCTGTTTCTTTTTCTTTCTCCTCTTTTCCACTCTTTTCTTTTTCCTTCCCCTTCTCATTACCTGCTGAACTGTTATTTTATAGTCTTTTTATATTCCTCGTGTTTTATCTCATTCGGTTCCCATGTACTATTTTATTATCTTGTATTGTGATTTCTTAAAACTAATAAAAATTTCCTAAACTGAAAAAAAAGAACCCTATTAATATCTCAGGCTTACAGAATCCCAGTTCGATGAACCAAAGGGTTTTCATTAGGTATCCTGACTTTCTTTCAAGGGTGACAGAGCTAAAACTTGAGAATACTCGATCTACCAAGTCTACATGTGCACAGGGAATAAATAATGATGACTATAAGTCTGATACAATAATATTTCAATCTTATAAATGTTTGATGAGCAAACATCCATATACTACAGATTTGACATATTTCATCCAGATATACAGAAGTATAGCTCAGAAAGATGTATTTTTTTATGTTCAAAACCTTTAGAATATCAGGCCAAAGAAATACTTTCCATCTACATTCTAATTGGTGTACTGATTTATATGATGCTTTGTCTTACGGTGTAAGAAACAATTCAAGGAATTATTTAACAACAATGATGTAAGCCCTACTTAAATTACCTGTGGTGCTTTTAATGTCTTTATCTGAGGTGCAGTGTTGTCAGAATTTAGTAGAAAGAATCATAAATTGGTAGGCCATAATCCAGGTGAAATGTGAAATATGAACTAACATAATGCAAGGTAAAGTGGCAAAAGAACCCTCAGAAGACAATATTAAGATTATAGAAGCAATTATGGAGACTCTCAAAAATATTTTACTGAATAGAGATAGGATTAACCAATATACCATGTTTAGGAAAGACAAAATGGTTGGAAAATTCTGACTTGGTTGATTAAGTCCTGAAATGTAAAAATTGGATTTGCAAAATTAAGGATATTGCATATTGCTGAAGGATACATAGCAGGAGCATTTGACAATATGAAAGATATCTTCTTAAAGTAAGAGAAATTATTGGTATGAGGCTCATGCTTGGAAGATATTAAAAAAGAACGTTATTTGAAATGTCTATAGAGCCATTTTCAAGGTTCTTGATATAAGCTGTCCAGCAATGCCTGAAACAACAAAAATAAGGCTCTATACAGAGGATTATATTCTATTTTACTCACCCCACAAGGGGAATCTAAAATTGGTTCTCACAATTATTGAAAGGTTTTCGTCAATATATGGATATGATTAATAAATGATTAATAAATCAAAAACAAAAACAGATGACCTGGCAATAGTAATAGTAACTCAACAGATTTTTCTAATGAATTTCAAAATAAGATCATGCCCTGGACATCCAGAATCTGGGCACTGAAGTAATTCAGCCAGTAAAAGAATGTATAGGATGAGTTATGATAGATGATTGAATATTAACGGAAAATACTTTGAGACCTAGAGACATAGTTGACTGTTAATAGTTACTCAAGTAAATCTGATTAAAATGTGTTTTCTTCTGTTCCAGTTTTTTACCATGCTAGCTGGAAAGGTGTTTTATTATCATATTAAATTGATTAGTTATGTGCTTTCTATGGGGCAGGAAATCACATAGGATTGCTAGGAAAACATTGTTAATGATAAAAGTCAAATACAGATGGCAGCATATGTGACTGAACCATAAGAAATTGCAAATACATTGCACTCATTACCATTGATGTATGAGTAACAGTGCTGCTGATAGGATCGTAAAAACATGAATGAACCAAGCAAACCTAATTTGATGCCCTACTGTGGTATTCTCTTATGGCATAGTATATGCAATATCCACATGATAAGGCTGTATATTGTACTCTAGATCTTACATGAAAAAGTGGTTCTTTATCAAACAGAATTCATAAATTACAAAATGGGGGCCAGCCCCAAAGGAAGCTAAAAGCAGCAAATGACTCTATCCTCTAGGATGTCAAAAACTAAAGAAGGACTTTTCAAAAACTCACACAACAACAATCTTAGGGAAGAAGGAAGGATTCTCCGACTCGGCTCACCTAAGGCAGCCATCTTGTTCGTAGAGTTGGCTCTTAGGGTGGCCATCTTGTAGTGGCTTGGTTCTCGCCTAAAACCTCTTCCCCTTTTGCAATTGCATTTTTCCATAAAGCTGCGTTCATACTTTGTTCGCCCCTAGTTGGATGGCTCTTCATCGCAATTCTTATCACTGGATCCCTCATCTTAGCCTCCAAATTTCCCCCGTTACTAATGTTGAACAGTAAGTCCCTTGTCATCTGGCCTGCATGTCACAAATGTTTAAGGTCTGGTCTTCTAGCCTTCTTATTATAAGTTCTAGTACCCCTCCTCCACAGAGCTTTTTTTAAACAGAGTTCTCCTTGACTACCTCTGGTGATTGCCGTCTCCCCCACACTCTCCAGCACCCCTGGCCTGAGCCTTCCCGAAACTCATCTCATCTTCTGCTAATTCCAACTGGTCCAGTTATTTCTGTAACCTGCTAACAACCCATATTAGGGCTACGTATACCCACTAGAGACCCTGACTTGCAGCTTTACAATCTAACCCTGATCTCCTCCTCCCATTGGCAAGCTTTCTCGCAGCCTATTTTTTACATAGCTCAACTAAGTAGTATTGAAGCCAAACAAAAGGTATTGGGCTACTATACCTTTAGAATTAGGTAACCCCGGAGTGTGCCATAAATGCAGCCAAGAGTTAAACATACACTTCTCAAATCTTACCCTCAAACCCTGGTTTCTGACCCCTACTTCTCCATGAACAAAGGAGTCATTACAAGTGACCTTAACCTTTACATGAATAGAAGTGTTCAATGTAGGAAAGCCCTGTTCTCATTGTATCTTGATCTCGACAACTAGGAACACTCCTCATGGTCTAAGAGTCTATGTATCCCCTTCATCGGTTTACAGAGCAGAAGCAACCATCACCATTTACAGTAATGGGATCATCCCCATCCGGTCATCTGATCGCAACCTTAAAATATTTGAAGACATTTTTCCTCTGATCAAGAAAGCTGTAACAAGGTCCAAATCCACCCCTGCCCAAGGCCTTTCTAACTCTGTATGCAACTCTAACTCATCACAATCACCTGATGGGTCCAGGTTCCCCTCCATCAATTGCCACACCATACTTCAACCTCGCCCCATACCCAGAACTTGTATTTCAGAACTACTCGGCCATAAAACTCAAACCTTCTCCCCGACTACTCCTCTGACTCCCCATTTGCCAACCTATGATACTCTTGGACTTTCAAACCCTAACTACAACCTAGTGACTTATCTCTAGCAACGCCACTCCCAATCTCCTCGGCTCTTCTCCTCTTATTGTTGACCTTACCTCCCCTTGACGAATGATATTCCAACTCTTCAGACATCAACTTCCCCCTCCTACTTGCCCCATGCCCCTAGACCCGACAACATGCACCCACACCTCACTTGAATCCTGATTTGACGGGATTACACAATGCCTGCATCAACTCGAAGCCGACCTACAAAGACATATTGACATCACCTTACAGTCATCCAAGAATCAGTGGCCTAATAGGAATTTGAATAAGAACAGTTTTATGCATGACCAGTCCACCAACCACTTCACTATGTCTTCCACACACCTCCCATCCAATTCGATCTCACCTTCTTCACAGCCCATGCATTTGAGATGGAGAACTTTACCCTACCCTAATGCGCCTACTCGGCCTCCTAGGTGAAAAGAACCTCTATCCAACAAAGATATTCCCTCCCTCCTACTATCATATGACTCCCCACATCCTCATAACATAGACAATCATGCTCTAATCAAATACATCCCCCTGAACCCACACAAAGAGCCATGATTCAACCATAGAGCGATAAACAAACAAAATCTTAAGCGAATTACCCTCACACAGACCTCTCCAGCCAATTCCAAACTCCAGCTGAAATGCATGCTACTCAATTGCATATCAGCCACAAGACAAGCAGTGGATATTGTTTACCTTATCCTCGCACATGATCTTCATCTCCCTAATCCTGACTGAAACTTGGTTAAATAACTCATCTGCACTTACCATTGACATACTAGTTCTTCCAAACCATGGCATCACTAGATTATACAGATCTAGCAGACCAGGTATAGTTATTGCCTGAATACTCCGTAATAACTTATTTGTTAGACAGTCTCAATCCCCTGTTCTATCCTCTTGCAACTACCTATGTATTGATATCAGATGTAAAAACAAGCCAGTTAGCAAACTGCACATGATCTACCACCCTTCAGGATACATCCTTTCTCTCATTGAACAGATTATGGAGCTCATCACAACAAAATGGTGACAACACTGTACCCACATCTTCCTAGGAGACTTAAACCTTCACTGGAATGATCTGAATGACTCTGCAACTAACAGCTTTAAAACATTTCTTTCAGACCTCAATCTGATCCAAATCTGCAATAGCCCCACACACAACACGAAGCAACCTTAGATCTGCTCAGTGCTAAAGGCAACTCCATTAAACTTGAATCTTTCCTCCCCTATGACTGGTCTGACCAGAACCGCATTACGTTCCTTATCATTGAAACAGTCAGAACAAAAATGGCTTAACCAACAAAACACAAAATATGGATGAAGAACATGAGAACACTAATCTTGAAGAATTGACATCTCTCAGATGTCAGATGTCCAGGATCGCAAAAACCACTATACTAGTTCCATGAAGCATAATCTAGATACTATTGCACTTCTACAACTAAAAATATTGTCCTGCAATAACTCCATCCCATGATATAACAGTAGTGTTACTACAAAAAAATGTAACCTGAGGCTAGCGGAAGGATGGTGTAGATCCTCTCCATCCCTTGACCACCTCAAGCATTTGAGAATATTGAGGAACTCATATTACAAAAGCATCAGACTGTAAAGAACTAATTTCTTTAGCAACAAACTAGATCAAGCTAAAAAGTGGCTGAAAAACACTACAATCAAATGGCCTACCCCAACCCCCTCCCCCTTAAGCTGGTTCTAGTCCATCACAAACTGTGAGAAATTTAACTCCTTCTTCCATGAGAAGACGGAAAACATGTGAATTGATCTGCAGAAGGCTTCAGAGCATCATCCTGCCCTACCTCACTCCAGCCTCTTCTCCTTCCTGATGGCACACCCTCATTTCCATAGGGGCACACTCTCAAAAACACCGCCGCATGGTCCTCTTTCAAAACCTTTCAGGAATACACCATTCTCAAAATTCTAGCAACGCTGAAACCTGCAAATCACTTCAATAACCCTCTTCCCTCCAATTTCTTCAATGAGATCAAATCAGTGTTACTCCCACTATAGACCAACATTGTAAATGCCTCTCTACTTCAAGGCACTATCCCTGACTACCTAAAGTCAGTGCAGGTGTCCCCCATGCTAAAGAAAAACATCAGCAGGTCACATGGATCTAAACAACTTCCACCAGATCTCCAAAATTCCAACTCTGGTGAACCTCCTTGATAAAAGTGTACACATCCAAATCTGTACCCACATTAAACAATTCTGCCTTCTGGACCAATTTCAATCTGGCTGCCACCCAGATCAAAACAAATCTTGCCTCCTAATCCTCTTTGACCTACCTTCCACATTTGAAACGGTCACGCACCACAACTTACTAGACTTACTGTAACATAGAATGGGCATATCATGGTCCATCCTAAACTGGTTCACCTCATTTCTCCAAAACAGAACTCAAAGATTTAAGGGTAATCAGTCCCTATCCAATTCCACTTCTGTCACGCAAGGGGTCCCACAGGGTTCCTTCCTCTCACCCACTCTCTTTATCTTGTTCATGGATCCTCTAACTGAAATTCTGAGTTCATCCAACATCAACTATCACATGTACACAGACAACACCCAATTTTTGGTCATCAAGACCTCCCGCCCCCTTCCCCTTACTGGAGGATTCCTCCCTTCAAAACTGCCTTGGGCGGCCCGCACTCAGACATCTCAGCTATCAACACACGGAGGTCGCGTGCACTCACCTTCCCCCCTCGCCTTGCTCGACTTCTCCTCTCGCCTTGGCATGCCTAACCACTGACACTCCAATAGCCGAGCATTCACAATTCACTGCCTTCCTTGCGTTTACTCGCGTCTATGCACATTTCACTTATATAGAAAAAAATGGACAAAGCCTCCAATCGCGACCTTCAGAGAAGCAGTCCTTAGCAAGGGTAACGCTTTGTCCCCCCTATGGCCAAGGCTCTTTCTTCTAATCCCTCCGGCAACAGCTGTTCTCGAGCACGTTGACTGTTGCTCTGCGCTAATCAGCTGCTGCCGGAGACTGTCCCTCATACGCTTCAGGCTGTCTATCGCTTTGTGCTTTCACAACCCAAAAAAAAAAAAAGGAGAGCTTATTATAATTCACCAAATAATAACCCACTGGCCAAATCCCAGCCATATAATGTCAGATGATACTGCAGCTAGCTCCCCTTATTACAATAATGAATCTTTTAAAAACTTTATTCAAAAATAAACGAGGACTTGTATGTTAGACACATTTAAAGAGGTCATGTCCTCAAAAAGACCCCTCCCCTTTGATCAGGACAACCTACCTGGAGACCCCAGTACTCATAACATTAAATATATTAACCAGGGGAAAGGAGCTAAAACAACTAAGAACACAGAGCCATGTATAAAGAGCACTATGGAAGGTCCTAGCACCTCAACTGATTTGCGAGGTCTTAGCACCTCAAACATACTCAGGTGTCCCTTGCGGCACAACTTACATGGGTGTCCCAATTGGCACAAATTATAGAAGTGCTCATAACAATGCAGACATTGATTCTGAGGACGAGGACAGTCCTTATGATGAATTTGTCCTCGCCTTAGACACTGAGGACCTTGACTTTAATAGCCAACTTTAAGATGAATCACCATACTCTTCTAAGAATGTCATCCTCAACCCTTTGGGCGAGAAAATGTTTTCACCCCTTAACATCTCCCACCCCAGAAGGTCTGAATGGTTCCCCGAATACCATGTAGCAAAATTCATTAGGAGATGGCTGAGAAACACCCTGGAGAGAGACTCATAGCACCCTTAGGTCCAAGTGTCCTCAACCTGCAATTCAAGATCTATTATATTTGGTAAATGTACTCCAAAGGTCTTGTTGATATGATGAATAGGTTGTTTTAAAAAATTTTTGTCCAATAACAAAGATATTGCTCTGTGTTTCCTTCCTACAGGAAATATAATAGATTCTCCACAGAAATGTTCGCCAAACCAACAAGATTAAGGGGTTTGTGCATTGCATCGGTATGAAACACAGAAACTGGACTGATCTCCACTGCTTATTCAAGTGTAAAAATAGCAAAAGTTGAGACGGTGTCCTGATGAAGGCTACTTGCCGAAATGCACGTAGTTATCTACCGCCGACCTACCTTTCTGTGTATATTGATTAGGACCCTGATGCAAAAAAAGAGAGAGAAAAAATATTATATCATTTAAAAACAGCATCATCATGTTCTAGTCTCTCATCCTACATCATTTTATGTGATTATACTTTTCATGGTGTAAAATGTGTTAATGCATTGTGACTGTACAAATATATATAGGAGTGAATATTTTTGATAATGTGGATAAAAGATAAAATGTAAAACAAAATAAAAATATATTTTTTGTATAATATTTAAGCACTATGTCGATTGATTCAATGTAAGATGCCCTGAAACAGTTTTTCAACATTTATACTTGCCATTAGCTTGTGTTTTTTTCCCCTTGTTATAGTCTTTCCCTACTAGCTAGCAAGTTTTCATTTGTGTTAAGTAGGGGTTCCCTTATTTTTTCAAACCAGAAATTTAGACATGGCAGAAGAATGTCATATCAATGACACTCCTCTTGATACCAACCTCGTCAGAGGCTGGAGCCAAAAGGCCTTGGACCTCCTCGGCAATGCTAACACTAGTCTTAACATCGAGAGAAGGAGAGTCATTCTCACTACGATTAATCCAAAATTGGGGGATATGGCCGAGAAAGAACCCTTCCAAAATCCCAAGGGGCTTCACTTTGCTGAAGATATCATTAAGTTTATTGGCAAATACGTCTCCACCTTCACCGCCATCGACAAAGCTCAAAAGCTCAAGCTAATATGAGACATGTTTTTAACTCCAACCTTTTTAGACGGGCTGGAATAAGGGGCCTTTCTTCCAGCCGCGGCAAATGAAAAGGCTTTTGGCATCCAACCTTCAATTCTATCCACAAAGAGGGAGAGGCTCGCGGAAGAGAGGATTCAGATCCCGCGGCACACCCATCAACATCAATCTTCAAAGTAAGTACACCTATTGCTCCTTCTTCTTCCCCTCCAAAGGTAGGGGCAGGCTACAATTCTTTTACCACATATGGGAAATCTTAACTCAAGACCCCAAGTTCAAGTTCAAGTTCAAGTATTTGTATAGCGCACTGCTCACCCAGAGGGTCTCACGGCGCTTGGGTAAGGGTTCATTATTTGTCGAATAGCCAGGTTTTAAGTTCTTTTCTGAAGAAGAGGTGGTTTTGAGTAAGGCGGAGGTGAGTGGGGAGTGAGTTCCAAGTCTTGGCGGCAAGGAAGGAGAAGGATCTGCCACCCATGGTGGATTTTCGGATGCGCGGGACTGCGGCGAGGGCTTGATTGGACGATCTTAGTTGGCGGGTGGGTTTGTAGAAGGACAGTCGAGTGTTGAGGCATTCGGGTCCTAGATTGTAGAGGGCCTTGTGTGCGTGGGTGAGAAGGCGGAATGTAATTCTTTTGTTGACGGGAAGCCAGTGGAGGTCTCTTAGGTGTCCGGTGATGTGATCTTGGCGAGGGATGTCTAATATTAGTCTCGCTGATGCGTTTTGGATGCGTTGGAGTTTTTTCTGTAATGTTGCTGTGATTCCGGCGTATAGTGTGTTACCATAATCCAGTCGACTCGTGACCAGTGCGTGGGTGACAGTCTTTCTTGTCTCGAGGGGGATCCAACGGAAGATCTTTTTGAGAATGCGAAGTACGTTGAAGCAGGAGGATGAGACTGCGTTGACTTGTCTGGACATCGAAAGAGAGGAGTCTAGGATGAAGCCAAGGTTACGAGCATGGTCAGTGGGTGTGGGTGCTGTGCCCAGAGCGGAAGGCCACCAGGAGTCGTCCCAGGCGGAGGGGGAAGATCCTAGGATGAGCACCTCCGTTTTGTCTGAGTTGAGTTTTAGGCGGCTATGTTTCATCCATTCGGCTACTTCTTTCATGCCTTCGTGAAGGTTGGTTTTGGCGGAGTTAGGGTCTTTGGTAAGGGAAAGGATTAGTTGGGTGTCGTCGGCGTAAGAGATAATGTTGAGGTTGTGTTGACGTGCGATGGAGGCGAGAGGACTCATGTAAACGTTGAAGAGGGTGGGACTGAGTGAAGATCCTTGTGGTACTCCGCAGATGACTTCAGTGGCTTCTGATTTGAAGGGGGGAAGGCGGACTCTCTGGGTTCTACCAGCGAGGAATGAGGTGATCCAGTCCAAGGCTTTTCCTTGTATTCCGATGTTGCTGAGGCGTTGTATAAGGGTGCTGTGGCAGACTGTGTCGAAAGCGTCGGAGAGGTCGAGTAGAATGAGGGCCACTGTTTCACCGTTGTCCAGTAGTGTTCGGATGTCGTCAGTCGCTGCAATGAGGGCGGTTTCGGTGCTGTGTTTGGCTCGAAACCCGGATTGAGATGGATCGAGGGAGTTGTTGGATTCAAGGAAGGCGGTGAGCTGGTTGTTGACGGCTTTCTCGATGACTTTGGCCGGGAATGGGAGGAGGGATATAGGTCTGTAGTTTTTAAGTTCAGAGGGATCTGCTGTGGGTTTCTTCAGAAGGGCGCTGAGTTCGGCGTGTTTCCAGCTTTCTGGAAAGGTGGCAGAGTTGAACGAGCAGTTGATGACATCACGGAGATGGGGTGCGATGATGGAGTCCGCTTTGTTAAAGATGTGGTGGGGGCAGGGGTCAGTTGGCGAGCCAGAGTGGATGGAGTTCATTAGGCGGATGGTGTCTTCAGTGGTGATTGGGTTCCAGGCAGTAAGGTTGTTAGTTGGCGGAGTAGGATCTGAGGGGGGTGGGGAGGGTTGTACGCTGGGAGTATTATCGAAGCTATTGTGGATGTCGGCAATTTTGTTGTGGAAGAAGGAGGATAATGCATTGCAGAGGTCTTGGGAGGGAGTGATGTCGTTGGATGCTGCGGTGGGGTTGGTGAATTCTTTGACGATGTTGAAAAGTTCCTTGCTGTTGTGAGTGTTGTTGTCGAGACTATCCTTGAGTGCTGATTTCTTGGTGGATCGGATCAGTTTACGGGTGGCTGTCTTGAGGGTGCACATGTTGTCGATGGTTGGGTTTTTTCTCCATGTTTTCTCCAGGGTGCGGCATAGCTTCTTGGATTTTTTAAGGTCATCATTGAACCAGGGAGCCTTTTTGCTGGCTGATTTGCTCTGGTGTTTTTTCAGGGGTGCTAATACGTCAGCACTATGGGTGATCCATTGCTTGAGATTGGTGGCCGCTTGGTTTGGGTCCAATGAGAGGGTTGGAGGGTTTTGGTTGAGTGATGTGAGGAGTTGGTCGGAGGTGATTTTGTTCCAGTTTCTCCGAGGAATAGGTTGTGGGCGGTTGTGGGTCTGGGTGGTTTTGTAGGTGAAGTGAACACAGCTGTGGTCCGTCCAGTGGAGGGCTGTGGTGCGATCGAAGGAGATGTGCTTACAGGAGGTGAAGATAGGGTCGAGCGTGTGTCCGGCTACATGGGTGGGGGTGTCAACAAGTTGTTTGAGTCCGAGGTTGGCCAGGTTGTCCAGAAGGGTGGTGGTGTTGCTGTCGTGTTTGTTTTCAAGGTGGTAGTTGAAGTCTCCTAAAAGAATGTAGTTCTCGGAGGCGAGGGCATGTGGGCTGATGAAGTCAGTGATGTCATTGCTGAATTGACTGCGGGTACCTGGAGGCCTGTAGATGAGGGTGCCTCTAAGTGTGGTTCTGGGGTCGGTGTGGATCTGAAAGTTGAGATGTTCGGCGGTCGCAAGAATGTCGTCGGAGCTGGTTGTGATTTTTATGGTGTTCCTGTGGACGATGGCAATGCCTCCTCCTGTGTGATTGGTGCGGTCTTTGCGGATAACCTTATAGGCGTCCGGTATGGCTATGGCGATGTCGGGAGCTGATGATGTGTTCATCCATGTTTCAGTAAGGAAGGCGATGTCAGGTGACGCAGAGTCCAATAGTTCCCAGAGTTCTGTTGCGTGTCTGTGGACTGAGCGGGTGTTGAGCAGGATGCATTTTAGGCGGTTAGAGTCGGAATTGTGTTTGGAGGACGAGGGATTGGTGAGGGTTCTGAAGCAGTTGAATTTGCAGGAGAGGCAGGCGAAAGGGCCGTGAGTGCGTCCTGGAGTAGCTTCGCAGCAAAGTGGTGTGCGTCCGGGGTTGAAGGCGAGGAGAGTAGCGGCATCATAAGATATTCTAGAGGTTTGGGAGCGGCAGGGGCTAGAGGGAATGGCGCTGGGCGCGGTCCCGGCGCGGACGGGCGTAGACGGGCTTACCTTTGGCGCACCTTCGGCGCGCAAGGGGCGCGAAAACTGCGCGTGAACGCTGCGCGCAAAATCAGCTGTCATAAATGGGTAGTGGAGGGGGCGGGGGCGAGGGAGGGTCAGCTGGGAGGCGGGAGCGGGGAGGAGCCACTGGGCAGGGATCACAACAACAAGATGGCTGTTGTAAATAGAAGCCAAAGAGGGGCACGGGATAGCGCTATAATCAGGTCACAATCAGGCACAAATGCAGGCAGTGCGAGCGCTTTTTAATTCAAAATGCACACATAGCTAATACTATCATACAGCAAAGTTAGGCAAATCGGCTGTTCTGCACGAAAATCAGGCGCTACGCTGCTAGGCGCTACAATAAGTGAATAAGTAAATGCACACAAAGCAAACAGGCTCGGGAATTCAAAGTGCTGAGCGCAACGATATCAGGCTGCAGGAAGGCGTCTCGGGGAGCGTGGGGAGCGACCGCTTCAGTGGGGGCTTCGACGGTCTTCGAACCCCTGGGTTCTGGAGACTGTTCGAGGTTTCAAAATAGACTTTACCAGTACCCCTGTACAAATGTATCCCCCAAAAGTACTTACTCTCCCACAGGATCAACAAAAACTTGTAGAAGAAGATATAGCCTCCATGCTTCAGAAAAGCGCAATCTTAGAGATTCCCTGGAGTTTAAAGAGATTTGTAAGCACACTTTTTCTTGTTCAAAAAAAGAAGAAAGGTTGGAGACCCGGCATAAACCTACAGGAATTGAACAATTATCTGGTCTACAGGCATTTCAAAATGGAGGGTATTCACCTCCTGAGAGACCTACTTCTAGAAGTAGGCTGGTTGGTCAAACTAGACTTAAAAGACGCCTACTTTACCATTCCAATTTCCAAAGAACACCAACCCTTCCTCTCTTTCAATTTCAGGCCCTACCTTTCGGGCTTTCTTCTGCCCCCTGGTGTTTCACCAAGATTATGAGAACTATCGCCTCCCTTTTGAAGGAAAGAGGTATTCGCTTAATTGTATGTTTGGACGACATTCTCATTATGTCACAACACCACTCGCAAGTCCTGAAAGACCTGAAGGTTCCAATGGATCTCATAGAGAGTCTAGGCTCTATTATGAACTGGGAAAAATCAATCCTTATCTCCTCCAGATACCTGGAGTTCCTCGGTTTTTCAGTAGACACTTCAAAATGTCTTCTCTGACTTCCCCCAAAGAAGATCGCCAAAATTCGCAAAGAGATCAGGTTTGTTCTAAAACAAGGGAGTTAGCCAGACTTTTAGGTCTCCTTTCATCTTCCATTCAAACCATCTTCCCAGTAACTCTCAACTGCCGAGCGCTTCAGAGAATAAAAGGGAAAGCTCTCAGATCCGGCCTGTGGTGCGAGGATCTTGTAAACATAGATCAAGAAGCCAGGTTGGAGCTGTCCTGGTGGCTGGAGAATTTGGATGCCTGGAATGACAAAGCAATCTTTGGCTCAACTCTGGAGTTCGTCCTGGTATCATATGCGAGCCTTCATGGTTGGGGTGCTCGCCTCCTCAAAAAAAACACACTGGTGGTGTTTGGTCTCTTGCAGAGGCTTTCCCTCCCATAAACTATTTAGAACTTACAGCAGGCTTATACGCTCTAATGAGCTTCAGACACTCGCTTCAAGGGAGATCTGTTATCCTGAAGATGGAACCCATCCCCGCTGTATTCTAGATCAACCGCCTAGGCAGGACCAGATCAGCAGACCTCTCCAACGTAGCCAAGAGGCTCCGGATGTTTTGCTTAGAGCACAAGATTAAATATTTCAGCGGATTAGAACTCAAGATTCCTTTAGACTTCTCCGATTGGAAACTCGACTTGAATGTTTTCAATGCCTTAAATCGGTTTTGGGGCCCGCTGGAGATGGAATTGTTTGCGAGCAGACTAACCTTCCAGTTAGAGAAATAGTTCAGCTGGATCCGGTCCCGGGCGCTCTTGCAGTGAATGCCTTTCTCCAGTGCTGGTCTGATCTTCGGTGTTACGTGTTCCTTCCCTTTGCCATGATTCAAAGAGTTCTGCAGAAAGTGAGACAGGACCATTGTTCCTTAATCCTGATAACCCCATTTTGGCCATCTCAGGCCTGGTTCCCGACCACCCTAGAGTTAGCATGCAACATTCCTTTGTTAATTCCATCGGTCAGGGGACTGGTTACAAACGTAGACGGAGAAGATCACCATCTTATTCTTTCCGGGAATTTGAACCTTCTTGCCTGGAAAGTGTCAGGAAATTCAATAAACTGTCTGGCCTTTCGTCATCAGCTGCAACTCTCCTCGGTAATTCTTCGTCCCCAGGAACACACTATAGGTACAACAACATTTGGAGAAAATGGTTTCGTTGGTGCCTGGAGAAGAACTTGGATTCCGTGGAGGCTCCTGTCATGCACATAGTTAATTTTCTTGTTGAATAATTTGACAAGGGCCTTTCCTATAGATCTATCAATTGTTATAGGTCAGCGGTTTCTGCTGGTCACTCCCTTATCGACGGACGGTAAGATGGTAGGTAAAAACGTTATTGTTTGTAGAGTCTTGAAGAGTATCAGACTGAACAGACCACCCAGACCTAAATACCAATCCATGTGGGACGTTAAGGCTATTTTAGAACATTTTTCATCTTGGCCTGATATGTCTTTACTTAATAGGAAATGTCTTTCTATTAAACTTGCAACTCTCTTGTGTTTAATTTCATGCCGTAGAGTTTTTGATATCAACTGTCTCGATATTTCTAATAGATCATATGATATGTATGGTGTTAAATTTGAAATTCTTAGAAGAACCAAAACTATGTCAGATAACATTCTCTATCCTCGCTTTGACCTATGTAAGAAACTCTCTGCTGTGGACTGTATGAAAGAATATGATAATAGAATGAGAGACCTTCGGCCAGACCCTGCAAATCAACTGCTTATTTCATTTGTTAAACTGTTCAAACCCATTATCTCTACCACCATAGCCAGATGGGTCAAGTCCGCTATGAGCCTAGCTGCCATTGACTTATCTAAATTCCAAGCCCCTCTCTCAGAGGTGCTATGGCCAGTAAATTCTTCGTCTTGTGGTAAATTGGATGATATCCTCAAATCAGCGGGCTGGTCCAACGCATCCACATTTGCTCGACATTATTGCAGACCTATTGAGCACATGTCTGATGTTGTCCTACACAGATACCAACATGCATTATGTAGCCTCCGGGAATTTTAATGAAATTGCAATTCTCCTATTAACATGACCAGATAATCTGGATTTCATTAAAGACATGGTGGCTAACATTATCCCACCCATCCCTCCCTTGGACGGACTATTCTTTTCCTGAGTTTAATATTGAATGCACCATTCTGACTGTGTTTTACTCTACTGCCTGTACTTATTTATTGTTCTCCTGTATTTTTCAATTGGATGATCTGTTATTTCAACTTCTTTAACATGCCCTTCCTTCTTTTCAGACAACACCTCTTAATGGATTTTTCTCGCCATCCTTGCTTCCTCCTCACTTTTCTTCGTTATCCCCTCTTGGATTCCTGTATTCTGTATTCTCAAGAATAAGATAAAGCTCACTTTCTTTTGGAACTTTTCGTTATTTCTCCACATTTAAAAGATGCTCATGCCTTTCATACTATCTGACTGTTCCATTCTAGAGCTGTTTTATTTTATGATGTAGTGTGGCTGCTTGTGACTGCATTAAAAAGACAATGCATAATGTTAGCTTTCGTGTCTTTAATGAAATCCAGATTCTCTGGTCATGTTAATAGGAGAATCGCAATTTACCTCTACGAAAAATCCAAAGCTGGCTGGCAGACAACCACCTCAAATTAAACACTCTCAAACTGAATTCCTACTAATTTATCACCCAACCAGTCACCCAGCATTGAGGAATGGTTGAAATAACTAACAACCCTCAACTGCTTGCCCTAAGTTATTGATTCAGTGGGATCACTGGGAATTACTCTGGACAAGAACCTCAACATGCAGAAGCACATCAGTGCCTCCACCAAAGGAACGAACCTCCATAGGAACATCTTGAGAAAATTAAAACCCTTCCTTCCTCCCAATAACTTAAAATCTGTAGTCCAAGCCCTAGTAATTCCTAGCTTAAACTATGGGAGTGCAACCCTCTCCGGCCTGCCCAGATCCAAACCGGCTCCTGTAAGAGCCTCCCTTAACTCTACTTCAAGACTCATCACGGGATCAAAAAGAAAAATAACCCATACAGCCCTACACTTCAACTCCCCAAGATACCTTGCTCAGTAGTTGGAATGGTGATAGATCCTCCAAAAGCTCCATCACCTTACTGCGAAAACCACAGAGATTCATTAAAAAAGACAACCTAAAACAGAGATTTCTCAGGGATTACCCCGAAAATTTGAAACTCCCTGATTTTTTGGAAACCAGACTGAATCCCTCAACTGTTTCTTTCAAGAAATAAGTTAAAGTATCTCTCATGAACACATTTATGCCCTTGATCCTGGGATCTCCTCTCCACGTATCCATCTTGACTCATCAATTATTTCCTTCTTAATGCTGGCCATTATTGTTTTGATTATGTTTTACCTATGGCTTGTGTCTTTGTACTACTGTATCCATTTGTTCCTATATTTGGTGGTCATATGTCTCCGCTCTCTGAAAGTGTGTAAAGTGCTCTCATAGCCGCATGGGTCATGCTTGTGCTATATAAAACTTTTAAAATACATAAATAAGAAACCAAACTGAAGTTGGGCTGCACCTTTTTGATACTCTATTGTATATTTGTATTACAAAGAAGAAGAAACAATACAACAAGCACTATTGCAGGTTATCTAAGAAGCCTTTCTCCAACATTCATTGAAGGGAAATTTTATGATTTGCACAAAAGACAGTCTGAAATATGTGAATAATAGAAGTCACTCTCTTCTTATCCGCCTGACTCTTTGGTTCTTGGACTTTTTTTTATAAGTTGAACTTTGATAAGCATGGAGCTTTCAAGGGTTTAATATGGTGTGGTTACGAGTGAACAAAAATATCAATGTGCAAAAGTCTACAATCTCTGCAAAGTACCCTGACTATTCTTACTTTCACTGAGATTGTTAATATAGCACTCAAACAATAGTCAAAACTTTTTCTAAGGTTCTTGGTTTTTGATAATGCACATTTTGTGCAATGCAACAAAAGTTTACATTTGGAAAAAGGAATGTTTCCCCTATTTTTATTTCATTTAGAAAATAAGGTAATTAAGACTCTGCTCTGTCTACATTAATTGATTTGATCGACATTTACAGTATTGTTGTAAAAATGTGGCATGCGCTTCACACTAATTTCTTGCCTTTTGCAGCCTTCGTTTGCATTCATATATGGTTACCAGAAATGTTGTGTTTAAGGGATCTGTGAACCAAATAAAAATGTGTTAGTAGAGATTTTATTTGAGTCTGCCAATGTCAATTAAGGTTTGTACTTCTGGGGCTTCTCAATGTCCATATACTTAACATCTACCAATATGCAATTTTCAAATTGTAATATTGCGCATTATGCAATATATGTAATATGTACACTCTGCAAAAGATACATTGTTAGTGTATCCAAACAGCAATATAAGAGCTGTGCAGGAGTAACAGTCCCCCCTCTTCATAGGGAATCATAGGAGACAAAGGTATAAATGGGTCCTAGAATTAGGAAGGACAGGACACAAAGGGATTGGTTGCCGAGGGGACATGCCTAAGATCTGACTGCAGATACAACAGCTTTGTAAAATGTGTGAGGAAACAGCTAATTCTTAGCAAAACTGAACGCAGTTGCATGTCATAACCACATACGTCCAAATATTAATATGGGTAGGAGCATATTTGCAAATTAGGTAGGGTTTCAACTAACATTGTAGAGATGTGTGATGAAATACGTTTGGAGCGTTTCTTGAAACAATTGCTCTAGGTTTTGTAAGGGCTGATTAGATTTTCTGAATTATCATCAGTCTGATGCCCAGCATTTGTAGAATAATAATTTATAGTAAATAACCATATGCAGTAAAATACCAGCTATTCTATGTGTCTACTTTTTCTAGGACAAGGGAAGGGCTCTGTATTCACTCTCTCCCTTTTAGATAAGAGATCCTCTGATGCGTTGTCTGACACCTATCAGACCCTATCAAAGTGTACAACTCATTAGAGTGAGACACCTGCCAGTTCTTCCACTCTCTGAAGAGAATGCAATATGTACTTTGCCTCTTGAGGTTTGGGGATCTACCGGATGTGCCTCATAAAAGTGGAGTTACATTGAATTTGTTTCAATAATTAATTATAGTAAGAGACAGGACATCTACTCTTTATACTGAAGGGCAAATTTACTAACTTACAGTGCAACTCAGCACAGCAAGCAATATTGCTGTGCAGGTTTGAGAGAGAGGGGCAGCAGTATATCTACTAAGATATGGTGTCACTGCTCTCCTCCCCAGCTCTTGTACTTCTTCAGGTTGTCTATTAGCAATGCACACACCTTTGCAATCAATTTGGGATGATTATGTTTTTTATTTTTTCGCAATTTAAGGAATCACAATTATGTTGCGATTTCTTAAATTGCGATTGCATTTAAGAAATCGCAATTTGCTATTTCTTAAAAGCAATGCATCACATTTTAAAAATTGCGAATTCGCAAATAGGGAGAGGTAAATTACCATGAAGTTCACCTTCATGGTAATTTGCGAAAACTTTGAAAAATGCACAAAAGTGCAATTTTTAAAGTTTCATTTTACACACACACATGCCCTTGGGGCATGTGTGTGTGAAAAATGTTCTTAAAGTTAAATTTCAGGGGTGCAAGGGGGGTCCTTTGGACCCCCCCTGCACCCTTGAAATAGCATTCCTATTTTGCGATTCCTTAATTGCGAATCGCAAAATGAGAATGGCTTCCCATTAATTAATCAATGGGAAGGGATTCCTTATTTGCAATTTGCAAATTGTGAATCGCAATTAAGAAAATTTAAGGAATCGCAAAAAAAATTGCGATTTCTTGATGCATAGCCGTTTGCGATTTCTTAATTGCGATTCCTTAATTTTCGCAATTAAGAAATCGCAAACGGCAACAATGATGCATGTGGCCGAAGGATTATTCAAGGAAGGTTTTCGTTCGCAAAAAGGACATCAAGAAAATCAGGTATTTGAAGAAAACGTGCTGAAAGGAAAATTATTTTTGGCACTGAAAGATTAATAATGCGCATAAAAGAAAAAGGATTTGTGGCATAAAGACAATAATACCGTGCATAAAAGAAAAAGGATATGTTGCATTAAGACATTATTAACTCGCATAAAAGAAAGAGGAATTTTGGCACATTAAGAGAGTAAAACTGAACTCACCTTTGAACTCTGGAACATGCTTCGAACTTTGAAGCCATAAGTGGCAACACATGCACTTGTAATTAAAAAAAAACAGAAAAGACATTAACACGCCTTTTATATTCACTATAGATATTGGCTCACTGATATTACAACACTGAATAAGAGAAGAGTGGTGTCATCTAGAGCTGAAACCACTGGAGTGTTTAATTTTTTATTTTGTCCACTACCCCCCCCCCCCCCATCCCCCCCCCCTTTGGAAATCTAAATTCGTTGGACTGCGTTTTAAATTCAGTCAGACGGATATAGGTTTTTAAGGGCGGAATAGAAATAACATCTTATCACTCACTCTGAACAGCCTGGACTTCAGGTGAGTGAAGGTTTAACAGAAGCGCAAGCCTTCACAATAACATTAGTTCTCCTTGAGAGATATGGACGAAGACAGGCTAGGCGGTCAAGCTATGGCCAGTGCTCTAGTTGAGGATGTTGAGAGGAACAATTCTGTAACTTTGATGTTGCAGCACATGCATTTAGAAATAGACCAGTTAAAACAAGAAAACCAAATGTTACATCAGGAGGTTGTGCGATATAAACCTAGAGAATGTTGTGGGATACCCCTTTCCCATCCACCTTTAAAGCATCAAAGGAAACAAGAACTAGGCCTAGGACCACAAATGCCTTTACAACTCCTGAAACAACCACATCACCTGTTCAAGTCACAGTGGCAGTTCCTAATGTAGTATATTATGAAAAAAGATACCCCTTTATAAAAAGAAGGTCTGGGAGCAAGGGGAAAACACAAAACTAAATATAGTCGCACAGACAATATCCCACCTGATCAATATTGCTTTACTAGGATACTCTCACTGTTACTTGGAGAGATGAGGGCAACAAGCAAAAATTCTCTCAACAAATTTTAATTCTTTTGTTCCTTTTTTTATAAACTTTTATTTGTATATATTATTTACAAAAGAATATATTTATATCTCTTTCAACATGACATTGATTATATAAATATTTTCAAATACATTATTACATAGTTATACAGTTCTCAGTGGGTGTAATCAAAGCATTACATCTTGTCCTCTCATCCAAAAAAATCATTATTCTTTACAACACCTATTTGTTAATGTTTACACTTACTGAGTCACATACAACAAGTACAATCCCCTTTAAACATATCCCATTCGAAAAAGATTCCACAGCCATACCACACTCTCACATCATCAATCAAACAAACCCCCTGAACCACGTATCAGACACAGATGAACAGATCAAGAGGTGGTGATTGCCTTCCTCTTGTATTGTGCTGAAGTCAGGGGTTTCAAACACTCTTGGCCAACGTACGTTTCGATGGATCTAGTAATTAATATCCATCTTCTTCAGGGCCTTTACTACAATTAATAATGTTGACAAATGCGTGTTGATATGTCACAGTTGAATATTGGGGAATTTACATAGACAGAAACACAAAAAGATAGTGGAGAGGTATTACAAATATTATCCTAGAGCTTCGTTTACATTTCGCTCAGGAAATGTATTACTTCTTATACATGTAACAATACTTCTTTATGTTGAAGAACACCTGCCCTGGAGTTATTTTACATTGCTCCTATAGAATTCCATCATTACTCATAGTAGTCTGTGCAACCATTATGACATTTGCTATATACATTGTTGATAACCAGAACATATCCAATACATAAAACACTATTCAGTTGACTGGCATCTTTTGTGGCTACAGGGAGACAACAAGCTGTAAAAAGGCTTTTCCATGAGGTACCCAGCTGACCAGTGGACTTTGCTGTTAGCCTCTGCTTCCCTAAGGTCCTGGGGCCTTCAAAGTGTTCTTCAGCTGTTGTTTGGGCACCAGAACAAAGTTTGGCAACATTTTACATTATTTCTGCAGAGCTTCAGAGAAACCCACAGGAGAAATGTGTCTGACTGGCAGTTCAGTGGCATTGGTTTAAATTTCAGGTTCATCCCACTCAAGACTCCCAGCTCCTCTGAAAAAATGACTAAGCCCCACTCTGCAATGAGACTTAGAAAATGTTCAGCAAGAATGCTCCAAAGCTCCAGAGCATACGCTAGAACAAATTGCAAATAGTTTTAGCAGTAACCTGCCCGAGGAGGTTTTTTTCTTCCCAAAAATTGACAAAGTCCCTTTCTGCTTTGGGATTTAGAAACCTTTTTGAACTTTTTGGCTTCCTGACTTTCACCAGGACAAATTCACTTCACGTATCTGACCACGGCTCCATCGCTGTTGGCCTCAAATTGTGCCTACGTCCTGGACTACCATTTCTTAGCCTATAATTTGTTTTTTGGTGATTCAGATCTCGGGTTCCCATGCTCACTCTGCCACTGGAATCAGACTATACCTAACTGCTAAACCTTAATGTAGGCAAAACTATTCTTGGGTTACTTGTGTTTCCCTTCCACGGAGTTCATGGCCTGCAGTTCGGGCTGGACATTTTCTATTACTGCAGGGTCAAGACTGGCTGGTGCCAACTGAGGTGGCATAGTGGACAAAAAACGATGGATTGGGATGTGGTCCTGAGCGATTGGCAGTTACTGAGATTAATTCAAGCATTACTGCCCCTCGCTCACTGTTTAGCATGAGCAATTACCACCAGCTACAAGGTCGTGGTTTGCATACACAAAAACTGAGAGAGTGCAATTTGCAAGACGTTTGTAAAGGCTCAAATGCTAAAATGGAGACAAATGCTATTTGCAAATCTATTTTCTCTAGTATCGAATTAGAATGCGTGGAAATCTCTGCACTTGTTTTTCACAAAGCATGCTTTTTGCTACAGTCCTCATAGATGCAGATGTACTTTTTTACATTATATTTTTGTTTCCTTTTTGTTTGCACTGACATGAGCAAATGGGTGTTCTTTTACGAACTAGGAAAAAACACTAAGGGGCATATTATCAAGGGATTTATCTCCGCTTTTTTGGCTTTAAAAGCCAAGAAAGCGGAGATAAAATTATCTCCCTATTACCTAGCTGTCGCTAACACCAGTTAGCGACAGCTAGTAGGAGATAGCGACCATCTTGGGCCCCGCTCTGCATGTCAGAGAAATTTATCACTAATGACATGCAAAGTGGGCGTGCCAAGATGTTAGCGACTGAAAACAGTCGCTAACATCGCTATCTCCTATTACCAACTTTGGGAGATATTCGCGCTAAGCGCGAATATCTCCAAAAGCTAACACCTGCCCTGAGCAGTTCTTAGCCATGTTATCCAATGGGAGGTTGATAACATGGCTAAGAGCATTCGCTCGGTAATGCATGAATATCGCTGACTTTACAGCGATATTCATGCATTTCGGACGATTTTTATCGTTTCAGAGATAAACCTTGCTAATAGCAAGGTTTATCTGCGATAAAAATCGTCGCAGCTCGGCGATACATTTTTATCGCTAACCAAGCAATAGCCATAATTATCGCTATTGCTTGGTAATATGCCCCTAATTTCTTACTTTAGATGTGTGACTTTGAGTATGCTTCCAAAACAGCAATGTTTTAAGCACTTACTAAAAGACCTGGGGAACATTTTGATTACACCAAATAAAATTCATGCATGTCCCAATTTTCATATTATGCATAGTTTGTTACTTTTATCAATTTCACAGTAAGCTATTTCATGTAACTTTTTTAACTGGCCATATTATTGTGCAAAGGAAGTTTCACAAGATGCCAGTAAATTACATTTTCTTAAGGCTGTCTTCTGTCAAAATTCTGCACAGCTTTTTTTTTTTTTTTTGCAGGGTACGCACTCACTTAAAAGAAGTGACACAACACACCTTCAAACCACATTTCCCTCCTAAAGTGTGATTTTGAGAGATTTACATATGATTTCAAACCAATGGATGGAAAAATACACAATTTTGCACACTTTTACTTATTAATAATCGTAAACGATCTCGAGATCATTGCCCTACATCACTTTATTGTGATTTTACTCCATTTAATTAGCATGGGTCTGAGACACAAACACAGAAAAATCAAAATTCCAATCATTATAGAGCTCTGCTTATGGTTTGCAAAGGTTTCCCCCTGTCCAGGACTTCACAATATAGGCAAGAGAATGGTTTTTCATGCATACTTCTCTTCCTTAATTAAAGCCTCGGGGATTGCCCCACAGTTACATATTTTTAACAACTTTTTTCTTTATACAGAAACATTTTGTAATTCAGAAGAAACCTTTTTCTTGTGCACCCACCTTCCTCCAGGTCGTAACAGTCACTTTTTTGCGGACCTTGGGGCATATTATCAAGGGGGTTTATCTCCGCTTTTGTGGCTTTAAAAGCCAAGAAAGCGGAGATAAAATTATCTCCCTATTACCTAGCTGTCGCTAACACCAGTTAGCGACAGCTAGTAGGAGATAGCGACCATCTTGGGCCCCACTTTGCATGTCAGTGATATTTATCACTAATGACATGCAAAGTGGGCGTGCCAAGATGTTAGCGACTGGAAACAGTCGCTAACATCGCTATCTCCTATTACCAACTTTTGGAGATATTCGCCCTAAGCGCGAATATCTCCAAAAGCTAACACCTGCCCTGAGCAGTTCTTAGCCATGTTATCCAATGGGAGGTGGATAACATGGCTAAGAGCATTAGCTCGGTAATGCATGAATATCGCTGACTTTTCAGCGATATTCATGCATTGCGGCCGTTTTTTATCGCATTTGCGATAAACCTTGATAATAGCAAGGTTTATCTACGATAATTTCTGGCGATGCTTAGCGTTAAAAAATTCGTTGCTAAGCATCGTTAGCGATAAATATCGCTTAACGTTGGTAATATGCCCCCTTGACTTGACTTTACTGCAATCTGGGGCATATAATCAAGGAAATGCGATAATTAAGCGTGATTCACAATATCGCTGTATTACATCGCCGTGTTAGCGATGTAGTATCAATGTTTAGCTAACAGGCGATGTAATTCCAGCGAATAACAGGAATAGCGTGTGATATCCAGCAAATATTTCACAGCGCTAAGGAGAGGCTTGCTGATAGGGGAGTGTGGACCTAACATGGCAATCCACCTCCCATTATCAGTATGCCTATGTCATTTTAGAAGCAGGCGTTACATATCTGCAATAATGGCGGTTAGCGCGGTTATTTTTATCGCTTTGCGGGTCTGCTGCACGAGTTGCTACTATCACAAAGCTGTGTTAGCAAGGATTTCAATGTTGTTTAGCTAGGGAACGCCTACTTTGCATGTCATTAGCGATATGATTGCTGACATGTAAAGTAGCAAGGAAACACGCGCTTGTTAGCGTGTCCTTGCAAATAGGGTGATGAAAAGATCGCCGCTTTTTACACCTGCAGTTCACTTCTGCCATTTTAGTTTTAAGATGAGCATATCTCGCTGTGTGTATAAATCATGAACCTAATGATGCTTCCTGCGCAAAGATTTATTTTAATACATATCATAGTATCATTTAAAAGTGCTTATCTGATGAGAGTAAAAGTGCTTTTAAAGGTGCATGTCACATTGAAATCACGTACCACGCAAATGTGGGGGTCACCTACAGGCCTTTGTGGTCTGATGTGAGCTAGCATTTCTTGAATAGTATAGAAGAAATATTGCACTTTGAATTTATTACAGAGGCCATGCTGTTTATTTACTGAGTGACTGAACAATGTTAGTGGAAGTTCTGCGTTGGAGAAGCATAGACAGAGCAGAAATGCTATGGAGAAAACAGCCCTGCTATTGTTTTCAATATGTCCTAATAGCTACACTGCTGAGCCTTCAGTAGCGCCCAGAGACTCGGCTAATGAAGAGTTCTTCTGTTCCATCTATTGTTTTATCCCGCATCACTAGTGCTGGTCTCTCCAGAGGAACCCTCTGAACGAGGAAGCTGTTACTGCTAGAACAAGCATTATGTAAGGGTGCTTATAAATACAATTTACCTGCTTCTGTGGTTTCAACCAGACCCGTTAATAAAAATAATAGAACTGTAAAAGACTTAGGCAGCAAGCAGTGTATCAGCTGCAACCGAAGATAATTGTACAGTAAGCCCAACACCTCATTTACAGACCAGGGTTTTGTTTTAAATTGGAGACACTAACTGCATGGGTGAGTTCATTGCGGGGATTTAGAAAATAGAGAACAGTGGGAAGATAGAAATAGTATCTCGAGCGTTGGCTGACGGAAATAGTATGATTTGTCAAGGTTCACTGCTAGGCTACGAATCAGACAATGCTGTATGAAAAATAAAAACAATACAATGACGAAAATGGGAATCACTGGATCATAACTTTCAGTAAATGGTAGTTTGTTCAAAAAGAGAGTTGATAATGGCGTCTTCTAGAGTGTGGTCCCTAGCCCATTAGAGGGTGTTTCCATAGGCATTTTCATCTGCCATTTCTCTATGTATCTTAAAATGTGCATAATATTTAATAGTGTGTGCCATATAGTACTCTTTTTTAAAGAAAAACCACTAACTAGACAGTGATTAAGAAGTGTTGTTTGTTCCGTTTCTGGCCTCTGAATAAGGTTTGGACTGCGCTGACTCCTTACACTGAGTGTTAAGTACTAAAAAGGGGTTCTTGGTTCTCAGTTAATGGCTCCCCAGTAGAGGCCCCAGGATACTAGTGCATACGACCTCAGTTGTTGGGGCCCAGTAGCCCCTGCCAGCCCTGGGACCAACCAATCTGGATTCCTGAAAACTTACATTGCAAACTTACAGACAGATAAAAAAAGAATTGGGTGCAATTGGCACCCATTCATTGTGCCCAGTATGTTAGTACACTGGGCTCTTGTTTGGTATTCTGATGTCAATGACATGGATGGCAGATTCGATAATGAATTCATTATTGTGGCAGTTGCAGCTGGATAGTTATAGTTAGGACCACTAGTACCACATCTCAATAGGGAAAGCACTTTTTGTTTTCATAATAAGTTTGGCACCGTTTCACAAATCTTCACTTCACAAAACTTTCCAAAAACAATCTCAGCCCCCTCAGCTCATTAACAGCAGCCACAATGGCTGAACGAAATTGCACCAAATTGCGCAGACAGATAGATCTTGGTTCAGAAAGCAGTTTTTCTGTTTTGATGTGCATCTATTCAGTAGTTTTTGTGAAATTAAAGTTTGAAAAATATAGATATTTCAAACTGTGGAGGATCAGTGGAGCCAACAGATCCGAATGGCTGCCACCACATAAAAAAAAAGACTTGAGGATCAGTCCTCTGTCCTTGAAAACAGTTTTAAAAAAAAGCATGTGGGAGGCAGGGTTGAGATACTGGCTCCATGGAGGATCCACAGCTCTGATATAAAAAACACAATTGGCAGTCTCCGGCCTTTTATTAATACCTCCTGGGGTGTGCCAGAGACTGGAGGGGCAGGGGCATCACTCACCTCCCCAAACCTTTTAGAAGCCCGGTGGAACCCATCCCTTGGGCTGTTTTTTTAACTTTAGAGAAGGGGGTGTATGCTCCCTCCCTGAGCCTCTATGAGGCACCAGTGTCCCCTTCCCCTGGGGATATTATACATATTAGGAGAGCGTGACCATGCAGCCCCCCCTCCAGTTGGGCCCTGGGGATCCCATCCCTCAGGGCCATTATCAATTTTAGGTAAGGGGCAAGCAACCACTTTCCTGATCAAAATAGTGTCCTATAGACCCCTTCTACTGGGACACAATAGGTTCCTTCACAGAGGAGTATGGGGATACACTGCCTGCACTCTCCTGGGCAAGGAACACAAGTTTGCTCCAGCCCGGGCAGGAAAAGAAAAAGAAGCAGCTCCCTCCCAGGCAGGAGAAAAGTAGAATGGTGCTAGCTCCCTCCAGCACCACAATGTATGCTGGCAGAGGAGATGGCTGGGGCTGGATTGGTCTTGGGTCTGCCTCTGAGGTCCCTAACATCTAGAGAAATGTTGGTGCCCAGGTGGGCACCAGAGCAGCCACTTAAAAAAAATCACAAAATCACAAAATCACAAATCACGGTGGTGTCTGAGGAGCTGACCAGGGCCTTGGGGCACCCATCATTTCCCCAAAATATAAAAAGGTGTTGGGGTTATGGGTGGACACCAAAAACATTTTTAAAAACAAAAAAAGAATAATAAATCAGTGGTAGGAGCTGCTTATTTATTATTCACTGTTTCACCGGGCCCTAAAATGCCCTGTAAGGGCCCTTTTGTAAAATATATTTCTATCCTGCTGGTGCCTCTAAGGGGTAGGAGCACCATGAAACACTGTTTTATGTTGTGGAGGCCCCATCAACATAAAAAAAACCACAGTAAGTTTCCTTTGTCATGAAATTCGAGACCCAAGCATAGCTTACCATACTTTTTTAAGCCCCTCTTAGCTGGAACTCTATGCTCTTCAGCTAGAGTATAGGGCTCTTCTGTGGTTATTTCTATGGCTACATTTTGTTGGCTAATAAAATGTTAAAAGAAAGATATAAAAATATGTAAATGTTTATGTTTAAATAAACCTTCTTTTTTATGTCAATTGCTTTGAATAATAGCACACTGAAAATGGTGAGTTCAATAGAGGGTTCTTTTAGAGATACTGTGCAGGAATCATTTAAGATTTTTTTTTTTAAATCACCTCACCCACAACTTATCGTGGCATGCTTCATCAAATTATGTGACAGGGTTGAGCTAATTATGTGGCAGGAAAAGCCAAATTATGTGGCATAATGCAGCACATTTTGTGATAGCATTGCTTCATTAGTTTGCCACTTATACACTGTCTGGGTATTGGTTGCCCCTTTAAGTACCAGTTTAACATCCAAATATAACAATAAGCAACAGAACGGTTACCAGTCAAAGGGCTTTCCTGTGCAGCAACACGTGTTACTGAATTTTTAATAACTTTTGAACCATTCGAACTCGAAACCTTTTTTTTGTTAAAATCTGCAGAATATTTAGCAGACAATGGATTATGTGGCAAATACAGCAAATCTATAGTTATGCACATAACGTTGCAGTCGCACAATTAATCCAGTGGCTTTGATCATAGGTGATTTCCCACACCTGGGTGTATTCAACCATTGCTGGGAGTTCTCAGATAAGCAAATGCTGGATTAAAGCAGGATCCAGATGAGTGTTAAAAATAGTAGGTTAACTTTATGAATGAAAACTAAATTTTCGTTCAACTTCCACAATTGCCAACAGTATTTAGAATCCTTCACCAAAATGGGGTCGCACACTGCTAATACACCAGCGGGATCGCCCCTAAGGACCATGGTAACTGTAGTACTGTTCTCTGCGATGCATCTTCTTTCGAATTCTCGCGTATCTTCAAATCTTCGCCATCCCTGTACACGTGTTTCGGGGTATTTACCCCTCATCAGCAGGGATTAGGCCATCTTCTTATCTTCTGGGGTTGCTGCGTGCTGCCAAATATTACCAGGTATAGTACCACACAAAGGCGCGCAGGTGCGGGGTCCCGAGCTCGTCAGCTCAAAGCTCCAAGGAGCATAAACATTCACCAAAATGGGGTCGCACACTGCTAATACACCAGCGGGATAGCCCCTAAGGACCATGGTAACTGTAGTACTGTTCTCTGCGATGCATCTTCTTTCGAATTCTCGCGTATCTTCAAATCTTCGCCATCCCTGTACACGTGTTTCAGGGTATTTACCCCTCATCAGCAGGGATTAGGGCATCTTCTTATCTTCTGGGGTTGCTGCGTGCTGCCAAATATTACCAGGTATAGTACCACACAAAGGCGCGCAGGAGCGGGGTCCCAAGCTCGTCAGCTCAAAGCTCCAAGGAGCATAAACATATAGAATCCTTCATCTGAAAGATTCGGAAATGTTTGGACATTGCCATTAACAGGGACTCTACCATAATTACCTTCTAGCAGCGTTTTAAGAGGTGCTCACGGTTTGCATTAACTTGGTTCCAAGTCATTGCAATTCTACCAGATTATAAATATGCCACTAATGTAGCTAACACTTAATTACATAAAGAGACTGAATATTATCTGGCCAAGAAGACTGAACAAACATCAAAACTGGACTGTGTTTCTGGAGCCTTTTTTTCTGAAAGAGATACAGTAGACAACAACAGTGTAATGTGAAATAAAGTTTATTAGTGAAGTACAATTAGTTAAGTACAAAGCTTGAATGAACGACAGCATCATCATACTTTGATACTGGTGTCTGTGTATCACCCATGAACTTCCTGATGTCCTGATTTTCACACTGTTTATCTTTCAAATTATCATAATTCATACATATATTGCTTTCTGACAATCCATATTATCATAATAATTTTTCCCTTATGTGCCTCTTTTATCTGGTAACCATAATTTATGGCTTCTGTCAGGGAATATACTAAGGTGATTACGTACATGTAAATATTGGAGAATTATAATTTAATGCACAATTGAAATGGAGAACTGATTATAACTTTGCAAGAGCATGTTTTTGATTGGATCCTAATATATAAATATATATATACTACCTACTGGCGGTCGCCAGTAGGTAGTTATTGTTAGGACCTATTTTCCATAGGAAATCAGCAACATTCTATTCCTAATAACTTTGGCGCCGGTTGACGAATCATTGCGAAATTTTCAAAACTTTTGTCCAGCTCCGGTCCACTCCTATCCTGAAAGTCTCGGGGTGATTCGTCAAGCGGGGGCCGAGAGAAAAGGGAGTCCCAAAACATGTTTTCCCCAGCCGTGGAGACTGCCACTCCCGGGCTTTAAAAATTACAGTCTCCCCAGCCCCGGGGACCGCCAATCCCTGGGGCTTCAATGGAAGTGGGTGGGGGCTCAAAGGCCCCTCCAAGGCCCACCAGGGGCCGCCACCCTTGGGCTTCATTAGAATATATGTGGGGCTCACGGTCCCCCGCAGCCCTGGGGACTGTCACCCCCTGGGCTTTTTTTTTTATAAAGAAACCTGTGTGGCGAGCTTCAACCCCCCCCCCCACACGCCCCGGGGACCGCCACTTCTCAGGGGCTCTAAATATTTAAATTAGGGGGTCCGTTACGGACCCCAAGCCCCAGGGACCACCATCCCCGGGGCTTTGCAATTGTTGGGAGGGGGGCCGCACAGCCCCCCACCTGGAGCCTGTGATGGCCCTGGGGACTGCCACCCCCCAGGGCCGGCTCCTGCAGAGTCCCGGGGTGCCCACCCTAGGGACACTGTAGTTTGCTATGGCAGGGCGGGAGCCTCTTGGCTATGCCTTGCAATAGCAAACTTGGTTTGCATTTTGAAAGAGAGAGCAGGGAAACCTGCTCTCTCTTTCAAAATGCAAACCAAATTGCTTTTCCACATGGGGAGCTGCATCTTAGCAGCTCCCCATGTGGAAAAGCAATGCCGGCTCTCACAGGAGGCCTGGAACCAGCTGGGACCGTGGGGGGTTTGGGGACCCTCCCACGGTCCCCAACGAGAGGCCAGGCCCGGGGGGATGGGGTCCCCGGGGCCATAAGTGGCCCAGGGGGTCCAAACGGCCCCCTCCCCCAAATAAATAAAAAAAAATGTAAACAAAAGGCCGGCCCCAGGGGATGGTAATCGTGGGTCAAAGAGGAGACGGAGTGCTCGAGAATTCACAAGGTTAAATAATTATAAATTACACGAAGGTTTTACAGAAAGGAACAGTGCGCATGCTAGAAGCATAATGTGCACATGTAATGCAGTGGCGGGAGCCAGTGTGCATGTACACTTAGTAATGAGCTCACTACAGTGTCCTAAAAGCCAACGCCACATGTCTGTAGGGCAGCGCTGCCCAGTGGCTCAGGCCGACAGTATGGTACAGCCAGTCTTTAAAATGAGCTCAGAGATGTGACTGAATGAGATCAGAGATCACATCATTACATATGGCAATATCGTTTATTCCCATGTGCACACTCTGGCTGATGCATCCCACCCCTCTCGCAGCACCGTGCTCAAGAGGTGTCTGTAGGGCAGCGCTGCCCACTGGCTCAGGCCTACAGTACGGTCCACCAGGTCTATATAATGAGACCGAGATGAGACTGAATGAGGTCAGAAATCACATCATTGCACACGGCAATATCGTTTGTTCACACCTGCCAGCCAGGCTGACGCAGCCCACCCCTCCCTCCGCACAGCGCTCAATTGGAGGCCCTGTGCTCCCAGGCTGCTCTGCTAACCTGCTGTCATTGTTGTGTGTTAATTAACAATGAGCAATGGAAGAGTGTAACTTCTGTAGGCTCAGGGAAGGGAGCATGGGAAGGGCATGCAGATCCCTTCAGGTCTGTATTAGAAGTGTATAAATCTCATGACGAATGCCAAGTGAATTACACACTAGTGGCGGAAACATGTTGACCCTACCACATTAAAGGAAAAAGCCGAACAATTTATTTGGCATGTTTCCAACACATTGATTTTCAATATGTCTGATTGGCCACTTAATAAAAATATTTTTTGAAAGACACAATCCAGACATTTTTAATCACATCACTTATCACTCCTCACAAAACACAAAACCAGCTCTGCAGTAACCTGGCGTCGCAGCACACTGGGGAGGCACTCAGTCTCTCCCGGTGGGGCCCAATGATGAAGCATGTCACCAACCAGGTTGGTGAGTGAGGGCCTTCTATATAAATCTAATGAGATTTATACACTTCTGATACAGACTTGAAGGGATCTGTGTGCCCTTCCCATGCTCCCTCCCCTGAGCCCACAGAAGTTACACTCTTCCATTGTTTATTTGTCATTTTTGTGTGAGCAAACACTACGGGCAGCAGTGCTCTGAATTCAGATGGAGTGTTGATTGCAGGAGAGTGTACACCTCACGGATCCCTTTCGTAGACGACAGGCAGTAGGGCTCACAATTTAGAGCCTGTGTTGATTGCCAGGATGGTGTACACCTCATGGATCCATTTCTTTTCTTAATTGCGCATTGTGATATGCGGTGTGGATGCGGCATATCACTTGAGGTAGTGTGGAAGAAGAGGGATATATGGCATCGTGGCTATCCTATTTATAGGTACACAAAGTGGGCTGGGCTTGCATATGCCAGGCCAGCATAGGGGTGTGAATAATTATTCCGGGGACCTGGACGTTGTTCAGTTTTGACCTCGCCGAGTGTGCATTTAGATTAGTGTTGCATGTGTCGGGAGGGCGGAAACTATTGTTAATCGGATGGTGTTTGAAAAGATTGATTGGTGAACATTACATGTCGCTGTCAAGGTTGTGGATATGCGAAGGCATTCTTGTCAATTGTGTGCGGTATTATTGAAAGTGTTGCTATTGCGAAGTGTATACATGTGAATGTGCTCGGATGGAGGGAGGATCAGCAGTGAGGCTACGTCATACACAGTGATAATGCTCATTACAGTCAAGCAATGTATGTCATACGTGAATCTGAAAGTCTCACATATGACACACTACTATACTGGTAAAGCCTGACACCAGAGCGTACAGCAATACAAATCTATACATTACTGTTTACTAATTGTTACATGTGATCTAGCATGTGCACCCTGCCCGTGGCTGATGATACTCCTTAGAGCCACCAATACCCAGGCCGAAAGGCAGCACAATAATGTGCACACACATGCACCAGGGGCATTGTGTAACACATTTGTTTTTTCATGGAACGTTTCAGATGCATGGCAATCACACATGGAAGGCTAATGTACAGAGCATGAACATTGACAAAGATGATCGTTGCATGTTGTGTGTAGTATAAGATATGTGTATACAGGAAAACACTTTTCAAAAAAGCTTTCTTAGCAGAAGAGGTGTCTCTCATCAAACGCTGTAGAGAGAATGAGTAAAATGGGTGGGGTCGTCCAACTGTTACAATGGAAAATGTTATGAACCAATCAAATGCTTTTTTTTAAGGTCGCATGGCAATCGCGCACTGAGCGTGCAAGGAGGATGTACCCAACGCGTTTTTGACAAAATATATTTATCATAATGTAAGTTTATTACAGTTTGAAATATATAAATGTTTAAAATATTTTAGATTATTGCTTGCTCTCATATACTGTTTAAAGTTATTCAGATATACTTTTGAGACAAAAAAGGGAATGGCGTACATGGCGCGATACTATAGAGTCTGTGACGTAACACAGGGCCTGGCAGTGTATATTCATCGCGTACGCAAAGCGCAGCGGGAGCAACCCCATACGTACATGAGTTAATGTGTGGTTTGGTACTGCGTACCGGTCAGATACAAAAGTAGCACCTGGGGTGACTTCATGCGTATATGATGTTATGCGGGACGCGGTGCCACGAAGTCATCAGATACGAAATGCGCACCAATTACGAGTTTAGCAATATGGCAGATAGGATTCGTGTGGTGATGGAGCTTGGTATGCTGCCGGTATGGGAGTGAAGTTTTCTCCCCCCCAAAAAAAATATACATACTTTTTTGGGAAGATATAAAGCATTACATCATTCTTTAAGTAAAAAAAAGAAATATAATAGAGATCCAAAATATTTTTTTTTAATTGAAAAAATATAGGTTTTAGAAACATTAAAATATTAAATTATCATTTAAAAAACCTTTGAAATTCACTGAAAAAAACATAGGTTTTACAGATGTTATAGTTAGGAATTAGCATTTAAAAAACCTTTGAAATTCACAAAAAAAAACATACGTTTCAGGGACGTTATAGTTAGTTGAACATTTGACTCATATAAAACCAGAGAAATTCGCCTGTTATAGTTAGATGAGCTAACTATAACTTGCGCGCCCGCAATGCACCGCTGATGATGTCACATATTACATCACTCATGACATGGTCAGTGACATCACTGATGACATCACTGATAACATCTCAAATGACATCACTCATGACATAACCCACCTGACAATCTGATGCATATACTGATGCTCTAATATAAACTTTGATGCACCTATTCTAAAATGCTGACTACTATTATTTAAACCATACACAGAAGAATGCCATATACTACATAGCACTCACTATTTCCTAGGTCTACACACACATCCAGTCACTTATACGTGTAGTTACTCATCAATACAGGACTATGATATGCACTCATACATCTATACATGCAGTCACACTCTGCCAGTCACCCATAGAGTTACTCAGACACCTAGCCAGTAATGCAAAGAATCAATCATATACCCATTTAATCATGTATACAGTTATACACACTAACTCCGTTATTTATAGACATACCACATCACTTATTTATACAGATACTAACATATTTACTGTCTTATACAATCACTGCTTGAAGCAGACACATATTTATACACCCACTCTTCAAATAACTTAGTCTCACGTATACTCATTTATATACTTCAACATTCACATATAGTGGCTTAAAACATATGCAGTTATTCACATATATACCACTTGTCGAAGGGATTCTGCTCCTACACAGAACTGTGCTAGAACCACAGTGAATTAGGGTGTACCAAAACTCACCTCAGTATCCAAAATCCCCTACCAGACTAGCAATCAGTGTCTCATTGGTACTTCCATACCCCCAATGATTAGACAACCCAGAACATGGACTTAGAACACCTCAGGTAACGTGGAACACATGAACACTCTTTCGTTATACTAACATATCAATCCAAAACGAGGAGTAAATGAAGACATGTGCAAGTTTGAAATGTTTATTTCTAGTGCTGTGTTCTCAAGCGCAGTATCTTAGCTCATACAAGCAAACATATTATAAGCAACAAGGTTATCAACATAGTTACTAGTCCATAAAATACAAAGGGTAAAAGCATGTTAAAATGCTAAAGGGAAGAAGGCTAAATGACCCCTAAGTCTTACCCTCCCTTGCTAGTATATTATATTATATCTAAAGATGGTCTCTTTAGGTTTTAGATGGGTGTCCCCATACCTCTGATCTTAGTGGAAAGGGATCACATCATTTTCCACCAGCTCTCTGCATGCGAATATTCATCAAGTGTGTGTGCATGCTCTGCGTAGTGCATTAATAAAACGCGCCTAAAGCCAGAGTTGGCCGCAGCAGCATATGTGTTATGTCTAGAACGTGCGGAGATCAGACCTCACAACAACCACTTTGTTGAAATAACCTTGAAGGCCTCTGCACTCACTGTTCAGACATAGCTTACCAAGCAAAGCTGATACAATAGGAAAACATATTATTCTTGTGTGAAGCAAAACATTCTACTAGGCTCAAAGCTCTAATAACAATATGTGCCGTGTGCAGAAGCAGCAGAAAGGTAAAATGGCGTTTAAACTTATAATAAGCTCATGCTAACTTAACACAGTGCGAAGGCAAAGCCTATCTCCACGACACACTCCCTTGATCCGAGCACGGATAAGACAAGATAAGATAAGATAAGGGGCAAATTTTGTGAATGCAGAGTTCACGAACGACAGTCAGCTCAAAATAAATGTTGTCGTTTAAAATTCTCATAGTCAAGTAAATTTAGTCATTTGCCGTAGCAAAGTCAATAGGCCTGGAGCAGAGAAATTTTTCATAGAGGCAAGAAAAAAATAATAATAAGAACCAAAAATGTTTTTTTTCCGATGTCCAATAAATGACCTCGATTATGGGAGAGCGAAGCAATGACACTGCTCATCCTAACATTGAATATGCAAATTATGCAGCAACAGCCTCCAATAGGAAGTCACTGTTCTCATCTGAAAACAGTTCAGCCATCCAATTTAACAGTGGGAAAGAACATACATGCTCTTCAATTACCGGAGCCTCTAGCACCATCAGAGGACAGCTCGTTGGATTTTCAATGAAGCTGTGTGCCAAGAAATCTTGCGAACACATTCCAACGACCCAGTATTGCATGCATCGCTGCAAAGGCCATAATCCCTCCGTCAGAACAAAGCAATTCATGAGCAACTAAGGGGCTCCTAAAATGATTATAATCCACATCGGGAAACACCGTATTGCAGAGACACAAATCCAGGGCCCAGTCGAAATCGCAACTCAGGCAATGAAAGACAGGCTGGACACATGTAAAGTAGGAACATCGAAACGATAATCCATAAGCTGCACTTAAGGTTGCAAGAGGCAGCGCTCCATAATACTCAAGCATTCGATTGCGAAACAGCGACAGACGTTACAGCTCGTCTCGAAACACAGGATGTGCATCCATTTTGAATTAAACAAAACAGCAAAAGAACGCCTGCAGCCAGAGCCAGTAGTAAGGGAAATCTACCAAATAGACTGGAAAAGATCGAATGAAAGAAAGCAGGGAAGACCCAGTATACAGTTTGAAACGAAGTCACAAGGCAACTGCTTACAACTTTAAAAAAGTGTGCCAGCCCCGTTGTGGAGGATGTATTAAAGATTGTGTGAATTAATTAACCGAAATGCAAGGGCAAGTCAGTATTTAATAAAGAATGCACCTCATTGCGGGTGTTAGCCACGTGAAGGACGAATGTCTCACGAGCAGATGTGAGGGCAACTTCTTTCTGGGACAATAGAGCTCTTATGCGACTCATCTTGTTGAACTCTGCTTTCAAGGTCGAAATTGTGGGCCCGAGGGAAACATCAAGCTTCACATGCGGGGGAGGATACATTACATTCTTACAGCAAACCACACGCTCACTGACGGTAACTACATAAGCAATGCCTTCTAATACCCCACAGCAATCCTCGTTGTTTAAAAGTAAATAACTCCCGTTTGCCAGTAATGTGAATGTGGGCACGATTGCCGGCACAGGTGAACCTTTCAAAATACAGGCCAAATTCGTCTCATTCTGGTTACAAAAGCCATGCAATTGAATATATCTGCACATCAATGAGTAATCTGGTGTTTCAATGCAATCCTAACCATTCAAATAAACTTCTTTACCCTCCCTAAGGCATCTATAGGTAAATGAAAGCGACCAAGCTTCATGGAGATAAGCACTTCTAAGACGTTCATATCTACCATTTGCAAAGTACTTTACACACCCATCGAACTTGAACAGAGGAAATGGGAGAGTTATTAACCCGTGGATAAGCCACGTTGCTGAATTGGCCTCTGCCACTGAAAACGGTAATGGTTCTAACCTTTCAATGTGTAACATAGAAAAGGAGGCATCTTTCATTGACAGTAAACACTGCTTGTCAGTCAAATTAAACGGGGCAAACAATGATGAGGTGTTCATGCAATGCCATGGCACTTTGCCAGCTTTCAAGGTTTGCAAAGTCCATGCAAACTGCATAATGGAACGCATTTGATTTTGACCATGGTACAAAACAGACACTTCATCCTGCACAACATCAACAACAGACGATACAATATTGTCTAACGTGTAAATGCGAGAAGAAAGCGTATTAATGCTGTTATCTACAACTGCCAGCACCTTCTATACAATCTGGGAAGTTTTCCAGACTTCGTTGTAAATAGCATATAACCACCTTTTAGATATGCCGTTAGCCGGGCCCTTTATAAAATCATTCAGATCAACATCGTCAGTCAGTTTAGATAAATGCAGCTTAACTGACGCCAAAGTGGAATGTTTGAGCCAATTCTGACATAATTTGCCTACAGAATAGGTAGTAACAGAATGGCCACTTTCAAAACGGGGATCCACCCTGACCTGTGTAAAGCCTTGAGCCAAACCCAGAAAACGATGCTGGCAAGAATCAGCACTTCTGTGCCAGAGCAACCAACCCTTAGGATCCAAACTGCATATATTGAAGGAAGAATTTTGCAACAGAGTTTGTAACTCTCTGATCGAAAATTTAGTGATATTATTCCAACCGTAATATTCTTCTAATTCAGGAAAAGAAGGAGCATTTAATTTTTTAGTAGTAGCCAATCCAAAGCATGTTGTCTGTGAAATCGTAGAATTCAAGAACAACATATGGTTCGGGATGAGGCATGCTCGGTGCAAAGCCTCAGTGCCTTGCACTTGCCAGCTTTTAGAACCCCAAACTGATTTAAGGTCAATTGTATCCTTCAACAACTCATAGCCATCTATAGCCAACTGGTCGAGAAAGGACTTAAAATACAATAACTTAGTATCGGTAAGTCTAACTTTGGACGTGGACTTTTCGGTCATTTTAAAATAAAATGCATTGGGATTTGTCTGATTAAAATCAGTAAAATAAGAGAACCTTTTAAAAAAGGAAGCAGAACTGCCTTGTATAGGAGCTGGACAATGCTACCATTGTGTATCATTTATAATTTATAAATCCTGGTATTAGTTTTATGCAGGTAGTGATTGCCAAAATGTTGGTAACAATATAAATCACCGTAATTAGCAGATTCTAAATACAAATATTCAGCATCAAAGGCAGCATAATATTTCAAATCAGAAAACAAAGCTTCTACGGCCTGAACATCCCAATCATCAGAACGTATATTTTGTTTAACTACATCCCCCATAGAAACTCTAAGCACATTAGGCATATTTAATAACCTCAGTGGGCCCATGAATTTGAAAACGAACAGCACCCCATACAATCCCATCTAAAACAGGCCAAGCCGTCATGTTAACAAAAGCCAAGTCTATCTTCAATCTGTGTGATGAGAAATGGGGAGCCAAAGTTCCATTGATATGTTGAATGCATGTTCTCTCCTCGACATATTGTCCATTGACAAGTCGAAAAAAATACACCACCAAGCCAATTGGCATGAAAAAATGAATTGAAAAAAGCACCAACCAAAGGTAGGTCCAAAGGGGAATCAAAAAATGTTTTTTAAACAATTTAGCCAAAACAGAGACCTTCGAAAGTTTCTTCGATGTTTGTGAATCAGTGTCAAATGAAAATCTGGATTCTGTAGCCAAGCGAGTTTGCAAGTCAGTTGGGTAAGTGTATTAAGTTTTATCAAGTTGAGTACCAGGCAGTGAACTCAATAAAGGACTAGAAATTGCAAGCATCTCGAGGGCAACATCAGGCACTGGATTAGAAGCCGGGGCTAAAATAGAATTTCTCACAATCGAAGGACATGAGACTGCCGGTGTCATACTAAGAAGAATCGGCAATTCTGTGTATCTTTTTTTTTTTTTTAAACAGATTTTATTAGTCTGAACGCACATATAATGCATAGCTCCGATATCCTGAGTCAGCTGCAAACAATAGCGAAACTACAATAATATCTGCAGACTTTTACCAAGAACACAAACGCCCCACCCCTCCCCCCCAGTTGCACTGCTGCCAATACATAAATACAATAGAATATCTGCAAAAAGACTTGCCAAGTCTATCAAGACCCTTCACGAATTTGCCAAAGGTTCCAGCTGTCAAAGTGTCGGGAGGGCGGCCTCCTCAGGTGGAGTGTCCAAGTCCAGCCCACGGTAATTAGCCCACCTCTTCCAGATCTTAAAGTGCTTACGGGGGCACCCCCTAGCCATGAACACAGGTTGCTCCAGTCCCATGCAAAAATCCATTCCATTCCTCCAGGCGGCCAGTGACGGGGCTTGGGGCGCCTTCCAGGCCCTGGCAATGTCTCGTTTGGTAAAATATAATGAACAATATTCCCTCACGACCTACACAATTATAGTGATTTATAGTGACATTTTACTTTTGCTGTTCCTCTCTTTCCCTGACCTTTAAAGTAGACATAGAGGGGGTCCCATACATATGTTAACTATGTCTCGTTTGGCCAATGTAAGGGCCAGGAGTAATAAATGACGCTTGTAGCTGTTACCCCCGACCCCCTCCATAGCATGCAGCAATGCCAATTTGGGGTCATGGGGAAGCTCCCAGGCCAGCACCTCTGATAGACAGCGAAACACCCCATTCCAGAATCTATGCAGTGCTGAGCACCCCCATGTAGTGTGTAGAAGTGTAACCACCTCCGAACCGCACCGGAGGCAGTCCGGAGAACCAACCACTCTGTGTATCTTGACATTGTCAATGGAGATATACCTGTTTTCCTTACGACCTGGAAGTGGTGGTAAAATGACTGTTCTTGTGCCCTTCACACCAAGAACTGGAACTGGAGCTCGATAAGAGGGACCAAATTCTTTCTTGTTTTTGATCTTCTCTCTAACCAGTTCTGCAACTTGGGGTAGCCAGCCAACTACCGGGATCTGCAACGCATCATCCGAGGTGGAGGGCAAATGTTCCTTTGCAAGACTGTCTCTCGTCTCTTGAAGATTCGGTAAACCATTGCAATGTTCATCTACGTCAAAGGAGGCAGCAACAGCCACCTGGTCTAGACCGTCAAGGTCCGGTACAAACATCTTGATACCAAAGAGCATCTCGTATGGGGTCCGGCCACCCAGAGACCTTCTAGGAAGATTATTTAGAGCATGCTGGACACTATTGAGGTGGGCCAGCCAGTTCCTGCCAGTTCCTATAACTCTAGCTGTCAAAGACTGCTTTAAATCTCGGTTCATTCGTTCCACAACACTATTACCCTCAGGTCTGTATGGAGACGAAAACTTGACTTGGACCCCCAGCAAAGTCATGGCATCCTTATACGCCTTAGAGGCGAAAACCGGACCCTGATCCGAATGGAAGGTACCACAGGCAAAAATCCCTACAAATACACGCAAGTCTCTTATGACAGTTCGTGAATCAGCGCTGCAGTGAGGCCACACCCACACAAAGCATGTACATGAATCAACTGCTACTAAGATGTACTAATACGCAGTATCAAAAGAAAAAGAACCGCAGTGATCTAAATAAACACATCCAAGTGGTTTATTAGAAATGTACAACTGCGTCTGGGGCGGACGCGCAGCAGTTGAAAGCTTAATCTGCTGGCAAATGTCACATTGAAGGACATAATCACCCATCTGTGTGTACAGTCCCCGCCACCAGAAACGTTGTTGTAGCTGAGATACAGTAGCCAAAACGCCCGCATGCGCAGACGCAACACCTTCATGGGCTGCAGTAATCAGCGCTGCCATGCGGTCCGCGTTGGGAATCAACTCTTCACCAATGTCAGGTATTTTCACATAAGGAACTTTATCAGGACTTAAGTGGTATAAATACTTCGAAGGGAACCCCTTAGGATATTTACTTCCCTTCTCAGTCGCAGCAACAGCTGCCAAGATATCATCATCAATCTTACTTTTGTAACGTGTAACTGCTGCAACCAAATATGTTGATACTGCTGATTTTGCGTCCTCATCGGCCAATGAATTGCCAACAGCGTGAACTCCCAGGCGCTGATGACCTAGAGTATGAATTACAAACACGAGTGGCAACTGCTCTTTAAGCTCAGCTACTCGGACCCAGATCATTTTATGTTTTATTGTGCTACCCTTGGAATCACAAAAATCATTCTGAATCCAAAAGAACAGGTTTTCATTGTAAGACTGGACACAGTAGTAAGAATCACTCACAATAAGAGTTGTCACACTAGGATCAGCGTACTCCAATGCAAGCATCAGAGTACGAAGCTCTGCCAATTGTGCGGTGCAGTCCCCTAAAATCTGCGTGTGCACGACCCGGGACTTGAACTCATCGCTCACCATGGCACCTACTACAATGGTGCAAGCTGAAACGTATGCGTGCTTAGACCCATGCGCAACATGCGCTGAACCATCAGTGTATATGATGCAATGGAAATCCTCCAAAGGCGGCACAGCCAAAGGCGCAGGATGAACAAATTCATACTGCAAAAACTGCGACTGTAGGGAGGCATCAAAAATAAACGTGACATCCGGGTTTGTCAATGATGCTGCCCATTGTATCCACCGTGGGTGCAAAGCTTTAGAATTTGGTACACTGGCTTTCGTCACTGCCTCTAATGCAGGATACGGGGTAACAACCAACATGTGTTTTCCCTGCGACAGTGCGCGTTCCTTCAGAATCACCATCTGCACTGCTGTCAAAACTTTTTCCACAGAGGAAAACCGCATTTCAGCCGAAGTGTACAAGTGTGACTTGTAAGCAATAGGTACTGTGTCTCCTTCGTTAAAAGTAAGGTAAGTGAAACCCACTGTCCCAGGGATGATTCTTATCACCAGGTTGGTGTGGTTATCACGAGTCAGTAAGAATTTAGATTCTAGAAGATCAGCCTGCAAAGATTGCAAAATAGCTGAATGTTCCGGCAGCCAGCAAGATTTGGTAAAAGTAGGTTGTATCAAGGCATACAAAGGCTTGATACGCTGGGCATATTCAGGAATATATGTACGCCCGAAATTCAAAAATCCCAGCAAGGACTGTTATTTTTTTAGAGTTGTAGGAGCGCGCAGTTGTGCGCATTTCTCCAAGAAGTGAGGAGCCAATCCTTGACCTTCATTGTTGAGCTCAGAGCCCAGGAACAACACTGTGTACTCTACAATGTGAGACTTTGCAAAGTTGAATTTGTAACCGAAGTCCGCAAAGTTACAAATTATGCGGTCAACGCAACACAGATGCGCCCAAAGTTCGACGTCTGTGAGATATATGTCATCCACATACGAACACGCATCTGTGTCCACTCTCTCTCAGAGAGAGACAATGCGGGCAGCAAACACGCCTGGACTATTCTTATAGCCCATTGGTAAACGTTTGTATTGGCGGTGTTTGCCGCCATTTGTAAAACTGGTCCATTGGGAACTAAGACCATCTAAGTTGTGGGCAAAAAAACCATTGGAAATGTCAAGTGCGGTTTTAAACCGTCTACGTACAAGACCATCCACTAAAGCAGAACCCTGGGGTATTCTGTACTGCACAGGTACAACAATGCGAGTTCAAATGCCGGTAATCCAATACCAAACGGAACGAGCCGTCTGGCTTGGTCACAGTAAAAAGAGGGTTATTCATCGGTGACACACAAGTTTCAATTACACCTTGATATTCCAATTGTTCAAGGATTCCCGCAACGGAAGCCTTAGCTTCACGTCGGATGGGATATTGAGGTCGAGGTAGTGGCATAGACCGTAAGGGAATCTCGTGGTGTGGGGAAAATTTAACCCAACCACAGTGAGTAAGGTACAGAGCCGGCGCAAGGGCTATAGCCCACTCTTCTGCAAAATTTAGCGCATGCTCTTTTGAGACTGTGTGTGCGAAACTAGGGAGGATCACCTCCTTCCCTCTCGGAGCTGTGAGAACAAAAGGTGGGGGCCAGTCAGCCTCCGCTAACAAAATATCATATGTAGTCGTAAGATTTTTCCAAAATACCCCTTTTATGGTACGTTGTATGTCACCTTCAATTAAAGGAAAATGTTATAAAGTCTATCAGGGAGGATGTATGATGTTACAACGCGATCAAAATGATCGCGGTACATCACAACGCATCTTTTACAATGCAAGTCGTTAGCACGACTTGCGCTGTAGGGTGCCGGACTTAGGATTAGTAAGATTTACTATTCGAACTCCAGCCTACGTACAGGAAGGTGTTGGAGTAGTAAATCTACTATTCCTTAGTCTAGAGCGCCCTCCAGCACAAGTCGTGGTAACGACTTGAGTTGTAAAAGACGCGTCATAATGGCAACCGCGGTGTTTTGACCGCGTTGTAAAGGATGTTTACCATCAGGGGAAGCTACTCTGGTATCAGCTGTCTCCACAACAACATACTGGTCAGTCGCTGTCACCTTCAGTAGTGGACACAGGGCCTCTCGCACTATGGTAATCTCCGCCGCATTGTCCAGCAAGGTCAGAGCCCATGTCAGATTCCGAAGCTGCATTCTCACTATCTGTGGCATATCTCACTGTTAAAGCGGCAACTTTCTTTTTCTGAAACTGGGGTCTTTTCGGTGTTGAATCGTCCTGCTTGCCTTTACCATCTTTCGGGCGGGGCTGGTCGCGTCGCTGCTTTCCACCCCGACCTCTGCCGCCTCCTCCACCACCGGTCGATGAGGCCGATGAGTCCTGAAAAGAACGAGGAGAGCGTTGTTCAGAAACCTGAAAACGATCAGGTGATTTTATCATCGCGCAAGTCATAAACACGTTCTGTAGCTGCAGGCACCGGTGATGCAGGACGAGAACCCTGTTTCTGTTGCTGTTGTTTACCCTGTTTCTGTTTTATTGGCCAATTTTGCTTCTTAGCCTTGGGCTGGTCGTCAGTTTCCGACTTCTACCCTTGGGGTTGCTTTTTCTCTTTTGTAGAAAAAGGCTGGACACCCAAACTTATGGCCCATGGTTTTATAAGCCCCCGTAATAATTCTCAGTAACTGGCGGGGTCTTTCAGCGTCAGGAACCACCTGCAAAGCATTAGACTCCTGAAAGCTTACCGCATCTCCCTTGAAATTCGCAAGTATGAGATCGGAAACTACGTCAAAACTGCTGCAGAGCCGCATACCCAATTCTACCGCTGCCTCAGACCCGTGCTCGTCTTGAACACGTTTAATGACCGAGGGAAGGACGGTCATTGACACAGTGCCGAAGCACCTCTTGTACACCGCCGCAAAAATCTTACCCCAAGACTCACAGTCACCTGCCTTTGGTATCAAGTCTTTAGGCAAACTAATTGTCAGAATCCTGTGTTTTTCAACAGGAGTCGTGTTAGGAAATACTGCTTCCAGTTGGTCAAATTACTCGACAAGCCAGAAAGGCATATCATCCTTATCCTGGGGCGCTTGCCCATCACTGCATTAACCATAACAGGACTGAGCTTCACACCGCTCAGTCCAGCTGGATGCGCCGCACCACCCGGGGCCCCGCCCGGGAGATTGCGGGTAATGTATTGTACTAACGACCGAATTACACTAATTGTGACTGTATGTAACAGCCGTAAATCTGCAACGGGAACCGCTCCATGTCTAGGATGCGGAGTAAATCCAGCCAAAACAGGCCAGGTAGCGCCTGGAATGGACAAAGGACCTAACCTTGGAGTTAACAAAGAGTGGGGTAGGGCGCCATTAAACCAACCTCGGTGCAGCCAAGCATTAATCGGAACTTCCTGTGTCCTATATGGAACATATTCCTGAGGCACGGCAGTAGGAGTATAGGTGTCGAGCACATTAGTATTTGCGTTCACAGCCGGGAAGGTCACCCACGAATAGAAAATTTCGTATGGGTAAGCCACTTCCGCACTCACAACCATAATAACTGCCATGCCCTCCAACCCGACGTCATAAGCCTGCAAATGATTGAGAACCGCAAATTTGACTATGCTGCGGTATGTCAACGTCAGCCATAGTGACACAGTAAGAAAGAGGTACAACAAAAACTAAGTAGCACAATTGGGTAGTAATTCAAAAGGAAACCGTTTGAAAAGATTCAAGCTTGAAAAGACCTATATAACTATAGGTGGGTTTGTCTGACACCACTGTGTTCCGGAAACAATAGTGAAGTGGGTTAAGAACTGATATAAGCACTACTCAAGTGTCATGTAATGATACCACCAACGACTGGGCGCCATGTCGCAGGGATTCTGCTCCTACACAGAACTGTGCATAGAGACCTAGAACCTCAGTGAATTAGGGAGTACCAAAGCTCACCTCAGTATCCAAAATCCCCTACCAGACTAGCAATCAGTGTCTCATTGGTTCTTCCATACCCCCAATGATTAGACAACCCAGAACATGGACTTAGAACACCTCAGGTAACGTGGAACACATGAACACTCTTTTGTTATACTAACATATCAATCCAAAACGAGGAGTAAATGAAGACACGTGCAAGTTTGAAATGTTTATTTCTAATGCTGTGTTCTCAAGCGCAGTATCTTAGCTAATACAAGCAAACATATTATAAGCAACAAGGTTATCAGCATAGTTATTAGTCCATAAAATACAAAGGGTGAAAGCATGTTAAAATGCTAAAGGGAAGAAGGCTACATGACACCTAAGTCTTACCCTCCCTTGCTAGTATATTATAATATATCTAAAGAAGGTCTCTTTGGGTTTTAAAAGGGCAGCCCAATACCTCTGATCTTAGTGGAAAGGGATCACATCATCTTCCACAAGCTCTCTGCATGTGAATATTCATCAAGTGTGTGTGCATGCTCTGCGCAGTGCATTATTAAAACGCGCCTAAAGCCAGAGTTGGCCGCAGCTGCATATGTGTTTTGTCTAGAACGTGCACAGATCAGACCTCACAACAACCACTGTGTTGAAATAACCTTGAAGGCCTCGGCACTCACTGTTCAGACATAGCTTACCAAGCAAAGCTGATACAATAGGAAAACATATTATTCTCGTGTGAAGCAAAACATTCTACTAGGCTCAAAGCTCTAATAACAATATGTGCCGTGTGCAGAAGCAGCAGAAAGGTAAAATGGCGTTTAAACTTATAATAAGCTCATGCTAACTTAACACAGTGCGAAGGCAAAGTCTATCTATATGACACACCGAGACATTTATTCACTCACCAACACCCATCGACACACTAACTCACCCATACAGCCCTTCCCAGATTCACTTACAACCACTAAATCAACCAGTCAGACATCTATGCACCGACTCATACACCAACCCACACAGACACTCAGGGACCCATACAGATACTCAGACAACAAATCAATAACCTATATAGATACTCATGTAGCTATTCAGCAACCCATGCAGTTGCTTGCACACCAATGGAGAGACTAATACAGACTTTCACAAAGTTTAGTCACTAACCCATGCATTCAGTAAGACATGTTCAATCACTCACTTATACAGTCAGTCACGCACCTATGAAATAATTCCTTTAGGCACTTGTAAATGTATTTATTCTTCAATAGACCTTGGCATATATATATAAAACATATTTAAACTTTACAGAAACACACATTCACTGGATGATGTCATCAGTGATGTCATCTGTGATGTCATTTTAGATGTCATCAGTGATGTCACTGACCATGTCATGAGTGATATAATATATGACATCATCAGCAGTGCTTTGCAGACGCGCGAGTTATAGTTAGCTCAACTAACTATAACAGGCGAATTTCTCTGGTTTTATATGAGTCAAATGTTTATCTAAATATAACGTCCCTGAAACCTATGTTTTTTTTAGTGAATTTCAAATGTTTTTTAAATGCTAATTCCTAACTATAACATCAGTAAAACCTATGGTTAGTTAGTTTTTTGAGTATCAGTATGAGTGTCTGTATGGTTTGGTGGGGGGTATTACTTAGCACATAGATGCATGCATGACTGACTCACTGTTTGTATGTGTTTTGAAGACAGCATATGTGCATGACTGTATGGGTGGATGAGTGTGTGTATAGGGGTTTTAGTGAGTGAATGGCTGTCTCAATAGAGTTTTTATGAGTAACTAAATATGTTTTAAACTAGTATATGTGAGTATTGATGTATATAAGTGAGTTTATATGAGAGTGAGAGATTGGAAGAGTTCCTGTATAAATAAGTATGTGTTTCTATAACTGATTGTTTAAGAGAGTAAGTATGTGTATGTTTCTGTAGAAGTAAGAGTAGTGGTGTGTGTATAGCTGTATATGCAAGTAAATGGATGTTTGATACTTTATTTGCATGTGTGAGTATGTGTGTGAGTAACTCTATGTATGAGTGTAGGTGTGTAACAGGATCTTTAGGCGTATGAGTACATATGATGAGTGAGTACATGTATTAGTGACTATATAGAACTGATGGTGAATGAGTGGATGTGTATGTAGATTTTGGAATTACTGAATAGGTTGTTCTAACTGGTATTGGTATCTCCATTGTTTTAAAATGTTAGTTTCTATTTTTCAATGTGTGTATCAAAGGTTATATTAGGGTGAGAAGAGGTCTGCTACTCTTTCACAAGGATGATGTCATCAGTGCTATCCTCAGTGATGTCATTTGAGATGTCATCAGTGATGTCATGAGTGATGTCACTGACCATTTAACATACAAGCAAATCAGATAACTTTGCAAGTACATGCAGCGAGAAGCAATTATTAAAGATGACTTGCTTTCGCAAGACCCCGAAAGACTTCTTCCAGAATAAGTACACACTTCACTGCCAGACCACATTTAATGATTATCCAGGCTCTCAAGCCTAAACACGTCACAAATCATCTCTCATCACTTTCTCTTCTTTTTGAGTGTATTGTATGAGGCAGAATGTGTGACCCTATGCCTAGAGCCCTCGAAGGCCCTGGAGACTGCCACGCCCCAGGGCCAGCTCCTGCAGTGTCCCGGAGCCGTGACGCCCCCCTCCCAACATTTAAAAGCCCCGGGGGATGGTGACAAATTAATCAAGGCTGAATACTTTAGTACAGCCCACTCTGCTTACGCTACCAGGAAAACACATAAACACTAGATTTCCATTGTACTGTTTTATTAGTTCCAGGTCTAGTTGTCAGATCGGTATACACAGTCCCTCATGGCTGGTATACACCCACACCACACTCATCCAGCGCATCCGTCACTACACACGTGACCCTACCTATAAAAAAGATGGGGCGCACATGTTGTCCGCCATTTTAGAGTTGCTCCCACCGCAAGCGCTGTGATGGCCCGTCCTGGTGGTTCGCATGCTTCATGTAGGCCCAAACTAGCGAACAAGGGGTCCCACTACCACATGCATGGTGGCCTCTTTGGTCACTGAGTTAGTGGTACCCGAAGCACTGAGCGGGTGAAGAACCTGCGATGATGATGATGGGAGCATGAGTATGTCGTTAGCCATAGAGATATCAAGACTCAGCACCATATATGAGACTTCTTTGTGGCAAATCGAGACTCCATGATGCAGAAGGTGTCCTGTCCACGAAAAGGTGAGCAATGAGGCCTGGGTACGCATCAGAGGGAATCGAAGGGCTGTAGCAGACTGGATACAAAAAAGCAACGCAGCGATTTAGAAAAATGCAGTCCTATATAGTGTATCAAATTGCATGTACAGATTTTTTTTCCGGTATGTAACCTTTACCACGGATTTTTTACAACGCAATACCATTACCACGGATTTTTTACAATGCAAAAACTTTTACAACGCATACTTTTACAACGGATACTATTACAACGCAAGTACTTTTACAACGCATGTACTTTACAACGCATTTTTTGGGTATAGGGGTATTTTAAGTTTTAAGGGCTAGGTTTGGGTTTTTGGGTAAAGGGGTATTTTTAGGGTTCAGGGCTAGGTTTGGGTTTTTGGGTAAAGGGGTATTTTTAGGGTTCAGGGCTAGGTTTGGGTTTTTGGATAAAGGGTATTTGTAGGGTTCAGGGCTAGGGTTGGGTTTTTGGGTAAAGGGTTATTTTTAGGGTTCAGGGCTAGGTTTGGGTTTTTGGGTAAAGGGGTATTTTTAGGGTTCAGGGCTAGGTTTGGGTTTTTGGGTAAAAGGGTATTTTTAGGGTTCAGGGCTAGGTTTGGGTTTTTGGGTAAAGGGGTATTTTTAGGGTTCAGGGCTAGGTTTGGGTTTTTGGGTAAAGGGGTATTTTTAGGGTTCAGGGCTAGGTTTGGGTTTTTGGGTAAAGGGGTATTTTTAGGGTTCAGGGTTAGGTTTGGGTAAAAGGGTAAAAGGGTATTTTTAGGGTTCAGGGCTAGGTTTGGGTTTTTGGGTAAAGGGGTATTTTTAGGGTTCAGGGCTAGGTTTGGGTTTTTGGGTAAAGAGGTATTTTTAGGGTTCAGGGCTAGGTTTGGGTTTTTGGGTAAAGGGGTATTTTTAGGGTTCAGGGCTAGGTTTGGGTTTTTGGGTAAAGGGGTATTTTTAGGGTTCAGGGCTAGGTTTGGGTTTTTGGGTAAAGGGGTATTTTTAGGGTTCAGGGTTAGGTTTGGGTTTTTGGGTAAAAGGGTATTTTTAGGGTTCAGGGCTAGGTTTGGGTTTTTGGGTAAAGGGGTATTTTTAGGGTTCAGGGCTAGGTTTGGGTTTTTGGGTAAAGGGGTATTTTTAGGGTTCAGGGCTAGGTTTGGGTTTTGGGGTACAGGGGTACAGGGTAAAAATAAATTAAAATTAAAATTAAATTAAAATACATTTTATTATTTTAATTAAGGGGTACAGGGTAAAAATAAACTACAATTAAAATTAAAATAAAATAAATTATATTATTTTTAATTAATTACATTTTTTTTAATATATTATATACTTACCAATACTTACGTTGTAATGGGATGCGTTGTAAAGGTATATGCGATGTAAAAAAATGCGTTGTAATAGTACTTCGTTGTAATAGATCCTGCGTTGTAAAAATTGCGTGGTAAAGGTAGGCGTTGTAAAAGGATGCGTGGTAACGTCATACATCCTTTTTTTCCAATAGCAGGAACATTTTTAAAATCGCTCAAACGTCCGGAATATAAACTATACAAATAGTTATTTTAAATGTGAGAAGGAATGTGTGTGAAAGGGCGATTTTATTCAAATTACCAATCATAACATCTTTCTTTTACTATCTTTTAGATATAGAGCTTCAGGGTGCATTATGTCCCGGCACGTAGTGAAAAACACACTGTTGACAGAAAGTTGAGCAGTGAATATTCTTTGCAGTCACTCTCTCACTTCCTCTCTCCTTTGATAAAAAAAATACACACAATGTTAACTTCCTTTTTATCTTACAGGTAGTGTTTCACAAATTGGCGTCCCCCCCAACACCTCTAAAACTCAATGTTCAAGGATTATGCGATGATGCGTGGCCATCATAACAACTTCTGAGAAAGCTGCTTCGACACATAGCGCATCCTCTTTGAATCAGGCCAATGGCACAAGGTGAGCAAAGAAGCTTGTTTCCGAAACAACGATAAGTCATCAGTGAAAGGAGAAAGTGGGACTATACTATTACTAACTCTTTATACTATCTTTCAGATCACTAAACTGGAGGGTGCACTATGAACCAGCACTTGCTTGGACACACAACGGAGGCAAAAGGTGAGCTACGAGTATTTCCTCCAGTATTAACTGCTCCATCTATAACTTTTTTTTCTCCAATGTTTTAATGTAGTTTTTTCTCTCTTTCTCTTTCTCACTTTCTCTCAAATTGTATCTTTTTTTCTTCTAAAGTTATGGATGCTGCTGTCCACTCTGCCGTGCACAACCTTAGCTAAGTACAAGTAGTGAACTCTCTTGGCCACAGTGAAGCCTGCTTCGACATGTAGTGCACCCTCTTTGAATCACGCCAATGGCACTAGGTGAGCAAAGAAGATTGTTTCCGAAATAATGACAAGTTATCTGTGAAAGGAGCACATTAACTGCGTAGAAATATACAATTACCTCCGAGCAGTGAGAATAGATAGGTTACAACAGTCTCACGAACAGATCTACAAGCTTCTTGTGCCACTTTTGTGTCACTTTTAACGTGGGAAAAGTAACGTAAGGAGCTTGTAAATCTGCCTCTGACTTCTCAAGAAAAACACTCACCTCCAGACTCTGCGAGTCAATGAGGTGCAACAGTCTAGGTCCGCAGGGGCAGGTCTACAAGAAAGTGCTGCAGCGTGGCACTGTAAGCCCTTTGGCTGCACCACGCTGCAGCACTTTCGGTGCATAGGAATGCAACATACTTACAAGAATATGTCGCATTCCTGTGCTCTCCCCTCCGCTGGCACACAAACAGCTGCCATGCGCCGGCGCAGGCACCCTTGCACTATGGTGCAAGGATGCCTGCGCCAAGGGGAGATAGTTTTTGTGCAGGAAGGGGTACCTTCCTGCACAAAAACAATCACTAAACCCTTTTTCCTCTTTCAATGTGTGTGTAGAATGCAGCACGGACTGAAAGAGGAAAAAAACAAGGACAAATGAAAACATTTCTCCTCGTTGCGCCTTGCTACGCCACCTCTAGGGTGGCATAGCATTCAGACGCATCTCCAGATTTACGATTTCTCGTAAATCTGGAGATGTCTCTTGTTCCATAGGTGTTGCGTTGGAACACCCACAACAACACCCATGAAACACCCCTTCACTGCAAAGTGCTGCGTGTGAAGGGGACATATTTACAAGGAGAGGAAAAGTCACGCAGGGTGGCTTTTCCTTTCTTTGCAAATATGGAGGTGTCCCCTGCGCCACCAGTACATCACAAAAAGTGACGTACTGGTGGCGCAGGGGGCTTGTAAATCTGCCCTGCAATATTGAGAACTCACCCCTATGCAGTGGGAGTGTATGTCATATATAACTTTGGAAGAAAACAGCGCAGAGACACCTCCTTACAGTGGAAGTTGAAAAAATACATTATCCTGAGTATACAAATAAATAAAGCAAAAATATACGTGTGCAGTTGTATGTACTATGCTATTACTAACTCTATATACTTTCTTCCAGATCACTAAACTGGAGGGTGCACTATGAACCAGCACGTGCTTGGACACACAACGGAGGCAAAAGGTGAACTATGAGTATTTTCTCCAGTATTAACTGCTCCATCTATAACCCACGTTTTAATGTCATTTTTCTCTCTTTCTCTTTCTCACTCTCTTACATCGTTTCTCTTTCTCTTTTAAAGTTATGGACGCTGCTGTCCACTCTGCTGTGTACAACCTTAGCTGAGTACAAATTGTGAACTCTGTTGGGCACAGTGAAGCCTGCTTCGACACGTAGCGAACCCTCTTTGAATCACGCCAATGGCACTAGGTGAGCAATGAAGCTTGTTTCCGAAACAACAACAAGTTATCTGTGAAAGGAGAGAGTGGGTAGTGTGCAGCACCTTCACTGAGTAGCAATATACAATTACCACCAAGCACTGAGAATAGATAGGTTACAACAGTCTGAAGAACAGATCTACAAGCTTCTTGTGCCACCTTTGTGTCACTTTTAACATGGGAAAAGTGGCGCAAGGAGCTTGTAAATCTTCCTCTAACTTCCCAACAAAAACACTCACCTCCGGACTCTGCGAGTCAATGGGGTGCAACACTGTAGATACGCAATATTGTGAACTCACCGCTATGCAGTGGGAGTGCACGGGATATACTACTTTGGAAGAAAAACAGCACACAGACACCTCCTTACAGTAATATAGTATCCTGAGTGTACAAAAAAATAAAGCAAAAATATACATGTGCAGTTGTATGTTCGATTCTATTACTAACTCTTTATACTATCTTTCAGATCACTAAACTGGAGGGTGCGCTATAAAGCATCACATCCGTGGACACACAATGGAGGCAAAAGGTGAGCTATGAGTATTTTCTCCAGTATTAACTGCATCTATAACTTTCTCTCTCCCACATTTTAATGTCATTTTTTTCTCTCTTTCTCTTTCTCACTCTCTCTCACATCATTTTTCTCTCTTTTTTTAAAATAATGGATGCTGATATCCACTCTGCCATGTAGAACCAAAGCTGAACTCAAGTGGTGAATTCTGTTGGTCACAATTTTTACACAAGATAAGCAGAGCACCATAGATATACAATGCCTCAAATTAAATGCATTAGAAATAAGAGCTTATTTACAAACCCCTTGCGCCACTTTTGCGTCACTTTCAACATGGGAAAAGTAACACAAAACTGTTGCAAGAGTCTTGTAAATAAGCCCTAAAGAATATTGTCCTGTATAATGAATTAATCTCTCACCTAATTCTGTATTAAAGACCTGTTGATCTGTAAAGTAAAACTGACGCAGTAGGCACTTCCATACAGACACCGCTTGAACGTGGGCCTATAACACAAGTGAAATTTACCAGGCACACTGCACACATAAAAAGAAAGAAATATTGTCAAGTGTTACCTTGACTTATAATGTTTGACCTCATTTAGTCACATCGATCTAATTTTAAACACTAATTTTCTTTTTTGTTTTGCAGATTACCTACCGTACGTCTATTGGAGTCCACATCACATTTTGTTTATTATATTGTTTTATTAAAGTTATGTATCTAGTTCTTTATTATTTTATCTTTCAATTACGTTTCCAGTTATTTATTGTTGTTTTAATAAAAGTTAATTTAAAAAAAAGCATATATAGGGGGCGTGGCTTGACCGGCGAAGATGGCGGTCGCAGCTTGAGCATGCTCCGACCAGCCATCCAACATCCAGCATAAATATCCTGCCTACGGACGTACCTGGTGGTGTGCCCCTGTGTTGGAGAACAGTACGACACCAGCGGGGTCTCCGACGCGAACCGGGGATCAGGAGGTGTGGCGGCGGCGGCAATTGAGGTCCCACGATTTGAAGCGGCCTAGTCGGTGACGGCCTGGGAGGAGCCGGGGCCTCGATTGATCAGCCGGGCCAGGCGCGGTGGCTTGGAGGACGGTTCAGTGGTGGAGGACCCACCGGTGATCGGAGCCCGAAATCTTGCGCCGGAGTCCTGTGGTTTCCCCCCTCCCCAGGGGGCTGAACTGCAGCGGTTAATTGGGACGAGGCAGCGGATGGCAGGAGGAGGCACATACAGGCGGCGGTCTGATGGCAGGGACTGTGACCAGGAGTGAGGAGGCCTTGGAGTATTAGTGGCCATTTTGTGCAGTCCCGGTCAGACAGGCCAGGGGGTGCGGTGGCGGACTGGGGATACCAGTGGGGGCCCCCCTTCCCCCTCCCTCCCCCCTCATAATATCCTTGACTGCCCGGGTGCCATCCGGTGCTCAGCGGCCGAGTTGGTCTGCAGCGGCTTCAGCGGATACGAAGGGGGGGCAGTGCCCTCGGGCCATTGAGAGTCCAGCCACCCACTGTGGGCTGCCGGTGGAGGGGAAGTTACCTGGCGCTGGTGGTGCGAGCCGGGCACTAGTTTTACATCAACTTGCTGCACGGCAGAGCTCCCAAAGTAGCGGAGGGTGACCCAGTTCCAGATTGGGCATACCTGAATCTAGAGACATTGGCTGTGCCTGGGTAGGGCCAGGGTCAGTGGTGCACTTCGGTGGTCAGGTATGGCCACGGAGCGGGGAAGCAAGGCCCTCGAGGTGAAGGTGGGGGTGACTTTGCAGCCATTCTGTCCAGTTTGTGGCGGTCACCGCCTGCTGAGAGGCCTGGTGAAGAAGCTATCGACTTGGGCTTAAGTGTCCTTGATATCGGGCTGTTTTCGTGCTCAACCCCCTAAGCGGTTGCCCCTGAGTGCTTGGTGGAAGCACATACATTGGGACAATGACACGAGACAAAGACAGTGGAGGCCATACCAAGCAGGGCACCATAGACAAATTTACCGGAGCGGGGGCGGCAAAAGGGGCTGTGGGAACGCAGGGCCAGGTGCCGGATAACGTGGCGCTCATGGCGGCCATCATTCAGTCTAGAGATATGCTGGACGCCAAGATCGGGGCCGTGGGTTCCGACGTCATGCTACTGAGGCAGGATTTGCGCAATGCTGTCGAACGCATTACAGGGACTGAGGCCCGCATATCGGAGGTGGAGGATGACGTTGCGACCTTAAAGGAGAAAGTAGCAGCTATGGAGAAGATCCAGAAAGGTATGGTGCTACGGGCTGATTATGCCGAAGGGAGGGCTCCATGCAACAACCTTCGCTCTGTGGGATTTCCGAAGGGATGCAAGGGGGATAGCGTAGAGCGTTTCCTGACACGGTGGTTGGAAGGCTGGCTCCCCCCAGATGCCCTCTCCCGCTGCTTCGTTGTGGAGCATGCTCATAGGGCCCTTATGAAGAAGCCCCCTCAAGGGGCACGTCCGCGACTGATTATCGCTAAATTCTTGAATTACATGGACTGCAATACTATTCTGAAGCAGGCCAGGGCTAAGAAATCTCTCACCTGTGACAATGCAAAGATCCTGATATTCCCAAACTACACGCGCCTGGTTGAGCAGCAGCGACAGTCCTTCCTGGCGGCCAAAGCTCACCTTCGAAACCTGAAGATCCAGTATGAGGTGTTATATCCAGCCCGCCTGAGAGTGGTTTACAGATCTCGCACTTTGTTCTTTGACTCTCCAGAGGAAGTTTTTGCATGGACTGATGAAACTGTGAGAGTGGGGTTAATACACCACCTGGCCGGGATTCGGACTCTTCGTCAAGTGAGGTGGCTCGAAGGAGCCCCGAGGCCAACAGCAAGGCGGCAGGAGATCGAGGTCCAGGTGTCGCTCTCTGTCCCGCTCCGCCCTCCGGCAGAAGGGCTTGTCATCGGAGAGACAGGCTTTGGCGGACTGACCAACAGGTTCAACAGGGACTGGAATTTTTTGATGTCCGAATAGGCACATGCATTGGGCTGGGTACCCAGTCACGTAGTGGTGGGCGAGATGTGGTGAGGCCCAGGGGTTATGGGTGGCCAGTTGGGGATCCATTGGAAGGGTTGGTACCTGTACCCCAGTTGGAGACTTGGCTCCTATCTGACCGCGACAGATACTTCCATGTTTGTGAGGTATGGGATGGGGGGTAGGGGGAAGTTGGGGGGGGCTTGTTTTACCTGTTTGATTGCGCCTTCACGCTGGTTGCTTGGAACTCATGTTATACTCTGGGGAACACATGCATAGGTCACAAGAGTGTTACTTCTTTGTCATGTCTGGTATGGAGGCGGAAAGGCAGATAACCCCGGGTTCCCTGTGTGTAGTTAGCTGGAATGTTCGGGGGCACTGGACAAGGTGAAGTGAGGGGCCACTCTTCAACATGCCAAGAGGGCTGGCGCCGATGTGCTCCTCCTTCAGGAACCACACCTGCTTGGTACTAAAGCCTTATGCCTCCAACTGTATGGATATCTTCAGGTGTTTCACTCAGGGTTCACACGGGGCTCGCGGGACGTAGCGATATTGATCATTCGCAGGGTCCCATGTGAACACGAGAGACTTTGGTCGGACACGCAGGGAAGATATGTCTTCATACAGGGCAGAATTTAGGGAGAGGTTTTGACTCTGGGAAGAGTATACGCCCCACCACCACTGCAGTGGTCCTTAGTGGAACGACTCCTAACATTATGGGGGGACATGCCGGATACATTCTCTGTTGTAGGGGGAGATTGGAATGATGTGATGGAACAGGGTTGGGATAGATGGAGGAGTGGGGAGGCGGCTGGGGTGGGAGGATCCCCTACCAAACTGCACTCCCTAGCTATGGGGCTGGACTGGACAGATGTATGGAGACACATACATGTTTCTTGCAGGGAATACACATGCTTTTCCACTACACATGCCTCCTTCTCGAGGCTAGATTACATGTTTCTCCCCAGGGGGATGGTGCACAGGGTGTTGACAGCAAGTATTATGCCCAGAGCCTTGTCAGATCACTCGTCCATTGCAATTATGATTCGGATTGGCCCGGGGCGGCATCCGCTTAGATGGCATATGTCGGGAGGGCAACTACAGAAGGAGGAATACAGGGAAAACTTGGTCAAGGAGATAGATAACTATCTGGTAACTAATGTCGGATCAGTTGAGTCTCCGGCGGTGCTTCGGGAGGCATTGAAGCCCACTTTGCGATAGGTGGATATCTCCTAGTGTGTGGCTGCGCGGAGGGAGCGGAAGAAGGACTTGGTGCGTCGGGAGACAAATATTGAGGCACTGGAGCTTAGGGGTCAGGAGGTGGATGGAGGCCCGGCTAGGAGACAATTGGTTCTGGCTCAGCAGCAATACGCAGCAATACTAATGGATGAGGCTCGTCAGGCTTGGCTGTTCTACCGAGGCACAAGATGGCTGCCAACACTTCCTGGTTTGGAGTATTGACAGACAGTTGACAGCCAATTAGCATGCAGCTCGTGCTCGTAAGGGTACGTGTATAATACTCGGACGGTACTTCGCCCATAGATATATCTATGATTTTACTTTTCATTTTCTCTGGAACTACTGCACGAATTTACACCATTTAACAAAAAGCATCATCTGCGAACCAAACTCTACCTTTTTGCCAAATTTGGTGTAATTCCGTTCAGCAGTTCGGCTGTAGGCCGTCTTAAAGGTCTATATAGGTTTGAAAGTCTGGATGAGGGATTAGCTTTGAGGGTGTCGACATTAAGCAGGACTATTGGCCGCTACACTGGCCATCGGAAATACGAGACGCTGAAAAATAGTATCCATTATGTTACTGCAATTTTTTGGATGTGGAGGACTTGGGATAACACTTTGGGCCATCCAATTTGGACGATTGTGGGACACTAAAGAACTGACAAGTTCAACACTCTTATTACTAGCGGATTCTATCTACCTTGGTTTGGCTTGGGAAATAGTGCCCCACGTATACAGATTGATTGGACTGAGATTAAAATAACTAAGCCCATACGAAGTTCCATTTGGAACAAAACGCGTTGGCTGATGTCCAATTTTTAACTACTACTACAATAAAGGATTTTTTGGGATACACTTGGAGTTCACTGACTTTGTTCTGCTGCAGCTTCCTTCTCTTTACAAATTTACTTATCTGGTGGAGTGGAAGTGCGGCGAACTCTGGAAGCTGTTGCACAGACTTTCTAATTGTTTTTCCCAATTTAGGAACTGAGGTGAACCATGGTCAGCCGCATTCGGGAAGTGCGGCGAACTCTGGAAGCTGTTGCACAGACTTTCTAATTGTTTTTCCCAATTTAGGAACTGAGGTGCTGAACCGTGGTCAGCCGCATTCTGTCTTTATATATATATATATATATATATATATATATATATATATATATATATATATATATATATATATATATATATATATATATATATATATATATATATATATATATATATATATATATATATATATATATGCTGAAACTCCGTGTTACCACCTCCAATCCCCCAGGACCGGCGAAGCAGGAGACAGACCACGAACTTTTCAGGTAACTGATATTTTTTAATTGCAGATCTTAGTGGTACAACCAACCATGACGCGTTTCGGGCTATGCAGCCCTTGTTCACATGCAAGGAGTAGCTGAGTTCAGTGATATTTAAAGTGCATTATGCCCCGCCTGCTGCCCACCCCATGAGAGGTCATGTTACCTACAAACACAAACAACAGACTAGATTTGCCTGAGTTCAATGTTAGAAAGCTTAGTTGTTTTCAAATACTCATATTGCACAAGATTGAAAGCAATTATGTAAAAAAAACAACAAATATTTAAAATTATAGCACAATAAATACTATGCATAAATGCATATTGAAATTGTAAACACTACGTAATGTTGTTTTCAAATAACTGGATAAATCCGTTATGTCACAATAAAGAAGATCAAACTTCCTTTTTTTTTTTTAACATTTTTATTTATTATTGCAAGAGAAAGATAGTACATAAACGTTACAAATGCAAATCAAAATGATATGAGAGTAATTCACCCCATCGTAGCTGTACAAGAGAAATACATTATATACAAAAAAGCAAAAATATTAGAATAGTAAGAATACATAATCAAAAACATCAAAAAGGCATCATAGAGCTGGACCCAACAGTTCCATACATCATCCGAATGTTCCCCAAATCATTTCCCTTTTTGTCCATGACCTGGGTCCTCTTAAATTGGCCAGCGCAATTTCCATTGTGCGAATTTCCTTAACAAGAGCCCACCACTTCATAACATGTGGGGGTTCACTAGAGATCCAGGACCGGGCTACAACTAGCCTAGCACAAGCTAAAAGAATCGATATCAAATCTTTGTGTATACTATTAAAATCTTGGATATCAAGTAGGATCAAATGAGCAGTAAGCAGCGGAAATACAATTTGATTGGTCCTTAAAGCATCAACTATTCCTTTCCAAAATATATCAAGCGCAGGACAAGAAAAAAGCATATGATCTATGCCTGCCGCTTCCAGGTTACATTTGGGGCACTTAGTACGATGACCAGCTGGAGATTTTTTGGGGAGTATAGTAAAGTTGGCAAATAGTCCTATAGAGTTGCAGCCTTAGATTCGAGGATTGTACTACCTTATTGATTTGGCTAAGAGATGCAGAGATCTGATTGGAGCTAATATTAATACCCAATCTATTTGACCACTTCCCAGCCATTGTTCCACAATCACAACTCTTGCCTAAGATCAAATGGCCATAGCCCTCACTTATAAGTGATTTAGTACGATCAGACTACAAGCATTTTAGAACTTCCGAGTGTCCCAGTTCGTCGATTTTCATTTTTCGAACTAGGAAGTCCCAAATTTGCATATATTTGAAGTACATGCCATCATCTAAATTGTATAAACGCTTCAGTGCAGAGAATCCTAATAGACCACCTGGCCCATAGAGGTCCCCCAGAGTATTAATGCCATGGCCTGCCCATTGAACCCCCACTCCATCTGAGTAAATCCCCGGTAATCCAGGATTCCCCCAAATTTGTAATTCAGTGTTAAAAAAAGGTATCTTATCCAGAATCATAATTTGATTCCAAATCTTTGTCTTGTGCCTAGCGGTCTTGAATTTCACTCGTTTGTAGTAGTTCGGGTCATGTACACGTAACAGAAATTGTTTACAGTCTGATCCCAACATAAAGTGATGAAAAAATAGCGACTTTTCATTTTTTAAGAGACTACGTATGCGGCGGAAGAATGTTGCAAAGAAATGTAATCTAAAGTCTGGGAAAGATAAGCCTCCTTTTTCAATAGATAATTTTAGAAGCTTAATTGACCTTCGTGCCTTTTTATAGCCCCATATAAAACTGCTGCAAATACCATCTAGTTTTTAAAAAAATAGATTGTTAGGTAACAGAGGGATAGACCTAAATAGATATAAGAGCTTAGGGACGATTTTCATTTTTATCAGGTTTATACGCCCAGCCAAGCTAAGTGGTATCTTGTGCCAGTTTTTAAAATAAAGCGTGACTTCCTTCAGTAGTGAGTCATAATTCAGAGTTAGTATTTCCTCAATACTGGCCGATATTTTTATTCCTAGATAAGTAGCATTTGAACATAAACCAAAAATTGGTACAGTCGGTTTGTAGTTGGAAATGACTTGAGTTTTACTCACGTTCAATTTATAGCCTGAGACATCCACAAATTTGTTTGCTTCCTCAACAATCCCAGGAAAAGCCTTTATTACATCAGTGGTGAAAATCGCAATATCGTCCGCGAATGCAGTCATTTTAAGGTTATTCCCCCCATGTTGCATAGGGACGATATCAGCTTGAGCCACCAATGCGTTTAAGAACGGCTCCAGAGAAAGGGCGAATAGTAAGGGTGACAGGGGACACCCCTGCCTCGTTCCTCTTTCAATCGGGAAATTAGAAGAATCCATACTCGCATAACTAATCTTAGCCATAGGTTGTGCGTAAAGTGATTGGATCCATCCTAAGTAGTGTCCCTCTATCCCGTATGCCCTTAGGACCGCCCACAGGTATTCCCACCCCACTCGGTCAAATGCTTTTTCAGCATCAAGCATAACCATCCCGAGTGGGGTGAGATTAGTTGAGGCTACATCGAACGCTGTAATAGCTGTGTTAATGTGGGCAGTGGTGTCTCTCCCCATTACAAAACCATGTTGTTGCATATTGACCATTTCAGGCATTAGTGGGGCTAATCGGTTGGCCAAAATTTTAGCAAAGATTTTTGCATCAGAGATTATCAGTGAAATCGGTCTATATGACCCGCAATCCTCTGGTGGTTTGTTTTTCTTTAGAAAAAATACAATTTTGGCAGTTTTCCATGATGGGGGGGCCTTGCCGGTTTCTCCTACAGAATCTATAACTAGTTCCAAGAGAGGAAGCAGTTCCTGTATACATATCTTATAAAGTTCTACAGGTATTAAATCGTCTCCAGTAGCCTTGCCCGAAGGTAAAGATAAAATAGCAGACTTTATTTTTGTAGATGTTATCTTTGAGCTCAGTTGTCTAGCTGCTTCATTGTCTAACTGATTAGACATATACAAGTTAAGATATTGAGAGATATTTTTTTAGTGGGATTGCTTTCCGGCGTATACAGATGGCGATAGTATTTAACAAATTGATCTAAAATCTGATCAGCCTGGTCGTACCTAAGAGAATCTGGGCCCTTGATTATTTTAATATTTGTTCTGGCTTTCTTGTCTGCCACTTTGTAGGCCAGCACTTTGCCTATTCTGTCTCCACTCTCGTATTGTGTCAACTGATATTTATGGATTTTGACACTATATCTCTCCCTTAACATCCTCTTAGCTTCCGATTGTAGCTTCACTTGTTCAAATCTTAGCTCATCTATATTCGATTTACCTTGAGTGAGGGCCTCTTCTAGTCGTTGCTCAACTGATAAAATATTAGAAGCCATAGCCTTCGTATCTTTCCGATTCTCCGTGTTCTTTTTTAATACATATTGCTGGGTAAAGCCCCTTATACTACATTTACAAGCCTCCCACACATAGATTATTGCTGTAGTGTTTAAAATAGTTTCAATAAATTTGTTAATATGATTTTTCAATTGTGAATTGAATGAGACATCTGTACACAAATGTTTTGGAAAAGTAAACGACCTGATCTTTCGTTTTTCGTCCCCGAGATTAAATTCTATCAAAATCGGATTATGGTCAGATGTAACTTTCGGACAGAGTTCTATATTACAATTTTCCCAAATAGTTTTTGTAGCCCATATCATGTCTATCCGGGAACAAACTTTATGAGGTGCTGAGAAGTATGTAAAACCTGCTGTATTAGGATGTTTGTAGCGCCAAACGTCGTTTAAGCTATGAAGCCAACTCAATTAAAAAATAGCAGCCCTGACTTTGCGCATCCTAAGGGAGCTACCTTGCCTTGAAGAGTCTAATTTGTAATTCATTACGCAATTAAAGTCCCCCATAATCAGCACTTTACCCTCCCATTCTAGCAGTTCTATATTTAGCTGATCATACATCATGGGTTCGTCGATATTAGGCCCATACACCACGCAGAATACATATTTACTGTGTTCGCTTTGTACTTGAATAATTGCCCATCTCCCCCTCGGGTCTGCCGCTGTTCTAGTTATATCCATCGTTAAGTGCTTCTGCTTTAATATTGCTTCACCCCAGATGGAGGCACCGAGAGTTGAGCAAACTATGAGCTCATATCCTAGTTGTCCCAGAAGCTTTTTATCTTTAAACCCAATATGCGTCTCTGAAAGTAACGCCAAATGCGGTTTGTACATGTTTAATTTCTCCTGCACAAGTCTCCTCCTATTTTTGCTATTGAGGCCAGCTACATTCCATGCTAAACATCTAAACAAAGGCATGTAATATACATTATATATTTATCTCTCTTCTGTACATAGAATCCAAGATTGGCGTACTTCATTATATTTTTATTAGTAGTCTCTTTCTCTTGCAACAAAAGTTTTTCTCTCCTTATAGATCCCCCCCACACAAGCACTCCCACCCCACCCTCGAGTCTCTGCAGGGAGAACACCCCTCTATCCCCTGCTGCCGATGAAGTGGCAGCGTCGCGAAGTGGTAGGCACAGAGGGTAGCACCAACTATCCCCGAACAAAAAAAAAACTAAAAAAAGGGGGGCCCTTTCCCCCCCTCAGGAGGCGAGCGTGGACTTATTTCCATATCAAAAGCACCCGTGAATCAATTCTTATATTGTTTGCATAATAACCAGATCTCCTCCAAAAGAAGTAAAGGGCATTTAGAAGAAAGAAAATAGACGGAAAGAAGAAAAAGGAGGAAAGCAAAAGCATATCACATTAACTACTAGCACCTAATCAGATATTAAATTTATCTAAGGCCTGCTCGGCTTCTTTTATGTCCACAAAAAAATACACTTGGCCATTTCTAACGACCTTAAGACTGGTTGGCTCCTGCAGATATACCGTGCAGCCGATATCTTTAAATGGATCAATTAGCTGTCGTAGCTGCCAGCGCCTGTCCATAGTATCCTTGCTCAAATCAGAGCGTACAAAAAAAGTTAAATTGTCAATTGTCACAGGATTGTTTGGTCTGGCTTTTAGAGAGACCGCCTGCCTCAACAAGAAGTTCCCAATATTTATCAATAAGGGCCGTGGAAATTTACTAGTTTTCTTTCTTTGTTAGAGAGGCAATCTGTGCACTCGTTGTATTTGGGAATCCCAATCCCAATCTGACAAATCAATGAATGCCTTCTGGAACAATTTTACCACATAAGACCGGGGGTCGGCCCCTTCTGACCCCTCCGGGATCCCAAAAAGTCTAAGGTTATGCCTTCTCGCACGATTTTCCATGTCCTCTACTTTTGCTTCTAGTTTGGCAATTCGTTCAGTATGTGAGTGAACCAGAGAGTCAGTTCTGGCACCCCCTTCTTCTACCACGACTACTCTTTGTTTTATTTCTTCGATTTCTTGGGTTACCCCCCCAATTTGCTTGATACTTCCATCATAAATGTCTGTATTTTAGAGTTGTCTTCTCGCAACTGGAGGAAGAATTGTTGCCCTTCTTGTCTTTGCGCTATTAAAGTCTGCATAATTAAGTCAGTAGAGGAGGTCGTAGAGGATTCCACTCCCCCTACTTCTATTGCAGATGGCATCTCATTGGTAAACATCGAAGCTATAGTAGATACTGGAACTGGAGCTGGGGTGCAACCAGTAGGTATTATGTTAATATTAGTATTGGCACTAGTTATCCTAGTAGTTGCAGAGATCCCAGACAGTCTAGTGCCGATAGCTGCTGTTTTCCCCCCAAGTCCTTCCTCCACCGCCCTCAAACTAGGATATACGCTGGGATGAATGACAATATTAGCTTTGGTAGCTGAAGTCATGGGGGTAGAGGTAAAACTAGAAGAAGCCAAGGCGTCAGCCTTATATATGTCGATGCCAGCCCTCCCATTATCAGTATCAGCAATATGTACAGATGGGCGACACGCCACGGTCATCAACACTGGGGAACTAGAGTCCCCAGATCCTGAAGTTAGGTTCCCTTTACCCCTTAAGTTTAAATCCTCTTCTGGGCTTGTACCTGATAGTCTTAAGGCCATGCTTTTTACCCCTCCTTTCGCCTGTATCCATTTCCTTAGGGGGCTCTTGTCTCTGATTGATTTTTTACCTTTATTGGTCAAAGCTGTGTCTTTAGTCATCGTAACGCCCCCAATTTTCTTCAGCTTAGACTTCGCTTTCATTTTCCCCTTTTTCAAACCAGTTTTTTTAAAAGCATTTGTTCTACTATTAACTGTTTTTACCCCCTCCTCATCAGAAATCTCTTCATACTCTATGCTTGGACTCTCATCTGAATCTTCTTCCTCTAGGCCCCTAATGGGACCATTAAAATCTGGGTTAGTCGTCTCCTTTGCTTGTGCTTGATCGGCAGAATGTTCTTCGCTCAAACCTACAGTGTCTGGGGAGGCACAGTTCCCCTGGTCGTTTAGGGTGTCCAATGTGTCCCCACCCTTATCTCCGGTGACACAGCCAGGTTCACTTAAGCTTTCAACGGTTAAATCAATTTTCACTTGGTCAGCTCTCTCCATTGTGATAGATATCTCAGTTTCTTTGTCGGACTGCTCTTGAGAAACCAGTGAATTTTTAGCTCCTTCATTAGGGCTGGAGCTCTCGAGCCCTGTTAGCGTTTTCTTAATTGGCCATGTATCTGATATATTCTGTGCTGAACCAGAGTTCTCAGTATGACCCTTGTTAAACCTGCCAGATTCAACATTGCTGCCATTCAGGTTACTGTTGCTTTGTTTCAAGGCTGCAGCAAGTGAGGAAGGTTGAATCAGTGGTTGAATCAGGGGTTTGGAGGCCCCCTGAACTGTTATATGAGCAGCTGCCCCATTCAACATTGAGCGCTCAGTTACTCGACTTTCATCGACAATAGCAGCAGTCTCCCCAGTCTCCCCACTTATTACCTTAATGGCTGTGTTTGTTGTGGCTGAGGAGTCAGTCTTAGCGTTTTTCACTGTCCGGGTTGACCGTGTATTTTGTTTAGGGGCCATCGTCTCATCCACTCGTTTAGCCTCCAGCGTTTTGTATTTTTAAGTGTTCTCCCGCTGAACAGCGCTGGAGTGAGCAGGGAGCAGGGCGGGGCCCGCCCACCAGATCCATCGACCAGCAAGCGGCTAAGTCCGTATCAGCCTCAGCGCCGACAGCTTCTGCCAGCCCCAATTGAGCGAGAATCTCAGCATCCGCGTCGGTGCTTTCACTAACGGGATCGTAGCACACAAATGTCCGGTGAATCAATCTCTCCGGTTCCTCCTATCTTTAGTTAGATATCACGGGTTCCATGGTTTCTGTATGCGTCAAACCATGCTCTCCTCATCCATCAAACAGGAGAAAGTCGGGAGCCTCCAGCACTGCCTCCCTCGCTCGGCGGAGTCAGCCCGCCATCTTGATTCTCCCACGAACTGAAGAAGATCAAACTTCCTTGTTTACAACCGGTGACTGTGCTAATGATTACATCTTATATCTCTGCACCATAGGACAGAGGAAGGGACAGCTAAGTAAGCAAATGAGCAAAAAAAGTGCTATAGTGTCAACAACCAAAAGCTAGAACAACCTTGCCTAGTGTGCAAAGAGGCTATAGATAAAGTGCATATATTCACATCACAAAGATAATAAAATTCATGATATACATCTTACTGATTAAAATGAATGCATGTAAACAACGTTACCCATATTAAAATAAGGTCAAAGCCATATTATTTGATCAAGGGTAAGTTAAAAACTGCTATTCTGAGAACAGTAATTCATCATGATTTAAAAAAAATATGAACTAAGTGAAGTGATCAAATATGTAGTGATAAAATACGATGGTGAATAGGCAGAACAAATGCCACTGATGTATGATGGCCGGAGGACAGAGTCAAAAAGGAAAAGGGAGCAACAAAATCTGATAGATAACAGGGAACCTGACTATCTATTACATGTCATAAATAGTGTTAGTTCAACTCTTCTATCATATCCAGAAAAGTAGATGGGCAACAGGGAACCTGACTACCCAACTAAATCAAGCTCTATCATAATAGACCTAGCTCGAACGACAATGCTGACTGGTTTGGATCTGATGTTATATAGGGCATCAAAGTAAATACAGGGCACAACTGCTTTAAATTGCTGAAAAATGAATAAACAGATTACTTAGAGTTCAATCAAACACTATAGAAAGTTGTGAATATCCTCAGTGTTATTGAGGCCGTTAGGCCACTTGCTGTCAAACTTCAAAATGAAGCGTGTTTCTAGCTGCCTTAATAGCAGCTCCCTATTACCCCCTCTGCGTGAGGGCGGTACCGATCCCACCACATAATACGTCAGGCACTCTAGATTTTTATTGTGCCTTAACTCGAAGTGTCGCGCTACTGGGTAGGCCGGATCATTGTGCAGTATTGCCCTGAGATGTTGGAGAATTCTGACGTGCACCTGGGCTTTGGTGCTTCCAATGTAATTTAGTCCACAGGTGCACGTCAGAACATACACTGCAAAATCAGTTTTGCAATCATGGCTGCCTTTGATGGGGATATCTGTCGTGCAAAAGGGTGTACTGTAATGTGTTTTGTTCACACCGAATTTGCACGCCCTGCAGTGTGTACATTTGCGAAATCCTGATTTAGTTTTTAGCCACGTGCCCTTTTGTTTTAGCTCGGGGCTACTGACATCTAAAGAGGCCCCCATGCTTCTGGCCCTGCGAAAGGTGACTATGGGTTTTCGGGGCAATGTGGAATTAAAGATGTTATCTGTGAGGACTATCAGCCAGTTTCTTTGAATAATTTTGTGGATGGCATTCTCTTCACTGCTGTAAGCAGTGATGAATCTAGGGCACGTGGTGCTTTTTAGATCTGGATCAGCAAGAGAATTATCATTGTCAGAGTCTGAGCCAGGTTTTGACAATAGGCTCTCTCTACTTCTCAACCTTGCTTTAGCCAAAGCTTGGTTGAAAGTACGATCTGAGTAGCCACGTTCTTTAAGACGGGCCCTAAGGTCAGTAATACAACCTTCAACATCTGTAGTAGAACTGCAGATTCGTTTGATCCTTAGGATTTCTCCATAAGGGATACTGCATTTCCTATGTCTTGGGTGGAGACTTGAGGCCTGTAGTGTAGTGTTGCCTGATGTGGGTTTGCGGTACAGAGTGGATTCAAGTCTGTTCGCATTCACATAGACCTTGACGTCCAAAAATTCTATCTGGTTGGGGCTGATGTGTGATGTAAAGTGAAGATTGAGGGAGTTCACATTGATTTCATTCACAAATAATTGTGCCTCATCTGCACTGCCCTGCCAAAGAATGAAAATATCGTCAATATATCTAAGATATTTGACGATCTTCTCTCTGACCCGCACCTTATGTGTGACACTAAGAACCTGCTCCTCCCACCAGCCTACGTGCAAGCACGCATAGCTGGGGGAGAAGCAGGATCCCATTGCCACGCCTCAAAGCTGTCTCCACAAGTCCTTACCAAAGGCAAAATAATTGTTGTTTAAACACCAATTCATTAAATCAAGAATGACTTTGTTGTGTTCATATAATTCTGCCGATCTTTTGCCCAAGAAATGCTTAGTAGCTGAGTCCCTCTTTGTGTCCGATACTTGTATAAAGGGACTCTACGTCCAGCGTAATGAGCAACATATCCTCTTGCCATTCTAAATCCATAATTTTCAGTAGAAAGTCACTAGTGTCGCGCACGTAGCTGGGCAACTTGATGACCAAATCTTGCAAAAAGTAGTCAATATAACGACCTTCATTCTCTCCAGCACTGTCTATAACCGAAATAATTGGTCTTCCAGGAGTGGGCAATGTTCCTTTATCGATTTTGGGTATCAGGTAGAAAACCGGGAGGACTGGAAATTCTTTGTTCATAAATTTGTATTCCTCTCCGGAAATCAGTCCCTCTCGCCGGTATTTACCCAAAGGTTTTTCCAGAGTGACTTTAGCATTAGTATATTCTTTGTTGTTGGATTTAATATAACAAGAAGTGTCCTGCAGCTGTCTTAGGGCTTCTGTTACATAGTCATTTCTAGCCCAGATTACTAAATTACCACCCTTATCGGCTGTTTTTACTACAATATCGGGGTTAGTGCTGAGCTTCTTCATTAGAGCAATGTAATCGGCCTGTTTGTAATCATAGGTTTTTCGATTGCGCTTGCATGACTTAGTGTACAGCAGATTGATCTCATTGACTATGCAGTCTTGAAAAGTGTCTATGGCATCTTTTACCATCAAAGGAGTGAATTTGGACCTGTTCTTGAACGGTATAATGCCTGCTCCCTTTTGGATAATGTTAATTTTAGATAGTCTGGTTTGGGTATTGTCAACACTGTCCTGACCCATCGGTTGAGAATAGGTAGCTTGGCATAAGTCATTAAAAGTTAAGAAGGTGGGTACATCTGGCTCAACTTAAACAGTGGGTGGTTTCTCCAACCTATGTAGGCGGTCACCTTCTGGACTTAGTTTGCTCTAATTTTTCTATCGGGGCACTAAGTTCAGAGAAAGTGACGTGGTCTGATCACGATCTGATTAGGTTTTCATGGGAAGTCGAGGATGTAGGCAGATCAGTTTATGCACTGCCCATTAGCCACCCCCAGAAGGTCAACTTGGTTGCCTTCGGCCGGGCTCTATCCAGAGCCCGCCCGACGCTTATCCCTGAGATAAGCGAGGCGGTTAGTGGTTTTATTGAGTGGGTGCTGCAGGCAGCTGATGCTTCTACGAAACACACTACTATACCAAGGCTCCGCCGCACCCCTTCTCAACCCTGGTTCTCACCCGAGTTGAGGGTGTTGAAACTGGGGTGTAAAAAGCTGGAGCGAGCATGGAGACTCGAGTACAGTTCAGAGACTAACGCCACTCTGCGCACAGCCCAAAAGGACTACTATACCGCTATTAAGACAGCCAAAGGTTGTTACTATGCAGGGAGAATCGCTAAAGCGGAAAATAACAGTAGAGAGATTTTCTCCATTGTTAAAAGCTTTTTATCCCCTGCTGCCGACACAACCATACTACTTTCCTCCATTCACTGGTGTGAGGAACTGTCTGACTTTTTTATCAATAAAATAGCCAAGATTCAGAAGGATTTGCTTTCTGCGCTGCCAATGGTCAGCTCAGCGGCTGACTCCTCCCTTTTGCCATGTCACTGCGATACGCAGCAGTTCACGGACTTTTCTGTAGCGGCCGACTGTGACATACTGCCACTCCTTCAGTCCCTTAAATCGGGCTCACCTTCAGACCCCTGCCATGCCCGGGTACTCTCTGAAGTGGCTAGTATAGGTTGCAGTGAGGTCACTCAGATAGTGAATCTCTCTCTATCTTCAGCAACAGTTCCCACAAGTTGGAAGCAGGCAAAGCTTTTGCCGCTCCTAAAAAAACCTGGGCTGGATGCCGCTGCACCTGGGAACTATCGTCCTATATCCCTTTTGCCAGCATTGGCCAAAATCTGCGAGAAAGTGTTTTTTCGCCAACTCGAGAACTTTGTTGAGACCTCTAATGCCCTACATCCAGCTCAGTCAGGTTTCAGGGCGGCCTACAGCACGGAAACAGCTCTGGTTGAAATGGCAGAGGCGATCCGGGAGTGCTTGGACGGTGGCGGCAGAGCGGTCCTGATTCTTCTGGACCTCTCTGCCGCGTTCGACACCGTTCCTTACGAGCTCCTCCTCGCCAGGCTGTCCGCAATTGGCATTGGAGGCTGCGCCCTGGCCTGGCTGTCGTCATTCCTAACAGACAGGACACAACAGGTCTGGATGCCGCCCCATGCCTCTGAGTCTAAACCACTTCTCACGGGGGTCCCTCAGGGCTCTACTCTTAGTCCCCTACTGTTCAATGTCTATATCACTCCATTGGTCTACCTGGCGGGACAGTACAGGGCTAAGATTATTAGGTATGCCGATGACACACAACTGTTGTTTACCTGGCCGGACGACCATCTGGATACTACAGCAGTCCAGTTTTGTTTGTCCTCAGTCTTTCGCTGGCTGACTACGGCCCAGCTGAAATGCAAGGAGGACAAATCTGAGGTCCTCTTCTACGGTTCTTTCCCTTCCAGTTTTAAAAACTCATTGTGGCCCCCGAACATTCCCAGTCCCAAGGTGATGGGTGGCCCCGCAAAAAATCTTGGTTTATGGTTTGGGGAGGACCTTAGATTTGAGGACCACATAAAGAAACTAACAGGAACATGCTTTGCCACTCTGAGAACATTATGAAGATTTTTTCCTTTGCTCCCCAAAGAGGCAAAAGAGACTGTTGCCCGTGCTCTCATCTTAGCAAGACTGGACTATGCGAACGCTCTGTTTAGCGGTATCCCTGCCTATCTGGTTAAACGCCTGCAGGTTATCCAGAACGCCGCTGTCCGCCTCTTGTTCAATGTTCCAAGATGGAAGAGCGTCCGCTCTCACATGCGCAGCCTGCATTGGCTGCCAGTGTCTCAGCGCATCTTGTTTAAATCTCTAGTGCTCTCGTTTAGAGCAATTCATGGTCAAGGGCCTGCCTATCTGAAGAAACGATTTACCTTCTATGCCCCTCCACGAGCTCTCAGATCATCCTTCCTGTTTATGATGACTCTTCCTCGCTTTAAGCGAACCAGACTAGGGGGTCAGTCTATAGCTGTGGTTGCTGCCCGGGCTTGGAATGCTCTTCCCCTCCACCTGCGCTCCATTCAGTGCGTAGGCCAGTTTAAGAAATGTCTGAAAACCCATCTATTTACCAGTATGGCATAAGCTGGTCTCTGCTCTGACTTCTCTGTCTTTCCCATCGCGCCAGGATACTCCCAAGTAATAGAGCTCGCTATAAAATGGTTTACACATACATATACATACACCAGCAGCTCTTACCTCAGACACTCCGTCCGGAGAGCTAGAATCATCTGGTGGAGAATTGTCTGCATCAGATTTTAACTTTTGTGTGGCGAAGAATTTTTGTAACTTTATTTTTCTGATGAACCGATACACATCAATGTGAGTTGCCGCATAATTGAGTGATTGCGCTGGACAGAAATTGAGCCCTAAAGCGAGGAGTTGTTCTTCCGCTCTGCTCAAAGTAATTTTGGATAAATTAATCACGGTTTTACTGTTGCTTATTTCCTTCGTTGCCATGGTGCTTTTGTTTTCTTTATTTGCACATTTTTGTCTGGCTTGTTTTCTCCGTTCTTGTCTTTTTTGGTTTTTGCCTTTGCTGTTGCATTTTGGCTGTTTAGACGTGGGCGCAATGTCATCAGTCTTTCCGCCACAAAAAAATCAAGTTCCTCTCCCAGATTGAGGATAGGTGCTGCTTGCAGGTTCCTGTCAGGATCTTCACTGGAACCACTTGACACTGAGATAGTGTCCCTGATTGCTGCTTCTTCGTCCGTGTCAGCATGTTCCCCATGTGCAGTCTCTGATGTTGCAGGTCCAGTCTGCTTCTTGATATTGCTGCTATATTGTCAACGCTTGGCCACGCTGTATTTGCAGGAAAAGGTGAAAATTTGTCCATGAGCATAGTCCGCTTGATCGCGTGCGAACTTGCCGACCTTCCTTGCTTTGATTTTGTCCTCGTTTTTCTTAAGCCTTTCTTCCATCGCCTCCTTGAGTTTTTTGGTCAACTCCGTTTCTTTGATTTTGGCGATATCGCTGTTTAATTTTTCGATATTCGTGAGGATCTCAGCCCGGTCGATCGCTGCATATTTAATAAGGAGGTGGACGAGATTCATTGATGCCACCAGATTGAGTTCATCCCATTCTTTGAGCATCAAGGGGTTAGGGTGGTCAAAGCTCGGCGCGAGCATAATGCGTAATCCCCTTGGGACGCGACCAGCGTCTGCATATTTGGATAAAGAGTAGTGCTCTCACCACTTTGTTACTTCTAAACACTTCTGTTTCTCCAAGTTTTGATATAGTGTCTTGATGTCGCCATCGTCATTTACCTCCGTCCCAGCCGGGACATTGTGCGGTGTTTCTCTGGTGAGGGAAAATATATATATATAGAAATATCAGCAGCAGTTTTGACCCACTTTATGGTGCCGGCGCTCTGACTGTAGCGTGGTGCGTGATTTCTACAAGACTGAGTCTGTCATTTTAATATTATTCCTGGTTTCTGAGGGAAATGAAAACGCACTCACTCGTCTTGATTTTAAATTATAGCGGCTTTATTTCCAACCTTGACCCAACGCGTTTCGCCTCTAACGAAGCTTGCACACGGGATGTTGAGTAAATTACTAAGTCCTTCTTTTATCACCATAACACCGGTGACTTCCTGTGTTACCTCCAAATGCATGTTGGTTAATGTAGTATTAACTGCATTGTCTTCACCAACATGCTCGGATTGTGTGTCTTTATTAAAAACAAAAGAAAGGAGAGTGCACATTTTTGAATTCCAGTTATTTTTTAACTCTACTCTTTGGTGAGTATGATTGTTAATGAATCTCTCTAGAGAGATATGTTAAGTCAAAATATTTCTTTATGTGAGCCGACGCTGTCCGCAACCACTCTGTAGTGTGCATCCCCCTCTAGTGGGTGAATGATTTACAAAGATTCAGGCTCCTTGTTCATTATTCTCATGTTTTCATTTGTGTTCTTAGAGATGTACATAAAGTTCTTCCGTCAGGTTCAGTCCTCTTGGTTCCAGGGTCCTGAAATTGATAATGTGTTTCGACTCTTTTCTCCTGAGGCATTTGAGACAGTCTCTTTCTGTGAGAGGTGCCTGTTCTATGGCGCAGAATTTTAGTAGTTCCCAATTGCTATCATGGAATTGTTCCATGTGTTTGGCCACAGCGTAGGGGCGATCTTTGTTGGTTATTGCTCTCGTGTGTTCAAGAATTCTCTTTTCGGCTTCAAAAGTGGTGCTGCCAATATATTTTTTATGGTATGGGCACTCTATTAAGTACACCACATGTGTACTTTTGCAGGTTAGGTGCTGGTGTATTGTCCACTTCGTGCCTTTTCTGATTTCAATTTATTTTGTTGTTGTAGCAATTTTACATACTTTACAGTGTCTGCATGGAAAGAAGCCTTCTCGGTGTAGCCAATTATTTTTCGGTTTTTCTGTGTAGTGGCTATTTACTAATTGATCCCCTAGATTCCTTGCTCTCCTGTATGTTATCTCGGGATGATCACCTATGATTTGTGATAACGTCGGATCTGATTTTAAGATTGACCAGTGCATTTGAATGATTTTGGAAAGTTTGTTATTTTCTGCACTGTGAGTCGTGATCAATCTGATTACATCTTTATCTCCTTGATCTTCTTTTTGTTTGTGGAGGATGTCCTTCCGATCCTGTGCTATTACTGTGTTTAAACTTTGTTCAACCACCTTTTGCGGGTAGCCTCTTGCCAGGAACCTCCTGCTTGCGTTTCTGCTGTGGGATAGAAAATCTTCGTTTGTCGAGCAGTTCCGTCTTAGGCGGAGAAATTCCCCATATGGGATGATCCATTTGAGATTTTTGTTATGGGAGCTTTAACCATGTAGGATGGCATTTGTAGCCGTTTTTTTCCGATGTAATGTGGTTTGTAGGGTTCCATTTGCAATGTAGATCTCCGTGTCCAGAAAGGTCACCCTCTCTGAGCTTATCTCCCATGTGAATTTTAGATTTGTGGTGGTGTTGTTAAGCTTCTCAAAGTACAGGGTGAATTCTTCAGTGGTACCATCCCAAATCAGTATCAGGTCATCTATGAATCTAAGCCATAGAACAACTTTCTCACGCCATTGGTAATTAGTGGTGTGCCACGCCAAATGTTGCTCGAACCAGCCCCTGGTTAAATTCGCATAGTTCGGCGAAAATGAGAAGCTCATGGCACAGCCCTTTGTTTGCCTATAGATTTTTTTATCAAACAAGAAGATGTTATGGTTCAAACATAAGGAAATCATGTCATTTAGCATCACATTGTGGTCTCTGTATTGTATGTTGCGTTTGGCCAGATAGTATTTACAAGCTTGTGTGCCCACTTGATGTTCTATGCTTGTATACAGTGACACAACGTCCATTGTGATCAGTTCGTAATTCGCCGACCATGTGACCGTTTCTAGTTTTTTCAAAAGGTCCGAAGCGAGAGTGAAAAATAGAAAACAGTTCAAGTTCCTACGGGACAAAGCTGACTTTGAAGAGGGCAGGATATTCACATTTGGAAAAAAACATGATCAAATGCAAACAAGACACCAAACATCAAAACCAGGGGAAGAAAGTTCACGTTTTGATTCACTGTCAAGCCTGAAAGGCAGTGAAATAGAGGAAGCAGCTGCACCTTAAGACGGAACTGCTCGGCCACCGAAGATTTTCTATCCCACAGCAGAAACGCAAGCAGGAGGTTTCTGGCAAGAGGCTACCCGCAAAAGGTGGTTGAACAAAGTTTAAACAGAGTAATAGCACAGGATCGGAAGGACATCCTCCACAAACAAGAAGAAGATCAAGGAGATAGAGATGTAATCAGATTGATCACGATTCACAGTGCAGAAAATAACAAACTTTCCAAAATCATTCAAAAGCACTGGTCAATCTTAAAATCAGATCCGACGTTATCACAAATCATAGGTGATCATCCCGAGATAACATACAGGAGAGCAAGGAATCTAGGGGACCAATTAGTAAATAGCCACTAGACAGAAAAAATGAAAAATAATTGGCTACACCGAGAAGGCTTCTTTCCATGCAGACACTGTAAAGTGTGTAAAATTGCTGCAACAACAAAAGGAATTGAAATCAGAAAAGGCACAAAGTGGACAATACACCAGCACCTAACCTGCAAAAGTACACATGTGGTGTACTTAATGGACTGCCCGTGCCATAAAAAATATATTGGCAGCACCACTTTTGAAGCCAAAAAGAGAATTCTTGAACACACGAGAGCAGTAACCAACAAAGATCGCTCCTACGCTGTGGCCAAACACATGGAACAATTCCATGATAGCAATTAGGAACTACTAAAATTCTGCGCCATAGAACAGGTACCTCTCACAGAAAGGGGAGGAGACCGTCTCAAATGCCTCAGGAGAAAAGAGTCGAAACACATTATCAATTTCAGGACCCTGGAACCAAGAGGACTGAACCTGACGGAAGAACTTTATGTACATCACTAAGAACACAAATGTAAACATGAGAATAATGAACGAGGAGCCTGAATCTTTGTAAATCATTCGCCCACTAGAGGGGGATGCACACTACAGAGTGGTTGCGGACAGCGTCGGCTCACACAAAGAAATTGTTTGACTTAACATATCTCACTAGAGAGATTCATTAACAATCATACTCACCAAAGAGTAGAGTTAAAAAATAACTGCAATTCAAAAAAGTGCACTCTCCTTTCTTTTGTTTTTAATAAAGACACACAATCCGAGCATGTTGGTGAAGACAATGCAGTAAATACTACATTAACCAACATGCATTTGGAGGTAACACAGGAAGTCACCGGTGTTATGGTGATAAAAGAAGGGCTTAGTAATTTACTCAACATCCCGTGACCAAGCTTCGAGAGAGGTGAAACGCGTTGGGTCAAGGTTGGAAATAAAGCCGCTATAATTTAAAATCAAGACGAGTGGGTGCGTTTTCATTTCCCTCGGGAACCAGGAATAATATATATATATATATATATTGAGATGTCATCAGTGATGTCATCAGTGATGTCACTGACCATGTCATGAATGATGTAATATGTGACATCATCAGCAGTGGATTGCGGGTGCGCGATATATAGTTAGTGCAACTAACTATATATGGAATTTCAATGGTTTTGTGTGAGTAAAATAAGGTTTTTTAAATGCTAATTCCTAACTATATATGGTCTATAACCTATGGTTTTTTCGGTGAATTTTCAAGGTTTTTTAAATGCTAATTCCTAACTATATATGGTCTCTAACCTATGGTTTTTTCAGTGAATTTCAATGGTTTTTTAATAGCAAATATCATAAGCTGTCGAATGTCAAGTACGTGGTAAGTAAAAACATTTTCGTGTTTATGCACACTGATCTGCTTTGAATGCTGCCCCCCCCCTCATTTCTATTACGAGTACTCTCTCTTTGCAGATAGTGAAGGGTAGTTAACGCAGGCCTTTGCCCCCGTTGTAATCCGTCGTGCCTGCTTCTCTCTCCATTTGATTGATTGTTATCCAAGCATTTACTGTTTTAGAATTGGTTCTCTGTGGTTCATTCTCTATTTACAAACAAGCACAGAGTCGCAATACTCTGTTTAGTCTTTGCAGATAGCGAAAAATCGTGTAAAAAAACAAAAGGAATCGAACAAAATCAGTAGGCCACTAATGGGATCTCTTTTTGACCTCGCTAAAATAGAAACATTAGGAACAACCCCTCATGATTGCTCGTGGAATGGCCACGACAGAGCTACGAGATGGTGGTGCCAGCTTCAGTCTGAAACATCCAGAAACACTGTAGACTACCAATTCGATCAGTTCCGGTAGCGCCCCAACGTGACCCGGTAGAGAAGAACTTGACCTCCCCTCTTTGACTGATGGTTCTTGTTGCCTGTCCCTTCTGTTGTCATTTAACAGAACTATTTATCCTGCTGAAAGGGGTTGTGTTCCGACCGCTGGTTGGTGGAGACATTTTGACTATATTCTGGACCTGCGTTGTCGCGTAATGCGTCATATGACGCGCCGCGTTAGCGCATCCGGAAGTGCTCCGATGCGCGAAGCGTAGCTTCCCGGAAGCGATCCGGGGCGCGACGCGCAGCGCGTAACGTAAGCATAACAGGTCATGTGACTTGTTAATAAAACTTTTCATTGGTTCATTTTACTTTTCTTATTCTAATGATGAAAGGCTTGGTCATATGACCTAAAAATTACACTTTTTATTACTTTCGAACATTATTTTTACTTAAACATATATGTTATAATGTTCCAGGCTAATGTACTTTCCCGGAAAATTTACAACTGTCCTGCAAGTAAAATATATTCCTTTTTCGAGAAAAAGGGCGTTTCTTCGTCCCATGACGGAGCCGTTGAGCAAAAGAGGCTCGGCCTGCTGTCTTAGTCGCCGATACGCCTGAATATCAGATTCTTATCGATCACTTTATGTTGCAGGAGTAGAAAACACAACAGCCCTTGACCATTTATCTTTACTGCGTTCTTGCGTATTATACCTTTTACCCTTCATGTAATTGGACTGCTTTATTTCACTTGCCTTTTACTGATTCGAAAACAGTGACTATTATTAAAAACTTTACCAATGTAAATACTACCATGTTTTCTTTTAAAAACCTTTATTGTGAAAATGTCAGTATACAAATACGGGCCTATAACCACGTGGGTCGGCCACGGAGCAAACTGTAATCGTATATGATGAGGAGACATTTACACTGTAGAGGAACGTAACGGGCGGGCCATTAGGTTGCAAGAACTAACGTGTCTAACAGTTGCGGAATCGGTGGACGTACATTTTATAATTAAAATACGACAGGGCCAGTTACAATAAAATTATCTAGATATACATTTGAGGGCAAGTACCATGGGTGACGTTAATTCGAACTTTCAATAGTACAGTAATCAATAACACATCAGAACTTAATATCAATAGGGCAGGTCCAGGATATAGTCAAAATGTCTCCACCAACCATCGACTATGATGATGTTCATATGCTGTATTTATTAGAGTAACACTCATCTGTCCACATGAAATTAATTTGCCACAATCTAAACATGTCATTTTAATCTTTCCAAAGTTCTTCTGAATATTTGGGACCGTTTCCATTGCCTCTGATGCTGTCAGTGCCACTTCTTTGGTGAATGTACTGGCAGGTCGGGGGTTGTCTTCCAAATCTCTCTTTTGTGCACCACTATAATTAATCGGTGCCACCTCTCCATATGACGATGCATGGTATAATTACCATAACTATATTTTTTTTCGGTTCCTCTGGAGAGTACATCGTGGCAGATGAGGCAGGTAACGTACCGGGCATTTACCTTTTTTGCATGTAGAGGAAAGGAAAATAAATTCGAGCGTCCGAGTTCTAAGGTGTCCCAGGGCCATTTTAGTGGACCAGGCCCAAATCCAAAGAACAGGCCGCCATTTTGAGAGTCCTGTTGCAGCCACCTGTCGCTGTAGCAGCAAGAGCGGGCGAAACTCAGCTAGACGGCGCTCCACTGCAGATGAAGTGCCTCAACCTGGAGAGGCGGGAGAGGCTCGTTTGCGCCGCCTCCCCCCCCCCACTTCGGGCACCCCATGCCGTCTTTCGGCGCAGCATTGTAGGATGGCCACACCAGTGCGGCAACTTGCTAGACACCACCTCGGTGCCATCCGGATCTCGGCGCCCCACTGCAGATGAAGTGCCTCCACATGGAGGGAGAGACTTGTTTGCGCCGCCCCCCCCCCGCTTCTCAGAACTCTCAACTATGACACCACCTCGGTGCCATCCGGATCTTGGCGCCTTGTGCTGGTTCCGGCCTATTCACACATCGGTACGCTACTGACGCCACCTCACAGGCCAACGGGGCGCCCCACGCCGACTTTCGGCGCAGCATTGTAGGATGGCCACACCAGTGCGACAACTTGCTGGACACCACCTCGGTGCCATCCGGATCTTGGTGCGTTGCGCTGCCTTTGGCCCTATTCGCACATCAGTCCGCTACTGACGCCACCTCACAGGCCAATGTGGTACCCCACGCCGACTTTCGGCGCAGCATTGTAGGATGGCCACACCAGTGCGGCAACTTGCTGGACACCACCTCGGTGCCATCCGGATCTTGGCGCGTTGTGCTGCCTTCGGCCTATTCGCACATCGGTCCGCTACTGACGCCACCTCAGAGGCCAACGTGGTACCCCACGCCGACTTTCGGCGCAGCATTGTAGGATGGCCACACCAGTGCGGCAACTTGCTGGACACCACCTCGGTGCCATCCGGATCTTGGCGCGTTGTGCTGCCTTCGGCCTATTCGCACATCGGTCCGCTACTGACGCCACCTCACAGGCCAACGGGGCACCCCACGCCGACTTTCGGCGCAGCATTGTAGGATGGCCACACCAGTGCGGCAACTTGCTGGACACCACCTCGGTGCCATCCGGATCTTGGCGCGTTGTGCTGCCTTTGGCCTATTCGCCGCAAGTGCGCACGCAACTCAGCTGCATAGCGAGTGAAACACCAAGGGGCGCCCCACTGCAGCCGAGGAACCTCCATCTTGGGGGCGACGCACAGCATCACATTGCTTTCCAATGCAATCAGATCCTCAAACAGCCCCCACTGACTGACGCGAACTCACAGGCCAACGGGGCGCCCCACGCCGACTTTCGGCGCAGCATTGTAGGATGGCCACACCAGTGCGGCAACTTGCTGGACACCACCTCGGTGCCATCCGGATCTTGGCGCGTTGTGCTGCCTTCGGCCTATTCGCACATCGGTCCGCCACTGACGCCGCCTCACGTGCCAACGGATTTTCTACGCTTTTTATAACCCTATGCCGCATAACAGGTCATGTGACTTGTTTATAAAACTTTTCATTGGTTCATTTTACTTTTGGTTTCCTAATGAGGAAGGCTTGATCATATGACCTAAAATAACACTTTTCATTGGATTAAAACATTTTTTTTTCCCAAACGATGAAAGCCCCATCTTGTTTCTGGATGTTTCAGACTGAAGCTGGCGTCAGCATGAAAGCACCACCATCTCGTGGCTCCGTCGTGGTCATTCCGCGAGCAATCATGGCAGCCGCTCCCCACCGGAAACGTGCAGGAGTCGGGGGCCCCCAAGACTTTTGTAGAATCTTCAAGGCTGAGGGGACGCTTTCGAGAATGGGGTCCAAGACCTAGCAGACAAGCGTCCGAGTTCCAAGGTGTCCCAGGGCCATTTCAGTGGACCAGGCCCAAAAAGGAAAGAGCCTGCCGCCATTTTGAGAGTCCTGTGGCAGCCGCCTATCGCTGCACCGCAAGAGTGGGCGCAACTCAGCTGAATGGCGGATTTTGGCACAGTGTACCAAAAGCGGGCGGAATGGCAACTGAAACGGTAAAGGGGCGCCCCACTACAGCAGACGAGCCTCCACCTGGGGAGGCCCGTTCACGCCGCCTCACCCCCCCCCCCTGGGGCGCCCCACGCCGTTATTCGGAGCAGCATTGTAGGATACCAAAACCAGTGCGGCAACTTACTGGACATCACCTGGGTGCCATCCACATCTCAGCGCGTTCTGCTGCCTTGGGACTATTCGCACAACAGACCGCTACTGACAAGGCCTCCCCCGGGACGCCCCACGCCGTTTTTCGGAGCTGCATTGTACGATACCAAAATCAGTGCGGCAACTTACTGGACATCACCTGGGTGCCATCCACATCTCAGCGCGTTCTGCTGCCTTGGGACTATTCGCACAACAGACCGCTACTGACGAGGCCTCCCCCCGCACCCCCCGGGACGCCCCACGCCATTTTTCGGAGCTGCATTGTAGGATACCCAAAACCAGTGCGGCACCCAGGTAACATCACCTGGGTGCCATCCAGAACTCAGCACGTTGTGCTGCCTTGGGACTATTCGCACAAAACACAGCTACTGACCATTGTTGCTTCTTTTTTCTAAAAAATGTTTAAATGTATTTACTGTTTTTGTTGCGTTGTATATATTTATAAGTTATTAAAGTTGTATAATCCTACTACTTTGTTGGAGTGCTATATATTTTTAATGTGACACATAATTGTAAAAACTTTGATGTACAAAGAGGCATCCCTGGAATCTTCCGCTTCAGGCTGGGTCCCCTCCCCAATCACAATACAGGATGGTTTTCAGATAGTAGGAACGCGTGTGGTGTGACGGATCTCATCGGGTGGGGGCCTTGATCTACTGTAACTCCTTTGAAGAGGGGTGATTCTTTACAGCTGGAGCCATAAACTACATCTGCAGGGCTAGGTGATAGCCTGGGACCGGCCTGGACAATCGGACACATAGGAAGAGGAGTGTCAGAGGGTGCGGTAGTGAATAGGGCGAAAGGAGGTGTCGGGCGGGCACAGGGTGTGATTCTCAAGGAAGAGCAGCGCAGATGGGGGGAGGTTTATTGCCCATGCATAAGACAGAGAGCGGGGGTGACCAGTGCCTGGGGGAGATGCTTGCGAGGGTGGGGAGCCATGCTAAGGATCCACAGCGTGCAGAGAGTGGGTCTGGTCAAGGCATCTAAAATGGCTGCCGTGCACGACAAAAGTGTGGCATTTGAAAAAAGGCAAGATGGCGCAGACAATGTTTTTCAACACTTCCTGATTTCCTTCGAATCGAACGTTAACAGACGTTATCTCTCCCACACTACCGGTCCCCCTGGGCTTAAACGCCGAGATGGTAGGGACTGCATCCCGTGGAGATAGGCCGAGACGTCACTCGGCAGAAAAAAAAAAAAAATCAAAAAAAGTCTATAAACATACAATAAGTTAAAAGTCAATCATTCTTGTTTCCTTGTAGTACGCTTCCCAGACCGTTCCCGGTATGTATATATATATATATGTATATATTACCTACTGGCGACCGCCAGTAGGTAATATATATATATGTATATATATATATGTATATATTACCTACTGGCGGTCGCCAGTAGGTATATATAGTTAGGATTTTTTCCCTATGGGATTTTTGAAAATTCTATGTCTAATAACTTTGGCGTTTGTAGACGGAATTGGCTGAAATTTTCAGGAAAATGGAACATTTTGTTTCTGAGCAGCCCTTGAAAATTTGGGGGGGGTTCGTCAAGGGGGGGCCGAGAAAAAAGGGGGGTCCCAAAACGTGTTTTTAACATTGAGTTTTCCATAGGGCGGTTGGCCTCACTTTTAGCCCGAACGGCTGAATGGATTTGCATGAAACTTGGCAAAATTGTAGGGACTGGTAGCCCGATGTGCCTTTTGTAGGTCTCAATATATGTGCTACAGTGGATTTTGAGAAATTAACGTTCAAAAAAAGATATATATCTAGAGCCGCGCCTGGAGCGCTCCTCCGTACGCGTACCGGGGAGCGCTCCAGGCGCGCAACGCGACTTGCGCACGGCAAGCTGATTGGTTCTCGGGTGTCTGTAAACATTCGAAACAGTCCGCAGCGGCCGCCATCTTGTGTCTCGGTAGGATTGAGACACAAGAGGTGGCAAAAATCAAAGGGGGAAATGAGCAAGAGGGGGCAGGGTACACACCCCCTGACCCCCTAGGTTTCATGTGGGGGCCATAAAAGGCTCCCACGGGTGAAATTTTTTTTTTTAAAAAAAAACGATTTTCGCGGGGGTGAGCGCTCGGTACGCGCACCGGGGAGCGTACGGGGGAGCGTACCATGGAGATTAAAAATGACAGACTTTTAAAAAAATAAAGCTTCTTTATAAAAATTGGAGGTAGTTCTGAAAAGAACTTTTTTTTTGATTTTGTTGTTTTATATATTTTTTTTTGTTTTTGTTGTTTTATATTTTTTTAGACTTTTTAAAAACAATTTTATATTTTTTTTGGATTTTTTTCAAGGGAAAAAACAAAAACAAGGATTGCAAAACTGCTCAACAGGAGCAAAAAAATTTGAAAATTTAGGGACTGGCAGAGCAGCGGTGTTGCTGCTTCTTTAGGGCAATCAGTTCAACACTGCTGGATGACTCTCTTGCAGCCATTGCTGGAGATCAGAAAAGTAGGAGATAGAGTAGACACAACAGCTCTTGCTCTCTCCAAGTACAAAGCAATAGTGAGAGAAATGGGTGGGTTTCACACAATTTGGAAAAAAAAAAGTTCTGAACCAATGAAAAGTGTTATTTTAAAGTCACATGGTTTGACGCGCTTACGCTACGCGCCCCGGGGCGCGTCCCGGGCGTGTATCATAAGCGCATCGGGGCGCTTACGTTGCGCGATCGTATGCGCTTCCGGGTGCGCTTACGCGGTGCGTCATAAGACGCATCTCGCGGCTACGCGATACGTGTCTTATGACGCAAGGCGTGGCGGCTACGCGATACGTCACAATGTTGTTTTCGTTCTCGGCAATAGCGCTTCCGGGACTCGCATTAGTACGCGCCCTGGGGCGCGCCGCAAGATTGCGCTTACCCGTGCGTTCACCTGTCCGCGCCCCGGGAGCGCACTAAAAATAATATTAAAAAAAATATAAAAAAATTATAAAATATAAAATTAGATTTAAAATGTATTATTTTTATAAAGATTTGCTATTAAAAAACCTATGAAATTCACTGAAAAAACCATAGGTTATAGACCATATATAGTTAGGAATTAGCATTTACAAAACCTTGAAAATTCACTGAAAAAACCATAGGTTATAGACCATATATAGTTAGGAATTAGCATTTAAAAAACCTTATTTTACTCACACAAAACCATTGAAATTCCATATATAGTTAGTTGTACTAACTATATATCGCGCACCCGCAATCCACTGCTGATGATGTCACATATTACATCATTCATGACATGGTCAGTGACATCACTGATGACATCACTGATGACATCTCAAATGACATCACTGATGACATCACTGATGACAACATCCAGTGACTGTATGTTTCTGTAAAGTTAAAATATGTCTTATATATTGAAGAATGAGTGGATGTATAAGTGTCTGGATGATGAATTTAGTAGGTGCATGACTGACTGTATGAGTGAGTGGTTAAATGTGTCTCACTGAGCGCATGGGTTAGTGACTAAACTGTCTTAATTTGTGCATCATTATGTCTGTTGTTCTGTAAACTGCTGCATGTGTTGATCATTAGCTATATGAGTAACTATATGGGTTATTGATTGGTTGCCCAAGCATTTGTATTGGAGACTGAGAGTGTGTGTGGGTGGCTGGGAGGTGTATGACTCTGTGCATAGATGTATGGGTTCAAAAGTGCATGTGGAAACAGCTGTATGGGCGGTTTACTGTGTGCATGAGTGTATTGGTGAGTGAATGGATATCTCAGTGCTACATGTCAAAGTAAGTACATATGTAAAACACAGTACATGTGGTAGTTGACATATATAAATAACTGTGCATAAGAGCCAGTGAATGTGTGAGTGGCTGTATGGATTATTGTGAACTTGTATCAGGGATTGTATAACAGAGTAAATATGTGTTATTATATGTTTCAATAAGTAAGGTGTGTTTAACGATATAGTTGAGCAAATGGAGGTGTGATTGATTCTTTGCAAGACTGATTAGGTGTGTGAGTAACTCCATGGATGAGTGACAGTCTGTGAGTGTCTGTTTACACTGAGTGTATCTACGGTTATATTAGAGTCTGAAGAGGTTCATCGTATCATCACATGAATGATGTCATGAGTAATGTCAAATGAGATGTCATCAGTGATGTCAACAGTGATGTCATTTGAGATGTCATCAGTGATGTCATCAGTGATGTCACTGACCATGTCATGAATGATGTAATATGTGACATCATCAGCAGTGGATTGCGGGTGCGCGATATATAGTTAGTACAACTAACTATATATGGAATTTCAATGGTTTTGTGTGAGTAAAATAAGGTTTTTTAAATGCTAATTCCTAACTATATATGGTCTATAACCTATGGTTTTTTCAGTGAATATATATATAAATATATATTTGTTTTTTACAAGAACACGCCACACTCAGGAACTTGTAAGTTTCAAATTTTAATTTCACAGAGCCCAGTCTGCACACCGACGCATTTCAGTGATGTCATTTGAGATGTCATCAGTGATGTCATGAGTGATGTCACTGACCATGTCATGAGTGATGTAATAAGTGACATCATCAGCAGTGCATTGCGGGCGCGCGAGTTATAGTTAGCTGATCTAACTATAATGGGGGAATTTCAATGGTTTTGTATGAGTGGAATGTCCAGCTAACTATAACATGTGTGAAACCTTTGGTTTTTTCAGTGAATTTCTAAGGTTTTTTAAATGCTAATTCCTAACTATAACGTGGCTGAAACCTATTGTTTTTTTCAGTGAATTTCAAAGATTTTGTAAATGATAATTTTTAAATGTATTAATTATTATATTTCTTTCTTTTTATACTAATTTCTTACATTTTTATAATAATTATTTTTAGTTATTTTCTTTTTTAGTTACATCATATATTCTTAGTGTAAAATAATAAAAAACAAAATTAAAAAATATGTTTTTATTACTATTTTTTTCAATATATTAAAATTAAATTCTCTATATTTTCTTTTTCCAACTTTGTTTTTTTTTTGGTTATTGTACGGTACGCGTACGGTGATTGCATCATCCTTTGTACTGGTAATCGTACTCTGCGCGTATGCGCACATACGTTACAAATACGTTTTGACGTTACGTGTCACATCGGCGCTTCCGCATGATGTCACGTGCGTTTGCACCGCGTCCGTACGCGTACTCCGCAAAACTTTCGAGTTGTTCAAAAAGATATATTCATGAATTTATTATAAATATTAAGGGAAGACATTATGTGGAATAATCATGAAAATAGTTTTTTTTACTTTTAATAAGCGTATATTACTTTTAAAAGCAGTTGCGCAAATCGCAGCAATACGTCGTACGTACTCGCACCATAAGAGCACCGCAAGAGCACCGTACGCGTACGCAAAGCCATGTGACTTCAAAACAAGAGATTTGATTGGTTCATAACACTTCCTATTCTAACTGTTGAAAGACCCCACCCATTTTAATCATTCTTCTCTGTTGCTCAGTAAAGAAACATCTTTTTGAGAAGGAGCTGTTTCTTCCAAGATTGTTCATTATGGATGCACAGCAACCTGAAGCAACCTGAAGACATCTCTGAACATTCTTCAGATGAAGAATTTCTGGTGGAGGATCCCCCAAGAGAAAAGAGGCATTGATCTGGAAATGTTTATCATTTCCAGAAGGAGAGAAGAAAGTCAATGCTGCGAAAGTTACTTGTAAAATTTGTTCAACAGTGCTCTCCAGAGGAAATCGTGCTAAGCACTACTCATTTGGAACAGCAAGTATGGTGAGGCACATAAAAAATGTGCATCCTAAGAACTATGCTCATGCTGCATGCAGCACATTACGTGAGCAGACTCCAACATCTCAAGCAACTACATCATCTGCTGGAGAACCAAGTCCGCACCCAGATATTCGCCCTGACTTTGCTGATCTTATTATCTTGTGTAAATTCTGCAAAGAAACTCTTTGTTATGGTGAGCAATCAATAGACTTAATTTGCAGACGGAAACAGACTCACCATTGCTCCCAGCATTCATTTTTTTTTGGTTTATTTGTTCCAGTTTTTGACTGTTTTGTTTCTCCAGTTCCCTTTTTTTTGCTGTTGAAAAAAAAAATTGTTCAAAAAATCTCCCCCCCCCAAAAAAACTTTAAAAAAACAGTTCTTATCAGAACTACCTTCACTGGTCAAAAAAAGAGCCATATTTCTATGATACTGTGTAAAACTTTGTTTGAATGAATGTGTTGTGCATAAATGAATGAATGAATACATTAGTAGTGTATGGTGAAAGTGAAAGTACAGAACTATAAGAAAGTGCTACAGCATAAATCTATAAGGTGTTTACTTATAGTATACTGTAGTACTTCCGAAGCACTTGAATGTAACATATGTGCATAAATATGTTACAAGTCTATGCTTCCCTTTTCACTGCTGGTGAACCTGCCTGAGTGAATTTGTAAGTGTTAGGGGCAGATTTACAACCCCCATGTGCCTCTTTTACACCGCCATTGCATCACTTTTCTGATGCAGCGGTGGTGCAAAAGATGTGCCATATTGTTTTGTATTTACAATGTGACGCATCCAGGAGGTGCGTCACATTGTAAATGCCTGTACCAGAAGGAGACATTCCTACACGGGAGGGGTGTGAAAGCGGGCCCCCGAAGTAAAGGGGAGGTGGGGGGTGCACATGGGGGGTAACTCCACACTTTCCAAGTGAAACCAGTCAATTTTAGCCAATGGAAGGAAATTCAAGTTACTGTAAGTATGCTTAGAATTACTTTTCAGGATCAGTAGTGGGCTGAGGTCTCTCCTGATAACAGGTGAGTAAATCAGAATTCGTACTTCAGCTGATTTTAGAAGAATTTTTTTAAGTTCCAAAACTCCACACTTAGAAAAATGTCAAAGTGAAACCAGTCAATGTTAGCCTATGGAAGGAAATTCAAGTTACTGTAAGTATGGTTAGAATTACTTTTCAGGATCAGTAGTGCGCTTAAAGATGCAGCACTGACGTTTCTTGTGAAAACTGGTCAGTAAATTGGAATTCGTAGTTCAGCTGCTTTTACAGGAATATTTTGCTCAATAGTGAAGGAAGGGGGCGGGGCCTGAGGTAACATGTGTGCAAACATTCCCTGTGGCTCATTTTAGGTTGGGGAATTAATTCCTCTTCAATCCTGTGAACCAACTAGCCCACCAGGAACCTCCAGTATGAGCCAGGGGGCTGCGTTGCAGAGAGGTGTAATGGGGCCACGCCCCTTTTTACACCTCTCTGCAACGCAGCCCCCTGGCGCGTTTGCAGAGGGGGAACTAATTCCCCTTGCATACTGTGGTACTCGCGCATATGTTATGAATGCTCTTTGACGTTACGCGTCGCATCAACGCTTCAGCGTGACGTCATATACGGCACCCCGTACGCGTACAGCGCGAAAGTTTCTAACTGTTTAAAAACATATATTTATGTATTTAATGTACATATAAAGGGAAAACTTTATCTGGGATAATCATGAAACAAGTTTTTTTTTACTTTTAATAAGCAGCGTAAGAGCATCGTAAGCGCAACGTTAGAGCTACGTAAGCACACCGTGAGCGTACGCAAAGCCATGTGACTAAAAGAAGAGAATTTATTGGTTTATAACTCTTCCTATTCCAACTGTTGAAAGACCCCTCCCATTTTAATCATTCTACTTTGACTTCCACAGGAGAAGGATCTGTTCTGTAGATCCCTAGCCATTTGGAAGAAGTAACCACCATGGCTGCATGGGATGACTCTTCCTCAGAATATTCCTCTGAGGAACATTTTGTACCTGAGCAGCCTCAGAAAAAGCGAAAGGAAGCAATAATCTGGAAATGCTTTACATTTCCCCATGACCAAAAAAAGGTCAATGCTCCGAAGGTGACCTGCAAAATTTGTGAGGTTACTCTTTCAAGAGGCGACCCGACCAAGAAATACTCTTTCTGCACTGCAAGCATGGTGCGCCATGTCAAGACTCTACATCCAAATAATTACGCTAGAGCTGAAACTAGAAGATTGCAGGAGGTCCAGGGATCTGCCCTTCCCAGCACATCCAGTACAGCCCCACCACCACCACCACCACCGAGCGGTATGGTTCCAAATATTCAACCTGAATTTGGGGCCCTGACTATTCGTTGTAAGTTTTGCAACGAACTACTGAGCTATGGAGAACAATCCATTGAACTTATTCTCCACAAGAAAAGGAACCACCGTTGTTCTCGAAAATCATTTTTTTTTTTTACTGTTTTGTTGATGTTGCACACTTTTTTGGGTTCTAGTTTCATTTTTTTGTTTAAAAAATAAAAACAAAAAAAAACTTAACAAAAAAATACAAATAAAATAGAAAACTACAAAGACAAAAAAAACAGTTCTTCTCAGAACTACCTCCACTGGTCAAAGAAAGAGCTATATTTTTATCATAGTGTGTAAAACTGTGTCTGAATGAATGTGTAGTGCATAAATGATAAGTATGGTTCGCAAATTTGAGCAAAAGCGAATTTGCGTTCCGCATAATCCGCGAATTTGTGCGAATTTGCAGATTTTTTTTTTGGCTTGTTCGCGAGGTGCTTTGCGTGTTCGCGGGCCTCTTGCAGCGTACCGACTGCGAAGTTACCCATGCGGTCGTACATGGGCACGGCCATCTTGTTTGCATTGCGTATTTCCGTTTCCGGGTGCTCGTTGCATTCTCGCGTTGTGCGCAGGGCTCGATTACGTGGTCGTGGGGGTTTTTGCGTACTCGCGGGGGAAATATCGTGCAAACTTACCCACACTGTCCTCAATGGACGCGGCCATCTTGTTTTTCATTCATTGCTATGGTTCTGGGCATGCTTTTTCAATCCTCCCCTAATCTTTGCAATCCTTTTTTTCTTTGAACTTTTTTTTAATCTTTTTTACTTATTATCTATCCCCCTCTTTTTCTACATCTATATTTTGTGTTTTTTTCTACTTTTGGTTACATTAATCTACTTTTTTAACTCTTTTCTGTTATTTACTTTTTCCCTATTTTGTATTTAACTTTCCTGTCCAGGACCATGGCAAAGGGAGCCGGGAAGAGCAAGGGGAAGGGTCCCACACCCAGTAGCCGACTCCCTTGCGGGCTATTAAGGGGGGAGGATGTAGTGGCCAGGGAGATTTTCAGCGCGGTGGAGGTGGCTGCACTTATTTTTTATGTTCAGCGCCACCGCCCGAAGACCGTGGCAGCAGGGGGCAGGCCCGGTTCATCAGGGTATAGCCTCCGGGAGCGTCGCCAGCTGTGATGTAAGGTGTGGCGGGCCATGTGTAGGGAGTCGGGGGTCCGTCGCACCTATGACCAAGCGACGCACCGGTGGGCTAACCTCCTTGACCAGGAGCAGGACCTGCTCCACCTGCTAGTCGTAGAGATCCCTGGCCTTGGTGAGTAGCTATTTAATAACTACTTTTTTTCTTCTGCTATAATTTTAGATTGTTGTCAAAGAAATCAAATATTTCAAAAAAACAATCATCCATGTTTATGTTTATTTCATGATCATCAGCACCTCCCAGGGGCAAGAAGACTACTGAGAATCCGGCAGAACAAAGTGGGCAGGAACGGTCCTCTGCAGGCTCTTCTGCTGGCCCCAGTAAGTTGTTCTGTTGTTAACATAATTATACTTCCCTAACTTTTACAGCTCCTATTCATTCCAAACTGTTTCCTAATTCTATTTTTTACAAAATAGTCTTCTTGTAGACTGTTTCTACATTCTTATCCTGTCTCTCTACCATCACTCTATGTTCTACTACTATTTACTATTATTATGAGTCGGTCTGTGTAGGTAGCTAAGCTTGCCCAGTCGGCAAACGGTGTTAAACATAACTCTGATCCAGCATTAGCTCTAGAGGCACTGAGTGCAGTCCTATGGGTTGCCCTTGCTGCCTATTCCAGTCTTCTTAATGTTAGTGCTTTGACAATTTCCAACAGCAAAATGTCAATGTCCACCAAGAATAACCTAGTAGTTGGCTTTTTGATTTGATAGTAGCACATACCATACCGCTAGTGTTTCAGGGACTATTCTGCACATACAGAAGTATGGACAAGAGAAATAGGACATTGTTGATGATAGGTGCATTTCGACTTTCCACATCCCTCAGTCAGAAGTAACTGTGCGGGACTCGGGAGCCCTCACCTTGTTGGAACTTCAAGTCCTCCTGGTCGTGATGAGGAGTAGGTGGTTCTGTCTGTAATTAGAAAAATGTTGCACGTTAAAAAGCAAGCATTAAAAAAAAAAAGCAAGCATTCATCAGCTGTGCCAAAAAGTGTAGCATGTTATGGCTAAGCATATAAGTTAACACCCTCGCCAAAACCGTGACTTTTTTTCAGTCCCAATAATTAAAAATTGTTTACGTGTTATAACTTAACATTTTCTCTTCCATTACGAGATGAAATAGGGGGTGGTGTATGGCATCTAAAAATATGACATGTTTTTTTTCTAGGCGTCATCACAACATGGGATGCGGCACTCCCCACCACAAGTGCCGGGGCTAGCAGCGTGGAGGGGTCCACTACAGGGGCGGATGTGGAGGCGCCACAAGTGCCACCAGGAGGAGCTGAGGGGATGGCTCAGCAGTGGTGGACAGTGGTAAGTTATTATACTCCTTACTTATTGACATTTTAGAGTAGGCTCACAAAGGGGTGTATGATGTACTGTACAGTAGACAGGACTCTAGTAGAAGTACTGTTATGAACAGTTACTAATTTAGAAGTACATTTTTGCCAATCACGGAGAAGACAGTCACCCTTGACTTAGCCATAGCATTAGCGGCAGTAGTTCTCGAGTAAGCAATGGCCCCCTCTATTTCACTTCAACTCAGCTGTGAGACTTTTATCATGACGCCAAGTCAGATCAGATGAACTTGAGGGATGTGATGAACTAAAAGGGAACAAAGGGTGTAAGGAAGGGCGAGCGAGTCGTAACATTTATGACTGTAAAGAATGATACGTGTTTTTGAATGCATGCAGAGGTGGCTGATAGGAAGGAATCAGATGCATGGCTGCTTGAAGCAAGGATGGTTGGAGGAGAAAGAAAAGATGACTGCCTGTGTGGGTGAATCAGAAAATGCATGTGTGGTGTGCATTGCAATATATCATTTGGGTGAAAGTGAAATGCAAGTCAAGACGGTGGTTTACCAAAGGGTGTTAGTTGGTTGTTGGTTGAGTAAAGTTGGTACAGTTGAGACATCAAGAAGAATGATAGACGTTCACTTTGGAAGCATGGATGGTATCTTCTTCCTCATAGATAGCAGAGGTGTATGTAGAGCAGACGCTCAGTGGATAAAGAGTATTACTTTGTTTGAACAGCATGTTCGTGCCAAAGTAGCAAAGCAGAGGAAATCCAAATACTAGAAGTTGTGATTGTTCAGAAATTCTCCCTGACAGTACAGTAGTTTACTTTGCAAGCACAGCATATATTGTTTATGTATTGTATAGTTGACATTATATCAAGTCAAGTCCCTTCCTCCGGCAATTATGGGTACCACACTCACTCCCTATGTTAATAATTTTCTTTCAGCTGTGTCAATCATGGGTGGACTATCGCTGTTGTTCACTCAATCTATCAAAACAAAGCACCTAAAGTCATCCATCATATAAACAAAGATCATGTGATCGGCTGGATACATGATCAGAAATGAATAATCTTCATTTTCCTTTTGTAGTACGGGGGGGAGGCAGTGCGAAATATAAATTACATTAAGCAGTAGCCCTTGATGTAACCGAGTATAGACAGTGCCACCCCTATAGAAAATTAGGAGTTTCCCTATCCCCACCTGCATGTACTGCTTAAAGTAATGCGAGTCTGCGTCATCATCATGGCTTGTGTCTGTTTTTCTTGGGTGCAAGCTGACTGAGCTGGCATTATGCCGGCTACCACAAGTTCAAGTACAAGTAATTTCTTTCGCAAAACTAGAGAAAAAAGAAGAAGACTGGTGTACTCTCGGACTCTCTGACTATGTAGTGAGTCCATAGTGCTGCTAGTAGAATTCCTGAAACTCCCACTAATGTTACAGGCCTATAAAGATGGCGGAAAGATACATGCCAAAATGTTATACTGTGCTTGCAAGTTGCTAATGTTACTGTGAGACAACTTTCTGTTGAATTATTTGTGTTATTGTTAAAGAGTATTGGTTACAGTATTTTTCTTTCTTTTCATATAGATGCTCCACAAAAACTCACCCGAAAGGAGATGGCTGTCCGGGTCAGGGCCCGCAAGCTGGAGGCCATTTGTGCCGAATATCGCCGGCTGTGGGCTCGGGAACAGGAGGAGGAGGCGGCAACAGCTGCATCCTGCTCCAGTGCCACCAGCCTCCAGCACAGCGCCGTGGTACGACAGCTTCCCGCCGCCGCCGCTCAGCTGCAAGAACACCAGCAGCTGCCCCCCCTAGAGCCTGGATGGCACTCCTGCGCTGGCTACGCCGCCGAGTGGACTACCTGGAGCGCACTATGGAGAAGCAGCAGCACCAGCTCCGGGACCTCCGCAGAGAGCTCCGGGACCACCTGTCCAGAGGACACTGCCCAGAGTGACTGTGTCCCTTGCCCCTTTTTTAAAGACTGTTGGGGGTGGGAATTGGGAGTTGGGGATTCTATTTCTGAGGGGTTTTTTGTGGGACATTTGAAATGGACAATTGTTGGGGTTAGGTGGGGGGTGGTTTGGGTCTATGGACAACTTTATTTTTGTTAGGGTAAATATATATTTATTTATTTTACATACTTCAACATAGTGTACCCGTTCATATTATTTTGTGGGGTGGTGGGCGGGGGTTACTGCACGTTTGGTCTCCTCAAACTTACCAGCATGAATTATCTAAAACATCCAAAAATGTACAAAAGTGCCACTTACAGTGTTAGTGAATTCAATTGGCCTACTAGTACTTTACTAGTACTACTGTCAGTCTCTCCTCTCCTCCGAGCCCATTATTCTACCTCCCCAAAATGCTTATCTTACCTGTGATTCGTGTTTGAGAATAGAGCTAGGAACAGCGCTGGCTGCATGGTAGTAGGAGTGGTACCGGTGATAGTAGTAGTGGTACCACACTAGCAGTAGCAGCATATGAAAAACAAAGGTAAAAAATGAGACATTGAGTGGCCTGAGAGGAGTATTAGAAGGAACAGTATATTTAGCCAAAGCAATGCTGAGGATAAGTATGGAAAAAAAATTGCATGGATGATTATGGCTACAACAAGAACAGTGACACAGCAGCGTAACAAGTCTTGACATGTAGGAGGATGATGTTGACAATGGATCCAATCAATGGTGGGCAGGAAAATCAGAATTGATTTTAAAATAGTTACTCATGTGGAGAAGTGTGGCTCACTGGTTAGAGCAGGCAGACCCTGAAGCAGAGGTCAGACCCGGGACCAGGGTTCAATTCCCGACGCGGCAGGGTCTCGAGCTCAAATGTCCACGGACTCGATAATTCTCGCTTCGGTGCCTGACCTAATCATGGGTTCACACTCTGCAACTCTGGGCATTAAGCTTGCTTAATCTCCACAACGACCCCCCGCGGCGGGATGCCTGGCTTTCACCTTAGGGATGCCCTGTTGGGGCTATCTCACAGGGAAAAGCCAGGACGGGTTCCCATGGCAAAGCTCTTAGAGACCCCTGGGTTATAAGCGCTATATAAATCCAAACATACATACATACATACATACTCATTGGTGTTTTTTTAAGCAGAATTACAATATCCTAGGATTCATCTAGCTGACTTAAAATTGTTTTGAGGAGGTTGCTTGCACCTTATCCTCCCCAGCAAGTGTGTGGAATTATTGCTGTCATTTAGTGACACCTCAATGAAAACCACACAGCCCGGGGAAGAGGGTTAGGGTTTGAAAATTGGATGGGAATGGGGTTTTTTGGGAAAGTTTTGTGGAGAGAATAAAAAAAAACACAGCATGGACAAACAACAAATGAAGAAAAACAAATCTTTGTATACGAAGATATCCATAAATATTTTAAGGGACATGAAGGAAGTGCATGCATGAAGTTGTTTGCTAAATGGATGGTTTGGTTACTGAAAAGTAGTACTAACTACAACTTACTAAGTAGTACTAAAGTATTAGACAGTTCAGGGCTGCTGTAATTACGCAATTTCACTCAGAGAGAGAATGACTTAGTAGTACATCACATTAGTTTTAAAAATAGCAAAGAAAGTTATGAAATAGCTGTAGGGATGAATTTGAAGCAGAGATCTGCACTCATAGAAGTTCTCAACAATAAGTTATTTAAAAGATAAGGAGAAGTGAAGAGGAAAGGATACTGTAACTGTATGATGTTGTTGTACTGTTCAATTTGGGAAGTTGCGTGCATCCAGCCATTCCTCTTATTCGTGGTAGTCCTCCATTCCATCTGATGCTCCGTTGATCAATCTTGGTGACCGGACACACTGTCCACTGCCTGCCTGGCGGATTGATGTTGTTCCCATGGCACAAGGTAAAAGCCGGCCTGCAATTGTTGATGGAAAAACAGGAAGGGATATTAAAACAGCACTGAGAAAAAATATAAGGTACGGTGTGTAGTGCAAAAATAACACTTTCATAGGTGACAGTATTACATACAGGCATCATTTTTAAAGTGCGTACTCTGAGTCTCCTTTTCAAGGATAGTAATTGCACACAGCAGGCCAGGGCCATGCAGACGATCAAGGCAGGCTCCACTGAGTGAACCACCCTGAAGATGTAGAATACCTCTTTGACACAGACAGACAACACATATCTAATTTTATGCAGCAAGCCACATAACCACAAGTTTACATGAACTGCTGTCTGGTCTCTGGCTTACACTACACTGGTTCGACCACTCCCATACCACGACTAGACAGACATGTAGGTCTGCTGTGGTTGTTGTTGACTTGTTTACCTGTTGTTTTCCACTCACGAAACGGCCATATTTCTTCCATAAACAGACCATGATGATGATCCATCCATCCCAGTGAGTGACTGTGTAAAGAATAAAGATAATATGTAACTTTAATCATCAAGACTCATCATCATCATGGTGAGTTATTGGCAAACTCAATGTTGTCTAGGGACTTTTTCCATACTGAAAAATGCAATGAGTGGCTGGCCCCTGCAGTAGAAGTACAATTTGTATTAAACAAGGTAACAGAGTACACTTGAGTTACATTTAGTGTGTAAAAGATTAAATAATAATAACAGAACACTTAGATAGTATTCACTTCATGCACAACAAACAAACAGCAATTGCTTTCATCAGAGACATCAGACAGCCAGTGTCCACCACTGCATGCCATTTCATCATTCATTACCTGTTCCACTTGTCATCATCTTATTTAAGTGAAGGGCCACAGGGCAGCCTCTCGTGTCAATTTCAGAAGGTGCAGTCAGCATAGTGAGTCATTCCATTCCCACATCTTTTGAGGGGACTCATGTACGGACTGACGCAACAGTTTCTAGATTCTGCGTAATCCGGCCTTCTGCCTTGAGGGAAATGGATAGGCGGAGTCTGGAGGAGGAGGATAGAGGAGCATGACTGAGTTGTGAACTTCAGGAATGCAGACAGCGGCACCTTCAATATGGAAAATAAGACGAAGACAGTGCTGCTGATGGATTTGTTGTGATTAAAGTTTTGTTGTGCTAAAAGTTGCAAATAAAAGAAAGACACACAGAAATAAAAGTCAAAAAGGACAGAAGTAGAGCTCGTCCTCAAACTCTGTGAATTGAACATGGATTAGGTCAGCTAACAGAGAAGAGCTTCCGTCACCTAAGTCAGTGTCCTCTTCTTCCTGCGTGGATTCACATATTTTGTAATCTGGTGGTATGAAGTGCTGATTCATCTTAACCGCTCCACATTTTTGGCCAAGAGCCGGGACCTTTTTGAAGTGACAATGGCACCAGCAGCACTGAAAACTCATTCCGAAGACACGCTTGCGAGTGGGCAAGACAAATAATTTATAGCCAGCCTGCTGAGTAGTGGCCAGTGAGGCCTTTTCCCGTACCAATTCACCAATGGGTCACAATCAATGTACACCTCTGTTGGGTCATCCAGATAGGCCTGCACCATCCACTCAAGGGCCTCCCTGGGTGGTGCTCCACTTTGCTTACCATGTGTTTCCTTTGCATCAACACTGGAGCGAGCAAACCCTTGCCGAGTTATCCAATCCGCTTCCGACAATATTATGGCTGGGCCTGGTGCAGGTGATGATGACGAGGATACTGTTGCTGCTGTCGGTAACGGCTGTGAGGGAAAGTGACTGCCTTCGGCCACAGAAGTGGACCTTGACGCCGGATGGCCTGCTGCTTCAGTAGTACTTGTGGTATTTCCTTCAATTTCCTGCCGTTCTTTTTCGAACCGAGTGGCTGACACAGCTAGCCAATGTTTGTACTTTGAAACATCTTCTTCATCAAAAGGAATGAATACTTTGCTGGTCAGTGCCTTTTTGTACCGTGGATCCAGAATAGTGGCACAATGTAATGTTGTTCTGAATGTATTTTTTTAAGCCTTTCATTGACAAGTAGGCGGCTTAATAAGCTCCCTGCCAACCAATATGGGTCTTGTTTGTGAACATCAGCTTGGAACATTGAAGACACTGCCTTCAGTTGTTGCTCTAGCATGAACAACAATGGGATAGCTTTGCCCAAACTACAATCCTCCCTGCTGACTTCACGGGTGAAGACCTCAAAAGGACGAAACATGTCTGTCAGGCTTTGAACTCGGTCCCATTCCTCCGGCTCTAGCCTCAAGTCTTTCATAGGAGCAGACTGTATGTTAATGCAATTGACATACTCATTGATTACCTTGTACTGCTCAAACAGACATTCAAGCATGTAGAAGGTTGAGTTCCAACGTGTTGCCACCTCCTGGATGACTCCTTTGACTTGCACTCCACGGCTGCGTTGAATGATCCTCATCTCCTTCCGGGCCTTAAAAGAATGGCTGAAATGTGTGCAGATTCTTCGGCAGATGGTCAGTAACTTGCTAACTGTGTTTTCTCTTTTCAAGAAATCTGCACAACAATGTTAATGCAGTGTGCCAAACACGGCACTCTGAAGTAGCCACCATCATGCATGGCCTTAACTATATTACTGCCATTATCCGTGGAAACATAACCAATCATGCGACTTCTTGGCACCAGCCATTTAGAGTCCTTACTCTTAAACTCATCCAAAATGTTTAATGCAGTATGAGATTTCTCCATGGCAATCATGGCTACTGTTGCATGTTTCTGACTCGCTTGAAAAATTGTGGCAGGGTCAACACCTATAGACTTCTTTTCTCTAACCCCTGCAAAAGAGACCCAGTGTGCAGTGATGCACATGTAATCCACGGCTTGGCAACTGGTCCACATGTCTGTTGTCTGAACAGCACTCTTCTGCAAAGCTAACCCAATCACTTCCAGCACATCTTCATGTAGTGCTGGAACCGCAACTCTGGCAAAATAGGACCGGCTAGGAACCTTCTATTTAGGGCAGACTGTTGCCACAAATTCTAGAAAACCCACCCTTCCATGAAATAAAAAGGGAGAAGGTCCAGCGCTAGCATTTTAGCCAGCTTTGCATTATACAGACGTGCCGTTGAGTGGTTGCGTTCAAATGGCGCCTCCGACCAAAACATTCTTTTAATGGTGGTCTGGACCGTTTTCATATGTGATGATGATGATCCAGACTTCTTCAACCCAGTTAGGCTCATGGATGTACTTTTTCGCATTGGTGTCTCTCCCAGACTCCTAGTGTGCCTCATACATGTGGCGGGGGTAGAGGGTAGAGGGTGTGGGCACTACCACTGCAGTGCTGCTACCCTGACTAACTACAGTTTTACAAATCGAACAAACTACCATGTTTTCCGCCTTTTTGCTAACACTAAAAAAGTCCCAAACTGGGGACTGGAGATGTCTGCTGGTGGTGGAGGTGCTACTTTCAATGCCAGATGAAGTGGAGGATGGGCGTGGCTGAATTTGACTCTGTTGTGCACTTACAGCACCACTACTTGAGGTAATGGAGGTCGAGCTGGATGGAGGTTCCTGCCGGCCCTTCTGATGAGAAAATATGGAAGCTGTAGGTCGTGTTGGTGTAGTAGTTAACTGCATTGGTGGTGGTACCAGTGCCACGCCGCCCACATTACGCTCAGCAGCAATTCGGGATAGGGTAAAAATGTCTGTCTGCTGCATGCCCGCTGGGCCTGGAGTGACGACTTTGCTGACTGGGTCGTCGTCAGACTGTTCATCAGCAGCAGAATACACCACTTGTTCGTCGTCATCATCCATAAGTGGAAGCCTTCCTTTTAGGCTTAGCTGCCTTTGTCGGCTCATGGTGTGCCTCACTCTCAGACTGCATTGGTGGGTTCCAATCAACATCAAGATTATCAGAAGGAAGGGGGTTTGAAGAAGAACTTGTAGTAACCCTCAGGAGGAGTGGCTTCCTCAAGTGATACCTCTGCTTCAATCTCGATTTCCTGATGTGCCCCTACTTCTGGAGGAACAAGCATTGTGGGCAGTTGTGCCGTTTCAAGCGCCTCTAGTTGCGCCTCTCCATGCGCCTCTCCTTGCGCCTCTCCTTGCGCCTCTCCTTGATCCTCTCCTTCTGCCTCTCCTTGCACCTCCACTTGCGCCTCTACTTGTGCATGTACTTACGCTTGTACTAGTTGCACCTGTGGTTGTCGTTGCAGCTGTGGTTGAACACTCGTCAGATGAGTTACACCCTGCGTTGATTGGATGCCACTTTCTTGCGATGAGCCAACATCACTGGTCGATGGTGATTGAACAATTAAAGTGGCTGCCTCTGCAGCACTCATGGCCTTGGACCTAACTTGGCGTGGTGGCACTGAGCCCAATGAAGCGGAGGTGCTGCTCCCAGCTTGGTCCCTGGCAGACCCCGCAGCTGCAGGCGTAGTTTTTTTTCCCCCAAAAAAGTGTCTGTAGGCACACCAGTCTCCTTGGTAAGTGACGCCACTTGCTTCTTCTGCTCCTTCTTACTGGCAGTGGCACTGGCAACTTTCTTGTTGGAGGAGCTATCTTTCTTAGGGCCCATCTTTTTCAGATGGCAGAACAGCAGGCAGCAGTTGCACGAGTTGCTAAGTTCTCTGTTGCCACACGTGACGTCACGTGACTTTGTGCTGCACACACCGCAGCAGGACTGCTTCCTGGCACTGATGATGAACGATGACTGATTTGTGGTTTTCTTGTGCACCTAAAAGCAAAGAAAGCCAGAGGAACATCAGTTAAATAAATGTTGCATATGTCGTGCTTCAATTAATATTTGTAACTAGGCATTTATTTTTACAACACACCCAAAATACAGAAAGACCCAGAATAAAAATTGCAATTCTAATAAAAAATTGATGTTTACATTAATAGAAGAGACACCCCACAGAAAGACTTGGGCCATGCACCACTGAGTACCCCTGGGCATAATGGATGAAAGCAAGGCAAACAGGGTGCAGGCCTGAGCACACTGCCTGGCTTCAAAATGGCCCCTTGACCCCCACCACATGGCCATGCCCCGCCTGTACCAGGCCTCAAAATGTCCCCCTCCCACATGGCCAGGCCCCAACAACCCACCAAAAAGTCGAAAAACACACAAAAATCACCCCAATCCAATGCCATCCATGCCCTCAATGATGTTTAAATTCAAGACACCCCACAGAAAGACTTGATCCATGCACCACTGAGTGACTACCCCTGGGCCTACTGGCTAGTGTGGCTCTACACGCACCCCCAAAAAAAAAATCCACATATAACAGTGAGCTATTCAATTCCATGACATAAATGATATTTAAGTTCAACAAAACTCACAGAAACAGTTGTATCATGTACCCATGACTAACCCTGGGCCTACTGGATACTGTGGCTACCCACAATATATTTTTTTTTAAAGTTGTGAAAAAGTTTTAAAATTGTAGTTGCAGCAACTGCATTGTCCCAAAGAAACAACACCAACTTACTTGTAAAATCTCAAATCCAAAAGTGTTCCAAAGTAAACTCCAAAGTCCCAAAAGTCCTCAAATACAAATATCCAGCAGCAGCCACAAAAAGTAATCCTTCTAGCGCCAGATCCAAATGAAAAGGGACCAGGACATGGACAAAGCACTGGGAGGAGCCTGCAGGACAGGAACAGGAAGTTGGAGACTCTGGGGCACTTCCTTCCTCCCACCCCCCCAAAAATGGACTCCTTGCACAAAAGAAGAGCAGCCAAATGTCAATCTGAGGAGTTATTCTGATCAAAATAATCATTTTCAGAAGGTTTTTGCTGCCTGCGGTGGATTTCTGGTGTAGAATTGCAATTTTTCCAAGTTCGGGAAAGCGAGCTGTTCAAATCTCCCACCGGAAGTCAGCTGCATGCCGCATCTACGTGTTCGCAATTGTTTACTCCCGCGATGCATGAGCACGGGCCCTTATGAGCATTGCTGGAGCTGCGTTGTGCTTGCAACACAAGTCAAACAATGCACCACCTACACATCACAAATACATCACATATCTGTGCAGTTTTTGCCCCATAATACACCACATTGTAAATACAGTGCATCCATTGTGGTGATATCACAGTGCACAATAACTGGCATATCTCTGCGGATATACCATTTATTATACATCTGCTGATTACTGTTTGAATGTAGTGAATGGATTACTAAACATTGATCAATGAGTCACTACAAAACTATAATAGGAATGACATAGTGTTAGGTGGAAGTATAAGAATAAAGACTGGGGAATTGAACATATAAAAGGTAAATTTGTAGGTACATAGAACAGTGCATGCATCGTCTATAGGAGTTTGAAGCAGTCCATGCTCTAAGGCCCACTTTCACCATGAGTACTTAGGTACTAGCTGAATGATTACAATTCTGCAAGGAGAGTGTGTGGCTGAATATATAGCAGCTTTACTTTTACAACAGTGTACAGAAAAGCACATACTGCTATATGGTTCACTAGAATACTAAAACAGTAGTGTGAGAGTGTTTAGTAAAAGTGTAATGATAAGTTGTAGGTATTTTTTGGAGACTTTCTTGTGATAGTATGTCGCAAAGATGACATGTTCACTCTTCCTTTCGATATTACAGGACGTGGAAATCCAAAACGGCATTTGGTGTAGAATTTGTCCTTAGATTTGTACTTTCAACAACAGTATTTCCCACAACGATGGCTTTGGAATCGTAAGACTTGTTGTCTTAAGTCCTTATCTTGTGTACTTTTGGGTATATCAAATGTAGCATATTCTTCAATAAAAGAGAGCACAGTATCATCTGAGTGTGTTCCAAATTTGGGAGCATCTTTAATCCATATTAGCATATGTATGTGAGGAGCACCTCTTGCTTGATTCTCCTTTCTCCAAAAGAAGTCCAGAACCTCTCCAAGAGGAGGATTTTTTTATTGGTGATAAAAGACATCATAGCTTCAAATATATGATTGAAATACCTGGATACATTAACTGGATCCAAAGAGCACAATTCTCTAGGTGTCTTGTATTCAATATTTAGTATATTTGGATTTGCCTCTCGAAGAAATTGAAGTTAATGATCCCAAGCATATTCAGCACTGCTTAGAGTAAGGAACCTTGTAGGAGTTCCTAAGTTCCTTAGCATACATTTAAGTTCTCCATGACGACGGTACCAGTACTCATTAGTACCACGCTGACATGCCATGAGATTAAATAACTGAGATTCCAAACATTATCTTTCTGGTGTGCTTAATCCATAAATTCCTTTGCCGAAACATTTTGCAGAAGTACACCTGTTTTCAATATATGGTTTACTGCATAAGAAAGTCCAGACAAATCACTCTCAAACAAAAGATGAAACAAATACGGAATACATTGTCTAAATCTTGGATATTCTGCATACAATCTTAATGTCCGGTATTCAGATGCAGGAATCTGCACAGGTCGTTCATCATATCGTCCTCCTTTTCCTGTGGGAAACAAATGAGGGAAACCATGAGCTTCCGAGCTTTTTTCCCATACACTAATGGGACTTCCCTTTGCTTCATATCATTTGGAATAACTCTATAGTATTCCCATCACTGTTTTAGAATGAAGTGGATGAACACTGTAATGTTGGTAGATTTCTTAAGTTCTGGACACATCCACTTTTTCAATGTGTCCAGATGTATAAAGAAAGACAAGACAAAATGGAAACAGAAAACAAATATGAGGAGAGACAGGAGAAGACAAACACAAAGAGAAGGAGTATAGGACAAAAGGGAATATAAGACAAAGGGAATAGTATGAGGAGACAGGGAGAAGTAAGAGAAAAGAGAGGAGAATATGAAAACAGACAGGGGGAGAATGATGAGAGGAATATCACAATTAGAAAAGAGAGGAATATCAGGACAGAGTCGGGAGTATAAGAAAAGAGAGAAGTGTGAGCAGAGAGAGGAGAGTATGAGAAGAGAAAGAAAAATAAGAGAAAAGAATGGGAAGTATGTGTAAAGAAGAGCAAGAATAAGAAGAAAGGGAGAATATAAGGAGAGAGGAGAATGTATGAGAAAAGAAGAAGGAATATAAAGAGAGAGAGAGACAAAAATGTGGAGAAAAGAAAAATATAAGAGAAGACTGAGTGTATAAGGAGAGAGAGAGTACTATGAGGAGACAGTAAAAACGATGACGACAGGGGTGAATATAAAGACAGGAGAGATTATGAAGAGTAGGGGAACTATGCAAAAAGAAAGGCAAGTATGAAGAGAAAAGAGAAGTATAAGGAGAGAGGAGAATATAATAAAAAGGAGGTAGTATAATCAGAGAGGAACGCGAAAGAGGATAGAAGAGGGAGTATGACAAGAAAGTGTAGAAAATATGAAAAAAGGGGCAAATATAATTCCTTAATCTAGACAGAGACACAGTGTAATATTAGACAAAAAAATATGACACCATGCATTTTACCAAAACACATTTACTGTAAAAAGTTTAAGTGACTATATAAATTCCTTTTTTAATTTTAAATATTTTTATTATTAACACGAGAAAAAAAAATTGTAAGGTTTACATCATGAACTTTGTGAAAGAGGAATTGAAAACACACAAAGATAAAAAATGTAAAATGATTACAAATCCATACAAATATATAGTTTTAGCCATATTGGAAGGAGATAATCGATTATAGAACAGCATAAAACATATTAAATGTTTAGCATATACATTCATTGAGCGTCTGGGATATTAAACAAAAGTTAAAGGAAAGTTCCCCAAATTCTATCCAATTTCAACAAAGATCGCACTCCTCTTATTTTACCTAGTGCGGACTCCATAGTATAAGTTTCTTTGACCAGAGACCACCATTCCATAATGTGAGGTGGTTTCGGAGATATCCATGCCTTGGCAATAGTCAATCAGGCACACGAAAGTAAGATAGTTATTAAATCTTTCTATGGACTGTTAAGGGGTTGGATACCTAATAGTTCCATTGTTGCAGTAAAGGGGGAAAATGTAACAAGTTTTTGATTCAGAATATTTTCCAATCCAGACCAGAACTCGGACAATGCCGGACATAAAAAGAGCATGTGTTTGAGATCAGCCCCTACTAGATCGCATTTAGGACACTTAGACCGGTCACTTGTTGGGCTATTTTGGGACCATTTTGATATTCTTTGCGGGGCATAATATAGAAGACATATTGTTTTATATAGTTGAAGTCTTAAACTAGAGGACTGTACTAAATTAGTAATGCTACAAAGTGAAGCAAAAATGTTGTTAGCAGTTATATTAATACTCAATCTTGTGCTCCATTTCATAGCAAGTTTCACACAATCGTCCGCCTTGTGATAGTTAAGGCATTTATAGCCCAAGCTAATTAATGATTTAGTCGGTACTGAGTAAAGACAATTCCAGATATCTGAATCAAAGACTTCCCTCATGTTCAGCTTGCGTATAATAAAATCGCGAATTTGCATATATTTAAACCGCATGGTTTCAGTCAATTTATAAAGAAGTTTGAGTATTACAAAATCCAAAAAACCGTCAGTGCCATAAAGGTCCCCTAAAGTTTTAATACCAAAGCTAGCCCATGTGTTCCCCGCTCCATCATTAAAAATTCCCAGAAGTCCCGGATTGCCCCACAGGGGTAGTTTAGAATGAAAAAAGGAAGTTTTACATAGTCAAAATCAAATTCCATATTCTAACAGTGTCCCTCACAGTCTTAAACTTTACCCTTTTAAAGTAATTAGGGTTGTTTACTCTTGCTAGAAACTGATTAGAGTCTGTACCAAGCATAAACTGATGAAAATAGAATTGATTGTTTGGATTAAATAAACTACGGAGGCGACCAAAGAAGGTTGCAAAAAAATATAGTCTAAAACCGGGAAAGTTAAGCCCACCTTTATTGAATGGAAGCTTAAGTAGAGCGATCGATCTGCGTGCTTTTTTGTACCCCCAAATGAAGCTACTAAAGATCCCATCTAGTTTTTTAAAGAAAGAGTTATTGACGCGTAAAGGAATTGATCTAAATAAGTAAAGACATTTTGGCAATACCTTCATTTTTATTAAGCTAATCCGACCTACAGGGCTTAGTGGGACCTTATGCCATTTTTTCAATATAACAGACACTTCTTTTAGTAGAGCCTCATAGTTGAGTGTGATTATTTCCCCTATTTTAGATGAAATTTTAACACCCAGATATGTAGCGACCCTACATACCCCTTGAATGTGGGCCTGGGGTTTATAATTCGGTATTATCTGTGTTTTGTTTATGTTTAATTTATATTCCAAAATTTCCCCGAATCTATTAGCTTCCTCAGTTATCCATTGTAAAGCTTCTACAAACATCTGTAGAGTATATGACGATATCGTCGACGTAGGCTGTAATTTTTAAAGAATGGAGGCCAAAATCAAAGGGAGAAATTCGGGATTGAGTCTGTAATACATTTATAAATGGTTCTATAGAGAGTGCAAACAGCAAGGGTGACAAAGGGCACCCTTGCAGAGTGCCCCTAGATATTGTAAAATTGGACGATGTCATACCAGCATAACTGATTTTAGCAATTGGATGATCATATCAAGCCTGTACCCACCTTCAATATTGGCCTTTAAAACCGAAAACAGTCATTACAGCCCAGAGATAATCCCACCCCACTCGGTCAAAAGCTTTTTAAGCGTCCAACAATACCATACCGAGTGGGGTGGAATTAGTCTCGTCTACGTCAAATGCAGTTATTGCCATATTTACATGGGTTGTTTGTGTCCCTACCCACAACAAATCCATGCTTTGATGGATTAACTAATTTCAGCATAAAAGGAGCCAATCGTTTAGCAAGAACTTTTCGCGAATGCTTTTGCATCCGCGTTAATGAGTGAGATGGGTCTATATGACCCACACTCATTAACAGGTTCTTTCTTTTTAAATATCTTTGCTGTGTTCCACGTATTAGGAGCCTTTCCGCTTTCGCCAATATAATTAATTACTTGACAGAAGAGGGGGAGTAATTCTTCTATACTAATTTTGTAGAGTTCTCTTGGAAGCATATCCTCCCCCGCAGCCTTGCCCGAAGGTAAAGAAGTAATTGCAAGTCTAAGCTCTGTCAGAGTAATGTTCTTAGTCAATTGATCCAGTCTTTCTATTTCTCTATTCTTTATCATGTTCTTATCCATGTACATTTGTATACTGTTCATGGTAGGATGATTTTCTGGAGTATACAGAGTTCTATAATAATTAACACATTGCTCCAATATCTCTACAGTCTGATTATAAATGGTGTTATTAGGTCCCTTTATTGTCTTAATGTGTTGGCCTTATCGTCAGCAACTTTGTATGCCAACATTTTTCCAATTTTGTCACCGCTCTCATATTGAGCCAGTTGATATTTATGAAGTTTGATGCTACTTTTCTCTCTGAGGGTGTTTTTCATAGCGGACCTAAGATTCACTAGTTTACATCCCAATTCAGCAGTATTTTGAGAGCCTTTGCGGAGGGCATTTGCCAATTGATTTTCCAGTAACAGAATATTGGAGGCCATAGTTTTAGTCTCTTTTCTGAACAAACTGTTGGACAAATCCCCTTATGCTAGCCTTGCAGGCATCCCAAACAAAAATAGATAAAATGGAGTTAAGATTACATTTGATAAACTCTATGATGTGTTCTTTAAGTTGTGAGATGAATACTGAATCTTAATAGTAAATACCTAGGAAATGAGAATAGCCTTGGACCCTGTTTTTTTTGTGAAGTATTAAAAACAAGAAGAATTGGATTGTGATCTGAGGTGACCCTTGGGCATATCTCTATAGTACTAGTATCTAAGATCCTATCCGAAACACAAGCCATATCTATACGTGAGCATAGTTTGTGAGGTGCAGAGTAGTAGGTATTCCCTGCCACATTAGGGTATATAATTTGCCAGGCATCCTTTATATTATGTATGAGCCCTATTTCTAGAATAGCAGCTCGTGTCTTACGCATCCGTTGAAAAGCGCCCCGCCTGGTAGTATCCAACTCATAATTCATAATGCAGTTAAAATCTCCCATAACTATGAGCTCTCCTTCCCAATACAACAGTTCAATATTTAACCAATCAAAAATAAAAGGATCATCAATATTTGGTCCCTATATAACACAAAATACATATTTACAGTTTTCCAAGACAATGGCCCATCTACTCCCCTTATCCAAAGCAGTTTTCACAACTTCTGATCTTAATTGCTTCTGTTTCAAAATGGCAACTCCTCTAATTGAGGCATTTAATGCTGAGCAGGCTCTTACTTCATAGCCCAATTGCCCTAGTAGCTTCCTATCTTTATAGCAAATATGGGTCTCTGATAGTAATACTAAATGGGGGTTGTACATTTTAAGCTCCTTCTGCACTAGTCGTATTTTATTCCTGCTGTTGAGGCCTGCAACATTCCAGGCTAAGCATCTAAATCAATAAATTTCATAAATAAATTGCCCCCTTGCGTTCTGAGCACACATGTTAGTATTTCCCTATTGTCACCTTCGACAGATCTCATTCTCGTGTTGCTATTTTTAAAAACTTTACCCCCTCATAAAGCCAACTACCCCTACACCCACCCATCCCAACCCCTTCCCTCTTGTCCCTTAGGGGAGGACACCCCTCTATTTCCTGCTGCCGCTGTTTGGGCAGCCTTGCAGAGTGGCAGCATCGGAGACCACCCACTGCAACCCCATGCTATTACAATAGAGAGAGAAGAAAAAAGGGAAAAAAAGGAACAAGGAGAAGGAAAAAGAAGAGTTTCTCTAATGATTTTGATAGATTATAGTTTATTCTAGTCAAAAAATTATTTCAGGAGAGGGAAATAGCAAAAAAAATAGAGATATTAAGAAAACAAACAAGATTCAGAAATAATGCGATACGAATCCTCATTAGCTAGAGACTCATAGGCTAAATCCCGAATTCCAGCTCCCCTTACATTCTAACATACCCTTTTAAGTAAGTGACAGAACTAAAATACAACATTAATATTCTTCAGCTAAATTTAGAAAGTGCTAGCTCAGCTTCCCTGTCATCTGTGAAAAAGTATGTGTGGCCATCCTTAATTACTTTGAGACGAGCTGGTTCCTGGAGGAACCATTGCCCCCCCAGAGATTTAAAAGGATCTATGAGCTGGCGAAGCTTCCATCGTTTTTCCATTGTGGCCTTACTTAAATCAGATCGAGCGAAGAATGTAACATTCTTTATTGTGACAGGGGAGTTAGGTCTTGCCTTAAGTGATACTGCCTGTCTCAGTAGGAAATTCCCAAAATAGATCAGAAAAGGACGGGAAAATTTGCTCTCTTTATTTCTTTGAAATAGGGGTAGTCTATGGACTCTTTGAAGCTGTGAGTCCCAGTCCCAATCTGACAAATCTGGAAAAGCCCTTTGAAACAATTTAACTACATATGCCCTCGGATCTGACCCTTCTGATCCTTCTGGTATGCCAAATAGTCTAAGATTCTGCCTCCTTTGGCGATTCTCCATGTATTCCAGCTTGTTCTGAAGACTCACAATCTGTGCATCATGTTGTTTGGTTAAGACCTCGATACGAGCAGACGCTTCTTCAACACCAACCACCCTTTGCTGGAGCTCTTCGATCTCTTGTGTGATCCCCCTAGCTTACTAGTCATCTCTTGTAGGTAGTTTTGCATTTTGCTATTGTCCTCCCTCAGCTGTAGGAAGTGTTGTTGTGCTTCCTGTCGATGATCCTTTAAAGTCTTTAGGATCAGATTGAAGGGGGAAAGAATGGCCTCTGGATCTTCTGGAGCTGTTAGAGCTGGCATATCAGTTATATTGACTGCAGCTACAGCTGAATTTATAGGCGGGGTAGCCACTAAGGCAGGACCTGTTTCGGTCTGCAGGCAGAGAGGGTGGGGATATGTTACGACCAGCCATTAAGGAACAGTCTTTCGGGTACTCGCCCTCCGTTAGGCTAGTGCCTGATAAACGCAGTGCCATGCTCTTGACCCCCCCTTTGCCTGAATCCATTTTCGGAGAGGACTCTCATCACTGTTAGGCTTCCCTCGTATATTCAAGGTCGAGGTTGGGATAAAGAAGTTAGATACATTGGAATATTTCCCTTTCTTTAGTTTGTCTTTTGCTTTAGCCTGCTGCCTTTTACGCCCTGAGTGCTTGACTGCATCTACGGGGGAGCTGATTAGATCTTCTTCTTCTGCAAGCTCCTCATAATCGCCATTAGAGCATTCCTCAGCTCCTTCAGCGATGAGAGCAGCTGTGTCTGCCATGCCATCCAATACCCCTTCAGCCACTGCACTTACAGCCAGTTGGTCTATCTCGGGACCGGAAAAAAAAAGTTGCACTGTGGGTCCCTGAATCTCAGCTTTTAGGGGTCTCTGCTTGATCAGTCCCCTGTGAAAGTTTGAATGCTAATTTGACAGACTAAGCCGGTGTTCCTGCACTCTCAGCTGTTCCAGAGGCACTGTCAGACACTTACCCGGTGTTCTCTGAATCCCTCTCCTCATTCAAGCTAACTTCATGATCCGCACTGCTGTTACTGGGCAGCCCAATTAGTGTTAAGTCAGAGTCACAGCCAGCTCCACTAGACCGGACCAGTTTAACAGTGTTAGCAGTGTTAACAATATTGCAGATTCCGGCCAAGTCAGAGGGTTGTGCCACACTGTTGCAAAGATTCTTGCTGAGAGCAACAGTGTTTCCAGTGTTCGACTTATTCCCAACGCTGACCTTAGCATTTGAAACGTTAAGGGGCTAGCGGTGTGCGATCCATTGCGGTTGATTCTACAAATGGGCTCCCTTGAGCCTTTAAGCTGACGAGCTTCTGGATGACGCACCTGCGTGCCGGTTAGGCATTGAGGCCTGTGACGGTTGCTTGGCAGCCTTATTTTCCACCCCAAATACGTTCTCTACTGATGAGGGAAGATATCCCGAAACCCAGGCCATGTCTCCTTTCTAGAGATCTTCACAACAACAAGTACTTACTTGCACCTACTGAGGTGAACCCCTTATGAACTACACATACCAGAATCCTTAGGGGTGATCCGGAGGAGGGGCTAGCGGTGTGCGATCCATTGTGGTTGATTCTACAAATGGGCTCCCTTGAGCCTTTAAGCTGACAAGCTTCTGGATGACGCACCTGCGTGCCGGTTAGGCATCGAGGCCTGTGACGGTTGCTTGGCGGCCTTCCTTTCCACCCCAAATATGTTCTCTACTGATGAAGGAAGATATCCCGAAACCCAGGCCATGTCTCGGGTCTAGAGATCTTCACAACAACAAGTACTTACTTGCACCTACTGTGGTGGACCACTTATGAACTACACGTACCAGAATCCTTGGGGCGATCCGGAGGAGGGGCTAGCGGTGTGCGATCCATTGCGGTTGATTCTACAAATGGGCTCCCTTGAGTCTTTAAGCTGACGATCTTCTGGATGACGCACCTGCGTGCCGGTTAGGCATCGAGGCCTGTGACGGTTGCTTGGCGGCCTTCTTTTCCACCCCAAATACGTTCTCTACTGATGAGGGAAGATATCCCGAAACCCGGGCCATGTCTCGGGTCTAGAGATCTTCACAACAACAAGTACTTACTTGCACCTACTGAGGTGAACCACTTATGAACTACACGTACCAGAATCCTTAGGGGTGATCCGGAGGAGGGGCTAGCGGTGTGCGATCCATTGCGGTTGATTCTACAAATGGGCTCCCTTAAGCCTTTAAGCTGACGAGCTTCTGGATGACGCACCTGCGTGCCGGTTAGGCATCGAGGCCTGTGACGGTTGCTTGGCGGCCTTCTTTTCCACCCTAAATACGTTCTCTACTGATGAGGGAAGATATCCCGAAACCCGGGCCATGTCTCGGGTCTAGAGAGGGGCAATCCGGAGGAGGGGCTAGCGGTGTGCGATCCATTGCGGTTGATTCTACATTTGAAACGTTATCCGAGACAACAAACAGCGGAGCACGGATTAGTTGCTTACTCAGCTGTTGCTCAGATTTCTCGGAGACTGCAAGCGGTAAAGAAGTGACCGCCGCCGCCGCTGTTCCAGCTGCTCCGTCTGTGACGACCGAGGTCTCCGCAGCAGCACCCCTTCCAGCACGGGTAGACCTGGAGACATTCTATGGTGCCATTCTAACGGCCGCAAACAACCTTCGCGGGTGCAATCGGAGCAGTCGAGGCCACCAGCAGCACAAGGCCAGACCAGCTGAGCCACGATCCACCAAACTGCCATGGACTCAGGAGTCGAGCAGCCAGCAGCCTCCACCCGCACCGTCCTCGGAAAAAACGAGGTAGGTAGGTTGTTCTTTAATGCTCGGTTTCGCTCTCGTTCTCATTCGTTTTTTTTTTTTTTTTCTTCTTTCTCTTCCCTCTTCCTTTTAGTCTGTATTCCTTTTTTTTAATCTATGGCATTGTTTGTGAAGTGAAAAATCCTTTAATTTTCCTCGTATTTTTCAATTAATTTCTTCTTTGTAAGAGCAGGGGAGCAGGGAGCCTTCGTCAGTGCTGCAGCTCCGTGGCGTCTTCAACCCGCCATCTTGACCCCCGACTATACAAATTCATTGTATATAACTACTACATTTCAGTGGAACACCCTGACTCATTTTGCAAATACATTTCCAATTTGCTGCATTATTTTTTGCCAACATTACATCAAAAATGTGACACAATAGAAAGAGCCCCAAGGGGCTTGTAAATCTGCCCAAGAGTGTATCCAGCAGTCTATGTATATTGACTGGGCAATTGTTAAGAGGGAGGTATGATGAGAGAGGGAGAATTAAGAGGACAGAGGAGGGAGTATAAAAAGAAGGGGGACTATTAGGAGACAGAGGAGACAATGAGGACAGAGGGGGACTATGATGACAAGAGGGACTATGAGAACAAGCAGCACTATGAGGAAAGACAAGTGAGAATAATCAAAGAGGGGAAATATCAGAAGAGAGGGGGCAGTATAAGCAGAGAGAGGTAGACTGTGAGGAGAGAGAGAGAGGAGAAATTATTGAAAAAGGGGCAAGTATAATTCCTTAATGTACACAGACGCTCAGTGTGATTCTAGACACAAAATGTAAAACCATACATTTTACCAAAACACATTTACTACACTAAAACGTTTAAGTAACTAAACACATTCCATATATATATAACTACTACATTTCAGTGGACAATCCTGACTCATTTTGCAAATACATTTCCAATTTGCTGCATTATTTTCTGCCAACATTACATCCAAAAATGTGACACAATAGAACAAGAAAGAGGCCCAAAGGGCTTGTAAATCTGCCCAAAAGTGTATGCAGCAGTCTATGTATACTGAGTGGGGAATTGTTAAGAGGGAGGTGTGATGAGAGAGGGAGGATTAAGATGACAGAGGAGGGAGTATAACAAGAAGGGGGAGTATTAGGAGACAGAGGAGACAATGAGGACAGTGGAAGACCAAGAGGACAGGAGTGACTATGAGAACAAGCAGCACTATGAGGAAAGACAAGTGAGAATAAGGAAAGGGGCTAGTAAATCTGCCCATGAGTGTGTGCAGAACTGTATGTATAATGACTACAACATTTTAGATTTAGAACATAAGCCTAATTCTAAACAAGCAACACTATTAACTACTCTACAACTAAAAAAGTGACTGCACACATTCTACATTTTTTAGTACTGCACTTTATTGCAAAAAAGGTGACTCACTAAACACATTAACTTAGCAAATCATTTTTTCACAATAGTAATCCAAATACAGACAAACTCAGAATATGATTCTACAAACTTTACAAGGATAAACACATTACTCTTACTAAAAATAAAATGCACCTCATACATTCCCCTACAAGTTATCAACTCACCTCTCAAACTGATTGGTAGATTAAGAAGAATGCCACTCACACAGTAGATAATCTTATACAGAATCTCTCTGCTTCAGTGCTTAGAACAGAACCAAGAAATGGCACATTTTCCCTCTCAATTTACTCATATATACACGTTAATAACAAATCAAATTCCTTCACACAATAATTCAAAACCAAACACACATTTCTATTGGTTCAACATTTCAAACCTTTCCAACTGAAATAACTTTCCACCCTACCCCCAACAGATCATGCAAAAGTCAACTGTCAACAGAGGTCAAAAGTTCAGCACTCTATAAAACACTGCTCCTCAACAAGTTTAGACTATGCATAAGTACTTACTTATAAGTACCAATAAAGAGAAAAAGTCTCATTAGAACCAACTAACACATAAACACATAAACTTGAAAGATATCTGTAAAATACATTTTTTAATTGATTTTTTTCTTGCTTAGGTACGTTTCCCGGGCGACTTACAGACTTTGCATCGTACGTCGTACAGACGTGCATGGTACGGGTACGGTAATTTGTCGTAAAAAAAAATAGCCTCTATTACAAATTTTTTATAATCCCCGGGGACCTCATCCCCCGGGGCTAAAATATAACGTTGGGGACTGTGGGGGGAGCCCCAAATCCCCCACGGTCCCAGCCGGCTCCCTGCGTCCTTCGGGAGCCAGCATTGCTTTTCGTCAGAGAGAGCAGCTTACATGCCGCTCTCTCTGACGAAAAGCAATCTGCTTTCTTCTTGAAAGCTAGAGCAGGTTTCCTGCTCTGTCTTTCAAAGAGGACAGCAGTTTGCTATAGTAGGGCGGGAGCCGCGAGGCTCCCGCCCTACCATAGCAAACAGCAGTGTCCCGGGGGTAGGTACCCCGGGACACTGCAGGAGCCGGTCCTGGGGGGTGGCGGTCCCCAGTGCCATCAAAGGCTCCAGGAGGGGGGCCACCCAATATTCAAAAGCCCCGGGGGGTGGTGGTCCCAGGGGCTGGGGGGTTTATCACGGACCCCCCTATTTTAAATATTAGAGCCCAAGGAACGTGGTGGTCCCCGGGGCGTGTGGGGGGGCTTCAGCCCCCCCACGCAGGTGGTTTTTAAAAAAAATAAGCCCCGGGGGGTGGCGGTGCCCGGGGCTACGGGGGGCCATGAGCCCCCCTGCGAACATATAGTTAAATCCCCGGGGGTTGGGGTCCCCGGGGATTATAAAAAATTAGTAATAGAGGCTATTTTTTTTACCGTACATTTACCGTGCATGTACCATGCACATACGTACGACGTACGGTGCAAAGTCTGTAAGTCGTCCCGTACGCGTACCTATGCAAGAAAAAAAAAGATCTTGACATTGGGGATCATTGTAAAACCCCCTAAGCAACCCTAGGGGGTCAAGAAGTCCTATAGCAAACAGCAAACATTTCCTGTCAATCTATACACTCAATCTACACACATATACAAATAAATAACAAATCACATTTATTCCCACATTAAATCAAAATGAAACACACTTTTCTATTGCTTGAACTTTTGAACCCTTTCCAACTGGCAAAACTTTCAACCCTTCCCCCATTCCACATTCTGCCAGTTACCCTAGAAACACTTCAGGGAACACCTAACTGACAACACAGGTGAAAAGTTCTCATACATTTTTGCAAATTAAAAGAGCAAGTGTGCTTGACTTGTCAATATACCAGCTTATCTTAAGTAATGTTCTCTTCTAGCACTTTTTCCTAACCAATAAATACCAGGCTTTTACAAAACAGAAAATTGCACCATAGTTTTGTAGCTAATATTGTATCAAACAACCAATCACTTCTTTGCTTTTTTCAAAAGTCCACTTATCCACCAGTTTAGGAAAAAAAATCTTCAAACTGCCCTTTCATTTACAGAAACCATCTGAGTGCATCCAGACCTCTCTTCAAGATGCTTAGAGTGTGGATTGGGGGACACAGCTATATTTTCTGGAGTGAAAGGTAGGCAGAACAGAAAGGAATTCACAAAGACCTAAGTTTACCAAATGTAGACATTAAATGGATTGGACAGAGAGGGTTAAAGTGGCACCAATTGATGCCATTGGCGAAATCCTTTTGGATCTCCAACACCCTAACCTCATAATTGTGCACTGTGGTGGCAATGACCTAGGCACTGTGACTGGGGTAGGTCTGGAAATGTTTATGAAGGACACCTTTACAGAACTGATGTCACTTTTCCCCCAAACTACCTTTGTCTATTCTAATATATGTCAAAGGCAAAAATGGAACTGGTCCAATCAATTTTGTCCACAGATTGAGAAAGCTAGGAAACATGTGAATAAATCTGTTTCTGCATTTCCCAGAGACTATAGAATGGGGTCCATTTGCCATAACAATCTGTGCTTCAATATGCATGGCATCTATAGGAGAGATGGTGTACATTTTACAGATGAGGGGAACAGAGCCTTTCTCTTGAACTTTAGACTCTGCATCGGTACTTACTTGTAAGTACTAAAAACGCCCAATAAACACAAGGGCTCTTTTTAGAGCCACCCAACATGTAAACACATACACTTCATAAATATCTAAAAATATTTTTATTTTTCTTGTTTAGGTACGGTTACGGAACGACTTTCAGACTTTGCACCGTACGTCGTATGTACGTGCATGGTACGCGTACGATAAATCTATCGTAAAAATAATAATTGCCTCTAGTACTAATTTTTTATAATCCCCGGGGACCCCATTCCCCGGGGCTGAAATATAACGTTGGGGACCGTGGGGGGAGCCCCAAAGCCCCCATAGTCCCAGCCGGCTCCCTGCGTCCTTCGGGAGCGGGCTTTGCTTTTCGTCAGAGAGAGCAGCTTACATGCCACTCTCTCTGACGAAAAGCAATCAGCTTTCCTACTTGAAAGAGAGAGCAGGTTTCCTGCTCTCTCTTTCAAATAGGAAAGCAGTTTGCTATGGTTCCCGCCATACCATATCAAGCAGCAGTGTCCCGGGGTAGGTACCCCGGGACACTGCAGGAGCTGGCCTGAGGGGGGCGGTCCCCAGGGCCACCACAAGGCTCCAGGAGGGGGCCCCCACTTGACCAATCACCCCCAAACTTTCAGGGAAGGAGCAGAGTGGAGCAGGCCTTTTTCTTGGAGCAATTCGCGAAGATTCGTCCAACGGCGCCAAAGTTATTCCAAATAGAATGTTGTGGATTTCCTATGGAAACTAGGTCCTAACTATAACTACCTACTGACGACCGCCAGTAGGTAATATATATATATAAAATGCATGCAGGAAAGCAAAATAATTTCCCTCAAACCGAAGAACATGAACCGGCCACGAACATTGAAGCAAATAACTTGAGTGACAATAACTCATCAATGTTAGAAAGCGTGATAATTATACCTGAAGACACGACACGGACAGAGAACGAAGAGGTGTTGGACTTGGGAACCGGTACAGAAATAAAAGATCATACACCCTTCAGAGTACCCTCCAGATTTTTACCTCAAAGTGTTAGGGACAATCTGGACCTTTTTGGAGAAAATGTAACTAGGGATTTAAAAGAGCTGTATTTGGTGGAAAATAAAAAGAAATATAAAATGGATCCTAGAAAATCCTTATTCCACAAGACTGTTAAGAGATTACAAGATGAAGATGGACTCCTTATTAAGCCCTCAGATAAAGGGGGAAATGTTGTTCTGTGGGGGAGGGAGCAATATAAAAAAGAGGCACTTAGTCAACTACAGGATTGTAGCTGTTATAGTAAAATCCACCCCAAGGAGTATGACAATGTGGTGACGAATTTCTTTGTGAGATTGGATAACTGGAGAGATGAGGGGCTCCTTAGCTGGGATGAGCATACGTTTATTAAAAGGGAAAAATCAATCATCCCAGTATTTTACATGCTCCCCAAAGTGCATAAAAACCCCACTAGTCCACCAGGGAGGCCCATCATTTCATCATGTGGCAGTCTATTTGAAAACGCTTCCCGTTACATAGATTATTTTTTGAATCCTATAGCTAGGTCCCTTCCCTCATACATCAAGGATTCAACCGATTTTCTGAAATATATATATGATTTAAGGTGGGACAGTGAAACGATGGTCCTATTAACACTAGATATTGCCACGCTGTACACCAACATTAGGCATGTGGACGGTTTGAGAGCCAGTGAATACTATCTTAACAGGAGACCTGCTCGATTTGGGGCCCAAAACAGGATGATACTTGAACTTATGGAATGGTGCCTCACTAAGAATATTTTCTTATTTGGCAATGATTTATTTTTGCAGGAAAGGGGGACTGCGATGGGCACCTGTTTTGCCCCGAGTTATGCTAATTTACATCTCGGCTGGTGGGAGGAACTGGTGCTCGGAGGCGGTCCCCTAGACCATTGGACAGAACATGTCCTGCTGTGGGTTAGATTTATCGATGACGTCTTTGTGCTGTGGCAGGGCACAGAGACGGACATTGACTTATTTATCAATGACCTTAATCATAACACCATTAATTTGGAGTTCGTGGGCCACCACAGCAAAACTACAATAGATTTTCTAGATATCAGGATAAGACCAAGTAATGACAATATGGAAACCACAGTGTTTCGAATAACAACTGCTGGGAACTCTGTTCTTCATGCGGATAGCGCTCATCCTGCTGCTTTAATTAGAAGTATTCCTTTTGGAGAGTATTATAGCGCTAGAAGAACTTGCAGTAGTGAGGAGGAGTTCGAGATAATTGAAAAAGAGATGACTGGTAGATTCATCCAAAGAGGGTATAAACCAGGCATTCTAAAGGGAGCCGCAAACAAAGCTAGGAACCTTAAACGACATAAGATCCTTTTCAGACCGTCTAGGACCCAAAAACAGCTAGCACAGAAAAAACTACAGGGGAACCAGATAAACACCAGATTTATCACTACCTTTAATGTGAAACACAGAGAAGTACGAGCAATTTTAAAGAAGCACTGGTATCTGGTTAAAAATGATCCGGTGCTTGGTCCTAAGATACAGAAAAATCCTGAAATCACCTACAGGAAATCTAAATCTTTAAAGGATCTAATTGTAAGTAGTGAATTCCAGGAAAAGAAGAAGAGTCCCTCTGATTGGTTAAAACAGAGACCAGGTTTTAAAAAATGTGCCAAATGTAAGGCATGCCAACATGGCATGAATCGAACTAGCCTTAAAACATTTTTTAATAAAACTGTCACCATCAGAAGCTTCATAACTTGCAAAAGTAGCTTTGTTGTTTACTTGTTGCAATGTTCATGCCCTAAAATATATATTGGAAGCACAACTGTACCCGTCCATCAAAGAATCCTGCAGCACAGGCGAGCGATTGTCAACCAAGATAGAACTTATCCCGTCGCAAGGCATTTTGAGACCCATCATCAGAGTAATCCTGAGAGTCTGCAGTACACGTGTATAGCAGAAGTCCTCAAGAGGAAGAGAGGGGGATAGAGAAAGGGAACTCCGTAAGTTAGAAACTTATTTCATCCTAGATTTCAACTGCAAAGAACCTTATGGGCTCAATGTGGACGAGGATCTTTATACATGTCTGATTTAGAGAACCGTGAAGGCGACATGAAGTAGAGTTTGAATTTAGCTGCGCATCTGTAACCATTAATGAATTGTGTTTTTAACTGGGAATAAGTTTTTTCTAGTTTACAGGGGTGGTTTTGTTTGAACATACATGAGGTGGAGACTAAAAGCAATATCTTGTTTTGGATTGTTCTTGCAATTTTTGAAATATTTTTGCATTTGCACTTTATAGTCAGAATTCTAGTACGGTCTATCAGTAGAAATTATGCTGCTATTAAGTGGAAAGGTTTATCATAATAGAGATGAATCTAGTTTACATAAGCACTTGCACTTTATTGGTCGTATTGTATTGAAAATGAGTGGAATGCTTACATTGAGAAAAAAAATCAAAGTTTACATGAGCACTAGCACTTTTTTCTATACGCACATGCACTTTTTTGAAGAGGGTATCATCTCCTTTTAGAAAGAGAGAATTATCTGAAAAGGAGTAATTGTTTATTCCCTACAGAATGTTGAATTGATTCATTTTGATTTGAATACAAATTTCATGGGAATGATGTATTTGTGTTCTTTTTATTTTTTGCAAGAACTGATAAATTATCGGAATAGGCACTTGCCATCCCTCATTGAAGGAAAGACTTCAAGCATGAGCTCTTTCAATTGCACTTGCAGGTTAATTATTTGCTTCTCCCATGTGGGTAATCAATGTTAAAAAACTTTCCTGGATTGTGTTTTTAGAGGAATGATCATTCACTAATAATATACATAATCGGAAGGGAAAAAGGTTAGCGCAATGTCAAGTATTTGTATAGCAAACACTATGAGAATCGCTGCGTTGCATTGAAATGCCCTTGTGAGTATCTATTAGGAACATGTTTAAAGATGGCCACCATATTCCAGACAATTGTGGTATTTGTGATGAGTGCCTTCTCTGTATCTACTACCCCTGTAGAGTTTATTTTAACGAAGTGCAAACAATGGTAGAACATCGTGAGCAAGGGAACATGACTCCCGAAACCCGTCGATGTATTCGTCATTTTTTTAATAAAAACGGACTGTGTTTAATCCTACCTTGGAGTGCCCGATGATTTGCTGTTGATCGAGGGGAAATCCTATTTTCAATATATATATATATCTATATTACCTACTGGCGGTCGCCAGTAGGTATATATAGTTAGGATTTTTTCTCTATGGGATTTTTGAAAATTCTATGTCTAATAACTTTGGCGTTTGTGGACGGAATTGGCTGAAATTTTCAGGAAAATGGAACATTTTGTTTCTGAGCAGCCCTTGAAAATTTGGGGGGTGTTCGACAAGGGGGGGCTGAGAAAAAAGGGGGGTCCCAAAAAGTGTTTTTAACATTGAGTTTTCCATAGGGCGGTTGGCCTCACTTTTAGCCCGAACGGCTGAATGGATTTGCATGAAACTTGGCAAAATTGTAGGGACTGGTAGCCCGATGTGCCTTTTGTAGGTCTCAATATATGTGCTACAGTGGATTTTGAGAAATTAACGTTTAAAAAAAGATATATATCTGTAACAGCGGACCGGGCAGCGCTCCAGGACGCGTACTTTTCGCGCAACGGAGCTTTGTGAAGCGAAGCTGATTGGTTCCCCGGCGTCTGTCAACATTCCAAACAGTCCGTAGCGGCCGCCATCTTGTCTCTCGGTAGGATCGAGAGACAAGAGGAGGCCAAAGCGAAGGGGCAAATGACCATAAGGGGGAATAGTAGATCCTCGCTGACCCCGTAGGTTTGATGTGGAGGTTTTAAAAGTGCCCCGCGGGGCAAAAAAAAAAAATAATAATAATAATCGAACGGCTGAATGGATTTGCACCAAACTTGGCAAAATTGTAGGGACTGGTAGCCCGATGTGCCTTTGCTAGGTCTCAATATATGTGCTTCAGTGGATTTTGAGAAATTAACGTTCAAAAAAAGATATATATCTGTAACAGCGCACCGCTTCGTGTACTTTTCGCGTTACGGAGCTTTGCGAAGCGAAGCTGATTGGCTCTCCGGTGTCTGTAAACATTCCAAACAGTACGTAGCGGCCGCCATCTTGTCTCTCGGTAGGATCGAGAGACAAGAGGAGGCCAAAGCGAAGGGGCAAATGACCATAAGGGGGCATAGTAGATCCTCGCTGACCTCCTAAGTTTGATGTGGAGGTTTTAAAAGGGCCCCGCGGGGCAAAAAAAAAAAAATAATAATAATCGAACGGCTGAATGGATTTGCACGAAACTTGGTAAAATATTAGGGACTGGTAGCCCGATGTGCCTTTGCTAGGTCTCAATATATGTGCTTCAGTGCATTTTGAGAAATTAACGTTCAAAAACAAGATATATATCTGTAACAGCGCTCCGCTTCGCGGAGATAAAATTATATCTGTATTACCTAGCTGTTGCTAACACCAGTTAGCGACGGCTAGTAGGAGATAGCGACCATCTTGGGCCCCACTTTGCATGTGAGTGATGTTTATCACTAATGACATGCAAAGTGGGCATGCCAAGATGTTAGCGACTGGAAACAGTCGCTAACATCGCTATCTCCTATTATCAACTTTTGGAAATATTCGAGATAAGCGCGAATATCTCCAAAAAGTAACAGCTGCCCTGAGCAGTTCTTAGCCATGTTATCCAATGGGAGGTGGATAACATGGCTAAGAGCATTAGCTCGGTAATGCATGAATATCGCGGAGTTTTCAGCGATATTAATGCATTGCGGTCGTTTTTTATCGTATTTGCGATAAACCTTGATAATAGCAAGGTTTATCTGCGATAATTTCTGACGGTAAAAAAATCTTTGCAATGCATCGTTAGGGATAAATATCGTTTAACTTTGGTAATATGCCCCAACGTCTGTTAACGTTCGATTCGAAGGAAATCAGGAAGTGTTGAAAAACATTGTCTGCGCCATCTTGTCTTTTTTCAAATGCCACACTTTTGTCGTGCACGGCAGCCATTTTAGATGCCTTGACCAGACCCACTCTGTGCACGCTGTCGATCCTTAGCATGGCTCCCCACCCTCGCAAGCATCTCACCCAGGCAGTGGTCACCCCCGCTGTCTGTGTTATGCATGGGTAATAAACCTCCCCCCATCTGCGCTGCTCTTCCCTGAGAATCACACCCTGTGCCCGCCCGACACCTCCCTTTCGCCCTATTCACTACCGCACCCTCTGACACTCCTTTTCCTCTGTGTCCGATTGTCCAGGCCGGTCCTAGGCTATCAGCTAGCCCTGCAGATGTAGTTTATGGCCACAGCTGTAAAGAATCACCCCTCTTCAAAGGAGTTATAGTAGATCAAGGTCCACACTCGATGAGATCCGTCACAGCAGAAGCGTTGCTATTATCTGAAAACCATCCTGTATTGTGATTGGGGAGGGGACCGAGCGTGAAGCGGAAGATTCCAGGGATGACTCTTTGTACATCAAAGTTTTTACAATTATGTGTCACATTAAAAATATATAGCACTCCGACAAAGTAGTAAGATTATAAAACTTTAATAATTTATAAATATATACAAGAAAACAAAAATAGTAATAACATATAAACATTTTTAGGGAAAAACAACGAAGTAGCGGTCGGCTGTGCGAATAGTCCCAACGCAGCACAACGTCCAGATTTCCGGCGTGGGGCGTCGCGGGGGGTGGGTCATCAGTAGCAAACTGTTGTGCGAATAGTTCCAAGGCAGCAGAACGCGCCGAAATCTAGATGACACGAAAGTGATGTCTAGTAAGTTGCCACCCAGCAAATAACGGCGTGGGGCGTCGCGGGGGGTGGGTCATCAGTAGCAAACTGTTGTGCGAATAGTTCCAAGGCAGCAGAACGATGGCACCAAGGTGATGTCCAGTAAGTTGCCGCACTGGTTTTGGTATCCTACAATGCTGCTCCGAATAACGGCGTGGGGCACCCCGGGGGAGGCGGCGTGAACGGGCCTCTCCAGGTGGAGTCTCATCTGTTGTAGTGGGGCGCCCCTTTACCGTTTCAGTTGCCATTTCGTCCGTTTTTGGTCCACTGTGTCAAAAGCCGCAATTCAGCTGAGTTGCGCCCACTCTTGCGGTGCAGCGATAGGCGGCTGTCACAGGACTCTCAAAATGGCGGCAGGCTCTTTCCTTTTTGGGCCTGGTGCACTGAAATGGCCCTGGGACACCTTGGAAATCGGACGCTTGTCTGCTAGGTCTTGGACCCCATTCTCGAAAGCGTCCCCTCCGCCTTGAGAATTCATCAAAAGTTTTGGGGGCCCCGACTCCTGCAGGCTTCTGGTGGGGAGCGGCTGCCATGATTGCTCGCGGAATGACCACGACGGAGCTACGAGATGGTGGTGCTCTCATGCTGACGCCAGTTTAGTCTGAAACATCCAGAAACAAGGTGGGGCTTTCATCGTTTGGGGAAAAAAAAAAGTTTTCATCCAATGAAAAGTGTTGTTTTTAGGTCATATGATCAAGCCTTCCATCATTAGGAAACCAAAAGTAAACTGAACCAATGAAAAGTTTTATAAACAAGTCACATGACCTGTTATGCGGCATAGGGTATAAAATGCGGAGAAAATACGTTGGCACGTCAGGCGGCGTCAGTAGCGGACCGATGTGCGAATAGGCCGAAGGCAATACAACGCGTCAAGATCCGGATGGCACCGAGGTGGTGTCCAGCAAGTTGCAGCACTGGTGTGGCCATCCTACAATGCTGAAAGTCGGCGTGGGGCGCCCCGTTGGCCTGTGAGTTTGCGTCAGTAGCGGACCGATGTGCGAATAGGCCGAAGGCAGCACAACGCGCCAAGATCCGGATGGCACCGAGGTGGTGTCTAGTAAGTTGCCGCACTGGTGTGGCCATCCTACAATGTTGAAAGTCGGCGTGGGGCGCCCCGTTGGCCTGTGAGATGGCGTCAGTAGCGGACCGATGTGCGAATGGGGCCAAAGGCAGCGCAACAATATTTTCTGACTGACACCACAAGGCGCTGAGATGCCAAGATCCGGATGGCACCGAGGTGGTGTCTAGCAAGTTGTGGCACTGGTGTGGCCATCCTACAATGGTAAAAGTCGGCGTGGGGCGCCCTGTTGGCCTGTGAGATGGTGTCAGTAGCGGACTGATGTGCGAATGGGGCCAAAGGCAGCGCAACAATATTTTCTACACTATTTTCGGAGTAGAAGACACTACAAGGCGCTGAGATGCCAAGATCCGGATGGCACCGAGGTGATGTCTAAGTTGCGGACTGATGTGCGAATGGGGCCAAAGGCAGCGTAACAATATTTTTTGTATGGAAGATACCACTAGGCGTTGAGATGCCAAGATTCGGATGGCACCGAGGTGATGTCTAGCAAGTTGCTGTACTGGTGTGGTCATCCTACAATGCTGAAACTCGGCGTGGGTCGCCCCATTAGCCTGTGAGATGGCGTCAGTAGCGGACCGATGTGCGAATAGGCCGAAGGCAGCACAACGCGCCAAGATCCGGATGTCACCGTGGTGGTTTCATAGTTGAGAGGCACTTCATCTGCAGTGGGGCGCCGAGATCCGGATGGCACCGAGGTGATGTCTAGCAAGTTGCTGTACTGGTGTGGTCATTCTACAATGCTGAAAGTCGGCGTGGGGCGCCCCATTAGCCTGTGAGATGGCGTCAGTAGCGGACCGATGTGCGAATAGGCCGAAGGCAGCACAACGCGCCAAGATCCGGATGTCACCGTGGTGGTTTCATAGTTGAGAGGCACTTCATCTGCAGTGGGGCGCCGAGATCCGGATGGCACCGAGGTGATGTCTAAGTTGCGGACTGATGTGCGAATGGGGCCAAAGGCAGCGTAACAATATTTTTTGTATGGAAGATACCACTAGGCGTTGAGATGCCAAGATTCGGATGGCACCGAGGTGATGTCTAGCAAGTTGCTGTACTGGTGTGGTCATCCTACAATGCTGAAACTCGGCGTGGGTCGCCCCATTAGCCTGTGAGATGGCGTCAGTAGCGGACCGATGTGCGAATAGGCCGAAGGCAGCACAACGCGCCAAGATCCGGATGTCACCGTGGTGGTTTCATAGTTGAGAGGCACTTCATCTGCAGTGGGGCGCCGAGATCCGGATGGCACCGAGGTGATGTCTAGCAAGTTGCTGTACTGGTGTGGTCATTCTACAATGCTGAAAGTCGGCGTGGGGCGCCCCATTAGCCTGTGAGATGGCGTCAGTAGCGGACCGATGTGCGAATAGGCCGAAGGCAGCACAACGCGCCAAGATCCGGATGTCACCGTGGTGGTTTCATAGTTGAGAGGCACTTCATCTGCAGTGGGGCGCCGAGATCCGGATGGCACCGAGGTGATGTCTAAGTTGCGGACTGATGTGCGAATGGGGCCAAAGGCAGCGTAACAATATTTTTTGTATGGAAGATACCACTAGGCGTTGAGATGCCAAGATTCGGATGGCACCGAGGTGATGTCTAGCAAGTTGCTGTACTGGTGTGGTCATCCTACAATGCTGAAACTCGGCGTGGGTCGCCCCATTAGCCTGTGAGATGGCGTCAGTAGCGGACCGATGTGCGAATAGGCCGAAGGCAGCACAACGCGCCAAGATCCGGATGTCACCGTGGTGGTTTCATAGTTGAGAGGCACTTCATCTGCAGTGGGGCGCCGAGATCCGGATGGCACCGAGGTGATGTCTAGCAAGTTGCTGTACTGGTGTGGTCATTCTACAATGCTGAAAGTCGGCGTGGGGCGCCCCATTAGCCTGTGAGATGGCGTCAGTAGCGGACTGATGTGCGAATGGGGCCAAAGGCAGCGCAACAATATTTTCTGAAGAGAAGACACCAAAAGGTGCTGACATTCCAAGATCCGGATGGCACCGAGGTGGTGTCTAGCAAGCTATGCAGTTGAGTTGTGTGCGCACTTGCGGAGAATAGGTCGAAGGCAGCATAACAATGTTTTCTGAATAGAAGACACCACAAGGCGTTGAGATTCGGTTACCACCGAGGTGATGTCTAGCAAGTTGCCGCACTGGTGTGGCCATCCTACAATACTGCTCCGAATAACGGCGTGGGGTGCCCGAAGGGGGGGGGAGCCGGCGTGAATGGGCCTTCCTAGGTGGAGGCTCGTCTGCTGTAGTGGGGCGCCCCTTTACCGTTTCAGTTGCCATTCAGCTGAGTTTTGGCTGCTCTTGATGCTACAGCGACAGGCGGCTGCAAGAGGACTCTCAAAATGGCGGCCTGTTCTTTGGATTTGGGCCTGGTCCACTAAAATGGCCCTGGGACACCTTAGAACTCGGACGCTCGATTTTTTTTTCCTTTCCTGTACATGCAAAAAAAGGTAAATGCCCGGTACGTTACACGCTTCATCTGCCACGATGAACTCTCCAGAGGAACCGTAAAAAAATATAGTTGTGGTAACTATAACATGCATCGTCATATGGAGAGGTGGCACCAATTAATTATAGTGCTGCATAAAAGAGAGATTTGGAGGAGAACCCCTGACCTGCTAGTACATTCATCAAAGAAGTGGCACTGAGAGCTTCAGAGGCAAGGGAAACGGTCCCAAATATTTAGAAGAACTTTGGAAAGATTAAAATGACATGTTTAGATTGTGGCAAATTAATTTCATGTGGACAGATGAGTGTTACTCTAATAAATACAGCATATGAACATCATCATAGTCGATGGTTGGTAGAGACATTTTGACTATATCCTGGACCTGCCCGTCCTCGCCCAAAATGGCGCCGGAATAAATGGGACTCGTAACTCCTTGTTGTGTACTGGTTGCAGAACCTTGAAATCACGAGATACGTATGCAGTTTTGAAGCACATGGCGGGCGGGGACGAGAATTGATTGAATATTTCGACATCCCTATTGATATTAAGTTCTGATGTGTTATTGATTACTGTACTGTTGAAAGTTCGAATTAACGTCACCCATGGTACTTGCCCGCAAATGTATATCTAGATAATTTTATTGTAACTGGCCCTGTCGTATTTTAATTATAAAATGTACGTCCACCGATTCCGTAACTGTTAGACACCTTAGTTCTTGCAACCTAATGGCCCGCCCGTTACGTTCCTCTACAGTGTAAATGTCTATTCATCATATACGATTACAGTTTGCTCTGTGGCAGGCCCACGTGGTTATAGGCAAGTATTTGTATAATGAAATTTTCACAATAAAGGTTTTTAAAAGAAAACATGGTAGTAGTATATACATTGGTAAAGTTTTTAATAATAGTGACTGTTTTAGAATCATTAAAAGGCAAGTGAAATAAAGCAGACCAATTACATGAAGGGTAAAAGGTATAATACGAAGGAACGCAGTAAAGATAAATGGTCAAGGGCTGTTGTGTTTTCTATTCCTGCAACATAAAGTGATCGATAAGAATCTCATATTCAGGCGTATCGGCGACTAAGACAGCAGGTCGACCCTCTTTTGCTCAACGGCTCCGTCATGGGACGAAGAAACGCTCTTTTTCTCGAAAAAAGAATATATTTTACTTGCAGGACAGTTGTAAAATTTCCGGGAAAGTACATTAGCCTGGAACATTATAACATATATTTAAGAAAAAATAATGTTCGGAAGTAATGAAAAGCGTAATTTTTAGGTCATATGACCAAGCCTTTCATCATTACAATAAGAAAAGTAAAATGAACCAATGAAAAGTTTTATTAACAAGTCACATGACTTGTTATGCTTACGTTACGCGCTGCGCGCCCCGGATGACTTCCGGATGCGCTAACGCGGCGCGTCATATGACGCATTACGCGACAACGCAGGTACAGAATATAGTCAAAATGTCTCCACCAACCAGCGGTCGGAACACAACCCCTTTCAGCAGGCTAAATAGTTCTGTTAAATGACAACAGAAGGGACAGGCAACAAGAACCATCAGTCAAAGAGGGGAGGGCTAGTTCTTCTCTACCGGGTTACATTGGGGCGCTACCGGAACTGATCGAATTGGTAGTCTACAGTGTTTCTGGATGTTTCAGACTGAAGCTGGGGTTAGCATGAGAGCAGCACCATTTTGTAGCTCCGTCGTGGTCATTCCGCAACCAATCATGGCAGCCGTTCTTTATCGTTATTTTGGGCGGGGTGGGTGGCGGAGCCGAGCTGTTTTGCAGCCATCATTGTGTGGAGTTCAGTTCATCTCACTAGTTTTGTATTTGTCATGAGGGGTTGTTCCTAATGTTTCTATTTTAGCGAGGTCAAAAAGAGATCCCATTAGTGGCCTACTGATTTTGCTCGATTCCTTTTCTTTTTTTTTACACGATTTTTCGTTATCTGCAAAGACTAAACAGAGTATTGCGACTCTGTGTTTGTTTGTAAATAGAGAATGAACCAAAGAGAACTAATTCTAAAACAGTAAATACTTGGATAACAATCAATCAAATGGAGAGAGAAGCAGGCACGACGGATTACAATGGGGGCAAAGGCCTGCGTTAACTACCTTTCACTATCTGCAAAGAGAGAGTACTCCTAATAGAAATGAGGGGGGGTGGGGGGCACCATTCAAAGCAGATCAGTGTGCATAAACGCGAAAATGTTTTCACTTACCACGTACTTGACATTCGACAGCTTATGATATTTGCTATTAAAAAACCATTGAAATTCACTGAAAAAACCATAGGTTATAGACCATATATAGTTAGGAATTAGCATTTACAAAACCTTGAAAATTCACTGAAAAAACCATAGGTTATAGACCAGATATAGTTAGGAATTAGCATTTAAAAAACCTTATTTTACTCACACAAAACCATTGAAATTCCATATATAGTTAGTTGCACTAACTATATATCGCGCACCCGCAATCCACTGCTGATCATGTCACATATTACATCATTCATGACATGGTCAGTGATATCACTGATGACATCTCAAATGACATCATTCTTGTGCTAATACGATAAACCTCTTCAGACTCTAATATAACCTTAGATACACTCAGTGTATACAGACACTCAAACACTGCCACTCATCCATGGAGTTACTCACACACCCAGTCAGTCATGCAAAGAAACAATCTCACCTCCATTTCTTCAACTATACAGTTAAACACACCTTACTTATTGAAACATATACTAACACATATTTACTCTCTTATACAATCCCTGATACAAGTTCACAATGATCGATACAACCACTCACTCATTCAGTGGCTCTCATGCACAGTTATTTATATATGCCAACTCTCACATGTACTGTGTTTTACATATGTACTTACTATGACATGTAGCATTGAGATATCCATTCACTCATGCACACAGTCAACTGCCTATGTATTCCACATGCACTCTTGAACTCATACACCTAGTGAATAAACTGCTCACACATCTATGCATAGAGTCACACACCTTCCAGCCACCCCCACACAAACTCAATCTCCCATATAAATACTTGGGCAACCAATTAATAACACATATAGCCTCTCGTATAGCTAATGATCAACACATGCAGCAGTTTACAGAACAACAGACATAATGATGCACAAATTAAGACAGTTTAGTCACTAACCCATGCATTCAGTGAGACACATTTAATCACTCACTCATACAGTCAGTCACGCACCTACTAAATCCTTCATCCAGACACTTATACATCCACTCATTCTTCAATATGTAAGACATATTTTAACTTTACAGAAACATACAGTCACTGGATGTTGTCATCAGTGATGTCATCAGTGATGTCATTTGAGATGTCATCAGTGATGTCATCAGTGATGTCACTGACCATGTCATGAATGATGTAATATGTGACATGATCAGCAGTGGATTGCGGGTGCGCGATATATAGTTAGTGCAACTAACTATATATGGAATTTCAATGGTTTTGTGTGAGTAAAATAAGGTTTTTTAAATGCTAATTCCTAACTATATATGGTCTATAACCTATGGTTTTTTCAGTGAATTTTCAAGGTTTTGTAAATGCTAATTCCTAACTATATATGGTCTATAACCTATGGTTTTTTCAGTGAATATATATATATATATTTATATATATATATATACATATATATATATATATATATAAACATGCCCCACCATATCGTCACCAAAGGACTGGACCCCTTTAGCTTAGTTCTGATCCCAATACTGATTAACTCAATCTACACAACCACCTTCTCTGCAAGCAGGCCACAATACTACCCTTCTTAAAGAAACCCTCAGCAGACCCAAAGACACTGGCCAATTACCATACAAACTCCATGATGTCCTACCCTGCAAATATCCTAGAGAAGATCATTAACAAGCGACTACCCAACCACTTTAACAACAAACACCTAGTCACACAAACCCTATCCTCATTAGGCCAAACTACAGCTCCGAGTCTGACCGCATCGTCAAATTCAACATTTGACTGCTCATGGACAGGGGAGACAATGCAGACATAATCCTACTTGACCTATCCACTACCCTTGATAGAGTCTCTCACCCCATCCTTGTCCGACGTCTCCACAAGCTGGCATACAAGGACCTACTCTGTCTGGATCCACTCCTTCCTCACACCCTACACCCAGACCATCAGCCTGGCTCCCTACACCTTTCCTACCACCACAATCATTTGCAGGGTACCACAAAGATCATCTCCCAGCCCTACAGTTTTCAATCCCTACATGGCCCTGTGTGCAAACTTAGAATCAACATCATCTCCTACTTTGACGAAACTCAGCTCATCCTCTCCCTCTCCAACGTAACTCCTAGCTCCCAGGCCAACTTCTCCACCTGCATGTCCCAAGTAATTATACTGATGAAGACCAACTGTCTAAAACTCAACATAGATGAAACAGAAGTGGTACTCCCGGCAGAGACATCAAACTATGGAACTCCACCTGGTGGCCAGTGAACTACTGCTCCACACCAAACCTTTCTCCTTATGCCAAGAACCGTAGAATAGTCGTTGATAACCAGCCAGGTCAAGGCTGTCACTGCCTCCTATTTCCACACCCTCAAAATCCTCAAGAAAATGTCTACTTGACTCCCGATCAACACCTGCAGTACCATCACCCAAGCCCTCCTCACCACCAAGCAGGACTGCGTCAGCATATGATACAACTGTATCACCTCTAAGCTGGCCAGTAGATTTCAGATCATCAAAAATGCAACAGCCAAACTCACATTCAGGCTTCTAATCTGCACATCACCCTGCACCTCAAAGATCTTTGCATGCTCCCCAGTCACAGACAAGCTTCTGGGATATGCTTACAAAGCCTTAAACAATCTAGACGCTGCCTACCTCAACAGCTGCATCAACTTCCACACGACTGGTTGTGTGTAAATTCATGGAAAAAAACACTGAGAAACCCCATTGGAGGAAACCAAATCATGGAAAACCAATGTTAATTAAAGATAATGTTAAGGAAAAATCCAAACTTACATTAAACTTCGTTGGTGTTTAAGACTAGTGTAGTGTTTTTGGTTTCGGAGTTGGGTAATGTTGAGGGTGATGGGAGGTGTGTAGGGGTTAGGAAAATTGGAGTTAAGGCATAGAAAGGGGTTTTTAGGGTTCAGGATGGTTGGAGTGTAGGGGTGGTAAGTGGTTTTTAGGGTTCACGGATCAGTGATGTTGAAGTGTATGCAGTGTTTTTAAGTTCCAGGGATGGGTGGAGTGTAAGGGTGTTGAGGATTTTTAGGGTTTATGGATGGGCAGAGTTTTGGGCCGGTGAGGGGTATGGGAGGAGTGGGATTTAGGCATAGAAAGGGTTTTTTAGGGTTTAGGAATGTCTTAGGGCAGTGAGTAATTTTATGGTTCAGGGACACTTGATTTTTGGATAGAAAGGCTTTTAGGCTTCAAGAATAAGTGCTGTTTAGGTGTGGTGAGGAGTTTTGGGCAGAGTTTGATGGTGTTTAGGGGTTAAGAGGGGTCAGCGATGGATGGTGTTTATGGGTGGTGATAAGTCAGAGAATTAAAAGTATCCAAAATAATTGTTTGACAATGTAAAATATATACATATGAAATAATGTCCTTTGAAGTGAAGCACTGAAATAAATATCTCTGACAAAACTCTATCTGAAAGTAAGACATGCAACCATTGAATCTCACATTCAAAATCCAATTTCAACCAAAAAGACCTTCTATGAATTGGTTTCTACGAAAAGGTAAATGGCATTTATTCTGAAAATTCCCATGAAACCGTTTAGATGAAATAGAAATAGTTTCTCAGCAATCGTATTCTATGAAATTGGTTTTCTATTGAATCAGTTACAGCTCTACTAGGCACCTCCAATCGGCCGTACTCATGCTCACAAACATCCCCTGCATAGGTATAGAGTTGTGCTTTATCATACATTGATTCCAAAGCCTTGAACAACCTGCTCCTTCACATAAGAGCCTCCTCTTCAGTTCTTCATTTCCACAAGAAAGTGTAGACTTGGCTCTTTACCTGCCTCCCCAGACAGTCTTTTTAGCCTCTGCCTAGCAGTGCTAGGATACCCTCCTGGGTGAGTTGTGCTCTCTACATATAAGCATAATATAACAATAGTAACTACCTATAACTACATCATATTTAGTACATTGGTGAGTATATTATTGCTATTTTTACGTTTGCATTGTCTACCTAATTCTAATTCTAATAGGTATTGTAATAATCTGTTATACTTATCTCGTACCACTGTAGTGGTATGATGATATAGTGGATGCAATATAATTGTCATGTCATATAATGCTTACAATAGAGCATGGTACGTGGCTGAGATTATTGTGTAGCTGAACACATAACCATACAACTGATTCCTTGTGTCTCTAACCACTCAGGGACATCCTTCAGGCACAAGAGATATGCTATCTACTATCATGGAAATCTTTGAGGATTTGCAAGAGCATTAGGTGGGCATCAATCAGTGTTTCTAACTGATTCCTTTATGATAATATTTTACTAAAATGTAGACCAGTGGACTTGGGGGATTTCTGGCCAAGTAGTTGATAATCTCAAGCAGCAGGGCACACGTTTTCAATTATTCCAAATCCAAAGTGGAGTTTGCCGAGTCACGTCTTAGGGAAAATCATCGCTCCTCTCTGAGAGGACAATCCATAATTGACATGAGGGATACATTTAGTATTCCTCTCTGTGCCCTCGCTTGGTATTGGCTGTTGTGTATATTAATAAAGCTGCTAAAATAACGTTCACAATGCCTAAATAAAATGTAGTTAGGTGTTGTGAGGCTCTAAAAAATGTGTCGGCGGGGGCAGCCAGTTCACCCACAAATAAATGACTGATCTATCAATCGTTGTTTAAATCTTAATTGCAATTGTACGTGCGCCCATTGTTCTTTTAGTTCTGTTGTTAAATTGGTGGACTTTTTATACCTACAGTTCTGGTGAATACGCCTGATAAATTAAGAAAGATTTGATCACATAAATAGCAATGACCAGTTTAGGAGTTTCTGAATGATAACAATCTATCTGAGTGTACTTGATAGGGTAACTGTCAAAAACAAGAATGCATTTGCTGTTTAATTCATGTTCTGTCTTGTTACTTGCTTCCACAACATCTTTCGTGTAACTGTATGACACACAACTTTCAATCATTTGTGTACCTATGCAAAGGTGGGTATAAGTGGAGACAATGGACCTAATTACAATGTCAGACTGTCATTAATTTGGAGCCGGAACCGTCCGAAAATGAGTTGGTGGTTCTGCGCTCCCTATTAGGATATGACCGCCATGCAGGTGCTTGTAAACTGTGTTTTTCTAGTGTGGCCTGTGCTGTGTTACTAGAAAAACGGCTGTAGCACAAGCTGAGCTAGAAAAAAAGCATTTTGAGTACATCCATGCACTGTGTGCCAGGCACAATGTGGTGTCAGGCAGCATGTGGTGCCCGGCACATGGTGCATGGATGTATGGGGAGGTACTGCATCTGCTACTTTGCCCCAAAGCCGAGTCCCACGGGAGACAGACCCAAAGTCCCATTCTGGCTGCCTATTCACGCTATCAGACTGCAATGAAAAGGCAGTCTGAATTGGCCATCGTAATCCCTACGGCGGTGCCGCCGGATACACCGCCGCTATTGTAGAGAATACGATGCAATCCGACCGACCGCATCTTAATGCTGCAGTCAGACTGCCTTGCTGGATGTCAATCGGTGGACTGGTGTTGGCAGTCCGACCGCTACCCATATGAGGTGGTGGGTAGCCTGATTTGTGAGAGTAAGAGTGTGGATTATTGTTTTAATTTTTTTAAATATCTGCATTAGACATTTTGACATTCTCTCAAGTGGGACGGGTATGCCCAGACATGGGTTCCATGCTCTCCATGCCACTAGAGTCAAGCTATCCTGGCTGATAAAGGCTGAAAGCCTGAAACCAGTCCTAGGATGCTTGTTTCCAGTCCAGGGAAGGCTTAGCCTGGCTGTTCGGACTGGACTGTTCCCATTGGGCGCAGGGTCAAGACTGATTATATGGCTGGGTCCAAAGTGGAAAAGGCATGGTGAGTAAAATAACAATGGATTTAAGCCCAGATCTCTGTACTGGGGTGAAAGTATGACATTGTCCTGTTAAAGATGGCAGGAATCGCTGTTAACAGTTCTTGGCAGCCTTTTTAGTTATCCAAGTGCTCGCCATGTGCTTTCTCCCTCTTCCAGAGCCCTGCACATGCTCAGAAAGGCCTAGCTCATAAAATGCATAGTATTGAACTGTCAGGCTATTCTTACTGATGTGTTCAGTTTAGTCTCCCCTCCCACTTTGTTGAGCAAGCAAATTTAGTATACCCATATTAGTCAATTTGCATGCTTGTATGTGTCAGGACCTCCCCTTGGTTTCATGCTAACTATGTAACCTATGCATATATAAGGCCCCTGTTCTCTGTACTCCTTAGACTGGCTCCTACAGTGGCCTAAGGGTACATTATGACGCAGTCACCCTCATGTGAGGTTAATAAATGCATTGTTTTTATATTACCGCTTCTGTGCCAATTTCTTCTTTGTTGGTATAAGGAACCAGGTGCATCAGTGAACCCCATAGAAGGTTTTTATGTCTTCAAATGGTGCTTGAAATGTGGACCTCATTGTAGAAGCGGCTATCCAAGGTAGTGGTTTTGATGGGAGACAGGAATCTACTGAGGAGGACAGGACAGGAATCTACTAAGGAGGTACCCTGTGCACGGAGATTCTCTATTTCTGCAGCCCAGTATATTTCTGGTCTTTCTTATTTGATCCTCCAAATGTTTGCCACTCCCGACTAAGAACCTTTTTGGCTCGAGTATTCTAAAAACAACTGTTAGGTCATTCAGAACTTGGCAGTGAGAGGTTGGAGATTTGTGCTTGGAAAGGTCATCCACATTTGACTTGTTTTGCTCTGGCCAAAGACTTTGGAACTTAGAAATATATTAATTGCAATTGATGTAGGCAGCTAATGAGGAGATTTTTCTCTAACTTTTGAATAATTCATAACTGCACATATTGTATTAATTGCCACTGCTGTATAATATTGTATATGCTACAATATTCTTGGCTTGCCTGTTCTTAAGTACACTTCGTAGAATGTGTTGCTTTCTTGGAGGTACCAATATGGAAGTAGAACAGAATCAGCCAGCTCCCCTAGAGAGGATACCTAAATAGGTTTAGGTATAAAAAACGTATTTCTTCCTTGGTGACTAAGTACCCCATGGAACTAAATATGTACATAAAAAGGATCCCGGTCTGTGCACTTAGTAATGATATGCAGAGCACTTTTTGAGTGTTCTGACAGCCAAAACTGGCAAATTTGGTGTATTTTGGCTGGATCACTGACATAATATCGAGTGACTGAATATCGACTAGCAAAAATATCGAGGAAAAAATATCTACAGACAAAATATCGAGTTTGTATCTACAAACAGGTAAGTACAAAAATATCGAGTACAAAATATCGTTTACAAAAATATAGTTTTAAAAAATATCGACTTCATTAAAAACAGTGTTAAATTAATAATTAATGAAAGTTATAAAAAAAATTTACACTCATATTTGTTAAAACATATCTATATATAAACATAATATAATTAAATAATATCCAATATTATAACCGTACGATAGCAGAAGTGTAAAAAATACTATTCCCACTCCACAGAGTGCAACTGTAGGGAAAGCGTTGGATAGCGTAGGGTAAAAATTACTATTCCCACTCCAGTGGGTGCAACAGTGAGGAAAGCGTTGGATAGCGTAGGGGTCAAAATTACCATTCCCACTCCAGTGGGTGCAACAGTAGGGAAAGCGTTGGATAGCGTAGAGGTAAAAATTACTATTCCCACTCCAGTGGGTGCAACAGTAGGGAAAGCATTGGATAGCGTAGAGGTAAAAATTACTATTCCCACTCCAGTGGGTGCAACAGTAGGGAAAGCGTTGGATAGCGTAGGGGTAAAAATTACTATTCCAACTCCAGTGAGTGCAACAGTAGGTAAAACGTTGGATAGCGTAGAGGTAAAAATTACTATTACCACTCCAGAGAGTGCAACAGTAGGGAAATTAAATACTTCATCTATTATTTCAATAAATATAAATTAATATCTATCATAAATTAATTAAAAGTAATTACAAATTTAAAATTATATAATAATTAATCAATAAAAATTACAAATTTAATTTAATTATTACAATTATTTAACTAGTAATACAAATTAATTACAAATTAACAATTATTAATTTAACATTTAAAAATTAATTTACAATAATTTCAATTTAAATACAATTAAATAAATTGATTTATTTAATTAATTATAAATAAATAACTTCCCATCCTATTCCCCTATAAACCCACAACCCACTCCAGAAAATAAATTAAAAAATTAACATAATTAGCAATTAATCAATTAAATAAAATTATTTATCAATTCTAATTTAATTAATTAGCCATAAAAAATGAATTAACAATTAATTATAAACAATACCAATAAATATGTTAGCATATTTAATTAATTATAAAGAAATTACTTCCCACCCAATTCCCCTATAAACCCACAACCTGCTACAGAAAATAAATTAGTAAAATTAACATAATTAGCAATTAATCAATTAATTTTCATTAATTGCCAATTAAATGTTAATTACCAAATATAAATTAATTAACAAATAATTAAAAAGGAATAACAATAAATGAATTTACATATTTAATTAATTATAATTAAATTACTTCCCACCCTATTCCCCTATAAACCCACAACCCGCTACAGAATTAAATTACGCAAAAATTAAAAAATAAATATTTCATTATTTAAACTTATTTATAACATAAATACACACTTTTAGCACATATAATACCATAAAAAACACTATAAATAATTCAATATTATTAAAAATTCGATAATTTTATAACCTATATTATATACTTCGATATTTTAACTGTCTATATTTTTAACATTCGATATTACATTACTTACCTTAAAAACGATATTTTTGATGTCTATATTCTGTCCAGTCGATATTTTGTCCATTCGATATTTAAAACTCGATATTATGTCCAGTCGATATTTTGTAGTCGATATTTTGACTGTTCACCATTTTGGCTTCTTGAACATGGAACAGTCTTTGGGCTGTTTTTTGTGCAGTCTTTTCGACTACTTTTGAGAGCTTTTCTTGTAAATATGACTTTACAATTAGTATTTACAAATGGTTTGGTTTAAGTACAATCTGTGGGCTTGTCTTTTGTTTCTGTCCTAAATGTTGATTTTTGGGTTAATTGTGTGTTTAAATATCTATGTGGTTTGTGGTTTGAAACTGGTGGTACATGTGTGAGTAAGTAGCGATTGCGTTCTTTGTGTAAGAATGGCTAGCCTTAAGCGCACTGTATTGTGTGTTCTGAGTGTATGACCCCCTTCTGAAAATGTCTATAATTAGCTCAATGTGTTTTTTTTGTCATCATTCTGTTATGCAAAATGTCATTTAATTAATTACATATTAAATAAAAAAATCCAGAAATGAATTATATAACATATGCTAAATGGCTGCAAGCTGCTATTAAAATTTACAAAGTAAGAAACAGTAGAGATGTGCAAATTGCCACAATGCTACAGATAAATTTAGAATTCACATTCAATAGGAATACAATAGGCCTCATTGAAAGGAAGGGAAAAGGCAAAATTGTGTTCTTTGCAATAACTAGGACTAAAATACAAAGTGTTACAACTTTCTCCTTAATTACATTGTATTAGATATTAAAAGGCATTCACATCACTTGAGTGAATTGGTTGTTGCTGAAATAAACACAACATTATCAAAATGATAGATTTTGACTGCCTTGAAATGCCTCAGTTTTTAATTAGACTGTGATGTGCTTACTTTGAGCACCAGAGAAAAAAAAGCAACAGCTGTGTTTAAACTGTCTCACTGAGAAGAAGCTGTCTCACAACAAATGTGGATTAAACTCTGTCAGGACATTACAAATACAGAAAAAGGGTTTTTTTTCCCGAGAAAGAAGCAGAATTCGACGCCTGCTGGTCAGAGCCACAGCTGCATCAATATCACATGGCTATTTCTGGTCCTAAGCCACACAGAAAAACTGCTGAGTTAACTAAATTTTACTAGATTACAGACAGCTTATTTTAAAAGTCACAAAATACAGTTTCATTATTTTGGATAACAGAGAAAAGATTGAAAGTAGGGATTTCCTTTCTTAATGCCTTTTTACATAAGCACATCTGTGGCTGTGACGTTAAATAATAACTGTCCTTTAAAAAGTGGTGCAGACTTTGTTGCTAGCAACTAGGACTTCAGTGAAGGCTGAAGCAGTGGGATGTGAAGTGTGTACCCATGCCATTGTCTTGGGTGAAAGAAGGGGTCACAAATCATAAAGGAGTAATTGTGGATCAAGTTTTTGACGCCCAGCTGAGAGAGTCACAGACCGACCAGAACGGCTAGGAGGCTTTTGCTTGAGGTGACCTCTTTTGAAACAAGGGTTGCTTCAGAGATCCTAGCATCCGGCCTCTGAATCCTGGTCTCAAAGTGAATGAAACGTTTGCACCTTTGTTTGTTGATCAAGAGATACCTGGGCACACTGGATAGAATTTGTGGCCGCAACAAAAGAGCAGTGCGCCAGCAGAGCAATACAGGAATTAGGGAAGAACTTGAGTTCAAGGTACAGGTGATGTGTCTCTGGTGCCTGTTAGATTAAAGTGAAGAAAACTGATACACTGTCTGAGACACTGGACAGGATAGTTGAAAGACTTTTTCTTCTCAAAATGGGCCATGATTCCTGATTTGCGAGCTGTGCAGCTCCACCGTGGGAACAACAAGTGCCTGCCCGTGAGGCTCAAACGGACACAGGGAGAAGAGTCCCCTCTGGCCAGTTGTACAGCGGCTTCAATTTCCCAAGGACTTCTTTTTTTTAGTAATGTACTCCATTAGTCGTCCCATTTTTGAGGAGGAGCAGCCCTTTGCGGCTCCTCGTCCTAATTCCTATGGCCCTGTGTGGTCCATCTGGTCCCTTGGAGCCAGGATTGTTTTAGTATAATATGTCTGACTGTTTAATATTTGCATTAGGTATAATGTTTATTATGCGAGAGAAACATTCTTCTGAGCAAGTGACAAATGTAACTTTACCCTTTCCTTGACTATATTAATTGATATTCTAGCCCCCTCTAAAGGAACACTGGAAAAGTCTATTGAAAATGTTTTTTATGTAGAACTGGACTAGATGGTTCTAGGATTAGCTTTCTGCTTGGGGTTGAAAAATATTGATAGTTCTGTTTGTGATAATAGTCATTACTCTCTCCTACTAGCTGTATGTTAATTATGACCCAATGCTCTGTTCCGTTTGTACTCCTGCGTATACCTGATATATACCGGCTTAATGAAGTGTTTAGAATGAAAAATGCCCACCTAGCAATGGATTAGGATATTGATGAATTTATGAGAATAAATGTGCAAAATATTTTCTCTGCTCCTACTAGATCATAGGAATTTCTTTAGCTCATTCTAAAAGGACTATCTGTTAAAGATTGCAGGAATCACTGTTAGAATGAGCTGAAAGCCATTTTGTTCTTGGCAGCCATTTTAGTTAGCCATGTGTTCGCCATGTGCTTTCTCCCTCTTCCAGAGCCCTGCACATGCTCAGAAAGGCCTAGCTGATAGAATGCACCTGCTCCTAGTATAGAACTGTCAGGCAATTCTTACTGATGTGTTTAGTTTAGTCTCCCCTCCCACTTTGTTTAGCAACCAAATTTTGTATACCCATGTTATTCAATTTGCATGCCTGTATGTGCCAGGCCCTCCCCTTGGCTGTATGCTGACTATGTAACCTATGAATATATTAGTCCCCTGTTCTCTGTACTCCTTAGACTGGCTCCTACAGTGGCCTGAGGGTACCGTATGACGCAGTCTCTCTCATGTAAATTTAATAAATGCATTGTTTTTATATTATAGCTTCTGTGCCAATTTCTTCTGTGTTGGTTTAAAGGACAGGTGTATCAGTGAACCCCTTAGAGGGTTTTTATTTCTTCAGTTCTGCATTCTGTCCATCAATTGTTATTTTTGCATTTGTCACCGAGAGTGGGAGGGGTATGCCCAGACATGGGTCCCGTGCTCTCCATGCCACTCAAATCAAGCTATCCTGGCTGATGATGGCTGAAAGCCTTAAACCGGTCCCAGGATGCTTGTTTCCAGTCCAGGGAGGACCTGGCCTGGCAGTTCGGGCCAGACTGTTCCCATTGGGCGCAGGGTCAAGACTGATTAGCATATGGCTGGGTCCAGACTGGAAAAGGCATGGTGAGCAGAAAAACAATGGATTTAGGCCCAGCTCTCTCTACTGGGGTGAATGTAAGACATTGTTCTGCATTCTGTCCATCAATTGTTCTTTTTGCATTTGACATTCTCTCAAGTGCCAGTTGAGCCGTCGAAGCTTCAAAGGAGTGAGTTGTGATCAGAACATATTGCCTTTTCACTGGTTCAGGTTAGAGAATGTGGATAGAGATATATAGGAGATCCAGCTACCGCAGGCTTCTCTCAAACACTCTGAACATGGTACCTATTTTGAAATTGATTCTACACTCTGCTGCCAGTCAGAGGTGTACTTTTTTGGTCGGAGTGATGTGGCGTCACTCCAACAGTCTTCAGTATGGACTTACTGTGCAGTTGTTTAATGCAAGTGGTGCTTTCTGCATCTTAACTGTCTCTTCTAGAGGAGTAATGGGCGTGCAGAGCAGAGAGTGTGAGAGTAGCGACAAAAAAGAAATTAAATGCCAGTGGAAGAAGAACACAAACATTTTCCCTACCTCCAACAATAGCAGCTGTCTTTGATGTTTATGTGCATGGTGGCTGAAGGAACAAAATACGCCTCTTCCTGATTGTTTATTCTGTGGTCGAATCCTATTTCGATGGAAGTGAATGCAGGCTGAGTAAGGTAGTACTTGACCTGTCAGCTGGATTACATTACTCTAAATATATTTATTGCAGAACGTTAACTAAAGGATGCATCTTACTCCTCACAACAGTTGCAGAGGATTCCCTTCTGCTTGAGCAAGGACAATTGAATAATTCTTATTACATCTTTATAAGCCTCATAGAGATAATACTTCGATTTACTGGCTTTTATATGTATCTTAATTCCAATTAGCATATTTTCTAACATCATACAATGAAGCAGGACGACTCAATTCGTTCAACATTTCATTGGTTATGTAGACATTCTTATCATTGTGAATTTTATGCACTGGCCAATTTGTCTCCTCAAATGGGAATTTTCAAAACACTGAGATAATTATGTTCTTGTCTCGAGGGCACTCAGCTGCATTTAAAGATCAGGCTGCAGTCAGAGCCATCAAGCTCGCGGTCATAATATTGATATGTTTATGACATGAACAGCAACACATAAAAAAAGTAATTGGCTGCAAATATCAAAGTTGTTTAGCTGCTTACAACATTACAGATCATTTCAGTAGCAGTCGCTGGCAAAGGAGTGTTTAATATTAAAATGCCATTATTATACTCTGCTCTTCGGGCACAAAGAATTGAAACAAACACCGATTCACTTGAAAATCTTTGAGAAGTGGCGGTGTAAGATGTGGTCAGGCAGTTATTCAAGATAAATAGGAACATGGATTTGTTGGTGACTATCTTTGGAGAACAGTAACATGTTTAGCCTATTTTAGGGTGACCAGAATTTTAAAGAAAAAAAACGGGACATTTCACAAAAATAGAAGAGAGACTACAATTCTGCTTCATCCAAGCTCACAGAATGGCAGCTCTCTTCAGCAGAGAATTACAGAAGAGGCAGTAAGAACATAAATAAAAGGCAATGTTTAAAGCCAGAAGAATGCCTGTTAACTAAATTGCTTTCTTATAACAGCTGTTATCTATCCCTGCTTTGGAAAACATAAAAAGGCACCTCTCACTGTTTTTACTCAATCTTCTCTAAAAACCGGGACATGAGCTAAATTTCCCGAAATCTGGTGAAAACAGAGGACTGTCCCTGCAAATCTGGAACGCCTGGTCACCCTAGTCTATTTGCACCTACACCATTTACATGCTTTCTTTGACTTGTTTATAGTTCAGTTTTCGGCAGCCATGTTTCTTATGCAAGGATAATATAACATAAGATAGCATATAAAACAGGCAGTCTGCAGGCCGAGCACCTACATAAAGAAGGGAATAGTGAGAAGAAAAAAAGAGAGACTGCATGCTAGTTAGGTTGTGTGGAGATTCTATTGATGACGGTTACTACCGCTGAGCATCTTGAACCTACAGAACAAGCAGTAATTCAACAATAAAAAAATAGCAAAATTGAATAGCAACACAAATACATTCAACAGAACACTGTAAAAGCACACCCTGCATTGCGGCACTTAGTACTAAGGTATTGTATTGTAATTGTATTGTAATTGCATTCACATAGCGCTTATTACCCCTGACGAGGCGTCAAAGCACTTTTTTCGGCGAGTAGCACGCTACTCCAGAACCCATTAAGGATTAATGGTGAATTAGTATAGTGAAATATGAAAAGCAATTTAAGTGGTGGATTTTAGTCAGTTACTTGATTGTGAAAGATAGCGGAGGGATAGAAGAGGGTAAAAAAAGTTTGCATATATATATAGCGCTTGTTACTCCTAATAGGGTGTTGAAGTATCTTCTTGGCAAGTAGCACGCTACTCAGGAACCCATAAGGATTAGTGCTGTATTAGTATAGTGAAATATAAAAGTAATTTGAGTGGTGGATATTAGTCAGTTATTTGGATTGAGAAGGATAGCGGAGGGATAGAAGAGGGGAAAGGTTTTGCATTTATATAGTGCTTGCTACCCCTAATGAGGTGTTAAAGCGCTATTTCGGCGAGTAGCACGCTACTCTAGAACCCATAAAGAATTAGCGGTGAATTAGTATAGTGAAATATGATATTTGAGAAGTGGACATGTTAGTCTGTAGTTTTAATTGAAAAGGATAGTGGAGGGATAAAAGAGTGAAGGATTTAGACTTTTTTTGTTTTTTTTGGCGGTCATAGCAATAGTGGGAGGCTTGGGATAAGTAAAAAGGGATGTGGAGGGGAAGAGTCAGAGGGAAGAGTTTAGAAAGGTTTGTTTTGGAGGATCAGTAAAGTAAAAGAGTTGTCATATGGTGGAAGGAGGGGTAGAGTATGGGAGAATCTAGGAAGGGCTATTTGGGGATAGTATTAGTCATATGAGGTTTGAGATTAATGAGTGAGTGGATGTAGAGTATATATTAATAGAGGTATAGGCTGAGAAATAGGGTAGTGCACTGGAAAGAGTAGTAGAAAGAGGTTTGAGATGAGCCAGAGAGTTGAGGTGGAAGATATATTGAGAGAGGTATAGGGTGAGAAATATGGTAGTGCATTGGATATGCTGAATTAGTAGTAATAAATATATAGATCCATAAGTACATGGAAAGTTTATAGATGCATAAAGGAAGGAAGTATATGGAGATTAAAGATATTAATAGAGGTATAGGTTGAGAAATAGGGTAGTGCATTGAATATGCTTTTTTGGGGGGGGGGGAGAAAGTAATAATATATAGATCCAAATACATGGATGGTATATAGATGCATAAAGGATAAACTTTGGTTTTAAAGTGTTGTACTTAATTATTTATAGGTACATATCTATAGTACACATAAATGCTTATATACAGAGGGATGTGCTGTATGTTTCTGATAAGATTGTCGGTGGATCTTATGTTGGGGGGGTAGATAGTTCTATATGTTGGTTGCTTGAACAGAGAAGGATGTGCCACCCATTGTTTAATCATCAACACCCATGCTTTTCATGAGCACCAGTTAAGGACGCATTCATTGGCGGGGAAATCAAGTGATTTGCCCAGAATCACAGGATGTTGAGTTGACATGGGAGATTTGAACCTGGTTCCCGATCTTTGAAGTCTGCAGCTCTGGCTGTTACGCCACATCCTCTCCAGACTTTCATGGTTAACAGTTATTTCTGTTTTAGGCAGTGCTAACAGGAGAAATAGGCTGGTGCAAGCTGTCTCCTGACGAGAGCCATGGCACAAATTAACCACTTATACCAGCAGACATGGATCCAGAGCTACCTCTTGTTCCCCGAGACCCCAACTTGCTCAAAATGTCCCCCTTCAGTGAACAAGGGACAGGTCATAATCCAAAACAACCAGTCTCAAGCCCTGCAGGGACCGCTACTGTTAGACCTGGCATCCTTGGTGTGGTTTCCCCCTATCTTTTTGCCTCTACCTCCTGTATTTTTGATGCTGTGCTGGATTTCGTTTTTGCTGGTTTAGCTGCTTTGGACACTCTGCCACTGCAGATCTGTGTCAGAGTGTAAGTGCTCCCTGTGTAAAGTGTTACTGTGATTGGATATACATGATTGGCATATTTGTATCACCAAGTAGTCCCTAGTAAAGTGCACTGGGTGTGCCAGGGCTGGTGATGACAAATGCTACTAGTGGGTCTGCAGCACTGATTGTGCCACCCACCTGAGTAGCTATAAAATGGTGTCTCAGGACTGCCACCGCAGTGCCTGTGTGCAGTCTGTGAACTGCCATGTCCTCCTGTTCAGTGTCCCCACTGACCAGGCCTAACCCTTCCCTTTCTGTGCACATTGGTCACCCCAATGGAAGGCCCAAGGTACCCCCTGGGCAGGGCGCAGTGTATGTGAAAGGTAGGGCATGTCCTTGTGCAGGTGACATGCTCTGGTGGTGAATTACAGACATTTTCGTTTTTCATTGCTGTAAGGCTATCTTGCTCCATAGGCTATCATGGGGGATGCTGGCTACAGTGGCTGCCAGAACATATCTTCCCATAGGAACAAGATAGGACATAAAAGTCTGGTATCCCTGAACTCAGAATTTAATAACACATCTTTTAGGAAAGGTTGTTTTTAAATCCTGAGTTTGAGAACAGCACTTTTAGAAAGTAGCTGTTCTCTTGTCTGACCTTTCTGTGTGCCTTGGCATGCTTGTGAATTGACTGTCTGGTTTAAGAGTGACAGGGGCTGGGGAGCCCCCAGGAGGTTGGCTGGGGAGCCCCAAGGAGGCTGGCTGGGTCAGCCCTAGGCTGAATGACTGTATTTGCAACTTGAGTGGTGGGAGGAGATAGCACCTGGGCCTGAATAGGGCTGTGCCTGTCTTCCACAATGCTGGCTCCACCTCCTGCTGGGCGGCTGATGGCCCTGCCCCTCACTCTGAAAGGAAAGGAGAAGCCAGGAAAATAAAGTGCTCAAGGAACACCCAGAACTGGTTCAGACCGGGCTCAGAGCCCTCCTGCACAAAGGGAACAAAGACTTTTAGGGGTATAGGTACGGGACCCCTGACTACCTGAAAAGTAGATCATCCAGGAATCAAGAAGGAACCTCGGCCAAGGAGAAAGCTGAAACTGAAGAAGGAAGACTGTCCTGCTGTTGCTCTGCTGGACTGACCTGCTGTTGCTTTGCTGACAAGGAGAGGGGAAGGACTTTGCTGTGTGCTGTGTCCCCTTGCTTGAAGGAATCTCCAAGGGCCTGAGAGGGAGCTGGCTCCCTGTTATGAAGTCCCAGGAACAAAAGGACTTCACCCCCAGCTTCCCTGAACTCTACTGAGAGAGTTATGTCCTTCCAGGAGTGTGTGGCCCATGTGTGGTACCTCTAGAAGTTGTACCTGTGTTGGGAAGCTGGAATCCAAGCTTTTAAAGACTTTCTGCAAGTTTTGTCGCATCGCTCGCTTGCGGAGCGCATCCCAGACAGTGCGAGGATATTCCCAAGGCTACGAAGGTCGAGATCATCGCAGCACCTGTTGCCGCTGCCAGAGCCATCGCATTCTTCGTTTGCGGGATGCACCAGACCCGTGCGGGAAGATTACCATAGCTGCCATTGTCCTCGCTGGGTGAGATCACCGCACAGCTTGATTGCGGACCGCGTCACGTCGCTGTGAGTGTCATCGCAGTAGCCATCACATCGAGGAGCTGCGCATAGTCACAACTCCAAAGATCATCACATCGTGTTTTTGCAAGAGAAAACTTCCTACGGAACCTACGCACCGGAATCCATACAAGTCCGCCTTCCTCCCCATAAAGACCGGATTCGTCGCAACACGCCCGCTGCTGCAGCGGGGTTGTCGCATCGCCTCCCCGGGGTCTCAGGAGCAACGCATCGCTTGTTTTCCACCGTACCAGCTTCTGCTTTGGAACTTTGTCGCTTTTAGAAAAGTACTGTTGGCAAAACATGACACAACTGGGAACTTTTCACGCAACTGTGGCTTATTTTATCGCAACCTTAAGAATTCTTTTGCAATCATATTCTGGAACTGTGTATGTTGGATTTTTTGTTGTTTTGGTCTTGTGTAGTTTAGATTAAATACCTTTATTTTTCTAAACTGTTGTGGAGTCCTTTTTTGGTGTTTTCACTGTGTTACTGTGAGTGTTGGTACAAATACTTTACACATTGCTTTTGGATAAGCCTGACTACCAAGGGGGTGCCAAGCTACCAAGGGGGTGAGCAAAGGTTATCTAAAGAATGTTTCCTCCTTACCCTGACTAGAAGCAAGGGTCCCTTTTTGGTCAGTGGTACCTACCCCTGCCAACTGGAGACCCCCAGTTCTAACCGCTACAAACACATGTCCATGACAGATCCCCATCTGATGCGACTGCTGCACCTCGGATCTCACCAACCCCCCGGGAAGACCGATAGTTTCAGGCATTGGCTCAATTTTAGAACCACTGTCGAAATTCGCTGATGCCTTTCTGAGACCTTTAGTACAATCTACAAACACCTATCTAAAGGACACAAAGGCTGTTTTACAACTACTGCAAGAAACAACATTTGACCCAAAAACCCAACTCCTGATGTCCCTTGATGTGGAAAGCCTCTACACCAGCCTTCCCCATGATGAAACATTGGTGATTATTGAGGAGGTGCTTTTTTCCACACCATGGAAATATCAAACACCACGAGGATTGGTTCTAGAATGCATTTCTCTGGCTTTGCAAAAAAACGTTTTCCAGTACAAAACCACGATTTACCAACAATGCCATGGGACCAGCATGGGAAGCACTTTTGCTCCGAGCCTGGCTGGACTCTACGTACACCACCTTGAGACCAGCAGGATTCTCCATGATCAGAATCCATACAGGTCGAATATAAAATGCTGGAGGAGGTATATCGATGACGTCCTGGTCATCTGGGAAGGCGATCGCCAATCAGCTGAGAATTTTCGGGAATGGTTGAATAACCAGAATGCCTTCCTGAAATTCACGAGCACCATTTCAGACCAAACATTGGTCTTCCTGGACCTCAACATTTATGCAGATGCAGGGGTGTTAAAAACAACCACTCATTTTAAACCAACCTCTAGAAATTGCCTGCTGAGGTATGACAGCTTTCACCCTCGACACCTACGGGAAAATCTGCCATATGGACAGTTTTTACGCCTAAGGCGCAACTGCACAGATGTGTCCCAATTCAAGAAGCAGGCGAACGACCTAAAAGAAAAACTCAAACAACGAGAATATCCCAACAGAATTATCGACAAAGCAATGAAGAGGGCAAAAAACAATAACAGGGAAGCATTGCTGGAGGAACGAATTAAGGAACCCACAGAAAACAAACGACCGATCTGTGTAACAACATTTAACACAATGTCAAATGAAGTGTCCAAAATTGTAAATAAACATTGGAGAATACTAACAAGTGGCGAGTTAGATCTGGAAAAACCAATGTTTGCACATCGCAGGGGACGCAACCTCAGAGACATATTGGTACACACCAGACCAAAACCAACCACTGTGACCTTACAACCATCTATAGGCGTCCAGGGTCATTTCCCATGCGGAAACTGCAGCAGCTGTCACTTGACAGAAAAAAGCACCAGACTCACCTTTCGCAATGGCTCTACATGGGAGCAAAGGAGATTCACGAATTGCAATTCCAAAAACGTAATTTACCTTATAAAGTGCCCATGTAACCTTGAGTATGTTGGAATGACCACACGAGCCATTAAAACACGAATGAATGAACATAAAAGCAATGTGCGATGTAAAAAAAGCACAACAAAAATGGCAACGCACTTTCTGACCACCCAACACTGCGTCAACGACTTAAAATGGACAGTCATTGAACAATTAGCCTCTGATGTGGGCCTTTTTCAAAAGGAACAACGGTGGGTGTTCCGATTGGGTACCCATCTAAATGGGCTCAACGATGACTTACCCTGGAGTCAACTGTCAGCGTAATATACATAGTAATATGCAAGCGGAGGACCCTTGCTGTGCAATATCTGCTCACTTTAAATGATCGACTTGATCAGGTCAAATAACTTATCAAATGTAAATACCACTCGTGTAAAACCGATAATTATGAGTAGACATATGACTCTTATTTCCTACTGAAATATGTCCATGGCTGTATATCCACTTTATTTCATCCATCGCGCATTAGTAACATTGGTACATAACTAACACACGCGCGCTGAAGACATTCAGTGAGACGCGCGGGTGCAGAATGCGCACGCGCCAGGAACGGACACATCAATTCCTAACACGCGTGCGCATAAGAACAGTGGCAGTCCGGTGCGCAAGCACAGAAACGACCTCCTGTACTTGCAGACGCTGATCCCGTGCTAACGCGCCTATTACATACGAATGCCCTGTATGGTTGAAAAGCGAAATACCCATACATGGAGACACAATCGCTTCCGCTCAATCAGTAAAACGGGGTATAAATAACCATGACCATTGCCTGACTCCACACCAGCGGAGCAGCGTGAGGGGTAAGGCGGCGATCAGAGCGTCCTGACCTTGTGAGTATAATACTGAAGAGCTAGTATCCTACGACCATCTGCACTCTTCTACATAAGTAAGTGTTATAGAATGAATTATAAAAGCTGCATCATTCTTCACTACAGATAGCCATTGGAGCAGCACCCCGACGTTCCCATTTTGCTCATGAAGCCTACAACCAAGCTTCACAAGTATGAATACAACTTACAGTAAATCCTAGGTTTTTATGTGTTTTATGTTGTATGTGTTGTGAGTCCCCCTTTTTTCAACAGGCTTATTAATAAGCAAATGGTGAGGTTCCAGGTGACTGCACCTGCATGAACTACCCGCTACATGGGTAACCATAAGGTGTTATTTTTGTCTTTCTACAGGTCATTGAGCTTGTAGCAGACCGCTGTAGGCACACTTAGCCTATTCCTACAAAAATTCACTTTTCTGTAAATACACATTTTTTTGTAGAAGAAGACGTGAGTAGGGAGGGGAGTTTGTGCCCCTGTCCTGAAGAAGGAGCTTGCCTCCGAAACATGTCGACAACAAAGCACACCAGAGGTCCTGTTCATTAATACAACAGACTTGACCTCGCCCTGCACTTCTTTTAACAGTACCAGCCAGAGTTCAGAATAAAATTGTTTTTCTTTAACACTCTAGTGCCAGGTACTTTTTAACCTTTGTTTCACTACACCCCCTACTCACTTAAAAACATACCCCACACACTGTACACCACACATAGCCAATACTATAAGTGCTCCCGCGTAGCCGTAGGTCGCAGCACGCCGCATCCCGATAGAGGGGTGCGAAGACCCCGATGATGAAGCATGACACCAAGGGGCCTTTTGGTGTGTGAGGGGTATTTTACAAACACTGAGTGCTTCAATACTCATTGATCACTCCTTCGCTTCCCCCCCTTCCCTTTGAATGTTGGATTTCTTTTGTTTACTTAAGTACCAAAGTGGAGCATAAATCCAACGATTAGCTCTACCTCCCTCATATGTTTTTGTTATTGCACCTCGGGTCAAGCCACAACTCTAAGGTCCGCAGAGACTGCAACCTGGTGAACACGAAGGCCACACGAGACAGCAAGACAAAACTCCACATTGCCAAGCAATGGAAGGTCTGTGTCACGCCGATCCAAGTCGAAGGTTCGGTCCTGCTCCTGCCTGCAATCCAGAAGTCGCAGAAGCTGCACCAGAGGTCGGTCCCCGTCCCGACCAAGACCCTCGACAAATCAAAGGAAAAACACAAGAAATACAAGGAGGACTCTCATAGCCTTAGGGCATATGTCAAAATTGATGCTGTCCTGTCAAATATCTGCTTTCAGGAGCTATATTTTGGCAGAGGAATCCATTTGAGATATCTAGTGTTGTTTTGTATTTCTTCTGCACAATGTTATTTATTAAAGGGGCACTATGTGTGTTTTGAACTGCAAATGTTTTTGTGAATGTGTTCAAATGTCTGTAATCCAAAACCAGATGATATGTGTCGTCAGGTTTCATGACTGGAAACAAAGGGTTTAAAACCAGCAGAGGGTTTGTAGTGATGCGGTATGCATTGGCGCCTCCAGTTGTGCTCGTGTGTGTAAAGCAAAGTCATACAATGAACGGTGCTACCGGTAAGGGGATAACCCAAAACCCCAAAAATGGACCGAAGTCCTTGGTACAATTATACAAGTAGTCTGTGCACACGTGATCCTTATTAACAGTATTGATACTGCAAGTATCTTATGTACATAGCAATAACAGTAGTCGGATTGACGTTTTCTTTCCGTGTAGTTTATTTATGTTTCAGGTGCCCAGCCAACATGTGTTTCGTCAGGGCGTCAACCCACGACTTCTTCAGGGCTATAGGATGTATAATGGCAATATGTTACATCAATGCACCATACAGCTGGAAACAACTGCATATGGCAAGCTAATGAACTGTGACTCTAGTGTAAAATTTCACCCATTGTGAAAAATACCCTCAAATCAAAGTTCTTTGGAGGTATCCAGCAGAGCGATAGAATGCATCCCCAGTGATTATTTAAACATTTAGTGTATGCCAACAAGAACTTAGTATTTATATATACATAACATTTCACTATCAATCCTCATATTTCCAAAACTATTTACAATACAGCAGTTCCATTGTGAATCATCAGTGCCTTGATATTGGAATCAACATGCTACTGCATGCTAAGTGCTGGAAGTGGAAGGGACACATTCCCCTAAAAAATCCAAAAGAAAAAGGGGGAGTGGGATGGAGGGGCATGCAGAAGGCCGGAAGAGAGCACTTCTTACCTATTAGACAGATGTCTAGGATGAAAGAGTATCTGTGAGAAGAGAAACATCAAAACCCAATGAGTATATTTGTTGGGTCGCGATACACAAGAGTAAACCAGTAAACCAAGGTGAAGCAGTTGAATAGCAACAGTGCTCACCTCTCTGCCGGTTATACTTCCGTCCCGGCTGTCGCGTAAGTCACTCAGTGGTGAGAGTAATCGGAAGTGGAATGGTAAGTCAGAAAATGAGGAAGGCAAAAAGTTATGTAATTATGTACTAAAATATGTAAACATTTTCAATAAATGTTTTAAGAAAATATATATAATTAAGTAAAATATAATGCAAAGAGTACCATGAAACAAATAACATAATATAATAGTATTTAGAATATACACAAAGTAAAATCTGTAAAAAATGTATGTATAATAAATATGTATGGTTTTTTAAACAATTATACCATATTTGCAAACATATTTAAAAATACTAATATGTGAAAGAATGTTAAAAGAGAATAATACATGTTGTTTATTTTATGAAAAATATAAGAAAGTCAAACTTTTTATATCATGTTATAAATATATATTTATCTTTAAAAAATACAAACATATACATGAAATAAAATATTAAAAACAAAATGTAGAATAGAACATAATACAAATCATAAAATGTGTAATTTGCTGTCCTATAAATAAAGTCAATACTAATGGTGGGGTGGCCCTTCAGAGAGCCCTATTTTCCAAAACCAACTGTTGCAGTCTTTCTGGCTCTTATTATATAGGTGTAAGCGGCAATTGGGTGCCTTATGCAATATGGGCTTGGTGTTTACATTTAGCATGATCTTGTGCTTAAAATCTTTTAGTAAACCCAAACTTTCAACAAACACTTCAGGAAACCCAAACTGAGCATCCTCATCCTCACTGACATTCGCTACTTAAAGGACCTGAGCAGGAGAACTAAGGTTATGTGTGCTACCCAAATCCTTCTAATTGTGCACTTCAATAGGATTTCATTTCACTTCGCCACATAACCCTTGCCAACCGTTTCTCTCCCCTTGAAATTGATAGCCATTATTGTGTGATCAATCCTTTTGCCTTCATGACCACCAGGATCAATATCTGGCAGGAGCAACTCCACATTTTCTATGCCACAAATCAACTACCAATTTTTATCATCAATAAGTGTGTTGGGGAAGCATGAATCAGCCAATACTGGACATGGCTATATGACCACCATCGACTACTACATTTACTTGGCTCTCTTTTTTCTAAAGGAATTATATGTAGAATTGCTTTCTGAACTGTCGCTGGGTTATTAATCACATTATGTACATCCATATTTCTATTGAAATATCGATAGTGGAACTGTTCCTGTAAGAGTGTATCTCAGGGTGGAAATTGGTACATGTGAGGGGATCTTCCTATTGAGGAAGTAGGCCCTCACATACCCATAAGGATGTCATACTTCATCATCAGGCTTTTGCACTCCGCGGGGTCGGTGCTGCAATGCCCAACTGGCCCAGCAAGAGGGCTCTTAGGCAGAGAGCTTTTAATCAAATACCCATGATGTCCAGTGTGGGTGTGTGTGGGATAGGAGAAATGGTGAGTTTAAATACCTAAGGGGTACCAAAAAACGAATTTATTATGGGGTCCCCTTGGTAGGGATAAAAGCAATGGGCCTCATTTATGAGGCTGTGCGTCACTTTTACGCCGCCAGTGCGTCACTTTTTGTGACGCACCAGTGGCGTAAAAAAATGTGCCTTGTTGCGCCATATATAGAAAGTGACGCATCTAGGTAGATGCGTCACTTTGTAAACCCCTGCGCCACATTATACCTGTGCCAGGTATAATGTAAGCAAGGGGGGCGTATTGACGCAAGAAAGGGTCATGGAAGTGACGCAGTGAAATCTATGAGATTTCACTGCGCCAATTCTAGGACTCAAATGCGTCAAAATCCTACGCCTGCCTCACAGCAGGCATAAGACTGATGCAGGCTCTTTCACATGGGGCTTGCCCCATGTGAAAGGACACATTGCTGGAGTTGCGTCACTTTTGTGACACACTCCAGCAATGCGTTATTTTGCGCCTACAGATACGTCAGAAATACTGAGGTATCTGTAACTCCTTGCGATATGATGCGTCATACTGTAAATATTTATAAAGAATGTGCTAACAAGGGAATTTGTTTTATTAGGATCAATCACAAATAGTAGACTTGTGATTTATTCACATCTAATAGTCTATCCACCAAAGTTGCTTTCTGCTCACTATTATTTATGTCTCTCTATTTAAGACAAAGGAACAAAACAGAATACATTTCTACACAGGTAAATTGTTTTATGAAAAAATTAGTTGTATATGTGTATTTTCAAGGGTACAATTCAATATTTAAAATTGATTTTAAAAAGCTTTTCAAATGAACTGGAATTAAATCAATCACTCCATTGATCCATCTGAATACAGGTCCAATCTAATACAAATTATAATCAACGGTTCCTAGGCTACAACAGAAAGAAAAACGTTGTCTGAATTCAAACAAAGTATAAAAGATCTGGACAGTTCAGTCGATGTTTCGGTCTTGTGTTTGTTGATTCCTTAAGACCATCTACAGGACAATCAATAGTTATAAAAGAATGAGACCCCCTGACTGGTTCAAATTGTTATTTAAAAAAAAATTTGTGAGGCTTATTCGCGATGACCTCTCTGATCTCACGTTTCTTTTGAAACATGCGTAAAATAACAATTTGGATGGGAACCGTTGATTATAATTTGTATTAGATTAGTCTACTATCTGTGATTGATCCTAATAAAACAAATTCCCTTGTTGGCACATTCTTTATAATTGATTACTAGCCCGAGCCCGCAAGGGTATATTGGGTAACCCACCGTCACTTACAATACTGTAAATATGACGCATCATTGGTGTCGCAAGGAGGGCGCAATGAAAAGTGACGCATTGCTGTTTTCACGCAGCGATGCGTCACTTTTCATAAATGAGGCCCAATGTGTTAATTGTTAGCTCCTAGTAATGTGGAGAAACAATCCAGCCAAGGGTGTAGATATAGAATAGGAAATGAACATCTATACACTTAGTCAGGGTTGGGAAGATGAGTGCTAGTATCTAATGATTACCAAATTTTACTCACACAGAGTTGTAAGGTGAAAAAGTACTTAATAGGGGGTAAATCAATTGTGGTTGTCCTGTGTTCCAGCCTGAAAGAAAGGAGGTAGATATTCAAATAATAAACATGCCCTGGGTTGCACTCAGGGAGTAAATACCAGTGTTCAGATATCATCTATTAATAAAAACATACCGGGAGCGCAATACAAAGCCTCTGTCATGCATTGTGTCACATCCCAAAGTATGCAGATGATTGACATTGGTAATCGGAAATCGCAAAAGTGTAACAAACAAACATACACATAAAACAAGTAGTGAATCATCCCTTGGTCAATGGTAGGGATATCATCTTACCCTAAAATTGTGAAATTCCTGTCCCATAGGTCATAGCGGATGACTGTGTCAATGCTGCCGCGTTAAATCTGCAGGGGCGAACATTTAAGAAATAGTCATAAAAAAACAGACAGGCATCCAGGTAGAATGGAACGTGCTGCTTGGTTCATATTTTACTTACATTGTCAGCAGTGTGTGAAATATAATCACCTACTCCTTAGTCTGCTAGCCTGGAGAGGAAAGGAGTACCGTTCTGTGATTGCTTAAAGGCATTTATTTTCTGGGTGCTGGCAGGTATGGTGTCTGCCCCTCCTCTGCTTGACTGTCAGGGCATAGCGGGGGTCACGTGAGGGGGAAACGGTAGGAAAAGTGGGTTTCATTGAAGATTTTATCAATGTTGGAACCCTGTACTAGTTTGTGTAGTAGCACCCCTTTGCTTCCTCAAAGGTAAAAACCTTTGTCAAATAGGCTTTTCCATATTTTTTTCATGCTATAATAGGTTCTCCTGCAGGATCAATGACATAATATCATTGAAAACAATATTGATTCACAAAAATGTCACAAAAAACTTTGTTGCCCAATAAATTGCCATCTTATACTCTGGTGATTTTGATTAGTTGATAAACTGATTATCGATCAGCAAATCAATAACGTAGCTGCATGCTGTTTTAGCCTGCTAAGATGCCTAAAAAAGATATTATGGCATTTACCTTCTGAGACATAAAAAACTATTGTGTAGACAATTGCATTATTAAAGTTTAGAATATGGCAAGGAATTAAATCTAGATGTAATTAACTCCCGGATAAAGTGGCTGCAAATTGTTCAGATTGCTGCTGCTAGCTTACTTTGCCATACTCCCCACTGCACCTTTGTTTTCCACATCTCCGCTATCTGCTTTGACTTCCAGTAGAAAACCATATCAAAGTTTAAATCATAATGTTATGTCTATCAAGCCATGCCTCATGGTTGGGCCTGGATGTATTAGGTCCCTAATACGTCCTAATAGCCACAAGTGAGCAATTTGATTGAGCGATTTTAATGGCGGCATACTTTTGAAAGTTAGACTGGCAAGACATGAATGGCAGTCCGTTTCATTTCTGGGGCCTCAATTATGGAATTATCCGCTGCTCGCTCTTCACCCCTGTAACTTCTACGCAACATTTAGGAAGATACTTAAGACTTGGCTCTTCACATTGTTTGATCCTGCACCTCTATTTTTCTGCTGGCTCTTGGAAACCCTGCTTTGGAAGCAATGTCAACATATTAAATTCATAAAAATACTATATAAAAGGAGCAAAACATTTCAAGACTTTCCACATCGAAAACAATAAAGCTTTAAGTCAATGACACTCTGCCAGATTGTCCACAGAAAACCAAAAAAGAACACTTGAAGACAATATACAACTACCCTCACAAGTGAATAAAACATTTAAATGAACATAGTAAAAAAAATTAAAACATTAAAGTACAAATAACTAACCAAACAAAATCTCTATTTTTATATATACTCCAAACTATAGGTCTTTCAGAAAAAATACAATACAATCTACAACCTATGGAACCACCAACAAAATGCAACAATTGAACATCTGGTGGCGCGGCGGTCAGAGGCCTGAATATGCTTGGCAGGGCTGCTGCAGCACCACTGAGCATATTGGGAGTGTCCTGACTGACTCACATTCAATGGCGGCGAGCCCATCATTAAAAGTGCGTTGGTGAGTAAGGGCCCCCCTCAAGGACATGGGATGCATGCAGGAGGCACATGGTGTGCCCCCTTGCCTGCATTCCACCCCTTTCCCGCACGGCATGGACTTTACAGCCATGCCCCACAAGAATGGGCTCTGGAATTCCCATTGCCGTGCCATTTTAATATGCGAAATCAAGAGAGAGAGAGAAGACCAGAAAGCTAGTCCTTATCCCCGGGGTAATATGTGATTTAATCAAAAAGAGACTAGCTCATATTTATTTTAGATTACAAAAAACAAGAAAAAGACTCTGGTATGTTTCGTCATAGAGTTGGAACACCTGGTGAGTGTGTTCAAAAAGCCCTCACCCACCAACCTAGTTGGTGGCATGCTTCATCATCGGGCCCAGCCAGTAGCACCTAGCGTGCCCCGGGTGTGCTTCAACGCCTGATTACAGCAGAGCTGGTATTTTGCTGAGTGTGCAGTGAAGATAGTTAAGAAAGTGATGTTAAAACGGCTTGGCGGGGGTCCCAGTACCCGAGGGTAGAATTAGACTTTAATACCTGGGCCTCCGTCAGTGGTTAAAAAATAAGGCTGGAGGATGTAAGAGGCGAGTTACGACCTCTCACATCCAATGGGTCAACATGTTTCAGCCAGTGCCTTATGTTTATGCTGGCTTTCTTCAGGACCTAGATAAAAGGGGGTGAGTGTAGGTAAGCTAATGGGAGTGTGGTTTAGACTATGTGTCTACACGCCCTAAAGTGTATCTATGTGTGAGAGGGGGGATTCCCTTCTCGAGACCACGCTAGTTTTTGCTCAGTCTGACCTCAAGGTTGGGAGGTGGCAAAGGCTTGACCAGCTTTTCTGGGCAGAGCCTGCTCTGGACCTGTAGTATGCGAAGGAGGCACTACAGGTCCAGAGCAGGCTCTGCCCAGAAAAGCTGGTCAAGCCTTTGCCACCTCCCAACCTTGAGGTCAGACTGAGCAAAAACTAGCGTGGTCTCGAGAAGGGAATCCCCCCTCTCACACATAGATACACTTTAGGGCGTGTAGACACATAGTCTAAACCACACTCCCATTAGCTTACCTACACTCACCCCCTTTTATCTAGGTCCTGAAGAAAGCCAGCATAAACATAAGGCACTGGCTGAAACATGTTGACCCATTGGATGTGAGAGGTCATAACTCGCCTCTTACATCCTCCAGCCTTATTTTTTAACCGCTGACGGAGGCCCAGGTATTAAAGTCTAATTCTACCCTCGGGTACTGGGACCCCCGCCAAGCCGTTTTAACATCACTTTCTTAACTATCTTCACTGCACACTCAGCAAAATACCAGCTCCGCTGTAATCAGGCGTTGAAGCACACCCGGGGCACGCTAGGTGCTACTGGGTGGGCCCGATGATGAAGCATGCCACCAACTAGGTTGGTGGGTGAGGGCTTTTTGAACACACTCACCAGGTGTTCCAACTCTATGACGAAACATACCAGAGTCTTTTTCTTGTTTTTTGTAATCTAAAATAAATATGAGCTAGTCTCTTTTTGATTAAATCACGTGCCATTTTAATAGTCACTGCTGAGGAAATGCCAAAGGACCGTCCACCACACCAGGAGAAAACTCCTAATCTGGTGGGGTGGTCTGACTATGGGTTTGGCAGTCCTGGATGGAGTGCTGGCATGGTGGGCCGCTCCATGACAGCCCTTAGTTACCAGCACACAAACCAGCAAACCTTAACAAATGTTAACACCACTGTAACTTCACAATTTTGAACTAAATATTAAACAACTTATTTTTACATTTCAGTCGAAAACATAGAAATGACATAGAAAAGAAGACTGGTAAATAAAACTAAAATATTTGATAATTATTAAAACTCAGCACATAAACATCCACAAACCACAACATTAAAAATAAAGACGCAATTGAACTAAATAAACACAACAAATAGAAATTCACAATGACACAATGTAATTACAGAAAATATACATAGATAATATAATATAACATTTCCCACACTCAAATAAATACATGAAATAATTAAACCTAGAGTTCTGTAGCTTTAGATCTTCCTCCATGTCAATTTTGTTCAAATACAATCCACCAAAAACATAAAGTAGAGTCCAAAAAAGCTTAAAAATACAAAAATTAAAACGTTCAAGGTAAAGTCATAGAAGTAATATAAAGTCATAAGGAACCATATACAATCTGAAAATCCAGAAACATATACCTACTCCACAAAACCAGCAAAATCAAAGAAAATTTAAAATAATACAATTGTTTTACGAGAAATCAAAATAATTTCCTTAAAAAACACTAAAACCACCGGTCCATGGGGTGACTTCTGCAAACCTGTACAGCTGCATACAAAATCCACCATCACGTTGCACTCAAATAAAAAATAAACATTACAATAAAACTATAGGAAACACAAAAAATAACATGACTATATTTAAACTAAGCGGTACTAAAGGGGGTGGTGATGGACGGAGCATCTGAACCAATCAAACACTCACACCCAGTCAACAGATCTGGGTTTAATCCATCACCGTTCTTTAGCCCACTCTGCCACCCCAGTTCAGACATGGCCATATGCAAGTCAGTCTGACCCTGTGCCTCATGGGAACAGTCCAGCCCGAACTGCCAAGCCATGCCTTCCCTGGACCGGAAACAAGCTTCTTAGGACCGGTTTCTGGCATTTCAGACGTCTCCAGCCAGGCGTGCTTAAATCCAGTGGCAAAGTGAGCAAGGGACTCACGTCTGTGCATACCCTGCCAACTTAAGGCGAACAAAGCGGTACAAAAGGGGGTGGTGATGGACGGAGCATCTGAACCAATCAAACACTCACACTCAGTCAACAGATCTGGGTTTAATCCATCACCGTTCTTTAGCCCACTCTGCCACCCCAGTTCTGACATGGCCATATGCAAATCAGTCTGACCCTGTGCCTCATGGGAACAGTCCAGCCCGTACTGCCACGCCATGCCTTCCCTGGACCGGAAACAAGCTTCCTAGGACCGGTTTCTGGCATTTCAGCCATCTTCAGCCAGGCTTGCTTGAATCCAGTTGCAAAGTGAGCAAGGGACTCACGTCTGAGCATACCCTGCCAACTTATGGCGAACAAAGCAGAACAAAAGGTGGTGGTGATGGACGGAGCATCTGAACCAATCAAACACTCACACCCAGTCAACAGATCTGGGTTTAATCCATCGCCGTTCTTTAGCCCACTCTGACACCCCAGTTCAGACATGGCCATATGCAAGTCAGTCTGACCCTGTGCCTCATGGGAACAGTCCAGCTCGAACTGCCACGCCATGCCTTCCCTGGACCAGAAACAAGCTTCCTAGGACCGGTTGTACAACACAAGACCGCAACCTATGCCAGGATCAAAGATCCAGATAGGACAGCGGTCAGAGCTGTGTCCCAGAATGGCAGCAGTACTGAGAGCGGTGCCGCAGTTGGGATTACAATATCATTTTCCGAAAGGTTTTCATGGCAGGAACACCGCCTTGAAAAGGTTGTCGGAAAAAGATTTGTAGGCCCCATCAGGGGCCCTGTGCGTCATGGACCACTGAAAAGTTGCCCTGGGGGCACAACTAGTGCCCCCACATAGCTCCATGCACCATTTGCATGGCACACGGTGAACAGATGTGCAGGAGGTGTTACCCAGTAGAGGAGGTATGATAGCCCATATGCATTTCAGTGGTCTCCTGACCACCGCAATAACGTTCGATGGCCTGATCATCTGGCATCATATTGATGCCCTAAATATAGAACAATATAAAAGTTGTAGAAAGTGGCATTTGCTGTCCTGTAAGAAAAAGTTGAAACTAAGGATGTGTAAAGAATGCAATACTAAATATTTTACAAGTAATACATACACTGTAAAATACCATATTAAAATAAAAATGTTTTACACTAAAGTGTTTACATTTAGTACGGACACGTCTATTGAAACCATTTTGGTGGTTAAGTTGTAAACCAATTACTATTCCCACTCTAAACCATTTAGTGGAAGGTGTTGGACACTAAAGTATTCACATTTACTGTTCCCACTCCAACCTAAGAAGATGTTGGCCATTAAAGTTTTCACAGTTACTATTCTTACTTCAATGTAAGCAATTTAGGAGTGACAACAACTGTTGCCACTCCAACTTAAGCCATTTAAGGGAAAGTTTTGGACACCAAAGTGGTCACGTTTATTATTACCAATTCAAACAAAGACATTAGGGCAATAGATTGGATACTAAGGTAGTCCCATTTACTATTCTCACCCCAAACTAAGCCGTCTTGGTAAAGGTGTTGGACACTAAAGGGTTGATATTTTCTATTCCCACTCAACCGTAGCCATTTAGGGGAAAGTGTTGGACACTAAACTGTTCAGATGTACTATTCCTCTAATTTACACCACTTTGGGAAAGGTTTTGGATAGCAGAGTAGACACATTTGATGCTTCTACTCCAATCTCAGTTATTTAGGGGAATGTTTTGTACATTAAGGGGTAACATGTACAATTCCCACTCAAATCTAAGACATTTAGGAGCAAGGTTTGGATACTAATGTGCTCATACTTACTATTCCAACACCAATCTAAGCTATTTAGGGGAAGGTATAGGACAATAAGGTGGTTACTTAACCTATTCCCAGTCAATTTAAATACATTTTTTGGATGGTGTTTAAAACTGAAGATTGCACAATATTTTTTTTAAACTCCAATAAAAATAAAACCATATATGGTATATTATCTACATATTCTTTTCAATATTCATTGCAATATAAATATCTTTTATATTAATAAATTAAAATACATTATTAATAAATTATGTAATAACATAAAAAGAACAATATTAGTTATGAATTATAATTACAATATAATTTTATTTCTCCACACATTTTAAAAAGACAAAATATCACATTAAAAACAAAACAAATCACTAAATATACAACAAACAGAACCAACATAATATAAAAAAATAAAATTATATAAAAGTATGAAAATTAAAATAACAGTATACTTACATACAAAAAATATATTTTATATAATTTCTTGTTTCTGCAAGACACCTAAAATAAACTTAATCAAGTAAGCATATAATTATTTACAATTAAATTAAAAACTCTATAATTAAAATGTAATAGATAATGAAGAAGCTACAATTTATTAAATATTATAATTATAAAATTTTGTTGTCCATACCTATTAAAACATTTAAATAATAATGTATGTAATATTTATTTGTTTTCTAAAATTATATTAAATGTTGAAATAAGTAAGAATTAAATAATAAATATTTTGAATAATAAAATAAATAAATACAATTTAAATAAACCACAAATAATAATATTAAACCAAAATGTATATTAACCCCTTGCGTGCTGCTTTCGGCTGTTGGCCGACAGGAGCTCTATCTCGCTAGTGCTGCCGTCGTCCAATGGCCGACGCGGCCCCACCCATTTTGCGGAAGTGCCGCACTGCCGCAAAATCGGGGCCGCTGCAAAGGGGTTAAAAAAATCACACGATGAAATACCCTTTATCAAGAAATATTACTTGAAATTAAACATTATGAGGCTTATTACAATGTTGCCTCTGACCTACAACATCTTGGAATCGGGACAGACCGAACTCCGCATACTCACCTTTCTCTTTGGGAACTTGTGTCACGGCGGTAAACACGCCATATTACATGGTTCCTATGGAGAAACGGGTGTAAAACTCTGCATCCTGTAGCAGGCACCCTATGATACCTGCCACACAGTGCAAGGGGATACTCCCTTGACCACCAAGCGTATACCGCAGAGGCAAGGTGACCCTGCTACGGGCCCCCAAATTCACTTTCCAACAGCTTTACCGTGTCAAAATGGCCAGCACAAAAAGGCTGTGGGAAACTGACATCGTAATCCCGATGGCGGAAACGGTATCCATAGGGGATTATGTTGCGATCCGACTGGCTGGAAGACTCCAAGAGCCTGTTGGAGCCGGGTTAATCTGACAAGCCAGTTTACGTTCTGACCACCAACATCTCAATCAGGCGGTCAGACCGCAAACCAGCTGTGTCAGTCGGAAAGCCTCCGACCGGGGTCATCAAACTTCTGACTAGCGATCGGAGGCTTAGTGACTGACATCTTAATTAGCCCCCAATATATTGTCCGCATACATTTAAAAAAAACTAAATATGTTATAATAAAACATATGTATCAAATTTATCAGGGAAATATTAAAAGATAAGAAACATCAATATTAAAAAACAAAAAAATATAAATATTATTGAAAATAAGTTACTTCAAATATTAAAACAACTATTTTCTCTTAAAAACTAAATCAAAATAAAATTACAAATTCAATTAATAATAAATCAAACTATGCACTCTTACAACAAATTAAACATAAAATGTAATACAACATATTTTGAAAATCTCCCCATCTTTTTCCACTTCAAACCTGATATCCTGCTACTATACACCATGAAACGCATATAAAACAAAAAATTACTCTAAACAGTAATATAAAAAAAATAATATTTACAAATTACATTAAATAAATGAGGAATAAATAATTAACACAAACATGTGCATACATTTCTAACTATATACTACAACACCTTAAAAGGATCACAAAAATAATATCCTATACTACTTCAGCATGTCAAAGGTATCAACTAGGGCCTTGCAGGCAGCTGGCTGAGCTTACTGGAGACCGGTATGAGTTGCATCACCATTCTGACACATCATACTGCATTCACTACTGCATTTGTTCACTACATTCAAGATTATCATCAGCATCTGTATGTTGGGAATGCATCATGCAGCGATTATATCAGTGCTGTTGCTGGCGATCATGTGAGAAGTATCCAGCAGCATGCTGAAGTAGTATAGAATATCATCTTTGTGATTCTTTTAAATTTTTATTAAAGTTTCTAAAAATGATTTCAATACTTTACCAAGTTTTATTTCTTCAACAACTAGGCAGGTTGGACAACACAGTGTAGACATAGCAGGGGCCAGCTCCCAACTGGCCCTCTGATTAGGATGCATAACATTGCCAACATTCTATCCAGATGACATTGGACAGTCCATGAATGTTAAAAGAATTATATTGTAACAGTGTACTTGATATATTGGAATTTGAACACTATCACATTCCTGTGAGCCGGGTTGATTCTCATGTAGGGCATATTTAATTGTCTGGATGGTCTGCTTTTGTCATGAACTCATAGAGAAGACAGTAGTGTAATCCAGGTATATATATATATTCCAGCTGAACTCAAGAACCACCAACTCTACAGCAGCCAACTGCATCCCCAACTAATGTGTAGAGGGGATGCAATGGAAGTAATGACATCAGTAGAACATGGAATCTTGAAGTTGGAATCTGAGAAGTTACAGTAAGAGAAATAAGCTGCTTGGAAGACACGGAGTGCTTGGTAACCCAATAAAAGTGATATGGGAGAACTCAGAGTATTCTGAGAGGTACGCAGTGAACTGCAAATTGTAGAAGGATTCTTAGTTGGAGAGGAAAGGATAATTCCTACGTCTACTTTCAGAAAACAATTTTCCTTGTGTCATGAGGGGAACTCTAGGTGTAGAAAAAACGTAATCAATGATGAAAAGTTTATATTGGTGGTCAGATATTGATAATGAGGTAGAAAGGGAATCCAGAGAATGCCATGTATGCATGCCAGCTGGTAAATCCTTGAAGACAATGAGACCTCTTATGAGTAATTCATTTGAGTGCCCAAAAGCACATTGAGAAAAAGTGGCAGATGACATTATGGGGCCAATTGGGAATATTCAAAACATATTATAGTATTGATGGAAGTATGTTCCCTGTGGTTTTACACCCAAAGTGTTAACAAAAGAATATGGATACAATATTAGGGTTCATAGACGAGGTTTTACAGAATGAAGGAATACCCAGCATTGTAGTGAGTGACAATGGTGTACAATTACCGTATTTTCCGGTGTATAAGACGACTTTTTAACCCCTTAAAATGTTCTGGAAAGTCGGGGGTCGTCTTATACGCCGGGTGCCAAATTTGACGGTATGTTTTCATGCGTTTTTACAAAGCGCGGACTTCACCCGAAGGTGTCAGACCGCTTCTCAATAGGAAATGGTGCAGCTTAGGGAACTCAAACACAAGAATGAATGCGCGGACTTCACCCGAAGGTATCAGACCACTTCTCAATAGGAAATGGTGCAGCTTAGGGAACTCAAACACAAGAACGAACGTTATGTAGGCGATGGTGGCACTGTGGAAGTATCGAAACAGAACAACACGATATCAGCCCCTCGCCAGGCACTGTGGAAGTATCAAAAGCAAACCCACTGAAAGCGGTCTTGAAAGAGGGAAAATAAATTACAGTTACGGTACCGGTAATCTGCCAAAAACATTGAATTTTCCTTAATGCATCCAGCAGCATATCCACCCTATTTATTGTTCTCGAGACCCAGGGGAAATCATCTGGCTCCACCACAGGCTATGCTAATGAACAGAAGTACGGTACGGTAATTTGACCAGAACTGATGGCAGTCAACTACGGGCTACGGTAGCCAACCCAGAACAGCTTAGGTAACTCAAACACAAGAACGAACGTTACGTAGGCGATGGTGGCACTGTGCAAGTATCGAAACAGAACAACACGATATCAGCCCCTCGCCAGGCACTGTGGAAGTATCAAAAGAAAACACACTGAAAGCGGTCTTGAAAGAGGGAAATAAATTACAGTTACGGTACCGGTAATCTACCAAAAACATCAAATTTTCCTTACTGCAGCTGCACACGCGCATCCAACTGCTTGCACATCCCCAGGCAGACGAGGCAGCAGGACATCCGAAAATAAAACGGGCAGCGCCGAAGCACCTAAGATGACGGCCCCCACTGTGTTGCAAGTCTGGCACGCGCTCCTCCACATGTGCTGATCTCTCTCACCTTCCATAAATCTCACACTCATCGGAAGGAGAGGAGCGTCAGTACCACATGATCTCCTCAGTCCATGGACATAGAAAGGGGACTGCAGAATGTTCCCAATGGCAGTTTTGAAGCAGTTCTTTCAGCATGGTACATTCCTAATGAATTACAAAACACACTACTAAGTACATTTCTTTTAACGGTTTTTATATGACTGACTGAGCTATACAACCTTCATTATTATGTTGAATTCTTACATAAGGTAGGTACATTCTTTTGATACACACCTCAAATGCACTATACAGTTTAATAAAGAAAGGAGATGCTTGGAGAGGGCCTGTAGTGTGAGCACAGAGTTTGTATGCAGTGTGCACAGGAAGTACCGGTACCAGTACCAGTAGAGCACTTGCCGTGATTGGCTGGTTGTTGCAAACAGGAAAGGCAGTCTGGTTAGCAGATATTTACATGTGGTGGGGAAGACAGTACAGCACCAGTCTCTGTACCTGTTCATACAGTACAGCCCCAGTACATACAGTACAGTATGCAAATGGCTGACAGTCAAGAACCCATCATGGCTCCAGCAAGAGCAAGAAGAAAGAAATATGAAGCCAGTTACAAACTTAAAGTTGTAGATTTTGCCATGGAACATAATAACTGTGCTGCTGCAAGACAATATGGAGTAACAGAAAAGATGGTTCGGGCCTGGAAAGCAAATGAAAAAGCATTAAGGAATATGCCAAGGGGTAAGTGTGCATTAAAAAGAGGCACCTCACATTGGCCCGAAAAACATGTAGCAGACATGGTGAATGAGCATCGCCAAAGCGGTTATGTAGTGACACGAAATAAAATACGTTTGTTTGCACTTCAGTGAGCCAAATCTAACCCAGATCTCAGCAACAGATTTAAGGCCACTGTATCCTGGGGTACTAGATTCTTGGGAAGGCATAATCTGGCATTGAGGCAAAAGACGAAAATTGCACAAAAATTACCTGCAGATCTTGATGCCAAAATACATAGTATCCATCGCTACGTTATTAAGCTGCGCAATGAACATGGCTATGCGCTAAGTAGTATCGGAAATATGGATGAAACTCCAATGAATTTTGATATGGTTGCAAACAAAACTGTCCATCCAAAAGGTGAAAAAACAATTTTAATAAAATCAACAGGACATGAGAAGTCCAGTTTTACAGTGGTACTAGCATGCACAGCTGATAGCGCCAAACTGAGACCAATGGTTATTTTTAAAAGAAAAACAATGCAGAAACTCAAGTTTCCTGTTGGTTGTTTTGTACATGTGAATGAAAACGGCTGGATGGAAGAAGAAGGGGTAAAGCTATGGCTTGATAATGTATGGAGCAGGCGACCAGGTGGACTTCTTCAAAAACGTAGTCTACTAGTGTTGGATATGTTCAGAGCTCATTTAACTCCCAGCACCAAGCAAAGGCTGGCAAGAATAAAAACAGATGCTGCAGTTATTCCTGGAGGATTGATATCGTTGGTACAGCCACTGGATGTGTGCCTAAACAAGCCATTTAAAGATCGCATTTGAGAACAGTGGAATGAGTAGATCGTTAGCGGTGAAAAAACATTCACAAAAGGAGGAAACATGCGTGCTCCACAGTTGGATGTTTTGTGCAAGTTTGTCATAAAAGCCTGGAATTATATCGATGCAGAAACAGTCATACAGTCTTTCAAGAAGTGTGGCATATCAAATTCATTAGATGGTATGGAGGACGGCTACTTGTGGCAAGATGAAGAGGAAGCCGAAGCCGAGACCACACCATCTGATACGGAATTACCAGATCCATAGGATGACTGCTTTACAGATGTACCACAAGATCTCATTGATTTACGTATGAGATCAGATGATGCAGAGGAGGATTTTGAAGGCTTTTAAAGGGAACGTCGGCAAATCCTGTAAAAATCGCTTGGAGTTATGAAAAGTGTAATCCACTTGCACTGTTTTATGTTTACCGTACATGTTTGATGACAAACAGCCTTATGTTTACAAGTGACTGTTTTTCATATGGTTCTAAATAAAAATATTGTGACTAAAGCAATATTGTTTATACAACCAATTTGTTTGAGTTCAGTCTTTGAGTGTGTACAATAAATGCTTAACACTGTCCTCTGATAAAGCCTTACTGCTCACCCACACAGAGGAGGACTAGAATTACTAATAAGCCCAAAATAAATTCTCAAAATGGCTATGCACGACTGCGCTGGAAGTGGGGGTAGTCTTATACGGCGAGTATAGCACAAAACCTACATTTTATCAAGAAAAGTAGGGGGTCATCTTATACGCCGGGTCATCTTATACGCCGGAAAATACGGTAGTCTCTTTTAGTGTGGGATTTCCACAGGACAGCACCCCTTTATAATCCAAGTGGTAATGAAATGGTAGAACGCTTTAATAGAGTTCTTAAGGTGGGTCATTCAGTTGGCATTAAAAAACAATTCTCGTTGGGTAACGCAAGTGTATAAAAATCTTTAGTCATATAGATCAACAGAAGTGGCATGCTCTGTGTTTTCACGATTTGAATTAATGAGAGGAAGTAAAAGTAGATCAAAGTTTAACCCAGGATGTTTACCCACTCCTGTGAAAGTGACCTGGTCTTTGGGAAAGGTCAGAGAGAAAATAATAACAAATGAGAAGAGTACAAGAAATACTAGAAACATGGGGTTAAACACAACAAGTTAAAGGTTGGACAGTGGCTTAGAATTAAGAAACCAAGCCTAGTTCCCAACGGAGTTGGTTCTTACTACTGCTTTGGGGATTTAGTCCACTTTAGTCCGGAGGCCCTCAGGAGGCAAGGGCACCCCACCAAAAGTGTACCAAGAGGTGCATTTTCAGGGTTATTGAGAAAGGGGGCATGACCTGGACCTCCTCTCAGCAATCCCATTGTGTGGGGCTTACTGAAGGTAACAAGTCTTCTTGGCCCCTAAGGACCCTCAGCAGCCAAGGGGACCTCATCCCCCAACCAGATGCGCCCCAGGAGGCATGTTTTTAGAGTAGTAGAGAATGGGGGTGGGCCTCTGACAAGTTGCCACCTCTTTAAAACAAAATAATTCTTTTTTAGGAAGGGGGCTGCATGGCTCCCCTTCACTGGACCACTTTGGGCCCCGGGGACCCTATCTTCAGAACCTGGCCTTTTTTTTTTTTTCTAAAACAGGATGGAGAATGTGCGCCCTCCCCCTACCAGGCCAATTTTGGCCCTGGGGCCCTGCCTTTATTTTTGTAAGTCATTTTTTATTGAATGGAAGGGGGGCCGAGCGGTCCGCCGCCTTGGCCGATTTTGGTCCTGGTAACCCCATCCCCCAGGGGCAGGCCTTTTCTTTCCTTTTTTATAATCCTTAAAGGGAAGGGGGATGAGCCCCGGGGACCCGATCCTTGGGCCTGAGCTGCTGACATGCAGTTCTCTGTGCGTAAAAGCAAAGTGTGCTACGCTTTGAACAAGCAAGAGCATAATGTTCTTGTTTGCTCAAAGCGGAGCACACTGTTTGCTAGCACATGGCGGGATCGGTGCCCCTGCCATGCCATAGCAAACTGCAATGTTCCTAGGGTGGGCACCTCAATGCATTGCTAGAGCTAGCCCTGGGGGTGGCGGTCCCCAGGGGAATGTAGGGCTCCTGGAGGGGGGTCGAGTGGCCCCCTTCTTTGTTCAAATTTGCCCCCGCAAGGTGTTGTTACCCAGGACTGAGGGTCTGCAATTGGCCCCCTTAATTATTGTATGTGTGTCCAGGGGAGGTGGGATTCGTGGGGCAGGAGGGGTCCAAGAGCCTCCCCATATTCTTGAAATTAGCTCTGTGGAGGTGGTGGACCTGGGGTAGGGTGGTCTGTGAGGCCTGGTGTACCCTGCACATAGAGAGACCGGAAACCATGTTGTATATTTCATGTCTTCTTTATTGGTTCCAGTTATGGATAGTATCATCAATCATAGTTCAGCCAGCTCTAGTCAGGTACTAGCCATGTACCAGCTCCTACATCTCCTACACCAGCTCACCCGGAGCAGCCTGCCTAGCTGCTCAGACCATCTCCAACTGTCACCACTCATCCACACAGGCACCCAGGCATTCTATTCATCACAGTCACACCAACATTCCATTACTATCTCTCACTCTGGCTGAGTATTTAGGAGGACCTAGGCTGAATACATGTAAATGCAATACTTAGCATATAATGTGGCCCTTCCTATATTGTTTGGAATTGCCCTGAGTAGGTGGTGGTCCCTGGGGCAGGAGGGTCCACGAGGACCCCCCAAATATAATAGGTTATAGCCCTGGGGGTGGCGGTTCCTGATGCTGTGGGCAAGCCCACTGGGCCCGCCTGCATTAATAAAGAAAAGTACTCCAGGAGATGGCAGTCCTTGGGGTTTTGATAAGCCCATATTTACCTTATGCCCGGGTCCTAGGCCACACGGTGTGTTATTTAAAAGCAAGCGCCGGAGCCTGTGCTTGCTTTTTTTAAATGTTGCTGCAAAGTCACGAATATCGTGATTTTGCGGCAACAATTTATTTTGAAAAAATTAACCCTGGGCGAAGTACTATGCTACGCCTGCGTAGTTTGCAAAGTTTGCTCTACTTCTCACTACGTGAATTGCACTTAGCACAGTGCAAATACGCGTAGCGGTAATTTTTTGCTTGCTCGCGGTCCTCAAAGTCAAAATGGCGACCGCGAGAGAGCAAAATGACATCCCGGCGAGACTTTTTCCTCATTCACGATCAGCAACATCAAGTTGCCGATCGCGAGCGTGGAAAATAAACCTCCAGGCGAGATTCTCAACGTGGGGAGGTCAGGATTCTCATTGAGAGTGGTCGTGTATGCTAGCGACCGCTCGCAATGAGAAACTACCAGTCTGCATTGAGAAAGCTGTAGCTCGAGTAGAAATCTACTCAAGCGGCAGAAAATGACTGCTTGCACTGTGCAAGATGTGGTTTGCACTGATTGCACAGTGCAGACAAGCATCCGGCACTGTGCAATCAGTGCGAACAGCATTTTGCACAGTGCACTACGCAGTTCGCATAGCTATGCGTAGCTCTCATAGTGCGAAGTGCACAAATCGCTACTACACAAACTGCGCCCAAGGTGAGAAAAAATGCTTTTATACCATGGCGGAATACCAGGGGGACCCCAAGAAAATGGCTTGCGAGTCAGGGTATTACTACCCAGTCCCTTTTCTTTATTTTCACTTTTATTTGCAGTGTCCTAAGATGGCTGCCAATACTTCCCGGTTGAAGTGTTGGCAGCCAAACAAAGCAGTGCATTTCCCCGCATAAGCTCTTCTTTTTTTGTGAAGGCTTTGTGATCAGAGATATCACCATAATTTTATTTTTATTTTTTAAATTTTTCGTCTTGGTTTTATCCCCATTTTATGCAAGGAAATGTAGAGTACAAATTATACAAAACAATTCAATTAGGCAGATGCAGTCAAGAAAACAAAAAAAAACTGAAAAAATACAAAACATATACAGGATTTCTTAAATCCAATCAGTTATGGTCCCCTAAATCTTAAATCTCATAGTCCTCTTTCTTATTCCTTTAGTCTTGTATGTTGCCAATTCTAGATTATACATTGCTAATAATCTCGCTAGCCAGCTAAAAAAAGAAGGTGGGTCCGAATTGATCCAATCGTTGGTAATACATGCACGTACTACTGCCATGCAAATAAATACAAAATATGTCTTAGATCTTGTGTAAAGTTAAACAAAAGTTTCTGAGCTGATACCAGTCAAAACCAATTCCCCAGTTATATTCATTGGTACTCCTATTATTAATCCTAAAAATTGTTCAATTGAAAGAAATAGTTCAGTTAATTTAGGACAAGAAAAAAAATATGAATAGCATCAGCAGCAAACTGATTGCATCTATTACGTTTAGTCCCGGCAGCAGCACTCCATTTGAATATTATTCTTTGGGTATAATATAAATATATCCTCCCTGACATGAGAACCCAATTTGCTAGCCTTAGTGATTCAACATTATTAACTCCATCTAGGCTTAGCTTGGTTGCCCACTTAAGTTGGCAACTTTTCAAATCATCTGGCATTACTGCAACGAGAAAAGAATAAAATTGCCCTATCAAAGTTTTTTTCCCCATATTCTCGACAAGAGGGAATTGCTGTTCTAGCTCCAGGCCTAAAGTCTGCAAAAAACTATGGATTTGCAGAAATTTGAAAAAATCATGTTTGGCGAGGCCATACTTCCTTTGCAGCTCAATAAATGAAGCTAAATGCCCATCTTGTAACAGGTCACCTAAGCATTGAATTCCTTTAGAAGACCATCTATTAACAATTTGATCATGAAAAATAAAGGGTAATGTCTCTGATGCTGCAAATGGGGCGTATACATTTAGCTTCGGGACTCCTAAATGCCGCTTAACCAGTCTCCATACCGAATAAGCCGCTTTTAAAATTGAAAATTTTGTTTTTTTGAAGTAGCTAGGTTCTACTATTTTAACCAAACAACCTTTAATGGCCTCACCCATCGCAAGTTCGTAGATAGAAGGAGCGTGACAGGGCAAAATCGAGCCCTGTCCCCCACTACCAGTGGACTAATAAATTGCAGTGCTGCTGCTTTATAGTAAAACAAGAAATACGGTATGCCCCAGCCACCACGGTCTTTCGGCAATGGCATTTTTTATAAGCTCTTTGTTGCCGCTTATAACCCCACAAAAATCTAGAGGAAATCCTCTCTAATCTCTTAAAGCATATAGCTGGTAACTCAATCAGGATTGTCCGGAACATATACAATAATTTGAGTTAAACTAACATTTTTAAAACATTAGACCGACCATATAAAGATAAATGAAGATGGTCTAATCATTCTAATGTTGAATTAACTTTGGTCAACGTAGAATTCATATTTAATTCAGGAATATTAGATACAGGAAGTGAGATTTTAATTCCTAAATAGGTGACTTCCGGAACAGTAATTACATTTGGCGGAGGATTTTCTCCAACATGAAGAATTTGGGTTTTGGAAAGATTTACCTTATAACTCGAGAACGATCCGAACCAAGCCGCCAATTCATCAATAACTGGAAGTGCATTGCCTATATCCCTAGTGACAACGACAATATCATCCGCGTAGGAGAGAGCTCGAAAATCTGTATGGCATAAATGAATGGGTTAAAAAAAAAGATCGATATATAAGGCAAATAAAAGTGGAGAGCACGGGTACCCTTGCCGTGTACCGCAAGAAATTGAAAACACAGCAGACTCCTGACTAGCTAATCGAATGCATTCAGTTGGAGAGTGATAAAGAACCTTCAAAGCAAGTAATATTCCAGGGCCAAACCCTTTTAATCCTAAAACATCCCGCATATAAGACCAGGAAACTCTGTCAAATGCCTTTTCGGCATCCAGCAGGGTTACCCCAATTGTAGAGTTAGTCGCTTGCGCCCAGTCTACAAGGGCGATCAATCGCCGAACATGATCAGCTGTGTCATGCTCCGGAATAAATTCATGCTAAAATTTTGACACAAGAGATGTCATTATACCAGATAAACGCGATGCTAGAATCTTAGAATAAACTTTACTATCGGCGTTGATAAGCAATATAGGCCATAAAAGGCGGTTTATCTTTTTTTTTAAAGATTGTAGTTAAAGAGTCCCGCCAAGACAAGGGTGCATTCCCCTTCTGAGCTTCCCAAAAAACTGCCATGAGTTCTTCTTTCAGAGTTGGTCGAAAAACCCTAAAAAATTCAAGAGGAATGCCATCAGGGCCACCTGCCTTACCAACCGCCAATGATATTAAAGCTGCTCACCATAATTTTTAACTTACATTTCTGAACAACTACTGTATGGAACTCTGTTACGGAAAATGAACATGGAGGTCTAATTGAACTCACGGCATTTGTGATGGAACTTGTCATGGCTCCTGATAAATAATAAACAAGGATTACTGCTTTCATTGCTGGTGTTTGAATAGATTGGAACATACTTTGGGTGAAGCTTGTATTAAGAGTGATTTAAAGTGACAAGCTTTGACAACTACAGTGCTGATTACTTTGGAAATCTGTCTTGAGGAAGCCCGTAAAGGGCGAAACGTGCGTGGGCTGTGAAGCACTTTGTTTTAAAGGAAATAAAAAACAAATTTGTCTACACAACGCGACTCCTTTGGATTAAGAAGAAGTGTCTGTGCAAGGATACAAATTCAAGAAAAGTGCTGAATGCACAAGGATAAAAGTGACTTGTGATGTGCGCTGCTGTTTTTGTCTTCTGTTGATGTGACACTATGCAACATTGCTGGTGGGTAGATTGTCTATCTTTAATGCTTGAGGTGGATAAGCATTACACACCAAGGCTGCACTCAATAATTGGACTTCATACATAGATGAATGATTTTCTTTTCAAAAGAAAGAGACATGTTTTGATGTGCAGATCTGATATAGCAAATCCGCCTCTTTTGTGATGGTCACTGTATGGATTTTCACCAAATAAGCAAAAGGCACTTCCTTGAACCAACATCTACCTCCCTGCCAAATTTGACGTAAGTTTGTTCTGCAGTTCGGGATGTAGCTGTGGCAAAGGGGTCCTATGGGAATTACCATTACAAATGTACCCTTATTTTGAACACCAATTTCTCGGTCCCCACTACATGGATCACCTCCAAACTTTCCATGATACACAAAACCCACCTTGACACTTTTTATGGAAACTTTCATGAAGATTGGTCAAATTACCACAAAGGTATAGCCAAGTCAAAAAATGCTTTTGTATCGAAACTAGGGGGCTTATTTGCAAGGTCTTCACCGCTTTAGCTGGACTTTTTGCCGCTAAAGCAGCGATATTTGAATCGCCCTATCAGTAATCTGTCTCTAACAGCTTTTATCCACAGCTTTCTGGCGAAAGCGACCGTTTTGGGGGCTGATTTGCATATCAGCGATATTTATCGCTAATGACATGCAAAGTAGGCTTACCCGGCCAAAAGATCACGGAAACAGCCGCTAACAGACCTAACGCATACTAGCAATGAGGCCCCGGCTCCAGTTAGCGATGAGAAAAGTCACGCTAACCAGGGTTATCGCAGGAATTTTTACACCTGCTAAAATCCCGACTTAGCCATTATCCTCAAAGGAAGGTGGATTCTAAGGCTGAATCCTCCCCTGCCTATTAGCAAGCTTTACTTTAGCGATAAAAGTTTTATTGCTGTTTTACTTTTGTTTTTGGTGGATTTCGCCGCTATTGCTGGATCTTTCATCACATTGGAGATATACGTTGGTAATAACGCGCTATCTCCGCGAGAGGATCCAGCGATAGACGACGAAAAAAAAATATGCGCTAAGCGTGATATGCAATATTTATCGCACACCCTAGCTAATATGCCCCTAGGTTCTAACTATAACTACCAACTATATATGAATAATTGTATTCTTTTAGCAAAATGTGAGGTTTGCAGGGGGTTCTGAGTAAGAAAACATTGGGAGATCCATGCAAGCTACACCTCCCTGGACTCCCCTGGGTGTCTAGATTTCAGTAATGTCTGGGTTTGGCAGGTTTTCCTAGATGGTCACCAAGCCCGGGACCAAAAACGGAGGTGACTCCCTTGTGAAACCAGGCTTTTATTGTGATTCATAATTTTGTTCCGTCCACAATATGTTTTGGGCCCTTCCCTGTTACAGGCACTTGGCCCACCCACACAAGTGAGGCAGCATTTTTATTGTGAGACTTGGGGGAAGGCCGGGCTGTAGGAAATTTGCACCAGCCACAGCTTTCCCACACAGCAATGCGAGGAAAATGTGAATTTTTTTAAGCTAAATTTGAGGTTTGCAGGAGAAACTGGATAAGAATACGTTAGGTGATGCAACCGAAAGTCACACTTACCTCGACTTTCCTTGATGTCAATGTCTTCAGAACTATCTGGGTTTCATAGGTTTCCATAGATGGCCACCAGGCCAGGACTAAAAACACAGAAGTGTCTGAGTTTGGCAGGTTTCCCTAGATGTCCACTGAGTCGGGACCAAAAGGCAGCTGACCCCCTTGCAAAACCAGGTTGTTTGTGATTGATAATTTTGATGACTCCACAATATGTTTTAGGCCCTTCCCTGTTGCATGTACCTTGCCCACCCACACAAGTGAGGCACCACTTTTATTGGGAGACCTGGGGAATGCTGGGTGGTAGGATCATTGTGTCTGCCCTTTGATCCCACCACTTTTCCTCACAGAAATGTGAGGAAAATTTGATTTTTTAAGCAAAATCTGAGGGTTAAAGAGGATTCTGGGTAAGAAAGCACTGGGGCATCATTGCAAACTACATGTCCCTGGACTCCATCGGGTGTTTGGTTTTCAGAAATGCCTGGGTTTTTTAAGGTTCCCTAGATGGCTTCCGAGCCCAGGACCAAAAAAGCAGGTTACTCCCTCGCAAAAGCAGGTCATTTTGTGATCAATAATTTTGATGTCTTCATAGTATGTTTTGGGCCATCTCCTTTTGTGGGAACTAGGCCTACCCACACAAGTGATATACCATTTTTATCGAGAGACTTAGAGAAATGCTGCATGGGTGGAAGTTTGTGGACCCCTGCAGATTCCAGGACTTTCCATTATAGAAATGTGATGAAAATGTGGGTTCTTTGACACTTTTTGAGGTTTGCAAGGGATTCTGGGTAACAGAACTAAATGAGAGCCACACAAGTCACCCTGGGGCATATTAGCAATAACCTCGTTAAAATTATCGCCGTTTTAGCGGCAGGAAACTGCCGCTAAAACAGCGATAATGGGTTTGCTAATATATGTTATAGAATTCCAATAGATGCCCAGGTTAGATATGCAGGACATCTAACCTGAGCTTCTCTTGGAATTCTATAATGCATATTAGCAAGGCCATTATCGCCGCTTTAGTGGCAGTTTCCTGCCGCTAAAACTGCAATAATTTTAACGAGGTTCTTGCTAATATGCCCCCCTATCCTGGATTCCACTGGTTAGCTTGTTTTATAAAATGCACAGGTTTTCTAGGATTCCCTAGGTGCTGGCTGAGCTAGGGCCCAGAATCCACAGCTAGGCACATTGCTAAAATAGGTACAATTGTCAGTGGAAAAATGTGATGTGTCCACGTTGTGTTTTTTGCCGTTTCGTGTCGCAGACACTAGGCCTACCCACACAAGTGAGTTACCATTTCTATAAGAAGACTTGCAAGGTGGTTTGAAGTTTGTGGCACCCCGCAGATTCCAGAACTTCCTGCCACAGAAGTGAGGACAATAGTTTTTTTGGGCACATTTCCAGGATTGCAAGGGATTCTGTGTAACAGAACCTGATGAAAGCGACACAACTCTGCATGTGTTGTGCAAGAGTCTGATTGATGCAGGTCTCCAGCCTTCTGTCCCTGTGACAATGCATAGAGCTCCCAGGCCAGAAGTGACCTCATCAGGGTCAGTCTTGGGGTGCTCTGATCTCCAAACTGGCAGTCCCTGGTCCTCTGGTCATCCCCTGTGGACTGTTTCTACTGTTTCCAACTCATACATTGCCACCTGGGCTTCTGCACAATCCTCTGAGTAGTGGTACTGCCAGAAACCAGAACTGGTTGAGTGCATGTGCCAGCCACCCCCCACTCCCAAAGTTCTCCTGACACTTTCATCCTTCTTTCAGTGGATGGTATCTCTGTACTGATTAGGACCCGTGCTGTTTTTTCCTCTGGGAACCATCCAAGCTCTGGGGCTGGGACTAGGGCACCCCGGGTCTCTGCCCACACCCCACCTCTCATTCTACTTTAAGAAGGGATATGGGACCCTTTACTCTCTGGCCCACTAGACAAGGACCTGCCTGGGTAACTGGGAACCTCCCCCACCCTCAGTTGGGGGGAACCTGAGCCAATTCCATTAGGGTCACTGCCAAATGTCTTTTCAGACATTCTGGTATTCATCCAGAGGTCTGACTCCTATGCAAGCTCCCTGGGCTCAGAGAACTCACACTTAACCAGGTGTTGATGTAGCCCGGAAAAACAATAACTGAGCATGTGTTTTCTGGCAATCAAATTGAAAAACCCTTCAATGCTACCCCTCACCCAACCATCCAGTGCTCTCCATAAGTACCCCACAAAATCCTCCCAGGACTTTTGATACAGGTTCTGACTATCCCTGAATCACAACCTACACTCTTTTGGGGGAGAATTCATAACTGTTAACCAAAACCTCCTTCATGGGTGTATACTTCAACCTCTCTCCCTCTTTTTGGATCAGTAGGGCGTCCCTCCCACCAGTAGGAATATGACTTCATATGACAGCTCCCCAACCCTCCTCAGGGATCCTATTCTATTCTAGTCTATTCTATTCTAATCAATTCTATTCTCTTGCTACCCACAGTCAGGCTTCGTAGCGCTTGCAGAAGGCATGAAGGTATAAAGAACTAAAAATACGGGAAATTATACGTTTTAAGTCTTTTCCTAAAAATTATAAAATTTTCCTCCATTCTGAGACTAATAGGAAGAGCATTCCAAAGCTTGGGCACCAAGTAGGTAAAGACCAATCTCTGCTGCTTGCTTTCTTGACTCTTGGGGAAAGGAGCAACTCACAATTGTTAGCCTTCAAATCCCTTTTGACAGTGGCCAGTTGCTGATGTACAAGAGGCTCTATATTATGCTTTGCATGATGAATAATGCATAGCACCTTAAATTGTATCCTGCAAGTTATAGGCAGCCAGTGGGCTGCACCTGTTGACCGTATTTTCAGGATACCCAGTAGCATACAAGGAGCAGCATTTTGAATGGTCTGAAGTTTTTTAACTGTGCACCTCTAAAGCTACCTGTGATCCTCTATAGCTACCTTATGTAGCTGAAACCACTGGTGTACGTCACCCCCCTCCTTGAAGGCAGCCTTGGGGGCCACTAATCTATCAGCGATCTGGGACATGCATCTCGGGCACAATGCGTTCAAAAAGTTGGTTTGGAAAACCGTCAAATCTCTTTCACTATTAGAGGACAAAGAGACTTTTGCTAAAAGAAATCATGCATGGATGATTTTAAACTCTTATAAATCCCTGACACCGCAACCATACTTCGGTCAGGGTTACCCCAAGGCAATTAAACTGAAGTTCTTAAAACACAGACTACGGGTCTTGCCTAGCAGAGAGATTTTCCACCATGGCTCAGGAGCAATGGCCATGACGCTTGCATCTTTTGCAACACAGAGAAGGGTGACATACTTCACATGACCTGTCTCTGCCAAGAGCTGCGGCCAGCTCTTAAAGGACCAGCTCAAGCAGATAGGAACTCGTACTAGAAGGCAAGAGGTACTGGCTTGCATGAACCCTGCAAACACGAAACTGAACTGCAGATACGTAAAGTTCCTTGCGTTAATCGAGCAAAAACTGTCAAAAAATATTCCGAACACTGACACAGAAAATATATAGACGCTTATCAGAACTCAAGGAACATGCTGTTCTGCCTTAAAAGAAATTGCACTGGTCATTAGATCGGGTTTTTTATTGTTTGCTCTTTTAATGATGACTTAATGAATCGATTTTCTTATGAGATTTAAAAAATATTATTTTTTTGCAAAAAAGGTTTGCACTGGTTTTAATTAACTATGCATAATACATTTACCTTACCTTACCAATATTGTTGTTGCTGGATGTTTTCTTCAGGGCTCTAATTTCCAGCTCCTTGAGACTCCATTCATGAGCCCACAAGACCCTCTTATCTTTCTTGGCTCTCTCAGCATCAGCGGCCTTCATGGCAATCTTACCTCTGGCTAAGGCACTTTCAGCCTCAGCCTTCCCCTGGTCAGCCAGAGCTTTCCTCAGCCTCAGCTCTTCTCTCTTCTGCAGCCAGCTGGGCCAGCTGCAGCTTCAGTTCCCTCTCAACCGGTCTATCCAAGAGCTCCTCAAGGCACAGTCTTTGGGAGGAAACACTGCTCCCAACATAGGATACAGTAGGGTACTCCCTCTCTGTGGGCTCCCCTCTCTCTCTCTTGGAGCTTTTGCCCAATCATGTTTCCTCGCATGGGCGTCCGCAGAAATCTTTCCGGGGGGGCAAAATGTTAACTTCATCACCATCCTCCGACATGATTGAGCACAAGTATTAAATACATTTAATACAAATCTAATAAGACAAAGAGCTTAAATAAACAAAAAAAAACATAGGGGGAACAGAAAAATCTTGTGAGGCGCCACAGCAGACGACCTGGCAACTACAATAAAACAGAGGGAAAAACTAAAAATGGCCAGAAAAAACAAAAAAATTCTATATCAGGTTGATGTGGTTCTAGAGCATGGGTACTAACAAACGTACTCTCGGGGGGCTAATTTACAGTGTGGTTTGTGGCCGAAGGCCGCACCGGTGGGGACGGGGTCAGTGTTGGAGGGGGTTGGGGCTAGAGCAACAAAAAAAACTATGACCATGAGGTTGAACACATGCCCCTGCAGCGGACGCCTTCATCCACTGAACCACCAGACCCGGCATACATACATCTCTTTCTCTCTCTCTCTCTCTCTCTCTCTCTCTCTCTCTCTCTCTCTCTCTCTCTCTTTCTCTCTTTCTCGATCTCTCTCTCTCTCTCTCTCTCCTCCCTCCCTCTCCTCCCTCTCTCTCTCTCACTCTCTCCTCCCTCTCTCTCTGTCTCTGTCTGTCTCCCTCCCTCTCTCTCTCTCTCTCTCTGTCTCCCTCCCTCTATCTATTTCTCTTCTCATCCTCTCTCTCTCTCCCCCCCTCTATCTATCTCTGTCTCCCTCCCTCTATCTATCTCTTTCTCCCTCCCTCTATCTATCTCTGTCTCCCTCCCTCTATCTATCTCTTTTCTCTCCCTCTCTTTGTCTCCCTCCCTCTATCTATCTCTCTTCTCTCCCTCTCTCTGCCTCCCTCCCTCTCTCTGTCTCCCTCCCTCTATCTATCTCTCTTCTCTCCCTCTCTATGTCTCCCTCCCTCCCTATCTCTGTCTCCCTCCCTCTATCTATCTCTCTTGTCTCCCTCTCTCTATCTCCCTCCCCCTCTCTCTCTCTGTCTCCCTCCCACGGTCTCCCTCCCTCTGTCTTCCTCTTTGTCTAACCCCCTTTGTTTCCCTACCTCTGTCTGTGTCCCTCTGTCTGTCTCCCTCTGTCTGTCTCCCTCCCTCTGTCTCCCTCTCCCTCTCCCTCTCTCTGTCTCCCTTTCTCTGTCTCCCTCTCCCTCCCTCTGTCTCCCTCTCCCTCCCGCTGGCTCCCTCTCTCTCTCTCCATCTGTCCCCCTCTCTCTCTGTCTCCCTCTCTCTCTGTCTCCCTCCCCCTGTCAATCTCTATCTGTCTCCCTCTCTGGCTCCCTCCCTCTGTTGCCCCCCTCTGTCTGTTGACCTCTGTCTCTCTCCCTCTGTCTCCTTCCCTCTGTCTCCCAGTAAATCAACTAGAGCTCTGAAGCCCAATCAATCAATACACAGAAGCTATTTATTTCAGGATCTATTCATAAAATATGATCCTAGTAAATTAATAAATCACTGGATGCACTTGTCATAATTCTTCTCCTATCAAAGTGTTTTATGTTAAAGAAGAGCAGATCTGATCAACGAATTGGTCTTTTTAATTAGAGAAAACGGCCCGAAAGAACAAAAGGAAGGTGACTTGGAAGGCACCGGCCTGCTTCTGTGGATGCTGTGCGGTCTGTGCATTGCCCACACCCTGAACCCATGTGGATGCTGCCATTGCAGTGTAGCATGCCAGTAAATCCCCCTTCCCTGCACCGCTTGCTGCAGGCACGTAATATGGCCACTTCAAGACTCGCTTGCAGCGTTCCCTTGTTCCATGAGGTCTGCGTTTCTGCACACTGCATCCTGCCACAGCACCATGGACGTCATTTAGGGGTCGCCAGGGTCAGCGGCTGCGACCCCTGGCTCGTGCCTTTCAACCCATAACACTGCCTTTGCGACACCTGGCCTAACAGATCACAAAGAGGGAGGGAGGGAGACCATATACTTGTTAATGAGGGTAAGTTGTGAAGCGCCCGGCCCCCATAGAGCAGAGTGTCTGGCCGCACTGCTGCATTGGTGTTTGCTGACACTCTTTAATAAAAAAAAAAACACAGGTAGGATGTCTGCAAGGCAACTTAAAGGCAGACGGCCCATTGTCATTTTTAATGTGATGATCAGCAGCAGACAGAATGACAATGGGCCTGTCCACAGTCTGTTTGAGGTCAGGGAGGGGCTGCTGCAGCCTCTAGAATTCAGAGGGAAGTGTGAGAGGCCCCAAGTGAGAGAACTTTTCAACTCCTGGGCTTCTCACAGGAGAACAGCACAGCCTGCTGTAATTACCACATTGGCACTGGGCCAGCACTGGACAGACAGGTGATCCGGGGGGGCAAGCAACCCCCCTTGGCCCCCCCTACGGACGCCCTACCTCTATCTCTGTGCTACTTCCCATGTGCGACTCTGGTTTGAGATATTCCAGGTAGTACCAAGGCTTTGTACTGATTTGAATTCCAAAGCAGTCCTCCTCATAGTCCTCCCCAGAGTTCTCAGTTGCTGTGGCATCCCTGTGTTTAAACTCCAATTCATGTAGGTCAAATCTTAGCTCCAAGCTATCTGAAACTCTCTTCACGGGCAGCCCCCTCTCCTCGGCTCCTTCATACCGAAGATGACAGGCAAAAACCCACTTCCATTCTGCCACGGTGCATGCAACAACCAAACAAAAAGAGTCCCAAGTTGATGAAGCAAGAGTAAACTTTGGAATAATTACCTATTGAGGAAAAAAAAAGAGAAAAACTAACGTAATGGTCTTAGATGTGGATGGCAGTGTACACCAAATTACTGTAAGGCACTGCACAAACACAAGGTCTATCCTCACATCTGATCACCCATGTTAAAAATTGAAGATTATGGTTGGCAGAAGTATGTACCCTGTAGGGACCACAATCCTAGTCAGGGTCAATCAGATACACAACCTAAATTAACCTGTGCTCACAATCTAGTAGCGTGGCACAGAGCAGTCAGGCTTTATTTAAATGCAATGTATAAGGTATGTGTGTAAAACTTAAATTATAGTAACACTGGGTGAAGTTTGACTTTTTCGGAATTTCACGGAGTTACCAAAAAACTCCACAAAATTCCACTGAGTTCCGCGCATCTGCAGAGTATGCTCGCTGCACAGCCACCATGGAGAGAGAACAGCATGTGCAGATGATGGCTAAGAATGTAGTTGAGGGTAAAAAAATCAAGGCATTTGCCAACGAAACAATGCTCCAAAAACCCTCTGCACAACAGACTAGTCAGACACACATGCCCGTTACAAAACAACTCCCGCTCATATCCTGTGCTTGGCCTGCTTGTTCCAGGCTCCATCACTCTTAGCGCTGTATCTGCTCAGGCAGGGAGAGACGCCGCATTAGGGACGCGTGAACATGAAGTCACACAAACACAAAATACCCCCTTTTGCAACCAAGTTAAATAAGAGGGACAGTAGAAGCGAGCTTAATACAAGGGGGGGCCAATAGGCCCCCACGCAAGCATGGCGGGGCCCGGCCCCTCCCACACCCCGTCCCTTTCGGGGCCGCTTGCCCCGCGCCCTCGCCCCGGAAGTACTGGTGTGCTTCCGGGGCGAGGGGGCGGGGTCGCGGCAGCGAAAGGGTTAAAAGCCTGGGGAGCGCGGGAAGCGGCCTCTTTGTGCCCGCGCTCCCAGGCTCGCTCCTCGCCCCACCGTGGGGCCGTGTAATTTTCTGTTTTGTTTTTCCAGGTCCAAGGATTGTCGGCGTTTAATCGGCGGTGACCGGAGATCGAGCGAGCTATGGGGCCCCCAGCGGCCCGTAATGTTTTTCTTCTTTGTTCCCTCTACAGGTCTGCGGTTCCGTACTTGGGGAGCAAGCAGAGTCGACAAGGATCGTGGTCTCTGAAAGGAGCGGACGAGGGCGAAAAAGAGGAGCCATCCGGAGGTCCGAGGGATGGTGGACAGACTCTCAGCAACGCTGGAGCAGCGTTCGTCGCGGCCACCCAGGTGTCGGGTGCGGATCATCAGCCCAAGGAGAAGAATCGTCGGTCAACAGGCATGGAGAAGCTGTTGCTCTCTTTTCTTTTTACTCTCCCTTTGCAGGTCCGGGGTCGATGTGATGTCCATGTTGGGACGTAGACATGGAATCGGCGGGGAGAATGGCGGAAATGCTGTGCTCCGCGTGGGACAGGATGACCGGGCGCTTCGCGTGGGACAGGATGACCAGGCGCTTCACGTGGGACAGGATGACCAGGCGCTTCACGTGGGACAGAATGACCGAGGGTCCGTTTTCTGTGCGAGAAGAGGATCCGGGGCTCGATGATGTACCGTCGTGGAGTGTACCTTCGCACAAGTTAAGTAGGGGGGCTCGGCATGCGATTTGTGATTGCTGGGTTTTCCTTGTAGCGAACAGGCAGGCAGAGGGGTACTGTTAAGCGGACTGAGACATCCAGCGCACTGTTAGTGGGTAGCGGTGAATGGCGGGGATGTCGTTTAAAATATAGTTGGTATGCTGTTGGTGAGTGTGGTGAGGATCCTTGGGAGGAAACGCATCCGTGGGGGCAGATCAGCTCGGGCGGCTCATTTTGCAATAATTTGGTGTTGCTCTGTTAGCTTTCAAGCCTGGCCGCTCCCAGAGACATTTCACTTGTGTGTGCAGTAACGTTGCAAGCTAAGCTCCTGAGGGGGAGTGTAATGTATAACAAGAATGTATTTTAAAGACATGGAAGGGCACGGGGAATACAAAGGATTATGTAATACTGCACAAGTATGCACTGTATATAAGCGATAGCTCAGAGGCACTGTCATCAGTTTTTGGTGTAGCATGTTCATAACAAACAAGGGTTCAATCCCCCAGCCGTGTTGACGAGGTCCTCTTCAAAAAACACAGAACGCTACCGCTGGTGAACATGATTATGGTCAGAATTTTGAGTGGGTAAACGTTAGTGTTTAACCTAGTTACGATTTGATTAACATTTTATCACAATACTGCAATCCATCAGATTTACTCGGGGCATTGTGCTAGGCAGGATGCCTTTTCTCTTAATTCGCTCTCTCTCTCCGACGAAGTGGGTACATTAATTGACATTTGAAGATGCAATTGCATATTTGCTTTACTCTCCGAAGCGTTTCCGGTTTGGGCTCGTTGTGATGGTTATTATGAAATTATTTTCATGGGCTGGGTGTGTTTATATGTGATATTTATATGCACTACCTGTGACACTTCGAGTGCCGCTTTATTGAGGGTTGCACACGCAACAGTGTAAGAAAGGATCCTGTTGTGACAATATTGTATGCTCACTGGAACAAGACAGGGGGCGCACGAATGGTCGTTCATTAATTGTGTACCAATTTTGTTGAATGTTTATGTAGGCTATTAGCTTAGGAGAATTTTTCAGTGATGAGAAACAGATTTAGTATTAGGAAAGAAGCCATCCATTTCTGTTTTATACATATTGGCAAATGCTTCGGAGACAGCACCCAAGGGAACAGTTTATCTTGAGTTATGACTGATATTTTGTGAGGTTAAAATCAGATCCAACGAGAGCATACGGATCTTTCCTTTTTTTTTTTTTTTTTCTGCTTTTTATAACTGGTCTGTTAACTAGGTAAGGTTAGACCACAGCAATATACGTTTTACAACTATAAAAGTTTACCCAACGTTTCTCAAGCAATGATGTCAGGAATGTGCATTAGCAATACACTTACTGGAGTGTCCTCAATAGCTGTGGGACTCTGCATATGGTGCACCAAATTTTGAAATAATATTCTCTGTCTCTACACAGTACAATGTGTAAAGGCCACTGTCCTGGCCACGTGAGAGGTGAAGCATTCAAACAGGCGTCAGCATTTGAAGAGGCTACGCTATGGCACGGATTGCACGCATGCAGCCGTGTTACGCTATTCAGCAGAGTGCAGCAGTAAAGATTGTGGTGGTGTAGTGGGTGCATAGCCTTACCATGGGTTAGAATGTTAGGATACTACCCTGGGATTACTATTGTGGTTGGGAATAGGGAGAAAGGCAACTCACAGCTCGTCAAGTTACGCCCCCTTGTGGCATGTTTTCATATATCAGATTGTGATATATAAGGTCATTACGTAATTATACACGGTGCGGGGCTAACTGCACGTTGGTGCCACTTTAGTTGAGCGCTACATGCGCAAGAGTTATTAATTTTGGAGCGGGAGCAGGAGGAAATGTGACTCACACATACTTATGTTAGGCTGGGTTGTAGGTTGCGTTATGTTTTACTGCATGTCATACCATACTGTTATGATATGTCGTGTTAAGCACTGTGGATCTAACTGGCGTACCCAGTAGAGAGCCATGGTGCATTATTCGAGTGCATGTGCGGCAGCATGCTATACTCCCGTTGTCATATAAATTTAATCTGTACAGTGCCGCCACCCAGGGCGGCTAGGACTGCACTCTACCAATCAGCCAGCTATAAACAGGGGAGCATGGGAGAGAAAGCCAGGTGTGAAAGTGAGAGAATATAATCTAAGCTAATAGATTGAGCCAAGGACACCATATAAATGTTAAGTTCCCCGCCTTCCTCATGCGGGTGTAAGGAGGTTGGGCAGCTACATGCTTTGACGTTGATCTATAGGGTAGGGACTGCCATCCTTCCTTTCGCATCGGTATGGAGTAGCATTCTGCTGGGGAGTGTTAGTTAGTAGAATTTTGCGAGCTACAACAGCAGCAAGTCCGTGGTTTTGTTTTCTTGCTCCGTTTACTGGATGGGATTGGCCCAAAAGCTCAGGATGGCTCTTGTAGTCATAGTCGAATGTGGCTCATCCTAGGGTGGGTGCGTCATGTGGTTATCGCACGAACATCCAACTCTTCTCTTCTGAACCTTATGCATTACTGAATGCAACGAATTCAGGTGATTATGACTTACAGGGCCTGGCCACTGGGACCGAAAAGGGAGTCCTCAAGTGGTTTCTTAAGTGAATGTTGAGTGAGAATCTGGGGGGTTGCCACTCTGGGGTCAGCATTGCTTATATTTGTTTGTAGTGTTCCTCCTTTTCCTGGAGTTGATTTTGTAAGTCGTTCAGAAGGCCTTTTTTAAACATTGATCGAGCCACATCAGGGGGCCGAATTATGTGAGCATAGTGCGAGAGAGTTGATGGACATTGTAGGGGGCGCACTGCACCAGTCTAGGCGACCCTTATTGGCGGTAGGTTAAAGACAACCTTATTAGAAAGCTATCATAGGGGTAGCTGTGGAGAACGGCCGTCAGGCTCAGGCGGCTAGGGAGGGAAAGCAGCTGGTTTTACCAGTCGAAAATTCTCACGAGTGAGGAAATTGAAGTAGTACCACACCAGGTGGATATAGATATGGATATAGGTATGTATTCGGGACACTTTCCCCAGGTCCCTTGAGGAAATTACGAGGCAAAGAACCCTGTTTTGTCTACATTACTTACAGTTGGTTGTGCACTTGCGTGTTTACTTAACAGCATTTGGCACTTAATTCTTCCCCCCCTGTTTTATTGCCTAAGTAAGTCAGCCGTACCAAATGTAAGCCAGGAAATTGCCATTCCACAGTAGGCCTGTTAGTTTCGGGTAATTGTCTCAGAGGACTTCGAGCACGCAAAGGACTCACTATAGTAGAGTGGATCTGAAGAGGAAGGTCGTGACCATGCCTAAATCCCATCTCTGATACTGCTGGTGCTCTTATATGGGCAGGAGGGTCAGACAGAGGTGCATATGAACAGGGCTGAACTGGGGGAGGCGGAATGGGTTAATGAACGGTAACACATTAAACCCTGATCGGTTGAAATTAATGTTGCATCATGATTTACAATAGGTGGCGGTATACTATGAATTGATTAAAAAATCATGTGGGGCAGTTGGAGGGCCACCTGTTACTTGCAACTGGTTAAAGGAATGATGCTCAGTCTGGTAACCTAAGAATAATATATACAGGTTATGGTTGCCCCTTGGATATATTACCCGTTACGGTCGAAGCCAACAGTCAGGCGCGAGGGGTTCGATACTTAGAATACGTATATCTCATCAAGTTGTGATTGGGTGGGTGCTAATACAAACGGACTGTTCCTTTAAACTGATATCCTAATAATACTTAATGAGTCATGAGGGCGTTATGGTATGCACTGGGGACTCCATGCTTTGTGTCGCTGCACTGCCCACTGGGGAGTACTCGTGAATGAAGGCCATTCTACAGGGCACTCTTCGTAACACTAATACAGTCACGCTACAGGGGACAGAAACTGAGGCTATGCTCAACACTTAGTCGGAAGTGTTTAGGAGTATGCATCTGACGCTAATGGTATCTCAAACGTAGCAAGGGATGGCAATGTAAGACTACCACGTGTACAGCAGTTATCACCAGAAACACTAATGGTTTGTGTTTATCTTTTTCATTTATGTATGGCCGGGTCCATGGTGGATATCTGGAGTGCTCCGCATCACAACAGCTGCTACAGGTGGACAGCCCAAGGGACGCTGACGTCAGGTAGAGGATGGCAAACAACAACGCAAGTGTGATGGGCGAGCGATCAAAAGACGCAGGAGGTGCCAACACAGAGTTGATTGTTTCGGTTTGTAAGCCCTATATTGGGCTGGCGAGAGTAATTTACCAGGATGTGGTTTCACAAAAATTGCCGGATTTGCCGTAACAGGAAATTGTATACCTACGGTAACGGCGCCTGTGCACGCAGGGCCAGCAGTGTCAGCATGGTATATGCATAGATCACCAATTGGTAAGTGACAACGGTAGTGATTGGACAGTACACAAGGGTGTGCATTCCTAGCCTCGGCAACCTCAGGAATGATAGGCCTATGCAACGCCTCATTTCCCCTGTCCAGGAAGTGGGGACTTCCATGGTAAGAGTAGTACCATACACTTAACACTTTCCAGAACATAGTGGCTAGGTGTGGATGGTTGGCAGACTGTACAGTATGCCTGTGGGAAGGGTAGAATGGTAGTACCAGGATACCACCGGTCACAGCATCTGCAGGGAGCCTCGAGAGGCGTGCCCCCACACCCTCATTCATTTTAGGACATGGGGTAACAATGATAGGACCCAGACTGCACCATAGGGGGGCCCAGTTGTCCCCAGGCTGCACGTAAAAGGGGGGGGGGACTGGGCGAGTGCAAGGGTCACTCGGTGAAGAAGCACTCGATAAAGAGGATCAACTCTGGGTTTGAGAAGCTATGTCATACACATTAATCACAGAATATCCCACAGGGGGTCATCTCAGGACCAAGTAGACTAACAGTCGGCTGATAATGAGGGGTTGACGTTTATTAGGGGCTCTACTCACAGGGTGGGGGTCCAGTGGACAGAGTCTGGGATGCCCTAGGGATAGGGAACTAAATAGCAGGGGTAGAGGGTTTTTGGATTAGGAAGTATGACCTTTCGGTGTAGGCGGTTTGGGGGGGGCCAGATAGTCGGTAAACTACCTGGCCTGTGGCGGTAAGGTCATTAATCGGTGAGCAGCATTTTAAGGTCCTTACGGGGGGGCGGACCCATTCACGAAAGGGGCCGCCCGCGGGAGGGGCCATTGGTCTCTCTCAGAACTTCAGGGGCAGGATATGATATCCCGTTTTAAAGGGTGCGGGGGAGGGAGTCTACGCTTTCCTCAGGCTGGTAGCCACCCCTCACAACACTATGACGTCACTAAGGTGCGCGAGTGTCTGGGCCCTCCTGTTATGGTTAAATGGAGTTCAGGGAGCGCACGTGGGTGTAACGTGCCCTGGGTTGCGCATGCGCATCTTCAACGTGAGAGCGCAGCTGTAAAAGGATCTGACACCGGTTGGCGACCTTGCCGTAGGACTTTATTAAAAATATTAGAATGCAGTTTAATTTTCAGGATGATTAGATTACGTTAGGAAACACGCTGTACTAGCTATTTGTTAAGGTTAGCCCATCATACCATGTCGAAACGGATGTCAATCTAATCTTCTGAAAAGTGTGCATTTTAATAATTGTCAGAAATGTTTATTTGATTAAAATTTTTGATTTGTTTTTATATTTTAATAAATACGGCCAGGGGGAGGGCCCTGTACCCCCCCTTGACTTCCAAAGACCCCCATGTGTTGACTGGTTGAGTTGGGTAATTCAGTCAGTGTTTTAAGGGGGGAGGTGGCCGGCAGTCCAAGACCATGATACAAGGGGGGGCCAATAGGCCCCCACGCAAGCATGGCGGGGCCCGGCCCCTCCCACACCCCGTCCCTTTCGGGGCCGCTTGCCCCGCGCCCTCGCCCCGGAAGTACTGGTGTGCTTCCGGGGCGAGGGGGCGGGGTCGCGGCAGCGAAAGGGTTAAAAGCCTGGGGAGCGCGGGAAGCGGCCTCTTTGTGCCCGCGCTCCCAGGCTCGCTCCTCGCCCCACCGTGGGGCCGTGTAATTTTCCCCACCCTCCATCCCTTGTTGGCAGACCTTGGGGCCTGGCAAATGGTAAGAATCAGGTTTGTCAATGTGCCGGACTATAGGTTTAGGGGGTTTGATCCAGTAGGCCTTGAATTTCCCGTCTACTGGAAGGTAGAACAGAGGTAAATATTTTATGCAGTGCCGTGATATTTAACTAATTCTCTCCTTAGGCCTTTTTCCCCGCTTACAGGAGTATCTGTATATGTATATGTTTTGTGCTTTGCTGTGTATTAACAGTTTTCTCCTTAGGCCTTTTTTCCTTTTAGAATAGCAATGTCGTATTTATTATGTGTGTCTGGCGGTAAGGTCATTAATCGGTGAGCAGCATTTTAAGGTCCTTACGGGGGGGCGGACCCATTCACGAAAGGGGCCGCCCGCGGGAGGGGCCATTGGTCTCTCTCAGAACTTCAGGGGCAGGATATGATATCCCGTTTTAAAGGGTGCGGGGGAGGGAGTCTACGCTTTCCTCAGGCTGGTAGCCACCCCTCACAACACTATGACGTCACTAAGGTGCGCGAGTGTCTGGGCCCTCCTGTTATGGTTAAATGGAGTTCAGGGAGCGCACGTGGGTGTAACGTGCCCTGGGTTGCGCATGCGCATCTTCAACGTGAGAGCGCAGCTGTAAAAGGATCTGACACCGGTTGGCGACCTTGCCGTAGGACTTTATTAAAAATATTAGAATGCAGTTTAATTTTCAGGATGATTAGATTACGTTAGGAAACACGCTGTACTAGCTATTTGTTAAGGTTAGCCCATCATACCATGTCGAAACGGATGTCAATCTAATCTTCTGAAAAGTGTGCATTTTAATAATTGTCAGAAATGTTTATTTGATTAAAATTTTTGATTTGTTTTTATATTTTAATAAATACGGCCAGGGGGGGGGGCCTGTACCCCCCCTTGACTTCCAAAGACCCCCATGTGTTGACTGGTTGAGTTGGGTAATTCAGTCAGTGTTTTAAGGGGGGAGGTGGCCGGCAGTCCAAGACCATGCTAATACAACAGGGGCTGGCAGTGGTAACAAGGGAGCATGCTACCTCCTTCACTGAAGTACCTGCTCAGATGCGCATCCTTTGCCTCTCCTTGGGACTCCTGCAGGCCTGGCTCAACTGTGCCCGGTCTCGAGAGCTGGTTCTGGGTCCCGCAGGTTCCTTGCCCAGCAGGACAGATGTGATAGCAGAGAGTAACCACCATGCCGGTAGGCAGAGCTGCACAAATCACGAACTGCACCTCCTCACAATGATCCAGCGAGGACCGCCTCCCGCCTTCCATGTGCCCGACATACTCTAAACCGGCTCATAAGTGGCTGGACCACACACTCTGGTTTGGCCATATATATTTCCAGTGCAGTAGGTAGTTTCTTCTGGAGCACCAAGCTTAATTTGCCTAGTGCACGACAGAGACAGGATGAACTCCTCTTCTATTTGTAAAGGAAGAGGTCCAATTTCCGAAGAGCTCCTCCGGAACCTTTGTTGTGGTTATTTATTGCCCAGCGGCAGTTAAACATTTGCTCGCAATACACAAGAAGCTTTCCAAAAGTAGGCTGGCTTCCAGATGAAGAGTAATAATATGGTGGGCGCCAGCGGTGGGGCAAACTCCGCTATGTGGCAGAAACAGAGTTTTTTTGCCGAGCCCCGCGCTCACCAGCAGAGGGCAGAGTCGCAAAATTCCGTAGACTCCGTCCACGGAGCGGAGTTACCCACCCACCCTTAAACACAATGAGAACACCACAAAAAAAACTCTACATCGGTTTAGGAAAATAGAGAATATGTATCTGATTAAAAGAGACAAAAACAACAAAAATCCAATCAGTTGAAGTCGAGGTATGAATTTTTAAAGATTAACTACCTGATTTAGATCTTAGTGGGACTCCCATCAGCACTCTGTATTTAGATGTGTGGTGGCTGAACTGCCAAATGCATTAACAGACTGTCTTCCGTTGCATAAGTGGCGCACCTCCAACAACTCGGGGGTCTCCTCAGCTGGCTAAGTGTACTCCCTTGCCGTCAGGGTGGTGGGTTTACGCCAAGCCTATATAGATTTCTCCATTGTGCTGTTGTTGCCCTTGAGGAGAGCGAGTGAGTCTCTGGAGGAATGGAGGCTGGTTAGTACTACTTATTAATCCTCGCACAACTCTATTTTTCATCTTAAGAATTGGATTATTTTGACTTTGCGATAGCTCAACCACTGATCATATGATGCCTTAGAAAAGTTCCCCCATAGCCTAAAAACCCATTTTCCTAGGTATGTCATAACCTGTAACTGCACAGAACAGTCTATACTTATAAAGTTGTCTTACAATAGGATAGCTGTTAATATAATTCACTTACTAGTATCAGCCTTGTGGCCTTTTCAAGTCATTTGCACAGTACTGGCTGCACTGAAGAAGAAGAGAAATGTAGCTTTACATTGAGCATATAGGGTCTGAGGTAGCTTAGCAGGCCTTATTTTACAGCAGAGGCCCAAAACCTAGGTGTACAATCAGTTAAAACCTGCAGGAACACAATTATGGGGAGAAGTTCCTACAAATGAATACATAGGTATCATATAAGCTTTCTTTCAGAAATGTATATCAGTGTCAGAAAGAGGATTATTGATTGGGATGGCTGATAGTCCACCACAAGTGATAATGTCACTGTTCCTATTTGGTCAAGTAAAGGTATCAGTAATTTAAACCTGAGCTCGACCCCTGGTAGCTATGGCACTAAGCAGACAGGCTTTACATAAGAAAATGTGTAAAGCATTTAGAAGTAGTGAAACGGTTAAAAAGTCAAACAATCAACACCATAAGAATCCCATTCCAATTTATAAACAGAGAATTATGTATTGGACCAACAGGGCCGGACTGGCTACCGGGCAGTGTGTGTGCTGCCGTGCTGGATGCTAATTTCGTTGATGGGGACCTGCGTGTGCAAAACGAAATTTGTTTTGCTTTTTTTATTTCAAATCGCACGCAGGTCCCCATCAACAAAATAATCCCCCACCACAGAGAAATTAGCCCCTAGCTCAGGAGCACACACAACTGCCCGGTAGCCAGTCCGGCCCTGTGGACCAAATGTCACCAAAACAACAAAAATAAATTATGAGGAAATAGAGATCTGGATTTTAAAGTTGCAAATAAAAATAGCACCAAGAAAAGTTACACGCCAACCATGGTCAACTGCGTCCACTTCACTGCAACATAGGTGAAATTTACGGGTGACTGCGATAGACCATGAGTTGGGTACAGAAACCAGGTTCGGCCTGGTGTAAAGAAATGGATGGCAAAAATGCCCAGCATGGTAAATGCAGCACACTATGACTGTAAAGGGCTCCACAAAGCTGAATAACCATTAGACGAGGTCCTGGTGAAACTACAGACCTTTACTAGGAAAGCTCCATGTGAGGGAAACTGAAAATTGTTGCGCAAGAAAGGTCCCTACTTGCCAGATACTTTTGGCACTTTCTTTTTTGACACCACCCCCTTTTGTACTGCCAGATACTTTTGGCACTTTCTCCCGGTGAAGATTTTTACATTCGTACTTTGTCATTTTTTGGAACACAGATTTCTCCAGCAGGGTAAGGCTGAAAGATACTGACAACTGAGCCACAGGGCCAGATATTGTTTGTGCAACATCCCACGGAATCAGATTTGCTGCTGCGAAAATTCTCTGAGTGGGAGCAACCAGAATCTTTGGCCCAGCGATTAGCCCCTTTGTCAGGTTGACTTGGTAGGTTTATCCCAGTACTCTGGAGGTCTTTGGAGCCATTTTACTATGTCACAGGTTTCTCAGGCTGTTAGTAAAAATTCACTTTGACACATCCAAGGGTCCAGGACCTCAGGAACAGCTAAATATGGCAATTATATCAGTATAGCCAATTTCAACTTCTTTTATGGGTCATAACACATGGATTGCTGTCTGGTTAGCAGAGTTCCAGTGCACAGAGTAAACAAAGAGCAAAATCAAACATAATACGTTGGGACGGTAATGCAAAAAGAGGCCTTGAAGACTTACCTTTTCAAATCTTACCTCTGCGATGATTAAACTAGCTTCTAAGCTACCCACACAGAATGCCATCTTCAATTTTCCCCTCACATGTTTTACTACTGTCTAAAGATACTACATGACTTATATTCAGCATTTTAATGTTTTCGACCTCATCTTGTTCCATTCTACCGTCCTTTAACCCCCCTAACCGTCTGCCCTCCACTTGTTATTTGGTGTTCCTTCAGATACTCATGTAAACTGTGTGGTTCTATGCAAAGCACGTTAATACCTGTCCAGCGACAAGGCACCATATAAAAACTTCAAATAAATAAATAAAACAGTACAAGAAACAATCAATACATCTTTTCATTAATGATTTTTCAATATTTTGTGCATCTGTTACTTATTAAAACCAATTACATGCAATATCAGTTATAAAATCTGCCATAAAATCAAGTCAGGTTCACCTGCAGACCCCCTGAAACCTGAACTATTTAGAGAGTTAGACTGGACTGTTCTTGGCTCCCTTAGAGACATGGTAAACCTGTCCTTTTCCACGGCCATTATACCCACAAGATGGAAGCATGCCTGGGTGACTCCCATCATAAAAAAGCCCACACTAGACCCTACCCTACCAGAAAGCTTCAGACCTATATCACTCCTCCCCTGGCCAGCAAACGTAGCGGAAGCCCATGTCAATTCCATCTTGACCAACTATCTGTCGTCCAATTCCATTCTGGACAGGTCCCAACATGGTTTTCGCGCTGGTCACAGCACCGAGACAGCTCTCTTAAGTGTGACAGAACATCTCCATACCATATTAGATTCTGGTGAGACGGCAGCACTGATCCTTTTAGATCTCAGTGCTGCCTTCGATACGGTGTCACACGAGATTCTGCTGTCAAGGCTGGAGGAGATAGGGATCACAGGGCAGGCTCTCAACGGGTTTAAAGCTTTCCTATCCGGTAGATCTTTCAGAGTCTCCACACCTCCTTTTCTTTCCAAAGAATATCCCATTGAGCAGGGTGTGCCCCAGGGGTCAGCTTTGAGCCCTACCCTGTTCAATGTCTATGTCCAACCCCTGGCAGAAGCAGCCAGGAGAAATGGACTCTCACTTGTGACTTACGCCGACGACACCCAGCTGGTGGTGGCACTGGATAACGTAAGCGGTCTCAGTGCACAGAATTTCAAACAGACGCTTATTGACAGCACCACCTGGATGACGGCGAATTATCTCCAACTAAACGCCGGCAAAACTGAGGTTTTACTTGTGGGCAAAGAAACATCTGACTGGGGGAACAGCTGGTGGCCAGAGATCCTCGTCCAGCCACCCGCATATAAAGACCATGTAAAAAACCTGGGAGTCTGGGTGGACGCTGCCCCGAACTTCACCCACCATACTAAGAAAGTGGCGGCCACTTGTTTTGGCATTTTACGCAATCTCAGACCGATTCTAAAATTTTTCGACCACCAAACCCGCCAACTAGTGGTTCAGTCGGCAATATTGTCAAGGCTAGACTACGCTAGCTCCCTCTTGTTAGGGGCAAACGTAGCAGAGAAAGTGAGACTCCATTGAGTCCAAAATGCCGCCGACAGAGCCCTGACCGGCCTCCCGCGTCATAAGTCGGTGTCCTCTGTCCTCACGAAACTCCACTGGCTTCCCGTGGAAAAAAGGATCCACTATAAAACCCTATGCCTCGCATTTAAAATCCTCAAGACTGCCTCCCCCCCATGCTCTGTCCACTTCTTTCAGCCTACGTTCCCCGACGCACGTTGCGTTCAGGGGGACAGAATTTAGCTGTAGTGCCCCGTATCAAATTAGCCAGGATGGGCGGTCGTTCAATCAGATACCTTGCTGCAAAACTCTGGAATGAACTTCCAATTCATATTCGAGGATTGGAAGATCTTTTACCCTTCAGGAAAGCTATAAAAACTCACCTCTTCGGTTAGTGTGTAATATCCCTTCCATGACAGTACAAACACCTCTTGCCCGCACACTTCATGCAGCTAGCGCCGGGACGCCCCTTGACTGGGGCAGCCGTGCGCGTTATAAGTCCATATAACATTAACATTAACATAAATCCTGCTATTGGAACGCTACAAAAGGATAACACTTGCAATTATGATGATAATCTGATGAAGAATAATTTTTGGCCTAGCTGGGAATAACTGTATTTCCAAAAGGAGATGCAAAAGTAGACATTTTTAACATGTCATCCAACTTTAATTCACAAAGTGGCATGGATTCTGGGTGTGTGCCAGGAGGCGTGTTAAGGTTCTTTTCTAACCTGCCCTCCTCAAATAACTCAATATATGGTCTGTTCTAAAAACTTGACAATTGGGTTTCTCTCAATTTCTTTATGCCAAAACAGGTCAATCATTTGCTCTGTACCAATTGCACTAAATGCATGCAGGCAAAGGAGCTGTATGGATAGCAAAGTGCATGGCCTGCCTCAGTGTTCACATAATCAAATTGTGGGATAGTTGCATGAAATGGACAGCAAACCTCCTGCAGAGAGTTCACAATTGTGAAAAAAATGCACAATGTGAAAGGGACAAACACAGAGCATATAGCATTTGAAGTGCATATGTGTGCTCTAAAATTGCTAAAGGTTTACACATGGTTATACACACACTCACACACACACCCACACACACACACACTGTAAACTGTCTGAAACAGGCAGGCTCCACTTCAAGAATGGTTATTTCATTTACTTGGTAACTCATAATTGTTCAATACGTTGTGAGAGCACGCAGACCCCCAACCACTTTATGCACTTCAGTGCCAGTTGCGTTGCATCCATTGGAAGGCCCTCCAGCTTGTAACCTGCAGGGACATACATGGTGTAAATAATGCCTCACGGTTAGAGTTCTGGATTACTATCCACATATTCTCATTGTGAATTGTAATTTTGCAGCTGAGAAGAAAGCTGCTTTGTTCAGGGATTCTTTTGCTAGAGTGAAGTTGCTTTGCACAACATGCTAATTTTGCTTTTGCAGTAAAACAACACCCAGTAGAAAACTGAGCATTGTACAACACATCAAAGATGGCCGACTGTAGTGAACATGCATGGCTGGCGTGCTCAAACAGTCACAGGTCTTCAAGTCTGAAAGCTTTTTTGTAACAAAGCTTAGAAAAAACACTTACAAAATAGTAAGTAGCTTATGCTTCTGACTGCTCGGCAGTCATATTTGAATGGTTCTATAATGTTTTCATAATGTTACAGAGTAGTAGGTCCCGTTCTAGAATATGTGTGGGGCGTTCGAAATTACTGTAACTTAGTTAAGTGTCATTGTGCGAAATTGCAGCTAATTTACATGAAAGAACATCGAAATACGCAAATGCAAATCAGTTACTTCATGCTATATTTTTCATAAAATGCATTTTTGCATCAATTTTGATGCCAATAACTTTTCATTCTAAAAAGTGCAAAAAGGGTACAAGGACAAAATAACAGCTGCTTCAGTGTCTTTTTACAGCAAATAGGTTATAATTACACAAAGTGGTGTAATTCCAAAAATTATAGGAAATGTGCATAACAAACATAATGCAAAATCTCAAAATGATGTGATTTATGCCAGCACCATTTACATTTTGCCCAGGCTTACAGATGACGAAATGCAAAAGTGAATAAAAGATGTTAAAACTATACAATATTGTGAATTGAAAACATAAAAGACTCACTAGACCTGGCACTGAAGGCAACTTTCTAGAATGGATGTTTACATTATGCAAAAGTAAAATTCCATAACTCACACTAAACACTGTAAGTGAATAAAGTAAGCTGAACTATTTTCCCTTGCTCTATGCTGTGGTGCACAAAGCAAAATGTAAATTACACTACAAAAGACCAATAGATTTATTAACTGGGTTGGCTAAAACGCGCCTGTGTTTTGTATGTATACATATTTATTTGTAAAGACTTTTTTTGTAATTCAAAACGTCTTAGTTAAAACAGACAAAAAGAAGGTTTATTAGTCAGGGTTCGTGTCTTTTACACAAATATTACAAATTAATAATTAAAAAGTTCACAAGGGACCGCAAGGTTCTGGTAACAGCGACCTACAAATGCTAATAAACATAACTAAGTATTAATACAATTAGTTTACAAAATGTTAAAGGTTAGTAGCATTATCATTTTTTTTTAATTGATACTTTTGGTACATTTCTACCTTGAAAAGCAGGTAGCCACAGGCCTTCTTCAAAGTTTGCATTTCAATGTGTCCCTTAAATTAAGTCTAAATTGCGGTGATTTGATCTAAATCGTCAGAGGAGCTGCAAGGTAGGAATGGGAATGGCTTAAAGGCTTAAGGAGTAGACCTCTCAGTTTATTGAGCTTCAATTTAGTTTAACAAAGTGTTTTTTTACATGAAAGCTTGACACACAGTATGCACTGTATTAATCTCAAAGGATTTTCAGAAAACTTCTTTAACGTAGCTGTAAAGTTTGTTAGAACATTTTTTTTAAATTACAATGCGTCAAGTCTGAGATTATGCATGCTGTTTGGGCACTTTCCATTTGCAAATTACTGATTAGGCTCACCTTGGAGATAATGACAACTGACACTTTGCTAGTAGTTGAAAAGAAAAGGCCCATTTATTTATCATAAACTCTGACACTCACTTTACCACCTACCAAGAAGGGGTGATTGGAGTTCCATACAAAGACACTAGGCAGACAATTAGTGTGATACAACACTAGATGAAAATCATTATATTGATTTTTGCAGTATGTCTTGTGTCACCTTTCTTTCATTCCATTTCAGTTCTGCTTTTCTTATTGAAGTAATCGGAGTCCTCTGAGCATTCAATTTTGAGTAGCTTGGAACTGTTTTACAAATGTATGTGTGTGTGTATGAGTAACGGTGGTTACACACCAATTAGTCTTTGTTTTAACTACAAAACCTTTTTCTTTCATTGGGTACATTTGCCAGAGCTGTGGGAAGGAAAAGAAAATATGTTAGACAAGCGCAATTTCATGTCCTTGCCGGTAAGTTAGGATAGTGCTTTTTTTTGCGGAGGAATTTTTTACAAATGTATTAGGAAAACAGCATTTTGGAGGTGGTATTGTGAGATGAAAGTTTCTGCACACTTGTTATGTGCCCTTTTCTTGTGGTTGTGATTTGTGCTACAATTTTTTTTTTGCTGTATTACAGCAATATAATTTTGTTGTGTTGTCTAGAAGTTGCTGTGTTGTTTTTTTGACTGTTTTATTGTGATGTGCACTGTTATAGTTATTAGTGTTGTTATGTTGCTTTCTAGAGGTTATTCCATTTTGGTTAATTGTTTGCTTTAGATATAGCAAGAAATGCTGTTATATTTCCTGTCAAAAGCAGCACATGTGGGGGGAGGGAAACGGTAAAAAAAAAATAATATTAAAAGCAACACTTATCTTTCCGCGCTGGTCCTGCATCTCTGCTCCTGCTCTCCTCGTCATACCGAGGCACAGGAAGCTCAGAAAAGGATCCCCTGACCAATCACAAGGCTGCAATGCAGCATTGTGATTAGTAAGCACCCAGGCTCCGCTGACCAATCACAACGCTGGGGGGCCTGGGCTTCTTCTCCACACACGAAGGAATGCAGCCTGCATGGAGAACAGGAAAATTGTGCATGACTGGTTTGGGCGGCCAGAGAGGGCCGACAAAACATTCACTGTGCACTTAGGAGTGGGCAACCCACTCCTCCCCTGCCCTGCTCCAAGAGCAGATCAGCCCCACCCACCTGCCTGCAAAGCAGCAGGAACCATAAAATGATAATGCCTCAAAGTTATTATCATTTTATGTTTCCTTTGCTTTGCAGTGCACTGCTCAAAAGCAGTGGGTGGAGGCTCCTCTGCCATAGAGGAGGAGCAACCCTTGTGTAGGATTGTGACAACACGTACCTTGTGAACGATCTGCATGCCACACTTGCTGACTACCCCCAATTATATGATGCCTGCTGACTGCTCATCACATGCTTAACACCTTGCCGGTGCCCCGGTGCCCCGGTGCCCCGGTAGAAAGTACAGTATGTTGACCCCCTAGGAACACACACCCACCCTCCTCCCACATATGTGCCCCTATTTTTAGTATGAGTAGTAGTAATAATGTGGACTGTAGACATGACTTCAGTATATGTTGTATGAGGTAAGATATCGGCCTCCACCGATCTTGCAGTCATATTGCAACCTGGACTATATATACTGCGCCATAAGCTTTCCAGAGTGCTTGGCTTCAGAAAAGGTACCTGGAGAACTTTCTTTGCACGTAGTGTTCCTGTTCCCGCCTGGCTCCAGTATCGTGAACTTCAATAGCCGGCTCCAGCTGCATCACATCCCGAGGTCTGGCTCCAGCAGAATGACATCCTCTATCCCTGCGACTGACCCTCAAATAGAAGACACAAGCAACATAAAAATCAAGTACCAGTGAGAAATAACACAACTCATCATCACACTCTACACCGCAAAATGCGACATCCTTGAGGTCAGTGCACTGTGCAATTGTTGAATTGTATACTTCGGCCTATGCAATGCGTTGAACAAGAAAGCCTATGCAGTAATAGGATTGCATAAAAACAAATTTAGCGCTCAATTAATCCTCATTGTAAAAGTTTCTAACAAAAGAGGATCTTGCTTATAAACTTTTTCAAAGTGGGTAAAAATATACTTCCTCAATCTCCCTCTTGCTACTCAACTGGACCCCTGAGCGCTCACATTTGATCTGCTTGACTATGTTCCTTACCTGCTGTCCTCTGATTTTCCATGCCAGCAGCTTGCTACAACCCTCCTCTAGCCTACTATCCTCCCATCTCTTTCTCACCCTTTCTCAAGTGCAATTCCGAAAAGTCTGAAGTACTTTTCTTTGGCTGCCCTGCTGATCCCAGGTTAAAGGAGTGGTGGCAAGCCGCTATGTTCCCACCCGACAGTGACTCTGGGTCGGCGAAGAATCTAGGTATCCAGGTCGACAACCGCCTCTCTTTCAGGGGTCAAGTGTCGGGCCTGGCTGGCAGATGCTTTGCGATCCTGAGGATGCTGAGGAAGTTCCTGCCCCTTCTTTCCATCGAGCACAGAAAGACCACGGTGCAGGCCCTGATTGGCTCTCACCTGGACTATGCCAACGTTCTGTACCTTGGCCTACAGGATTATCTCATATCGCGCCTTCAGATAGTACAGAACTCGGCAGCCCGGGCCATATTTGGCCTTACCAGAAGGGCCAGGGCATCGGAGCTCCTCAGAACCCTCTATTGGCTGCCCATTAAGAAGCGGATCGCTTTCAAAGCCCTGACCATCGCCTTTAAAGCCTTGCATGGTCTAGGTGCCCGTTATCTTCAGAAGTGGATCACTTTCTATCTTCCCTCCAGATCCCTTCGCTCTTCGTCACAAGCCAGGGCAGTCACCCCTAGGATACATCGGGCTCGCCTTGGCGGACGCGTCTATAAACATCTGGCGCCCCTGCTGTGGAACGATCTTCCTCTCGCGCTCAGATCCTACTCTAATCTTCTGACATTCAGGAAGGATTTGAAAACCTTGCTGTTTCAGCAATAAGTTTCTCCCACCCTGTCCTCTTCTCTTGTTGTCTGCACCGCCTGTTTTCATTTTTGTTCTTCCCCTGGACCTGTGAGGCTCCGACAGCGCCGGGACACTCCTTGAAGTAGCCGTGCGCTATAGAAGCACCCTTTTAACATAACATAACATAACCCTGCCTTCTAATACAGTTACTAAGTTAGCTTTAGCCTCTGATATTTCCAACAACGGTACCTGAAGGTCTCTCTGCTCTGATTTGGAGATGACCAGTTTATTTTCTAATTCTCAAATTCGCTCTTCTAGACTTGTATTTTTATCCCGAAAAGTCCTTCTTCTAGCCGCTGATAAACTACCTATTCTGCCCCTTGAATAGGCTTTATATGCGTCCCACACTACTACCACCGAAGAAGAGCCTAGATTAATCTAAAAAAAACTCTTTTGTTTCCTTACTTAATAGCTCAACTATCTCCTCCTCCAATATCAGGCTGCGATCCAATTTCCACCTAGTTTGGATAATATTTGCAGCTATATTTAGCTCTAGCATCACTGCTAAGTGGTCTGAAAGATGAGCCCCTATATGTTGGATGTCTTGCACCATGTCTTTTAAGTTTATATCAATTACAAAATAATTGAATCTTGACTGGTGACCATATTTCCTGTTCTTATATGTGTAGCCCCTCTTTGATTTTGCCCTCTGATGCCAGATATCACATAGGCCCATTTGCTCCATGATTCGACTTATCTGTCTTGCCATTTTTGGGTTTACCACAGCTGGATGTATGACGTTTCAACGCATGCTTTTACAACGCATGCCATTACGACGCAGGTTTTACAACGCAAGTCGTTACAATGACTTGCGTAGGGGGCGCTGTATAGTGAATAGTTTAATTTACTATTTCAACTCGAGTCCCCGTGGATAGTAGGGAAGCTGTTAGATAGTAATTAAACTATTCCCTATCCTAGAGCGCCCCCCAGCGTAATGCGTTGTAATAACTTGCGTTGTAAAAGTTGCGTCGTAATGGTAGTGCGTTGTAAAAGTTGCGTTGGAAAGGATGTTCCCCACCACAGCTCTACTATTCGTGGATCTATCGAGAAAATTTTCTTAGACAATGTTAAAATCCCCGCCATAATGATTGGATCCGAAAAGTTTAAAAGCTCTGTTAATACCTCCTCAAGGGGAGCAATATTATCTTGATTTGATCTGTGATAGCCAACTAATGTAAAGCCTTGCCCCAATATCCCATAACCCATCTACCTTTACTGACTGAGACATTTCCCGAAATGGTAATTTTTGCATTTTGTTTTAACAAAATGGCCACCCCCTTCGTAACTAATGAGCGCCTTGTGCACACTACTTTTTTCACCCATCTGTTAGCCTTAAAAACCTCTAGACACTATTTTTCTGTCAGATGGGTTTCCTGTAAAATGATCACATGAGCTGGACAGTCTTTTATATACTGGAGTAGCCTTTCCCATCTCTCTTTTACCTTTAAACCATTGACATTCCAGGATACATTTTTTACACATGCTTTTTGCTTCTTATCCATTTCCCTTCTCCACTGAGTATAGTGATATTGCTGAGACCGCTGAGGATTTTGTTTTTGATTTTCTCCAACATGCTCCCCACCCTGTGACACCTAGTCTTATCCCCCCTAGGAGAACCCATCCCTGACTCAATATGGCTTATACATTGTGGGTGTCCCCTCAAGTGTGCTTATATCTTAGTTTACAAAATAGAAAATGTGAAAAACGAGATAACGCTCCTATCTGTCAGTATGTCACCGGAATTTATTTAAAAAAAACAAAAAACTCAAACCCCTAGCTGTCTGCCCTCAATGAATTCAACAACCTCCCTGACCGATCGAAAATTGTGCATTTTGCTCTTTAACATCACTCTCAAAACTGCTGGAAATTTTAGCTGAGCTGTTGCTCACAATTCCTTCAATGGGTCAATTCTTTTTCCCAGTTCCCATTGACGGTTGGAGGTGAGATTTGACAGGTCAGACCTAATTTCATACTTCACCCCATCTACATCCAGATTTTCTTACTCAAAGCCTTCAGCAGAATTTTTTCTTTTAACATCTAAGTAAGAAAATTCACTAGTATTTTCCTTGGCTTGGTTCTGTTGGTATTTAGCCTAAAGGTGTCCCTGTGGATCCTCTGAATATCTTTGGCAATATCTTGCTCTGACTTTTCCAAATGTAATTCTTTTTTAAACAGTTTGACTACAAATGTCTTGAAATCTTCTCCCTCTTTCCCTTCTGGGCACTTTTAGAATCCGCAAATTATTTTGCCTTTGGAAGTTTTCCATTCATTCCAGTCTCTCTTGCTGCTCTTGCTCCTTCAGTATTAAACTCTCAATCTCTGCTTTGTTAACATTAACAACACTGCTGAGGTCACTCACTGTTTTTTCCCAAAAAACTGTTCTAGCAGTTAATTCATCTGTCTTCCTCTCTAGGTTCTCGCAAGCTAGCCTTATTTCCTTTTGATTCGATTCTGGCACCTCAAACCTACATTTGATCTCAGAGGAAAGTGCTGCTAAGAGAAAACCTACCAAATGTTCCTTGCTATTCAGGTTTCCATATCCTCTCTCCTTTTCCTTCGGAGAACTTTCTCTAGTGTGCTGTCTAAGGCAAGGCCTGGGGCTTGAGCATCTTGCAGTTCCGGATGCTATTGCCTCAGCGCTATCTCCCCCATCCCCTATGACTGTTGCGCTACCCCCCATCCCCTACGACTGTTGGTTCTACTGAGAACAAAGGTTGGAAACGATTGGTGGTTAAAGCGTCTGACCATTTTGCCATATCTGATTCTGCCAAGGGGTGTGACCGCCCCTTATTAACAAGCCTGTTAACCGATTCTTAATTTGACATATTCGCCATGTTTGCCTTGCTGTTTTCACTTGGTATCAGAGTTTTTGGCAAAACCTTAAAATAGGTCATAAGGGAAGGCATAATCCTAAATTTCTGATCTAGATTCTTCTGTTTTGTGTTTAATATCTTTTTATGGTCAGTTTGTTTAAATGTAGAAGGCTTCTTGGAAATTGTTGAGATTATGATTTTATGTTGCCCCTCTTTGTCTTCCTCCCTTTCCGCCACCGATTTAAAACACCCCCAGAGTCCCCAGTACCTCTAATGCCCCCAGCTCTCCCCCCAACAACTCTCTCCCTCTCCCTTTCCATGCACTACTCAATGTATAGCGAGACAGCCCCTTTCCTCCCTCCAGCATCATTTTCACCTGATTTCCTTCTCTTGCAGTCCTCTTTAATGCCGTGTCTACTCCGTCTGCCTTTCCACGCATTGTTCGCTGGGGCAGGGGCTGGTTGGAGGTGAATCTCCTTATAGCGGCACCTCCGTGTCCAAATGGCAGTCTGCTCTTCTGACTCCTTTCTCGCAGCCCCCGCTGCCACTGCCTCTTCCGCCCTGGAAGGGAAATCTTGTGACTGCATGGTGACCCTTACGCACCTCCAGCTGGTCCCTCGCCCAAGGCAGCTCAATTCCTTCCACAGTACCTGCAGTGATTACCCTGCCAGGCATCGTTTTCTGAGAAAAGGGACTTTCAAAATTTCAAGGCGGTAAGGCGTCTTAATCGATTAATCAAAATTCCAGTCTTTGGTAAAGTTGACTCGTGCTTTACATTTCAGAAAAACTGCCACTTTTCCCCCCCTCAGAGCTTTATGGCACGCTCAGAGCTCTCCCGCAACTTGCCACTAGCCGGACGCCTTGTTCTCCCTCCTGGAGTGATAAGTGAAGAGGAGTTGGAAGATTCGCTAAACCTGGACCACTTTGAAGTTCTAATGGAAGATAAGAGCAGGGCTCTGAATATGAAAATAAACAGGAGGGAAGTGAATCAAGCTCTCAAGGATCAGAAACGGGGGAAAGCCCCTGGTCCGGATGGGTTGCCCCATGAAATCTGCAAAGTGCTGGTAGGTATGCTAGCACCAATATTAACGGAGATGTGCAATGAATTGTTTTTTAAAGAAGCCACAGTAAAGGAAGGAGGGCATTATCACCCTAATTCTCAAGCCAGGAAAAAGTGCAAAAAACTGTGACGCTTATAGACCAATCTCCCTATTAAAATGCGATTACAAAATCTTTGCGAACATTTTAGCGGGAAGGTTGAATGGGGTTATGGCAGATCTTATTCACAAGGACCAAAAGGGATTTATACAAGGGAGATATTTAAGAGTTTACATATACTCTGGTCAGCTCTATAGCTATGGCTACTGCATATGATCTCCCCCTCGCAGTAATTGCATTAGACGCCACAAAAGCATTTGATCGGGTCAACTGTTTTTTTTTTTACAAACAGTTTTAAAATCTCTGACCCTGGGGGTACATTTATGTAAAACACTTGAAGGGATTTATGCCTCACCAGTAGCAAGGGTGTTGGTGAATGGCTCTCTGACAGACCCTCTTAAAATAATCAGAGGTACGAGGCAAGGTTGCCCTCTGTCGCGACTACCTTTCGATCTATATATTGAAACCTTGGTGAGGAAAAATAGAAAAGACCCAGGGATCCTGCCTTTCAGATTTAAGAGTTGGGAAAAGAAACTAGCCTTACATGCAAATGATCTCTTGATCTGTACGACACACCTGCAGAAAACTATGAGTAGGCTCATGATTTTAACATCAGACTTTGGCAAGGTCTCAGGGTATGAAATCAACAGAGGAAAGACAGAGAAAATGGCCTGGAATGTGAAGGAAGGGGAGGAAATAGTAAAAAGGGAAATGAGGTATTTAGGAATCAAGGTAACTCAAGACATTGCGGAGTTGGCCAAGGTACATTTTGATAAAGTTAAGAAGGAAGTGTGCAAATTGTTAGGGAATTGGTCACATCTGCCACTCACAATATTTGGCAGTACTAACTTGATAAAGATGGCTATCTTGCCAAAGTTTACCTTTCTCTTTGACTCAATGAAGCTACCCTTCAAGAAGGTAAGCTAAAAGGACATATGAGCAGTTTTATACGGGCCTCTAAGAGTCCCCGCATAGCGTGGAAGAAGCTGAGGAGTTACTTCTCTACGCCTGGACTTTCTTGTTGAAAAATGTGACAATGCTGTTGGATAGGCCTGAGTGTTCAGAAACAGGCAGACTGGTCGCCGAGATGTTAAAGGAGGTAAAAGGTTACCTCCTTTAACATCCTGTACATTCCTGTAGAATAAGCCATCCCCAAATATTTAAAAAAATGCATATAAAGAAAAAATCGGAGGATGGCTGAGACTTGGTACAGCATCAGAAGAAATCTTAAGTTGTAATACTTTCAAAATCTACCACCGTTTTGGGACTCTCTGGGTTCTACGGACTGGAAAAAAGACAAGTTGGCCAACCCACTGAGGGAAGCAGGCATGTTGAGAAAGGAATATCTAATTCATGACGGTCACTTGATATCCTGGGAAATGTGTACAGAAAGGACGGCCAATAGACTGTCATGATTCAAATTCCTTCAAATACAGAGGTTGTATCAAGCACCCAGTACAATGATTGGGGCGCCAAATTAACTCAAAAATAGGCTGATGTCAGGAGTATCCGTGAAAAACGAAATATCTCTCTGGTATTGGATCATGATGGACCTGAAAGATGGGGACTTCACGCTGCTTTTGGAGCAATGGGGAAGATGCTTACCTGAGACCACACTGAAGAACCTATGGCAAATATCAATGTCTACCCTTTATAAAATGGTTAAACCTGCCTATTTAAGGAGAAATCATCTGTTTACACTCAATAGGGCGTACTGGACCCCACTGAGGCTATCGAAAGGCGTACCCGAAATATTGTCAATTGAAGCAGGATGATCTCCATATGTTCTTACATTGCCCTATGATTCAGCAGTTCTGGGATGATGTGACGAGAACCTTGTCTGATTACCTGAAGCTAAAAATCCAGGAAAGCATTTGCTTGGTCTTTTTCGGATGTTTAGAGTTCCATTTAAAAGAAGATAGGGTTTCACAAAGTTGTTGGCACGCAGGGAAATCTGAAGAAAATGGGTAGGCTCAACCACCCCCACATGTCATCAAGACTGGATATTGGCCATACAAAGGAATCACTAACAAAATATCAACAACCAAAATATCGAGGTACAAATAAATTGGTACAAAAATATTGAAGTCAAGAATATCATGGTAAGTACAAAAATATTGAAATATCGATGTTAAAAATATTGGTTTTTTTTAAATGTTAAAAAAATGTAAAATAAAGTAAATAATACCTATAATTAAAAGAAACAGTAACAAATATTTAAACAAGTTTAAAAATCATACCTAATATATATAATGTTAACATATATTAAACATAAACATATATATAATATATCTACTTAATAATATTAGTAAATAATTATTTTAATAACTTATAAATTGTTTAAAATATTTTATGAAATTATAAATACATATATACACATACACAAATAACAAATAAAAATAGATATAGAAAATAAAAAAATGACAATATTTTTAAACTGTTTAAAATAAATTACACAAAACTTTAACTAAAACAATACAGAAAAATATTGGATAGTGAAGGGAAATTCCTATTCCAAATCCAGAGAGTGCAACAGTAGGGAAAGAAATGGATATCGTGGGGGTAAAAATAACTATTCCAACTCCGGAGAGATCAACAGTAGGGAAAGTGTTGGATATCGAGGGGGTACAAATTACTATTTCCACTCCAGTGAGCGCAACAGTAGGGAAAGTGTTGGATAACATAGAGGTAAAAATGACTATTCCCACTCCGGAGAGTTCAACAGTAGGGAACGTATTAGTTAGCGTAGGGGTAAATGTTACTACTCCAACTCCAGCGAGTGCAACTGTAGCGAAAGTGTTTGATAGCATAGGGGTAAAAATACTATTCCCACTCCAGAGAGTGCAACAGTAGGAAAAGTGTTGGATAACAAAAGTGCTAATATTTCTATTCCCACTCCAGTGAGCGTAACAGTAGGTAAAGTGTTGGATAGCGTTGGGGTAAAATTTACTATTCCCACCCCAGAGAGTGCAACAGTAGGGCGAGTGTTGGATAGCGTAGGGGTTTAAAATGACTATTCCTACTCCAGTGAGTGCAACAGTGTGGAAAGTGTTGGATAGCGAATACATTACAATTACTGTTCCCACTCCAGTTATTGCAACAGTAGGGAAAGTGTTGGATAGCCTAGGTGTTAAAATTAGAGCGTGCTACAGTAGGGAAAGTGGTGGATAGCGTAGGGGTAAAAATTACTATTCCCACTCCAGTGAGTGCAACAGTAGGGAAGGTGTTAGATAGTTTAGAGGTTAAAATTACTATTCCAACTCCAGTGAGTGCAACAGTAGGGAAAGTATTGGATAGCGTAGGGGTAAAAGTTACTACTCCAACTCCAGAGGATCCTAAGCCTGCCCAGAGTTCCTTGAGTCCCAGACGGTCTATAGATGATGTCAAATAAAACCTTGCTGCACACTCATTCTTTAGATGTATTTCTTTCCATAAATGTGAGTTCAGTGTGCCTGCTACAGATGATTCTATCCTGTACCAGGCCTTAGCATAGGATCCTTTGCGAGCTATTTCTTGGCTTTGCATGCCGAATTCAAGCCTTATTTGGGCTGGTGAGATGTACTTTGGTAAATTAAATATTATTCTGGCTGCTCTAGACACAGTTCTGTCCAAAGTCAACGCATCTCTACCCCTCAGACACTCACTCCCATAAGTGATAGCCGGGATGAGTTTCGCTTGCAGACTTGTAGCAGAGGGATAAGACTAGGGCCAGCCGTTTTCTGTCTGATCGATTTTATGGCTACCGCAATCAAGTTGCCTCTTTTCTTAATTGCTTCTTTTTGCAGATTGAAAGTCCACTTATTATCCATGATCACACCTAGATACTTATACTGGTCCACTACTTCGATTGAAGAGTCTGCTATATGCCAGCAGTATTTGGAGGTTTCCTTTTTTGGATGTATCCTCTTAACCTGCGTTTTGTCATGATTAATGGTTAGTCCATTAGATGTAGAGTATCGACTAGTAGTGTCCGATGGGGGTCTGGCTGACCAGTACGAGATTGTCTGCGTACAAAAGGTTAGAGAGTGGGAGACCTCCCAGCTTAGGCGGATGAGAGTTGCAAGTATCCAGTTCTGTTGAAAGGTCAGACATAAATAAGTTGAAGAGCGTAGGGGCCAGTACGCACCCCTGTTTAAGCCCCATGGTAGTTGGGATTTTCCTGGACAAGTACTTTCTGTCTCTTAGCTTTACTTGGACCCAAGTATATCTGTGAAGGAGTATTAAATGATTTAGGAGAGCAGATAGTATTTTCATTTTCTTGAGTTTGTGCCAGAGCTCGTTTCTATAGATTTTTTCAGAAGCCAACGAATAGTCGATGAAGCACATGAATAGAGATAGTTTAGCTTTCTTAGCCCTGTTTATCAGTAGGGATAATGCCAGAATATTAGTAGTTGTCCCCATGCCCTTGCAGAATCCTGTTTGGTTGATTGGTATAATTGTTTGATCTTCGATCCAGGCTGTTAAGTCGTCCAGAAGGAGGCCAGCATAACATTTCGCCTCAATGCCGATTAAGGCTACAAGTCTGTAACTCTTAGCTGAGTTCTTATCCCCTTTATTGTATAATGGGGATATCATTGAACCCCGCCACGAGTCTGCGATAATGTCACCTTCTGCTATTTAGACATACAGCGGCAATAGAATGGAAGCAGAGTATTCCGGGTCCAATTTGAATAGAATTGGTGGAAACCCGTTAGGGCCTGGGGCGCCGTCCCTCTTGCACATTGTACACGAGAGCAGCGGGAAGCGACGTGCGGGATATCTGGATATATTTGTGGAGAGATACCAGCAATTCATTACATTAAGGAGATACTTGCTATAAAGTGGGCGCGTCGCCTGAACTGGAACCCCTATGTGGGTCGGAAGTATCACCACATATAAAGCTCTGAGTACACGCCCACACCATGTGAGACGCGAGACGCGAGAGCGGAGCAGCAAGGAGCGAGGGGGTGAGCTGCGGAGCCCCAGCAGAGCAACCGGAGTTGCCGGGTGCCAGGAAACGGTGCCAGGAAATGGGTGCTGTCAGCAGCCAACCTTAGCAGCAGCAGCAGCAGCAGCAGCAGCGGAGGTTTTACGGGCCCCGCACCGCACCGCACCGCCGCACCGCTGCGAAAACACGTCAAAGACTTTTGGTGGCGTGAGCGAGCTGGAGCGGTCAGGAGCGGAAGGCAGAAAGAACACGACTGCAGGTTGCAGGTGAGCACAGGCAGAAGGCGGTAGAAATAGTGTGGCCGCATTTTGTAATCCTCTGCCCTGGTTTCTCCCCCTGCCTCGGTTTCTCCCCCTGCCTCAGCCATACTACCTCTGTACACCAGTTATAACCACAGCCCCGCCAGCTCCTTGAAAAAATCCTTTTGCAACCCGCATCAAAACCCATTAGAAACTGCTTAATGCCTACATAAGAGCATAAGAGCGGCTACACCCGGCCGGACTTTACCCCGACTTCAGGGGTCACAGGGGTTACAGTGGGCAATTAGGAGCCCAGAACACAGCATCCCAACCCGGTTGATAGCAGCTGCACAGTCCATGGAACAAGACGCGTGAGAGGAGCGTGCAGGCTGAGATCTTCAGGGCAACAACTAGTACTGGCTCGATCCTAGCGCGGATACACTGATATACAGTTCCCATTGCCGCTCTTTCCGCCAGGTTCAGCAACTTCAAAGAGGAGAGGTGAGGCTGCAAAAGACTGACGTGAGCGCTGCTGCCGTTAGAGGCGGACGCCAAGTAAGAGCCGGGGGGTAAGACCCAGGCAGTCGCGACTAGGTCCGACTCTGCCGGCAGGTCTCCCCGTGTGCTCCGCTCACATTCTATCCCGCTCACAGCCTCACTCTCATCCTCACCCTTCTCAGTAGCAGCTGACCCATACAGCTTTGATCTTGAGCAGTGCAAGAACAAGCACGGCACTCATTGCAAATATAGCATTAAAGCTCAGACGCCGTAGCAAAATTAAGGCGATAGCTAAGCGACAGCTAAGCACTTACTGCGTAGACCCACCATGCGGACAAGGAACGCTGGTTTGACACAACTCCATTCTAACTACCGTCCTCACAAATCTGCGAGACGCCAGAAGGCCAGGATGCTATACCCTGTGGACAACACAAGACACGACTCGACCGTACAGGACAGGACTATAAATGATGGGGAACAAGTGGGAGTAGAAAGAGCCAACTCCCCCTCTGTTTCTGGGCACATAAGGATAAACGGGGCCACCGGCACCTCAGGAACTCCGAGCTACAATGATGACACGGTCAGCAGAATTCGTAATAAAAATACAAACGCAAACGATAGCCACATCACTTGCAATAGCAATAGCATCAAGGGAGACAACAACATTAGGAAATATTTGCAACAACAACCGAACCAAAGCAACCTTCCAGCACATGGAAAATCAACCAATACATCTCCTGTAGGCCTCATCATTACTGAAAAAGCCATATCAAATCACAATTCCTCACTAGCCGTCCCTCTCTCGCCAAATATTCTGATCATTAAAGGCAAGACGAAACAAACTGAAGAACTTCCAAAGGAGCATAACCCAACTAGATCTAACGATTTAGGAGCCAACACACTGGTCCTCGAAAGCTTGCCTGACGAACCCCTAAACCACAACCACAATTAAATACAGCCGTCCCAGGGGGTAGTGAATTAAACAAACAACTCCACACCCAAACAGAAAACTCTGCATACCCCAAAACCATTGGTGTATCCCCGGGATCTCAAACGCGCCTTCCGACAATCCTGACAACCCCGCAGACGTCTACCAACCTGGGGGTCGAAGACGATGAGGCGAGACCCCAACGAAACGAATATTCGGTTCCCGGGTTGGAGGAAAGTATAACAACCTTGAACGCACATTTGTCAGTCTGGGAATCCAGCCTGGTCCCACAAAGGATAGAAAATCATCTTGCGGTTATTAACGAGGCCCTGATATCTATGGGAAATGCGGCACTAATGCATGCTGACAAATTAGATATCCAAATAAACATCTTGCAGTCAGTAGCGAGCTCTATCTCGGGAGTGGACTCAAAACTGGAACACCTAAACTCCTTAATACGCAGAGTGCAGGCGGACACAGAAATAACGATGAAACCTATGGACTGTGGGTGCTCCCCGATACTGCAGTCTCTGGAAAAACTTCCTGAAATAATGAACACCCTAGTCATGGATCTTAAGCAAGAGGTGAATAGGACGAAAACAACAAGAAACCCACAGATCAACTTGCTCCCAAACCAATGCTCAATGGTCACCTGGAACAGCCTAGAGAGACCCAAAGACACCCCCATTAACACCAACCTTGAAACAAATAGCCAACGGAGCCCCAACCTTCTGAATTCAAACGCACCCTCACAACCAAATCAAACAATTACCATTAGCTCCAGCAACTTGGACGATTTAATTTCACCACTTTCAGTCCAACAACCTTTATCAAGGAAAAATAAGAAAAAATTGAAAAAACTCAATAAAGCAAAAAAAGACAAAAATTACGCAAAAGAGAAAATTGACTACTGGTTTACACCAGCAAATAAGGCGAACAAAGCATCGAACATGGAGGAGGGGAAGGGTCGGGGCTCAACCCCTATAGACCAAAAGAAAGACATACAAAAACAAACACACGAAACATCCACCAGAGCAACGGCTCCCAGAAGCCCAACAGGTGCTCCCAGGGAAAACCTGCCCAAACCTTCAACCGATAGACCTCCGGTGCCACGTAGCACCCCGAATCACGTACAGGGCATGCCGGCTCACAATTGTGAGAACAACAACAGAGCAAAAACAGACTTGACAGATTCAAATGCCCACAAGGGCTGCCAGTTGGAATTAACAGCTAACGCTCAAGGGGAACAAACCTCCACCCAAGGAAGAAATAATGGTGATCGATTTCAGGGGGAACACGCGATCGCCTCTGTTCCTGTCCCGCACACTCACGCCACAAAAATAAAAGGGACTGAGGAGGAACGGGGCCCAGGGGCCAAATACGCTCACAACTTAAGAGACCCCCTTGTAGCTTCCATGGCGCTATCAAACACAATTAACTCCGCTCAATCGCTAGACTCTGATCCTGAAAATCAAAAAGTATGGCTATACCCAGAATATATCTCGCAAGCGAGCTGGGACATCCTCAACAGAGGGAACCTCCTGAAACTCTATAAAAACATTTCGGGTCTGGAGAGTATAAAATCAACGGACATTGAGAAGGTGACCTTTGTTGGCCCAGGGCCCAGCGAACAAAATGAAACAACCAAGATAACCTTCCCCAATTCCAACATGGCGAATGCCCTGAAGGGACACAAAACACAGCTGGATAATTGGGGAATTCAAATCAAATCCCCATTACCGACGAAATATCCGGAAATCTTGAAAGGAAAAAACAGACAACAGGGAGAGGATGATCCGAAGGGGAGGAAAACCATGTACAACATCCGTTCAACCCCACCCGCCTTCGGATCTATCTTACATGGTTCATTAGGAGGCACACAAGCAATCGAGTTGGGTAGCAATTTAATACAAATTTTAAAACACACAGCAGGAGGTCATCGATCCTGCTCAATATTGGGGCAGGGCACTAAAGATTGGGCTTGGCTTGCCCAGGCTTTAAACTCCACTTCCTAATACCAACATAGGGATCTCGTCAAACAACCCCTTGCTCACAACAATGAACACGCAGGACACTAGCCGGCGCATCGTACCTGCTTCATACATCATCAGCTCCGACCAAGAGTCCGGCAACTACTCAGCTCAAGTAATTCCCAACACTGGCCGAATCTCCAATATCAGCTCCACAAACAATCCAACTATCAATATAGTGTCTTGGAATGTCGCAGGGTTACATAAAGCCCTGCAAAGCCCAGACGCTGTAGCTCTTATGGTTGGAGCAGACATAGTTTGTGTTCAGGAAACATGGGCCATCTCAGCAACACCATTACGTAACTATGCAGAATACTTCAAACCCGCAAAAAAGATTAACATCTTTGGGAGACCGTCAGGGGGCATTTCAATTTACATTAGACACGCATTACAAGTAAACTTTGAAGTAATACGGCACACCTCAGATATGTTTCTGGCCGGGATCCCGAAAGGCCTAATAACGCCCAAGGGCCAGACTTCAATCCTTCTCATCAACATTTATTACAATTGCCACGGGTCGAATTCAAAAGACAAATTCACCGACCTATTAAAACAGATTGAAAACCTATTGATACGTTATGCGGCCATGGATTCAATTATCTTGGGCGATTTTAATTTGCACGACATAGGACACACATCTGACGAAAACCACCATAGTGGAAACACTAGAAGATTCAATGCCCTAATGCGAGCTTACAAATTGGCAACAACATACTACATCTCCATGAAGAATAAACCAACAGCATTGATACCTCCTACTTTCAACAACCAAACAACAATTGACTACATTTTATTAAGCGAATACTTACAAAAGTATATGTCATGTTATACCGTTCAACCTCGGACTGAAAGCGATCACGCTGCTCTCATATTAGAGCTGTCCATGAGTGCAAATTTTAGACAGTCTCTCCATCATATAGGAACCACAAATGGAGATGAACTATATAGACTGCTTAAAAGAATCAAATGGGGACCGCTCCCGACCCATAAGTTTGCTGAATGGAAATAATCTTGGAAAGGATGCCAGACTGACCATAAGGATCAGGGAAGAATTGGAGAATGGGGCGTCCTTGCATATGATCTAGCCCAACAGCTCCGAGGGAACCACAATCAAAGAGCATACGCTAACACCATATACAAACTGGGATTTCAGCCTGCAATAAAGGGTTCCAAAAAAGTGCTCAACTCCAAACGTAGAGCTTACAAGGCAACCGGATCGCTAATCGCAAAAAAGGATCTAAAGGAGGCGGCCAAGGCTCACACAAAAATTGTCTGGCAGGTGAAACGCGAAGCAACCGAGCAAAAATGGTTGATAATCTTCAACTTGCTTGCTCCTAGCAAGTCACAAGAATTTTGGCAATACATAAACAAACTCAGCTATGGGTCTTGTAATAGAGAGAACTCAATCGACGCGAGCACTTGGGTAGCCCATGTAAAATCCCTCTATACTAACAACCCAGAAACAAACCCGAGCAAAACATCCCCCTTTGATGAACAGTTAACTGATGAATCAACCGAATCAACGCCCCTCCCTGCTAATGTCACATCTGCTGAAAAAAAGATTTTGAGAGCAATCCTGAAAAAAATACGCCCCAACGGGGCACCTGGACCAAATGGCTTGCCGGGCTCTCTCTTCAGAGAGGATACCGACTTTTGGACCGAGAGCCTGAGCCAGCTGTACGCGGAGTGCAGACTTGTGATGGACGTCCCAGACTCCTGGAGGGGATCCCTGCTACACCCAATCCATAAAAAAGGGGCAAGCACTGACCCTAAGAACTATCGAATGATTGCCCTACTGGATGTAGAAGGCAAGGCATATGCAAGCTCTCTCCTAACAGAACTAGCACATTGGGCAACCAAGGAAAACTTGCTCCCCTTCTACCAAACAGGGTACCGCCCGGGTGGCTCAACCATAGACAACATCATAGTCCTCTCATACCTCATACAACAATCAATGGCCCAGGGCGCCCAGCCTCTTTTTGCCTGCTTTATTGACTATACAGCAGCATTTGATGGTGTTGACCGGAACATCCTATGGAGTAAATTGGCGGGTTGGAATATCTGCCCGAAACTTCTACAAGCCATCAGATCGCTGTATACCCAGACATGGGTAAGAGTCAAACTTTCGAGCCAATCAGCCACGGAAAAAATTGGCACAGATCACGGGCTAAAGCAGGGGTGTGTCCTTGCCCCGCTCCTTTTTAACTTATACACAGCTGATTTGGGCAAAGCACTTAAGGGAGCAAATTTGGTGACTCCAAGGATCGGGGGAAACAGACTCCAATTGATGCAGTATGCCGACGACCTGGTCCTATTGGACCACACCAAAGTCGGTCTCCAAAAAGGGTTAACCGCACTAGCAGACTATTACGCCAAAAACAAACTGGTGGCAAACCAAGCAAAATCCAAAATACTGATTTTTGGCCAATATCCAAAAAAGAAACCAACAAAATGGAGACTGGGATCGCTCACGTTATCTACCACTCAAGCATATAACTATCTTGGAGTATGGCTTAGTGAAACCGGCCGGCCTCACGGTTATCGACTCAAGCTCATGCAGAAAGCCAAAACGGTAACTTATGCAATTTGCAAACTAAACGCAACCTTGGAAATCCCGACCACCACGGCCATCCAACGGGTCTTGAAAGCAAAACTATTACCCTCCGTCAATTACGGCATACAGGCGTTCCCAGGAAAACTGTGGCAAGACCTTGAAAAGATCAACTGCGCAGCCTATAAAAAGTTATTTTGTCTTCCATCTTGCACAGGGAATACTCTAATACGCCTTGAATTTAACCTCACCCGACAATACCTGGAAGAATTGGCAAGCATGGCAAAATATTTCTATTTAACGTCTACAGCTCCAGAGTATTCGATGAAGCAAGTAATAAACAATATATTCACAAAGTCTGGCAATCCCTGGTCAGCCAACCTGACTCTAGCCAAAGAGCATCTGGAACTAGCAATAGAAAACTGGGATCCTAACATAATAAAATACACAAACATCAAAGCAGTTATGAGAAAGCAAGTAAGAACTTGCTCACGAAAACTGGATATTGAAGCCTTGACGATCAGAGGCTTCCATGAATCTCAAAGCTCTCCGCACATTTTAAATGGTCCAAAACCACATTTGGTACAGTCGGTGGGCAGGCAAGCCATTCAAAGGATCCTGGCTGCAAGACTGCATGTGCTCCCCTTAAAACAGCTATACTCTTCCGTCAAAGCTGGCCCAGAGATCATGGAATGTCGCCTCTGTCATTACAAGCGTGAAACTTCATCTCACATTCTATTATGCTGCCCTGCCCTCCTGTCAGCTCGTAGAATCCATCTAAGACCCATCCTTCTCCAAACAGGAGTACGGACGGCAAAAGAGGCTGTTCTCCAATTATACCTGTTGGACACTGTGAAGCATATGGCTAATTTTGCCAAATACATCTATCACGCACGAACAGCTTTAATGGACAAGACAACCACAGTTGTAACTGACTTTTAATGGGTTGAATCTTCCAAGTAGCACTCGCTACCCAAATATATATTACTTACCTAAATTTTATACATTCCCCCCCCCCCTTTTTTGCATTGTTTATATATTTTCAAATAGGAAAATCCCAGTTTAAGAATACAGAATTTCAGTTTTTAATGGAATATGAAATTGTCATAAATACGTGCTTCTTTGTACAGATTGCTAAGATTTTAATTAATTAAGCAATAAAGATTACCATACCATACCATACCATCCCTCTTACCCTTAGCTATCCTGTTCTTAATCTGTATGGTTATGAATGGAAAATGGTTGTTCCTGGTTGGAGCTTTTAAATATGGGTAGGGTGCCTCTGGTGTGTTGAACATCTGCCTCCGTGGACATTAAAGTGTAGGTGCAGAGGCGAAGCCCAGGCTTCTTCTGACAGGTGGGAGTTTACTCTTTGCACATTCTGGTTGGCTAAACTATTTATTGTTCACCAGAATCTCACGTTGTTGTTCGTCTTGGTGTCGTGCAATAGCCTTGTCCATAGGTTATCTTCCTTTTCTCTTTTTGCCTGCAAGATTTATTTTTTATTTTTTGATTTGAGTTGCGATAACTCCCTTTGTAAGATGGGATCATGGCCTGTGCGCTGAATAGTACGTATTCATTTGTTTATTGCATTCTTGAGCTTACGGAGGTTTGAAGTTTTGAAATTTGGAAATTGGATCTCAAGACGGACTGGCCAACTGTTTGGCTTTGAAGCTGCTGAAGCGTTTTCCCTATTCGCCGCTCCCAATTTTTAATTAGATGTTCCCAGTATGCTATCATATTCTCATTTACATCTGTCCGTTCCCGTTGCTCCCAAATTGCCTTTGCAGTTGAGATAGTTCCTCTGGATGATTAGTTTGAATTTTTAGCCTCCTGAAGTTGACCGTGTAGATGGACTTTAGGTCCTCTACTGGCATATCTAATGATGATCTAGATATTCGCCTTGTTTAAATTTCTTGTGGTAAATGATCGCTTTGATCTTGGGCCCCGATCTGCAAGCCTGTGATCCTACTGAAGAATGAGAGGGATACAAAAGTATAATCTATCCACATGCTAGAAGTTGCCCTGTGGAATGTTTCCACCAGGGGCTGATCTCCAGGAAAGTGCCCATTTAGAGCCACAAGGCTTAGATGTTCCAGCTCTTTTACAAGGTTCTTGGCGTGTGGTGTTTGTCGCTTCTTGTCACTCAGCTCCTGGCAAGGAATGTTCCTGGCGAGGTATTGCTCATCAAGGAGCTCGTCCCTCTTCTGTGGCCCCATCAGGTGCATATTAAAGTCCCCCGACATTAATAGATTTGTTGTGGATTCTTCTGTTATTAATCTAGTTAATTCTGCCCCTTCCATTTTTGCACCTTTGATTTTGTAACGGGGGTGTATGTAGATGTTTAGAAGTAATAGTTGTTGTTTAATATTTCCTTCCCTTATGTCTACTTTAAGAGCTTTAATTGCGTTAGTTGGGGATGTGAAGGTGTCTATGTTCTTAGTCTCTTAGTCAATGTTATGGAATTTATTGAAGAATAAATTGTGAAACCACCCTTTAGATGACCACATTTGGAACGTCTCACTGCAGACTATGATGGGTTTTAAAACCTAGTAAGTGAAAAGGTTCTTCTAACTATGTCTCTTGGAATAGAATGAGGTCAAAGGCATGAAGGTAATCCAAAAGCTCTTTGTCCGATGTTTTGTTGCCTAGACCGTTTATGTTCCAAGAGCAAATTCGTAAGTTAGTGTCCCCTGGCAGTGAATCGTTTGGCCTAAGTCAAGTGCTCTTGACTTGCCGATTTATGGTTTAGCTAGCCATGACCAATCTTCATACTCGAGTATTTGCTGTTGGTCCTTCCTATCGGCTGGTGGAACGTCCGTGCTATCGGCGCATTTCAGCACAGATTGAGGAACTAGGCACTCTTGCTCTCTTTTACTTGGAATTAATGGTTGCGGGTAGTCAGGTTTTTGTTCAAGTTGTATTTTTGTCCCCCATAGTTTTAGTTGTGTTTCCTCTGCTAAAATCATCCTTGCTATTTCCCCTGAAACCCAGAATGTCTTGGTTATTTTTCTTTCTGAAATTCCCTTGATAAATTTAAATGCAATTCTTTTGAGATCGTTTGTGTTTATATCTGCCAAATTGTGAATTGCTTGTATCAGTTGTATTATGTTCCCTCTGTTGAGGATGTCCCCTATTCCTCTGGACCTATATTCGGGGATGAACAGAATGGAGTTATTTTTGGGTTGAGGTTGGTTGGACATTGTGGATGCTGCCTGAATAACTGTATCGTCCTTGCCGTGCACATTAGAATATGGATGTTGGGGATCTCCTTGGTCCAACCTGGTAATGGTAAGGGATTTCCTTAAAGTGACTGACTCTCCGGACCTTCCCATGTGTGTATATACTGGTTATCTACATACACGATTACTGACCGCGTTCTGAGCTGTTATTGGTGGCGCTATTGGATCACCCGCAGTTTTATGCAGTCTGATGGTGGAGTAGTTGACGGGCTTGAATTTCTTTCTCCTTTTGATTTCTTGATGATGGGGTTCCCCGTTGATCTGATCTTAATGGAGGGTGCTGGAGCTCGGGTGATTACATTCTTTGTGGCTTCTTCCAACTCTGTTGACGGTAGCTCTGCCAATTCATCCACTTTCTTTTCTGCTTTGGAGTCCTCTCGTTTTGGGGGCTTTAGGACACTCACTGTGTCTCCTTCTGGGTGCAGTGCTTCCGTTGAACCACTCATAGTACACCCTTTTGCCCCTAGTTTTGTGCTGCCTGTGCAAAAGTATTCCATTATATTCTTTTTCTTTTTCTTCTTTCTTCCCTTTCTCCTCTGTTTTGGGTTTGTGGTCCTTGTAGCCCCCAGCCTTAGAATTATCCAAAGCCTCTAATTCCGGGTTTGTTGGTGGGGATCCCTCCAAAAGGTGGTCATACCTGTGCTTGGCACCCCTAATGTGCTCTTTTTTATTATGACTTCCAGGGTCCTTGCTCTTTTGATCTTCTTCTTTTTTGGTAGAGATGATCTGCCTGTCGTATAAGTGATTTCCAGTTCGCTTTTCCTTTTGTAAACTATTTAGTGGACCCTTTTCCCATCCTGTATTCACCATACCTTTCTCGGTGAAGGGTTCGCCCGTCGAAGGGCTGTTTGTTTGAGCATCCTGAGATTGTTTGCTGGGGTTTTTTCCTATTTTCCGGATGTCTGATAGGATGTCCTCCATGACCACTGGAATAGTGGAAAGTTTGGCGACTATGGAAAAACAGGAGCAGTGTGTTGGGGCCAGATACATATCTGCTATGCACTTTAGATCAAGTTGTTCATGTCTGCCTGTCTATTGTCGATGTGTGAAATGTGGGTGGCCACTGAATTGAGGATGGAATGTTGGACATCCATCTTGTCAGAGTGATATTGCATTGACTTGACAGAGAGCTGCATGGTATCCTGTAAGGTTTCCCAGAGCTTGTCTAAGTCTAATTGATTAGTCTCATTATTACTCATTTTTGGAATGGTAGTGGCCTTTGCCTGCCAGAAATCTGTAAGTAGGTAAGAGTTGGAATGCTCCCGTTGTTCTTGGTTAGGAATCGTATGAACTTGCTTAACAGCTAAGTCCGTAAAGCCATCTACTGGGCCCGGTCCTTTGTCTCCAGTTGTTTGGTAGGAGCTACAAGAGGAAGCAGTGGCTAGCGTGTTAAGAGTGGGAGAAAAGACAGTTTAGTTTGTCAATAGTGGTTGGATTATTCCATTTTGATGTCCATTTGTCGGTACTCATTTCAACCTCAACCCTACTAGGGCTAGTCCCGTGATAGTGGGATTTCAGACCCATCTCTGGGCGGGAGTGAGTTATGCCCATTGGACCCATGGGCATTTGGGGATGTAGTTCCACACAATCCAGGTGATTCTCTTTTTTGGAGTTGATGGATTCATTTTTTGATGATTTTAACCCCGTTGGATAAGCTGGAATTTCTTCGCACACTTCATCGTGAGCGATAGATAAGAAGGTTGTACCTAGAATAATTTCAGGGAATTTTCCAGTGTTTTGGTAATTGTTGGAATGGAAGTCTTGATTTTCAGAAATGAAGTTAAGTTTTCCCGATAGAATGGTGACAATAGGTTCAAGAGGTAGTTCTTTGTTAAACTTGTCCTCGGCTGGGTCGGATCCTTTCACCTGATGTTAATGTCTGAGAGGTCCCTAATGCCGTGTCCGTGTCTGTTGCTTGGAGGGGTTCGGTAGGCATTTCTTTAAGTGCCATCCTCTCTTCCTGACCTTCTAAATGTGGGGTACTTATCACTCTGGGCTTATGCCTTCTGTTGGGTTCTTATCCGGACAGCCTAGCAACATAGACAAAAGTGTTCTGGAAAACTACAGCATCATTCAATAACCCCATCCTAGGCCTAGCCAAATATGAGTACATTAATAATCATTGGATGATTCTGGATTTCTTTTTTCCCTCATTCTCCCTCTACCACCCCCGTGACTCCACCCTCCCCCCAAAGCCATGATGAGCAGACCACTGTCGCTGCTCATACCTGACATGCTATTCCGCCCACCTTAACTGGCACCATGACTTGGTGCTAAGTGCTTCCGGTCTACCTACCCCCCCTTCAATAGAACGCAGTGGAAAAACAGAGGAAAAAGAAAAAGTAGGGAAAAAAAGCAGTAGCAATAGCAGCTTATAAAAAGGGGATTGCCTAAGAAAATATGCCTGAAAAGGAAGAGACATCAGGATAAGAGGCCAAAAAGAAATAGACATGGAATTGAAAACATGTGTAAACTCATTACATTAACACTTTACCAAAACGACTTTACTAAGCAAGACGCCACCCAACAACTATTGCAAGCACACGGAAAGGGAATTCCAGTCCACGGTTTGCATTGAGCCCATCGCTGAGCCCAGCGTGGAAGCGTGGAGAGCCGCAGCGGCTGCAGCGTGTTGGTCGAGCCGGCTTTTACAGCGGGGAGGTCAAGCCGACTCGAGCTGTTGACGCCGGGGGGCCGGAGGGGGCGTTAAGAAATACTGCCCACCTTGCTTGTCTGCCCACCCGCCCGTTTGCGGCTGCCTGCTTTCTGCCGCTTCCAGCCACCTGCCCGCTTTACCCAGTGCTTGGTCAGGGGCGGGAGAAGCGTGAGCCACGAGCCACGAGACAGAAGCCTGGCAGCAGGGCGGCAGCGTAATTTTGGAGCCACAAGCCGTGGTTGCACCGAGAGGAGCCCAGGCATTCAAGGCATTCAAGGAGCCGACAGAGAATTTGCGGTCTTAAGGCTACTGCTGCATCCGCACAGGGTAAGCGGCAATTCTCCAATTCACCAGCACACCAGCATCTGTCTTCCACCCTTCCCTGTTCTACTCTGCTCCATGCGCTCTAAGTGAAGTTGGTGCTAGAGGCTGATAGAGGCTGCAGTGCGGTACGGCTTCTTTGCCCCCCTGCTACCAGCTCTCAGCTCTAGCCTCTCGGCTACCGGCTGCCGGTCTTCCTGCTGCCGTGCGGAGAGGGGGGCTGCCGCCTACAAGGTCGCCACAGTGTGTGAGGTGTGGCGAGTGGTGAGGCCTTTGCAGTTACCCCGGAAGCCACTGCGAGGCACCCCCAAGGCACGCCAAGTGAGTCCCCCTAGGTGGGAGCACCCAACCAGTTGGAGCAAGCGGCAGGAGCAGCGAGTTTCCCGCAGCGGCAGGAGCCGTGAGTTTTCCGGCAGCAGCAGGAGCCGATAGTTTTTCCGCCAGCCACCCCGCAGCAACTGCAGTAATTGTGTGAGACGCCTCCGCAGCTGCAAGAGCAAAGCCGCAAGAGTCCTCCTCTGCAGCGGTAAGGGTTGCGTGAGACACCCCCCCAGTGGCGGGAGCTGCAAAAGCCAAGTACCAGTAACCAGTAACCAGCACCACTCAGCACAAGTCAAAGTACACCGGTTTTCACCCTGGGTGTATACTAAAGGACCAGGAGCCCTTGGAAGCAGCTAAATCCTTAAAACACCTAAAGTAACGGCAACAGGTAAATGGTAGCAGTAACACCCTAGCACCCCAGTACCCCAGCACCCCAAGATTATCTGGTCCAGGACTCAGAGTTGCCTAGGTGCTTGAAAGCTTGGACAAAGCCACTTAATAAGATCTTAATAAAATCTCAACAAGAACAACAATAAGAGCAACAAGAGTAGGCAAGGCAACTATATCCAAGCAAGTCGCTCTGCCCAGGGGGGATAAAACACAAAACAAAAAACAAACTAAAAAACCCTGAATTAAAACTTGCGCAAGTTTACGCAAAAAGCTCACCATGAGTTCAGGGAAGATTAGGGGGGCACCAGGCGACCAGCATCAGATACCTGAAAAGGAGGGAGAGGACATAACAGAGGCCCAAACAGAGGACCAATCAGAATTGGAAAATTTCAGTAAGCTAAGGGATACGGAGCAGGAACAGTATTTGGAATCAGACTACGTTCAGGAAAAAGATATGGAGAGCAAAACAGAAAAGGAAAACATTCAAGAACACAACCATACCATCGCCACTTGCTCTCCCACCAAAATTAACACCAAGAGCAACCAGTGGGCTCTTATTACTGATTTTTTAAAAGTATGTCGCACCTTATCCCCAGGGAAGCAAAAGGCGCATAAAGCAGCCAAGGAAGCAAAGGAGGCAAATGAGGCAAACGAGGCAAAAGAAGCCAAGACGTTTAAGTACAAGAGGGGCAGTATGGACAATGATACATACAAGGACAGTGCCAGTAAAACAACAAATAAGGAAGACACTGAACAAACGGCCCTTAAGCTTTCTGTATCAGAAGACGCAAGTAGTGCCAATCCCAATCAGAGTCCATCAATCGCTCATAATGGATGCCATAAACAGTCCATCCAGGCTGTAGTCCACAACGAACAATGATTTAATTGGGAGCCTGCATTTACACCTAAACAACGGACCTGTCATGCCCAAACAAATCAACTAAGACAACAAAACCAACAACTCCAAACAACCCACCAATCAGTTCAGCTGTATCGTGAAGAGCAGAGCCCGGAGGATAATCTGGTGCTCAGGCAGGATAGTATCGACAGCTCCGGTGCAATACTAAGCATATCTGCAGACCCACACTTTGCCCAATCTTTCCTTCAGTTTGTGGGCCAAACAACCTACAAACAGGAACAACATACTAATAATTTGAAACCACCAATTAAGCAACTTCCAATGACACATCAGATGATGCAGATGCAAGTTCAAAGCAAGACAAACGGACCCTGGCCCGAAACCTCCCATGAGACTGAACAATTCAGTCCAGTTAGCCACTTAGAAGCTCAAAAATCACCCACACAATGACGAAGTATACAAAAACAAGAGGGACAATACCTCAAGGAACAACAAGAAGACCCATCATGGGATCAGCTACTTGGCACAATGAAAATGATTGGATCAGCCGCAACCTACCACGCTGATAAGCTGGACACTCAAGTCAAGCTATTAAACGTATTAGCCTTACATGTGCAGGGAATAGACCAAAAATTACATGACTTAAACGCTATGATAAAAACAAGCGCAGGATATCACATATCATATGTGTCACTGCAACCAAATAATTGACAAGCTTGCAACTGTCCCGACCATAATGTCAGAGTTGCTGGGGGCAGTCAGGGAAACACAATTTAATTCCACAGCTTCCACGGAAGGAGACCTCAAGGAGGCAGATAGAACTAACAAGCACACCATTAACATCAATACCAAACCATTAAAAGAGGCAAACAATGTCCAAGAAAGCAACTGTAGAAACTCCCCTGTCATCAAGAAAGACCGGGGACGATCAGAGGAATATCAGCAATTAGAAATTTCATCACCATTTCCGAATCAAAGTAATTCATCGAATGCACTTGTACAAAGCAAGGAACATAAAAGCTTGGAAAAACTCCTCCCGAAACGGGAACACAAAGGCTTGAGGAAAGCAAGGAAAAGTAAAACAAATAAAGTCACTCCACAAGTATTGCTGACACCAACTCAGAAAAGACAAGACAAGAGTGACGATAGTAATAGTGATATACTCAGCATGCCGAATAATAAAACCTCGGCAACAAAAGATGCAGCGGCCTCAAGAAATTTTGATGTCAAAAACAAAAAAAAGGAAAACTTGTCATCAAGCAAAATATACGATATATTCAGGTCCTCGATCGAGAAGGAACATGACAATGTCAAAAGCAAAGAAATCATAAAATCAGACATAATTCAAACTTCCCAGAACCCAAATATAAAGAGAAATTAAATTGATATGCAGGACATAGCAATAAGTGGGAAAGGAGCCATACAGGCAAGAAATCATAATAATGAAACCCAAAACAATTTACAGTCTCAGAGCTCTAGAGAGTCCTTTGAAAACACACAACAAGACCAAGTCAAACCCGTCCAGCACGCCAAAATACAATGTCAAGATCCAACAGAAGTGCTCAAAGGGTGCTTGATCGATCACAATAAAACACAATTGCCTACAGCTCGAAGCCAGATAGAACTGATTACAAATTACAAATCGAGAGGAACTCATGACATACTAAATCGAAGTGCAATAATAAAGCTATTCAAATCTCTACCTGCCCTGAGACATATAACATCAAGTAATCTGGAAAGAATTGAATTTAAACCTAATCCCAACCAAACAGTGGCCGAAATAACAACTGCCACCTGGACAAACTATTCAGTCACCGAACAGATCTTGAGGCAGAAGGAGGTATTCGCAGCATGGGGCATAGAACTAAAAGAGGTGGAACCCCCTCGATACCCGAGTCCCCTACAAACCCCCATTGTATAGAGGGCATTTTAAAAGGAGCGAAAGGCCCAGAGACTCAGGATCAAATAAAAGACAACGTCAAATTCATAAGACAAATCACAATTACAATTTCACATCCAGACACAGTTAAAAAAGAGGACAATCAACATTGGAGATCTCTAAACATACAACAAGGAGTAGTATAAACAAAATCTCATAAAAACCCAAAAACATTGCAGGACATCAAAATCTGTTCCTGGAATGTGAATGGCTTAGCCTTTAAATAGGGGAAATTGATTTTGCTGACTTCATCCTACAGTACGATATACTGTTGTTACAAGAAACCTGGCAGACAACACATATCCCAACTGTAGGTTATAAAGAATACTTAAATCCAGCTAAAAAGGAATCAGCATACGGAAGAGCCAAGGGTGATTTATCAATATACATCTCCACAGATATCCCCTGGGAAGAAGAAAACATCGACCTAGACTCGAGGTGGATGCAATATATTAAATTTATAGTCACTATCACTAGCACATTATTAATTTTGAACATCTACTTGCACCTAGCTTACAAGCATAAGGGGAGAGACATCCAACAATTGGCTGCAACTATTAAAACCCTAAAGTCAATATACCCACAGGCCAACATAATATTGTCAGGAGATTTTAACATGAACTTGATGCAAGCCCAAGAGAAAAACGTACCAAATGGAATAAGCGTGAGTAGTGACAACACAACCAAACGTGATACCTCGGGCAAGAAATGCGCCGCACTATTGGACAAACAATCACTATATGCTTTAAATGGTCGAGGCCCACAAGACAGCCCGGCAGCTTTCACAAGAGTGACGGCAAAATCAGGAGTAGCCATTGACTTCACCCTAGTAGATCCAGATCTATTCCCCTGCATTACGAATTTTCAAATAATAGATAGAGTAGACAGTGATCACAATCCCCAATCCTTTATATAACTAACTTCAGAGAAAAGTCCTGGCCATCGAGTACCCTGACACAATTTTTTTTTTTTTTTTTATGCACTTATATAGCGCGAACTGCCACCCAAAGGGTATCCTGGCGCTTTCTGACTCCACTGAACCATTTACGCAGACACGTATTTAGCCAACTCTAGGAAAAAGGTGAGTTTTTAAATTTTTCTTGAAGGATGGAAGGTCCTCCAAGCTCCTCAAAAATAGTGGGAGGGAGTTCCAAAGCTTGGCGGCTGTATATTCAAAGGATCGGCCCACCCATCCGATTCCTATTGATCCTTGGAACCACGACCAGATGTAATGAAGATGAGCGTAACGGTCTCGCTGCGTGGTACCAGGAGAAGAGGTTCCGTAGCATTACTGGGCCTTGGTCATGTAGAGCCTTAAAGACCAGGTAGGAAGATTTAAAAAGAATTCTCTGCTGGACTGGCAGCCAATGCAGATCTTTAAGTGCAAGGGATGAGGAGGCAGCACGAGGCCTAGAGAGGGCTAGTTTTGTAGCCATGTTTTGGACGCGTTGCAGCTTAGAAATCAAGGTACCAGGAGCCCCCAGAAGCAATGCGTTGCAATAATCTATCCTACTAAGGATAATGCCACGCACCACCTCTGGTCTGGCCTGGAGTGGGAGCAGGGGAAGAATTTTCCGTAAAGTGCGGAGTAACATCATACAGATAGAGATGGTTTTATTAACAAAACCATTCAACTGGAGATTGGAATCAAACATCACTCCAAGGTTACGGGCAGAATCCACCGCCACCACCTTACCCAAGGAGGAAGAAGGCCAGAGGTCAGATGGCAGAGCACGTGGGACGCGGTCTGATGAGCAATGGCGAACCTCAGTCTTGGAGCTATTAAATTGAAGAGAATTGTTCCTCAACCAATCGGCCGTGGCCGTCATGCAGCGATGGAAAGTATCTGTGGACACCGCATCTTCCCCTTCCAGGGAGAAGATGAGCTGGGTGTCATCAGCGTAATTGATCACTGAGATGCCGAAAGATTTGATCAATTTAACTAGGGGACACAGATATAAATTGAACAATATGGGGCTGATCGCGGACCCCTGCGGAACACCTTGTCCCACTCTCCTAATACCTGAGCGGAAAGGTGGTAAGGCCACCACCTGATGCCTGCTCTGAAGGTACGAGATCAGCCAGTCCCTTGCCAAACCAGCTATCCCGGCCTCCTCCAGCCTGTTGACAAGAATGGGATGGCTGACCGTGTCGAACGCGGCCGATAGGTCGAGCAGCACTAAAAAGGCTGCTCGACCAATATCGACCCGAGATCGAAGTTTGTCCAACACGACCACCAGTGCCGACTACGTACCATGAGCTGGCCGGAAGCCGAACTGGGCCATCTCCAGATAGTTGTTACTTTCCAAGAAGCCGAAGAGAGACCGGGTGACAAGTTTTTCCATGATCTTAACTGGAAAAGGGAGCAAGGAAATAGGCCGATAATTCGACAGACAGGTGGGGTCTAGCGTGGGCTTCTTTAGGAGAGGGGAGACCACCGCCAACTTCCAGCTGTCAGGGACCATAGCCGAATTGAAGGACTGAAGACAGATGGAATGCAGAGGAGGAAAAAGTTCATCCTGAAATAATTTCCAATATCTGTGGGGCAGTGGGTCCAAAGGAGAACCCGAGTTCACCCCGTTTGCTAGCGTGCAAAACTCATCCAATGAGGGAAGGGAGAAACACTCTAGCCGCTGACGAGATATATGCTCATCCAGTTCAGCAGGGGCAGGGAGGGATACAGAGGCATTCGCAGATTGAGGGTCACATGTGTCTGAGGTAGCAAGGGCATTTAAGATGTTTGCAATTTTATCTTCAAACGCTCTTGCTAGCGAGTCGCAGAGAGATTGTGAAGCTGGGATGTTGTTCGCTGTGCACTCGGGCCTAGAGAGGTCATTTACTATTTTAAATAGAGTCTGCGATTTATTCGCTGCCTGTGTCAACGTGACCTCGAAATATTTCGCCTTGGCACATTTAATTTGGGCTTTATATTCAAGCAGTGCTAGTTTATATAAGGACTTAGCACTCTCAGAGTATGACCTCCTCCACACCCTTTCCGCCTGCTTACAGCGAAGTTTCAGTTGGAATAGGTCAGAAGAAAACCAGGGCATTGCGGGTTGACGTTTGACCTTAGAATTCCGTATCGGAACCAATGTGTCCAGAGATCTGGTGATTTGCTGGCACAAGCTAGAATAGATTGCTTCAGCGTTTTCCATCAGGTTGAAAATCTCCGGAAGGAGGGGTGGATGGCCAGAGTAGTGTAAGAGCTTTGACCACTGTCTCTTTGCTATAGTGGAGTTCACTCCATTCTTTCCAAGAGACTCTGCAGGAAGATGGAGGGAAAAACGGACTAGTGCGTGGTCTGTCCAGCATTGAAAAACTATTTCCCCGATTACCACCCGAGAGGCTTCTGCGAAGATCAAGTCCAGCACATGACCCTTCATATGGGTTTGGGACAGCACCAGCTGTTGCAGCTGAAGGTTGCCACAGGCCTGGCACAGTTCTCTATATGCTGAACCCTGAGGCCCGTCAGGCCATAGATTGAAATCCCCCAAGATAAGAAGGCTCGCATGCGAATTGGAAAGATCATAAATTAAGTCCACCAGGTCTGGTAGCTTAGACGGCATAGAGCCCGGTGGTCTGTAACAGAGCAGACCGGACTGTAAAACCCCTTTGGGTCCTTTGAGCGAGAAGCCCAAGAGTTCAAAACCCTGGATCATAATTCACCCAACTGTACAAACTAAACCGGCTAACATGGAATGAAAACATCGAAGATGAAATCATGGAGTTTTGTTCAGCTTGTCTGGCCACTATTAGTGCAAAACCACTAGGGACAGAGGCCTGGGAGACCTTCATTAACAGCTTGAACAGAAAGTTCTCACACAGCCCTAAAAACCATAAAGCTGTCAGGATCAGTGTGTCAGAATGGCATACCTCCGCTCTAAGGATAAAAAGCAAAAATTAAATAAAGCTTTGAGACAAATGCGAACTCACGGACAACAACCTTCCCGGGAGGTCCTGACCACAATTAAACAAATGAAAAGTGACCTAAAGAAAGAGATCAGGGAAGCAAATCGTACATTTAGGGGTCGATTCCGATCCGGTAAAAAGCGCTCCGAATCGTCGTACGGAGCGTTTTTTCCCCGTTTACGTACCTGTAAACGTCCCGTACGTACGACGAAGTACGATTTGTACCAGGAGTCGTACAAGACACCGTACGACTCATCTCCGTACGATTCTCCCTCGGAACCTGCTGTACGCGACATCTGTATGGTTCGCGGCTGTTTTTTATGACCCAGCAAGTACGATACGTGTCGGGTACGCACCGTATGACCCTTTTTCTACAGGAGCTGAAAACAGCCGTAAAAGCAGAGTTCGCGCTGAAACAGGTATGGAACACCCCCCCGGGTCCGGTGCGTACCCCCCATGATCGCAGGGGTATGCACCGTACCCCTGCGATCATGGGGTGTACAAGCCGTACCCCCATTGTACGATCGGTGTACGAGCCGTACCCCCATTGTATGATCGGTGTACGAGCCATACCCCCATTGTACGATTGGTGTACGAGCCATACCCCTATTGTACGATCGGTGTACGAGCCGTACCCCCATTGTACGATGGGTGTACGAGCCGTATCCTCATTGTACGATCGGTGTACGAGCCGCACTCCCATTGTACGATCGGTGTACGAGCCGAGCCGTACCCCCATTGTACGATCGGTGTACGAGCCGTACCCCATTGTATGATCAGTGTACGAGCCGTACCCCCATTGTACGATGGGTGTACGGCTTGTACACTAATCGTAAAATAGGGGTACGGCTCGTACACCGATCGTACAATGGGGGTACGGCTCATACACCGATCGTACAATGGGGGTACGGCTCGTACACCCCATGATCGCAGGGGTACGGTGCGTACCCCTGCGATCATGGGGGGTACGGACCATACAGTGTGTATGTGTTTGTGTGCTTCTCCGTACGACTCGCCCTTACCTGACGTGGACCGTACGAATTGCGTCCTCATACCCCGGTCCGGATCGTACTCGTCGGGTCGTACGGCATGTGTACGAGTCATACGGTATGTGTAAGAGTCGTACGGTTCATGGTTTCAGCCATGCAATACGTACGAATCACGACGATTCGGACAGATTCACGGAATACGGATCGTACTTCGCGACTCGGACGGACGGGTACGATTCGTACGGAGAGGGCTCCGGATACAAATCGTACGGATGGTTTTTTTCCCGAATCGGAATCGACCCCATAATGAGCAGTTTGGGAGAAAAATGCTCCAGGTGAGCAAACAACAAAATTCCAAGCAGTTCTGGGCCCAAATTAATGCTTTATCTAACGGAAAAAAATCGGCATTACAACTTCGACATAACCGAGCACGTATGGCGAGCTCACATAGAAGCTACATATAATCCCCAGAAAGCCCCCAGAGTTACCTCTCAAATTGAAACATGGAAGGCGACACAATCCAACCACAGTACCTCCAGTGATATTCCAATAAGAGAGCAGAGGAAGGCAGAGATACCGAAACCAACCCCACAGGCCCTAGATCACACGACATGCAATCTAAACCTGAAACACAGTAATCCACAACACAAACAAATCGAAGGCAAAGTTCAACAAGATACATCAGGGTCTGATCAATCAACCGCCAACAGTAAGATTACACAATAGGGGAGAGGGGTTGGCCTAACGGCTACGGCGCTCAACCTCGGACCTGGGGATCTGGGTTCGAGTCTCGGTAACGACAGCCAAAAACCCCCTGTGATTCTGGGCAAATCACTTAATCTCCCCGTGCCTAAAAAATGAAAGTGTGTCCTCATGTAACGTAACTGGTGCTATGTAAAGCGCTCTGATAACTGATTCGGTTCGGTTCTAGTTCGCGCTATATAAAACTCTGCAAAAAAAAAAAAAAAAACAAGTATTGAAAGTTATAAAAAAACAGAGATCCGATGGGGCGCCGGGACCAAACGGTTTGCCCAATGCTCTATTAAAAAAAGACTCAGCATTTTGGTCGAACCATCTAGCCACACTGTTTGCTAATATTTCGGAATCTCATACCATCCCAGACTCTTGGCGAGGAAGCATATTGCAACCAATATTTAAATCAGGGGCTTGCGCAAATCCTTTAAATTACAGATTAATAGCCCTCATAGATGTTGAGGCAAAAATCTATGCTGCAAACTTGCTGAACGTTCTAGAGGATTGGGTAGATAACATCAAACTGATCCCTAATACATTAAAACAGGGTTGCATTCTAGCCCCCTGTTTATTTAATATATATATACAGCCGATTTAGATTATAACCTATATTCGACACTAGGTGATCCTCCAAAACTGGGGAATGTGAGAACAGCAAGTTTGCAATATGCAGATGACATTGTGCTGCTCTCCCAAACGCCTCATGGCCTCCACCGTCTGATAAATAAACTAGTAGAATACACAGACCTAAATCAACTATATATAAACTTTAAAAAAACAATGGTCATGTGTTTCTCAAGCCCACATAAAAAAACACCAAAATTCACCTGGACGATCAACAGTAACCGCTTGGACTGCAAGGGGACATATAAGTATCTGGGATCAAGTTTGGATCGCCACGTTAATTACAAGCAACACCAAGAACAGCAGAAAACAAAAGCTAAAAAGCTATTATTTGCATTCAAAACCTTGCAAAAAAACTCAGTGCTTGTTCAACCACCCACTTGTTAGAGGTCGTGGCATTAACATTTTTACCTTCAATTACATATGGTTCCGAACTCTTAAACACAAAAGACACAACTTCTTTGAACATAGCCCAAACCAGTCTCTTCAAAAAAATGTTTAACATTCCGCGCCACATTTCTCAAGCCCGGATCAGACTTGAATTTGGGTTAAAAAAACAGACCTTGTCAAGACAAGGAGCACTGGTTAAATATTACTGGAGAATATGGGCAGCAGAGGATGACTCTCTGGCACATTATTGTTGGCTGGAGTTTGAAAAGCCATCTAAATCGAGTAATTCAGTTTATTCATTCTTAAAGAAATCGATTGAGGCCTTAAAGTTAAAGGAAGCATGGCACACAATTCCATCTTATCCAGAGTTTTAAAAATTAGTCAACAAAACAGTTAATCAAATGTCTCAAGAACAGGATAAAGCTGCATTGACTACGAAAACCAACGCATGGATCGTGCTGCCCACATATAAAATTTTAAAGCGCCAATCATGCCTTTTTGAACACTTTTCAAACCGAATGAAACAGCAACTGATCTTACTGAGACTGGGAGTGTACCCAACCAAAGATCTAACTCCAAAATGGAAATGCACCTGGCCCTCAATGGACTGCCGCCTCTGCGGGCAAGGAGATGAATCAGTGCTCCACTTACTTTGTATTTGCCCGGCATTATCATCCAAACGGAAAGAACTGTTGCGGCTGTTAATGAAAAAAGAGCAGATAAGGACTTGTAGATCCGCAGTAATAAAATGTTTAGGAGGGTCAACTGTGCAACTGGCATGTAAAGCATTAAAGTTTTTAAGTCTAGCTGCAAACGTACTATAAAAGAGAGATACCGAACTTGAACTGGCTAAGCAATTACCCAGAAGCCAGCATAAGAATTAGATATCTCATAGCCAGAATGCCTCCTATAAGACTAAAGGTAACAATTGCACTGTTTCTTTTTGTTTTATTAATCACAAAAAAAATATATATATATATATATATGTATATATACACTTTACATTTTAAATGAGAAGTTTATCAACTAATTTGTATTTTACTCATGAATTTTATGCCATATGTGTTTATGTGTTTTAGCGGTAATGCCGCACTTTTTATGATTTAAACCAAATCAAATAAAGTAATTTACTACTACATTAACACTTTAACGTTATATTAACTTTTTGAAATCTACACACCATTAGGGCTTGTCCAAAGAAATGTGTTGCAGTAATTCCTGAGCTTCTGGGACATTACAAAATACATGGAATCTTCCTTTGACAAGCACTTTTAACTTGCTCTGTTGGGCAATCATTGCCTGAGCCCCCTGTTCCTTAAACAGATGTAACATTTTAACCAACTTGTTCGCCTTTTAGCTGCGGAAGTCAACATGTTTAGGAAGATACAGAAAAGTGGGACCTCCGATGAGGTAAACTGTCGCTGCTTTATGGCCTTGGCTAGAATTTGTTCCTTGACCCTGAAATCCACAAAATTACCCAGGATTGTCAGCAGAAATTTAGAATTGGGAGGAAGATGTGCTGGCATCCGATGGTCTCGCATAAGAGTCAGTTCACCATTAAACTCCGGGAGGACATTTTATTTAATAAACAAGTCAACCCATTGTAGTGTCTGCTGGCCCTCAAGGCCCTCTGGAATACCAGGAATGCAAAGATTGGATTGTCCAGAATGATTCTCCAATTCCTCCAGTTTGAACTCCAATATCAATTATTTTGTTTACTTAACTTGTATAGAGAATCAGATTCACTGCCCACTAACAATCGTACAATCTCCTAAACTAGTACGTTCTAAGTGTTTTTTCTATAAACGTCAGGCTTTTTATAGAAGATATTCAATCCCCGTAATTAACTCCTCAACTCTGTTATCCGGCCTCATTTTACCATCTGGGATTAGAGATTTGTCTTTAATTACACAAAAATGGGCCAATGCTGGCTTTGGGAATATCTCCAATGTCTTAAGGAATGATAGATGTCTGTATATACCTGAAATGTCACATTTAATTCCGAATGATTTCCTTCTCCTTGGGTCATATATTATTTTTAGCAAATTTTGGAGTAAACTTGATTTGGTTCAGAATATCGAATGGAAATGCGTAGTATATGAATTACTAGACAAAACTACATTTAAGAAACCAGGGAAATGGAAAAAGCATTTAGCCACTATCAAGGGCATGGATCTTGTGGAGAAAGCAATAATGGAAATCACAGCGAGTATGTGGTCAGCAGTTAATAATCTCAACTTTAGTACATTAAGGGGTGCTAATTGGCATAGGATGTTATTTTTTAGCAAATGACTACTTTAAAGAACCCCACTTGTCTTATCTAAGGCTTATCCCCACCAATCTGGGCAGTGCTTTTGTTGTCTTAACCATCATTCAGCCAATGGGACACATATCATATCAGAATGCCCCTTGATCCAGGGGTTCTGGAATGATATTTTCTGCTATTTGGAAGTCGAATGCTTAATTATAATAGATTTGAATATTCGGCTGATAGTGTTTGACTATGACCCAGATCTATATATTTCTGACAAGGTAATCAAAGTATTATATATTGCAATGGCAGTTGCTAGATCACTTTTGCTTCAGAGATGGCGATCGGATTTTATACCAACTAAAAGTGAATGGGTCCGGAGAATAAAGCAGGTTAAAAAACGTGAACGAGTCTATGCACTGCGAATTGGAGGGCTTAGGAAGTTTGAGAGGGTTTGGGCAGCCTATTTCGATTAAGACCTTAAAATTGAGCATATATTTCAGGATGTATTTTCAGCATGTTCGATTTCTATTTATAGTAATATATGCACTTTAATTTACTATATGACACTTCAGATTTTATTGCTATAAAGCTAAATTAATTGCTATAGGATGAAATATTATTCTGGGCATAATTGCTGATTTCTCTGCATATTTTTAAGGTACCTAAGGTTCAATCAATTGTTTAGTTTGTGTTAATTTTGACAGTGGATGCTGTTCCAAAATATTATGCGATGCATTTATTTTTAATGCTGGCTTAAATGTATATATTGTCTCTTCCTTACAGATTTTAGGATTTGCTGTTTTCAGATCTATTGGTGTTATTTAATGATTTTGTATTACTCAACACGTTTAATTAATTATATGGACGTATGTATGGATAAAAAGTTTCTTTTTATATGGATTTCATTTTTTTTTTTTATGAATATGGATTTGGCCCTTCTGACCTAATGTCATCCGGAATAGTCACTACAAACTAGTTACATAAACAGTGAACTATTGTGAGTGCATGCAAATCTGCATGCAAGTGGTACTGTGTTGGAAGTGGAAGATCTTTGGAAACATTTTACAATAGTGAGCACATGCTTGAGAGTCCTCTTCGAGAACAGTCTCATTCAGAAGTAAATCCACAGCTTGCTCGACTAGATGCAGTAGAAATAATAACAGAGCATGAACATCCATTTTGGACAAGATGGTGTTGAGGCCTCGTTAGCAGAAGCTAGGAAAACACACTTTAATGAGTTAAAGCAAAATTGTTTCAATGGCAATAGTATCATGTTAACATAGACATATGAAATTAAGTGTAAATTAACATTCTGCTCACTTGTTAATAATTAGCATTTTTGATTAATGCACAATAGCTCCCCTCACCAGTTTCCACCATTAAAAGAGGAGCACTATTTTTATTTTCCTGCTGATCAGAGATATAAATATGACTATCATCTCTGATTCATAAGATGCATCACAGCTTGAACGCTGATTGTCCCAAAACCCCAGAGAAATACAAATCTAACGTATATTTGCTGGAGCACTTCTGTATCACTCTATGAATTCCTTGCATACCTATCTTTTATACATGGTGAGAGGTTGTGGTCTCACAGCTAGACCTGCCGACCTTCGAGCCTCGGGATCCACTCCACATCCTGTGATTCTGGGCAAATCACTTAATCTCCCTGTGCCTACCGAAAAAAAATGCATGTGTCCTTCTATAACATGACTGGTGCTCATGTAAAACGCTACAATACCTTCGGGTCAAGTTCGCCCTATATACATCTTCAAAAAAAGGAGAGACATTAAAGTTTTATTAATGTTATTGCTGCGCAGCTGCAGAATTTTGCACAGAATCTTTGAAGATGCAAGTACTGTGTCTTTGCTCTCGATTGTCTCAGTCAATAGCCCATGAAATGAATGAAACTTTTAATTGACGGAACAATACAAAGAACAACAGGTAAAGGAACAGTCTGTACTTGGCGAGTAACAGCTTGGAACAGGGGCTGCTTTTAAACAACTCTTGTGTAGTTGTCAGAAAGAGAGACAAAAGAAACAAACTCTGCTTTTACTGGCACATGTACAAATATATTGCATGGATCTGCGAGTATGGCATATACTTTGTCACTTTATAATAACATCTGCTTTGTGCAGTTATTACACATTCAAACGATTTGGGAAACGAGTTTCCTTTAAGGCATTATGCAATGCGTTTCGGACACAAACACTCCTATTCAGGATTTTTGGCCTGTAAACGCAAACTATGAAGGTGTTGTGCAGAAAGGATTCGCTGTCACTTAACAATAATATACAATTATTTGTATATTATTCATCACACCACTGTGATGAATTTTGCATCTGTATGTTTATTATAAAAAATATCCAGTAGTTTATGGGTTGGTTTTAGTAAAACTGGAGATTTTCTTGAAAAATATGGTATTTAAATACATGGTCCTAAATTATATATAATTTGCTGTACTGTTGAAATGAGTTTTTAAAGAGATGATTTAGAAAATTAATATGGTAAACTAGACTGCAAATAGGTGTCTTCCAAACAAACCAAATAAAGAAACCACAAAGGTTTGCACATACTCACAGGGAAACTAGAAACCCAACTTCGAATATCACACCCACAGTAACAGCCGCACTATGGGGCACATTAGGATGGCGGACGGACCTGCGTTCGTCCGCCACCCCAGAGGAGGAGGGACCGTCCGCAGGGGCAGCGGCGGTCCCTCCGTGCCAATTAGGATGTGACCGCCACCCTGGCGGTCAAATCCTGTATCATTAACATTGCGGTGGGTGCTGCTTAAAGCAGCACACGCCGGAATGTTAATATATGCATGTTTACCTTTGCATGCACGAAATTGCAGGCACCCCGTGGTGCCTGCCGCTTCATGCACGCAAAGGCAGGGGGGTACCATAGGTACCCCCCATGTGCACTCCCCACCCCCCCTTCACCCAGGGGGCCCGCTACGGCCCGAGGTGAAGATCCGCATGCTTTTCCTCGGCGGAGAATCCGCCGCGGAAAAGCATGTTTTCCCAGCCATCCTAATATGTCTGGCGGTGTCTGAGAGACACCGCCACCATATTAGGCCTTTTCCGCCGCGGTTGTAAGCCAACCACGGCAGAAAAGCGGCGGACTGAAACCAGGACCCACCAGTCATCCTAATGTGGCAGTGGGTCTTTGGTGGGTCCGCAGAGGATTTTCTGCATCCGCCGGTGGCTTCCACCGGCCCGGAGGATGCGGAAAATACTCCATCGTAATGTGCCCCTTTGTGTGGGGGATGATACACCAGGGATAATATCATTCCTTGATGGTTGGCCACTTGGTTTAAAAGCAGATCAGACCAATGGCATTAGACATAGGTGTTCCCATTGAATGAATCGGGTATGTAGTATTTATCAGAGACCTGTGACCATAATCAGCCCAGGCCTACTTTGAGCATACGCTTTCCGACAAGACAAAGATCAGTAATACAATAATGAAAACAACATTCTTTACACAATTTCGCTTGGCAATAGAAAGTACTATCTCTTCTAAGAGGATATAAAACAGATTATCACAGAGAATATCTTCTGTCCACACAATTTGTTGGGGGGTGCAACCAACCCAAAATCCCTGGGGGAAATGGCAAATTATTCTGAACTATAGGCAGAAGAATAAGGCAACATGCATGTAAAATGTTTGAAATCTGTGTTCCTTATTTTCAATAAGGCTGCAATATATTCACTTCATTAATAGGTGAGAAAAATTATGACAAGCCTGTATATATTCATTCTTAGAAATAGCTGAATAAAAATGTTTTTTCAATAGCTAGCCTCATTGAGATACATTGGTTTAAGCATCAAAAGTGTTCCTCTATCTGTTACTAATACCCTTTAATAAACTATTATTTGCAGTTTTGTGACTTCCCGCTATCATTGACTGGGGTAAGTGAAATGTTAATATAGATATATGTAGGTATATATATATATATATATTCCAAACACCAATGGGTCCTTCCGGGATCCTTCCTCCCCAGTCAGGTGGCGCATGAGTTCGGCGGACCTCCCACAGCCGAAAAATGTCTAATAGTCCATAGTTTGCTTCACAGCATAAATGCGCACTCAGGAAGTTACAGCAAAAATAATTTTATTCTTAGTTCCACGCTACGGGTTTCGACACGCCTTGTGTCTTGATCACACGATAAACCACACTGTCAGGGGAACCATGTTATATACAAAAGTAAACACAAATGAGGTGATGGAAAAAGTCATGTGACTTTGCATCTGAACATAACCGCCATCTTTGAACGTGGTAAAAGTTACACATATTTGCTATTTTTCAAACATATATAACATATTTAGATATTACCATTTCTACTTTTCACGTAAGTACATGTAATGCCGCGGTATGGGTTGTATAATAAGTAAAAACAACCTGAGTTAACAAGCAGGGAGACCAAAAACGGGCTTTGTAAGACTTTACATAAGTACAGTTCCGCCATCTTTAACCGGAGTTATAACTGTTTTCGAGTCAATTTCTATTGCATGTCCTTAAGTTGCAGCAAAAAAGTTCATGTTTACCATTTATCCATAATCATGCAAATAATTTCAATCATCGGTCTAGTGCCAGTTAATTGTCCACAATTTCTTTACAATCATCCTAATTACCAACTCGAAATCGAGTGGCTAGTTCTCTAGATATAATAGTCCAAATTTCTCAATTACCAACTCGAAATCAAGTGGCTAGTTCTCTGGGTATAATCTGTCCTCGGTCTAGTGCCAACCTTTACCCATAAAGAATCAATACTTTATATTCCCGCTTCATAGGAAACCCTTTTCCCCCCGGCATAATTTCCACAATTAGACCACGGTTAGTGTTAAAGTTAATACCTCAAATAACTTAAAAAAACAACAAGCCCCCAAGATCAGATACAAGTGCAACAATACTAAAAATACCCGGTGAAGATCTATTTTCATGCAAATAATAGTGTCTTTTCTCCAAGTGAACAGATATTTCATAGGGAAACCATGAAGTAACCGTGATAGAAGTGACTTCTCCCTTTCTCTTCTCCTACAAAAGACATATAAACATACATTTAAAATATATTCCAATTACAATTGTAAACTTAAAAAGACTTAAAAACCCTATAAAGAGGGAGTTTGGTGTTTTAACACACAGAATGTACATTGCAACTTATAAGTAAATCATTTTAAATCAGTTAATGCAGTTATATACAGTAATGGACATATTTCTAAGCAGATTTTCTTCAGTTTTCATGTAAGTGCGTTGCGAGTTCCTCATCTAGCTTGTGCCCCCCGGGGAATTTAGTCTCGAGCTCCATAATCCACTGTGATTCTCTCTTTCTAAGCGCCAGTTCTCGATTTCCACCTCTTCTCCCTATGTGTACTTGTTCTACAGCAAAATATTTGAGACGGGAGTTATTGGATTGATGATACTCATGAAAATGTCTCGTAATAGGATATCTGCTATCCACATGTATGATTGCTCTCAAATGTTCCTGTATGCGTTTTTTAACCATACACGTGGTGCTACCAACATACCTCTTTTTACAGGGACATTCTAACACATATATGACATAATTAGTGTTACATGTCAGAAATTGTTTGATGACTTTGCGTTCTTCTCTTCCAGGAATTTCTACCTCTTTAACCATCACACTAGTCTTACAGGCTTTGCAGTGGCCACAGGGATAAAAGCCTTTAAGGCCTTGTACATGTTGTTTTTTGGTTTCAGTAATGTCTCCCTTTATAAGCATATCCCTCAAATTTCTACCCCTTCTACAGGTAATTTGAGGTCTTTCTTTTAATAGTGGACCCACTATATTATCTGATTTAAGAATTTTCCAATTCTTAGCCAAAATTTTTTGAACCTTTTTTGATTTTTGGTTAAAGGTAGTAATGATGCGTGTTACATTATTCTTCTCAGATGTAGTACTTTTGGGTACAAGGGTATCTGTTCGTTCCACTGCTGCAATTTGTTGGACTGCTTTCCTCAGGACTCCTTCCAGGTATCCCCTTTCCCTAAATCTACAAAGCGTGGTCTCCTGTTCTGCAGCAAAACCCTCATCGTTGCTGCAGTTTCTCCTTGCCCTCAGTAACTCTCCGTATGGGATACTCCACTTCAGTGGGTCGGGATGAGCACTGAGGGCATGGAGTAAGCTGTTACCAGCCGTATCCTTCCTGTGTAGTTTGGAGACCAGCTTGTTGTTAACTACCTCAATTTCTGTATCAAGAAATTCTACACTGTTAGTACTAATGTTATAGGTTAGATGTATATTATAATCATTAGCATTCAATTTCTTGATAAATCTTATCGCTTCTTCTTCTGTACCATGCCATATTAAGAAGAGATCATCTATGTATCTCATCCAAACTGTGACCTTGTCAAGTTCATCTGTCAGGTTGATATAATTTCTGATCTCTTCTTCCCATTTTCCTAGAAACAGGTTAGCGACGCTAGGCGCAAATGCTGAACCCATTGCCGCTCCGCGCACCTGTGTGTACATGGTGCCATCGAACATGAAGATATTATTTCTCAAACATATCTTCATCATTTCAATGATCATACATGTATGATCCTGAAAACACACCTCCCTGTTCTTGAGGAAATGATAACTTGCCTCCAGGCCCTGTACATGATCAATGATTGTGTACAGGGCACTAATGTCCACAGTAATGAGCAGAGAGACCTCTGCCCATTGTATCTTAGATAACTTATTCAAAAAATCTGTTGTATATTCCTATATACGCAGGTAACCCGCAGACAAATTCCCTCAAAAAATGGTCAATATATTGAGACAAATTCTCATTAACGCTCCCTATAGATGAAATAATAGGCCTACCAGGAGGCTCCGAAGCGTTTTTGTGCACCTTAGGCAAAAGGTAAAAAATAGGCATTTTCGGATAATCCTTTTTAAGGAAACAAAATTCATGCCAAGATAATAGTCCCTCAGTACGCCATTCATTGATCTTCTCCCATGTTTCCATGATGCTATCATTGTATTTTTCCATGTTACACTTCTCATAGAAATAACTAGTATCTAGTTGTCGCATAGCTTCTTTTATGTACAACTCCCTCCCCCACAGAACAATGTTACCCGCTTTGTCTGATGGTCTGAGGATAACACTGCAGTCCTCTGCGAGTTCAAGGATAACATCTCTCTGATCTTTAGTGAGATTTAAGTCCTTCTTCAAGAATTTCTCTTTAGTATGTTTTAGTTCATAAGTTCCTTAGTCACAACCTCGTGAACTGTATCTATGGAATCATGGGGCATGATAGGGCAAAATACTGATTTGGGCTTAAACAATGAACCAGGCTTCTTTATCTGTTCTAACTTCACCCACACTGTCTGTTAGTGTGTTATCCTGGCTATTCAACAAAATATCCACCAGTGAATAGTTCTCATCATTATCTCCTGGTATTTCAGATACATTATTTTCCCCGCTAAGTATTGTGGATATTTGTCTTTGTCTAAAGGAGTGCCATTTCTTCAATTTAAGTTTTCTCACAAATTTAAAAATGTCCACTCTAGTATCTGCATAGTTGAATAGTTCGGTAGGACAGAAGCTTAAGCCTAGACACCGAGTTTGTTTCTCTTTCATAGTCAAAGTTCTTGGGGATAAGTTTATTATGGTTTTATTTACCGTTTGTTCATCCATATTTATTTCCTGTTCTTGAAACCACCTCTTCCGGTTCCCACTGGTTTTTTAGTCTTTTCTTTTTCTCTGCTGGAGCTTGAGTCATCTCTTTTTTGATCTCCCCTGCCTCTTGCTCTTCCCCTTGGCCGCCCTCGTGTTGTATTTTTCTGAAACACTTGGATTGGTTCCGGTATTTTCTTGCGTCTTGTTCTGAGTACACGGAATTCGTCTAAAAAATTCGCCTGTTTAGTAATTAATTCTGGTTCCGAGGAGGTACTTGCAGTTTGTCTGGATGCATCTGTATCAGAATCTGTTATCTCATTTGTGATCACTGACTCTCCCCGTGATGAATTATCTATGGTTGTTTGGTTTTGTATACCAGTTTGATTATATAAATAATCATATTTGGGGCTATATGTCAGTATTCTGCCGCTTTCGTAATCGCCAACATCTCTGTGTAGTTTACGTTGTTTACGATACTTGATGTCATCTTCATGTTTTTTCAATCGGCCCTTCAGTTCATCTTTGAATTTTTTTATAGCATCCTGTTCTGAACTATTATTAAATTCCTCATCCAGTTCTTTCAATTGTTTGAGGATATCTTCACGCTCCTCCCAGGCATATTTAATAAGAATGCATAGCATATTATTACTGCTTGCTGCTGAATTCTCAGACCAATCCTCTAACATCTGAGGGCTCGGTGATTCATGAGAAGGAGTTATGTAGATCCTTAAACCACGTGGCACCATTTTTTTATCCACATAGTCCTGTAGGGAGGTAGCCTCCCACCATCGTGAGCTTTCTTGTTTTTTTAGTTTTTCATATTTTCTCAACAGGACAGTGATTGAATTATTTTCCGGTTTCTCAATTATTTTTATATTGCCCTTGCCTATTCCTGGTGCTCTTGAAAAGAGGGCAGCTGCTTCCCGTTTTCTTTCCTCTTCTTCATCCATTTTAGGGAAACAACGATTTGTTAGTTACTGCACTGCACCGTCTGTGTAACACCACCTCGTACACTTGTAGGTTTCACCAAGAATCTAGGTAGTACTTGCTACCGATTACGAAGTTTGTTTGTTTATATGCTGTAACTTCCACCGCTCCTATGAGTGGTTCCTGATGCCGCTTATTCATTCACCGGACAGTGCTCTGAAGGATTAACCGATTGTAATCGTCAGTTTACGTTACCAGGGAAGCGTCCCCGTCTGTCTTTCTCCCTCTTCCGTCCCACACTGGAGCACTTATTCCTCACACGCTGACGGCTTCCAAGAAGGAAACCGCTGCATTCCTGCACCGGTTCCTCCCGAGTCACCCGCAGTAAAAGGAAAGGCTCACCTTGGGAGTCGAGGTAGTTTCTTCCCTTTTGTTACTGCTGGTACGCAGTCCTGTATCAGGCGGCCGGCACTGGATCCCTCAGTTGAATTCCAAACACCAATGGGTCCTTCCGGGATCCTTCCTCCCCAGTCAGGTGGCGCATGAGTTCGGCGGACCTCCCACAGCCGAAAAATTTCTAATAATCCATAGTTTGCTTCACAGCATAAATGCGCACTCAGGAAGTTACAGCAAAAAGAATTTTATTCTTAGTTCCACGCTACGCGTTTCAACATGCCTTGTGTATTGATCACACGATAAACCACACTGTCAGGGGAACCATGTTATATACAAAAGTAAACACAGATGAGGTGATGGAAAAAGTCATGTGACTTTGCATCTGAACATAACCGCCATCTTTGAACGTGGTAAAAGTTACACATATTTGCTATTTTTCAAACATACATAACATATTTAGATATTACCATTTCTACTTTTCACGTAAGTACATGTAATGCCGCGGTATGGGTTGTATAATAAGTTAGAACAACCTGAGTTAACAAGTAGGGAGACCAAAAACGGGCTTTGTAAGACTTTACATAAGTACAGTCCGCCATCTTAAACCGGAGTTATAACTGTTTTCGAGTCAATTTCTATTGCATGTCCTTAAGTTGCAGCAAAAAAGTTAATGTTTACCATTTATCCATAATCATGCAAATAATGTCAATCATCGGTCTAGTGCCAGTTAATTGTCCAAAATTTCTTTACAATCATCCTAATTACCAACTCGAAAATGAGTGGCTAGTTCTCTGGATATAATAGTCCAAATTTCTTAATTACCAACTCAAAATCAAGTGGCTAATTCTCTGGGTATAATCTGTCCTCGGTCTAGTGCCAACCTTTACCCATAAAGAATCAATACTTTATACTCCCGCTTCGTAGGAAACCCTTTTCCCCCCGGCATAATTTCCACAATTAGAGCACTGTTAGTGTTAAAGTCAATACCTCAAATAACTTCAAAAAACAACAAGTCCCCAAGATCAGATACATGTGCAACAATACTAAAAATACCCGGTGAAGATCTATTTTCATTCAAATAATAGTGTCTTTCCTCCAAGTGAACAGATATTTCATAGGGAAACCATGAAGTAACCGTGATAGAAGTGACTTCTCCCTTTCTCTTCTCCTACAAAAGACATATAAACATACATTTAAAATATATTCCAATTACATTTGTAAACTTAAAAAGACTTAAAAACCCTATAAAGAGGGAGTTTGATGTCTTAACACACGGAATGTGAACCAAAAAGTCTACTGGGGGAGCGTAGGGGTGATCAAAAGAATATGCATATCTAAGAATATGTGATACCCATTCTTTTTTACCTATCTTATTTTCAGGTGACAGAACTGGTATACTCCTGATCTCGTGAGTAGTTTAGAGGTGTACCCACATCTCTTCGTCATTGTTAAGACCCCATGGTTAAATCAATGATGTACCTGGATTCCAAAACACGGAGTGTTTTCTCTCTGTCCCCTCCTCGTTCTAGACGATTAACTTGATCTATGCAATAAAAACGTAGGCGATCCCTGTCGCTTTGGTGACATTCTGCAAAATGGCGTGCAACCGGATAGGATTTATATTTTTTAGCGATTGCACGCATATGCTCAAGGATTCTAAGTTTAGTGGCATTTATTGTACTCCCTATGTAACGTTTGTTACATGGGCATACTAGACAGTAGATTGTGTACTCCGAATTACAATTCAGAAGTTTTTTTATCGTTCTGTTGGGTTTTTCTTCACCAGTTCTGCCTGGATATTCAGAGACCTTTTGCTGCTTTTGCAAGCTTTACAACGTAGACAAGGGAAGAACCCTTTAATGTTGGTCAAATTTGGGGGCGATCTGCTAGAGGAGAAGTGGCTGTGGACTAGATGGTCTGACAATGATTGACAGCGTCTAAAGGTAATCAGTGGCCTCTCAGGACACTGTCAGTGGTGAGAATGTGCCAATTTTTCTTAAAGATGTGGACTAGTTCACCTGATTTGGTGCTGTAGTTGGTAATCATTCTTACTGAGTCCACACCTTTCTGTACATTCTTAACCACCAGGAAATCCCTCCTGTTTACTATTGAGGCTTTCTCTGCAGCCTCTTTTAACATATTACCTGAGTACCCCCTATTCTGAAATCTTCGACTGGCGTCAGCTTTGGCCTGTTTGAAATCTCCTTCCATCGAGCAGTTACGCTTCAAACGTAAGAGTTCTCCATAGGGAACATTCTTGATTAGACTCTTTGGATGGTGGCTCGCCGCGTGTAACACGGCGTTCCCCGCTGTTGGTTTCCTATATAGTCTTGTTTGGAGAGTATTATTGAGTATAAATACCTACAAATCTAAATAACAGACGCTTGTGGCACTTATTGTGCTAGTGAATCTCAGATTCCACTCGTTATTGTTGAGGACAGCGATGTATTCCTCCGCCGAGGTTTGGTTGCCACGCCACACAATAAAGAGGTCATCTATGTACCTAGTCCACATAAGTATCTTATCATTCCAAATATCATTAGCCTCTCCCCATGCCTCGTGCTTCTTCCAACATCCCACGAACAAGTTTGCGTAACTGGGGGAGAAGCACGAGCCCATTGAAGTACCCCTTGTCTGTTTGTACAATTGCCCTGAGAAAAGGAAGATATTGTTGTATAGACAGAACCGCATCATGTCTAGTAGCATGCTGTTATGTGAATGATATTTCTCCCGTTTCCTATCTAGGAACCATTTAGTTGCCGCTAGACCGTGTTCATGAGCAAAACAGGTATATAAATTAACAACATCTAGTGTTATTAAAAGCATGTCTGGTTCCCAGGAGACACTGTCTATCATACGGAGGAAGTCTTGTGTATCCCTCACAAATGAGGGTAAGTCCTTCACAATTTGTGCCAGATATGAATCAATGAAGCGGGATGTGTTCTCCAGTAGACTTCCGATCGAGGACACGATCGGTCGCCCTGGTGGTCTTTTGGCATTCTTGTGGACTTTCGGGAGATGATAAAAGGTCGGTAATATTGGCGATTCACATTGCAGAAACAAAAAATCGGCATTGTTTAGCATGCCATCTTCTTTCCATTTGACCAACATAGATTGATAAACTGTTGTACTTTTGACATACTCTGTTCTATTTATGACAGTGTAGCACTCTGTGTCTCTTAGTTGCCTTAATGCTTCCTGTTCATAATTTTCCTTAGTGAAAATCACAATGTTACCTCCCTTATCGGAGGGTTTGATCTCAATAGTTTTGTCGTTTTTTAGTGACTTAATTGCATCCCATTCTCTCCGTGTGATATTTGAAAGTCTCATATCCTTTTTGTTTCTTGCCAGTTTTTCCAAGTCTAAAAGTACCGCTTCATTAAAAATATCAATGGCATCATGAGGCGCGTTAGGCAGTTTCTTAGATTTATTTTTCAGATTGCTCGGATCTCGCACTTGTTGTGTGGGTGCCAAGTCACTTTGTTGGCTTGAAGCGCCCACTTCTTGATCATCTTGTGTCGGAGCCATTAAAATATCAAGAAGAGTGTTAGAATGTTCTTCTATTTGTTCATCCGTGCCTTCACAGAGGATCTCCGAACTTGCATCCACTCTTGTGATAGTTGGGTGTAAAAGAAAGATCTTCTGAAATTTTAATTTTTGAATGTACCTGAATAAGTCTATTCTTGTATTAACCAAGTCAAACTCACTTGAAGGACAAAAACTTAATCCTTTCTATAGGACCTTGATTTCATCACATGTTAGTGCCCTCTTTGACAGGTTGATGATGTTATTGTCATCCGAATTCTTTATCTTTTCCTGCGTCTTGATACACTTCGTGTTACCATCGGTGAGGCATTTGACGGCATAGCTCCTCTTTCCCCTCTTACCCGTGAAAAAACCCTAGATTTCAGGCTCGTTATAGTGAGAAATTAGCATCTAAAAAACTGAAGAAATTCACTGCCGAAACACCATAGGTTTCAGGGGTGTTATAGTTAGTTGGACATTTCACTAGTACAAAACCATAGAAATTCCCCCGTTATAGATAGTTCAGCTAACTATAACCTGCGCGCCCGCAATGCACTGCTGATGATGTCACATATTGCATCACTCATGACATGGTCAGTGACATCACTCATGACATCACTGATGACATCTCCGCATCACCCCAAAACTTTCAAGATAGAAGCTGGCCGGAGCGGGCCCCGAGTTTTGAAAATTTCGCGAAGATTCGTCAATCTGCGCCAAAGTTATTGGGAATAGAATATTGCGATTTTCCTATGGTAACTGGGTGATAACTATAACTACCTACTGGCGACCGTAATTCATTGAAAAAAACAAGAGTTACAGGGACGTTATATTTGGGATTAGATTTCACTCATACAAAACCAGTGAAATTCAGAATTTATAGTCACCTGAGCTAGTTATAATTTATGCTCCCACATTACTTGCTTATGACCACTCATATTACATCACACACGACATGGTCAGTGACATCACTGATTAAATCAATGATGGCATCTTAATTGACATCATCCAGTGCTTGTGACTGTTTTCTAAATGTTTGAGTGTCAAATATCTATACTAAGTTTCTACAAAAATTAAAGAAGTATACTTTGTGTATTCCCAATGAGTGATACTATTTCTAATATATATTGTGTAAGAAGCTGTGTGACTCCGTATCTGTGTGTGAGTGGCTGTATGGGTGGGAGTGGGTGAATGAGTGACTATATGGGTGTATAATTTGGTGTGTGAGTACCTGGATAAGTGAGTAGATTGTAGTGTAGTTCCTATTTCCCTAATAGGCTCTGCACATTCGAATAATATACACTATAGTTTTGGCATAGGACTGAGGTCAGTATGCCCCTATCGAGTACATTAAACTGAATTACTTTGTGTGCCAGCTAACTCAGACCACTAGAAACTCCTTGTAAAAACAAGAAGAGAGTAGTTTCTGGCAACCGCATAAACATGACAACTTTGTTTCCCTTCAGAATCAGAACATGTCTCAGAATCGTGGAAACAATAGATAATAGTTAAACTCAGTCAATCGTTACACAGAAAGAGATAGACGTGCATTTCAAAAAAGGATTTATTGAACAGTCTTGTTTCACGTGTAAGAGATATGAGCTGTTACAATTGGAAGACAGTATGTGAGATATATTACGTACAGCGTAAGCAGTAGAAAGAAATAATACTGCAGTAGCATTGTCTTTTAGCTATGACACATATTCATAAATAACACAGGCTACAATGTGGATACTCGTCTGATGCTTCTAACTAGTTCTACTCCAGTGTACCTAACCTAAGTGTAATACAAGGTAAGAAATAGGCATGGCATTCTATAGTATGATAAGCTATAGTTTGGTATGCCAAGAGCCCCTCTAAGTTCCAGTTAGCTCCATATCTTAAGAATGAGAGAGGTCAGAATCTCTTACCGGGCCTCGAACTCTACCACCCCGCGAAGGCAGTAAGAACACTGGAAGCTGGATTCTCTGCGAGCAGGGATGACAGCATCTTGTCAGTGCGTCAGGCCAGAACACGGGCTCCTCTAAGACGAGGTCTCCTCCTTGCTTGCCACCGTATTTGCCATAGCAAGGGAAGATATATTTATACCTGGTAGGTGGCTAGGAACGAACCCTTAGGGTATAGCGGTTCATGCATAATAAATAAGTTCTTGGAGAAATTGATAATCCTGGGCTAGGGAAACTCCCAACAGCTTAAGGGTCTGGTTTCTAAGACTCGTTGTGACGTTGGGGTGGATGGATGTATGTGACCATGCCATATTTGGAGAGCATGGCTAATGCCTAAATAAGGGCTGGGAACCTTTGCCTACACAAGGATAATGTGAATTGTGCCTATATAAGGACATGTATCAGGAAAACCTATATACGGACATCTAGACCGAAACACAACAGGATGTTTGAGCGGCTGTATAGGTGAGTGCAGGTAATTATGTGTGTAATGACTGTATGGGTGTGTGGGTGGGTGTCTGAAGGGCTGTATGAGTGAGTGACTTGGTGTGTAGGTTGCTGTATGCATGAGGGAGTGGCTTTTGAGTAGGTGTTTGGTTAAATGAGTTTGTGTGCAACTGGCTGTATTGGAGAGTGAGTGTCTTTGTGAGTAGTTTTATGGGTGAGTGAGTACTGGTGTGAGTAGGTGTATGGCTGAAAAAAGGGTGTGTGTGAGTATATGGGTGAGTGACTGGCCGTGCGAATGGCTGTGTGGTTGAATGAGTAGGTATGTGAATGGTTGTGTGAATGGGTATGTAAGTGGTAATGTGGGTATGTGAATGGATGTCTGAGTTGTATGGATGAGTGAGTGTCTGTGTTCAGCGATTGTATGGCTGACTAGGTGGGTGTGTGAGTGGGTGTATGGGTAAATAAGGGTATGTGTGATTGGGTGTATGTGTAAGTGACTGGCTTTGTGAATGGCTGTATGGCTAAGTGAGTGGTTGTGTATGTAGGTGTATGGGTAAGTAAGTGGCTGTGTGATTGGCTGCACGGGTGAGTGAAAGGGTGCATGTATGGCTCAATGGATGAGTGAGTGGATATGTAAGTGGTTGTGTGGGTGAGTGAGTGGATATGTGTGTGGTACTGTGGAGATTACATCAGTGATGTCATCAATGATGTAATTTGAAATGTCTTCAGTGATATCACTGACCATGCCATGTCATGAGTGATTTAATATATAAGGTCATAAGCAGTCTTTGCAGGGGTGTAAGCTACAGTTAGCTCAGGTAACTATAACTCCCGAATTTCACTGATTTGTTCAAATGAAAATGCATCCTTATTCCTGTAACCTTTGTTTTTTCAGTGAGTTTCTAAAGTTTTTAATAATATTTCCTAACTATAATGTCACTGTAACCTTTGATTTTTTCAGTGGACATCTATGTTTTGTAAATGTTATTTCCTAACTATAATGAATCTTGTAACCTTTAGATTTTTTAGTGCATTTCTAAATTTAATGTCCTAAGGTTAACCTGTAACCTTTGATAGTTGGTGTGTGAGTGACTGTTTAGGTTGGTGAGTGGGTCTGTGAGTAGCTGCATGGGTCTTGAGTGGGTGTGTGAGTGGTTGTGTGGGTTAGTGTGTGGGTGACTGGGTCTGATAGTAGCTATGTGAGTGGTAGAATGGATGTGTGAGTGGGTGTCTGAGTGTCTGTATGAGTGTATCAGTAGCTGTGTGAGAGACTGCACCAGAACAGAACAAAATGTCTACACAACTGGAGTACTTTCTACTAGTTAATTAGTAAGTGCCACCTCGTTGGGAAAACATCTAGTGTAAATTCTACACTACGATTGTCAAGCGTCTTCTTCCAGAAATCGGTGATAACATGAATCCTTGTATACAGAAGAAGATGAGACTACAAAGAGGTAAATCTCCCACAAACAAGGGTACTTCTTTTTAGCTATATAAAGCAAGTGCTTCTTTGCTTTGGTGGAGATGTCCTCACATTCTTAGTCATCAAGAACATGTCACCAAAATCAGTGGGAAAAACACTGGGGGGCATCTTGTTAAGCTGTCCATCATCCTGGCAAAAGACAGGAAGATCTTTGCATACTACTAAGGTGGGCAGGGCCAAATGGGCGAAGCTACCGTGTGATTTTCGCATTTGCATCGTCCTAGTAACGCAAAGGCAGAACCATGAATGCCACTCTCACCTGGATAGGCCAAGAAAGAACTCACTTGCTAGCCAAGACAGATTGCCTCAGATAGATCTACAATGCATTCACCTTCACTAAGGATTTCAGAATGTTTTTCACTCTACAATTGCTGAGAAAACACACTTGCTTTGCCTTCGCCAAGCCCAGGAAGTAAGGATCATTTGTCCTTTATAGAAATGGAGCTTTAACTGGTGCACCTGCTATGCCTATAGTTGTAAGTGCTTCTTATTGAGGTTTATTTTCTGTGAAATAAGCATCAGGGCCAAAATAGAACCTCACCTGCCCATTTATTCAACAAGAGTCCACAGTTTTGCACAAACGCCTACCCACTAAAGTAGTGTCTACTGGTTAATTAATACGTGCCACCCAATTGGGTAAAATGCCTAGTGTGTATTTCACACTACAGCTGCATAATGGACCACAAGGAAATGTCTCCAGTGATCTTGCCTGGGTTTCGGCAATGTGATTGCTCCTCGTACCTCTTCATCCAGAAATCTGTGATTACATGAATCCTCCTATATAGGAGACAAGGAGACTACACAGTCTGTGAGGGAAGCACCAATGCCCCTGCGGCTAGAGTGAGCTCACCGCCTCCAGCAGGAGATGACATCGCTCCCTCCGACAGTAGCGACCAAAAATGCTTCTCCTTTTATGTGGAGGCAATCTTTTCATCTGTTTCCCTGACCATTTGACACTGGGCAGGGAAACAGATGAAAATTCCGCTCCCAGCGAGCAGGAGCAGTTGTACTGCTCCCACCCAATGGGAACAGGGTTGCTGTTTCCTCTTGCAAGCGAAAGCAAACTGTTATCTCCTGAGAGTGGGCCACTTGGAAGACAGCAAGAGCTCTCCCTGGGGGTTGATGGTCCCCAGGGCCATTAGTGGGTCCAGGAGGGGGGCCTCATAGCCCCCTTTCATTTGTTCCTTAGAGCCAGCCCCTGGGAGGTGGTGGTCCCTGGAGATGAGTACTGCCCCCTTGCCCTTCAACATGTATTTTTTGCCCCGGTAGGGAGTGGTCCCCTGGAGTTTCCAAAAGAATGGTGCAGGTCCGCCCTTCAATATTTGGAATAAAGTTCCAGGGAAGTGGTGGTCCCTGGAACTCATCTGCCTTGGGGAGGGGTCAGCATGCACCCCTCCTCATTATTTATATTTATATATGCCAGCGTGACCTGGCCCTCATGAGTTTTGAAGTATTGCAGGATACCACATTTATTTAAAAAAAAAAAATGAATTCATGAATCTTTGTGGTTTTGTGGATATTTAAAAAAACAAAACACTTGTTGGCACTGTCTGTGTCCCTGGTGGACCCCAGCACCAGGGCTAGAGATTCAGGTTATTCCTATCCTGCTACCTTTTCTTTATTGTCACAGGTTATTTTGGGGACTTTCTGTTGTGTCCCAAGATGGCTGCCAACACTTCCTGGTTGAAATGTTGGCAGCCAATCAGACCTCAGCACAAAATCCACAATTTTCGAGGAGGCTTTGTCTCTCTAGATAAATAAACTTTGATTTTCTTTAATATCTTCTAAACTACTTAACAGATTTACATCAAATAACAAAAAGGGCTGTTTCTCGACGAGGACCTAGCTTTCTGCCAAAATTGGTGTAAATCCTTCCATCAGTTCGAGCTGTAGTCATGTCTAAAATCCCAATGGGAAATTGAATGAGGGAAAAAGCATTTTGGGTACCCCATTTTTTTCAGTGCCCCCTTCACAAATCAACCTGAAACTTTCAAGTCAGCAGCTGAACTGAGCATCGTACTAATTTTGCCCTATGGAAACTAGATCCTAACTATACCAACCTACTAACAATATAAAATATTTACTGCTATCCACTCGGCACAGTTAAAAATCAAGCGGCACCGCAGGGTTAATATTTCTAGTTTTATGTTGTGCAAATTCACAGAGACAGTCTACCCACTTCATTGCTTGCCTTCTACAGGACCATAGTGTCATGTCATCCAGATTATCCATTTCCATATTTACTTTCTACTTTTTTTATCTATACAAGGAACAACTGGTCCACATATTTTTCATCCTTGTGTCAAGTACTCCCTACTGTTCTATTTTAACAAAGTTAATGTAAAGTACACAATTATTAATTATTTTTCCTTGACATTGCCTCATAAACTATGCAGTACTAAGTACTCTTCACTCTAATTGTTCTTGAAAAGGTAGGCAATTACTAAATACATTTACATATTTCATTAGTTCCTGAGATTTGTTTACCTCAATATTTGCCAACAACATAACAGAAAAAGAACATATAATTTTGGCCAATTCAGAAAAAAAGGACAGGGAGTAAAAGTACAAGTGCCTTCCTGTATATAGCTATATATAAAAATATTTTAATTTTTGAATTGTAAAGTACACATATTAAAAAATTATTTTTATATACCATGCAACCATATGCCAAAAACATCATAATGATATAAAGTGCAAGTGCTTACTTAGCTATTAGTACCTAAAATTATTTAATAGCCATTGTGTATACATTTATGAATAACAAATGAAGCAGCTTATTTACGTGTAAAGTATGATTCCTATGACAAACCTCAACAACGTATTAAAATGTAAGGTGCATGAGGTGCATGGATGTAAACTGCTAGTTTGTTTTCCATGGAGAGTTTAACCACAACTCATATCATGCCTAAATACTTCCATATTAAATATAAAGTGCAATTTGATGTTTTAGCAGCATCTATTATATAAAGTGCTGATGTATAAGTAGCTGCTGGGACCTTTGGCTGTTTAGTGGCCATATCGTGCAATTCTATGCTGAAAAGGATGGAGTAACGTATTTGAGTATAAAGGGCATTTTTTCAAGTTAGTCCTCAGCAACATATCAAGATGTAAAGTGCATAAATATGAACAGCTGGCAAAATGTTGTAAATGTACATGTAACTCTGCATCCAAATTTTTCACCACTTGAAGGTGTTTCAGGATTCTTAGTCGTACTTTATTTATGGTGCTTTTCACATAGTATTCTAGCATGGACATATTAAAACATATACTACAAAGTCTGAGTTGCAGGTGATATGTTTTGTAATTTTTTTCAATTCTGTCAGTGTACATTCTGTAATCTTTTTGAATAATTACATGTTTACAGGCTTTGCATTTCTAACATTTCCAAAAGCCTGGATGGCTTAGCCAGTTCTTTTTCTTTTTCCTTTCTTTTAGTTGGCAGGTCACCTAATGCGGAAACTTTTCTATATGTGATGCTCGGAAAGTTCGAAAGAACTGTATCCAAGGTTTCATCAGATCAAATAATTTTTGTTTCATTTTTTTATTTCTTTAGTTTCCTTGTGTTGCATATTATAATCCATAATGAGGTGTGTCTTCTCATCTTTTTCTTCCAAATTCTGATTGTTTGGTATTAACAAATAACTTCTTCATTTTGTCTGTACTCTCTCCATGGCATCTTGTACTACCTCCAGAGGATATCCCCTAGCTAAAAATCTATCTTTCATTTTATTTGTTTCCACATTAGAGTCCTGATCTTCAGAGCAATTCCTCCTTGCTCTTAACATTTCCCCATAGGGATACTCCATTTGAGGTTTTTTGAATGACCTCTATTTCCAGGCAAACTACTGTTACATTATGTTTTTTTTCTATGGCTTTTGGTGCAAAGGCACCCATCCCTGAAGTAAACTTCGATATCTAAGAATGTAATTTGTTAAGAACTGATGGTATAAATAAATTCTAGGGTTAAATCATTATTATTAAGGGATAGAATGAATTCTTCCAGTACCTCACTTTCCCCTTTTCAAAATATGAAAAGGTCATCAGTGAATCTAGTCCATAACTTCACCTTTTCCAGGGTCCTTTGGTGTCTTTCTTTCCAGATTATTTCAGATTCTCAATATCCCATCAACAAATTAGCTTATCTTGGAGCAAAGGACGTTCCCATGGCAGTGTCCTGGCTTTGCAAATAAGGGATTCTATTCAAAATAAAGATAGCATGTTTTAGGCAAAACATTTCAATTAGCATGTTTGAGTGCTCCAAGTTGTTATTTGGTCTATCCCGCAGAAAGTGCTTCACTGTTCTTATACCATCAATATGTCTGATAGATGTATAGAGTGATGTTACATCAATTGTAACCACTATGTATGATTCCTTCCAAGGTATATCCTGGATTTCATTTAAAAAAGTGCAAAGAATCCCTAAAGTAAGAAAATAGAGCTATCACATAAGGTGCTATAAAGATCTTAATATACCTCAAAGTGTTCTCCAGAAGCGGGCTAATTGAGTTGACTCTTTGAGGTTCCAGTGGGTTTACTAAGCTTTTATGAGCTTTTGGGAGAAAATAGATTTTAAGCATTGTTGAATGTAGAGTCTTTAAATATCTGTTCTCCTCATCATCAATAAGTTCTTGCTGGTACCATTTCTATAGTTTTTCATGAGATTCCTAAGTGATCTTTAAAGATAGATTTTCCTTCAGTTTTTCATATCTGTGTCTATTTCTAAGTAGTTTATCAGCATTCATTAGATATTTGTCACAGTCCTGTAAAACAATAGTTCCACCTTTATCAGATGCTTTAATGATAATTGCTGAGTCTTCCATTAGTTCTTTTATTGCCATTCTTTTTCCAATAGTAATGTTTCTTTTGCTCTTCTGTTCCAAAAGGTTTCTTTTAGAAAGTTTATTCAAATCTTGAAATAACATCTCATGAAATATGTCTATCTTGACCTCCAGTGGCAGTTGAGGGCAAAATGTGAAAGATGGTTTTAATCCACTCCCTCCCCCTTTTCCAGTTTCAATGCTCATTTGAACACAAAATTGTACATGTGGTACTTGTTCCATTGACATTTTACAGGCATGGTATTTCCTTTATTGTTATGTTGGAGATATTTCCACCTTGTAGCTCTATTTCAATTTCTTCACGGGATTAATTAGAAATGTATTTTTTATTTCATTTTACATGTACATTTATGCAGATCTATTCTTAGATTTGCTAAATCCATTTCTGTATCTGGGCAGAACAAGAGCCCTTTATTGAGAATTTTGTTCTGATTTTCAGGTGAATACTTTTTTAGATAAATTCACGATTAGATTCTCTTGACTTACTATTTTTTTTGCCTTGCTTTTTCTTTTCATTCCTTACTTTTGTTTTTCCAACTTCCTTTGCTTCTTCTGGTTTTAGATTTCCTCTCCAAAATGTACTCCCCTTCCTCTTCCTTTCTGTCTCATGTTCATGCGGATCAGTTGCAGTACTCCAGAGAAATCCAGGTTGCTATGGTTAGATTCTTCATCCACTGAGCTTGCTTTAGAACTATCAACTTATGTTTCTGAAGCTTCTCTTATCTCAAAAGCTTTATCCATCAGTGCTCTGCTTCTCAGTCCATCATATCTTTGAGCAAATATATATATGTGTCTATTCAGGTAGTCAATTCTGTCTCGATTGCATTTCTTTGCTTTTTATTTTTCTGTATCAATGTCATGTTTATCTATTCTTTTTTCCATCTGTTCAAGTGCCTGCATTACATCATCACTCATTACATGCTTCTCCAATTCTTGCTCTAATTCCTGCATTTTGGCAATTATCAATTCCAGTTTTCTTTCTGCATTTAATATTGAGGTACACATTAAATTGAATGTGCATTCATTTGTGTCATCATGCCAATTTTTTATGAGATCCTCATCCAAATCATTTAAGGTTGGTAATATTATTATTCTTAGTCCTCTTGGGATTCTTTTATATTTGACATACTTCTTTAGTGATGTTTTTTCCCACCACTTATTTAATTCATTGGTGCGGGCACATTCTAATTCCCTAATAATATCACTGGCTCTCCATTTGTCCTCTGCTTGTCTTGTAATTATGTTTCCCGTAGTTTTGTTGTCAATCAAGTGCTCACCTGCTCTTTGAAATCTTTGTTGCCTTTTTGTCTGCCATAGTTTGTCCAGCAAGAACTCTAAAGTCCTTGTGTAATACTTTTGTTTTGGTGTGATTCTGGCCACTGCTGCCCTTTTCAAATTGTCCCCATTGAGTCTGCCGAGCTATTCCACACTTTTTTATCCCTGTTCCTGTAATCTTGTGTACAGGGGTCTTTCTAGTATATTGTAATCGTTGTACCCAGTTACCAGATTATTACAAGCCAGCTCCCCTTTCCCAAGGTCTGTGGGTACTGGTTTCCGTAAGGTATATACTGGGCCTGGTGACAGAGACAGCGTTTCACCCGACCACCCCTCCGAAGTGTATGGGCCTCACCACTATAGACCCACTTCTCCCAGTTTATCTTACAGTCACTTTCCCCGCTTACCACAGACTTTCCACTGTTATTCCACTTGCAGAATTGCAACTCCATTTCATCTCAGGCAGAGTTGTCTGAGGTCTCCTCCTTGCTACAGTAAGCTGATGCTGCAAATCTTCTCCATTTCCAAACTAATACACCAGTCACTTCAGATGCTGTTTTGGAATTTTTGGGGTGATCCATCAAAAGGGAGCTGAGAAAAAGGGGGTCTCAAAATGCTTTTTCTCCATGTCAATTTCGATTGGAAACTTTAGACACAGCTACAGCCTGAACTGCTGAACGGAATTACACCACATTTGCCAGGAAGGTAGCTCTTGGCCTAGAAAGTGACCTTTGTGTTTAATGGTTTCAATCTGTTCAGTAGTTGCTGACAACTGTAAAGATTTCTTAGGTATACAACTGAGGCCGCGGTGGATGTGTGACCCTCCCGATCTTGTGCCTACGGGTCTCAGTGGCTGCCAACACGTCAAATCAGGAACTGTTGGCAGACATCCTGTGACTCGATTGAACCAAGTCACAGGAAAAATGATTGAAAAAAAGAAAAGAGGACAGGGTAGAAACACCCTGAGCCACGAGGCCTCTTAGTGGGAGTCCCTCAGGGAATATACCAGTGCCAACAATGCATTTTGTTTTCAAATGTAAAAAATGTAACTATGCACTTTGACTAATTTAGGCCCCTGGGTCGGCCAGGTCCTAAGGGCATTATGCAAATATAGGAGGGGGTACATGGGCCTCTCTCCTTGGGCTGTACAAAGCCCCTGGGGCTACCACCTTCCTGGGGTCACACATAATTGTACACCACTCTGCAAATGTACCTCTGGCATGCTGCTGGTTAGATGATGAAGTCCCCTAGGCTGATGAGGGTCCATAGGGGCCAACAAGACCACACTTGTATCGATAAACACTCATATTCACTAACTCATCCATACAGCCACTCATAAACCCACTCACTAATACACCCTCTGACATATCCACTGACAGACCCCTACAGACACTCACACTTTGAGTGAGTAACCCATAGAATTACTCATATACCTTCTCACTCACCCATACAGTAAATCACATAGCCATTTACTCACCCATGCAGTTACACACTCACTCGCGCACTTACTTACGGATACTAACACGTACTCACTCACCTATACAGTCACTGACACAAACATACACTCACCCATACATCCACTCTCACATTCACTCATTTAACCATACAGTCACTCACATACCCCATCACTCACTTATACTGCCTCCACATACCCAGCTGCTCACCCATATACCACTGACACATGCAATCACTCACTGACAGAGCCATACAGATCCTCACTCACCCATTCGGCCCCTCACACACATACTAACACTTCATGCAGGTAGTCACACACCCTCACTCACCTACACAGACACTCATACACCCATGCATTTACTCAATCAACCAAACAATCACCCATGCAGCCACTCTCATACCCACTCACAAACCCATACAGCCACTTTGACACCAACTGACATACTGATAGAGACACACCCACAACCTAGTCACTCACCCATACATTCACTGAGACATCTAATCACTTATACAGTTAGTCATGTACCCACTGATTCATCCATACAGGTACTCATACACCCACTGATTCACCAATACACCTTGGTGTATGTATATATTTAACACTCATAAACTCTTTTAAAACAGTCACCAGATGATGTCATCAGTGATGATACATATAAACATATATATATATATATTTTTTTTTTGTCGCTCCAAGGTTGTCCACCTTTGAGTAGCACACAAGCAGCAGCTTGATTTATGTATAGGTGAAGACGGGGGATCCGCTTGTAGATGCCGCTCCGTAATGGATCTGCCCGACGCGTTTCAAAGCTCCATATGCTTCTCTTCAAGGGCTTTAACGGAAGCGGTGTGCGCAACCGCTAACCCACTTCTCCATTTTCCATATGACACACCCACCAATGGGAGGCTCAAATGAGACTGTGTATTATGGGAAGTGTGGTGTGGAAAGCACATAATCAAGTCCTGTATGGACCCCGCAAGTGGGCCCATCCTCGATCCCGTGTACGGCTGCTGTTTCACTTCCGTGACCCCCAAGGATGAAGGCGTGGTGCATACTCCGCGGCTGGATGGCCCCGTATAAATTGTCGCTCCAAGGTTGTCCACCTTTGAGTAGCACACGAGCAGCAGCTTTAATTTATATATAGGTGAGGACGGGGTTCCGCTTGTAGATGCCGCTCCGTAATGGATCTGCCCGACGCGTTTCGAAGCTCCATATGCTTCTCTTCAGGGGCTTTAACAGTAGTGTGTGTGCGCAACTGCTAACCCACTTCTCCATTTTCCATATGACACACCCACCAATGGGAGGCTCAAATGAGACTGTGTATTATGGGAAGTGTGGTGCGGAAAGCACATAATCAAGTCCTGTATGGACCCCGCAAGTGGGCCCATCCTCGATCCCGTGTACAGCTGCTGTTTCACTTCCGTGACCCCCAAGGAAGACGGGGTGGTGCATACTCCGCGGCTGGATGGCCGCGTATAAATTGTCGCTCCAAGGTTGTCCACCCTTGAGTAGCACACGAGCAGCAGCTTGATTTATGTATAGGTGAGTACGGGGATCCGCTTGTAGATGCCGCTCCATAATGGATCTGCCCGATGCGTTTCGAAGCTCCATATGCTTCTCATCAGGGGCTTTAAAGGAAGCGGTGTGCGCAACCGCTAACCCACTTCTCCATTTTCCATATGACACACCCACCAATGGGAGGCTCAAATAAGACTGTGTATTATAGGAAGTGTGGTGCGGAAATCACATAATCAAGTCCTGTATGGACCCCGCAAGTGGGCCCGTCCTCGATCGTGTGTACAGCTGCTGTTTCACTTCTGTGACCCCCAAGGATGACGGGGTGGTGCGTACTCCGCGGCTGGACGGCCGCGTATAAATTGTCGCTCCAAGGTTGTCCACCTTTGAGTAGCACATGAGCAGCAGCTTGATTTATGTATAGGTGAGGACGGGGATCCGCTTGTAGATGCCGCTCCGTAATGGATCTGCCCGACGCGTTTCGAAGCTCCATATGCTTCTCTTCAGGGGCTTTAACGGAAGCGGTGTGCGCAACCGCTAACCCACTTCTCCATGTTCCATATGACACACCCACCAATGGGAGGCTCAAATAAGACTGTGTATTATAGGAAGTGTGGTGCGGAAAGCACATAATCAAGTCCTGTATGGACCCCGCAAGTGGGCCCGTCCTCGATCGTGTGTACAGCTGCTGTTTCACTTCTGTGACCCCAAGGATGACGGGGTGGTGCGTACTCCGCGGCTGGACGGCGGCGTATAAATTGTCGCTCCAAGGTTGTCCACTTTTGAGTAGCACATGAGCAGCAGCTTGATTTATGTATAGGTGAGGACGGGGACCCACTTGTAGATGCCGCTCCGTAATGGATCTGCCCGACGCGTTTCGAAGCTCCATATGCTTCTCTTCAGGGGCTTTAACGGAAGCGGTGTGCGCAACCGCTAACCCACTTCTCCATTTTCCATATGACACACCCACCAATGGGAGGCTCAAATGAGACTGTGTATTATGGGAAGTGTGGTGTGGAAAGCACATAATCAAGTCCTGTATGGACCCCGCAAGTGGGCCCGTCCTCGATCCTGTGTACGGCTGCTGTTTCACTTCCGTGACCCCCAAGGATGACGGGGTGGTACATACTCCGCGGCTGGAGTATGCACCACCTATACATAAATCAAGCTGCTTTTGTGTGCTACTCAAAGGTGGACAACCTTGGAGCGACAATTTATACGCGGCCGTCCAGCCGCGGAGTATGCACCACCCCTTGGAGCAACAAAAAAAAAAAAATATATATATATATATATGTGTGTGTGTGTGTGTGTGTGTGTGTGTGTATATATATATATATATATTTATATATATAGTACCAATTTATACAGCCCCTCTAATTATAGACCAATCAGCCTGATTGACGCTATGCAGAAGGTCTTTGGTTGAGTTCTTCTGCATAGAATACAGGCACGGACCGAGGAGGAAGCTATCATCTCCCAGTACCAGGCTGGGTTCAGATCCAAGACTGGGAAGATGGACCAGGTGTTCTGATTCCTCCTTATCTACAGGAAGATATTGGTGATGGGAAAGGGCAGTTTTTACCTCACGTTTATCGACCTGAAGACTGCCTTTGACCTGGTCCCTAGATCTAAGCTGTGGGTAACACTCGGAGAGCTGGGTATTCCTCACCTCGTCCTCAAATTGTTAATCTGATTATACGAGGGCAACTATGTCTAGGTCAGATGGGGGCCGCAAGGACAACTCAGAGAGCGCATCCCTGTCAACAGAGGAGTTCGACAGGAGTGCGTTCTACCTCCGACCCTATTTCCTCTATATGTGAATGGGATGATCAGCTTTCTCCAGGAGTTTCCCTCAGACTCACCTATCCTGGGTGGAATCCAGGTACCAACCTTGCTGTTTGCAGACGATACCTTTCTGATGTCTAAGATACCAGCAGAGTTACAACGTCTACTTAACAGATTCCAACTTTTTTGTGATAATCGGGGGTTGGTCATAAACAGTACGAAAACAAAATGTATGGCCTTTTACTGTCACAAGTCATACGGGGGCACCCCCCAGCTGGGTGGAACACCCTTGGAAAGGGTGGCGACCTTCGACTACGTAGGTGCCAGACTTTCTGACAAAATGTCCAGGAAGCCTCACCTAGCAATGATGCTTCTGCGACATAAACGGGTATCTGGAGTAATAGGAAAGAACATCGCCTCTCACACACCAGGCCCTGCCCTACAAGTCTACGATGTTCAGGCAGTTAGCGCCGCTCTCTACGGAGCAGAAATCTGGGGATTCAACAAACTCAGTGACCTCTGTAGATCTGGGCACAAATGTTTTAGAGATTTGGTGATGTTACCAAAAAATTTCCCCCTCACTACCCTAACGTTGGATATGGGTAGTCGGTCTATTGGAGATATAGCAAGATTGCGCCCACTGCTATTTTGGGCCCCCTTTAGACATACCCCAGAGCTCCTCCCTTACGCTGAAGTCTTCACCGAAATAGTTTGTTTGGATGCCCTGCAGTAAGATAGGATGGATCTCATATGTCAAAAAAACGCTAACATCCATCGGCCTCCAAACTTATTGGGATAGCCAGGAACCCCTAGGGAGAGACAACCGAAAATGTTTTTTTGGGAATGGGTAGATCATTGGAAGAGCAGCAATTCTAATATGGGCAGATTAACGAAAGAGTTTCTCATACATAAACAAACTAGATACCTCAAGCCCTTTCTCGATATTATCCAGGTACTGAGGGACAGGAAGGTGTATAAACACTTCAGATATGGAACTCTCCCTGTTCGTGAAGTAACTGCTAAGTGGCAATCCTGCAATGAGACCTCAAGAGGTTATCCATGCTGTAACACTCAGATAGAAAGTGTTGCACATCTACTGTTTGCCTGTCCGGCATTTAATAACTCAAGGGCAAAGTGGATAAGAGCGATTTGTCAGCAAATAGGTAGAGGATTACCACAGAGCCCTGCGCATCCTTAGATCCAATTCCACATCTCTCTTTGCTTGTTGCATAGCAAAGTTTCTTGGCCAGGTGTGGCTTATTAGGTGGAAGGTCCTCTCGAGAGTAGCACAGCCACAACTTGATTGAGGCTGCAACACATATGTGCAATAACCTTAAGTCCGCTTGGCCCACCCAATAATCCTCTTCCATGCAAAAGCACTTTAATATGTACTCTTAACACCATCTTAGGGCAAACTTATAATGCCCAAGCATAATACTAAATGTCAACAACATTTGGATGGTTTGGTAATTAAATGAAAGGCTATCTGTTTTTAACCTGCAGTTACTGCATATCCCTATTTGCTATATTACCTGCATGTTTTTATTTGAAGAATTAATGTTTTAACACTTGATTATTCTAATTGTTTTAATAGGTCCAGGACTAATTAGACTATTATGTTGTATTGTCTGTTTATATATTGTGCATGACATTGAGCGATTGCACTTTTTACTCTTTTAAAAAAATGTATTTCGTTAGCTTTTATAACATTACTTGTCGAAATAAAGCTTTACAACATCAAAAATATATATTACCTACTGGTAGTTGCCAGTAGGTAGTTATAGCTAGGACCTACGTTTCCCTAGGAAAAGCATTTTGCCAATAACCATGGTGCTGCTTAATGAACCTCCAAGAAATGTACACAAAATGTCCCCTGTATGGGTCAGCTGCTGTGTTGAAAGGTTCAGAGTGATCCTTCAAGTGGGGGCAGAGATAAAAGGAGGGTTCCAAAATGCGTTTCGCCCTATGTTATGTCTATGGGGATTTTTCATTCTTTGAACACGACTACAGGCTGAATTGCTGAATGGAATTACATCAAATTTGGCAGAAAGCTAGATGTTTGTCCTGAAAGCGTGCTTTTTGTGACTTTGTGTACATCAATTCAGTAGTTTTAGAGAAATTACGTTTAAAAAATATCAAATCCTTGCAGTGAACTGGTGGATCCAACTAAAATTTAATTGGTGGCCAACACTTCAACCAGGAAGTGCTAGCAGCCATCTTAGGACTCGGCTTGAAAAAAAGTAAAAAGAAAAGAAAATGGGAAAGGGTAGTAATACCCTGACCCACAGATATTGGGGGGAAGTCCCCAAGGGACCCTCCAGGGGTAAAAAACATTTGTTTTAAAATTTGCATCAGATTCGCGGGTGGTTCTGCAAATTCGTGGCAAAATAAAAAAATAAAAAAACGTGGGCTCCCGTGCTGTATTTACTAAAGGCCCCCATGTGGGCCAGCACGGGGCAGTATGTGAATGAGGGAGGAGGAAGTACATGGCGTACCTCCCCTGGCTATTCAAAGCCCTGGGGATCGCCACGTCCCTGGGACAGTGATCTAATTATATGCAGGGAGCCTCGCTGCTTTCCTGCTGTCCCAGGTACTACCACCTTCCCGGGGCACAAATGTGATAAAATAATGTGGAGGTACGCTCTATGGCTTCCCTCATAGCCCCAGGGACTGCCACCTCCCTGGGGTAGTAACATAATAATATGCAGGTGAGCCTCGTGACTTCTCCATTGTCCCTGGACCACCATCTCCCTGTGGCACTCTTTTATACAAATGATGTGAAGCAAGCAGGGAAATAGAAACTTTGCTTTGGTTGTCAGGGAGCAGCTCCTTGGGTCTCAAAGCAATGCCAGCTTCCGTAGGAGGCAGAGAGTCGGCAGGGACCGCAGGGGCCTTTCTGCTCCACCGCAGTTCCCAACAATTCAAAAGTGGGAACCCTGGATGGGACCAGGTCACCCTCACTACAAGCTGGGCCCTTTGGGATAAGGCCCCATGGGTCAAAATTGGCCAGGGAGGGGGACCATGTGGCCCCCTTCATTGTTTAAAAAAAATACAAAAAAGAGGGGCGGGCCCCGGGAGATGGGGTCCTTAGGCCCAAAATGGCCTAGGAGGGGGCCCGCTCAACACCCCCTTCCTTAAAAAAAATAAAATAAATGATAACATTTAAAAAAGGAGCATGCCCCAGGGGAATGGGCTTCACGTACCGAAAATGGCTCAGGAGGGGAGCCACTAGGCCCGCCTTCCTTTCATTTATGAATTTTTTTTAAAGACGAGCCAGTGAGGTCTGGGGTCTCCGGTGCTAAAATTAGCCCAGGAGGGGGGCCACACGGCCACCTTCCCTTTCTTTGATAAAATAATTTTAAAAAGGGACAGTACCTGGGGGATGGGGTCCCTGGGCCCAAAATGGTATGGAGAAGGGCCACCACGTGGCCCTCATTTCTAAAATATAGAAAATAAAAAAATTGCAACTCAGCGGAGACCCCACCCCCTTCCTCCACCACTACGCAAATGCGCATTCTGCATGCTGCTGGTTGGGGGCTGAAGTCCCCTTGGCTGCTGAGGGTCCTTCGGGGCCAACAACACCTCCGATTACTGAGGTTCCCGTGACAACCTGCTCCATGTGCCTGCAACAATCTCCTTGATGCCTCCTGCCAAAGCAAAGCTCCAGCTGATGCTCCTTGCATGGACATGGACTGGGAAAATGTAAACTCTTCACTAGGATGAAACTGTACCCTGTATCCAGCCTGCGCTCCATCACGGTCAACCTGAAAGTATGACTCTGACCCGGTGTAGCATGTAGATAAATGTGACTTGAACTTTGTTCTTTTTGGTGCCATTTTTACCTGAAACTTTAGAAAATCATAACTCCTGTTCTACTGATTGTAGTTTGGGCATTTTTGGGTCACTTTATTTCTCAATATATTCTCTATCTAAATTGTTTTGGAAATGTACTTGTGTAGTACTTTCACTTTGTTACTGTTTGAATTCTGCTCAAATACTATATGCATTGCCTCAAAGTTAACTTTAACTTCTTTAGTGATGTCATGTGGCTAGGTTAGGCCCATGAAAAAACACTGCCATTTACATGTACATGTTTCTTATGTTTCATTCTTTTCGACACAATGACTTTTGACACACATTTGCTTGTGTGACAAGGTAGGATTATTTTCTCTGAAACCACATTACTTACAATGCCACTTCATAAATACACTATCATGACGCCTAAAACATTTAGGGGCCGATTAGGATGGCGGACGGACTTGCGTCCGTCCGCCACCCCTGAGTAGGAGGGACCGTCCGCATGGGCAGCGGCGGTCCCTCCATGGCAATTAGGATGTGACCGCCAGGGTGGCGGTCACATCCTCTATTTTTAACATTGCGGCGGGTGCAGCTTCAAGCTGCACCCGCCGCAATGTTAAAAATGCATGTGTTGCATTTACATGCACAAAGCGGCAGGCACCGCACGGTGCCTGCTGCTTTGTGTACGCAAATGCAGGGGGGTACCATAGGTACCCCCCATGTGCACCCCCCACCCCCCATTCACCCAGGGGGCCCGCAACGGGCCCCCAAAGTGAATGTCCGTATGCTTTTCCATGGCGGAAAAGCCGCCGTGGAAAAGCATACTTACACCAACATCATAATATGGCGGACGGTGTCTCATAGACACCGCCTGCCATGTTATAGCTTTTCCGCCGCGGTCGGAAGCCGACCGCGGCGGAAAAGCGGCGGACGGAATTCCAGACCCACCAGCCATCCTAATTTGGCGGTGGGTCTTTGGAGTCTCCGCCGCGGTTTTTCCGCATCCTCCAGGCCGGCGGACACTTCCGCCGGCCCGGAGGATGCGGAAAAACCGCCATCCTAATCGGCCCCTTAGTACAAGGCCTAAACAGACATTTTGCAAATGTTGTTGTTTTTTATTCATCCATGAGGTGACAGGGCTATCACAAAGTCAATAAACAATGTTGGCTCGGCTAAGGCCTAATCACAGAAGCAGGGATGAGTTTATTATAAATACACATGCATTTGTGTGCTCAAATTAGAGGAGCACTCTGCTGTCATTGCGAGGTCATCGCTGTGTCAGAGTTTCATCCTAGCTGATTTCTGCTTACCATTTGCAAGAAGGGATGTCCAAGTTGTGACCAAGATGGGGACTTACATACCTTGCCTTTAGGTAATGGGGACTTAGATCATCCAGTAGAGGATATTTGGCAGAGCACCCACCCACAATCAATCAATCAATCAGGATTCTTATAAAGCCTAACTACCCACTTGTTAGGGTCTCAAAGCACTGAGTGTGGCAGTGGAGATTCTGCAGTTCAGTTGAAGAGCCAGGTCTTGAGGTCCTTCCTGAATTGAGGCAGAGACAGTGATTGCCTGAGATGTAGAGGCAGACATTGAGTTCCAGGTCTTCACAGCTAGGTCGGAGAAGGATCTTCCTCCAGCCATGGTCTAGGTGATCTGTGGTATGGTTGCCAGGGCCAGTTGGGCAGAGTGGAAATGGCTGGTGGGAGTGTAGAAGGAGAGGTGGCGGTTGAAGTAAGCAGGTTCGGCATTTTGGAGGGCTCTGTAGGTGTGCATGAGGAACTTGAAGGTAATTCTTTTGTTGATCAGGAGCCAGTGGAGGTCTCTCAGGTGACCGGTTATATGGCTGCAGCAGGGGATATTCAAGATGTCTGGCAGATGGGTTCTGGATGTTCTTCAGTTTGTTTAGGAATTTTGGAGTGGTGCCGGTGTAGAGTGCACTGCCATAGTTGAGTCTGCTGCTGACGAGTGCATGGGTGACTGTTTTCCCGGACTCAGTTGGGATCCACTTGAAGATCTTACAGTGCAGGCAGAAAGTGTAGAAGCAGGAGCATGAGATGGCGTTGATTTGGCTGTTCATAGAGAGCGAGGAGTCCAGGATGATGCCAGGTTTAGGTGTGTGGTCCATGGGTGTGGGGAGTTCCGAGCACTGCCGGCCACCAGGAGTCATTCCATGGGGAGACAGTGGAGCCCAGGATAAGGACTTTGGTATTGTCTCAGTTGAGCTTGAGGCAGCTGTCCTTCATCCACTTGGCGACTGCCTTCATCCCATTGTGGAAGTTGGTCTTGGCGTCTATGGGTTAGTCTGTGAAGGAGCGAATCAGCTGGGTGTTGTTAGTGTAGGAGAAGGTGTTGAGTCTGTGGATGCTGATGATGACTGCAAGCAGGGCAATGTATATGTTTAAGATGGTAGGGCTCAGGGAGGATCCCCGGGGCACTCTGCAGCTGATCTCTGTGGGTTCTGAGTGGAGCACTAGAAGTCTGACTCTCTGTGTTCAGCTGGTGAGGCAGGAGCAGATTGATTCTAGGGCTTTGTCGCCGATGCCGGCATTGTGGAGTCTTGCGCAGACCTTAATAGGAGATTTGTCAAAGGAGGCCGAGAGAGAGGTCCAGGAGGATGAGGGGGCTGCAGTTTCTCCTCAATCAAGAACAGCGCGGATGTCATAGGTGGCGGCAAGAAGTGCAATCTCAGTGCTTTGCTTGCTTCTGAAGCCTGACTGGGAGAGGTCCTCGATGTAGTTTGTTTAGAGGAACATGGATAGATAGGCGTTGATGGCCTTCTTAATGATTTTGGCTGGAAAGGGGAGCAGAGAGATGGGTCTGTAGGTCTTGAGGTCCATTGGGTCGGCAGAGGGTTTCTTCAGCAGGGGGTTAATCTCTGCGTGTATCTTGGGGGAAAGTGGCAGTCTCAATGGAGCAGTTGATGATGTGACAGAGTTCGTGGGTGTTGAAGGTGTTGGCTTTGTTGAAGAAGTGAAGGCAGGGATCAGAGGGAGCTCCGGAGTGGATGCTTTTCATGATCCTGAGGGTGTAATCGGAGGTGGGGGTTGTCCAGTTGGGCAGGGTCTGCTGGCGTTAGGAGCCATTGGGTGTGCATGTGGTGGGTAGTGTGGGATGGGTGGGTCTTGGGATGCAAAGCTGTTGTAGATCTCCTTGATCATGTGGTAGAAGAAGGTGGTGAAGCTTATGTCGAGGTCTAGAGAGGGGAGATGTCTGCTGTTCTGGGTTTGGTGACTTCTTTGACCTTGGTGAAGAGCTCTTTGCTGTTGTCAGAGTTGACGTATTCCTGAATGGCTGTTTTCTTTGTTGTTCTGATAAAGTGGTGGTGTGTGGTTTTGAAGGCTGTGTGGTCTGTCAAGATCTTACTGCTCCTACATCTTTTCTTGGGCCGTCTGCAGCTTGGCCCGGATTCTTGGTGAGAGGGTGAAAACCAGCAGGCTTTCTTGAAGGGCTGCTTGCCTGAGTGTTTCTGGAGGGGGGGCCTGTGTGTCAGCGCAGTCCAATGGTGGAGGTTGCGTGCTGAGGCATTGCCATCGGTGGATGTCAGTGGTAGGGTTTTGCTGAGGGTGGTGAGCTGGTCTTTGGTGACTTTGTTCCAGCAAATGCATCAATGGCAGTGGGCATTATGGTGTATTGTAGGTTTGGTGAGGGATAAGTGAACGAAGTTGTGGTCGGTCCAATGTAGCTCGGAGAATTGACTGACGGAGAGTTGTTGCTTGTGTGAAGATGAGGTAGAGCGTGTATCCTGGTGAGAGGGTTGGAGAGGTCTTCAGTTGCTTGAGAGCAATGGTGGCGAAGTTCTCCAGTAGGGATGAGGCGTTGTGGTTGACGAGGTTGTCCAGTGTGGAAATTGAGGTCTCCAAGGAGGATATAGTCCATTACGGTGAGATTCTGGTGAGCAATGAAGTTGGCTAACGTTTTGCTGAAGGGGAGGCGGTGTCCGTCCAGGCGGGTCTGTCGATGAGGGTGCTATAGAGGGTTGGTCTGGATCTGGAAGTGGAGGTGGAGGTGTTCTATGTTGGGTGAGTGGTCGTCAGAGCTGGAGGTGGAAGGTGCTGGTCAGATGGGAGGTGGGATGCAGTGCTGGAAGGGGGCGGGTCTTAGGGGCAGGCAGCAGCAAGGGCGGGAAACCCAAAGGAGTCACAGGGAACGGCTTATAAGGAAAATGGCACAGAAGGAATAATAAAACAAGAGAAAAAGCACCGAAAGGGAAATACAGTAGATAAATTTAAAAATACAGGAAACAGAAAGAAATGTAGAATACAGGGGGAGTGGCACAAGGGGCAGAAAGGGTACAGAAAGGGTGCAGAAGGACAAGGGCACTGAAGGGCACAGAAGGAGAAATAAAATGAGAAAAATCACTAAAAGAGGAATTTAGTAGAGAAATACAAAAAATACATGGCACAGAAATAAATACCGAAAAAAGGGGGCGGGCCACAGGGGCAGGAAGTAGTGAGGGAACAGAGAACGGAGCAGATGGAAAAGGACATAGAAGGGTACAGAATAAAAATAAAACTAGAGAAAAAGAAAAATACAGAAGAAAAATACAAAAAATACAGGAAACAAAAAGAAATACAGAAAACAGAAAGACAGACAATACTCACCACTGGACAACAAGGTATGAGGCGCATTAAGGGAGTCTGCAGGTGGAGCAGAGGCTCGAATTCAAGGCCTGGGCACCGGAGGGCAAGCCACTATTAGGTGGAAATGCGGGTCAGGGGAGCAACACACACTGACAAGGTCAGTGAGGTTGCCACACAGCCCTAGACAACTAGGTTAGGGAGTACACTATACCCAGTACTTATATGCTTACATATATACACTGTTTTATCACAGTGGTGGAATTGTTAATCTTTTTCACTGTCCTTCTATTGCTAATCACTTTTATCTGCTTCTGTCTATTATTTATTGCAGTGCATATATTTTATACCAGAATCACAATGGTTCAATATTGAAAATTCTCCTTTGTGTATTTCTTGTGTATCTCTCTGAGTGAGCATGAGTTACTGATTGAAACGGTTCTAGATCTGTTACCACAATTCCTTGGGGAGTCTGGGTTGTCATGTTCTCAGGGTGGTCAAAACATTTGTTACCTTACCAGGTTTAGGGGTACTTATGGTGCCACTGTGAGCTAGCAGGTCTATTGGCCAACATATCCTGAGGGTGTGTGCGGAATCAGTCTGGCGACATCCCAAACAATGAACAGTTCCTACTGAGAAAGTGGAAAGTGTACAATATGGTGCCACCAACATTGGTAGACTGGGTTCTTATTTAATGAATCACCTTCATAGTTCTATTGTGCATACCCAGAGACATCTACACACCTCCCAACCGGAGACATTGTTGATGGTATGTATTATCCTCCTCAGCTGAGTAGGTAAACTCTATGTATTGGCTGTAGATAGTTTGAGCTTGTACTTTTCAAAGGATTATATCCATTGTTTTAACCTCTCTAAATTCAAATTTAAAAATATGTCTGACACTGAAAGAATAGCAACACGTAACATTGCCGAGAATGCAGACATGTGGTTGCTCGGAAACTATTACAACATGGTCTCACACTTACAGGTGGAGACGTTACATTTGTGTTTGAGGTTCGACAAGCAAATCCATAGGTGTTCTATTCATGGGTTACATTCCTGGCAGCACACAACACAACAAGGCTTTTTCACAAATACAAAGTAGATGAAGTTCCGCACTACATTTAACATACCAAGAACAAAGAAATTGGTTTGAAGGTGCCCTGCCACACAAAACAAATGACACTAGGCTAGGTCCCATTAGGAATGCAGGAGCAACATAGCCAGATTCATACAGCATCCTAATGTTCAATATCAGCAGTACAAGTGTGTAGACTATACAAACACTTAGTGACAATATACACATGTGTTATACAGTTGTTATGAGAACATTGACACTTAATCCTGCGTACCAACCAATCAAAGGGGAACCCCTGAAGTCTGATACTAGGCAGGAGCACAGGAGACTTAAATACAGACAACCAAGACAGAAAAAGCTACTGCCTAGATAGAACAATTATAAGGGCTCTACACCTAAGTCCCAGAATTATCAATAGTTACCTGAAGCAGACTAGGGCGCAATAATTATGTCATATAGCCACAAGAGTTTTTTTTTTAAAATAAATATTCATTTTTCTTATTTTCATGATTTAAATTAGATATAGAAAAATGTATACATACATCATAAATATATAAAAAGACATACTTGTGTCCCACACATCACTTCAAGCACACAATCAATCACGCTCAAACAGACATTCAGCAAACATTATCGGTCACACTTCACTCAGCACGATATAGCTGCCAACTGTTGGTACGATGACAATGGTCCCGTTGGGTCTATAGTTGGTATATGACCATATTCACAAAGGTCAGGGACAAACTTCATACTCCAACGCGCGTTTCGGTGTCAGGCCTGTAAATGGGCCCCACCTTCGTCAGGGCGGACTAAGGAAGTGTGGGGGACAACAGCAGCATCTGAAACAATTATTTGAAAAGCAAATTACATCTTTCAAAATTCTTTTACATTTGTGGCATACACACAGTCAGCTTCACAAACAATACTAAATAGATATATTAATGCACAAAACCCAGATACGGCGCTAGGGAGGACAACTTTAGACCACATTCAGGAAAGAGAATAACAAAATGGGAGAAGGGAATCAAGGAAAATTAACTAAGAAAGAAATATAGAGCATACAGAGAAACAAAAATACACACTTGTGCTGAATAGTTAAAAAAAATTGCACTCCCAGGTCGAATTGATCCCGTCCCACCCACAGGCCCCAGATGTAGGGGGAGTTTTTTTTCGGGGGGGAAAGAACAACAAAATGTATGGCATGGGGCCAAAGAACCAATAAGCGTTATTACCATCAAGCCCTCACCAGACCTACCTACAAGTAGTCCAATTAGAGATTCTCTTCACAAATCTGAGCGAATGACCATAGCTAGGCTATCTGGATTTAGGTTTAAACCTATAATAACTGATAACACCCCACCGAAAGGAAAATAGCCATCACTGGTGTAAACATGTAAACACTGAAAAAACACCTTTGCAAACACAAACTAAGTGCCATTCAAAGAAAGGAAAAGATGAGTGAAAGAGTCATTTTTATTTCTTCCTGACGGGGCCAATGCAATGTAACTTTGTTATACAAGGTAGCATCAAGAAAGCCTGGGCTGCTTGAGCTTTGTTGTTTAGGGATGTCACTAAAACATTGTCTCTTCTCCCTTCTGCTTTTTTCAGTTTTGTGGTCTTTGGTCTAAAGATGCAGTGTTTAGAATCGGGAAATATCACAATCATATTTGATATTTTGGCTACATTTGATTTCACTGATAGGAAAAATGTCTGCTTTCATAAGAATCTTTCCTAATATGTACCATCACATTTACCCACAGACAGAGAATGGGTGAAATCCTTTGATTCTAGCGAGTCAATATTGATTGTAAGTGAATTGTCAAACACCCCAGGCTTTAAATATTCAATGCAAGTTGAAGTGACCAGTATAGGTGAAAAGAATGTTGTCACCAAGCATCTGAGATAGTGGTAAAACATGAAACCAGACATTTGGTAAACATGGATCGCAGTGTCACTTGGAATGCTGCTGAAAAAAGTTCCTACCAAGTTCATTAAAGATTGGAGTGATATTGATTTTATTTGCAGGAATTCAGCTACCTATGTGAAAAAGTTGTATGGTGGCCTGTCAAAATCGATACCTTAGCTGAAGTGCCTTCGGGTACGAGATCCTGGTGATTTGCTAGATGGTATGCTTAAAGCATCTTTACAATCTTCAGAGTTAATAAAGAATGCTATTGACTTTGAAGTCCATTCTGCTGCAGTAAAACATTTATTTGGACCTCATATATCCTGCACATGCTATCTAGACACATGCACTATCAGTGCAGAAAGCAAGCAATAATTAAAATTAGATTAAAAATCCACAAACACCGTAAAAACACTGTTTCTGTTGTTTGCAATGGCGCGAAAATGTGTAACCATTGATAACCACTGTTTTTTTAAGGTATTGAAAAAATAGAAAAAACCCCACCAGAATTTACCAAAAATCGAAACTGAAAACAGGAAAGCCTAACCATAGCCAATAGTCAGGGAAAGATGGATCAATAATTACTAAACGGGCCCGCGACCAGGGCTTTTGGAATATCTTACTAGAGAGTATTCCCAGACATTCCCCAGTCCGTGCTATGCTCACCGAAAGGGGCGATAGTAGCTCAACCCACAATGATAGAGAACGGGCTTGACTTGCCGGAGGGGAATCAGGTTCCGCGATGCTTGGAACAACTCTAAAAATAGAAGAATCTTTGTGATGAACAACTAAAAGCCCAAGTACAAGTACTCAAGGGGATCACTAAGCGTTCGGCGAAGGACTTGCCAAGAAAATAACGAGACAACAGATCCTAACGAGCTCAGGATACAGAGCCCGCGTTCCAGTGCTTTAGTCCAGAATGCAGTCAGTCGATAGGCGGCAGCTATCCAGTGGGCCAGGAGGGTTCGCCGTCGGATGGCCAAGAAAAGGATCTATAGGGCAGGAAACATATATCGTACTCGGTAGTTAGACAGAATGAAGAGTGGGCGTAGAGCGACAGATAAATAGGAGCCTGGCATTCACACTGTGATTTAAGGATACCGCTGCTCCTAAGGTATGCGTGCTAAAGAACCAGTCTGGGTGACCCAATCACCAATAGGGGGAACATAGAGATACCACCCTAGAGTACAAGCCCCCTGTCGGGACTGAGGATTTCCACTATCTGTGCTGCTGGCAAGATTGCCTACAACTCGTAGGATAAAAATAATAACTAGAGCGTCCCTGACTCTCAATTCGCCTAGAACTGCGAATATCCGATTAGTATTGCCAGGCGCATGGCAAAAGCGCAGTTTGGAAAACTAAACACGTTATAAATGTGGCAGAGTGGGATTCACTTAGGCATTTGGTGAAGCGGGGAGCAAGTGGGCCATGGCCCATCCTACCTGTTAGAAAAGATCGGGGTCACGTCAGGGAAATGATATCCGGCTCTCGCGGCGTGGAGGCAGAGTCGCAATCTCGCAGGGCAACATCAGCATTACAACGCCCTTTAAAATACCCACAATAGCAGAAGAAGCCTCCCAGAGGATGGGCGGTGACTCAGACGCTAAGTGAACATAGAGGTAGGACAATCGTCGGGCGGCCTGAGATGGAATCGGCGGCCATGTCTTAACATGTAGGCTTTAACTCAGACGCTAAGTGAACATAAAGGTAGGACAATAGTGGAGCGGCCTGGGATGAAAACGGTGGCCATGTCTTAACAAGTGGGCTTTGACTCGACGTTAATTGTGGGGCGGCCTGAGATGAAACTAGCGGTCAAGTCTTAATATATGGGCTTTGAAATCCAAGATACCAGGAAATAGAGCATAAAGGACCTCCTTCGAGGCATACAAATAAAAAGGAAGGACAAACTAGTCCCTAGATGGGCATTCTCGACATGGTTAGCTGAAATTCAGGCCGAGGATTTCAAGTGTGTAGGTATCATGGGGAACATTTGTCTGTGATCCAGGGGAACATGTGATTGGCCCCCCACAGACATTCGTCTGTGGGGGGCCAATCACATGATTGCATTTTCCCAAGGACAGTGCTCATTGAGTCCCCTTTTAACGGAGTTACGAAAAAAGATCCAAAAAACCTCTCTTTTCTTTCTAGTTGCAGTGGGATCTTTTCCAGGGGAAATATGAACTTTTTCCAGAATGGACCACTTCAGGTCCAATTCATTGTGGTTTTTGGCCAGCCAGTGCAGAACCAACGGAGCACCAATCTTTTTGGTTCGAATATTAGATTTGTGTTCTCCAATTCTAGTTCTGCACTCGCGCCTCATCTCTCCAATGTAAATAAGGTCACATGGACATGTGATGATATATATACCATTGGAGGAACGGCAGTTGCTCATTTCCTGCAAGGTGACAGAATGATCATTGACCTGAATGGTCTGGCCCACGATAGCACTGGGGCAGGTTTGACATGTGCCACACCAGTGGGTACCTTGTATGGGGTTGGCACCAACAATAGCAGTCTGGCGGCAATTGGCCGCATTCACTGTTTTGCCTTTGACCAGGTTATTTTAAGGTTCTTGTTGCACCTGAAGGCGAACAAGGGTTTGGGGATCTTACAGTCACTTTCATCAATATTCAAGAAATACCACAGGGAGTTGATGGTTTGTCTCACCTTGTGGTTAATGGTCGAATGCTTTGTGACACAGACCAATCTCTCCATTGTAGCAGTGTCTTTTTCTTCAAACATGGCATCCCTGTTAAAGTATCTCGCTTGCTTGTAGGAATGCCTGATTAATCTATGCGGATATCCTCGATTGGATAGTTTTTACTTGAGGGCGTCTGCCTGGATCAGGTAGTCTCTCATTTCAGAACAGTTTCTTCGCAAGCAAAGGAACTTGCTAAATGGGATGCTATCCCTCTGACATCGAGGGTGGAAACTTCTGGCGGAGGGTTTAGTGTATAGAGAGACAAAACGTTTCTTGTTTTCATGCTCAAACCATACATCCAGGAATTCTATCTTAGTTTTGCTGGAATTGGCCGTGAATTTCAAGTTGCTGTCTGCTGCGTTTATCCACAGGACAAATTCATTGAGAGAAGCCTGGTCCCCCTCCCAGATAAAGAAAATGTCATTGATGAAACGAGACCAAGCTCAAACATTTTCGTGGAAGGGGGCCATCTCATTGTAGATGTAAATAAGTTCAAAGTTTCCCATGTATAAACAGGCTATATATTTATGATGTATGTATACATTTTTCTATATCTAATTTATTTCATGAAAATAATAAAAATGAATAGCTTGTGGCTATATGACATAATTATTGCACCCTAGTCCGCTTCAGGTAACTATTGATAATTCTGGGACTCAGGTGTAGAGCCCTTAAAATTGTTCTATCTAGGCAGTAGCTTTTTCTGTCTTGGTTGTTAGTACTTAATCCTGCGTAGTCTGCTCAAACTGCAAAACCACAAGTGGCTACACAGGGCATCAGCCCACAAACACTAAATGCAGTAATAATAATATAATAATATAATAATAATCCACATTTGTAAAGCGCACAATCACCCGTAAAGGTCTCTAGGCGCTGGGGGCCGTCATGTAGATTAAGCAAACTATTGCCCAGAGTCACATGGTGCAGGGCTAATCTGCCGCTGGTGCCGGGGATCAAACCATGATCCCCAGATTCCCGAGTCAGTCACCCTAGCCGCGGCTCCACACCTCTTCCCTATGGCTAAGAATCCAATCAGATGGGAAGAGATTCTGTTCTGGATTGCACACAAAAAAAGTCTGCTTGAAGCAGTTTTTCCCAATACGGGACCACAGGAAAAACACAGCAAGTTAAGAATTTGCTTGCCCATGGGAATGGGTCCTCCTGTGGAAGACTATAACACTTGGGGTACAGTTTTTGCTGCAGTATACACCAGAAAGCATGCAACCACTACATTAGTTGTTTAGCCAGAAGTACTTAAACAGATCCAGAAAGAGTACAGGCAGCACATGCCCTGGATTTTGGGGAAGAAACTGATAGGTAATTTTGACACAGTAACCTCCATTATGTTAAGTAACATAAAAGGGGAAGCAGCATTGGTTTTACGCCAGCACCTAAGGGATTTTAGCTCTGAGACTTCAGGAGCATGAGTTGCCTAAAAGTATTGAAGAAATGTATGCTACGCTGTGTAGAGATAATTTGGGAACCCGTCTTGGTAAACCACAACTAAAGAGGACTTCTGAAAAGGATACCTCTAAAGAAGTTCCCAAGTCTTCTATGAAGAAGAAGTTGCATAATAAGAAAAACAAAGATACAACTAAATCATGAGGTGGGTTTCCTTGACAAGAAGCCACTGAGAAGAGCTATAATCTGCTCAATGTGATAATATTAGACCGCCTGAAAGGTATCAGGATACTGATACACATTCATCTCGATTATTTCAGGAGTTATTCGAAAAACGTTCGGAGATAGTTGGACGGTCAGAGCACAGATCAGAGGAGTACGTGAAACCAAAGAAGCACTTACAACACTCAACTGATAATAAAAAGGGAAGATAAACCTAAAACTTAAAAACTCCAATTTATAAAGAAGAGTCTTTTGAGGACACTTCCTCTGAGGGGAGAGTGGGCTCTGACCATGCTGGACAGCGCAGCAGAGGTCATGACAGTTCACCAGAACCTGATGGATTGTCTGGTGACAGTAGCACTGATCTAAGTGGAAAGAATGGATACGAGGGTGAGTGTCCCGTAATGCCCATGTGAGATGCAACCTCAGCTAGAGGGGTCCATACAAAGATTTGCTAATGTTCTCTTTTTGGAGGACCTGTCAAATGGCTATAACATTCTCTTGGCTGAAAAGGATTGACCACCAGATTTCGTAATGTACTGTCAAAGCGGAGAAATTGTGATTTATCCTTCTTTCGGCAACCTCCTTGCAGAACTTGTGAAACATTCATATGCCAAGGATTGGGTGCAAGCGCAATCACCTGCATTATACTGCAACAATATGGGGTGGGATGACAGTGCACCTTATCATCAAATACCACTGAGGTCGACCCCACAACCTCAAAGACAATACCCCATTAAAAATGAGGTTAAAATGCAAGTTAAAGAAATTCTAGAACCACTTGAAGAGCAGCCAAAAAGGCATTCCCTGCAGACTTGACTGTGTAGGCAGTAGTGCTTAGTGAACTTGTGCAGTAATTCCCACATTGCTGCCTGACACATGTCAAGGACTGGAACACCACATTGCAATGCCATGGTGGCAGCCTTAGCTCTGGTGGAATGAGCTCTTAAGCCTTCAGAAAGCTGTTTCTTGGTCAGAGTGAAGCAAATTGTGATGCAGAGGATGACCCACCACAAGATAGTCTACTTATGTACCGCACAACCTTTCTTTGATCCAACTTAACCCACGAAGATTTGTTCCTCTGCCCAGAACTCCTTTGTGCGGTCAAGGCAGAACGGCAACACTCTTTTTGGGGCCAGTCGGTAGAACCGCTCTTCTTCTTTAGAGTGGTGGGGAGGGGGAGGAGCATAGAAAGTGGGCAAGGTGACTGATTGCCCAACCTAGAATGGTGTTACTACTGCCTGTAAGGAAGAGGCCCTAGTGCGAAGCACTGAATTTTCAGGGAAGATGGTCAGGTAAGGAGGCTTGAGCCATTTCGCTCACCCTCCTGACAGAAATTATTGCCACTAAAAAGGCTGTTTTGATGGTAATCAGATGAAGGGGGCAGTTGTTCTGAGGTTTAAAAGAAACACACATGAAGAAGGTGTGAACCAAAATAAGGTCCCACTAAGACAAGATTAACGGGGCAGGTGGCAACAAATTTACGGGCCCCTTAAGAAATCTATTTACAATAGGAGTTTAAATAAAGCGGGTTGGTCTGGCAGCCTCATGGAGGCAGACAATGTCGAAAGGTACCCTTTAAGAGCGCCCATATCAGGGCCCTGCTGGGCAAGGGTCAAAATAAAGAGAAGGACTTGAGAGAGGGAAGCTGGAAGAGAATCAATTGGCCTTTCTGTACAATATGTCAAAAATGTTTTCCACTGGCAGGCGTACGCGGTCTCGATAGAGAGACACCTGGCTGCCAAAATCACTATAGACTTTTGGAGGAAGGTTCAATGCTGTCAGCTGCTGCTGCTCAGTCTCCACCCAAGAAGGAGTAGAGTTGACAGGTTTGAGTGGCAGACCCTCTCCTGCTGTTGCAACAGAAGAGCTACCTGAAGAGGCAGCCTGATTGAAGGATCAGTTCTCAGTTGGAGAAGCTTGGGATCCCAGACTCTCTGTGCCCAGGCCGGAGCCTCAAGAAAGACTTGGGCCCAGTCGCTTCTGATATTCCTGAGCACTCTGTACAGGAGTGGTATTGGAGGAAATGCATAAAGGAGGTTCTACTCGAGACAAAAAGCATCGCTGAGCGAGTGCCTCCTTGGAAACTCCAGTGCACAAAACTGCTGACATTGCTAGTTCTTGGCAGAGGTGAACAGATATAACCAAGGCTCTCCCCACTTCTGAAAGAGACCATGTGCCACTTCTGGAAGGAGATGCCATTCCTGATCCGCTAAGTATCGACAGCTGAGTTAATCCGCCTTGCATTCAGGGAACCTGCCAGGTGTTTTAAACACGAGAGATATGCCATGCTGTTCCAGCCCTGTCCAGAGATGCAGAGCCTCTTGGCAAAGGGTCCATGACCTCACCCCGCTCTGTTTGTTGCAGTACCACATGGCGGTTGTGTTGTCCCTGAACCTCCTGAACCAGCTTTCCTTTTGATGGAAGGAAGAAAAGCTTTCAATGCTAAGTGAATCGCTCAGAGCTCCAGCAAGTTGATGTCTGGATTTCATAGGAAACCACGCTCCTCTGATCTCCACCTCTCCCAGAAGACCACCCCATCCCAGGAGTGATGCATCCGTCACTACTGTGTGATCTGGTTGGAAAAGGGAGAAGGGTCTGTCTCTGATCCAATCGCCATTGACCAGCCACCACTGCAGGTCCTGGCCAGTTACCTTAGAAATCTGGACCATATCAGAGAGATTCCTCTGATGATGTGCCCACTGGAACTTCAGGTTCCAATCCAGAGTCTGCATATGCCATCTGGCATGTGTCACTAACAGGATGCCGGAGACAATGAGGCCCAGCAGCCTCAGAGTCAGTCTCAATGAAATTCAGGATAAAGGCTGAAACATCTGTATCATTGCCTGAATATCCTGGACTCGCTGCTCAGGAGGATAGGCCCTAAACTGCACTATGTCTAGGAAGGGAGCATCTGAGAGGGATCAGGTATGACTTTTGCACGTTGATAGTGAACCTCAACAAAAGAAGGAGGTTCACTGTAGTATGGAGGTGGGAGAGGAAAGTCTGGGCGAGCTCATCTTCAACAGCCAGTCGTCAAGATAGGGGAAGACTGGCCCACTCATCTGTGCAGATGGGCTGTGACTTCTGCCATCACCTTGCTGAACACCCACCGGGCACTAGTAGGGCCAATAGGGAGCACTGTGAATTGAAAGTGCTTTTGGCCTACCTTGAACTGCAGGTAATGCTCATGAGCCCGTAGGATGGGAATATGAAAATAGACGTCCTGCAAGTCCAACTCCACCTGCGCCAGAGTGAGCATCTTGAACTTTTCTTTTTTGAGGAAGTAGATGAGGGCTAACAGAACTAGGATAGGACAAAGGCCCTTGTCTTTTTTCCGGACCAGAAAGTAGCTGAAAAGCAACCGCAGCCTACTTCTGGCACTGGAACCTTTGACAAAGTGAGCCCTTATTTTCTCCAGAAGCAAGTTCAGACGGTCCTCAAGTAGCCTGTCATAAGTTGAACGCATTAAAGGAGAGGAAGTCTCGAAAGGTAGGGAATAGCCCTTCCGTAAGATGTGAACAACCTACTTATTCAATGTGATGTTTTGCCATTTATAAAGGGGATGGCTGGTCCTGCTACCAACCGGCGCCCATGATCCTAAAGAGCCAGGATACGAAGATTTAGAGGCTGCAGTGGGAGGAGGGGACTGATTAGACCTATTGACACCTGATCCACGAAAGGACTTGAGACCTTGGACACACAGACTTTGCTAAACTTCTGCAGTCTTGTGGCTGGTATAGGGCTGGCACGGCGGAAAACCTCGTCTGTAGCCAAGAATGGAACAAAAAGCAGACGGGGTCCAGTTGGTCAACAACAGGCCTAAGGAATTGGTCATTGCCCATGATACCTTAAAGTGCTCCAGTGCCATGTCAGCCTGGTCTCTGAAGAGACAGATGCAATCAAAAGGCATGTTCATAAAGGAAGCCTGGACATCCTCAGAAAAAAAGAGAAGTCATCTGCCAGGTGTGGCATCAAATATCCACCGTTGACGACATTGCTCTGCCCTGCGAGTCGGTGGTGTCAAGCCTACAACAAAAGGTGAACTTGGTGGCGTCTCACCCATCTGATACTTCTTGGGAGAGAGAGAATGGCTGGGATCTCCTTCAGGACCTGTGGCAGGACCTGCACAACCGATTCCCACAAAGAAGGGACATTCTGGCCCAATAGGCAAGCAGTGTTTACTGACCGCCATGCAAGGCTGGCAGAAGAAAAAAAATGTTCGCCCCAAATATCCAGCTTCTTGGATTCCTTGTCTGGACCACCAAGCTCTCGGGGTTGGGTGATTGGTGAGGAATATCAGGTCGCCTGGTGCAGGGTAATGGGGGCGGACAATTATCCTATACAAAGGAGCCCCTGTGCTGGGTTTTGACAAAGGTGCCCACAAGGTTATCAATCAAGGCCTTGTTGAAAGGCAGGATGGCTTTTCAGGAGGAGACACCCTGCTGCAGGACCTCTGTCAAGATGTTCATCTTGACGTCCACCGAAGAGAGCTGAAGGTCCAGGCCCTCGGCTTCCCTTCTCTCCATGATAGCATATGAAGCTCCCTCCTCTGTAGCCATAGTAGGGGAAGAATGCAGGTCGGATTCCAGAGTGGTACCCAGTCCACTGGCCTCACCCAGTTCCTTATACTAGTCAATTGTGTACTCAGTCTGGTCTTGTAGAGGGTCCAGCAACCCTTCCCAACCCTCCTCCATTCCTAACCCCTTAAAATAATGCGGAGGAACTAACCTAGGACCAAAGGGTGCTGTCAATGCCGGAATCAGTGTCAAAAGGAGTCGATCTGGCTCTGGGTCATCAGTGATAAGATTGGGACTGGTGCAGCCAGGGGAGCTGGCAGTGTCGGGATACAGCACCGTATCCATTGGGGACCATTGGGGCCAAAACCACTAGCGCAGATCCCAATGGAGTCCCTCCTGAGGCTCTGGGCCTGAAGGAAAGACGGGGGGGGTCAGGTCACCCAAACATGAGGCACATGGCATCATAGAAAACTTTAAACTGGGTGTGGGATGCCCCGTCTCCTGAAACTGCAGGGAAGCGCGGAACCATCCCAAGCGCAGGTTCCACATGACGGGCCTTGAGAGTTGAGACTTCTCCACTGCATCAGCCAACGTATGGGGAGAAGAGGAAGCACGCTTCAACATCTTCTGTTTCTTATGCCTCTTACCTGACTGACTTAACAAATTCAAGCGGGGGAAACTTAGGACTGCTGGAGCAGTGCCCGGACCTTCTACTCGACTGGGAACGAGACCTCTGGGGTGAGTGACATGGAGCCAAACACCAGGCTGCAAGCAGCTTTAGGGACCTCTCCCTTAAAGCCTTTGGAGCTGTGGCCCAGCAGTTGGAGCATAATGTTGAGTCGTGGTCGCGCTCCAGGCACCAGAGACAAATTAAGTGTGGATCCATCACTGACATGGCGCGTTGGCAGGTACTGTACAGTTTGAATCCAGAAGTCTTCTTCAACACAAAAAAATAGTTGACAAAATTTTAAAAAAAGCCTGTCAAAAATTGATAGAAGGTAGCTCTTTTCAATGATCTAAACTAGCTGGTGTGAAAAAAAAGAACCATGGTGGTGCTTATATAGCTGCTGTGGATGTCACTTCTGACCTGGACGATGCCAGTGACAACTCACAGAGCTGAACGACCCCATCTGCATGTACATCTGCGCAAGGGTTTTGCTCGAGCAAAAGTATCTGGATCCAGCCAGACACCTGGGATATTCTAAGATATGGAATCTGCAGCTAGTTGTCTCTAACCAATGAACAACATAGTGCATTAAAAATAAAAAATAACATTAGATATGTCAAATTGATTCCTCTTCTAAAAATTTTGCACCTGAAAGCAGATATTTGACCACATTTTCTGCGCTGGGTTCTCAAAATAGTTCTGTCTATTGCCACAGGGTATAAGAATAGCCCTGGGCTGTTTTCAGCCGGGGTAACAGAACTTCTAGAACATTATGATGACCAGGCATTGTCCTATTTTGATGGCATATATTTGACGGATTATGTTTCTGTACACTACGCAAAGTAGTGGGATTTGCTCATTTGGGCTACAAATTTAATTTACAAAAAATCAATGATTGCCCATCTCAATGTCCTGTTTCTGAGATACAAAATATCAAGTTAAGGTAAAAGTCTGGTGTGGCACTTCTTAGAGAATTGTGAGCTTCTACAACCTTCAACTGTGTTGAAGAGGTTATAATACATATTAGGATTCCTTGCATTTCAGATTACGCAGAACAGGCTAAACCATTCTACAACCTGATTCATCCAGATTTCTCAAGTACACATTGGACCACTGAACACACGAACATACTACGTTCAGTACAAGCTGACATGCTAGATTCAAAACATTTGCACACATGTGTGAACACAACAAACTTGGTGAGCTGGGGCATTAGGGTACATCTATATTACATTCAATGGAGGTGATACTGTACCAAGTGTATATAAGTCACATTTATACACTAATGCTGAAATGCACTTTGCACCGACTGAAAAAATATTGGCTGCTGTGGTGAGGGAGAGAACACTAGCTCAGGGAAAATTAATTATAGTTGTGACCCCGTTGTCATCCTTAGAAGCACTCACAAGAGCAAGCGTTGCAAAAGCATAACATTTACATTGCATACAATGGGCTAACTCACTCACCACCACAGATGTAGACTCGACACTACAAACACAGGCCTTTCTGCTACACAAACAAGAATGTCCTCTTCCTACAAAAAGAATGCCTCTAGAGCAGTAGAATTACATCATATATTTATCTGGTGTAGGGACAAAGCACCAATATTCAGCATCATGCGCTGCCAAGAAGAGGCTCATGCAGGATGGTGAACTCCATCCTTAAAAAAACCCACATGCAGTCACTTGGTGACGGCACTGAGCAGTTGGCTGAACTTAAGGCTCTAAGGGCCAGATGTAGGTAGGCAAATACCGGTCGGTAACGGACGAAAATACCGAATTCCGTCCGTTACCGACAGGAATTGGCTTCTTGAGATGTAGGAGTAAAAAATAGACCGATTCGGTAAATACGAGTCGGTATTTTACCGACTCGGAATTTAAATGGTGATGTCAATCTTGGGACCACCAAAACCCTTTCAGTTTACTATCTGAACACCCGGTCCGCAGTAGCCCATTCGCATGAACTATCTGTACTATTGGACCTTCATGCATCAGATCTTCTTTTGTTGACAGAAACCTGGTTTTCCGAAGACTCTCTTCCTGTGTTATTGGCCACTCTCCCAGCCCCATATTATGCTATACGGGCGGATCGCCGTAATGGTAGGGCCGGAGGTGGCGTAGCGGTCATCGCCCGGGCTGACTTCCCTTTTCAAAGTATCTCTCTGCCAGATATTCCCACTACGGAGTACCTGGCTATCCGTACCACTGCTATTACGCCCCCTCTTACCTGCGTACTTACCTACCGTCCCCCTCAATCCCCTTTATTGTTTCTCCCGATTTTTTGGGAAGTATTGGCCACGATCACAGTCAACAATTCCTCCATCTTGCTTTTGGGCGATTTTAATTTTTGGCCTTCAGACCCCGCAGAATGCTCTTCTTCAAAAGATTTTATAGACACCCTTCAATCTCTCAATTTTATATCCCATATTCACTCTCCTACCCATGTTAAAGGACACATCCTGGACCAGATTTGGTCCTTGAATTGTCCCGTAAAATCCCTCTCCATTTCACCTTGCACATGGTCGGACCATTATTTGATTTCATTTGTCCTTCCTATTTATTCCCCGGTTAAGCCCCCACTTCCTAAGAATGTTTGGGTCCGTGCTTGGGGGCGAGTTGGCCCCGATAATTTATCCACCTTACTCGCTGCCTCCCACCCCCCCCTGCAAGGTTTATCCACTCTCTCCCAGGTTACATCCATTGATCAGTGGCTCTCCTCAGGCTGTGAGTCCATTGCCCCTCTGAAGCAGATCACCTCAAAGCGGGAGAAGGATGCTAACCTGTGGTTCAATGAAGAGCTTAAGACCACCAAATTAGCGGTACGCCGAGCGGAGCGTGCCTGGAGGAGAAACTATTGCCCCTCACTCCGATTGGAGTTCATTAACATCTTGACTCAATACAAAAAGGCTATCTTGACAGCTAAAACAGCCTACTTCTCCTCTAAAGTTCTTTCAGCTGAGAACCAATCGAGGGAGATCTTCTCGATTGTGCATAACCTGGCATTCTCCGACAGAACTACCCTGAAGCCCACCCCCTCCCAGGAACTCTGTCACTCCTTAAACAATTTTTTCATCCAGAAAATTGCCACTATCAAAGCTAACATTCCCCTTCCCTCTCCCACCTTTGTAGATCCTCAATGTCCTCCCCCCAAGGGACGACTCGGTGCCCTCCCTCCCTTGACCAAGGAATCCCTGGCTTCGATAATTCCCCTTGTTAAATCTGGTTCCCCTTTAGATCCTTGCCCTGCTCACATCCTCCGTTATATTTTTATCACTTGTCCAGACCCCGCCCTTCATCTCCTTAATAGCTCTCTCTCTCAGGGTGTTGTACCTAGTTCACTCAAAACAGCAGTTATTGTCCCTATCCTGAAGAAGCCGGGTGCAGATCCCTCAGCCCCCGCCAACTATCGCCCCATTTCCCTCCTGCCATTCTTGGCAAAAGTGCTCGAGCGCCATGTCACCTGCACTTTGAGCTCTTTTGTGGAGATGTATGGGGTTTTAGCTCCCCGCCAGGCCGGTTTCCGCCCCGCACACTCTACGGAGTCCGTGGTACTTTCGGTCCTTGACAACCTCAGGGAGGGAATGGACACTAACCAGACCCAGTCTTTGGTCCTCCTCGATCTCTCAGCCCCCTTTGACACGGTCGATCATACCATCTTACTATCCCGTGTCGGGGCGGCGGGGATCGGGGGTACCGCCCTGGTATGGTTATCCTCCTTCCTGAGAGACCGCACCCAGGCGGTCCGCCTGGGTGATTTTTCCGCGGACTTCCGGAAAGTTTAGTGCGGGGTTCCCCAAGGCTCTTCCCTCTCACCCCTTTTGTTTAACCTCTACATTGCCCCTCTTATTTTTTCATTGCAGCAAATGGAGGTCAACTTATTTAATTATGCGGATGACCTCCAACTTGTCTTCAATCTGTCCTCTTCCCCTGCTTCTGTTCTTAATTTCCAATCTATTATGATTTACATCCGGGACTGGATGAGCCACAACCATCTGAAACTCAACCCAGACAAGACCGAGCTGGTGTTGACGGGTGGTTCATCCAGTCCCTGGTCTTCCTTATTTTGGCCCCCTTCCCTAGGTCCTCCACCTGTCCCCTCTTCCTCAGTAAAAACATTGGGCATTAAACTTAACTCTCAGCTCACCCTCCACTCTCAGGTTAGTTCTGTGGTGTCTTCTTCCTTTCTTTCACTGCGCACTATACGCAAGGTGTCCCGTTTCTTTTCTTTTGACGCTCTGAAATTGATCACTCTGGCAATGGTCATTTCCCGCCTGGATTACGGCAACGCCCTATATGCAAGTATCCCTGCATATAGCTTAAGGCGTTTGCAGCAGATCCAGAACCAGGCGGCTTGGCTGGTGTTTAAATTGCCAAAGTTCCACCACGTCACTCCCCTCCTCAAGTCTTTACATTGGCTCCCAGTACGTGAACGTGTCCAGTTTAAGCTTGCCTCTATCACCTTCCAAGCACGACTGGGCACGGCACCGGCTTTTATTTCATCTGAGATTATCCCTTATGTTCCTATTAGGGAACTGCGTTCATCCTCTAAAGCCCTTCTCACAGTCCCGAGGTTTCGGAGAAAGAAATGGGGAGGATCGAAGTTTGCGACCCTCGCTCCACTCATTTGGAACTCCCTCCCTTCACAGCTCAGAGCTTTAACTCTTTATCCGCAATTTCGGAAACAGCTCAAAGCTCACCTGTTTACTAAATCTTTTAATTAGTATACTAGCAGCCTTGTTCTTAAACTTAGTTTCTGCCATTCCCTCCCTGACATCTGTAAGTTGTAGCGCCATGAAGCCGTTGGTGAACGCGCGCTATATAAATAATTTTAAATTCAAATTCAAATTCAACGAATTCTAAGGTACCGAATTCTTAAATACCGAATTCTTATTTACCGAATTCTTATTTACCGAATCGGTAAATAAGAAATGGTATAAAATGACCATTGAGATGTAGGAAACCTAAAAAATATAGCATTTCACGAAATTCGGTATTTAAGAGTCGGTATTTACCATGGAGTGAAAGCAGGTGGTAACCAGGTGCAGGCTATAAAAAAGGCCCCAAAATGCAACAGTGTGTCCAGAATGGCGGCATTCTACGTCATTGCAAGGCGGCTACAGCTACAGGCAGCAGGAGAGAGGGTCTGGAGAAGGGAGGAGCAAGTCTACAGGCAGAGGATTACGCTCTTCCAACTCACTGAGCCAGAGATATTGCTACAGGCTACACCCCCAAACCATCCTGGACTTGATCAGGGACCTGCACCCACTCCTGGAGCACCCAACACCAAGGGTGCACGCCCTTCCACCCCATGTGCAGGTGCTCTGTAGCCTACACCTGCTTGCATCTAGGAGTTACCAGAGTGTGATTGCTTCGGTAGGTGGTGTGTCCCAGAGCTGCCTGTCCCGTTTCTTCAGGAAGTTCCTGGAGGCCATGATGAAGAGAATGCATCATTACATTAGCTTCCCTGACACACATGCGGAACTTGTGAAGACCAAAACTGAGTTCTATCAACTGGCACACTTCCCTCACGTCATAGGCTGTATAGATGGCACCCACATCCCAATCTGCCCACCTGCAGCCACAGAATACATATACAGGAACCGGAAGTCAACACACTCAATCAATGTGCAGGTGATATGCAACGCTGGCAACATCATAACAGACATTGTGGCCAAATTCCCTGAGAGCCCCCACGACTCCTACATATTCCACAACAGTGGGATCTACACACACCTTGCTGCTGGAGATTTTGGGGAAGGATACCTGCTAGGTAAATATATGTGACACACCTTGATAGATACAGCAGATGAATGTATTTTGAGTAGGTAAGTAATGGCACTCACTTTTCCACCTCGGTGATAGTGCATATGCTGTGCGGTCCTTTGTGCTCACCCCCTACCTTTATCCATCTACCAGGAGTGAGAGGCTTTACTATGTGGCACACAGAGCAACACGCAGCATCGTAGAACGCACCTTTGGACTTCTAAAAGGCAGGTTCCGCTGCCTCCACAAAAGCGGAGGTGCACGGCAATACACTCCTATCATCTGCTGTAAGATAATTGCGACCTTTGCCATGCTGCACAACCTTGCCACCAAGAAAGGCACAGAAGTGGAAATGACATATCACAAGGACATTGATAATGGAACTGAACAGCCAGAGCCCTATGCAGCAGGAGCAGCACCAGCCACAGATGGGAGACAGAGACGGGCAGAGATCACACGCAGCTATTTCTATGTAAATAAGGAGACACAGCCAGGCTTTGTATGTCAATGTCATAGTTTAATAGACACTACGGCAACGTACTGATAGCACACCAAGCTACTTCAATGTCTGAATACCTCACAGGACGGTCACAGGTTACTTCACCCTGAGATGTCCTGTGGATTGTGGGTACCATTATTGTTTGCGCCCACGCACAACAGTGCGGGATGCCTGAGGCTGGGTGGGAACGGTGGCAGTGGAGCCAGGTTCAGCAGATTGGCGCCTGCTGCTTCTTCGAATGTCTGGAATGGGAGTGCTACAGCTGCTCCTGCTGGTGGTGCCTTCTGTGTCCCCCACACCTGTGTCCCCAGCAATGGCTGACTGTTTTGTCAGTAGTAGTTCCATGGCAGAGGTTACTCTACCCATCCCCCTAGACAAATCCGTGCAGCAGTGCACAATGCCATCTTGCATGGTGACAGAGCGCCGACATAGCAGGGATGTGGCTGTAGCAAGCCGGTTCATGGCCTTGGTGTGTTGCTGCATACACTGCCTATCCCAGCGCCTCTCAGTGTGGTCAGAATCTATTTTCTCACAGAGAGCCACCATGCACTGCGACATGTCCCTCATTCCCTCGGCCATTTCTTTGATGCTCTCTGCCATGGAGCCAATCCCCCGGTCAATGTTGTCCATCTTGGTATTTAAGTGGTGCACCTGTCTCTGAACTGCTAATATTCCCTTTGCTTGCAGGCGCTGCACTTTGACAATAGTGGTCTCAAGCCCACAGAAGACACCCTCTCCATCTGGAGCATCGCTTCTCTCCCGTACCCTTCAGTGTCTGGCACCGGTACGCACACCTTCAGATGCGGACTGTTGCCAAGCGTTGTCTGCCTCCAGTGGATCTGTTTGTGTGTCACCCTCCCCATCATCCTCATCAGACGACTCCAAGATTCTGAGAGGGGGCACATAATGCCTCCTTGGCCTTACCAGTTCTGATGACACTGTAGTTGGTGTGGGGGAGAGTGGTGGTGGGTCCTGCTGTGGTGAGTCATACAGCAGAGGTGACAAAGGCTGTGCTGTGGTGGGTCGCTCTGGTGGTGTTGCTGCCTGTGCTGTGGGTGCGGGTGGCGGATCAGTGCTTTGCCCTGCACTTGTGCCTGCTTCATCATTCCTCTCAATTTGCGGTGCCCTCTCCTACCTGCGCTGTTCTGCGCGATGACTCTCCTGTGGACAGATATGGACATTGGGTCAGTTGAGATGTACACCTGTGTGTCTTTATTAATTCACATTCCTGTCACACAATTGCATAGTCCTCAACTGCTTCTGGATGTAGTGTGTGGCATGCCTTGCTGTTTTCTGTGATGAATGCAGTGATGTATGTTTCTCTGACTACGAATACCATGATGCATTGCAGGTAAATCCAAAAACCTGTACTGGAGTGTGATACACACAACCACATTGGGGAAGGGGGACAGGGAAGGGGTGAGGATTGATGTCCATGCAGCTTACCTTGTTTTTTTGCAGCTCTGGCTGAACTGTCAGCATCCCCGATCCCATGGACACTCTCTGGCTCTAGGGTGGACTCCACCAGCTACTCCAGGTCTGTTAGTGGAGGTGCCCGGTTCCTTCCTCCCCCTGTGGCACTGGCTTCTTTTTTCTGTTCTGCCAGCTTTTTTTGGGTTATGATCCTCAGATCATACCACCTTTTTTTCAGGTCATCAATTTCTCTTGTTGTAACCCCGATGGCATTCACCTTGGACTGGATCCGCAGCCAGGTGTTTCTCTTTACAGACTCTGCAACATGCAGAGACTGCTTACTAAACAGCTGGGTGTGGTGTCTCACAACTTCCTCCACCAGCACCTGCAGTTCAGCTGTGCTGAATTTCAGTTTCCTTTTGCGCTCAGATCCATCCCTCTGTGATTCCTGGGACTCCATTGTGCAACTCAGCTCAGGGCAGCCAGTTCCCCAGTGTCTCACAGCTCTCCTGAATGTTCAGTTACTGTGCACCTGCATGGGTGTGGCAACTTCCTGGTAGTGGGGTGGGGTAGATGCATTTGATTGGTTGGTTCCTCTTTTGCTTTGTTGTGGGGTGTGCTGGATGATCCTGATTGGTTGACAGGCTCAATTGGGTGTATTTTGTATTTCCGATTCGGTAATTACCGATTCGGTAAATACCGAATCGGTAATTCCCATTCATTCCTATGGGCCTGGAGGCCCATAGGGATTAATGGGTATTACCGAATCGGTATTTTCCGATTCAGTATTTACCGAATCGGTAATTACCGAATCGGAGAATACAAATTTTACAGAATCTGTAATTTTTACCGATTTTTTTACCTACATCCCATTTTCCGATTCTGAAATACCGAATCGGTAAGATTCTGTATTTTAGAGTTGGTAAAATGAGATTACCTACATCTGGCCCTAATACTGGCAAATGTGAATTCCACTCATTGTGTGATTCCAATTATTGTGTTCAGTCATAAAATGAGTATTTACTGGAGCTGTTTTTAATTACACACAATAGGAACATTGTCCTACACCACCACAGGGTAGTTCAAAAACAATTGTGCAGCAGTTGGCTTATTTTTCTAGTTATGATATATTAGACCCAGTGTCTTATTATTACAAACGTGCACCATCACCTGCAAAGAAAAATGTGCTCACAAACAATAAGCTGATTTATTCTGCTTCCTTTATTTCTCAGCTGTCCACACAAGGGTTCGACTTTTGGATGGACACTATTGATTTCCAATCAATTTGGGGGACAAAATATTGGCAAGCTCACAGGAATGAGTCTTTGTTTAGAGCATGCCTTACACCACATCAAATGATTTTCCTGAACAAAACTGTACAACAAACAACGTGCCTTGGTTTAGCTACAATAAAAGATTTGAACACTCCACGCATTCCCACATTCCCACATTTCAAAAACTGGCAGCAGTTTACAAAATACAAGGAGGAAACATTTGACATCATACTACACAATGGCAAATACAATCCATCAGACACCAATTGGAGGGAATGGTTAGTGTGGCTATTAGATATTCACGGATTTCAAATATATAGCATACAATAATATATTGAAGGTTTCTCAGCAGGAAGTTGATAAAAGACTGCTCAAGATAGACAGGGCAAATTTAGAGAAGGATATACTAGTAATTGACAATGGCTGGACAGCCCTGTCCTCTAGAATGTTCTCCCTGGGAAATATAGTTGCGTCCGCAATAGACATTATACAACATGACATGTCCACTTTACAAACTGGGCTCTGCCGATTTCAATATTGTATTTCCAATACTGCTTAGAACACCATCAATTGGAAGAGGTAAGATGGCGACCGGCTGAACCGCACCTACGTGATGCTCCGCTGAGCATCTCCTGCAAACATTGGATTCTATCGTTTAACAAGAGAAAAAACCATACCGCGAATATTTGCCTTCATTATGCCACAGAAATGCCGCACTAGGCTCCTGGTGATGGTGGTGATTTGGCAGCAACCGGAGGGCGAGAGGCAGCCGTCGGACCGCGAGGACTTGGTGCGGGCTCCGACATCATCGATCGACATTTCCCTGTGCATCGCAAGGACAGACCTGCGAGAGCAGAGCAGGCGGAACTGGACAGAGAGGATCGGCGAGACGCGCAAGGCACGCAAAGGATTCTACTGCTGGCAACCTGTGCAGATGAAAGCCCAAGGGATCGGAGCCTTCTTGGACCCCCCCAAAGGGTATAACAGGGAGAGAGTGCACAAGCGGGGGCACCTTAATCCGCACTCCAAACTACACTTTAAAGCCCGAAGAGCGCAGAAGAGAAATCGGGAGCAGACCGTGTCAAGACATCGGCAGATCGAGCAGGCAGTTTTTCGGTTTAACTCTCCAGTGGTGCAGCACAAACGGATCCCTCAGGACCTACAAGTAAGCATGGCTAACGGGGGGGGGGCGGCGCTAAAGTAAAAACCACAATGAATATTATTCAGGGTAACACGACCCTGGCATCTCAGTGCCAAAAAAAGCTAGAATTGAATGGGGTCAAGGACAGAAATAGAAGCGCAAAAAGTGAGGGAAAATCAGAAGTGACAGAAGGCCCGGAAAAAAATGATCCGGCTGCCATTCCTTTGACTAGGAAAGCACCCGCACGCTTAATTAAAGAGAAAGGCAGTGCCTAACCGCTAATTACACGCAGCTTTGATTCAGTGGCAGGCTCGAGTGGAGAGCCAAGCAACCATAATTTAACTGAGAGACATGAGAACGACACAGTGGCGGCAACCAATTCAAAAAAGGGGGAGAATACAGGACACCTTACAACTGGCCTTGCCAACACGCCTCTACAACTCGACCCACGAACCCCCCCCCCCCGCTCTGGCCACAATTTGTGAGACAGCACCCTGTGCTCCGCTAGCCAGTGTTCCCTTGGATAACAGCAGCTGTATCTCGAATAGGGCTCTATCATGGGATCACCCGAATGACACGGGGAAGGAATGCCTTGCCAAATCAAACACCACGCAGCAAGAGCGCACACCAAAGACACCTGAGAGCCAAGATCAATTTTATTCACTTACGGATGACTTCGAAATTACGGATGAGAGTATCTCTCTGTCTAGCGGCGAGGAGGAAAAGCAGTGGAGCAACAGCTCTTACTCTGAGACCCAGAACCGCAAACAACACGCCCAAAAAATACAGAAGAAAAAGAAGAGGGGCCAACACAGGAGGATAAATGATTTCTCTGACAAGGAGGGCACTGAGCTCAAATGGGACTACAATGATACTTCTCTGACGATCTGCACCAATTCCTCTGGACCCATCAGGGATGACCGAACTCCTTTCAACACTGGCGGCGCCGTTGAGGGGGCACAAAAGAGTGAGCCTGCGTTAGTAGATATCCTAAAATCAAACAAGGACTTTCAGGCGGAGGTCAAATCAGACAGCCACAGATCTCAACTGGCAGCTAAAAAATTGCAAGGAGCGGTCAGAAAGGTGGGAAAGACCTGTAGCGAAATCGCAGACCGTATGACTGTGGTGGAAGAAAGAACTGAACAATTGGAAAAAGATGTCACATCACTTAAGACAAAAACGGAGGAGCATAAAAGATTACTTATGGAAAATGGAGGAGCAGGAAAATCGACAAAGGAGGAACAACCTGCACTTCCTAGGGATTCCGGAAGGTGTCGAGAAGGATGATCCCAGAAAATCCATGGTCTCTTCCCTAAGGGAAGCATTCCCCGAGTTACAAACCTGGGACTGGGACAAAGAAATTCAAAGATCACACAGATTTCCTCTAACCCCAGGGAAACATAACACCTCAAATCAGTCACACCCCCGTGCAATGCAATTGTTTTTTGGAAACTTTCGGCTCCCTGAAGCCTTGTATGATCTTGCTAGGCCTACAAATAAGAGAACCTTCGAAGGAATTACGTTCTTTACAAGGCCTGATTTTGTACAAGCCACCGTGGAGCGCAGGTGGAGACTGAGACAGCTGTTCGACCCCTTTCAAAAACTTGGTGCTACAGTATACCTCCAGAAACCCAGCAAGATTGAAAATTGTTTACCAGGGGAACACACGTAGTTTTATTTCAGAAATACTGGCCAAACGGTATCTAGATTACCTTTCGGGTCATAAGTAAAAAGTTCAGAAAATGGAAGACAGGGATGTTATTAACTAATTGTGTGGGCTTGAGCTAGTGGTGTGCGGTGGAAAACAAACTAAAAGAATAATAGGGCGGGGATTATGCACTTTTTGGTTTTATCGTCTTTGGTTTTTTTTCTCTTTCTTTTTTAAAGCACCAAATGCAGGGGGCTAGTCTCAGCGGACTCACCGGGGTATTGCATGGCGGACGCCACAACCCTGGACCCCAGTGGCCAGGGAACCTCTAGTGTAGGTGCGGGGGTGGGGGTGGCAGGGGGAGGGAAGGAGGGGTGGGGTGGGAGTCAGGTTGGAATCTAAGACAGATTTGAATCTAGAACAATTCAAGCAGGGATATCCGTGCACATGGAAGTGTCACAGACAGGCCAAAAACGGGGACGGTGGCAGATATAAAGGTTGTGGATTGAGTAAACGGAAGCTTAAAAAATGTGGGTTTTAAAGGTGTTATCATTAAATATTTGCGGGTTAAATGATATAAAAAAGCAGCAAAATGTCTCTATAGGTCTACAATTAATGAGTGCAAATATAATCTGCCTGCAGGAAACCCATATTGAGGGCTGTCAAACATATCTCTGAAGAACTCTGGGATATAAATTGGTGTGTGCGACAACACAAGGGGCGCGGGTCCGGGGGGTGGCTATTCTAGCCAAAGGTACAGGTAATACCTTTTCCCGCAGTAAGACAGATAAATATGGGCGATGGGCAATTACAGAGTGCCAGGATTGGTAGGGGCAGAAAATAACGATCTGTGCCATCTACGATAGCAACAGTGATGACCCCTCTGTTTTTAATGATATCTCTAATGAGCTTTCACATTGGCCGCTACCACTGGTGATTTGTTGGGATTTTAATATAAACCTCCCATGTGATTGGTCTATTAAGGATGATTGGTCGTACAAAGGTCGCAAACCCAAGGTGTTTAAGGCAAGAAAACATTTGTGCTGTACGCATGGGCTTATAGATGGGTGGCAAAGCTTTCATTTTAACGATCCTGGTTATACCTTCTTTTCCAATCCTCACCACACACATGTTAGAATTGAATTATTTTTGCTGTCTAATTCACTGAACAGTAAAAGCAAAGTTAACAAGCTTCCCAGAGTCCTATCGGATCACAACCCCCTAGTATGCTCAGTTGATACGGGTCAAAATCAGGTTACACCTAGATCATGGACAGTTGAGAAATCCCTGCTATCTGATCACACTTACTGTACACATATGCGGGAATGGATTCCTAACTTTTTAAAAGACAACTTGGGAAGTGTCTCTATCAATGTAATGTGGGATGCTCTAAAGGCAGGGATTCGCGGGGTAACACCACAATTCTCATTAAAGGCAAACAGTACTGCTAAAAAAAAGATGAGCGAGCTACAGGAGGGACTTAAACAGGCCCAGGAAGGATGAATACGGGCCACTAGTGGGGATCAATGGGCAGAGGAAGTTGAGAGAAAACAGAACCAAGTGGCCATTGCAAGGGCAGCTATTACAGATATCTTCACCGCCAAAGCTGTAAAAAAAAGCCAGAGCAAATAGCGAGATGGTATATGAGGTTAATGAATCGGTTGGCCACCAACTAGCAGTTTGAATGCGTCAACAGGTGTCAGCTAATGTGATTCGTGAGATAGTAGACCCAGAGAAAGGCCAAGTTACCGACCCAGAGCTTATTAGGGAAGCGTGTTTGCTATTTTATAGCTCTCTCTATACAGAGGAGGGGGGAGGAAACATCGAAGAGATACAAGAGTATCTAGATAATGACAGCCCTGTTAGGTTCTGTGAATCAGATGAAGCAATTTTGGAAGAAAGCCCCAACGTAGAGGAAATAGTAAAAACAATTAAAAACTTACAGAAAGGGAAAGCAACGGGTTGGACAGTTTACCATCTATGTTTTTTTTTGTTTTTTTAGACCAACTGAAAGACACATTACTAGAGCTATTTAGACATATCTTTAAAGGGGGACATCCCCCCAACTCTTGGTCCCGAGCTAAAATAGTAATATTTGCCCAAAAAATAAACCACCAGATCAATTAGGTTCTTATAGACCCATCACCCTTATAAACGCAGATTCAAAAATATATTCTAAACTATTAGCAAATCAAATTGCTCCCATCATCCACAAGGTTATTGCTAACTACCAACACGGCTTTATGCCAGGAAGATCAATGGTTAACCATATCCATAGAGTAATCACATTATTCGATTATTCAAAAATTGCAGGAGACCCTATGGCGCTGGTGCTTCTAGATGCCGAGAAGGCCTTTGATAGGGTCTCCTGGCAGTTTTTATGGTCTGCCATGAATCGGGTAGGCATTCCCAGAGGGTACATCCAAGCAATACAACAGCCATATGTAAACCCGTTGGCTATGATATATGTGAACGGTAGTCTTACCAAGGAATTTTGTATAACTCAAGGAACTAGGCAGGGGTGCCCATGCTCCCCCCTGCTTTTTGCTCTATATCTTGACTCGTTTATTCAGAGACTAGAAAGGAACAGAGAGATAGAGCCAATTATATCACAGGAATATGCCACTAAGACATTGGCTTACGCCGACGATATAGTTATTGTTACCACCAATCCAAAAGCAGCTATGATCGCTATTACTAGGAAGGCTATAGAATTTGGTAAAATATCAAGATATGCACTCAACCAGGGAAAAACTCAGATAGTAGTGAATGAGAAAACTGAGCTAGAAGACCCTTGGGTGGTAAACAGCTCAACCTATTTAGGGATATCCATCACCTCCAAACTAGAATACCTGGTGGAATCTAATGTAAAGCCAATTCTGGAGTCTATGCAAAAAGATCTGCGCAGGCTAGTTAACTTACACCTTTCCTTAATAGGTAGGGCCAACGCCCTGAAGATGGTCTTCTTCCCTAAAATTCTCTATCTATTTAGAGCCATCTGTTTGGAATTTTCCGACCACTGCTTTAAAACTATGGAACATACATTTTCCAGCTTCATGTGGGCTTACGCGCAACCTCGGCGAGCCTATAAATTTCTTACTCTGCCAAAGGACAGGGGTGGGCTTGCCCTTCCAAATTTTAAAGCTTATTGTTGGGCCACTGTCTTACTTAATAGCCAGGAATTGCTACAAATTGGAAGGGATGAGGGGAGCCCCAGGGATGGCCAGCCGTCTATATCTCAAGTAATTATAGGTAATCAAAATATAGGATATCTTTGGCGTCATCTCCATGATAGTTATCATAGGAGAGTTAAATTCAAAACATTAGTTAGAGGATATAAGACTTTGAAAACAATCAGAAGAATGATGGGCATTGGACGTGTTTTATATTATACCCTCTTTAAAGATAACCTTGATCTGCCAGAGATATTTAGAGACAACTGCATGAAGAAATAGGAGGTGGCTGGAATAACACAGTTTGGGAGTCTGGGCTCCTCCACGGGGCTGCTATCATTTGAAGAACTAAGAGAGAAATTTCAGATAAATAGACGGGATTTCTTTAAATATCTTCAAATCCGCGACTACATTAATAGAAGAGCTGCGGGAGGGATTATCGCCAAGAAATCTGAACTAGTTGAAAAACTAGCCTACAACAAGAAAAACTCCATCGGAGGGATATATGCTCGTGTAAATTTGATATTCCCCGATGATTTAGAAAAAAATGGCATGGGAAAATAGGTATATCCCCAAAAGAGTTCAACAAAGCCTATGAAATGTCACAAACACGCCTTATGTCTACCAAATTGCAGGCGCAATTTCATAAAACGTGTTTTATGTTGTAGTATACACCAGATAAAATTGCCAAGTGGGGATCCGGTAAAGGGACCTGCTGCCCTAGATAAAGCTGACTGTGTACATATCTTCACTACCTGCGACGGTTTGATTTTTTTGAAACAAGAGATTGAGAGATTTTTATCTACTGTATTAAAAACAACTATTACTTTTATCTGATGAAATAATCCTTTTAGGGGCCACAGATCCTAGCTTCTCTGGGGCAGGTGCAGAATTTATGTTTATTGTCATGGCTGTCCTAAGGATCTGTATAACCTCAGCATGGCTGGTTCCGATAGCACCTTCATTCCAACAATGGCTTGCGAGGCTATTGGCTACCATTAAGCTTGAAATTGCTATTTATAAGGGGAAGGGCAAGAGAAGACGTAAGCATGGGATGAAAATCTGGGCCCTGCTATTGGATTGGTGTCAAGCTGAAAGTAATGACTTATGATGTATGAGAAATAATGATTCCATGTGACATTTGGTTTTTTGTCATTTGCAAATTTGTAAAGTGTAAACTGCTGCTGAAAATATTGTTAAAATTGATGAATTATGATTTTTTTTTGATTTTGTATGAAACTTCGTGTATTTGTTACTGCCTGACCTGGAGGGAGGGGGGGGGGTGTTTATTTATTTATGGTGGAAAAATCAAATAAATATATTTTTAAAAAAAGAACACCATCAATTGGGCAGATATGAAGCATTAGGATAGGGTATGTACATGAGTATTGAGAATTACCATTCAAATTCCAGTGTGGGAATAAAGAAACAAACGCTTTTCTCATTGGTTCCAGCTGCAATAATTCTTTAAGTGTTTTCTCACTGTGCAAGGAGGTTTCGCTCCATGGGGCTTGTAATTCTCCTGTAGCAAACTTATCTTGCTACTTTAAAGGTTCCCCAGTGGCCATTAATCATCCGGCTTTCAGGCTTCTCATGAATGGGAGTTATTTCATGTTGAACGATCAAGGTTGCTGCGGGATGAGACCGGTCATAGCCTATCTTGACATACATTCTTCTGTGGTCAGTTTCTGTACACAAATATTGTTTCCACCTGCTGGTACAGATGGGAGTTGTCGCTGTGGCCTTCGATAAAGCTTTCAAATGCGCACTTTGATGCCATGAGCAAACTGAAAGCCTTATTGTTTGAGAAAGATGTGGCCGACATCTGTAAAGGAGGCACTGCATTTTTAACATGTTTTATACTTCAGGGGTAGCACAATTGTTTTGGAACTTAGGGCCTACTTACGACTTTGGCTGTCTGTCTGATCCGACGGTGGTTCCATGCGGCAGCCAGACTGCCCAGGTGGTGGTCCCAAGCGGCAGCCTTCCGATAGGGTTCACTGACAAAACATCGACACCAAAAATATTGACATCCTATATATATAAATGTAAGTACAAAATATTGAGAAAAAATATCGATTACTTAAATATAGATGATAAAATGTTGTTTTTAAATATATATATATATATAAAATAAAATATTAACTATTAAATATAATAGATAATAAACGTAATTTAAAATAATAAATATATTTAATATACATTTTAACAAAAATAACAAATGAATTAAACCTAAAACAGTTAAACACACATATATAATAATTATTACATATATTTACTATAAAACAATTAGTAAACTATTAATTTAATTGTATATTAAAAATATATAAAACTTTTGCAAATAAATATATATATATATATATACATATACCAATAACATAAAGGGGCCGATTCCGATTCAGTAAAATCCCCTACGATTCGCCGTACGAAGCGTTTTTCCAGTACGATTTGTACATCTACAAAGTCCCTGTACGTACGATCAAGTACGATCCTAACCCAAAGCATATTTACGTACGAATCATACCAAACCCCATACGACCAGAAAATACATACGATTCATATCCGGGTCACGCAGTACGCGCCGTCCATACGTAAATAGGCACCAGTGTCCTGCCCAGCAAGTACGATCCGTGTCGACGACACTCCGTACGACCCTATTGCTACGGGAGCTGAAAACGTCCGTAAAAGCAGAGTCCGGCTCGAACCGCACCCGGTAACAGACACGCCATGAACCCCATTGGCCGTGTGATCCCAGTCCTGTACGCCTACGACCTGGTGCACAGAAACCGACGACGGCGCATACGGTGAGAACAACGTACCGCAACAACGGAAGTGTACTTGTACGGTGTGTCACACGCTCACGTATGGCATCATTGCAATAGTGCTACGAGCCGCACACACGCCATGAATGTCGGGGTACGGTGCGTCACACACTCGCGTATATCACCATTGCAATAGTGCTACCAGCCGCACCCACGCCATGAATGTTGGGGTACGGTGCGTGACATCTGAGGGGTGGGTGTATATGACTCCCAGCAGTGACCAACAGTATGGGGGAGGGTGGGTTTTACTCCCAGCAGTCCCCAACAGTATGGAGGTGGGTGGATATGACTCCCAGCAGTGCCCAGACGTAAGAGGGTTGGGTGGATATGACTCCCAGCAGTGCCCAACAGTGTGGGGGTGGGTGTATATGACTCCCAGCAGTGCCCAGACATCAGAGTGGTGGGTGGATATGACTCCCAGCAGTGCACAGACATAAGAGGGGTGGGTGGATATGATTCCCAGCAGTGCCCAACAGTATGGGGGTGGGTGTATATGACTCCCAGCAGTGCCCGGACTTAAGAGGGGTGGGTGGATATGACTCCCAGCAGTGCCCAACAGTATGGGGTGGGTGTATATGACTCCCAGCAATGGCCAGACATAAGAGGGGATGGTGGATATGACTCCCAGCAGTACCCAGACATAAGAGGGGTGGATGGTTATGACTCCCAGCAGTGCCCAACAGTATGGGGGTGGGTGGATATGACTCCCAGCAGTGCCCAGAAATAAGAGGGGTGGGTGCATATGACTCCCAGCAGTGCCCAACAGTATGGGGGTGGGTGTATATGACTCCCAGCAGTGCCCAACAGTATGGGGGTGGGTGTATATGACTCCCAGCAGGGCCCGGACATAAGAGGGGTGGGTGCATATGACTCCCAGCAGTGCCCAATAGTATGGGGGTGGGTGGATATAACTCCCAGCAGTGCCCAGACATAAGAGGGGTGGGTGCATATGACTCCGAGCAGTGCCCAACAGTATGGGGTTGGGTGTATATGACTCCCAGCAGTGCCCAGACATAAGAGGGGTGGGTGGATATCACTCCCAGCAGTGCCCAGACATAGGAGGGGTGGATGGATATGACTCCCAGCAGTGTCCAACAGTATGGGGGTGGGTGTATATGACTCACAGCAGTGCCCAGACATAAGAGGGGTGGGTGGTTATGACTCTCAGCAGTGCCCACCAGTATGGGGGTGGGTGTATATGACTCCCAGCAGTGCCCAGACATAATAGGGGTGGGTGGATATGACTCCCAGCAGTGCCCAACAGTATGGGGGTGGGTGTATATGACTCCAAGCAGTGCACAGACATAAGAGGGGTGGGTGCACATGACTCCCAGCAGTGCCCAACAGTATGGGGGTGGTGTGTATGACTCCCATCAGTGCCCAGACATAAGAGGGCTAGGTGTATATGACTCCCAGCAGTGCCCAGACATAAGAGGGGTGGGTGGATATGACTCCCAGCAGTGCCCAACAGTATGGGGGTGGGTGGAAATGACTCCCAGCAGTGCCCAACAGTATGGTGGTGGGTGGATATGACTCCCAGCTGTGCCCAGACATAAGAGGGGTGGGTGCACAGGACTCCCAGCAGTGCTCAGTTATAGAGGGGCATTATCATACAACAACTACATGGGTGTATGTTTACATCCCTAACCTGTGAGAGTCCTGATAAAGCCATAGCAACACATCACTTACAGCAGTGTCCCACTAAACGGAGGATGGATTTCTGTCACACACTGCATGACACATCACATGTGGGTGTGATGTCAGATCCCACATGCATATCCACCCATGGATGTTGCAGGCAACCTACACACCCTACCATCATGACACAATAGTGTATAGTCATGTAATAGCCCACCAAACAAATAGAGCTAAAAGGAAAAACATACTGTCATGTACATCCCTGGCCTGATATGAATATCCAGGTGGTGAAACATGTGCTCTCTCATGGAAGGAACAGGGTTGAAACCCCTTAGATACAAAGCACAAAATTGTGAGTCGTGTGTTCAAATACCCTGCATAAAAAATCCAAACATAAGGGTAAGGCTGTGATCATACATCTGCATAGTGTGAAAAAGGCTGATTGTGTCCATGAAGGCATTTCTACATCCTACAAACACATGTACAGTGAGTAGCATGGATGGCACAGACTAATGAGCAGAACTCATCTCCGAGCAGGCATGGCCATTGCTGAAGGGAACGTTCAACAAAATATTAAATCTGCACACATGTCAGCACAACAGTTGTGCAACTATTTGTAGTGAAGATCTCATGTATCACTGAGGAAGGGACACTCTTTGGGACAATGTGTGTAGGCAAACTGAACACACACAAACAAAGATTATTTGCTGCAACATTGTCATGGCACATAGATACCATGGTCCACCTCCTTCCCATCATAAAATAGATATCTTTCACAATCCCAAAACATTACCATGACACCAACTCCTAGGCACACAGCACCTAAAGCAAGTACCTGAAATGCAATAGTTTAGAATGAAAAATAAAATGCTTTTTTCAGCTCCAAAAAGAAAATGATTTCTAAAATAAGTCCCGGCTCAAACAAGGCCAATGGCCAGTCCACATTAAAGTTTTTTCGGGGTACGTTGAGGAGGTCGTCAACCGCAAACTTGCCTGCACATGATGGAGCTAAAGTGTTGTGTACCCATGGGGGGCATCATCTGGGTCAGGGACCAGCACCACGGGGACAGTGGAGGGAAGTGTAGGTGTTGTGGGTGCAGGGGGGGAGGAATCCTCCTCGGTGGCTTGTGCAGCGCCAAAGATGGAATTGAATTCAGCGCTGCACACTGCTGCCAGTTCAGCCAGACCACCACCTGCACCTGGGGACACAATGGGAGTGGAGGTAGAGGGCTGTGAGTCTTGCGGACTTTGTCTGTGGCTGCGTGCCTGCCGACTGACCCCAGTCCCTGTGGGTGTGCCTGCATCCCTCTGAGATTGTGTGCCAGGTGATCTGTGCTTACGTTTCGGTGGTGGTGTGCTGGGTGTCTCTGTTGGTGTGCGTGATCTTGTGTGTCTGCGTGTGCTCTGGTCAGGTATGGGAGAGGGGGGTGTGGATGGGTCTGAAGGAGGGGGGACGCACCACTGCAGGAGGTCAACTGCTGCCGTCAGTGAGGAGTCTATGGACGATAGAATCCGACGTTGTTCAGACATGTTAGCTGACATGCCCTCCATGAATGACAACAACTGTGTCAGTATTGGTGTGTGGCCATGGAGGACAGTCAGCATTGATGTCTGACCAACATGAATCTGCCGGAGTAGGTCCACAGACTCGGCACTGAGGGCAGCAGGGGAGACAGGGGCACGGGCTGCAGTGCCGGGGACGAAGGAGACATGGGGGCAGCACGGACAGAAGGGACCCTAGCAACTTGGGGGGCGGTGAAGATGGGTCTGGAGGAGGCGGGGACAGACATAGTGATGGAAGAGGGTGTCGCCGCATATTCCCCTCCTCCTGGGAGTCAGAAGCCGAGCCGTCCGCATTGTAAGAAGTGTCGTCTTCCAGAGGTCCGGCCGCCTGACTCCCCTCACCCTCCGTGCCACTGGCTCCCTCCGTCTCCTCAGTGCTGGTGGCACTGTGACTGGGTCTCTCCTCCTGGTCCGTGCTCATGTCTCCTCCTGTGTCGGTTGATGGTGCTGTTGGCAAGGAGAAGAGACAAAAATGCATCAGTCACCTGTACACATCTGACACTTGAACACAAAATCAGTTGGTCACACTGCAAATCATGGCATATATCATGAGTAACAGCCAGATAGCTCAGCACATATTTAAGACTAGTACTGCACAGTTGGTATAGACACAATGCTACTTGGACACAAGGATCCAAAGAACAGACCAGGCCACAACTTGAATGAGAGTCCCACTGAGGAGCTTCTGTTTGTTTACAGGAGAGCAGATCTATACAATGAAGTGATTCCACCTCAAGTTCACAAAGAAATAAACAGCACACCTCACTCCCCAAAGTGAAACCACACCCAGAGCCCTGTAAGTACATTTTAGTGAAAACTAATGTCACAAATTGTTGGCATCTTGGGACTCACCATACTTCACACATTCAACATGTATTGAATGTGTAAATTAGCCATCTTGTGAACATAACACGTATGTGCCTACATGAAGTGGAGAAGTGGAGAAGTGTGGCTCACTGGTTAGAGGAGGCAGACCTGGAAGCAGAGGTCAGCCCGGGACCAGGGTTCAATTCCCGGCTCGGCGGGGTCTTGGGTCCTAAAATGTCCATGGACTTGACAATTCTCGCTCCGGTGCCTACTCGATTCACGGGTTCACACTCTGCGACTCTGGGCAATAGCTTGCTTAATCTCCACAACGGCTCCTCGCGGCGGGATGCCTGGCTTTCACCTTGCGGATACCCTGCCGGGGTTATCTCACAGGGGAATACCAGGACGGGTTCCCTAAGCAAGCGCTTAGAAACCGCTTGGTGATTTGCGCTATATAAATTCCTATACATGAAAGATCTCTCCCAAGGAAATGCACACCAAAAACATAGACACATTCATTGAAACAGCTGGCACACTTTAGGATGAAACACTGTTAGAAACAAATGGCGTGGATCACATACCATATACATGGTCCGACGTAGGTCAAGATGGCTTGACACACATTAGTTTGTACAATTGACAGCAAAGGAGTCTCAATCACTCAAGACCACTGTGGGGACATGTCTATGGAGATTAAGGCACACCATTAATCACTAACACTGGCCTCCTTCAAAAGCTGCCTGCTTATTCCAAAACATTGCAAATGTTGTTTGGTGTGCACTACCTTGTGAGCCAACTATAATGCAGACACATGAGTGTAACCCACACAATTTGTCAGATGAACACATTCAAAACATAAACAACTCTCAACAAGTGTTGGGAGTGCCAAGGTACATTCAGTAATGTGAGACCACTTCAAATGTGTCACTCCTCACAGGGGCATCTATCACCTGATCATACAGTTGCTAGCACATAAGACCCACTGGCAGTCATGTGAAGTGGCCCACATGTCCCAAATCAGGACAATGCTTAAGCTAATGTGCCTGCAATTGTGAAGAACAAAATAATTGCTGCATCATGGACACACCCTTATCCACATGCAAAATGTCAACACAGTAGTGTGCACACTAAGACAAAACAGCGTTGCACCAGAACTACATACATGTGGCAATAATTATTGAGGCACAATCATCTATGGAAGCAAACAACATAGCCTGTAAAGCCCCTAATGAAAGCACTGTCCAGCATCACAGTGGAAGTGCATGGTGATAAATCTACCTCCCAATTTACATCCACAGCTCACAACAGCCAAGGCCAAACAAGCAGGCCCATCACACCTCTCCTGCACAACACCCCCATCACTCAGTTAATGTGATTGATACAGCTCAAGAAGTGAAACCTCAGAATCAGGGTAACAAAAACAGTGCAGCAACTTTTTGAAAAGTAAACCAAGGTCACCTTGTGGGGCTGGCAATACATATTTGTCACAAACAACCAACAACTGATTCTTGTGAATAGGCACACAAGCACTGCCCAGTGTGAGTATGCACAAGCCAAATCTTGTATCCACGGCCAGTGTGCACAGGTAGCTGACACATGATAAATACAAACTGTGCCAGGATCAATGCCACCGAGGCAGACCCATGCTGAACCCACATACAATGGGCACCATGTTGGATGACACACATGATTAGGATGCCAGGGTGTTGCAGGGGATTGTAGTGGGACACTGATCCGTGGGTCTAGAAATTGCTGACTGTCTCACGATTAACCGTCTTGGCACTATGCATATCTCGCAAGTGATGTACATCATGTCTGAGTACGCAACATGGGTGTTCAGTTTAAACCTTGCACTCCTATGTTGAGACTTATCATCAGTGCAAACAAATATGAAGGCCAAACACAGTGCACAGGTCATGGCACAGGCAAGGTACCAACACATGTCACAGACCTCCCTCCCACATGATGCGCTAATCAATGTGCAGTCTAATTACCTTGCACCCTAGAAAAACATGTGCAAAATTAAAAAAACACAGACAGGGGACACATGTGGAGGAGGGGAAGGGATGAAAAAGAGCATCAGCTGAGTATGGGGAATTGAAACTACAATGCACAAATAGCCTGTTTGACCAGACCCCCCAACTGTGGGAGTGTTTCCAGGCTTCAGAGCACCTCAAGTAGCATGTGGCACACAACACTACAAACAGCCATGTACCTACCCCCTCCTTGCTGCTGTCTCTCCTGCAACTGCCTATGGAGGTCTGGAAAGACCACTTCCAGGACCCAGGGCATATGGGGGGTGAGGTGAAGGCTTCAACCATGCCGGCGTGGAGGTGACAGCTGAAGCTGGACCCGGGCGATACGCCGGGTCCAGCACCGGATGTCCTGCCACCTCTTCCTGATGTTGCTCAGCCGCCGGCGAGGGCCCCCCACAGACCTGACAGCCCTGACAACGTTCAACCAGATCTCCCCCTTCTCGTAGACAGTTACCTGTCGGGAAGGCAAAGTGAAACAACATCACTACACCTGCTCCATGTCCCAGAGACACACACTTTCAGATGTGGGGGATATGTCACAAACCATGTTCAGCCGTGTCCTACGTGATGTCTTAACTGCCATGTTGGAGCACATTGATGAATTCATCACATTTCCAACTCCTGAAGAGTTGACAGATGTAAAGGGTGAATTCTATGCCCTGGGAGGGATGCCACATGTCATTGGGTCCATTGATGGAACACATGTGGCTTTGGTGCCACCACAGGCTCAGGAGCAGGCCTACCGGAACAGGAAACATTACTACTCAATAAATGCCCTGGAGGTGTGTCTTGCTAACATGCTGATTTCCCATGTTAGTGCACGTTTTCCAGAATCGTGCCATGATGCATTCATCATGAGGTGTAGCAGGGTACCACAGATGATGCTGCAGCTGCGCAATGATCGGGCATGTCTTGTTGGTGGATAAACTCTGTTTGTCCTGTATGTCTCTTTTTTTTGTTGCTCTGACGGCATCTCATTAGCCAATTATTTACATGATGTATATTTGTAGGAGACGCAGGATATCCCAACAAGCCGTGGCTCATGACACCGCTCCGCAACCCAAGAACAGCTGCAGACCAGCGGTACAATAATGCACACTGGCAGACCAGGCGAGTGATTGAGAAGACGTTTTGACTTCTGAAGGGCCGATTCCGGTGCCTCGATAAGACCGGCAGATCCCTCCCATACACCCCGGTCAAGGTGTGTAACATCTTCATCGTGTGCTATATGCTGCACAACATGGCAGTTGAGAAGGCTGTGCCACTCATCCTGGATCCTGAGGAGCTGGAACATCCACCCGTTGAGGATGAAGGGCTTGGTCACGATGAAAGGGATGAGGAGGAGGAGGTTGATATCCGAGTCAGCTCATACGCAACTTCTTCTCTTAATGGTGAGTCACTGGGAATTAGTGTGCAAGCTTGTGGCATAGAGTGGCATGTGTTGCATACTGTGTGTCCAGCTGACTATATGCAAAGTCAATTTGATGTTTGTTGCGATGTGTCACACAAGTGATGATGTCATGCCACACACATATGCGTAATGAGTGATCTTGGAATGTACATGTGTACTACATTGTGAGGTTTTTTTACATGACCATGTCTGTAGGGGAAATATTTTGAATGTGTCCCCTTGTGTGCCTGTCATTCCCAGGTTGCTCTGCCTGTTGTCTGTTCGTGTCGTCTTAGTACTCCTGCTATTCATCATGATGATTGCAATGTGTGTGAATCAGCATCCATGCACGGACATGTGGAAATGTCAGTTCGGGTAAGAAATCCAAAGAGGCTGTTTTGGGTTGGTATGGTTTGGGAATGTGTGGGAGCTGTCTCTGTGCATGTTGTAAAACCATACATGTCTCATTACCATGGATCAAATTGCATGTTGCACCACTCCCATGACTGGACAGTCATCCTTCTTGAGTCATATGTTGTTGAGTGTTGACTCTGGTGAATGCATCAATATGTGTAAACCTTGAGCCTGACACATTGCGAATGTCACCGGTTGACATTGTGTGTGACATCACAACCACAGGCTCTGTGTGGAATTGCAGCCTCACTGTGTGCAGCAGGATGTGTCTGGCTCATCCCCTTAATCTTGTGGCCCAGTACAGTTTGATTTCCCTAAAAACATGTTGTGAAGGTGTGGACCAGTGTATGTCCCACATGTTCTGACAACTGTCCAGTGAGTCTGTTCGTATGGATGCATTGCCCCTTGTGCCAGTATGTAATGTCACGGTCACGTCGCTACATCAGTGCCGGAGGAGAACACTGCTTTGCAAGCCTTCTCTGTAAGTTGATGTTAACTTTATATTCCCATGATACCAGGAATGTTACGCTGATGACGTCCCAACGTAGTGCTGTGGCAAATGTAAACACTTCCGTTACACCTGTCGGGTGACGTTAATCCCAAGATTCTCTTGTGCCGTGCTGCATATCCTGTTGTATGTATAGGCATTTATATAGCGCACTACTTACCCGTAGGGTCCCAAGGCGCTTCGACCGCTGCGAAACCCTTCCTGGCTTCCCTGAGAGATGGTCCCTTAATGGGTATCTCCAGGGTGAGACCAGGCATCCCCGGCGGTCTGGTGGGGCCGTTAGTGAAGATGAGGCAAGCTAATGCCCAGAGTTGCCGAGTGTGAACGCTGATCAGAGTGGGCACCGAGGCGAGAGAATTATCGAGTCCGCTGACCCTGGTCCAGAAACCTGCCGCGCCGGGAATCGAACCCTGGTCCCGGGCCGTCCTCTGCTCTCGGGTCTGCCGCCTCTAACCAGTGAGCCACACTACTTCACTATACGTTCACGGTAGGGGTGGTTTAGTGGCTTTGTTCCTCATTACTCTCTGTAGAGTTTGGTCCCACCTGCTTGTCATGTTCGGCTTGGAAGGCACAGTTGGAAGAGCTAATGACTGGCTCTTGCTGGGCTTCCTTGTGTTTAGATAATTCCCTTCCTCGTTGGACAAGCTTATTACGGCTCTTGCGGGTGATGTGTAACTTACCTTCATGGCATTAACTGATTCCCAGGGCTAACTACGGATTTTTGGCTTTGTGTGAGTAGCACTGCTACACATTCAATTTACTGTAATTTTGAGCCTCATTCATACACTGTGACTTAGTTGATGACCGCATGGTTCTAATTGCATTGAAGCTGCCTGGTGAGCGTTACACCCCCTTCATTTAGGTGACAAAATCTGCTACCTTTTTTGTGTCCGTGTTCGAACCTCAGATCTAGTATATTTTCAAAACCTGTGATCCCAAATAGGATACAGTGGCTGTGGTTAAACTTTACAGGTGTAACTGTTACAGTATAGATCATGAGGTATTTGGTGATTCAGTGACAAGAAGTGTTGATTTGTTATGCTTGTTTACCTTTGTTTCAGATCTCCCTCCCTGCTGTTCCCATCCTCTCCATCCATTGCCTGATCACCCTTTTGAGTCTGTTATTTATACTCAGACCAAGGGGCTATCTGGAGATGGACCCCTTTCAGCATCGCACGAATCTGAGGATCAAAGGTACCGACAGTCCCTGGCAGTCGTGTGGAGATTGTTTCACCAGCATTACAGGTAACATCATTGCATGACTGTTATTTTCTTCAGAGCAATGCCACTGGCCATGTACATTGGCTAAAGCAGCATGGCCTCAGAACCAACGTGTTCCATTTGTGTTGAAAATGTGTTCCCAACAGTACATTGTGCCTCATTACTGTCACCGCAGATCTCTTGCCAGTCTGCATGCGTCATCCATGGCATACTTTACAATGAATGTGCATATGAGGTTATGTGTACTGTGGCAACATGCATGGTGTTTGTAATGGCTAATGGTCCATAATGTGCATGATGTACATGGTTGTGTACGTATTGTTTTAGCTGGATACACACAACGGGCAGGCAACACCTGCTGACGCTGTTTGTCCTGTGCCCCGCTTGGCCTTTTGGTGCCTGATCATGTGCCCATCATATTTGGTGATTGTTCACCCATTTTCTTGCAGTGACCCATGAGTAACCAGATACTCCTTCCTTTCCATACACATGTAACATAGTGCCTTGCAAAAATCTTTGTCTTTGTGTGCTAGTTTTGCTTGGTGTCTCACACCTTCTGCCGTCATGTGTTCACGCATTCCTGCTGCTGCCTCCCCAGTGACACCGCAACACTGAGTGCCCTGATTCTGCAACACACACGCCTCCAAGATGCTCCTCCATCCATCCATCCATTCTTAAGGCAGGCCGCAGCTTGTCAGTGCCACTGTTGCTCCACCTCCGTGCCAAAGGCAGGACCGTCACCGCCTGCAACGTGCACAGTGCAAGACCCTCTAGTCATTCCATGACACAGGTAACACAACAGACTCAAGCTCCTGCCACCCTCCACACAGTGAACACCAGACAATCATCCACCTGGTATCAGGCAACCCCTAAGCGCACCCATGCCAGCTTTGCAGACTGTGTGTGCAACTCATACTGCCAACACCTCGCTGCCACACATAACAGTGCATGTCCGTACAAGCAGGTCATGGTCCTCGTACTGCACACGCGCTACTTCCACCAGAAGCCCATTGGACTCTTTTATCTCATCAACACAACAGCAACACACATCACCTTCATTACTGTGACCTGGTTGTACGTAACCTCAGCACAGTACTTCTACATTGCCATCACAGACGGATACTAGATCACCCGCAGGGACCACACCAACAATCCAGGACTAGGATTGGCAATACTTTATGAGGTACACCCCCAGAGTCACATACAACTCCAAAGACACACTCTGCATTGTCAAACATCTGCACTTCAGGTTTCACACCAACACCCTGACCACCCTCAGTGTAACTATCATCTACAGATCTCCAAGCCTACACACACAATTCTGCTAAGCCATCTACAAATATGTTAATAGTTATTTATTGGGCGCACTTTTAACCCAACGGGGTGTGCCAGCGCTGTAGTGGAATGGATGAAAAGGATGCAGCATACAGAAGACCAAGTAATCAAGCAGGCAAAATGACCATGTTTGAAGGCCTTGGCAAGACTCACATTCAGACGGAATTATACGCAGCAGAAGAGGTGGCTCAGTCCTACATTGGGTGGTTCCTACCTGTTAGGTTTCACCTCCTGATCTTGGTTTATCAAACCAAGGACCAATGAGCAAGTGCTTGTCATTGGAACGTAGAGATCATAATTGACAATAGGGACAGAGGCTCCTCCTAAGGTAGACCGGCCCTCGGCCTTGTCCTGCCCTGAAGGCGCGTGTCAGCGCATTTAAATCTATTTGTGTAGCCATGGTCAGCCAATGGACTAGTCGAAGAAATGGGGAGATATGTTGTCACACTGAGACTACACATGTGCAACGGTCAGCCGCATTTTTGAGCGTCTGCAGTATACGTAGCAAGCCTAATGTGAGACACACAGATGTGCATTTTGCGTAGTCAAAATGGGAGGTGATCAGTGCGTACACCACTGTTTTCTGGGGTACATTGTGCAGATAGCTAATAGATCTGTAGATGTTTTAAATTAGCCTAAACAAGCGGCACCCGCCTCGTGTACCTGTGTGGGATGGGATAGCTTATTGTGCCTTCTGACTCGCAGATCCCTGACAAAGTCCTTGTGTGCCGTAGCAATGGCCAGTTACTCTGGCCAACAAAGATTGGAAGACAGGGGAGAAGGTTGGTTTAAGAGTATAGGACCTAGGTGTTATCTGGATTAAGTTTCAAGAAAATGTGGTCCATTCAGTCCGCAAATTTGAGACAATTTTGGAGATGGTCAAAAATTGCTGCTCAGACTGGATTTTAGGTGAGTAGAAGCTAAAGATCCACAGCATATGATATTATTTTGACTTCAGACATGGCAATCGATTCAGCCAGCGGGGTTAAGTAAATATTAAAAAATCTGCGGGCTCAGAGCAGAGCCCTGCGGCACGCACCACTTCTGTGGTTTGACTGGGGAGTAGAATGGTTAGATGCGGACCTGCTGTGTGTGGTCAGATAGTTTGGACAATATCCAGTTCATCAGTGAGGCCCCCACACCTATAGTCTTCATGCGGTCCAGAAGAATGGGATGGTCGACGGTGTCAAATGCTGTAGACATGTCTAACAGCACCAACACCGCCTTGGAATCTCCGTTGACCTCCCAGCGTATAGAGTCTGCCATTTCTATGAGGGCCAACAGTGTACTATAGCCGGGATGGAAGCTGGATTGCAAGTCGTGAAGGAGGCTATTATCTTCAACAAAGGGCATCAGTTGCTGCCAGGAAAATTTCACAGAAATCTTGGTCGGAACGGATTAATAGGGTTTGGTGTATGATTGGAAGGATATTCAGGATCTGCGTTGTCTTTACTTAAGATGGGCAGGAGGAAAGTGTGTCTCCACGCATCCGGATTTGAGCCCAATCTGAGGTAAAGGTTCCAAATGATGTTTAAATGGTATGAATCTTTGCAAGGTTGTTGTATTGCTTGGCGGGCAAGGGGTCAGTAGGGGAACTGGATTAACACATCTGCCAATCGAGCTGAGAGGCTTCCCCATAAATTGTGTCAAAATCTGAGACCACTGAGCTGGGACACCACTTTACTGATTGCTCCTCAGACATAGGACTACTACATCAGCACGCAGGCCCGCACCTACACAGAATACATGGGTCAGGGGTAGAGCAACTGCTGGCTGGAGGACAAGCACGCCACCATCCTGCATTGGTACATCACTGTTTGCATCCAGTTCTCCAAATCAACATCATCGCTACCTCATGCTGCAAGTCCCTACACATGCTGGAAATGATCTTCAGATAGATCCACTCCTAGTCAAGACAGAGAGCCACCCAGGTTGACGACACCAGCCGGCTCAACTACGGCAACAACCTCTACACAGGAACAAGAGCGAGACTCCAAGAGTACTTGTGCACATCCAGGGTGCATGCGCACACCTCATCCTCAACATCCCCTGCCACAACCACATGACCGTCCACCTGAGATACCTACATTAGTCGCACTGTCAACCGCATGATCACCTTCATACTCCTCAGCCACACTCAGTAGGCACTCCACAACCACAGCCCTAAAAACGAATATGGACGTCTCCCATCTAACACTCCGTTGCCTGTAGTCCGTCCAGCCACCCTTGCCCTGGGCAACATTCATCACATCCACAGTACAACTGCATGCGGGTGATAGTTCTCCCACCTCAACAAACAGACCTGGTACTCCCTTCCTGGACACCTACACATTACCCATGACCTGTAGACCTGCATGAGACTCTTCCATAACTGTCTGTCAGAGCAGTATGGCAAGCCACCCCCCCCAGCAGATAGTAACCATCACAGGTGAGTATTTCCCTGCATGTGTGTAGTTGATCATACATTGTGACCTATGTGTGTCCACAACCGGACTCAGATCCCAGAGTATGGATGGCTTGAGTTTGTTTTACACTCTGGCATACTTTGACATATCCCCACACGTATGTTGTTGACTCTGGGAAAAAGACTACAACATCAATACGTATTGTGTTTGTTATATTTATTTCTCCATCTTGTGAGTGAAATGTGAGTAGGTGATAGGTGCTGTACAAAAACGCTGGGAATCCAAAGTTCACAGAGGGATATGTGATGCCTTGCAGTTTGAGTCAACAGAGTCCAGCACACAGTGCTTGGCATCATTGGTCACACTGCGACCAGCAAGTCCATGTGGGAGAGTCAGACAGTCAATAAGGTGATTCTGGTGCACACAAAGGCAAGATGCCAGACCAGGTGACCTGGGAGATGTGCATGGCCCTCTGCCTCTCAACGTCTTCTCCATGGACGACCCACCTTCCTTGGGGGACCCTCATATGCAGGCCTTGACGATGCCTTGGATGCTCCGTCGGATGATTCCATCTCCTCCTCCCTCCCTGTGCCTGTTGGCAGTCTTTGCCTCAATGTTTCTGGCCTGGTGACACAGGGAGGGTGCTGCATGTTGTCAGCAATCCGTCGGCGGAGTGAATGGCGTATGTCCCTCTGCACCGCCAAGAGCTCAGCCAGTCTTGCCTCCATCCATCCTTGGTGTCGTCTTTGACTGGCGTGTTGCTCGGCCTGCTGTTTTTTTAATTCGATGAGGGCCCCCACTCCCTGGCTGAACTCCCTGGTGTCCCGCCGGTATTCCTCCATAATGTTTCTCAGTTCAGATATACCGGGCCCTGCAGATTGCTGGTCAGGTTCTCGCCTCCGCCTTGTGCCACTCCCACCACCCCTGCCCACACGAGCCTGGCCTGCTGTTATGGGCACATCGGGTCAACGGGACCCCTGAGGGTTGACAGTGGTGGTGTTGTCTGCCATATCCTGGGTGCCCGGCGAACCTTGACCCTCATTGTCAGACAGGCTTAGTTGTGGATTTTGGGCAGGGCTCCGAGCTGTCTGTTGGGATGTGGCAGGAATGGGTGTGGTGGTTGGCGCAGATGTCCCTGATCCAGCTGCTGCACAGGTTTGGGATCCAGAGGTGCCAGGTTGGTCGGGGTCATCCATGGAGTGGTGAGAGGCGTCGCTGTTGGTGGGATCAGGGTCCTGTGGAGCCTGGGACTGTGATCCATCTACCCCCTGGTTGACTGTGATCCATCTACCCCCTGGTTGGGGGTAGATTGTGCACATTGCCCTGTGGGTGTGAGAGACAGACGATGTTAATGCCATTTAATGCAAAATCAAATTTTCATATACATTGTCGTTATCACTGTTACACCTGCTTTGGATTTTTCTCAATGTTCACTTGTGGTGTCAGGTTGATCTGTGTTCAGGAGTCATTGACATGGGAGGGTCTATTTAGAATGACTGGCACAGCCAGGCATATCAGCAGGGATTTGCCAGTCATTGTGCACCACAGCTATGCCAGCATGGATGCAACACATTAACACTGTGGATCACCATAGTGTGACAACAGAACAGCTGTGTCACGCATCTGTGCCGTGGAAGTGGCACATTGCTGCAGTTGTGTCGCTGGTGCAACGCAAATCCAGCAATGCTCTGTGTGGCCCTATCTGCATAAATGCTTTGTCAATCCTTACGTCTGCTTCAGGCATGCACAGAGTTTTGAGGCAGCATGCGCATAAAAGTGACTGAGTGAAATGTTTAAGATTTCACTCAGCCACTTTTGGGAGGTGTTGCTGCGCCGTGACGGGCAGCCAACGCCCACCACACCACGACCACACCACGACCAGTACACCTACTTCTGGTGCAGGGCTTTGGAACATGGCACATCTTCCAGATGCATCACCTTGTCAATACCCAGCACCATGGCGCAAATATTTGTGCGTCCGCTGCGTCACAAAGGTGTAGCTACGGCGTTGTAGCAGTGTGCATTTTTTGCTAGAATGCTTCATCAGATCTGTATTTGTTGTGTTACATGACAATTGTGACAGTGGGACACTCCATTGCCTGTCCCAGGTGGCTATGTTTATGTAAGGGGTGTGTGTGACAGGCCGTGCTGTTAGTTGGATTGTGAGTTGGAACTGGGCCTCACTCGTGGTGTGGCTGTCCCCCCATGGAGCATGCTGCCATGACAGTGGTTGTGAGTTCCTGTGCAAGATATCTGACCTTGTTGTACTGATGTTAGTGTTTGCACAGGTCACAGGAGGGCCTTGTGCTGCATACACCAGGGCCCAGTGTCAGCTATGTTGTCAGTACATTTACACTCTCTGTACATTGAGCATGGTGCATGGGTGTGTATCTGGGCCATGTGGGATGAGTGCAATTGGGCATGTGTGTACACAGTATTGTTGATAGGGGTGGCCAAATGTTTAGCTTCTTCCCCATCCCCCTTGCACCCTCCTACCATCCCCCTTGCACCCTTCTCACCCTCCCCCTTGCAGCCATCTGGTCCTCCCCCTTGCACTCTTCTGGCCCTACCCCTTACACCCACCCCCATACTGTTGGCCACTGCTAGGAGTCATATCCACCCTCCCCCATTCCATTAGGCAGTGCTGGGAGTCCTCTGCACCCACCACCCATATGTCTGGACACTGCTGGGAGTCCTCTGCACCCAACCCCAATCTCAATTAAATAAATATTAATACATTTTAAAAAAACAATAATTTATTATAATTAAATCACTTCCCACCCTATTCCCCTATAAACCCACAACCCGCTATGGAACTAAAAAACACAAAATTTAAATAAAATAAAATTGGTAACTACTAAAAATGTAACACATATATTAAAAAACATAAACAATACTTATACAAAATAAACATCTCATACATTTAAAATGTATGCTAAAATACATAACACTAATGAAAAAATCGATATTTTAAACAACTATAATTTTGCAAAAGACATTATTGAGTTCTATATTTGTAAAAAGAATATTTCTTACTTTCAAATCGATATTCTTGACCCCAATATACTTGCTATGGATATTTCTCACTGATGATATTTGGGTCACAATATTTCTGTAGTTCGAAATTTCCATCTCAATATTTTGGCTGCACACTTTCCGACAGCAGTCTTCTGACAGAGGGGAACCTTTGTGCTAGGAATCTCTCTATATATATATTTTTTTTGTTTTGCCATAGTGCAAATACATATGTGTGTTTTTTCACGAAACCACTGGTCATGTTCCTGATTGACGGGACTATGATAACAAATGTTCTGCTCCGTAATGGATGCCCCATTTGAAGATCAAAGGGAACGGGCACTACCACATGTGCTCCTTTGCTGTGAACGCATGATACAATGTTTCAGAGCACCCTTGCTTCAGAAATTAAATGAGCAATGTTTTTTATCATTTCAGCATGTGTAGCTTCACTGCGTGCAGCCTTTGTTCCACTGTTTGCAATGCACTTTTGAGTGTGCTTCCGATAGTGTTCACTGACAAAATATCGACACCAAAAATATTGACATCCTATATTTGTAAAGGTAAGTACAAAAATATTCAGAAAAAAAATATCGATTACTTAAACATCGATGTCAAAAATGTCATTTTTAAATATATATATATATATATACAATAAAATATTAACTATTAAATATAATAGATAATAAACGTAATTTAAAATAATAAATGTATTTAATATACATTTTAGGAAAAATAACAAATGAATCAAACCTAAAACAGTTAAACACACATATATAATGATTATTACATATATTTACTATAAAACAATTAGTAAACTATTAATTTAATTGTATATTAAAAATATATAACACTTTTGCAAATATATATATATATATATATATATATATATATATATATATATATATATATTTTTTTTTCCAGCAAATGTCCCAATATGAGAGGAGCGGCCAAAAGCTGGTGCAGTCAGCGAGGTTCGGGACACCCTCGCAAATTTGTAATTACAGCAAAGTTTTCTTCAAAGGAAGACGCCGCACACCACCTCAGTTATATGACAAGTTGTTTATTTCTTGTAGGTTCCCCACCACATATATATATATACATATAGCAATAATATAAATTGTATGTTAAAAAACATTCTATTATTAATTAAGACATTACACAATTTAAAAATATTTCAACTTAAATGTCCCAGTCCAGTCAGTGACACAGTAGGGAAAGTGTTTAGATAGTGGAGGGGTAAAAATTGCTATTCCCACTCCAGTGAATGTAACAATTTGGAAAATGTTGGATAGCGGAGGGATAAAATGTACTATTCCCACTGCAGTCAGTGCAACGGTAGGGAAAGTATTGGATAGTGGAGGGGTAAACATTACTATGCCCACTCCAGTGAGTGTAACAGTTGGGAAAGTTTTGGATAGTGGAGGGGTAGAACTTACTGTTTCCACTCCAATGAGTGCAACAGTAGGGAAAGTGTTGGATAGTGGAAGGGTAAAAATTACTATTCCGACTCCAGTGAGTGTAACAGTAGGGAAAGTGTTGGATTGCCGAGGGATAAAAATTACTATTCTCACTACAGTCAATTCAAAATTTAAAAAAAACAAAATATCTACAACAAAAAATATTTGAAAAATGAAATAAATAAAAAATATAAATATGTTAAAAGTTAAAATACAAACATATTTAATATTAGAAATGTTTAAAAAAATAAAAACATATTATAATGTTAAATACATATCACAAATACCTACAAATATTATATTATATAATTTTGAAAATATTTTTCGAACAAACAAATATTTTAGTTAGAAATTAGTTATAAACAAAAACATTGTTACACACATTTATTTTATTTACATCCTATCCTATAACACCACCCAATTCAAAATGCACATATAAATTAAAAATAAAATGTACTTCCAAAACTAACATAATTATTTATTAATTAAATCCATATCATTAAATAGCCAACAAATTAAAACACATGAAAATTAATTAACTTCTTACTTTTACCCCTATAAACCCCACAGCCCACACCTAAAATGAATTACACAATTCCCATATGTATTTTTCAATTAATTAAATAATATTAATTAACAACTAATTATTAATTTAAAATAAATTACTCCCCCACTTTACCCCTAAAAACCCCACAACCGACACCTAAAATTAATTAGATAATTTCCATATTTAATTTTCAATTATGTAATTAATATTAATTAACAACTAATTATTAATGTATTAAAAAGAATTTACTTCCCACCCTTTACCCCTATAAACACCACACCCTGCGCCTAAAATTAATTACACCATTTCAATATTTACTATTCAATTAATTATTTAATAATAATTTAAATCAAATTAATAATTAATGAAAAATAAATTACTCCCCACAATTAACACTATCAAATCTCAATTAAATAAATATTAATAAATAAAAAAACTATAATTATTATAATTTAATTACTTCCCACCTTATTCCCCTATAAACCCACAACCCTCTATGGAACTAAAAAACACAAAATTTAAATAAAATAAAATTAGTAACTACTAAAAATGTAACACGTATATTAGAAAACATAAACAATACTTATACAAAATAAACACCTCATACATTTAAAATATATACTAAAATACATAACACTAATTAAAAAATCGATATTTTAAACAACTATAACTTTGCAAAAGACAATATTGATTTCTATATTTTTAAAAACAATATTTCTTACCTTCAAATCGATATTCTTGACCCCAATACGCTTGCTGTGGATATTTCTCACTGACGATATTTAGGACACAATATTTCTGTAGTTCGAAATTTCCATCTCAATATTTTGGCTGCACACCTTCTAACAGCAGTCTTCTGACAGAGGGAAACCTTTGTGCTACATATATATATTTTTGCCATAGTGCAAATACATATTTGTGTTTTTTCACAAAACCACTGGTCATGTTCCTGATTGACGGGACTATGATTTAAATTTTTCTGCTCCGTAATGGATGCCCCATTTCAAGATCAAAGGGAACGGGCACTACCACATATGCTCCTCTGCTGTGAACGCATGGTACAATGTTTCAGAGCACCCTTGCTTCAGAAATAAAATGAGCAATGGTTTTTGTCATTTCAGCCTGTGTGGCTTCACTGGGTGCAGCATTTATTCCACTGTTTGCTATGCAGTTCCGAGTGTGCTTTTGCCTTGTGCCTAGGATTGCAACCAGTTTGGCATGTAGACATAGAAACACTGGTGGACCCCTTAAAGACCCATCTGTATTGATGTCCATTGCATCTTCCATTGCTTCTAAACACATTCTATGAGTCTTCTTGGGATGCTTCTGCTCCTGGTGAGTTGGATCGTGGCTTTGGTTCTGCGTATTCTTCACTGGACATGGTCAATCCTTCAGCAGCTGCTGTGGAGATAGGATGGGAACACATCTGCTTCATAAACCTGCTCCGAGTTGTGCCTCTTGAATCATCGTCCGCGGTTGCTGGGAACAGAAATGTTTTGTCTACCTCTCAGAACACGTAAACAATTGCCTATTTTGTTTGGTGAGAATTTTGATTCGGCCTGTTTTTTAACCTCTTGAAATATTTTTAGATTTGGTTTTTATTCACTTTTACATGTTTTTAATCATAGCTTTCAGTCTGTTTTGGTTTTCAAACTGAATGATTTCCTTTTTAGTAATTTTAATAGATATTAGCATCTTTTATATGAACATACGCTGTAGCACTGTCTGGATGGCTTGATTATCATTCAATAGCTTTCGTTGACTCATGTCCGAGGACTGGGTGTCATGTGGCTATGTTAGGCCCAGGAAGAAACACTGTCATTTTACATGTAGACGCTTCTTAAGTTGCCTTCTTTTCGACACAATGACTTTTAACACACATTTGATTGTGTGACAGAGCAGTATTATTTTCTCTGACAACACATTGCTTACAATTGTACTTCATAAGTACCCCATCATGACACTTTGATCATTCAGTACAAGACTTGAACACACATTTGCCTGAATACACATTGTGAAAATGTTGTGGTTAGTTTTTTTATTCATGGGGCGACTGAGCCGTCACAAAGACAATAAATTGGGTATATTCATCCCATTCACACAGAAGGGGCCCCCTGAGAATGATAACAGGCAGAGAGGGCAGAGGAAAGACTATACTATAATCGAACAGAGAGGGCAGGGCAGTCTGCACCGCGGGCCAAAAGGATCCTTCAGCGCAGCGCAGCATGTGCAGAGTAGGGGAGCATCTGATGTTGACTGGGAGCTCGTTCCAGGCCTTTACTGCGATGTAGGAGAAGTTTCTTCCGCCTGCTCTGGTTCTGCAGATGAGTGGGGGCTCTGCCAAGGCGAGGTCATGGTGAGGGAGGAGTCTGGGATGATAACGAGGTTTCGGGTGTGGCCTGTTGGAGTGGGTGGGTTTCCGAGGGCGGAAGGCCACCAGATGTTGTCCCAGGCGGTGGAAGTGGGTCCAAGGACGAGCACCTCTGTCTTCTCCGAGTTGAGCTTCAGGCAGCTGTTGTTCATCCAGGCTGCAACATCCTTCATTCCTTCCTGGAAGCAGAGTCTGGTGTGTTTGGGATTTTTTGAGGGAGAGGATGAGCTGGTTGTTGTCAGAGTAGGATACTATGCTGAGCCCATGCGGTGAGGGGGCCATGTAGATGTTGAAGAGCGTGGGGTGGAGTGAGGATCCTTGGGGTACTCCACAATTGATCTCTATGGGTTCAGAGAGGAAGGGAGGGAGTCTGAACCTTTGGGCTCTGCCAGAGAGAAAGGAGCAAATCCAGTCGAAGGGCAGTTCTTGTTATATCGGCGTTGTGAAGTCTGGCTGCAAGCATGCGGTGTGAGACGGTGTCGAAGGCTGCAGAGAGGTTTAGTAGGATGAGGGCCGCAGTGTGGCCCTGGTCGAGTAACATGCGGATGACATGGGTGGTAGCGAGGAGGGCGGTCTTGGTGCTGTGGTTGCTGCAAAATCCAGACTAAGAGGAGTCGAGGATGACATTCTCTTGGATGAAGGTTGTCTGCTGGGCATTATTGAATCTCTCGGTGACTTTGGCACTGAAGGGAAGGAGAGAGATGGGCCGGTAGTTTTTCAGGTCCGTCGGGTTAACTGTGGGCTGTGAGAAGTTGGCCTGGTATATGATGCTCACGTGTTCTAGTGATCACCTTGTACCATGCCAAGCAACCCTTATGATGATTGGTTGTAAGTCAACCTTAATAGACCAGCTATCCTAGTAGCGTGGACAAAGCAGTCTTAGGCTAAACTCTGTAAAGGCATGTGAAGCAAGCTGTTTTACCATACACAATCCCCTTGAATACCAAATGAAAGGACACCACACAGATATATATTGAAAATATATATAGATTTATTTCTACAAATATCCCCAATACTCTTTATGAGCACAGAAGCAAATGCGTTAAAACAAAACACAGTTTAAATATACAAAAGTTGCACAATATGGATGAGCCCTAGGGGCCACCTAAACCATATACTGAAATAGTGGTATAAGAACCACTATGGGGAAAGGAAAGAGGCCTAGGGCCTGGGGAATCGCTGGAGCTGTTCGAGACTAGCAGTGATGAAGTCGGGAAAGGCCCGCGGGACTCGGGTGCAGTGCTTAAAGTGCACGCATGCACCAATGTTAAGTCAATGGTGCGTAAAAGTTACAAAGTTAGTGGTTTAGGAACCTTCCAATGGACCTACAAGGATAAAACTTTAGACACAGGCACTAGAGGTGTATACCAGTGTGGGAACACCGGCGTTGCTGAGTTACCTCACCCACAGGAAGCGGGTGTACAGGTGCGAAGTTGTGTCGGGTTTCGTCACGCAGGTCGATGGTGCTTGGAGCTGAAGATGCTGCAGGCGGGTCGTCGAGGAGAGTTCCGGTGGATCCAAGGGTGAATCTGAAGAGGTGAAGCAGAGGGGACAATGTTCAAAGTCACTAGCCAGTGACTACCTTGGAACCAGGATGGAACCAGGCAATGTCGGGTGCAAACAGGTGAAGAGCGCAGCCACGTGGACCCGAAGAGATCAAGGACATCCAGGAGTCGATCACATGCTGTCCCACGACGGCTCTAGCTGATGGAAGTGTCGGCAACTTGATTGGAGCAAACAGGCCTTGGCTAATGCAAGCCACGCAGGAAGTGGAAAAAGCTTAACACTCGGACCAGCAAGGTCAGAGCGAGGGCTCCTTTTTAGGGGAGCAAGGGCCAGTCTGGAGCAACCAGACCAGTGGTGCAAATCGTAGTTTTCGTCGCCAAGATGGCCACTAGCCCGGTGGCAAGTGACCGGGAGGGCGCGTCGAGTGGCAAAGTGCAAAAGGTCCCCACGCAGATCGTGGAGATGCTGGGGGGCTGATCTTCGGTGCAAATGCTGCTCGGGGTTGGGGCTTCTCAAACCCCAAAGCACAGCATCGAGGGTACCTCAGGTGCTGCGCAGTCAGCTTTTCGAGGGTCTTCCGAGATGTCCGGTCCCACGTCTCTCGGTGCCTCCACGGGTCCCTTCTTTGCAGGGACTGTGGATCGAGCTCTGAGGTGTCTGGGAGTCTGGGTCTCGTCGGGCTCTAGGCTCGGGCTCCGGCGGATGGCGGCGGCAAAGCAGACGTCGAGTTGCTGGTTGGTGCCTGTATTCACAGGGTGGTCACTCCTTGGCCACAAGGGAGATTCTCTTCAGTCTTCTGTGCAGCAGAATGTCAGAGTCCAGCCTTCTTCTTAGTTTCAAGTCGAGTTCAGGATGATCTGCAGTCTTGGGACACAGCTCCTACTCTTATTCGGTTTCTAGGGGCCGGATTACCTGCTAGGTCCCTCCTCTGGGTGGGACCAGGAAGGGGGGTGGTTACACCCCCTTTCCTTTGTCCAGCTTCGTGCCAAGACTGGGGCTGGAGAGCCCCAGCACCGGTTTGAACTGGCATATGCACAGGGACACCTTGTGTGCCCCAGGCATGTCTGATTCTATTCAGCCCTGTCCTACCCAATACGCAAAATCCTGTCTGGGGTGGTGCTAGCACCTCCCAAGGCAGGAAACCCTTTGTCCAAGCTGCCCTCGCTGGAAGGACTCCCAGCAGCAGGAGGTCAGACTTGTGTCTGTGGTGGCAGCATCCATTTTGTGATGCTGAGGCTCTGTTTAACTTTAACCGGGGTTCAGGTTAGGTACATGTCGTATCCCTCTAGAAGGGTGGAATGCTACCCCCATCGCCAGAACTGGCGAGGGGGTAGTATTCCAATTCGTATGACACCTTACTCGACATGTTTTGATAAAGCCAAACCAAAGATAGCTTTTAACCGCGAGGTTCATAATGCACTTAAGAGTATATGGTATGGCAGTATCATGAAACAGCTAAAGGACATGGTTCCGAAAGCTGCAGACAGGCTCAGCTCATGCCAGAGCACCATCTCACATATTTCCAAGCACTCTGCCTCCAGGATTGATGAGGCCTTCCATAGGAGTGGCTGATAGGAACATATGTGTCCATCTTAGGTTAGGCATAGGCATACTACACCTAAGTAAATGGTGATTACACCGACTTACCCCAGCTGAGTGATCAGCCAGTTGTGTCAAATATGGAGGCCAGGCCAGGGGTGGCACAATACATGCTGCAACCCCTGGTAGGCCTTGGAACCACCTATGCCCTGGGTACCTAGGGTACACTGTTACAGGGGCCAATAAGGTGAACCAGTTCCAATTGGTAATGTACCTAAGGTACATGGAGTCCATTTTAAGGAGAGAGCAATTAGCCTGGGGCCCTGAATAGCAGGATCCCAGGCCAACTAAGTCAAAAAACAGCTAAACACTAGGCAAAAAGTTTGGGGGTAACCGTAGTCAGATATCCACCTTCCTACATGGGTTTCTTGAGGAGGGGCTTGACCACTGCCCGCTTCCAGTCGTCGGGGAAGATGCCGGATTTGAGGGAGGTGTTACTGGTCCGGCCTAGTTCGGTTGCTAAGGCGGCAGAGACTCTGTGGTAGATGTGCGGTGGGCAGGGGTCCTTGGGGGCTCCTCAGTGGGTGTTCTTCATTGTCGTGGTGGTGTCTTCAGTGGTATCAGGTTTCCCGGAGGTGATGGTCAGCTGGTTGTTGGTGGTAGAGAGGGGAGTGGTGTCTGGAGTCTGTTCGCTCAAGTTGTCTTCGAGGACCTTGATTTTCCGGTGGAAGTAGGAGCTTAGCTTGTTGCAGAGGTCCTGGGATAGAGTGACGTCCATGGTTTCCTTGGGGGGGTTTGGTGAACTTCTGTATGACGTTGAAGAGTTCTTTTGTGTTACTTGCGATGGTGAGGATTTTGTTCTTGATAAAAGTCCGCTAGGTGGCTCTATGTGCTGGTGGTATTCATTCATGGCTATCCTGTAGGTGTTCTGATCTTCAGTGGTTTTCCTGTTCTGCCAGAGTTTCTCGAGATGTTTGCAGGAGTACCTGGCTTCTTGGAGGTCAGTGTCGTGAACCAGGCAGCCTTCAGGGAGGCATTGTCTGATGGGATGGCGGAGGGGTGCGGGCTTGCCTGCGCAGCTGGAGATCCAGCAGTATAGTTCTTTGGCTGCAGAGTTGGCATCGGTCATGGTGGATTGGGGGTCATGAAGGATGGTGGTGTTGAGGTGTACATCTGTGATCTTGCTCCAGTTCCTTCATGGCAGGTACGGGTGGGTTTGGGTGCGGTGGTGGTGTTGAATTTGAAGTGTACACAGTGGAGGTCTGTCCAGAGGGGCTGCGTGGTGTGGCCGAAGTGGGTGTTTGTCCCTCCTGGGAAGATGTGGTTGAGTGTGTGTCTGGCTCTGTGGGTGGGGGTGGAGACGAGCTGCTTCACTCTGAGGTTGGCAAAGTTGTTGAGGATGGTGGTGGAGTCAGGGTCGCTGTGGTTGGCGAGGTGGAATTTCAGGTCTCCAATGAGAATTTAGTTCGTGGAGGCAATTGCGTGTGGTGTGACGAGGTTGGTAATGGTGATGGCAGAAGAGGCGCAGGCCCGGGGGTTCTGTAGGCGAGGGTCCCAAGCAGCGTGGTTCTGGGGCTGGTTTGTATCTGGAAGTGGAGATGCTCTGTGCTGAGGAAGGGGATAGTTCGTGCTGGAGGTGGAGAGTCGAAGGGAGCTCTTGTGTGCAATGGCGAGTCCTTCACCTGGGCAGTGGGGTTGGCCTTTTCTTTGGATCTTGTATCCATCAGGGATGGCAGTGGCAATGTCAGGCGTGCAGGTGACATTGGTCCATGTTTCCGTGAAGAAATCGACGTCTGGTGAGAGGGTGTTGAGTAGGTCCCAGATCTCTGTGGCGTGTCTGTGGAAGGAGCGCAAGTTGAGGAGTATGCACATCTAGGCTTCAGTGGTGCGGTCATGGGGGGCTGTTTATGGAGCAGGATAGTTGGCAGTGTTGGCAGGAGAACTGGCCATGGGTGGTGTTCGGGTCGAGCTTTGGCAGTTGTTGTTTCTTCCGAGGTTGAGTGCGAGGAGGACAGTGGAGGTGTAGCAGTGGAAGGTCATAGATCCAGGGTTCCTCGTGCTGGCTGCGGTTGGGTCATGGACGGGCGCAGACAGGCTTGCCTTTGGCAAGTGTGATGAAAAGGTTACTGTTGGAACTAGAGAAGAGGTGGGAAATGAAGAATTCTAAAATTAATACATTTAGAAATTGCAGTCTGCTGGAATGAAAATGCCCTAAAAGCTCCATCGGTGTCACTTTACATCTGACAGCCTACAGTCTGAGGCGTTCAATCTTCTTTTCATCAATTTTATTCAGAAAGTTAATGCTGTTGTTAAGTGAACCTGCAGCTCACTGGCTCCACATTTACTGTGAGCTGGCTGTGGGTACTCTGAAACAAAGAAGTTACACCATACTGGATGAAAGACCAAAGAGCACCGGACCTGTGTCTAGTGGGTTTTTAACCTGTTTGCCTGGTGCCTATTTAAGTGTACTAAAACGCAACATGTTGTCAGCCCTGCCTGTCTACGCTTCCATGCCGAGACAAATTTAAACATGTGTATGGGTACGCAGAGGACATCGGTCCGATTCTATAATGTCTTGTAGCCTGGTAACGGAGTCCTACAAAATCGACCCTTGTGCTGATAAGCTACTGCATTATTTGTTTTTTGGGGGCCTGTGCGGTCATCTCACTTAGACTTTAACGTACATTTGAGACTTTGGGAGGATGTGTCTCTATAGCTTTAGAAGGGTCTGTGCTTTTACCGTTAAGGATCTAATGCTCCATTTGAAAAGTCTGTGTGGGTTGCGGTAAGATTCTCCCTTAGCGGGTAAGTGTTAAGTGCAGCTCTGAGAGGAAGATGAAGGAAATGGCCCAAATAGCGTCACCCGGGTCACTCACAACCACTTCTCAACCTTCCATACCAAATGAAGAGTCGGTCAGACAGTAGGGAATACAAACCAATATCTATTTATTCAGATACCCTCAGAGTCGAGCCCAGTCTGCCGAGCATGTTAGGAGTGCTGCAGAGGGACCGACATCAACAAGCATAATGATATGTACACTTCAAAAACAAAAAGAGCACGCCCAACATGGAATTTTATAAGCAGATGCAACTGGACAGTAAATTACAAAGGAGTAAGTTTTCTGAGGCCAGGCACACATTATCTACTATTCAAGGTCACTCTGCTAGTGCCTACTGCTAGACTAGTGGGAGAAGAGCTATATCTAAAGGGAAAGGTATGGGCTAATAAGAACAGTGCATTCATTAGTGTAGCAGAACTCAAAGAGAAGAAACATAACTTAAAAGAAGCCATTTCTCGGAAATAGCAAAGGATTAGTTTTGTTCATGATTTAAAATGGCGCCCATACACAAAATGGCGCAGTGAATGCTAACTTATGTAAAACAATGCAAAAGCATATTTTTTCCTTGTAACAAGCAGGCCATGGCCAGTGACAGCAGTCATACATTGTGTCTGGCTGTAGATGTGCATGCTGGTGCATGCACTTGTGAAGCGTGGCTCTTCACTGTTTTGGTTGATTTTATATCGTTTTCCTGCCATGTTGACATGTGGTTACCGGAGTAGATAGAATACGCTCTGAAGATTCTAGAGTGCTAACTACATTTGACAACAGGTTTACCTAGCAACAGGCCAGAGCTTTCTGCATTCCTTGCTGCCAAGCATAGCATTGGCACAATGCACCCTAGTTACTTTACAACTTTCTTTGCACTGCCTATACAGCAATCTTCCTTCTTTATTACTGACCTGGTACACTGCACTTAAAAATCGGTCAAACTCATACTACAATGGGATTGAATACGGATGCTATGAACTTTCCCTGGTGATACCTATAATGCAGTCGTTGGACCAGGCGGACCTGTGTGTGACCCAAGAGTTTTCTAGGAAAAATGTTGTATCTGAAGTCTTACTGTGGACTTTTTTTCGTCATCACAGCTACAGAGACCCTTTGAGCAACAGTGCCTCAGTCTTAAATGAGTAACTTTGTCTGGAAAAAAAAGGATAAATAAACTACTTCGCAGGAGGTGTGCAACCTAGGCTAGCACGCAGAACTCTCATGCTGATTTGCATAACTTTGACACCAATATTTCAAAGGATTTTCTGCCTGTTCCTTTATACTGTGCGTTAATTTTCTGATCTATGCTGGTCTGCTGTGCACTGTATTTTCTCGGTGTATAATTGATAATTTGATTAGTGGATTGTATTCCTAAATTCCTAAGGCGTAAACCCCTGAGTGCTGTTTTTGTGCTATGAAGTATAAAGTGGGAGTGCTTAATCTTATGCAAATGATACTTGTTGCTTTTTTTTTCTTTACAGAGTTTTATATTGGGCGAACCTGACCCAATCGGGTATCAGAGCGCCAATTGCATTACATGAGGACACGTTCATTTTTGTTAGGCACAGGGAGTTTAAGATTTGCCCAGAATCACAGGATGTTCAGCGTCATTGCCGAGACTCGAATCCAGTTCCCCAGATTCGAGGTCAATCGCCCTAGTCGTTAGGCCAATTCCTCTCTCCTAGGGGTTATTTTACTTATCCATATTTTATTTACTTGACTTGGGGCATATTTATTGCATCCCAAGCTATTCTTACAGTACCTGGGAATGGGGCACAGATTCTGCAGCCCAAACCATTCTTGCATGTGCATATTATGGGGTATATTTCTTGCACCCATATGTTGCTTTGTATGGGGCTTGTTAGTTGTTACCCAAGCAAATACTTAATTTGCAACTACTTACAGTTGTTGGTGATGGGGCATTTGTTTTGCGCTGAAACCTTTTCTTTGGGACATATGTAATGCATTGGCAGGGACCTATGTTCTGCCTGTGGCAGATGTACAGCATCCTTTGGGGCACACGTCTTGCACCCTCGTGCTATGCTACAGAGTCAGTGACTCTAACGTGAAGTGTCACATTTGTATGTGCTTCTCTACATTTTAATGCCTCCCATATAAAGAATGTCAGCATAGCTGAAGCCTCGACACCGAAGCACTGATGATGTTATTATGAATACACACACATTTCCTTGCTCAAATTAGAGGACACTGTGCTGTCAATGCGAGGTTGTCGCTGTTATTAGTCTTAGCCCAGTTAATTCAAGTTTATCCTCTGTGAGTAGGGATGTCCAACTTGTGAGTGTGAACAAGACGGAGACCTAAATACCTTGCCTTCAGGTAATGGGTACTTAGATCATTCATTAGGGGATTCTTGGTAGAACACCTGCCCTAGAGAACTAGGTTAAGGAGCACATAGTAGGAGTACAGTATACCTAGTACTTATATGCCAGCATATATACACTGTTTAGCACGATGGTGCAATCGTTCATTCTTTTCACTTACCTTATATTGCTAATCACTTTTACCCACTTCTGTCTATTAATCATTGCAGCGCATATATTGTATACAAGAATTACAGCGGTTAATTAAATATAAAAAATGCCCCTTTACTGTGTATCTCTTGTGTACGTCTGTGTGAGCATGAATGACTGAGCCAAAACTTTCTAGATCTGTTACCACGATTCCTTCGGGAGTCAGGGTTGTCATGCTCTGAGGTTGCCCAAACCATTTGTTACCTTGCCAGGTGTAGGGGTACTTATGGTGGCACTCTGAGCTAGCAGGTCTATAGGCCAACATATCCTGAGAGAATGCGTGGAATCAGTCTGACACCATCCCAACATTTATGTTGTTAGACAAACAAACAGTTCCTACTGAGAAAGCGGAAGCCATATATCAGTGCCAATCTATCAGTAGGTTAAGCACATGTTATTTAGTGACATTGGTGGTTCACAATGACTAGGATTGAATTTATCACAGGCTCTCACTCCTCTCAACTAATAAACCAGGGGTAGATCTGCAAGCGCCTTGTGCTGCCAGTATGTCACTTTTTGTGACACACTGGCAGCGCATGTCCCTGCCCCATATTTACAAGGACAGGAAAAGCCACCCTGCGTGGCTGTTCCTGTAAATATGGCCCCTTTACACGCAGCACTTTGCGTGAAAGGGGAGTTCAGTTGGTATCGGTCTTGTGCGTCTGGCACCCAGGGAGGATCTCCGGGAGCAGCAAGAGTTCCTCCTGTGTTTTTTTGTCTGCACGGAGAAAAGGTTTGTTCCATGTTCCATGGTTTGTTCTGGGTGTTCCCACGCAACACCCATGGAACGAGATACCTTTCCAGATTTACGAGGAATCGTAAATCTGGAAATGTGTCAATATGCTGTTGCGTAGCGAGGTACAACGAGGAGAAAGGTTTTCATTTCTCCTCGTTTTTTTCGTCTTTCAGTGTGTGCTGCATTCTACAGCACACATTGACAGAGGAAAATGACTTTAGCGATTGTTTTTGTGCAGGGAGGGGCCCCTTGCTGCACAAAAACAATCTCCCCATGGTGCGGGCATCCTACAAGGGTGCCTGCACCGGCGCATGGCAGCTATTTGTGCGCCAGCGCTGGGGAGAGCATAGGAATGCGACATATCCTTGTAAATATGTTGCATTCCTGTGCTCTGAAAGTGCCACAGCGGGGCGCAGCCAAAGGGCTTGCGGTGCCACGCTGCAGCACTTTCTTGTAGATCTGCCCCCTACTTTCTTACAGTGGTCCCCAGAAACCAAAGGTAAAATTCTCTATTGTCAGTAATCAGCTGATTGCTCTTGGGCAGCACCAAACCATTTTCCAAATCTTTTAATTAACTGCAATTTAAGTTCATCCTTGTTACTCGTTTCTCTAGAAAACACCTGCTGACCTATTCAGTATCAAAAATGAAGTAGTCACCGTTGAAAACAATACAACAGAGCATTATGTCACATATTAGAGGATCAGGAATGGTAGTATATGCAAAATATGACCTACTCCAAAGGTGCATTGAGTTGCTGCCTATCCATTAAGTGAACATTGATAGTGGTGGGTAGGGGTTTATGCTGCACTTTTCAGGGTATCTTAATAGCATGAGTGAGGCTTTGGTTTATATTAGCGTACATGCTGCTGGCCACATATACATTACAGTGATCCTGCTAAGTGGCAAACAAGCTGATGCTTTACAAGTGCCCTCTCATAAATGGAACTCTGCTGCATATGTGAACTCTGTGGCATATGTGCAAGCCCTGATGCTCCAGTGGCCTAGCGCCACATCCCATATTTACAAGGTGGCACTAAGTCACTTAAAGTAGCTTAATGCCACCTTGTAAATATGCCCCTTTCTGCCGCAGTCCTCTGCAGACAAGGGGTGTGCAATGGTGTTTGAAGGTGGCATTCCACGCAACACACATTGATTTATGATGTTGCCTCAGGTTTAGAAGGCTGAGGCAGCACCAAAAACTAGTGCCAGGGAATAACTTGTTTTAGAATGGCGATACGAGGAGAAATTAGTAATTTCTCCTCATTCATTCTGCATTCTGCAGCACACATAGAAAGAGCAAATCACCGTTATTGGTTGTTTATGTGCAGGAAGGTGTCCCTTCCTGCACTGAAACAATCAGAAGGTGTCCCTTCCTCCACATAAACAATCACACCTGCAGTGCAGGCACCCTTGCAACATGGCGGCAGAGTGCCTGCGCTAGCGCTAGGCAGCTTTTTCTTGTGCCAATGCTAGGGGACACATAGCGTTATGCTGTATTCTTGTGAATACAGTGCATCCCTGCCATAAAAAAATGTTGAAGCACAGCGTTGCCAAATTTGGCTTAGCGGCGCCCTTCGACATTCTTTTGTAAATATGCCCCTGTTTATACAGACATGCTTGGGAGCTTGGTATTGCGGTCAGAGAATTATGACTAGCTGGGGTGCTAGCTGCTAGAAACCGTTGAAGTGCTGTTCTTGTGAGGTCAGTGGAAGTGATCCAAGGCCGATGATGCGTATCTGTGAATACTAAAGGGTCTTCAGAAGCAGGCTGAGGATTTGTTTCTGGTGTAACATGTGCTTGGTGATGCCAGTAAACACAGCCAGTTGTGTGCATGATGCTGAGCCAGTGATCCATCCCATAGGTGTGGAGAGGAAAAGCAGATGGCCAAGGCTCTCAAGAGGAGCAACAAGTCCCTGCATAGCATTTGCTGCCGAATTGTGCAAGAGTAAAACAAATTCATCATTAAATAAGTCTTCAGCCATCTCCTCAACCTAACCATGTCGAGAACAGTTAACGGCCTTACGGTGGAAAAACAAATACCCTCTCACCCACCTTGAGACTAGACATAGCACACTACTGGAAGAACTTTCCACCCCCTAATAGAGAGCCAATGGTATGCTATTATAAATATTCTTAACCTTCTGAAATATTAGCAATCTCTCCCTGCTGAAAACACACTCAAGGGTAGTAGTCACACACTAGAAGCACATCTAGAAGCACTCACACTCTCCAAGAATAACAGCCTGACACTAATTACAACACTCCTTACACGCTAGCAAACTCATACCATCAACAACTGTACCTTCTCACATCTCACAGGCTACCAACAGATCTCTGATACCGCTCACAGAGTAGCATTCTTACACAACTGACAGCACACCCACATCTCTCACAGACCTGGAGTCACTCACTACCAGAAACATTTTCCCACCTCTCACGTCTAGCAGCAAAGCCAATAGATTTGGCTGATAAGTTAGCTTTGAGCTTAAAACCCGGCTGTGGACACGGGAGTGCCAGGAGTGGGGCGAGGGTGAGAAGGATCCGGGTTGAGAGCAGGGGGCGCCTCCGGGGTGATCTGGACACCTCTGGGCAGCCGGACACGCAGGAGAGCGCATGGGCAGGAATGGCTCAGCCCCGACCCCACCCAGAAGGATGAAGAGCGCGGCAGCCCGGCACAGGCAAGGATCCCACTGAAAGCCTGATGCGGAGCGTGTGACAGCGGAGCCCCCCCCCCCCGTGTGTGCCTGCGGTGGCGGCGACTGTTGCTGCTGGGGGAGTCCGGACATCTATCTTCGGGATGGCGGAGATACGTGGGGACCCTGCAGGCTCTTGTGACGGTGCCGTCGGCACCGGTGCGGTGAGTGGGGCGCTATCCCGGGGCACAAGCCTGCGGCGGTGGGGTTGGGCCCGGGGCTGTGACTGCTCCCATCTCGCTGCGCTGGGTGCGGGGTTAGTTGCTGGTGCCCACGCTCTGTGGAGTTGCTGTGTCTCCTCTGTGTGAAGGAATCTCACCCAGTGAGGCGCAATGCCCCTTCATACATATAGGGTGCTGTTCTCGCAGTACAGCTGTGAAAACAAGGGGTGAGGTCAGAGCCCCGAGAACAGGGGGTCCCTGTGGCCTCACTGAATGCGCCCCCCCCTGCTGTCACCTCTGTCACAACAAGCGCTGCTGTAGGCGCTTTATAGACGGCACTGTGCACCACTTGCGGGGAATAATCAAAACTAGGGGATGTGCACTGCTCCCACCCATCCCCCACCCCAGTGATAACAGGGAGAAGAAGGAGAAACGAAACTTGGCCACTTGAGGAAGAAAACGAAACTTGGGAAAAACAAAACGAAGCTCAAGAGAAGGGATCACCAAAAGGGGAAGGACCCCACCACTGCCCCAGGTCCCTCCCCCCTTCCAGTGGGTTTTTCCATCTCTCTCGGTTTCCTTTCAGATTGTTGCTCAAGGTCCCCTCAAACTGTGTTTTTGGTCTCCCAAATGTCACTCCCTCCAGCCCAGCCGCCTGCTTCATAAGCAAATTGTCGAAAGTGGTCAAATGCAAATTTATTCACCCCTCAAATGCACCGAGCCAGCAAGCAAAGTATCACACCTGTCTCTATCCAGCGTTTTGGCGTCTTTCTTTGCAACGCTTGTGGAATTTGGGTTAAATGGTACAACTTACAGTGCCATTTGAATTTAATTTCCTAATTAACCATTGGAGGAGGCGCTCATGAAATACTTAAGCTACAGCTGCGCAGCAAGTAGTGCCAGCTGCACCGTTTAGGCCTTATACAGCTGCGCAGCAAGTAGTGCCAGTTGCACAGTTTAGGCCTTATACACCTGGGCAGCAAGTAGTGCCAGCTGCACAGTTTAGGCCTTTTTACAGCTGCGCAGCAAGTAGTGCCAGCTGCACGGTTTAGGCCTTTTTACAGCTGCGCAGCAAGTAGTGCCAGCTGCACCGTTTAGGCTTTTTTACAGCTGAGCAGCAAGTAGTGCCATTTAGGCGCATTTATCCTTGTGGACCGTTCTAATTGAGTTAGGACTCCCGCTGCATTGGCAGCAACATTGACACTATGGATTCAGGGCCAGTTGGCCAGGGAGACTGCGATGTTTGTAGGGCACCAGGCCCTTGTACGTATATGTGGTACTAGGAATTGTTTTTCATGTAATATGTTTTCCGCACCCTGTTCTGAGTACCTCTACAGGTGGTCTTAAGATGACGAGGTTGTTGTGCATATTTAGATTTTGCAAGTCAGATTTTGCTCCACCCTATGCTCTTTGCCCCTAATGTTAGTGATTCTCAGGAGCTTAGGATCCAATAGCTGTCTGTTGAGATCATGGGCGTACAATGCGGTCGGTGCCGAATGTGGTTACGTTAACAGGCTGGTGTTAAGTACAGTGTTCACCGGTGGTCACTGGGTGGTCATTTATATTCTGTTCTACTTTGACTATAGTTGTTCTGTGATGGTTCTGACAGTGGTCCAGTTGGCCCTGTCATATGTAAACAATTCTCTTGTAAATAATATCTAGTGCCTGGTGACATCATGGATTCCTAGATGAAGGGCCCTACAAATACCCACCTTACTTCCCGGACGGCACATTAGTTCTGATATCTTCACCCAACGTCTGGAATATGTGCCCCCTTTTTGCCCTTTTACTTCTCCTCACCACCGCTTTCCCAGTAACACCCTTCTCATATCCCCCCACCCTCCTCCGCCTCACTTTCCCAACATGACCATCACTCGAGTTAAGGCTGGAAGTAATTGCTACAGAATCAATTATCCTCCCAATCAGACCAAAGCTGCCATAAAACGTTTGAAGCATAATACTATTGAACGTTTCCCGGAGTCCCTTTTTGTTGATCAGATTTACAATGGTCGCTTTGGGAGGCTCAAAAACGATTTATTTTTTTCACTCATGACACCCCCTCTTGGTCCACCAGCTTATACAACTCCCTTAACGTCACTTCCTCCTCCTCTATCCCTCATGGGAAACAACTAAAAATGTCCCCCTCTGCGTGTTTCAAGGGCTACCTCACTATCTCACTCTATAACAACGGTACTGTCATGATCCAAGGCAAAGACACCTGTCTCTCGCTCTTTGACCACCTCTTCCCCTCCCTACTCCCCTCCTCTGTGACCGGGTTTTCCCCTGACTCTCCTTCTAGCTCTACCCATTACTCCCTTTCTCCTCCCCTGACCCCCCCACACTCCAATTGGCTGCACTCTCAAGAAGCACAGGTCGGCCCTCTTCCCTCCCCTTCCCCTATGACCTCCTCTCCTATTCCTCCCCCCCCCACAGTATGCCCACTCCCGCATCACTTCAGCCTTACCTCTCGCTAATACGCTCCTCGTCCATGCTGCACCATCCCGGTATTCCAATCCCTTCTCCTCTCCCATATTCTTTCCTGTCACTCCCCTTTTCAGTCCACCTCTCCTCCAACCTTCTCCCCCAGTTAACTTTCCCTACGCTTCCCTTATTCCTCCCTCCCCCTCTTTCTACCCCCTCCTCACCTCGTTATTTACTCCGATTTCTCCACAAACCCACTGCATCTCTCTCCTCCCTCCCACTTCTTCAGCAATGCTGTACCACGCCCTTTCCCCCTTCGTAACCCTCTCCATTTCCCTCCCTCAGGCCCAGCAGAACCACTTCCTTTCCTCAACGTCCCTTTCTCTTAACCCCCTTCACTCTACCAGATGCCCGTTCCCTCACATCCACCTCCCCTCGCTGACAGGACCTCTACAACCACCTCGCCTCTTTTCCTCCTAAACCTCCTACATTCCCATGACTCCACACAGTCCTCCTCTCTCCTTCCACCTTACCGCCTTGTTCCGCACCCATCTCCCCCTAAATATGTCCTGAATTCCTCTCCCTATTGCAACGCCAACAAAGACAACTCCTATTCACCAACTCCTGCTCTCAACCTCCACCTCTCCCCACTCTTGAACCCCATACCCCAACTCTCCTCCTGTACCCCCACCTCTCCCTGCTTTTCACCACCAATTCCACCCCCTCCTGTGTCCATCGAGCCACCCAACCTTCCGTGCTCTGCCTTACTCTCTCTGGAAAATAAGCTAGGCTCCCTTATCACCTCCATCTCCTAGCTTGTAGCTGCCATTTCACTTTTAAGCTCCAAGATTTCCACCTTTCCATGCACCACTACTCCTTCCCAACTTCCCACGAGATGCACCCCGCCCACTCACCCCAATACAGCCAATCTCAACCTGACGTCCGCAAACTTCGTTAACTCACACAAGCCCTTGAACGCCACCCTTCTTCAACCTGCATCCCCTAGTAACCCCACTATCTACACTATTCCGTCAATCTCCTCTGTCAGAACCAGGCATCCACCTAAACCCTCCCGAGCACCCCCGCATAAGTACAATATCCTGATCACCCTTCAGAGCCCAAGTGCCCCCGTCATCAAAACAGTCTTGGCAGAGCTGCGCTGTCTGCTCCACAACTGCAGATCTGCAGTAAAGCACAAACTTGAAATCTCCGATACCATCACTTTTCACAATATTGACATGTTCTTCCTCACAGAGACCTGGTTCAAAGATACTACTCACTGTATGTTTGATCTCCCATTACCCTCAGGCTATTCTATACTTAGGAATGACAGAACTGACAACATTGGGGGAGGTGTTGCAGTCATCTTTAGAAACTCCCTTCAACTTAAAGCTTCTCCTATCAGCTCCTTCCACACCTTTGAATGCCTTTCTCTTGAGCTTCAATTGCACCACCGCTCACCCCTCAGATTCCATGTCATTTACCGCCCGCCTGGTAGTGGCCCTTCATTTATGGAGGAACTCACTGACTTCATCAGCGACCAATATCCGCGAAGTGACAATCAGACCTTCGTGGGTGACTTCTATCTCCACTGGGGCGTACCGCATGACTCTTAGGCGAACTCGCTGGCCACCTTCCTCTCTGCAAATGATCTTATCCAACACTGCACGGAATCAACACACTCCAAGGGCTCAATCCTGGACCTTGTTATTTCTAAAGCAGGCATGCTCTCTATCACTACCCCCATTCATGTAGACTGGTCCGACCACCTCCTCATCCCATTCTCTCTTCACCTATCACACTCTATAACCCTTGGTCAACCTAAGAGGGCTACCTCCTGGTTCCGTGATGCGAAAAATATTGATGTCGAATCCTTCAGTGAATCAGCTTTGTTATCACTTCCAAGGCTAGACCCGAACCTAGATGTTGACGAACTCACCTCCCAATGCCTCACTGTCCTTGCAGCCGAAATCAATAACGTCGCGCCACTCCAAAGCAAAAAGATAAGGCCCACTCCCTCAGCTCCTTGGTTCAACAAATCCTTCCATGAAGAAAGGAAGCAGCTAAGACTCCTGGAGAAACATTGGAGGCAAGTGCCCGCCACAGATAATTTAGCCACGCTTCGCTCAGCAAGATCCAAGTACCACAAGCACATCTTCCTTGGGAAAGCATCGCACTTCAAAACCCTTCTTGACTCAGACAAAAATAGACCCAAAAAACTATTTGATCTCATCAAGATTCCTAACTGCTCCCTCCCAACCTCCAAGTTGGAGGATTCTACAAAGCAAGCAACGGATTTCGCTATATTCTTCGATGAAAAAGTGAAATCACTTGTGGATCAGGTCGCTCATCCTACCCCTCCAGAGGAGCGCAAATCCTCAGCCATGTGGCAGAACTTCGACCCCCATCTCTGAAGATGCCCTCCTCAAGTGCATCCGTGAAACAAAGCCCTCCAACCATTCTCTGGACCCTATCCCCAGTGCCATTGCCATTGACTTCTACACCCATTCCCTTTCCTATTGGACCACTCTGGTCAACCTCTCCCTTTGTCAAGGCTCCCTTCCTGTCTCCTTCAAAACTGGGCAGGTCACCCCTCTGCTTAAAAAACCTACTGCGGATGCGAAAGACCTCAACAACTTCCGCCACATCACTAATCTACCCTTTCTTGCAAAGATCACAGAAAGATGTGTAGCGAAACAACTATCTCGTCATATCAAGGACAATGATCTTCTTGACAATTGTCAGTCCGGCTTCATCCAAAACTGCAGCACTGAAACAGCCCTACTGCAAGTGGTTGATGACGCGCTGAGGATACTCTATTCGGGGGGGTCCTGTCTTCTAATTCTCCTTGACCTTTCTGCAGCCTTTGACACTGTCAATCACAACACCCTCCTCAACACTCTTCAACAGAGAATGGGCTTGGAGGGCACTGTGCTTAAATAGTTTGCCTCCTTTCTCTCAGATAGATCCCAAATGATCAAAATAGAGAACAGTCTTTCATCTCCTGTGGCGGTAGGTCAAGGTGTTCCTCAAGGCTCTATACTTGCACCCACTTTGTTCAATCTCTATTTAGAACCACTGGGAAATCTCCTAAGTAAATCCGGGATCCACTATCATCTCTATGCAGATGACACTCAAATCTACCTCAAGGTCGCCTCCACTCACGATCTCTCCTTCCTAAGCTCCACTCTCGACTCCATTCAAAAGTGGATGTCAACTCATCAACTGATTCTGAATCCCTCCAAAACTGAATTCCTCCTCCTCTCCTCCTCACTCTCTCCTCCACCGGTTCAATCATGGATGGATCAGATGAATCTACTTAACAATAAACCCATCATTGTCGACAGCGCAAAATCCCTTGGTGTCATACTCGACAAAAAACTAAATCTAATCTCCCACATCAATTCCATTGCTAAGTCTGCTCGATACCAATTGCGCCTTCTTTGGGGAATTCGTCGCTTTTTCCCGGAGCAGGACCTTAAAACCCTGGTGCAATCGCTGGTCCTCTCCAGACTGGACTACTGCCATTCTCTTCTTACTGGCCTCCCCAAATCCCACTTGTCCCCTCTCAGATCTGTTCTCCATTCAGCAGCTCCTTTCATTTATGGGGCCAAAAGAAGCGACCACATCACACCGATGTTATCCACCCTCCGCTGGCTTCCCATCGAGGCTAGAGCTATCTAAAAGACTGTCTGTATCACCCACAAAGCCTTGCACTCTTCCTCTCCACGCTACCTGGCTAACAAGCTGAAACTCTCTGGAGGCTCTAGACCTTCACGTAATGCGGAAAATCTACTGCTAGAACCTCCCACTTTCAAGAAGGAAAGATCGATGGCCCAATCCTTTTCAGGCAACGCAGTGAGAATATGGAACTCACTTCCGCCTCAGCTCCGGACCACCACCTCCTCCCAGGCCTTCAAAACAGACCTCAAAGTTCTCCTCCTCCAAAGACACTTCCAAAGTTAATTAATTCCCTCTCTATTATCTGAAGGAAGACCTCCCATCACTGAAAACTCTATTCTCCATGACTATGGAAGTGCCTTCCCAGTGTGTTCGTGTGGTTGGAGTGTATGCCATTTATTGCAGTATTATCCTTGTTTCTGTGTTTGGTTCTCTTTTGTAACATGCACACGCCACTTTTCTCTTGTAACACACTGTTTGCTACCTTTCACATTTTGTTTGATTTTGATACTTGCACAAGTGCCACCATTGCCTACGTAACGTTTGTTCTTGTGCCTCTGTGTCTAGCATATTTTGCAGTATATTACCTCTAAATGTACTTTGTTTTTCTCTTGTAACCTGCACACTTGTCACTCTTTCCTCATGTATTGCACTGTTTGCTACCTCATGTATTGTTTGCCCACTATTGTCACTTTTACCTCATGTAACGTATCGTCTGCTTTGTAATTTGTTCATTTTTAATTTTTCTGTTCCTATTGTGAAGCGCTCCTTATTTAAAACTGCGTTACAGAAATTAAACATTTATTAGCATAAACTTGTGACATATATGCTTACCATTAACTTTACAGTCTTATTTATCCACGATTGGCATGGTGCAGAAATATTTATGTACAATGCGGTTCAGAAAATTCTGGTTTCTCTGTTTTCCTGTTTTGCAAGAAGTAAAAATGTTTTTTTTTTTAAAAAAAGACTTCCTTTAAGTTTATATCAGCGCCAATTAGCTTTGATTTTCCCCATTCTGTTTTCAGCCAACTGATGATTTTTCTCTCCACATTCATCACTTCAATACGTTGGAGTATGAAAAATGCAATTCAATTAGCTCGCCTTTTGCACTCTCTATCTGTACTTCAGTTGGTATCGGTCTTGTGCGTCTGGCACCCAGGGAGGATCTCCGGGAGCAGCAAGAGTTCTTCCTGAGTTTTTTTGTCTGCACGGAGAAAAGGTTTGTTTGGTGTGCTAGGGGAAACAGTTAAATTGGTGAGCTTTGTGAAATCTGAGCAGCTGGCATTTACAAATTTTGCTGCCGTTGCTGCAGCCAGTCAGCATTTTTATAGTTCCCTGATCACCTGGGACAATATGATCTGTCTTAGACCATTTGCGCTCTAAAAATATCTCCTTGTTCTAACGCCACAATTTCTGCATTTTTTTGAAAAGCAGAAAATCGAAAAGCTGAACATCCACATGGAAAAACATTTACCAAAAACGGACGGCGAAGAGTAAAACGGAACCAATGCAAAATATGACTGGCATTTATGCAGGAATTGCATGGGGTGCGTCGAGTATTAATCATTTGAATCAAATGACGAGTGTTTACACAAAAAGGTATAATTTTTCCAGCTTTTTTTCCAGTATATTAATGATATTTACATGTACGTCTGCAGAGTAGGCAGATACTAAAAGGCTTTTGTCAGTAGGTTTTCTTTCCTTCTTTCTCATTCTCCTCAAAGTGCTTTTGCTTTACCAACAGAATAGAAAATTATCAACTATTCATATATTTGAACATACGTCCATATTCAATGACTAATGTCACTTTTATGGCGTAGTTGAGACACTGAAACATTCCAGATTCTTTTAAAAAGAATGATTTGGAAACGTTATCCAGTGGCCAAACTTTTGTAATTTCACTTCCCTAGTCTTTTGATTGCGTCAACACAATGCTCTGTTCTTTCACCTCATAATATCATGTCATTTTCTGTTATGAGCCTGGCTTTGAACACCGTATGTCTGTCACTTTTATGGGTGTCATTTATGGGTCTAGGATTCTCATTTTCCAGGCTCAAGGTAGTCAGTAGTTATTGTATTGTTTAGATTAGAATCATTCTAGTAGTCTATTGTTTATTAGAACATTGGAATGTTGGGAGCTCCCTCTAGTGGCAGAATGTTCTAATATCCTTATAGCCCTTCGTAGCAGGCCTATACCGGCCATTAAAGTCCCGGTGGTCCCTTGTTCAAGGCTCCAGCCTTCGGCTCTGGCCTGTAATGTGGGAGCGGGCCTTTAATAGACGGTATAGCCCGCTACGGCAGGCTATAAGGCTATAGTAATCCAGACTAGATAAAATGACAATGGACTTACAACAACTTACGGCTGACTTATAAAAGCTAATAAACATAACGTCAGAGCTGGCTAAGGATTGGTGATCTAGCAGGTTGACATGATAAAACAGACACAATCAGGCACGATTTGCTACCTAACACACACAGCTGCTGTCACCCCCCCTTCAGCTAATTTGATCTCTGCTAATTCTGCGTCTCCTCTCCCCTGGATTGGAGAACGAAACCCTACCCGAACATGTCCTCTAGATCCTTTAGACTGAAGGACTCTTTATCTGACAAAGACATACACTCCCTCCTTCTTGCATATAATTCCACACACACAGGCAAGCTAGATAAACAGGGCCATATCGAAGCAATTCCTTTGAACCCTCACAGAGAACCCAGGCACAACTCTAATGCTATAAACACTTCCAACCTGAAGCCAGTTCCCATCACATAGACTACATCCACTGACACCAATCCACACCTGAAATGCATGCTTCTCAACTGCAGACCGGCAATGAAACATGCGGCAGGCATCGCTGACCTCATCCTAGCACAGGAACTGGATGTTCTAATCCTCATGGAAACTTGGCTAAATGATGCTTCGGGACTTGATCTGGATACCCTAGTCACTCATAACCACAACATAATTAGACTGGACAGAACTATCAGACCTGGTGGAGACATCACCTGTATATACCAAAATAGTCTCATAGTGAAATAGGCACATACTGATATTCTATCCACCTGTAAAGTAACAACAGGCCTTTATGCAAACTACATACAACTTACCATCCCCCAGGAGACAACCTCGCATTCCTAGAACAAAATATGGAAACCATCTCATCCAGCGTTGGACAACATTGTTCCCAGAAATTTCCTGGAGTTTTCCATATACACTGGAACGACTCAAATGACCTTGCCGTGAACAGGCTCAAAACTTTCCTAGTAGACCTCAACTTGATCTAAATCTGCGACAGTCCCACTCACATCTTGGGTTCTAACCTAGACTTAATCATATCTAAGTCTAATTCCATTTCACTGGATTCGATCATCCAGTGTGACTGGGCTGACCACCATTGCATTTCCTTCCGCATCATAAAATCTTGGACTACCAATAGAACTCAACTAAAGAAATCCAGAAACTGGAAAAGATCCATGAGAAATGCAAACCTGAATGAAGTGCTCTCCCTTAGCAATAATACCCTGCCTCCTACTACTGACATGTCCGAAATCTGTGACCTAACTGAACATTACAACAATTCCATTTTGACCATTCTTGATGCAATTGCCCCCTTACAGCTAAAAAGAATGTCCACCAAAGACTCCAAACCATGGTTCAATGGTAGCTTAAATACAGAAAGACACAATCTGAGATTCGCTGAATGATTCTGGAGATGCTCACCGTCCCCCTCCTGAGATTAAGGAGGAGCATTTACAATAAACGCATCAGAAGTGCGAAAGTGAATTTCTTCAACATTTAACTAGATGAATCTAGAAATTGCCCACAAAAACTGTTTAAATTAATTAAAATGCAATCTAATGATCATCCATCCTTACCATAACGGTATCCATTCCTCAGCTAAAGTGTAAGGATTTTGCCACATTCTTCATTGAAAAGAGGAAAAAGATTGAAAATGATCTTCAGACAGCAATGAACTAACTCACAGTTTTACCCCTTAGCAGCTCCCCTCTCCCATGCCCCCTGAGCCTCTTCTTCTCCTAGGACACACACCCAAAAACAGTGCCCCTTGGAGCCAATTAAAAACCTTAGATGAAATCGCCTTACTCAATATCCTTTCAGCACTAAAACTCTCCAATCTCTTCAGTGATCCTCTATGTAGAAAAATGCCCCTTTTTGTATGGTTATCCCCTACTTTTTGCCTGACATCTGATGCAACCTGAATTGATGTGCCCTAGGTCCCTGCCAATCAGGCTCCCAGGGCCTGTGTTCTTTCCCGAAAATTACCTTTGTATCCACAATTGGCACATCTCTGGCCAAAGGTATGCCCCTTGTAAAGGTACCATGGGTACGAAGGGCACTGTAACGAGGGAAGGCCTCTGAGGGCTGCAGCACATAATGTGCCACTCTTAGAGGCCCTGTACCTTAACACCTACACACTACTATAGCAGGCTGCGTGTTTTGGTCCAGAGAAAAGTGAAGAGTTGGCATGACACACATCCCTGGGTGCTATCCCTACACCCCACTGCCTGAGGCCTAGGTACAAAAGGGGATGGTGATGGACGGAGCATCTGAACCAATCAAACACTCACACCCAGTCAAAAGATCTGGGTTTGATCCATCACCGTTCTTTAGCCCACTCTGCCACCCCAGTTCAGACATGGCTATATGGAAATCAGTCTGACCCTGTGCCTCATGGGAACAGTCCAGCCCGAGCTGCCAAGCCATGTCTTCCCTGGACCTGAAACAAGCTTCCGAGGCACGGTTTCTGGCATTACAGTCGTCTTCAGCCCAACTTGCTTGAATCCAGTGGCAAAGTGAGCAAGGGACTCACGTCTGAGCATACCCTGCCACACTTATGGCGGCCAAAGCGGTACAAAAGGGGGTGGTGATAAACGGAGCATCTGAACCAATCAAACACTCACACCCAGTCAAAAGATCTGGGTTTGATCCATCACCGTTCTTTAGCCCACTCTGCCACCCCAGTTCAGACATGGCTATATGCAAATCAGTCTGACCCTGTGCCTCATGGGAACAGTCCAGCCCGAACTGCCAAGCCATGTCTTCCCTGGACCGGAAACAAGCTTCCGAGGACCGATTTCTGGCATTACAGCCGTCTTCAGCCCGGCTTGCTTGAATCCAGTGGCAAAGTGAGCAAGGGACTCACGTCTGAGCATACCCTGCCACACTTATGGCGGCCAAAGCGGTACAAAAGGGGGTGGTGATAAACGGAGCATCTGAACCAATCAAACACTCACACCCAGTCAAAAGATCTGGGTTTGATCCATCACCGTTCTTTAGCCCACTCTGCCACCCCAGTTCAGACATGGCTATATGCAAATCAGTCTGACCCTGTGCCTCATGGGAACAGTCCAGCCCGAACTGCCAAGTCATGTCTTCCCTGGACCGGAAACAAGCTTCCGAGGACCGGTTTCTGGCATTCCAGCCGTCTTCAGCCCGGCTTGCTTGAATCCAGTGGCAAAGTGAGCAAGGGACTCACGTCTGAGCATACCCTGCCACACTTATGGCGGAGAAAGCAGTACAAAAGGGGGAGGTGATGGACGGAGCATCTGAACCAATCAAACACTCAAACCCAGTCAAAAGAGCTGGGTTTGATCCATCAACCATCCTTTAGACCACTCTGCCACCCCAGTTAGGACATGGCTATATGCAAATCAGTCTCACCCTATGCCTCATGGGAACAGTCCAGCCCAAACTGCCAAGCCATGTCTTCCCTGGACCGGAAACAAGCTTCCGAGGACCGGTTTCTGGCATTACAGCCGTCTTCAGCCCGGCTTGCTTGAATCCAGTGGCAAAGTGAGCAAGGGACTCACGTCTGAGCATACCCTGCCACACTTATGGCGGCCAAAGCGATACAAAAGGGGGTGGTGATGGACGGAGCATCTGACCAATCAAACACTTACACCCAGTCAAAAGATCTTGGTTTGATCCATCACCGTTCTTTAGCCTACTCTGCCACCCCAGTTCAGACATGGCTATATGCAAATCAGTCTGACCCTGTGCCTCATGGGAACAGTCCAGCCCGAACTGCCAAGCCATGTCTTCCCTGGACCGGAAACAAGCTTCCGAGGACCGGTTTCTGGCATTACAGCCGTCTTCAGCCTGGCTTGCTTGAATCCAGTGGCAAAGTGCCAGAAACCGGTCCTCGGAAGCCCATGAGGCACAGGGTCAGACTGATTTGCATATAGCCATGTCTGAACTGGGGTGGCAGAGTGGGCTAAAGACCGGTGATGGATCAAACCCAGATCTTTTGACTGGGTGTGAGTGTTTGATTGGTTCAGATGCTCCGTCCATCACCACTCCCTTTTGTACCGCTCAGGCCTAGGTAAGCCATCACTCTAGCAGGGTGCACTAGCTCTCAGGTGAGGGTGAAGTGGCATGAGCGCTGTACCCTTAAAGTCCAATCTTAGACATTGTAAGTGTAGTACAGCTATAAAAGAGTATATGGTCTAGGAGTTGGTCATTATGAACTCTACAGCTCCATAATGGCTTTACTAAAACCTTGGAAGTTTAGGAACAAACTTCTCAGTAACCCTGGGCGAAGCACTACGCTACGCTCGCGGAGTTTGGGAAGTTTTCGCAACTTCGCACTACGCGAGCTGCACGTAGTACAGTGCGAACATGCGTAGTGCAGCGTAGCGTAGTGCAGCGGTCATTTTTTGCTTGTTCGATGTCCTGAACGTCATGCTCGCGACCGCGAGCAAGCAAAATGACATCCCGGCGAGATTCTCAACGCGAGGAGGTCAGGTTTCTCATTGTGAGTGGTTGCGCATGCTCGCGACCGCTCTCTATGAAAAACTACCTAATCTACTTGAGCAGCAGAAAACTACAGCTCGCACTGTGCAAGATGCCGTTTTCAATGCTTGCACAGTGCCGGATGCTTGTCCGCACTGTGCAATCATTGAAAACGCATTGCACAGCCTTCATTCAGCCTGGACAGCTTGACTCCAGTGGTGTGGAGAGCCTGGGACTCACGTCTGAGCATACCCAGCCCACTCGGGGTGAAAATTGCAAAAAACACAGTTGATGGACAGAATGTAGAACAATGTCATACATTCACCCCAGTACAAGGATCTGGGCCTAAATCCATCGTTTTTTTGTACTCCACACCACCCTGGGTTAGACACTGGCTATATGCAAATCAGCTCTGACCCTGTGCCTCATGGGAACAGTCCAGTCCGAACTACCAAGCCGTGTCTTTTCCAGACCGGAATCAAGCATCCAACTACCGGTTTCTGGCTATCAGCCTTCATTCAGCCTGGATAGCTTGACTCCAGTGGTGTGGAGAGCCTGGGACTCACGTCTGAGCATAATATCATACATTCACCCCAGTACAAGGATCTGGGCCTAAATCCATCGTTCTTTTGCACTCCACACCACCCTGGGTTAGACACTGGCTATATGCAAATCAGCTCTGACCCTGTGCCTCATGGGAACAGTCCAGTCCGAACTACCAAGCCATGTCTTTCCCAGACCGGAATCAAGCATCCAAGGACCGGTTTCTGGCTATCAGCCTTCATTCAGCCTGGATAGCTTGACTCCAGTGGTGTGGAGAGCCTGGGACTCACGTCTGAGCATACCCAGCCCACTCGGTGTGAAAATTGCAAAAAACACAGTTGATGGACAGAATGTAGAACAATGTCATACATTCACCCCAGTACAAGGATCTGGGCCTAAATCCATCGTTTTTTTGCACTCCACACCACCCTGGGTTAGACACTGGCTATATGCAAATCAGCTCTGACCCTGTGCCTCATGGGAACAGTCCAGTCCGAACTACCAAGCCATGTCTTTCCCAGACCGGAATCAAGCATCCAAGGAAACCAGTGAAGAAACCAGCATGTCCAGCAGCCAGCAGCCCCCCCAGAGCCCAGAGGACCTGACCAGCATTCACCTTACAGACTCAGGGGAATATTATCAAGGACCGGTGTTAAAATTATCACCGTTTTATCAGCAGGAAACTGCAGATAAAACGGCGATAATGGGCTTGATAATACGCTCTTGTTAATTCGCATAGAAGCCCATGTTAACACCAGAACATGGGCTTCTATGGGAATTAACAAGAGCGTATCATCAAGCACATTATCGTCGTTTTATCAGCAGTTTCCTGCCGATAAAACGGCGATAATTTTAACACCGGTCCTTGATAATATGCCCCTCTCTCTCCTGTGAGCACCGGACTTGCTCAAGAAAGACTCCAAGACCAGAATTCAGATTCAGGCGGCTCTGCGATTCTGCACCCGATGCCCAAGACCCAAGTTTGAGTGGCCAAACACCACGAGGCGGTCCCCCCAGTGATCCTGACTTGGTATCCGGTGACCCCTGACCCCCAAACTTCAAGATGATGCATGCAGCCTCAAACTGATGGGTCCCCCTGACCGGGACCAGAGCTTGTAAGAAAACCAGATGCCAGAAGACACCCCTGCAAGCGATGCCCCACAGCCTTCGGTGGCCCAACCGGTGATGTCCAGGCATCTCCCAAGATCCTAACTCACCTCTCCAGCCAGTAGTCACTTTCAGGAAGTCTCCCTGCCCGAGCCTGCAGCAACTTCTCCGAACCGAAGTCTCCGTTCAAAAGCACAGGGTCCTCAATGTCCTTTTCCCACTCTGCACCTAGCTGCCCCACTGCGGTGGGTGGCTCAGCTCCTGTGCTGATTGTTTGCCCCTGCAGTGCTGCCCTTAACCCCAGGAGCTTTGCTCCCACACACAAGTGGCCTGCCCATCAGCAGACCCTAACCGAAGGCCCCCTTACATCCTTTGACTAATATTGGGTCCCTGCACTCTGCACCCGGACGCCCCAGTGCCGCTGGTGATGCAACTTGAGTGTCCATCTAGACCTTGGGGAACCTTGGTCCTAACCCCCAAAACTCCCACTTGCAAGAGGTGACCTTACCTGAGAAACCGCCACCACTTTTTCTCCCATACGAACCCTTGTTATGAGATTTGGGCCTAAAATGTTCTAAGTGTTGGACTAATGTTTATATAGAGAAAAGATAACTAAAACTGCAAAGTATAAAAAGTCTTACTTACCTTGTATTGTGATATCCTTCGGTGTGGTATCTAGGCATACCACCCTCAGTACTCAAAGTAATCAAAAAGTAATTAAAACCTATTCCAAAAGTAATTATTGAATAATGCAAAGTGCTTTCTGAATAAATACCAAACCTTAAATATTGCAAAATTCAATCATTACTGCATTTCATTGCAAAATCCTGCATTACAGGTACATTTTACTTACCTATACCAAGTCCTGCTTGGTTCTAGAAATTTAAAATACAAGAAAATATTTTTATACTTACCTAATTGACCTGGATTCAGTCTCTGAGTGTGTGCATCAGTCTTCATTGAGTGAATGCAATAAATGCTTAACACACCCTTTGCATAAACCTAACTGCTCGCCCACACTACTACAAAGAGAGCTGTTAGTACTTACCTCATTTTGCATCTGCTATAATTCTGGGGACTCCTGGGACTCTAAGCATACTATAACTTACTTTGGTTTAGTTTATACAGAAGCAGCTTCCTACACTCTACCATAGAATTTCTGAAATGAAATGAAGATGTCTATACTCCCCCTTAGGAAAAAGATAGTAAACGCCTCCCTTTTGTAAGGTGTGATTCCAGATTACCTTAAGTCAGAGTACATTACCCCAATTCTAAAAAACCACAAGATCATGAGGACCTAAATAATTTCCATCCAGTCACTAACAGACTGACTCTGGCGAAGCTCTTCGAGAAATGTGTCCATGTCCAACTATGCAACCACATAGATCAATTCCATCTCCTTGACCAATTCCAATCTGGTTTCCTTCAGGGTCACAGCATTGAAATAGCACATAGTTGATGACGCATTCAAAATGCTGGACTCGAAGGAAGCTTGCCTTCTAATCAACCTCGACCTCTCATTAGTATTTGATACGGTCAAACATGACAACTTCTTAGACGTGCTGGAAAGGATGATGGGAGTATCTGGGTAAGTGTTAAATTTGTTAGAGTCATTTCTTCACAACAGAAAGCAAAGAATTAAGGTCAATCAGTCCCTCTCCAATCACTGTAGGGGTCCCACAGGGGTCCTCGTTCGCACCCGCTCTCTCAACCTGTTCATGGAGCCTTTAAATTCTCAAATCATCTAACATCTACTATTACATGTATTCTGATGACACACAATTCTACCTGAAAATTGACTTCCCAGATGATATTAAATCTGCCAACAATACTGGACAAAAAAAAAAAAATTGTCTGAACTCCAACTACCTCAAACTAAACTCTGTAAAAACAGAATTCCTCCTCATATGCCCACCCAAGCATTCTCCCATTATTGAAACAACTAAAATCTCTCAACTTTATACCACACATCATAAATTCCACAAGATCACTGGGAATAATACTGGATAAGAACTTGAACATGCAGGAGCACATCAGTTCAGCCACAAAAGAAGCAAACCTTCAAATGAGCATTCTAAGAAAAATAAAACCCTACCTCCCTCCTGAGGACTTCAAGTCTGGTGTTCAAGCCCTTGTCGTTTCTAGGCTGGACTAAAGGAGTGCAACCCTTTGTGGTTTACCTAGCTACAAGTTGGCTCCTTTAAGAGCATGTCTTAACTCAGCTGTAATGCTCATCCCAGGATCCAAAAGAAACAACTGCATCTGTCCTGATTTGAAATGTGTAAATTGGCTGCCATGTGAGGCTAGGATCCAATTAAAATTGCCTATATTAGCCACAAAGCCGTACACTTCAACACCCCAGTGTACCTAGCACAACAACTGGAACTATTTGTTGGCTGCAGATCCTCCAGAAGCTCCAGCACTGTATTGCTGTAACCACAAAAATTTCATAGGAAGAAAACTCACACCGTACCTTCTCGGGTATTACCCGACAATTTGGAACTCCCTACCTTCAGAAACTAGAAAACGAGGTGAAAGTCCTAATGATAAACACTTTTCTGAACTAGAATTCAAGATCTCCTCCTTCTGGTCTATGATATGATGCCTCCTCTGCACCCAGGTTTTGTACTTACCATCTATGCTCTTGTATATTGACATGTTGGCCTTGCTCTGTAAGGGTCTCCCTCTGCCAGCTTGGCACTACAACATCCTGTATCAATCTTGAACATGTTGTGTATTGTCTCACCTATGTTAATATTTCCTATCCATGCTCATGTATATAGCCTTGGTGGCCTTGTTCTGTATGGGCCTGCCTCCCCCAGAGTGGTGTTGTGACTTCCTGTATTGCTTTTGAACATTTTGTTGTTTTGCCCTACTTTTTTCCCCTCCCTGACTATTTGTAAAGCACTCTGATGCACTTTTGGGTCATGTGCATGCTATATATACCTTTATAAATAAATAGATAAACTACTGCACTAAGGCCTACATGCATCAAACAGAATTGCATTCGCAAACGGTGCGAATCGCAAAATTCGGCCGTTTGCGAATGCAATTCCTTGTTTTGGGATGCATTAACCTTTTTTGTTTTTTCGCAATTTAAGAAATCGCAAATTATTTGCGATTTCTTAAATTGCGATTGCATTAAAGAAATCGCAATTTTGCGATTTCTTAAATGCAATGCGTTATCTGAAAAAGTTTGCGAATTCGCAAATTAGAAGTGTTAAATAAGCATGAAGTCAACCTTCATGCTAATTTAAGAAAAGTTTAAAAAATGCACAAAAGTGCATTTTTTACACTTGCATTTTACACTCACACATGCCCTTGGGCATGTATGTGTGAAAAATGAACTGTAAGTAACATTTCTGGGGTGCAGGGGGGGTCCTATGGACCCCCCCTGCACCCTAGAATGTGCATTCTCATTTTGCGATTCCTTAATTGCGAATCGCAAAATGAGAATGCCTTCCCATTGATTCCTATGGGCCTCTAGGCCCTTAGGAATCAATGTAAAGGGATTCCTTATTTGCGATTCGCAAAATTGGGAATCTCAAATAAGGAAAAATAAGAAATCGCAAAAAAATTGTGAATTTTTAATGCATTTGCGATTTCTAAATTGCGATTCCTTAATTTTCGCAATTTAGGAATCGCAAATACCAACAATGATGCATGTGGCTGAATGTCTATGGGTTTGTGCATTTGTTTACGTGGGGTTGACAACTATACAGCTCAGAGTAGGTGTTCAGCTAAGGGGCATCTTTAACTGATTATTTTGTATTGATGCAGTGACGTGCCTGTTGGTGTATCATATTTGGGTTAACTTGTCATGAGTAGTTGATATGTAGGATGGTAAGAGGATATGGGCTTTTTGTTGAGACGGAATTGTTTAAACATCAATGTTACTTTGGTGATGTGTTGTTCTCCAATGCTCGAACCATGAGCAGAACACTTTGCTCCCCACAGGAAAGTAGCTGATCACATTATCTGCATTTAAGGGCGCCTTTGTTAAATGCAGGTTGAATGTTCGGAACCTGCTCTCGTGATCTCCCCCTCACCGATGGTGTTCGTCCTCCGGTTGATGTAGAGGCCCCATCACTGGGAACCTTTTGTGCCAGAGCCCTGACACTTTCCCGGGCAAAATTCTGGGGGTGCCTTCTCTCCACATGGCGAATCATTGTGGAGTTCCCAAAAGAATATTTTTTATTGGGGTTACCCCGTGACAGGACTGTGTGACAGATCCTGCACTCCACTTTTGGAGCATTTACCTTCTTCTGGTGATCAGGTATGGAAAAAAAATTCCAGATGAAATGTTCTTTGTATTTTGGCTGAGGAGGCTCTTCATCGATGAATTCATTGGAGTCATCTTCACTGCTGGATGGTCTGGCAGCCATGATAATCCAAGATATCCAACAAAGAACCGACAGCAAAACAGGCAGGTCTTTCAGTCACAAAAGTGAAAGAAGAAGTGAAGGAAATGGGTGGGGATTTCATTCTTTATTAAAAAAATGTTAGCAACCAATGAAAAGTGTTATTTTCAGGTCACATGACCCGCACGCTTACGCTACGCGGCCCGGGGCGCGCCCGTAGTCGCGCTGCAGGGCGCGCCCCAGGGCGCACGGCGTAAGCGCGTCAGGACGTTGCGCGATCGTATGCGCTCACGTGCTTCCGGGTGCGCTTACGCAGTGCGTCATATGACGCATCACACGGTTACGCGAAACGTCACGATGTTGTTTTCGTTCACGAGAATAGCGCTAACGGGACGCTCACCGGTACGCGCCCCGGGGCGTGCCGTAACATTGCGCTTACCCATGCGTTCGCCGGTACGCGCCTCGGGAGCGCCCGAGGGTTAAAAATAAAAAATTTGACATAATTATACAATATAAAATTCGTTTTAAAATTTATTATTTTTTATACCTATAAAGATTTGCTATTAAAAAAACATTGAAATTCACTGAAAAAACCATAGGTTTCACACCAGTTATAGTTAGGAATTAGCATTAAAAAAAACCTATTAAATTCACTGAAAAAACCATAGGTTTTATACCAGTTATAGTTAGCTGGAAGTTTTACTCGCATAAAACCATTGAAATTCCCACGTTATAGTTAGTTGGACTCACTATAACTTGCGCGTGCAATGCACTGCTGATGATGTCACATATTACATCACTCATGACATGGTCAGTGACATCACTCATGACATCACTGATGACACCATCCTTGTGACAGAGTGAGAGACCTCCTTTCACTGTAATGTAACCCTTGAAACACATATTCAAAAATAGAAACTAACATTTTCAAAAAAATTGAGATACCCATACCACTTACAACAACCAATTCAATAATTCCACCATCTATATACACATCCACTCATTCACCAACAGTTCTATATAGTCACTCATACATATACTCACTCATCATATGTAGTTATACACCTATACATCCTATTACACAACGACAGGCATCCAAAAGTTACTCACACACATACTCACACATGCAAATAAACTATTGAACATCCATTTATTTGCATATACAGCTATACACACACTACCACTTTACTTCTAAGGAAACTTACACATACTTACTCTCTTAAACAATCACTTATAGAAACACATACTAATTTAAACAGGAACTCTTACAATCCCTCACTCTCACATATACTCACTTATATACATCAATATTCACATATACTAGATTAAAACATATGTAGTTACTGATAAAGACACTAGTGAGACAGTCATTCACTCACTAACACACACATATACACACTCATCCACCCATACAGTCCTGCACATATGCTGTCTTCAAAACACATACAAAGAGAGAGTCAGTCATTCATGCATCTATGTGCTAAGTAATACCCCCACCAAACCATACAAACACTCATACTGATACTAAGAAAAACATCTAATAACCCATATACATACACATGTAGCTACTCAGCAACCCATGCAGCCACTTATACACAAAGTGAAACACTAATACATATATTTAAATATTTAAACATTACTCTCTAATATATGTATTTTAAAAAAACATCCATGTAAACACGTATTTAAACATTTATTCTTCCATCAACTTTTACATATACATATATAATACATAATTATTTTTTTAAAATAGACACATTCACTGGATGGTGTCATCAGTGATGTCATGAGTGATGTAATATGTGACATCATCAGCAGTGCATTGCACGCGCAAGTTATAGTGAGTCCAACTAACTATAACGTAGGAATTTCAATGGTTTTATGCGAGTAAAACTTCCAGCTAACTATAACTGGTGTAAAACCTATGGTTTTTTCAGTGAATATATATATATATTCAGGCATGGAAGGTACGGATGGACGCCTGTACCCGACCTGTGCCTTTAGATGTGCAAGCTCGCACGATTATGGCAGAGAGTTTGAAAATTGGCAGCTGCAAGTTCAACTTTAGCGAAGCCCCACCACTGCTTTTGGACTGCTAAGCACGATTTATTATGGGACTAGTAGTCCCCAAAACTAATGGTATGTTGCAACAATCCGGAGCAGGTGAGCCCGCCACCACTTGGAGGAGGAGCTATAAAGGAATCCCTGGGTGGGTCAAACGCTGCTAACGGACTAGGCATCTGAAGAAGGCATGAGCTGAAACCGGTAGTGCCACTGTCCTTTTAATAAAAAAGAAGAATTACCTGCCATACTTCGCTGTTGTCTCTAGTCTTCTTCGACACGGAGGGGTAAATGCTTCCGAGGAGTGGAGAGGTTTTGACTGTTTATTAGCGCAGTTTCCTGTGACGCGCACTAGAGACCCTCTCGCAAGTGGCTGCAGAGTGCACTGGAAAATCTAGGGTTGGTGACTACGAGTCGTAAAAGCCGCGGCCCGCCATTCAGTCGTTCGAGGCTGAGGACACACCTGTGACATCAGGCATGGAAGGTACGGATGGACGCCTGTACCCGACCTGTGCCTTTAGATGTGCAAGCTCGCACGATTATGGCAGAGAGTTTGAAAATTGGCAGCTGCAAGTTCAACTTTAGCGAAGCCCCACCACTGCTTTTGGACTGCTAAGCACGATGTATTATGGGACTAGTAGTCCCCAAAACTAATGGTATGCTGCAACAATCCGGACCAGGTGAGCCCGCCACCACTTGGAGGAGGAGCTATAAAGGAATCCCTGGGTGGGTCAAACGCTGCTAACGGACTAGGCATCTGAAGAAGGCATGAGCTGAAACCGGTAGTGCCACTGTCCTTTTAATAAAAAAGAAGAATTACCTGCCATACTTCGCTGTTGTCTCTAGTCTTCTTCGACACGGAGGGGTAAATGCTTCCGAGGAGTGGAGAGGTTTTGACTGTTTATTAGCGCGGTTTCCTGTGACGCGCACTAGAGACCCTCTCGCAAGTGGCTGCAGAGTGCACTGGAAAATCTAGGGTTGGTGACTACGAGTCGTAAAAGCCGCGGCCCGCCATTCAGTCGTTCGAGGCTGAGGACACACCTGTGACATCAGGCATGGAAGGTACGGATGGACGCCTGTACCCGACCTCTGCCTTTAGATGTGCAAGCTCGCACGATTATGGCAGAGAGTTTGAAAATTGGCAGCTGCAAGTTCAACTTTAGCGAAGCCCCACCACTGCTTTTGGACTGCTAAGCACGATGTATTATGGGACTAGTAGTCCCCAAAACTAATGGTATGCTGCAACAATCCGGAGCAGGTGAGCCCGCCACCACTTGGAGGAGGAGCTATAAAGGAATCCCTGGGTGGGTCAAACGCTGCTAACGGACTAGGCATCTGAAGAAGGCATGAGCTGAAACCGGTAGTGCCACTGTCCTTTTAATAAAAAAGAAGAATTACCTGCCATACTTCGCTGTTGTCTCTAGTCTTCTTCGACACGGAGGGGTAAATGCTTCAGAGGAGTGGAGAGGTTTTGACTGTTTATTAGCGCGGTTTCCTGTGACGCGCACTAGAGACCCTCTGGCAAGTGGCTGCAGAGTGCACTGGAAAATCTTGGTTGGTGACTACGAGTCGTAAAAGCCGCGGCCCGCCATTTAGTCGTTCGAGGCTGAGGACACACCTGTGACATCAGGCATGGAAGGTACGGATGGACGCCTGTACCCGACCTGTGCCTTTAGATGTGCAAGCTCGCACGATTATGGCAGAGAGTTTGAAAATTGGCAGCTGCAAGTTCAACTTTAGCGAAGCCCCACCACTGCTTTTGGACTGCTAAGCACGATGTATTATGGGACTAGTAGTCCCCAAAACTAATGGTATGCTGCAACAATCTGGAGCAGGTGAGCCCGCCACCACTTGGAGGAGGAGCTATAAAGGAATCCCTGGGTGGGTCAAACGCTGCTAACGGACTAGGCATCTGAAGAAGGCATGAGCTGAAACTGGTAGTGCCACTGTCTTTTTAATAAAAAAGAAGAATTACCTGCCATACTTCGCTGTTGTCTCTAGTCTTCTTCGACACGGAGGGGTAAATGCTTCCGAGGAGTGGAGAGGTTTTGACTGTTTATTAGCGTGGTTTCCTGTGACGCACACTAGAGACCCTCTCGCAGGTGGCTGCAGAGTGCACTGGAAAATCTTGGTTGGTGACTACGAGTCGTAAAAGTCGCGGCCCGCCATTCAGTCTTTCGAGGCTGAGGACACACCTGTGACATCAGGCATGGAAGGTACGGATGGACGCATGTACCTGACCTGTGCCTTTAGATGTGCAAGCTCGCACGATTATGGCAGAGAGTTTGAAAACTGGCAGCTGCAAGTTCAACTTTAGCGAAGCCCCACCACTGCTTTTGGACTGCTAAGCACGATGTATTATGGGACTAATAGTCCCCAAAACTAATGGTATGCTGCAACAATCCGGAGCAGGTGAGCCCGCCACAACTTGGAGGAGGAGCTATAAAGGAATCACTGGGTGGGTCAAACGCTGCTAACGGACTAGGCATCTGAAGAAGGCATGAGCTGAAACCGGTAGTGCCACTGTCCTTTTAATAAAAAAGAAGAATTACCTGCCATACTTCGCTGTTGTCTCTAGTCTTCTTCGACACGGAGGGGTAAATGCTTCCGAGGAGTGGAGAGGTTTTGACTGTTTATTAGCGCGGTTTCCTGTGACGCGCACTAGAGACCCTCTCGCAAGTGGCTGCAGAGTGCACTGGAAAATCTTGGTTGGTGACTACGAGTCGTAAAAGCCGCGGCCCGCCATTCAGTCGTTCGAGGCTGAGGACACACTTGTGACATCAGGCATGGAAGGTACGGATGGACGCCTGTACCCGACCTGTGCCTTTAGATGTGCAAGCTCGCACGATTATGGCAGAGAGTTTGAAAATTGGCAGCTGCAAGTTCAACTTTAGCGAAGCCCCACCACTGCTTTTGGACTGCTAAGCACGATGTATTATGGGACTAGTAGTCCCCAAAACTAGTGGTATGCTGCAACAATCCGGAGCAGGTGAGCCCGCCACCACTTGGAGGAGGAGCTATAAAGGAATCCCTGGGTGGGTCAAACGCTGCTAACGGACTAGGCATCTGAAGAAGGCATGAGCTGAAACCAGTAGTGCCACTGTCCTTTTAATAAAAAAGAAGAATTACCTGCCATACTTCGCTGTTGTCTCTAGTCTTCTTCGACACGGAGGGGTAAATGCTTCCGAGGAGTGGAGAGGTTTTGACTCTATATATATATATATATATATATATATATATATATATATTCACTGAAAAAACCATGGGTTATAGACCATATATAGTTAGGAATTAGCATTTACAAAACCTTATTTTACTCACACAAAACCATTGAAATTCCATATATAGTTAGTTGCACTAACTATATATCGCGCACCCGCAATCCACTGCTGATGATGTCACATATTACATCATTCATGACATGGTCAGTGACATCACTGATGACATCACTGATGACATCTCAAATGACATCACTGATGACATCACTGATGACATCTCAAATGACATCACTGATGACATCACTGATGACATCATCCAGTGACTGTGTGTTTCTGTAAAGTTTAAATATGTTTTACATATTGAAGAATGAGTAGATGTAGAAGTGTCTGGATGAAGGATTTAGTAGGTGCGTGACTGACTGTATGAGTGAGTGATTAAATGTGTCTCACTGAATGCATGGGTTAGTGACTAAACTGTCTTAATTTGTGCATCATTATGTCTGTTGTTCTGTAAACTGCTGCATGTGTTGATCAGTAGCTATATGAGTAACTATATGGGTTATTGATTGATTGTCCAACTATTTGTATGGGAGACTGAGTGTGTGTGTGGCTGGCTGGGAGATGTGTGACTCTGTGCAGATCAATGTGTTCTTGTATCAATGATTGTATAAGAGAGTAAGTATGTGTTAGTATATGTTTGAAAATGTAAGGTACTCTATGTTTAACTGTATAGATTAGAAAATGGAAGTGTGATTGATTCTTTACAGGACTGACTAGGTGTGTGAGTAACTCCATGGATGAGTGGCAGAGTGTGAGTGTCTGTATAGGTGTATGAGTGCATATGATAGTGTTGTAAAGATGAGTGATTGTATGTATGAATGATTGTATGGGTGAATGAGTGAATGTGTGTGTAGACATAGGAATCAGTGAGTGCGTATGTAGTAACTAGTATTGGTGTGTCAATGGTTTAAAAAATTATATTCTGTATTTAACACTGGGTGTAACAGAGGTTATATTAAAGTGTGAGGAGATGCATTGTATTGTCACATGAATGATATCATCAGTGATGTGACCATTGATGTCAAATGAGATGTCATCAGTGATGTCATTTGAGATGTCATCAGTGATGTCATCAGTGATGTCATTTGAGATGTTATCAGTGATGTCATTTGAGATGTCATCAGTGATGTCATCAGTGATGTCATTTGAGATGTCATCAGTGATGTCATTTGAGATGTCATCAGTGATGTCATCAGTGATGTCACTGACCATGTCATGAATGATGTAATATGTGACATCATCAGCAGTGGATTGCGGGTGCGCGATATATAGTTAGTGCAACTAACTATATATGGAATTTCAATGGTTTTGTGTGAGTAAAATAAGGTTTTGTAAAGGCTAATTCCTAACTATATATGGTCTATAACCCATGTTTTTTTCAGTGAATTTTCAAGGTTTTGTAAATGCTAATTCCTAACTATATATGGTCTATAACCTATGGTTTTTTCAGTGAATTTCAATGGTTTTTTATTAGCAAATATCAAAAGCTTTAAAATGTCAAGTACGTGGTAGGTAAAAACATTTTCGTGTTTATGCACGCTGATGTGCTTTGAACGCTGCCCCCCCTCCCCTCTTTTCTTTAAGGAGTATTCTCTCTTTGCAGAGAGTGAAGAGTAGGTAACGCAGGCCTTTGCCCCCGTTGTAATCCGTCGTGCCTGCTTCCCTCTCCATTTGATTGATTGTTATGCAAGCATTTACTGTTTTGGAATTGCTTCTCTTTGGTTCATTCTCTATTTACAAACAAGCACATAGTCGCAATACTCTGTTTAGTCTTTGCAGATAGTGAATAATCGTTAGAAAAAACAAAAGGAATCAAGCAAAATCAGTAGGCCACTAATGGGATCTCTTTTTGACCTCGCTAAAATAGAAACATTAGGAACAACCCCTCATGAGAAATATGAAACTAGTGAGAGGAACCGAGCTCGACGCCATGATGGCTGCAAGACAGCTCGGCTCCGCCGCCCACCCCGCCCAAAATAACGACAAACCCTATGCAAATATTATAAATATATACAACACACCAGCAAAGTAACAGTGTAAAACGTTTTATTAAATAACTATTTACATGGCAGCCTGCTGCAACATCGATCCAAATACATGCCGCCGTTCCCGGGATTTCTCCCCGACTACTCTGCGGCCTACGAGATGGAGAGGCCGGGGCATTGACTATGCGGGGCCTCCGGCCGAAACCACAGCGCCAACGATCGCTGCTGACGGAGGGGAGCCTTGCCGGTGAGACCACTGATCTGAAGAACCGCTGCCTGCGGTACCTCCCTGAGCCGCTTGACGGAGGCCCCCAAGGGGCGGTGTGGTGGCGCGGACTCGGAAGGGGCGCTTGGCTCCTGCCCCCTCCCCAAGTCTTGTTGCCCTGCTGTGGCTTGAGATCGCCCCCGACATAGGCGGCCGGCTCCCGGGGTCGGGCGGAACTTTTTGTCTTTTGGTGACTCTTCCATTCTGGACCTTGTCCCACAATCCGTTTGACCTGAAGACACGTCCTGCGGTGCCCTGGTCCGACCATCACATATACCTGCACCAGGAGACGGCGTGGGGTGCACTGGAAGGAAGAGGCGGCGCGAACGAGCCTCCCCCACCTCCCCAGGTGGAGGTTTCTCAGCTGCACCCCAGCGCTTAACTCGGCATCTGAGTTACGCCCACTCTTCCGGCACAGTGCCTACCTGCACCACGAGACGGCGTGGGGTGCACCGGAAGGGAGAGGCGGCGCGAACGAGCCTCCCCCACGTCCCCAGGTGGAGGTTTCTCAGCTGCACCCCAGCGCTTCACTCGGCAGCTAAGTTACGCCCAGTCTTCCGGCACAGTGCCTCTCTCGGCCAGCTGAGTTCAGCCTGCTCTTGCTATTACAACGTCTCATCCGCCATCCGGCTGAATTGCACCCACTCTTGCAGTACAGCGACAGGCGGCTGCCACGGAGCTCACGAAATGACGATCGGCTCCACAGACTTGGGCCTGGCCTGCAAGAATGGCTCTGGGCAACCCTGGAACTCGGTCGCTTGACTGCTAGGGCATGGGCCCCATTCCCAAAAGCGTCCCCTCAGCCTTGAAGATTCTACAAGAGTCACCGGGGCCCCCGACTCCCGCAGACTTCCGGTGGGGAGCGACTGCCATGATTGCTCGCGGAACGGTCACGACGTAGCCACGAGGTGCTCTCATGCTGACGCCAGCTTCATTCTGTAACATCCAGAATTATTGTAGTATCGCGTTGTCGCATAATGCGTCATATGACGCGCCGCGTTAGCGCACCCGATGCGCGAAGCGCAGCTTCCTGGAAGTGATCCGGGGCGCGGCGCGGAGCGCGTAACGTAAGCATAACAGGTCATGTGACTTGTTGATAAAAATTTTCATTTGTTCATTTCACTTTTGGTTTCCTAATGATGTAAGGCTAGGTCATGTGACCTAAAAATAACACTTTTCATTGGGTTAGAACTTTTTTTTTGTCCCAAATGATGAAAACCCCTCCTTGTTTCCTCACTCTGACTTTCATCTTTGTGAGAGGAAGACCTACAGTGCCTCGCTCGGCCACCTGAGTTACGCCCGCTCTTGCGGCACAGTGCCTCGCTCGGCCAGCTGAGTTGCACCCACTCTTGCGACACAGTGCCTCGATCGGCCAGCTGAGTTCCGCCCACTCTTGCGACACAGACATTTTGACTATATTCTGGACCGGCCCGGCCTCCCCAAATTGACCAGACATCCCTCACTTCCAATTACAGCATACACTCCTTTATCAATATCTTCTTTGATGTTCCTCTTGAATATGTAATTTTGTAGAACCTCATACAGACAAACATTCTCGAGGTAACTGCTTCTATTTGGATAATATGTATCCCACATGTTGGCAACTCCTTGATGTGTACTGGTTGCTCAGCCTTGATATCATGAGATATGTATGCAGTTTTGGAAGACATGGCGGGCGGGGACGGGTACTGATTGAACATTTGGACATCCATATTGATATTAAGTTCTGATGTATTATTGATTACTGTACTATTAAAAATTCGAATTAACGTTACTCATGGTACTTGCCCGGAAATGTATATCTAGATAATTTCATTGTAACTGGTCCTGTCGTACTTTGATTATAAAATTAACGTCTACCGATTCCGCAACTGTTAGACACCTTAATTCCTGCAACCTAATAGCCCGCCCGTTACGTTTCTCTACAGTGTAAATGTCCCCTCATCATATACGATTCCAGTTTGCTCCGTGGCCGGCCCACGTGGTTGTAGGCCCGTATTTGTATCCTGACATTTTTGCAATAAACAATTTTCGAAGGAAGTATGGAATCAGCGTCATAACAATCGTCTAGGTTGGTTGGGTTTTTGAATAGTGGCTGTTATTCCCAATAGAATACAATAGAAAACAGATAATGCAGACCCTTTGCCTGAATTTTGGATTGATTGAAATTTGTATCCGTCACACCTGCCCTTTTTCCAGAATTATTTGAAAATGGTCAACCGTAGCTTAAGGAATCTGCCGAATGTAAGGTGTGGTATTTTGTCCCATAAAATACGACTAATTGAGAAACAAATACACGAAGAGGGTAGTCGAATTTAGAGACAAACAAAATGAAACATTTTATTGCATCATAAAAAGGGGAGGATATGTTACACAGAAAAATAATGCGAAAGGGATAGCCAAGATCTGTTGTATCACACGTTCCTGCAGCTAGTCTGATACATAAGTAGAACCTTTTTCGTGTTTGCGCGCGCTGACATGCTCTGAATGCTGTATCCCCCCCCCTTTCTTTTCTCCTCTGTAGGTTACATCGGAGTTCCGACTGAAGAATGGAGTGGACATGGACCACACCGTGCTCCATGTAGGGAAAGACATAGACAAGCGCTATGAGATATTGCATGGAGTGCAGACCATCACTGGGAGCGTGAAAGATTGTATGGTATGAATGTGCGCATGGGCCCTGATTTGTACGGTTTGAATGAGTATGTGTGGCGCACCACTGGGTCAATAAAAAATGCTTTATGTATGCCTGAGGCGGTGATCGAACGGTTATTGGAATGAGAAAAATAAGCCCGAACATGGTATCCGCATGTGAAGGACGAAAAAAAATATAGCACTTTCCTTACTTAGGAACGACTCTCTCTGGAGCTAGTGAATAGGAGAGTAGCCTACACCAGAAACTTGAAGGGTTATTTCAGTATGACGAACCCAACCCCAACCGATATCCCAAATGTACACCCAAAATAATGCGCACCAGTAAGTAAATTTATGTGCTGACTAAATAAGAAAAGTTAGCTCGACTCCGCCGCCCACCCCACCCAAAATAACGACAAACCCTATGCAAATATTATAAATATTTACAACACACCAGCAAAGTAACACGGTAAAACCTTTTATTAAATAACTATTTACATAACAGCCTGCTGCTGCAACATCGAACCAAATGCATGACGCTGTTCCTGTCGAGGTAGCATAGGTGGCGGCCTAGGGGTGGAGGACCGTTGTGCAAATAGCCCGGGGGCGACATCACGCGCAAAGGCCTGTCCCCGCGGTTTCACTCCCCGGTCAGCTGCACCATGACTGCCATTGGCGTTCCACTCGTTTGGATGGCCGGGGACCCGCTCCGGTGTCCGGGGTGAAGAGCGGCTGTTGCTCAAAATGGCGGCCGACTCCCAGGATTTGGGCCTGGTCCACTAGAACGACTCTGGTCTACCCTGGAACTCCAATGGACTGTGGCAGAGCGTCCAAAATCCACAAAAAACACCACTGCCAAATCTTCAATAACTTCCATCACCCAGCATCGCATTTCCAAAGGAACAGCATAGCAAGCTTTCGTGGCCTTTAGAGTTTTCGGAAGCAGTTTCCCAAGACCATCACTGCAGCCATTGTAATCCAACAGAGGAACTTTTCCCAAGATCGTCATATTAACAGGGCTGCTGGTGTAATCGGGGCTCTTGCAGCCATTCAACTTAATTGAAGCTTTTTTTTTGGGGGGGGTGAATGCCTTCCTGATGACCCCCCTCTTATTGCCTTATCCGACCATCACATATACCTGCACCAGGAGACGGCGTAGGATGCACTGGGAGGGAGAGGCGGCGCGAACGAGCCTCCCCCACCTCCCCAGGTGGAGGTTCCTCAGCTGCACCCCAGCGCTTCACTCGGCCAGCTCAGTTGCGCCCCCTCTTGCGGCACCGTGCCTCGCTCGGCCAGCTGAGTCTCACCCGCTCCGATGGGGCTTCCGATGGGGGCAACCGCCACTGTTGCTGGACTATCCCCCATGGATATACCGCTGCCACGGGTGTCCGCCACCTTTTCCACATCTGGTGCCGTGAGGGAGGCTGATTCAGTGCATCGGCGGAGGGATACGCCTGCTGTCCCGCTCTCCGGAAGTGGTCACAACATTGTCACAGGATGGTAGTGCTCTCATGCTGACGCCAGTTTTTGTCCGAATTACTAAGAGACACTGTAGACTGTCAACTTGATCAGCTCCGGTGGGACCTCAGCGTGACCCGGTAGGGAAGAATTTGCCTCCCTCGCCTTTGAGTCATGGTTCATGCTGCCTGTTCTTTCTCTTGGCGCTAACGAACTTTTTGAACTGCCGAAAGGGATTCTGGTCCTGCCGCTACTTATTGGAGACATTGAACTATACTCTGGACCTGCCTGGCCTTGACCAAAATGGCGCCAGTATGGGAGCGACTTGCAACTCCTTATGAATTTTCTAGTTACTTAGCCTTGACGTTATGGGGGATATATGCGGTCTTTGTGCACATGGCGTGCGGGGAAAGGTACTGACTGGGCATACGGACAACCCTATTGATGTCGATTTTTCATTATTCATTATTGTATTATTAAAGCTTCGAAGTACTCTGGACCTGCCTGGCCTTGACCAAAATGGCGCCAGTATGGGAGCGACTTGCAACTCCTTATGAATTTTCTAGTTACTTAGCCTTGACGTTATGGGGGATATATGCGGTCTTTGTGCACATGGCGTGCGGGGAAAGGTACTGACTGGGCATACGGACAACCCTATTGATGTCGATTTTTCATTATTGATTATTGTATTATTAAAGCTTCGAAGTAATGTTACCCATGATACTCGCCCATGGTGTGCGTATGGACGATTTTATTTTAACTGATCCTGTTATACTTTCAATTATAAAATCAACCTTCACTGATCCTGCAACCGTTTGTCACGTTTAGTTTTTTCAATTAAATGGCTCGCTTGTTACATACTCCTATACCCCTGGCTTTTGACCCTTTCCTACGCGCGGTCTGTACTACCGCCCTCGAGCGATCTATGTAATGAACAGACTACCATTGCCGAGACACAAGGGAATGCATCTCAGAGAGATAAGTCAAGTACGTGGTAGATAAAAACATTTTCGTGTTTATGCTCGCTGATGTGCTTTGAACGCTGCCCCCCCCCCCCCTCATCATTTAGATTACCACCGCCCATTGCACAAAAGCGTACCGGGCGCTCCCCACGTAAATAAAACGAATATTTTATTTTCTTGCCCCGCGGGGCCCTTTTAAAGCCTCCACAACAAACCTAGGGGGTCAGGGAAGATCTACTATGCCCCCTTATGGTCATTTCCCCCTTTGTTTTGGCCTCCTCTTGTCTCTCGATCCTACCGAGAGACAAGATGGCGTCCGAATTTTTTTTGTTTTTGTTTTTTGTTTTGCCCCGCGGGGCCCTTTTAAAGCCTCCACATCAAACTTAGGGGATCAGGGAGGATCTACTATGCCCCCTTATGGTCATTTGCCCCTTTTTTTTGGCCTCCTCTTGTCTCTCGATCCTACCGAGAGACAAGATGGCGGCCGCTCCGGACTGTTTAGAATGTTGACAGACACCGGAGAGCCAATCAGCTTCGCTTCGCGAAGTTCCGTTACGCGTCAAGTACGCGAACCGGAGCGCTATCCGGAGCGCTGTTACAGATATATATATTTTTTTGAACGTTAATTTCTCAAAATCCACTGGAGCACATATATTGAGACCTAGCAAAGGCACATCGGGCTACCAGTCCCTACAATTTTGCCAAGTTTCGTGCAAATCCATTCAGCCGTTCGAGCTAAAAGTGAGGCCAACCGCCCTATGGAAATTAACATGGGAAAACGCGTTTTGGGACCCCCCTTTTTTCTCGGCCCCCCCTTTACGAAACCTCCCCAAATTTTCAGGGGCTGCTCAGAAACAAAATGTTCAATTTTCCTGAAAATTTCAGCCAATTCCGTCCACAAACGCCAAAGTTATTAGACATAGAATTTTCAAAAATCCCATAGAGAAAAAATCCTAACTATATATACCTACTGGCGACCGCCAGTAGGTAATATATGTATATATATGAATATATATACACATATATACATATATTATATATATATATATATATATATATATATATATATATATATATATCAGCTCAAATTACCGTCGCTTTAGGTAGCAGTGAATGATACTCCAAGTTTGCAAAAAGGGTAGCCTTTTTGCACAGCGGTATGTAGTCTGCTTTCACTGTTGTTTATGTTGCACTAGTCACATGTTAATTTAAACCTACCACATACCCTGTACCATCACTCGTGAGCAAGGGAAAAGGATTTCCGAAATGCGTAGAGTGGATTGCTGCCGATTTTGCTGAAATGAAAGGCTACCCTTTTTGCAAACTTGGAGTTCGTGCATTTACTGCTACCTAAAGCGACGGTAATTTGAGCTGATTTATAGGTTCGCCACCTACGCATGAACCGCCATCAATAAGTGGCTGAAGCGCGGCTCAGCGGCTGCTGAGCACAAAGATTTTATATATATATGTGTACTTATGGGACACAGGGGAATTCCTGGAGAAGATACGTGCAATAATCTGGCAGGAGGACTATCTGCTAATCACACTAGACGTTACTGCTCTTTATACAAGTATCAACCATGTGGATGGGATACGAGCAGTGGAACACTTTCTGCGCAGCAAACCAGCTCTAATGTTAGACCACAATGCAATGATTGGTGAGATGATCCAAGCATGTCTCACCAATAATCACTTCCTCTTTCAAAACCAGGTCTTTCAGCAGCTAAGAGGAGTGGCGATGGGGGCCTGCTTTTCTTCCAGCTACGCGTGCTTGCACATGGGGCTGTGGGAGGAGCAGGTCCTCAGGACCACATTTGAGGATGTCATGTCAAATAACATCATAGCCTGGTACAGGTTTATTGACGACCTCTTCATAGTCTGGAGAGGGCCAGAAGTGGATGCAGAGAAATTTATCTCAGACATTAATATTAATAACTTGAATCTGAATTTCACTGGTCAGATCAGTAGGTCTGTGGTAAATTTCCTAGATGTGGAATTCTACATTGAGAGAGGCAGAATGGAGACAAGGTTGCAGCGGAAGGGAACAGCGGGAAATACAGTCCTGCATGCCTCCAGCCACCATCCGGCCCACCTGATCCGAAGTATCCCCTATGGGGAGATGCTGAGGACCAGGAGGATCTGTAGTACGGATGAGCCAAGCCCAGAATAGTAGCAAAGTTAGATTTCTTGAAAGAGGTTATGCGGTGTCAGTGGTGAATAATGCCATTATTAGGGCCAACCAGCACTCCTGTCATCCAAGCCGAGAGGAGGAGGTGGGTGAGACCCAAAGTAGGGGGGATGTGGAACCAGAACAGCCCAGGCTAATTATAACATATAGCCGGCAACATAAACAACTACAGAATATCATTCGGAGGAACTGGCCTATAGTCAAGGGGGACCCCGTCATCGGCAGAAGCCTATCAGACAAGCAGGCAATTACATTTAGCCGTGCACGTTCGATGAGTGATATGTTGGTTAAGAGTAGTCCTGAGGCTGTTAACAGCAAAGACTGGCTACAAACCAGCAAGGGTTTCATCAGATGTGCCACATGTAAGGCATGTAAGATGGGGAAGAATAGAACAACTTACATGACCCCATTTAGTGATATACCGAAACCAATTACCAAGAAAATCACTTGCAAGTCGGAATTCGTCGTTTATGTGCTGGAGTGTGCGTGTGGCCTGCAATATGTGGGTAGCACCAAGTTGCAGGTCCACAAACACATACTCCAGCACATAAGGGCGATCAACAATCATGATGAGGCTTACCCAGTGGCCAGGCATAACAATTCCTACCACGCGGGGGATCTTGGGAGCCTCAGCTACTTTGCAATAGTAATGGTCCCACCACTCCGAAGAGGAGGAGATAGGGAGGCCCAATTGAGGTTATTGGAGACAAAATATATCATAGAATTAAACTCCAAGACACCTAATGGTCTGAATACCACTGAAGACTTGCATACGTGCCTGTGAGGAACCAAGATGAGTGACATGAGCTTATCAGGCCTGTAAGATGTTTATAGACAACCCCATGAATTAACCTCAGTAGGGGGGAGGCCATTATGCTGAGAAAGGGAGTCATCAATACATAATATTGCTTTTTAGAAAGAAAAATTGATGTGATATCGGTCTATCAGACACACGAGGTGACAGGAATATTCATTCTTGATTTTCTTTTGCTTTTTTCTTCTACTCTGTTAAGACTGCATGATAGGCTGTTTGACCACATTGATAGGGCAGTTGGAATGCAGTGATTTCAAGTATTTTTAGAGAGCCCACATGGGCCGTATTTGAACCGCTATCTCTTAACCCCTATGTTTACAACTGGTATAAGCACATTTACACTTACCCAAATGCATTTTTGCACTTACAGCAGCAGGTTTGCACAATTATTGAATGAAATCGTAATATGAACTATATGCATTGAGATATGTGTACATATATGATTATTTATTTATTGTGATTTTACTCTATTTATTAATTTGCGGATATTTGCACATAACATTAAGGTGTACGGCAAAATGAATTGATAATGACATACATAACAAAAGTAACATTATGTGGGTTGTGAAAGCGGGGTTTTTGTTATTATTTTTTTGGGGGGAGCTAATCTTTTTACAGGCAACACTGTTTGCGTAAAATTTGATGTTTTACTCCTCTTAGAAAATGTATTGAAATCAGGCGGTAGTCTGTTGTTTATGTTCTTAGGCTCAGTGGTCAGATGACTCATGAGTGCACTTTAAAAGGTGGTAGCATATTTTAACTACGTCATGTGATCAAGGGCTCAAGGGCCCGAAACACATCATGGCGGTGGTTGTGTTGCACGAATAAAACTTTGCAAACTACCTGAATGGGTCCAGTTTCGTTTTTCCTGAAGACAGCAGAGGAAGCAACGAAGTTCTGTGAATATATATATATATATATATATATATATATATATATATATATATATATATATATATATTTATTACCTACTGACGTTCACCAGTAGGTAGTTATAGTCAGGACCTAGTTTCCATAGGAAAAGTGTATTTTGTTTTCCCAATAATATTGGCGCCGGTTCATGAATCTTTGCAAAATTTTCAAAACTACTGATCAGCTCCAGTCAGCTCCTGTATTGAAAGTTCCGGGGTGATTCGCCAACAAGGGGCCGAGAAAAAAGGGGGTCCCAAAAAGTGTTTTCCCCATGTTAGACAAAGCTACAGCTCGAACTGCTGAACAGAATTACACCAAATTTGGTGTAAATCCGTTCAGTAGTTCCTGAGAAATTTGAAAAAGAAAACGTTTTGATATCTAGGGAAGCGGTGGAGTTGCGACCCCTCCTGAGCACGAGCTTCCATCTGATTTGCTGCCAACACTCCAAACCAGGAAGTGTTGGCAGTCACCTTGTGACTCAGAATCGATTCACAAGACATCAGTGAAACAAAGGTGAAAAAATAGAAAAGGGGGCAAGGTGGAAACACCCTGACCCACTATCCCTGCTCAGGGCATCCCACAAGGACCCCTAGGGCTCCAAAAACATTTGTTTTAATTATTTTGGAGGAATTTGCGCTGGGGTTGCGTATCCCGCTGAAATGTTTTTAAAATGTGAAGCACAGGCTCAGGTGCTTCATTTAAATGAGGGCCACGGGTGGGCCAGGTCCCGAGCGCATTGCCCGATTTAGAATTTATAACTGCAGGAGCCCGCTGGGTCTTCGCTGTCCCGGGGACCGCCACCTTCCCAGGGCTTGTTTTTTAATGTGTGAGGGGGCCTCCAAGGCCCCCCAAACCCTAGGACTGCCAGCCCCCGGGCTTTTCATAAATATTCATGGGGGCACACGGCCCCCCAGCTGCCCCGGGGACCACCTCCCCCCTGGGCTCTTTAAAAAAAAACTGTGAGTGGGGCTTAAGCCCCCCCACATGCTCCGGGGACCGCCACCTCCCCAGGGCACTAAAATGAAAATGCGGGGGTCCGTTATGGACTCCCGGAGACCACCACCTCCCCGGGACTTTAAACACGTTGGGAGAGAGGCCACGCGGCCCCCCTGCTGGAGCCCTTGATAGCCCTGGGGACCGCCACCCCCAGGGCAAATTTGTAAACCTGCTCTCGCTTCCAAAATCCAAAGCAGATTGCTTTTCCACATGGGGAGCTACATGTCAGCAGCTCTCAATGTGGAAAAACAATGCCGGCTCCCACAGGAGACGGGGAGCCGGCGGGACTGTGGTTGAATTGGGGTCCCCCCTCGATCCCCAATGGATAGAGCCGGCCCCGGGGAATGGGGTCCCCGGAGCCAGAAGTGGCCCAGGAGGGAGGCCACGCGGCCCCCTTCCAAATATTGGACATATTTTTTCAAATAATGGCCAAGCCCTGGGTGATGGGGTCCCTGGGGCCAATAGCAGCCCAGGAAAGGGGAGCCATGCAGCCCCCTTCCCTATAGTAAAAAATATGGGTCTGATGAGGGGGGACAAGCGGCACCCCTCTAAAAATAAATAAAAAATAACATTTTTAAAAATGAGACAGAGCTCCGGGTGATGCGGTCCCCAGGGCAAACAGAGGCCTCAGGAGGGGGGCCAGACAGACCCTCTCCTTTGAAAATATATATGGCCATGCCCCGGGGATGGGTCCCCAGGGTAGAAATTGGTCTCAGGGAGGGGGGCCACGCGGCCCCCTTCCTGTATATTTCTTTAACAATAGGGGTCAGGCCCTGGGGGATGGGGTCCCCAGGGCCCCAAAAGTGGAAAAAGAAGGGGGGACACATAGCCCCCTTCTGAAAAAAAATAAAAATCCGGGATTGCGCCGGAGGCCCCACCCCCTCCCTGCAGCACTCTGCAAACACGCCCCCTGGCACGTTGTAAGTTGGGGAATTAATTCCCCTTAAATACTGAGGGTCTCCAGGGGCCAACTAGCCCATCTGGTACCTCCAGTAAGCGCCAGGGAACTGCGTTGCAGAGAGGTGGTCTGAGGCCACACCCCTTTTTACACCACTCTGCAACACAGCTCTGTGGCACTTACTGGAGGGACCCGGTGGGTTAGTTGGACACCAGGGACCCTCAGGATTTGCAGTGGTTTTGCGATAAATCACAAATGCACTCGCGAACAGAAATGCTCTGATTGGCTTGATGCAATCTGAATAGAAAGTTGTGGCTGCCATTTTATCTATTGGAAATGGTTCCTGGGGTTGAAAATCTGTGTGAAAGCCCACATAAGAGGTCAGGGTGGAGAATCTCCATTGCTGAGAAATGTGGGTGTTAGTGACACAAGTTATGTGCCCAAAATTGATTTTTTTTTTATCACATGTGCTATTTCAGATGGCGCAGCGAATGCCAGTGCCTCCCCTCCATGGTACAATTGCAGGAACATCATGACTATCAACGTTTGCATGGGGATCATGATTACTGTCGTCACTGCGATTTCCGGCCTCACTGGGAAAACGGAAAATAGGTTTTAGAGATGGTTGTTCTAGAAAAACACCAGAAATATATGAATTTGAAGTGTTAGAGAAAACGTCGCATTGTTTTGGGTCCTAGGGTGGCTCTGACAGGAGCCGTTGTCTTGAATGTGTGTATATGGATACAATACATAAGACCGGATGCAGAGTTTCATGTTACTTAGTAACAACCTGTTGATTTCATCTGTAAAGTGCACTCCATCATTTCTATAAATTCCATCCATGTCAAAACGCAGATTGTTGTTATAGATACAGCCCATGCATTGAGCTCAGTTTTATTAACATATTTCCTGGCTTTGTCATTCTGTGCACAGAACTGATTTGACAACTTCCATTTCTGTCTTTGGCATATACTAGAGTACACCAAGACAGTGTGAGGGAAAAGTGACATCAGCTCTGTAAAGGTTTGCTTCATTCGGATTTCCAGCACTACACCTGTCAATGTGCCTAGGTCATTGCCCCCACAGTGCCCAATCATGAGGTGAGGAGCTTGGGAATCCACAATGGATTTGACTAAAGCCAGCAACTGATGACACCCTCTCTGGCCAAACCAAGTAATCCTCACATTTGACAAACCCAAGTCCCTGTCAATACTTCTCTTTTTGCAACCTCTTTAGCCCATTAGATATAGCTGAGGCCCACAATCCATACCATAACTATTTTTAAGTGAAAGAACAATAGTAGTGAGGAGAAGATTGGAGCTGAATGACGTAGTTTCCCAAAAGAACAAAAGTTAATATGGAGTTTTTTTTGTTGTTTTTAAAAGATATATTTCATTGGATGCTGTCAGCATGAAAGTGTGTACAATTAGGTAGTGCGTTGGACGCCTTAGCAAGAAGTCTTATTATCGCCTGTTGTATTAGAAAATAAATGAAAACAGAGATGGATTTGCGTGTGAATCTGTGGAGTAAAGTACACCTGCTATATCTTATTTGGATGCAGCATGTTCCTTCTAGAATGTGCTGTGAACTTGTGACCTACTGGTTCCACTGGATTGACAGGTACGCTGAGCTGAGACTCTATTGGGGGGAGGGTGTTAAAGAGATAGAATAGTTTTAAAAAAAATTGAGGAGTGATGATGCAATGCAAGTAATGATTCAAAAAGGGGGTGGTGATGGACAGAGTATCTGAATTAAGCAGAACACTCCTACCCAGTCAAAAGATCAGGGCTTGATCCATCACCGTTTTTTAGCTCACTGCACCATCCCAGTTCAGAACCTGGCTACATGCAAATTAGTCTGACCCTGGCCCAGTGCATCATGGGAACAGGGCAGACCAAACTACCAAGCCAATTCTTTACTGGAAAGGAAACAAGCTTCCGGGGACCGGTTTCTGGCATTACAGCCGTCTTCGGCCCGGCTTGCTTGAATCCTGATGGTGCAGTGAGCAAGGGACTCACATCTGAGCATACCCTTCCACACTTGTGGTGGCCAAAACGATTCAAAAAGGGGGTGGTGATGGACAGAGTATCTGAATTAAGCAGAACACTCCTACCCAGTCAAAAGATCAGGGCTTGATCCATCACCGTTTTTTAGCTCACTGCACCATCCCAGTTCAGAACCTGGCTACATGCAAATTAGTCTGACCCTGGCCCAGTGCATCATGGGAACAGGGCAGACCAAACTACCAAGCCAATTCTTTACTGGAAAGGAAACAAGCTTCCGGGGACCGGTTTCTGGCATTACAGCCGTCTTCGGCCCGGCTTGCTTGAATCCTGATGGTGCAGTGAGCAAGGGACTCACATCTGAGCATACCCTTCCACACTTGTGGTGGCCAAAACGATTCAAAAAGGGGGTGGTGATGGACAGAGTATCTGAATTAAGCAGAACACTCCTACCCAGTCAAAAGATCAGGGCTTGATCCATCACCGTTTTTTAGCTCACTGCACCATCCCAGTTCAGAACCTGGCTACATGCAAATTAGTCTGACCCTGGCCCAGTGCATCATGGAAGCAAGCCGGGCCGAAGAGGCTGAAATGCCAGAAACCGGTCCCCGGTAGCTTGTCTCCTTTCTGGTGAAGAATTGGCTTGGTAGTTTGGTCTGCCCTGTTCCCATGAAGCACTGGGCCAGGGACAGACTAATTTGCATATAGCCAGGTTCTGAGCTGGGGCAGTGAGATAAATAACGGTGATGGATCAAGCCCTGATCTTTGGACTGGGTAAGAGTGGTCTGCTTAATTCAGACACTCTGTTCATCACCATCCCCTTTTCTGTATCGGCAATGCAAGTAATGGCAAGTTTTAATTTCCAACTCAGGACTATGTAATAAACTGTTGTGCAGTGTTTACATTTAATACATCTGCAGCTAATTATTGGGACTTTTGAGTTGACTTAAAGAAGCAGAGAGGTATATGTTTTTGGAAAGATGGCTTGAAAGTGTTCATCTATTAAGAAATCACGTATATGTTTACATGGTGATCTATGTTCAGTAAGGCTGATGAAAATGTCATGTACATGGTGAGGGTAGTGTTTTTCTTTAAACATGGTTTGTTTAAAATTGAGAAGGATTACTAGTGCAGAATGCCTCAAGAGTTCTTGTGCTAGCTTCATTTGGAGTGTAACTTTTGTTTGAGATATGCTGAATATATGTTTTAGAAGCAAAATAAGTATTTGAGAAATGATATAGGTATGCCATTCGTGAAAGGTTTTGTTCTTTGAAAATTTTCAAAATGTTTTTTTCCATTTTAGAAACTTACTGATGCATGTGCACACTCAGTAACAAAGCAATGTATGTGTCTAGAGAGCCATGTATGCAATTATATATCAAGTGTGATACCTAGATTTCACTCACACATAGCTCAGAAGAAAAACATATATACAGTAAAACAGGTTGTTTGTTATTGACAGAAGGAAGTAACCAATGAGTGAGAGATATATTGACAACTGTTATGTATTTAACAGCAATGAAGGTACTTTCACAGTCAACCAGGCAGCATTCAGGTACTCACACAATCACCCAGCCACTACTCATGCAGTCATCAAATCAGGGATTCACTATCCATGGAGTAATTCAATTACCCATACACTACACATGTACTCTTGCTTTCAGGCAGGCAGAACTTATGTAGTCATTCAACTATGCAGGCACTACCTATAGATTTATCTAATTACCTAGGTACTAACTATTGACGTATGCAATTAACAAGACTGTAATTATGTAAACATTATAACATGTGAGCAGAACCTGTGCAGCCATCTAAACACCCACTTATAACCCATGCAGTCATTGAAATACTGAGGCACACTCATGCACTGATGAAACACTAAGGCTCTACTCGGGCGCTATCTAATTATGGAGAATGTCTACATACTTATTGTACAGATCCTTTCTTTAATGAAGAAAGATATTTCTAAAAAACAGATTAGTTCATGCTATTGATTAAAGAGGACAATGTTATGAAATGAAGAATGGTAGTCCTATATCAAAAGAGGTGAGGGTACCTAGAAATGTAGAAGACAATATCTCAGAAGAGGTACAATGAAGGCATAGTGAGGGTACTGTATACAAATGGAATTTGTATACAGAACTTGCATACAAAAAACTGTGGAGCCTAATCTTGAGGTTGAAGTTGGACTTTTGAATGCACTTTCTGCTTCAGTGTTGTTGTGCTGCTTTTGAAGTTGAGGGTTCTTCAGCTTCTGTTGCCTTCTTGCTGCTCACTATGAGCTTGTCTTATGAAATGTGCAAAAAATAAAAAAAGAGGGAGCAAAATTACCATGTATGATTTTTGGCAGCATTGAGAATAGCTGTAACACACTGCTCATCAACTCTTATAACAACACTACAGTCCATGCAATAAGTGGCCATTCTTGAAAGCTCTAGAACCATATCTGTTGTAGTAGTCAGCACCTCTGAAAGGTCTTTTTGTCCGGCAATTGTTGCTGCTGCCAATGATGTAGATGGTCCTCCATCTTTATTCTGGTTGATTGACCGTTGGAGACATTTTCTGTGACAAGTTTTAGGATGATATAACATGAACACCATCCCACATGAGTCCAAAAATAGTCTCTAGCCAAAATCTAGTATCTGCTCACAATATCACTTTTTTAACAAAATAGGGAGTGAAGAGCTAGTGTCCTAGAAATGGACACTCGAGGTGGATACATCCTCTTGTAATGTATAATAAACAATAGGATCCACCTTCAGGGAGTTTTACATGAAAGAATAAGAATCACAATTAGCGGGTCATGTACATTGCCTACAATGGAGGGAAGCACATAGTGTGTCTTAAATACCCCTCACACACCAAAAGGGCCCTTGATGTCAGGCTTCATCATAGGGGTCTTCCCGCCACGCTGGGGGACAGGGCGTGCTGTGACCTACGACTACATTGGAGCATTGATGTCACAACTATGTGTGGTATAAGAATGAGTGAAAAAGGGTCAGAAGTGAATAGGAAGGAGAGTTTAAAAAATACCTTGCTCTTAAGGATTAGAAAATGTTAATATTCTGTCTAGCCGTTATTATTAAAAAAGGTGAGTCAGAGGTGTGATGCTTTATTGTGCAAGCATCACACGATGTTGAAAAATTCCAAAATAAATCTGCTCATACATTTATTTCGGAATTTTTCAACATTGTTTGTTGTGAATAGAAGGGATCAGAAACGTGTCCTGAAGAAGAAGCAGCATGCTTCGAAAGATGTTGACACGCACAGGAGGGATTGCACATTAGAGCAGTTCTCCTTTTTCCTGTAAAACTCCCCAATCCTGTTATTTATTATACATTACAAGAGGAGGACGTATCCACCTCCAGTGTCCATTTCTAGGACACTACCTCTTCAATCCCTATTTTGTTAACAAGTGATATTAAGACAGCGCACAGCTGTGGAAGAACGGTACAAAAGGGGGTGGTGATGGACGGAGCATCTGAATCAATCAAACACTCACACCCAGCCAAAAGATCTGGGTTTAATCCATCACCGTTCTTTAGCCCACCCCGCCACCCCAGTTCAGACATGGCTATATGCAAATCAGTCTGACCCTGTGACTCATGGGAACAGTCCAGCCCGAACTGCCAAGCCATGCCTTCCCTGGACCGGAAACAAGCTTCCGAGGACCGGTTTCTGGCATTCCAGCCGTCTTCAGCCCGGCTTGCTTGAATCCAGTGGCAAAGTGAGCAAGGGACTCACGTCTGAGCATACCCTGCCACACCTATGGCGGCCAAAAGCGGTACAAAAGGGGGTGGTGATGGACGGAGCATCTGAATCAATCAAACACTCACACCCAGTCAAAAGATCTGGGTTTAATCCATCACCGTTCTTTAGCCCACTCCGCCACCCCAGTTCAGACATGACTATATGCAAATCAGTCTGACCCTGTGCCTCATGGGAACAGTCCAGCCCGAACTACTAAGCCATGCCATCCCTGGACCGGAAACAAGCTTCCGAGGACTGGTTTCTGGCATTCCAGCCGTCTTCAGCCCGGCTTGCTTGAATCCAGTGGAAAAGTGAGCAAGGGACTCACGTCTGAGCATACCCTGCCACACTTATGGCGGCCAAAAGCGGTACAAAAGGGGGGGTGATGGACGGAGCATCTGAATCAATCAAACACTCACACCCAGTCAAAAGATCTGGGTTTAATCCATCACCGTTCTTTAGCCCACTCCGCCACCCCAGTTCAGACATGGCTATATGCAAATCAGTCTGACCCTGTGCCTCATGGGAACAGTCCAGCCCGAACTGCTAAGCCATGCCTTCCCTGGACCGGAAACAAGCTTCCGAGGACCGGTTTCTGGCAATCCAGCCGTCTTCAGCCCGGCTTGCTTGAATACAGTGGCAAAGTGAGCAAGGGACTCACGTCTGAGCATACCCTGCCACACTTATGGCGGCCAAAAGCGGTACAAAAGGGGGTGGTGATGGACGGAGCAAGCCGGGCTGAAGACGGCTGTAATGCCAGAAACCGGTCCTCGTAAGCTTGTTTCCGGTCCTGGGAAGGCATGGCTTGGCAGTTCGGGCTGGACTGTTCCCATGAGGCACAGGGTCAGACTGATTTGCATATGGCCATGTCTGAACTGGGGTGGCAGAGTGGGCTAAAGGTGAGAGCGGCGAGATTGGCCGCATGGGACGCGACGGACACGGCTGGACGGATGGGTACTGACCCTCCTATGGGGGTCGGGGGGCCCGAGAGGACGCCGGCCATGGTACTCAGCAAAGCAGGGGTAATGCGAAAGGGGAACCAGACGACTCCCTCCGTCGCTGACTTCCTTCGACAGACACCGGTGAGACTCCTTCCGGGTCAGAGCGGGAGGAGTCAGTCACCAGTTCCCCCTACAGCTCAGCATACACCAGTGCCGGCTCTCACGGATGGGAACAAGGCAGCGGGCGAAGAGGCGAGCAGAGAGACGAACGGTGATGGGGCGAGCATTGAAACTGACGCCGTCATGATAAATGACAACAGGATGACACAGGAGGGGACAGTAAGCATTCTTTAAGCTACACAGACTGGTGGGGCTAATGCTAATAAAAATTATGTAGGGGAGGAAGAAGTACAAATACAATCAGAATGTGATTTAGTTCAAGGGGATGCTACTTCCAATACCTCTTTAACTCTCGATGCTACCACCCATAATTTATTTATTTATTTGATTTATATAGCGCGGTATAACCCGGGGGTCTCTAAGCGCTTTAAGGGCAATCAGCTTTAAGGGCAATCAGCCTCTAACTGACACTTGTGTCCCTGGCAATCCCCTCATTAAGATAATCCAGATGGTCCCCCCTGCATCAGAGATAACGGAGGTAACAGAGCTAACAGGGACAGTGGGATCTATGACTGCTCAACCTGATAAGGATCCTAGTGATTTTTACTCATTTTCGGATGAGCAAGGTTGGTCTGAGGACACAGGTTCCCCCCTAAGTGACTCCAGTGATGATGAAACAAGCGCTAAGGAGAACAAAAAAACACAAAAAACAGTGCTTAAACATAGAAAGAGTCATCGGGATTCTGCAGAGCTGGCTTGGGATTATACACCCTCAAGTAACCTCTTAATATCAGCTCCCTCAGCCCTGCAACTAAATTCCACTGCACCTCAGAATTCGGAGGCACCTACAGTTGAGACTGTACTCTCAGCCATAGCGGCACACAGAGAAGAGACTTCTCATGACGGGCGTAAGGCCCAAGCAGAGCTCCGTAAGGTTCAGGGTGTGGTCCGCAAATTGTCAAGAAAGATGGGGTCTTTCAATGATCGAATGACTGAGGTTGAGACCAGAGTGGTCACAAATGAATCAGAGATAGCCACGAATCAAGAACAGATTAATCTCCACGAGTCTGAGCTATCAGACGTCAGGTGGAAGCTCGAGAACATGGAAAATCGACTACGCCGAAATAATCTTCGTGTTTTAGGGGTTCCTGAAGGAATTGAGGGGGGGAATGCCCGATCCTTTCTCATCCAGCTATTTTGAGACACTCTCCCCGAGTTGTCCAATTGGAACTGGGAGCTGGAGGTGCAACGGGTACACCGAGCCCCCCTCACGATCAGACATACACCGAAACCTGGAGCGTACCCGAGGGCTCTCTTAGTGTACTTTGGCAACTTTCTTTGTAGACAGGCAATCTCTGATAAAGCTATGCCAGAGGCTAAGAGAACCAGATGGGCGATATCATATTTTGTAAGACCTGACTTTTGCCACACGACGGTGGAGAGGAGGTGGCGTTTACGCCAACTTATAAAACCTTTCCAGGATAAAAAACTTCAGGCGTACCTGAATAACCCTGCCCGGCTGAAAGTCATTAATGGAGATCAAATTAAGTTCTTTACCTCTGAAATTAAGGCAAAAGAATATTTGGATAGCTTAAAATGATGTTAGGTCTTGCTTTTCTAAATGTAACAGGTCACTAAATGCAAGGAAAGTCCCTGCGGTACTGCATAACTTGTTTCTCTTTTGAGGGGGGGGGTACTAAGATTAGACACAGATATTAGATATAGATACAGATATAGACACAGTTACAGATTGGTTCGTGGTGATGTTACATGGGTTATAAGGTCTCCAAGGTTACATGTTCTGCTGGGTGTTGTGTGAAGTTTAGTCATTTAATAGCACTGGTCGGGAGTTGCATCTCCGTCACAACAGACTTTTATGGAGTCTGCATGCCTCATTTTTGGGAGGGTGGGGGGAGGTGATGAGGGAGGGGATGGGGAGGGTGGGGAAGAGTGTTTAGGGGGGAAATATTTAAAAAAGGCAACCATATCGATACGTATAGAGACACTAGGCTTAAGATGAAAGTTTCACATGTAGTAGAGGTAGCACTTAAAGTAGCTAAAGCAAATCAGAAAAATACAAAGCAATATGGATAGGCTGAAGTTATGTTCGTGGAATGTGGCGGGGCTAAATGATAGGGAGAAAAGGGAGCAGATGTGTGCTGCATTTATACAGACCGCATTTGATATATTTGTCTTCAAGAGACTCATATCCCTTGGGCAGAAAGAGATGCTCTGAGGGTCCCTGGCTTAAATCTGATAGTAAATACAACTCAAACTACGAGAACCAGAGGTGTTGCTATATTAGTAAAACGGTTTTTGGGGCCTGCTGTACGTAAGGCAGCTGATCCTCTGGGAAGGTGGGTTATTGTGGAGCTCAAGATGGGTATCACAATCTGCTCAATCTATGCTTCTAACCAGGATGACCCCTCTGTCCTTACAGAACTTGAGTTGGAGCTAGCTTCCTGGCCCCAGACACTGATATTCTGTGGGGATTTTAACATTTCCTTGACGCAAAGGGGGGCGGGAAATAATCAGGGTCAATATATATATTCTGGTCGTAAACCTAAGGTATACAGAGCCATTTCACATCTAAAAGAGAGCTTAGGCTTAATTGATCTAAGGGAAACGAAAAAACAACCATACCCAGGATATACGTATTTCTCGCATCCACATAGTAAATACGTTCGTATTGACTATATTTGGATAACAAGAAACTGCTCTGACAAGGCATTAATTAACAAGCTACCAAAGACTATTTCTGACCATAATCCCTTAGTACTTACATTGGAAATTACTAACTTATTAAGACCGCGATCAGTGTGGACATTTGATAGAAAACTACTTGTTAACAATGAATATATTGATTATATTAAATCATGGACCGAGAGGTTTTTTGAATGTAATCGATATAGTGCATCCAGGGGTATGGTGTGGGACTGTTTCAAGGCCGCAATTCGTGGAGAGACAATAAGCTATGTAGCCAAGCAGAGGAAGGAAGCGGATAAGATTAATAGATCACAGCTCCTAGAGTCGGCTAAAATAGAAGAGAAACATACAGCTTTAATAATGCAGGGACAAGATGGAAGCTCTACCTTAAGAGAACTGCTGATCCTTAAAACTAAAATAAATAGTGGGCTTTCAAAGAGGGCGGCGGAGATTTACCAATCTAACCGCAATAAGATCTATGGAGATGGAGAGAAGGTCGGGAGACAATTAGCACTTCGCACCTGCCAGAAACAATCTCTTAATCTAATAACTAGTATAGAACTGGAGGGTCAGGAGTTTACATCACCTGAGGACATACTAGATACCTTCAGAAAATATTATCAAAAACTATACCAAAATGAGGACATCTTAGATTCCGAATTTATTAAAGAAACCCTCACTAATTGGTTAACGGAACTTGAAGGAAGCCTAGATATAGACGAGGATACTAGGAGAGATTTGGAAAGTGGCATAAGGCACACTGAAGTGCAATTGGCTCTAGCTGAATTAGCTTCAGGTAAGGCTGCAGGCCCCGACAAATTGCCATTGGAGCTGTATAAAATTCTGGGTGATATTATAACACCTCTTCTCCTCGACTTATTTATAGGAATCCAAGGGGACGGTAACCCACCGAACTCTTGGAGGGAAACTAATATAGTCATATTCCCGAAGAAAGACAAACCTCCTAATCTACCCTCATCATATCGGCCAATATCACTGATAAACTCGGACTCAAAACTCTACTCTAAGATCTTGGCTAATAGGCTCAGGGGGGTCTTCGAGAGTTTGGTCTCCCCATGGCAACATGGCTTCATCCCGGGTAAGGGCACGACAGATCACACATGTCGGGTTATAACACTATTTGATGCCATGAGCGCGGTGGGGGGCCGGATGTCGATGGTCCTCCTTGATGCCGAAAAGGCCTTTGACCGAGTTTCTTGGGAATATTTATGGGTAGTTTTAGAACAAAATAATCTGGGACCCTGCCTTATAAAATCCATCAGGGCAATGTACTACTCTCCTAAGGCTAGGGTTCTGGTGATGGGCCAGGAGTCGGAGCTATTTGATATACTTAGAGGTATTAGACAGGGGTTCCCCTGCTCCCCGATTCTTTTTGCCCTCTATATAAATCCCCTGATTCTGAAACTACTCGCAAGTGAAGCAATTAAACCGGTCACGTTTGGCTCCTTCGATACTAAGATATTAGCATACGCCGATGACGTGGCGGTCGTAACACCTGAACCCACAGAGGCAATTCTAGAAATTGAACAGATCACCCAAGCCTTTGGGGAATTCTCTGGGTACTCCCTTAATAGGGATAAAACGATGGTTATATGTACCGCGAATACTCCCTTTGAAGATCATAAAAAGGTAGAAAGTTCTGTTTACTTAGGAGTACGTATAACTCCCAAAATAGATAAGATTATTGAGATTAATTATGAGCCTCTTCTCCAAAATATAAATAAAGATTTGAAAAGGATTGATAGTCTACATCTGTCAATTATTGGGAGAGGCAACTTCCTGAAAATGAATATACTCCCCAGAATACTATATTTATTCCGCGCTATTCCCCTAATCGTTGAAGACAAGATCATCAAAACTCTTGAATCCCAAATGAGTCAATTTGTATGGAGCTATGGTAAAGTAAGGAGATCTATGCGATACCTCTCTCTCCCATATTCAAGAGGTGGTATAGCAATCCCTAATATAGCACTATATCTTTGGGCCTCGCTACTTCAGCAAATGACGCCATTATGCCTCATAAAAACACCAGACCCAATTATAGATAATTATATACCATCTATCTATGATCTGGCAATAGGAAATAAGGCTAATGGCTTATTACTGAAGCAAGTTGAACCATTCTACTTCAAAAAAGTTAAATTTAAGATAATAACTAGCGCCTGGAGAATCTGGAGGAAAACTATGAAGTACCTTAATGTTCCTAAATTTAACAAGTATACCTCATTATGGCACTCTTCTGTACTACCCAAGCAAGCTAACAATGACATCTCGAGGAGATGGGAACGTCTGGGGGTGCTTACTGTAGGGGATTTTTTTCAGCCAGGTTCCACTAACCGGTTCCAATATTTACAAGAGAATTTTTTGGTTCCAAATACCGACTCATTCAAGTTTATCCAGATTAATACGATCCTGAATTTGAAATTTCCCCGACATTTCTTTAGGTAGTATCCCCTTATTGGACTGTCCGGGAAAGGCTACAACCAGGATCGGTACTATCTATGACATTCTAATTGAAAATCAGGGGGATGATATGAATACTACGGAAGTGGGTTGGGCAAGGAAATTAAACAACCCCAATGTGGATATTGATATGTCCCTACACCTCTTAACTAAGCTTTTTGTTTCCTCTAATCTGAAAGCCCAGCTATATAAAACAATATATAATCTCTATTATACCCCTGCCAAATTACATTCATGGGGGAGGAGACCAAACTCAGACTGTCCAAGATGTGCAACAAGCTCTGTAGATCTGATTCACATGCTGTATGAATGTGATAAATTAATACCTCTTAGAAGAATGTTAGCAGGTTTTTGGCAAGAAGTGTTCGGGCATACTGTAGCCGAATCCCCCACCCTTTATATCCTGGGATATGATAATACGCTTATCCATACGAATGAAGAGAAAACATGTCTTTTTCTAGGAACCGCTGTATATAGAATCATACTTACTGCCCGCTGGAAGGATGTGGATCCCCCTAACTTCCAAATCTGGTTGGCCCGGTTCTTAGGTATCTTTAATCAAGAGAAAGCTATTTTTGCATGTAAAGGAAGGAAAGCCAGAGCTCAGGGAACTAAAATCTGGAAGCCTATTGAAACTTGGAACAATATTAACAGATCTTTATAATTAATGGATATCTTTAGGAATGGTTTTTTTTATAACTGTTATTATAAACTGTTTTTTTATGGCTTTAAAATATATTTCTTTGTTATGTACTTGATTGTATTAATGGAACTTGATTTATACTGAATTATGTGACAAATTTTCCTTTTTATCTTTACCATATGTCGGTCTCGTATGTATTATCCTTATGTGTTGCCAAATAAAGATACATTTTAAAAAAAGAGAGTGTACCCATACAAATGGGATGACTACATGGCCAGGGACACTAACAGCAATCAGGGCATGGACAGTGATGGATTAGATGCTAGTTCCAGCAGCTTAAACTCCGACAGAAGGAACACATACCATAACCAATGAGGTGTTCCCCCACACCAACGACCCTACAACCTTAGACACAGGGGATGGGGCAACTATCAAGGGCAACTCTCCTACCCACCATATGATATATGATATAAAGGCTTTTGTAGCGCGCTCAATTACTAAAAATAGTATCCCCCTTTGGAGCACCACCAATGGGAGGTCCTTACCAACACTGTGGACAGGGATATGAATACAACTATTATGGACCACTGCCTTTTTTAGGGTCACGCCCGGGACCCGGGCGAGACAGGGGAGGCAACAATGTCCATTGGATGACAGAGGAAGAAGAGAACCCTTGGGTCTCAACGAGGAGAATGATGGGCTTCTTCAAGCATCCAACCGTCCACAAGCAAAAGGGGCAATTAGTCGTAAACCTGACAGAGCATGAACTTACAGAGGTGCAGGCGCAAGTCCTGGAGAAATGACTGGGTTTTATACCTACCAATAGGATGGACAAATTCAGAATACCCGTAGAAATTAAGGAATTCATCCGTAAATTAAAACTGCGGGTGTTTTTCAAGGAGAAAGAGACAACCATGGAAGAAACATCCGATACAGGATTAAGACAGAAATCCAACTTCACACCTCCAGACTCCACACTACCAGTAGAGTTATTGGCTTTTGAAAAAGCGGTCATGAAAGAACTGGGACATCTACCCACACAGGACACCACCTTTTTCCAAAACATATCCAAAGTTGAAAAAGAGGCAATACAACAACCGGCCTCCAACAATGAAATCATAGTTAAGCCAGCGGATAAAGGTGGCGCCATAGTGCTTCAGACAGGAGAAACTATGAGATCCTGCACAATGACCCGACTGAACCCCTAAGGATTCGGATAATGGGATGGTGGACGAAGTAATGGCACACAACTGGCTGTCCAAAAAAGAAGGAGAATTCCCGAGCCAGAGATCAACGAGGACACCATATTTCTACACCATCCCCAAGATTCATAAAAATCTACAACAGCCACCAGGTCGCCAGATAGTATCAGGCATGGGCTCCATCCTAGAATCCCTGTCCAAATTTGACGATGCCTTTCTGCGTCCCCTCATCCAAAAAACTGGGACCTATCTAAAGGACACAAAAGCTGTATTTCAACTTCTCCAAGACACCTCTTTTGACCTGGATAAACAACTCCTAATGGGGCTCCACGTGGAAAGCTTGTACACAAGTTTGCCACATGACAAGACATTAAACATAATCAAGGAGATCCTTTTTTCCACCACATGGGATTACCATACACCCTGCAGTCTAGTAATGGAATGTGTCTCATTAGCCCTCACCAAGACTTTTTTTTAAGTATGAGGACACCCTATACTTACAGAAACATGGGACCAGCATGGGAAGCACATTTGCTCCTAGTCTAGATGGTCTCTATGTACATCATCTTGAAACTAACAAAATCATACATCCAGACAACCCATTCTGGCACAACATAAAAACCTGGAAGAGGTGTATAGATGACATGCTGGTGATTTGGGAAGGAGACATCCCTTCTACTGAATCCTTTATTGTCTGGCAAAACCAGCAAAACACCTTCCTCAGATTCACCAACACCGCGTCACGTCAAAACCTTGTATTTCTAGATTAGAACATATACCCAGATAGTGGCACACTGAAAACCACCACACATTTCAAACCAACCTCCAAAAACTGTCCCCACTTACGTGCCAACCTCCCCCACGGACATTTTCTCAGCTTGCAGAGAAACTTCACAGAATTGAGGGACTACAAGAGACAAGCCCTGGATCTAAAGACCAGACTCACAAATCAGAATTTCCCTACGAGAATCATCGATAAAGCAATAAAAAGGGCCAGCAACAACAACACAGAGGCCCTCCTGGAGGAAAAAGTACAAAAAGAGCAAGAGGAGAGACCTATCTTGGTCACCACATTTCACATCCACTCTAACAAAATTTCAAAGATCGTGAACAAGTACTAGAGGATCCTCAACTGTGGAAGTCTGAACTTACAAAAACCTATGTTCGTCCATAAGAGAAAAGGAACTTAAAAGACATGCTAGTCAGAACGAGACCACGCACAGGCCTACCTACAACTACTAGGAACCTGCTCCTCCTTCCAGTCCAGGGGCATCACCCATGTGGGAATTGTAGCAATTGCCCTCCCACCAAGAAAAGCAGACAAATCAAATTCAGGAATGGCTGCGAATGGGAACAAAGAAGGCTCACAAATTGCAACAGCAGGAACGTAATATACATGATCCCAAGCCTGTGCAGATTAGAGCACATTGGAATGACATCACGACCCATTGAAATCTGGATAGGCGAGCACAAAAGCAATGTCAGATGTAAGAGGAGCACAACCAAAATGGCCACACACTACCTAACAACCCAACACAAAGTGAACGACCTACAGTGGACGGTCATGGAACAAGTACAAACCGAGAGTGCCCTACTTGAGAAGGAACAACGATGGGTGTTCTATCTGGGCACCCACATAGAGGGCCTCAACGATGAAATACCCTGGAGTCATTTCACTTGAACTTTTTCTCTAAATATTCCTACTCCAAGGGAACCATCAAGATATCCACGCATCTGACGTTTCTGAATTTCAGGAATCTGTGATATCTTGGAATCACCAATATTCAATGGAAACTTTTTTCCAAGATCTTTTGTGATATTTTTCTGAAAAACTGACCACATGTTAATTCCCCCCAAATCATAATTTGATTATTAGGAGCCCTCACACGGCAAGAGGGACAACTCTGGCTATGGTGTCTCCCCGCCTTTTGAAGTTGACTGGGTGATTAGATAATTTGCCAGCCACAACCTTAAAACCATGGATTTTTCCCTCCATGTGTATGCTGCCTATAATGAAATATTTTTTCTCCTAATGAGGGACACAACTAGTTCCTAACATATCGTTATTTGTAACACCTTAGAATCTTTATAACACCACTTTAAGAACCTGGCTTCTCCTTTGAGTGATCTCCTCTGTTTGGAAAGCTTTTGGTATTAAACAACCCTGATTGCGCATATTTCTTATGCGATCTAGTTTTTCACCGCTATCGAAAGTGTTCTCAAGTCCCCTCCCGCCCAGGCAACCTATCTAACTTCCTATTCCCGACCACGAGCAGTGGAGCGGTCCACTCTATCACAACCTGACGCAGCCCTTTTTCCCTTCCGGGTCGGAAGAGGCAGTGCAAGTTTGGCGCTCGGCTGCCCCCTGCACCTGTACGCAATTCGATCAATCGCAGGTAGTACAAATAGTAGAACCCTCGCAGTTTCAGTCCATCGACAGAGCCGCGAGGAGTGGAACCTGATTTACGACAGCGTTCTAGATCGTGAAAGTACGGCTTAGCCGAAACATAGATAAAAAAGGCCTCGGACTTTTTCCTTTCTTCACCTACCAGATTCTGACCACATCATTTTTTTTATTTTATTTACAGAGTGCAATACTGGCACATGGTCCCCCTCTTTCTAAGGCTCATGGGGCATTGTTATATCCTCAAACAAGTATGTGGCACATTATTCATTGACATCTTTGACCTACTTATTTTCAGTTTACAGGTTGAGTCATAATAGATTTAATGACTTCTATTACCTCATAGACTCCTGAAACTTTCCCTATAGAGTGTGTCATTTATGTTGTGAGTTTTGTATGTCTTGTATTGTCCCCTTTTTTTACAGGGCGCAACACTAGTAGAAAATCCTCACGTTTAGGACATAGTGGAATAATACACACCATTTTTTCACAGGTAATCATAGCTGCATGTATAACATACCTACATTTTTAACTGTTGTGTTTCTCTGACAGATTGCCTACTAGGAAATACCTTGGGTATTGTATATTTTGACTAAAGACGATTTGGTCTTGTTTGTCACGTAGCATTATCTACTCATACATTAATTTTGGAATTTCTCAACATCGTTTGTTGTGAGCCGAAGGGATCAGAAATTGTCCTGAAGATGAAGCAGCACGCTTCGAAACATGTTGACACACACCGAAGGCATTGCAAATTAAAGCATTACACCTCTGACTCACCTTTTTTAATAATACCGGCTCAACGGAATATTAAAATGTTCTAATCCGTAGGAGCTAGGTATTTTTTAAACTTTCCTTCGTATTCACTCCTGACCCTTTGTCACTCATTCCTACACTACACATAGTCATGACATCAGTGCTCCCATGTAGTCGTAGATCGTAGCATACCCGTCCCGCAGCAGGGCAGGAAGACCCCTATGATGAAGCATGACATCAAGGGCCCTTTTGGTGTGTGAGGGGTATTTAAGAAACACTATGTGCTCCCACCATTGTAGTCAATGCACATGACCCGCTAATTGTGATTCTCCTTTTTTCCTGTAAAACTCCCTGAAGGTGGATCCTATTGTTTAATATATCTGCTCACAATAGATATCTGGAAAAGAAGAATCAAGAAGGAGCAGTGGGTGTATACTTCCGATTCATTCTACTGAAAATGTATATTATCCAATGATATTCCCCACTCATGTGATGTTTCCAGATTGTGCATTGTGCTAGTTTTGTAGCAGTTTTCAATTGCCCATGACTTTGGGTAACAATGGGTAGTTTGATGGGTGTTTTGTAGTTATGTTGTATTTGTGAGTTCAGAAGTTGAGTTATTTTTTGAAACTGTACTTCATCATAAATGTGTTGTTAAAATAAAGTTAAAATAACATGTTATTAAACAGCTAGACTCAAATTTTGTATAAAATATGTCTATATATCTGTTTTTCACTATGTAATTTTTATTCGTGACCACTGATTTCATTGTGACCTCCTGTGTTACTGTGAAGAAGGAAAATGCATATTTGATATAGTTATTTCGATAAAATGAATACAAAGGGGAAAGTAAAATTAGTATCTTACTAAATAGCTACACTGAATCACAGCACAGAGATGGGCGTTATGTAAGGAGGTCTGGGTGTTACGTAAGGAGGATTTCCACGCCGGAACGTTGACTGCCTTGTTTGGAACAGGTTTAGCAAAAGGTTACAGGTCGATTTTTTCGAGCCCTGGAAAATAATTACAAAAATCTCGGAAATTCAAAATAGTTAAACAAGTTGGCAGTGTTTCTTCGATCAGCTATGCGAGCTATGCGGCTGACTGTGCATATGTTCCCACAGTCCATAATTTGCAGGTGTCTCCTGTTCTTACTTTTGTCCTGTTGATGACCCTGCTCTAAGTAAGTCTGCTAAAGGGGCCATGAGGGGAACGGCACACTGACATGCCTCCACGCCACTTTGCCATCGGCTCCAGCCATGAGGGGAATGGCCAGGAGACAAAATACAGCTCCCAGCAGGCATTGCATGGCTCCTGTGGAGGGCGTCATCACAGGGCACCAGAAGGCCATAAATCCAGCTCGGCCCTCCCGCAGCGCAGGCGTGCCTCGGCGCTGCCCGGGCGAAGCCCAGGCAAAGGGCAGGCCCGTCCATGCCCGTCGGAGCCTGGCAGAGGCTGGGCTGGGCCACCCCTCCAAAGTCCATCCATGGGTAAGCATAAACATTTGGGCAACCAGAAGCAGGAGGCTTTTAAAAGCTAAAATATATAACTTTCAAAATCAATCAATCATAAAATCCCCAGAAAGACTCCATCTATAATATCATACTTGACTTTGGCTGTGGTAGCCCTGAACAAAGAGATAACTAATGCAGAAAAGGAGCTGGGTCTGGGTACAAGACAAATTTCCAGAGAAGGGACTGTGGCAATTGATCATCCATCACATATTCCCGTACCACTAGAACCGGTGGTACTGATTAGTGCCCCAAAAACAAGGAGTGAAGCCCAGAATCAAGAGACTGTAGTGATAGAGGTTGTAACTCCTGAAGCTCCTACCTTGGATAAGAAAAGAAGTATAAGGGGTGTAAAAACGGGAGTCTGCGGAGGTAAAAGGTACAAATAGAAAAGACAGCAAGCGGCATAAAGGCACAAAAAAGTACCCCCAAGATGTCACCCAAGGTGGATGAAAATATCCAATTGACATCGGAATTTGATAGAGGAAATTTTTAGTGCGCGTTTCGAATCCATTTTAACTGGTATTGCTAAAGATGTTATTGACACTCGTAACTCATGTGTTGTGGACCTTAAGAAAAAATGTGGGAGGTTGGACTCTTTCTTGAGGGATATAAAGTATACCCCGCAAGTTATTTCAAACACAGGATTGTTACCTATTCCACCTATAGAGAGCAGGGAAAGACTTAGGCATTCAATCATTTCAACTTTCAGGAGGAGGGGTAAAATCTAATCCTGTTGGTAGAACGATGGCCAACCTAGGTTTAGGTGCAGTAGGGGGAAATCCTTCCAAAGTGACACCAGCCTAGACAATTTGCAATCTAATGGCCCGTGTCTGACAATTAATGAGAAATGTGCCCCTCGAGTGAAAAATATAAGTCATAATGGCTGTAGAATTAATCTCCCTCTGGAAGCCACCCCTTTGGTTGCTTTTCTTGTTGGGGTTCTCCCGTTTAGTGTCCCTGATAGTGAATCAACGGTGGCCTTAATACGTAAGACAAAACATTGGTGTGACCATTATTGTTTGGCCAATCCGAGATCTCTGCCCACATTATAATGACTAGACAGGTGGCCTGGGTGGGTAATGGCCCCAAACAGGTACCTGGCGACTGCATCATAGTTAATTGTAACAAACGGGATATAGTCGACAGGCTGTTTTGAGATGCCTCCACGTTACATGGGGGTGACATTAGGGCATTACCATTAGGTTTTTTCTATCGCCCAGTAAGTACTCCATGAGTTTGTGAAGGAGCAAGGGTGTCAGAACCAACTTGTTTTTTAGCCCCTGATGTTCCCCCCACGCAGTAAAAGTTCTGTACCATGCACTGATAAAATTAGTAGGGGTGGAGTAACAACTTTAAATTTGGTACCTCAGCCGCCCAGGCCTGTTGAGGGAGGCTTACCCCTTTCAAATAGATTTTCGTCTCTAACTCAATTGGATGGGAATGATTGACTGGAGGGGAATGAGGATTGTATTTCTGTACCATGCCCTAATAGTTCTGCCATAGGTGACATAGGAGGAGAAATTCCCCCCAACTGTAGTATATTTAGCTGGAATATTGCGGCCTTAGGTCGAAAAGAGATGACCCGATCTGTTTGGAATTTATTAAATCATATGATATAATAGCGTTACAGGAAACATGGGATATGGGGGATAACTTCTGGCTGGATGGGTTTCGATCCTATTTCCAACTGTGGTAGCAAGCCTCAGCCAGGCCTTCTAGTGCAAGGGATTCACCCTTCTCTGCTTAGAGTCCTTGGACCAATAATAATAGGTTGGCACAGAAACTGGAATAGAAAAATACAGAGTTTATTAAACCTCATGAGGTGGAACTACATTCACACAACACCCTTTGGTAGAGTAAGAGGTAGCACACTGATTGGAAGGAGCTTGGTCCTTTTATACCCACACAGGGGCTGAAATGAAGGTGGTACAAGGCACAGAGTGTTGGTTTCAAATACATATAAGGTCATACAGATAGTGTGCTATCAACAAGTGGGAAGGGCTGACAGTTAGCTAATTCTGGTGGACACATCTTGACAGTTACAAGTTGGAGACAGCTGCATGCTCAGCTGAGCATGTGAAAAGCAGAAGAGGATAACTATATCTTGTCTCTAGGCAGAGTTCAAGAGCAGTTAACAGGAAGGTAGGACAGAGCACATGGCAAACAAAATGGCCGACAGAAATACAAAATGGATTCCGTAAAACGGACAAGATAGTCTCTAAATGCAAGATGTCTTCTGCGAATGCTTAACCTAATTATTGCTAAATTACCACAGACGACCCTTTCAGCATTTGCTGAAGACATTCGTCTATCTGGGGTAATCTAGATCTGCATCCTGTATATTAATGTTTATCATTTCAGTAACTTCACTATTTAACATTTGTTGTTATTTTTCAATATTTCTTTTGGCCGGTGTACAAGCAGTGAGGCACATGGAACAAATCATGGAACCACATTGTATACAAGTACAGCATGTAATTAGTATCACCAATAGTATACATAGAATAGTTAGTATTTTCCAGCCCCAAGTCACAAAAAGTGGCCATATCTAGTTTGAATATATCCATGTACCATTCTCTGGGTGAATGTCTGCAGCAATCTTATGCAGCTTAGAGATTGCGTCATAAACTGAAGGTGAGTGGTCAGGTATGAAGACGCAGCAACTGCTACCGATGACTTGGCATGCACCACCTCGATCAGCCAAAATCACGTCAAGCACCATCCTATTTTGGAGAGCTACAATTCTTGCAATTTGCAGTTCTTCCGTAATTTTCCCAAGTGCCATAGCTGTCTGATTGGTGACAGCTTCTACAACACGAGTCAATCGTCTGATTTTTCTGCGATTCAATGCAGCACCCACAAAGAAGAACAAACCCAAATTGAAATCGACATATTGTTGCAAAGTGGTATCTGTCTGGTCGATCTCATCTGTACTTGTTGTTCGTTTGTATCTATTCTTAGAAATATCATTGTACAACTTCAGGTCAAGATGATATGATGCAGGTGCTAAAAACACAGGGGGTAACAAAAATGATATGTAGCATACCCCTGACCATCCAACAGGTAATTGATAATATCCTTTATTACCGCACACAAAGTAGGTGTTGTGCGACGAGGTAAAACTACTATTATTCATGCCCTCAATGTTCACTACAGAAATACATTCACTTCGTCCTACGGGAATTCTACCAACACTGCCAATACATAAATCTGCTTTTGCTCTGGTTACAGAAATCACAAAGGGTCCAATTTTCTTCATATATTCCTTACATTTGTGAAGACATATGGTGTCGAAATATTGTCTGGTTGGTATTCTTCCCATTCCCATTTAGTTCCTTTGGCTTGAGGATAGCCATCTTTATCTTGGTAGCATTCTTTATTTAATTGAAAAATGATTCCACCTACTGAAGGCTTTCCATAAGCAAACAAAAGGGCATACCAAGCTTGACATTTACCATTATGGGAAAATGGTAGAGGAATAAAAGGTGTTCCTCCTTTCTTCTGGTGTGCAGGTATCATCCCACATACCCAACAATTAGTAGTATTCGTAGCATTATGGGTATGATGCAACATCTGGATGAATGTGTTATTCAGATAGGACTTTTGATGTTTCTGCTCATGATAAGGAAGAGTGTAATAGTACTGTTCCAGTGGAGCTGGAGTAGTTGCAACAAAAAGCTGTCGAGCAGGAACTGCTTTCTCAATGAACCAAGCGGTTATTGCTAAAACCACCAGGGCAACAACAAACTCTACAGCACAAATTATTTTTCTGCTATTCATTTCAATAACAGCGATGCTCGATCTTTCTAAGAACCTGTTGAAAACAATCGCTGGAGCTCTTCTCCCTTGGGTAACCGTTGATTTCTTCATCACGGGCCAAGACGGGTGTCACTACACTAATTCAAGGATGATCCCCCCCCTTGCCTCATTGGCTCTCCGTTTCACAAACCCAGGGCGGTAGCTCAACCAGTCTCAATCAAAACTGCAGATTCTTTTCTCGGTCTCAAATTCTATCGCGATGCTCCAGAAATCGTGTGGTCCGGGAAGACTTCCGTAGACTTGTCAGATGAGATAGCTTGACCTTTCTCCGTCTCCAGAATTTCTAGATGGTCGGTCAGCGCAGCAGGTTCCACCGATGCGGGTGATACACGCTTGTAATGCGTGGTGTGGAGCCAATTCTTTTTGGTCATCTCTCGAACTGCTGTCCTTGTAGCCAACAGCACCTGCTCCGGGCCTCGCCACCTCGGCTCCAAGCTGTTCGATCTGTCGAAGACCTTGACATCACGTGGTCACCAGGATGGAGATCATGGGCCTCACCTGTAGATCTATCAGGAAGTGCTTCTCGAACCTGTTGATGAATAGAGGTCAAACTGTCGGTTAACTGTGCCAAATAATCATTCAACAGAACACAAGGTACATCATGTATGGGGCGTGGCTTAGGAACTCCACAAATGTTCATCGGTCTCCCAAATACCACATTCATATGGTGTAAGACCGGATCGTGAGTGTGGCACAGATCTTATGGATAACAGTGCCAAAGGCAGTGCATCTGGCCACTTTAGGGACGTGGAAGCCAGTATTTTCGCCAGCTTCAATTTTAAGGTAGCATTATACCTTTCCACCAATCCCGCCGATTGTGGGTGGAAGACTGCATGGAATTTCTGTTTGATCCCTAACCCTTTCAGGACATACTCAACAACTTGCCCAATAAAATGAGGTCTGTTGTCACTCCATAAAATTTTACAAACACCATACCTAGTAAAGATTTCCTTTAGAAGCACCTTTGCTATGGTAAGAGCAGTATTATCCTTTGTAGGGTATGCCTCTATCCATTTACTGAAGGCACATACCAACACTAGGACATATTTTAGATTATTGCAGCGTTCAAGTTGGATGTAATCCATCTGCAAAACTTCAAAAGGTGCGGTTCGTGTAGCAAACCCTCCTGTAGGAGTTTGTGTCCCTTTTCCAGGATTGTACTGCCAACAGATCAAACAGGACTGTACTATTCTTTTAGCTGTGCTGGCAATTCCAGGATGCTCCCAGACTTGTGTAAGCAATTTAGGTAATGCTAGAGCTCTAACATGTGCCAGCCCATGTGCCATTTGAACCATAGGTTGTAAATAGGCTGCAGGCAATTTCCATTTATTCATTTCTTTGTTACGCCAACAACCCTCATCATCTAACATTCCTTCTTTGGACCACTGCTCAAGTTCTTCCACAGAGGCAGATCTCTGTATATCCAATACTTCCTCTCCAGCATCATGCCAACGTTCAGCTTGTGATTTTACTACGTGCATAGATGTAGTGCTTCGCTGTATTGCAGTTTCACGAGCTACACGATTTGCAAAGGCATTTTCTTGTCCTATTTTGTAAGTGATCTTCTTGTGTATGCTACACTTCGTAATGGCAATTTTCTTCGGATATGCAAGTGCAGTCAAAAGATTATTTACTAATTCTCCGTGCATTATCTGCATCCCGTGGGATGTAAGAAAGCCTCTTTCCTTCCAGAGTAGGCCAAGATCATGAACTCCAAAAGCATAGCGGCTATCCGTGTAGATGTTCAGACATTGTAGTGTAGTTCCTATTATCCCAATAGGCTCTGCGCATTGGAATAATACCTCCAATAGTATAGACCTAGACCAGACGTTAACTAGGTCTTCTACTGTCGATATTAGACTTAAAGTTTTGGGTTTGCCAGCTAGCTCAGAGTTCACTAGAAACTTTCTCGAATAGGCAAGGAGGAGTTGAACCTCCCTGGATAGACAAGAAGGGATTTAGTTTCTGACAACCATAGAACATGACAACTTTGCTCTCCCCTAATCAAGAGTATATCTCTAGAGTCGTGTGAAAACAAAAGACAACTTATTTTACTCAGTCAGTACGTGCATTCTTAGTTTCACCAGATTGTAGAGAAAAGGAAGAGACGGGCGTGTTCAATAAAAGATGTTATTTATTGATCAGTCTCTTTTCTCGTACAAGAGAAATGAATCAATATTATTGCAATACTTATGGTTAAGTAAAGTGCATACAATAAAAGCAGAATTATAAAATAATACTGTAAAAGCATTGATATGGTTTCTAAGCCATATGCTATTTAAAATGGATAGAATATATACATACACATATACATTTAACTAATAGTACTCAACTGGTGCTTCTAACCACGCCTACCCCGGTGTACCTGACCTAAGCCTAATACGTGGGCTGGAGTAGAAAGTAGCAGTTTGAGTTAAGTTTGTTTTTGCCAAGTGACTGACTCAAGAATTCTCTGCAAGGGGTTATTCAGTTCTGTACCTGAGATCTAGGATGGTTGAGGGATGGTATCTCTCATCTGTAGTCTCGATATTCCAAGCTGCCTGCAAGGGCTGCTCGGAAGCGCCTGAGCTGGATTTCTCGGCAGGAGAAAGGCAGCGTCTCGTTCTCAGCGCGTCAGGAAGGCGGGGCAGCGCCAGTGGGCTTCGCTCTCTGCTGGGCTTCGGCAAGTCTCGCTGCTCCGATCTCGTCACCACCGCGTGTGTTTGCTTACGGCAATGTCGGTAATATTTATACCTGTAAGGTGCCGAGATTGACGTAAGGATGGACATAGATACGTCAATAAGGATGTCATACGAGCTGGTCGTTAGCACATTCTTTTACTGAAGTTCTTTGAGAAATCAAAACAATGGCCGCAGGGATTTTCCCAGGTTGTCATAGGTTGGATTTGTTTTGAGAACTCTGTATGCCTTATCAGGGGCTGGAGGAATATTGCTTGCCTAATTAGATGGCAAGCGTTATGACCTAATCAGATAACGCGCTCCTGTGCCGTGGTCTGGCTTAATCAGATAACGGTTTCTGCATCATGGATGGCTGCTAGTTAATTTGTTAACCAGAATAGGGTCAGGAATAGGGGGATCTATACAGAACCTATAGGAATACATCACAACATAAATCAGTACTAAGCTCACACGCTCGTGTCAAAGCTATTAGTTCAGCTGCTTGAGCCGACTTCTGTGGTATGTGAGCTGATTCCACTACTGTCTCAAGTGTCGTGATTGCATATGCGGCTGAGGTTGTGCCATCTGGTAACTTCAAACAGGACCCATCAACCCACAGTTCCCCATCGACATCTGGAAGGGGCGTATCTTGCAAATCGATGCAACCCTTTGTCTGTTCCTCCTTGTTTGGAACGGAAGATAACACACACGCAGGACGAATTCTTGATAGCCACCAAATTATTGGGCACCCAGCTGGCTGAAAATTAATTGCCAGTGCTAAAAGATTCTTTAAATTCTCCTTGACCCAGTGCGCTTTTCATCCCGTTTTTTTGACTTTTCAAATTATATGTGGATGACCATAACTTAATGATTGGTCTTCATTAATTCGCAGACAGGTACCCAACGCTCAAGCAATTTTCTGTCCTGAAGATGACCGCTTAAAACAAGCAGCGGTCGAAACGCCGTCGAAGCTTCTTTGTGGCCCAAATTTATTAAGGACACTATATTTATGTTTATGTTGTTCCTTTTTGCTATTATGTAATGGTTTTATGTGCCACATGTCTGGTTGTTGTCATATCTTTTTTCCATGTACACCTGCATTGTTTGTCTTGAGCGCAGTTGTTTTTATTGATTTTGTATATTATATATAATACATTTTTGTGATAGTGATATTATTGTCCTATAGGCTTTTCCATTCATTTTTTGTTATTTATTTCTCTTCTATTTCTCACTTTCCTCTCAGATAGAACACGCATAGTTTTAGATGTGCTCTTACCTTCACTGAACCTATTGTTTGATGTTTTAACTGATTGTCCCGGGTTCGGTGTTTTTGGACAGCCCCTGTGGTTGTTAATGATTCTGTGGTATGTGAGCTGTTTCCACTACTGTCTCAAGTGTTGTGATTGCATATGCGGCTGAGGTTGTGCCATCTGGTAACTTCAAACAGGACCCATCAACCCACAGTTCCCCATCGACATCTGGAAGGGGCATATCTTGCAAATCGATGCGACCCTTTGTCTGTTCCTCAGTAAGGAATATACAATTGTGAGGCTCCTTTGATTGAGACTGAGTCGCAGGATATGGCAACAAAGTGGATGGGTTTAGCATTGCACATCCCTTCAATGTAATATGAGGTGCTAACAGTGTCAATTCGTATCTTGTTAGGCGAGCACTAGTTCAATGCTATGTCTTGGTCTGATTCAAAAGGGCATCTACTGCATGGGGTACTAGCACAAACAGTTTGTGTGACAAAGCTATCCCTTCGCTCTGACGTATGGACAAAGCTGTTGCTGCAACTGAATGAAAACATCCTGGCAACGCACAAGCAACAGGATCCAAAACTGCAGAAAAAATATGCAAAGGGACGCTGCTTGTCACCGTGTGTCTGTACTAAAACTGACAATGCACATCCATCTTTCTTGTGTACATGGAGTCAAAAGGCCTTCGTATAATCTGGTGTGCCTAACACTGGTGCAGAGCAAAGAGCTTGTCTTAACTGACGAAAAGCATTTTGACATTAATCTGTCCAAGGAAAAGGAATCGGAGTGTTCTTAGTCAAGAGTGCTAGCAAAGGTTTAACAATGTGTGAAAAACCCAATATCCATTGCCTACAAAAACCAATGAATGCACGGACATCTTTCTGGGTGGAAGGTGCTGGAGTGTCTAAAATTGCTTGAATGCGATCTGATGTCAGTGCACGTCCCTCCTTAGACAGAAGATGACCTAAATAGGTTACCTTCGTTCTACAATATTGCAATTGTGATACTTTATAGTGATGTGTCGCAAGAAAAGAAAGTAAGTACAAAGTACATTTTTCACACTGCTCAGGTGTATCAGCTGGCAATAAGATGTCATCGACATATTGTATGAGAGCCACTCCTTCAGGCAAAATAAAGGAATTGAGTTGTCTTTTTAAGGCTTGACTATAAATACTCGGACTCTCTGTGTACCCTTGAGGAACTCTACAAAATCTGTATGATCTGTTATTCAAAGTAAAACCGAACAAATATCGGCTATCAGGATGAATAGGAATCGAGAAGAAAGCGTTCTTCAAATCCACTATTGAAAATGTAATTGCTGTTGGAGGGACCAGGGTAAGCAATGTCTTAATGTCAGATACTACAGGGTACTGTGGTACTACAATCTTGTTGACTTCTCTCAAATCGATGATAAATCTATAAATCTTAGTGTCAGTATCTTTTTTCAAAATGGGAAGAGTCGGACTATTGCAAACATTATAAGGAACTTCTTCCACAACCCCCACCTTAATCAAATCCTGTACAATACGTTAAAGTGCTTCTTCTCCTTCTCGAGAAATTTTATACTGAGGCAATCTCGGCAGTACAGCACCCTCCTTGACACTGATATGTACTAGTGGAATAACCATTTGTCCTACATCAATGTCTGAAGTAGCTCACAAAGTACTAGGGAGTAAAGCTAGTGCAATGTCTTCTTTAACAATACAGGATCTCTCAATCATGGGGTAGTTGTCATTTAAAATAACCCGTACTCCTTCCGGAGAACATAGTATCGTAGCCCTGAAATATTTGAGCATGTCAAGACCCACAATATTGTCTAGTGTATTTGGAGCAAGCAAAAACGGACATGGAGCAGTGAACTTACCAACATGGAGTGCAAGGGGTTGTGACAATGGGCTAAGGGAAGATGTTCCATCGAAACCTATCGATGTAATAGTTAAGCGAGACAGGGGAGCCCTTGGAACCAAGAGTTTAGACAAGGCACTCTGATTAGCTTCTGTATTAACCAGAAACAGATCAGTAGAACCCAAAACATGTGCTGTAACATAGGGACCCCTTTGATTTACTGGGTTTTCAACTGATTGCTTACCCCATCCTAGGCAATCCTAAGCATGAGCAGAATTTTGGAAATCAGACGGTTCATAGTCGGACATTCGATATTGGTTACGGCTGTCAAAAGTATTAGACCCCACTTGTCCACGTGTATTAACATCAAACCTAGCACGATCATTTGTGTTTCCTCTAGGCCCTTAATGCCCTGAACGATTTCTCATTTGTCCCCGACCACGTGAACCCTGCTGAGCACGCAATACTGGACAGTCGGAAAGCCAATGTCCAAATTTCTTGCAATACGCACACTGATCAGCAGACGAATTCGGACGAGTATAGGGAGGAAAGGATGATTTTAAATAATCAAATAAAGTGGATAGATTGATTGATTGATGCTACACTGAATCCTTATGTAAAATATGTCTATGTAAGTGTTTTACTATTTGTTTAAAACATCCAGTATTCGCAGTCTGTCCTTGGCAAAAGCGGTCATAGAATCATACAGGCACTACCTGTGTATTCATTAAGGACGTCCTTTCTCCATCACTCTGCAAACGTGCCTGCTGGCATAGTACTAGTTGGGGAATGAAGTCTCCTTTGCTATAGAGGGTATGCTAAGAGTTCTTCGGAGGCCACACCCTCTTTTTGCGCTACTCTGCAAACACGTCTCCTGGCACACTACTGGTTGGGGAATAAAGTTGTCTTGGATGCTGAAGGACCTTGGGGACGAGGAAGCCCTCCTGGTCCTTTGTTTAAGTCCTTTACTGGGGGATTCCTGAGAGCTGGTCAGAGGCCCCACCCCCTTTCTACACCATTCTACCATTGCTATTTAAAAAACCCATGGAGATTCACTGAAAAAAACAAAATTACAAGTAAGTTATGCCAATTGACTACGTCCATATCTTTTTGGAAGTTGACTTCCTTGAGCAAATTGTACAGCAAACAAATTTGCATACTAAACAATTTCTGAGGGAGCATGGAGACATTCTTAGGCCTCATTCTAGGGCACACAGTTGGACTCTCACTTCATTAGGGAAGTTGAAGACATTTTTGGGCCTTATGCTCAAAATGGGGGTAGTGCAGAAACCAACCTTGCTGTCCTCCTCGTCTGCTTGCACGGTCTGGGTAACGATCTGGGTAACCCTATCTTTGCACCTTACATGAGCAGAAATTGTTTTTTGCTATTACAGCACATGCCGCATTTCATGACAATTTTGCTGCATTGCCCCGGGACCTTCCAGACCATGACAGGTTGATCAAAATTCAGCCTGTCGTACAACATTTGTCTGCCAGCGATCAAGAGGTTTATAGAAGAGGTGTGGCGCCACGGCTAGAGCGACTGACTCCGGAATCTTGGGATCACGGTTCGCTCCCTGGCACCGGTGGCAGATTATCCGAGCACCATGTGACTCTGGGCAATAGCTTGCTTAATCTTCCCGACGGCCCCCAGCACCTAGAGACCCTTACGGGTGATTGAGTGCTTTACAAATGTGGATTATTATACACCTTGAAAGAATATAGCCAGGCAGTAAACTGTGAGCAAAAGAGCTTGCTATGGCATCAAGCTGTACATGCTGTGTGAGAGCTTGGCTGGCTTATATGGCCAATTTCTATATGGGAACAGAACATAGCTGTTCAATTAGCTGTACAAAGCTGACACAGTAGCTTGGTGTACAGTTTGCTGTTGCCGCAAAGGATTCTAGCAGGTGCTTGTTTGTAAGACGCTCCAGAAATCTCAGAGCACTGAGTTGTGTTCCAAAGAGCTGCTTTTAGTCAAGTTCTCATATAGGTGTAATGTGGATGTGCTCACTACAATTCATAATGAGAGAACGTAATCTGTCATGGTTTGGGAAAGATGGCCAAAGTTGATAAGCCCACATGTATACATGATTAGAAGAGATGAGCACAGTGGATAAAAACGGCCAGGTTCTTCAAGAATACAATGGCTGTCGTAAAAATTAACCTTGGTACATGAAACTGTTTCTCCACCTGATCAAATTGGTTACATACAATGCTTTGTTGTTTATCATCAGACAACCACAGTAAAACTCACGTCTTTCCTTGACTTTCTGTTGTCCTCCATTGATAGTCTTCCTGCTACAGCAGCAGCAGCCTCTACTTTATATGTTCTGGAGGACATGGCAAGGCTGCAGGAGCAACACTCTGCTAATCACATTCCTGCAACAGCCAAAAAGACTCGACCATGTCGCTGTTGTAAAGTCTGCTCTATGCATTGAAAGAGGCAGGATAGGTTTATCTACTGCCTCCAATGACCCATCTCACCCAGCCCTGTGTTTTCCTGATTGCTTTATGGTGTACCATACAAAAGTGAATTTGTGCCTCTACTTGAGGAACTCATGGGCTTGGTTATGACCTGCTGAACACCTTTATCCACCATCAAAATGTGGTTGGTGTTTGGTTCACCGACTGACAAGTGCATTATGGTCCCCACACTGTACATATTAGTGGACGGAACATAAACCACTTTGTCATGGAGTACCCTGTGTGGGGAAAATTGGAAAGGCTTGACTAGATTGTGCTTTTTAGGCAACCTATGTATACAACACAAGGACACCCTAATTGCCCACGAGAACCAGAGTAAGTGTAATAAGTCAAAGAAATAACCTGTCTGGCTTATTCACCAACACTTCTACTTTCTTTGAAAGTGTGCAAACTCAATTGGTAAATTGCATCATAACCAATGTTATTGAAAAGGGGTACAGGACACAACATTGTGTATGATGATTGTTTTAGCATCTTTCGTATTGCTAATGATGCAAGTTAGTAACTGAGTTTTCATGCCTTCAAAGCAAAAGTGGAAGTGTCGGTGAATGAGTTCCACAGGACATTTCTTTGGCTTTTTAATTTAGGGAACTTAGGCAGTATACCCAACCATGTTTGACTTACTTTCAATGGTAAATATACTCGCTCAGTTCGAGGAATGAGCTCTCGGAAGAAGGCATACTCGGACAACCCAAACTTGCATCCCCAAGCTGGAAGTAGTTTGATTTAGCACAGTAAGTGCACTGATGACGCATGAAAGACACGTTTTCTTGAGCTTGAAAAATCTTGGGACAGAAGGCATTAGCTAAGGTTCACTTGACAATAATACAGAAATACTAAGGACTCTGATGAGGACAGAGTCATGAATGGGTAAGAACATCTTATGGTAGGCATACTTTCCCAGCGATATTGCATAGGTAGAGGGCAGATAGTTAAAGGTAGTACAGATACACATGCCAAGACTTCATTTATGGATTCAAACCCAATGGTGCCGCTCTTTCCCAATAGTAACTTACTATGGCTTGACCTGCTTGCCATGTTTATCCTCTATCAGAACTTAATAGATGTTCAGTTTGTTGTCTGATAAGTGCATTACAGTCATAGCACTGCACATTAAGGTGGATGGGACGTTTGCTACGTTCTCACAGACTGCCGTGTGTTTCAAAAACAACCATTCTTCAGTTTATGATGTACTCTTTAGGAAATCTTTGAAAATTACCCAGAATGTTTTCCTTAGTTTTACAGATAGATATGCTTGCTTAGTTCAAGGAAAAGGCCTTGGGACATACTCGGACAACCCCAACTTGCATCTCTAAACTTTAAGGAGTTGTATTTAGCACAGTACGTGTGCTAAAGGTGAATAAAATATGTGGCTTCCAAAGCCTCATGTGCCTGTCATGTTTGCCATTAGTAAAAGTTCACTAGACATGCGTTCAGTAATGTTCAGAAAGAAGGAGGCAAATAATTGACAGGTGTTAAAATGTAGTCAAACCGATTCCATTCTGAGGTGTATGAATGTGATGGTACCTTGCATGGCGGCGGTAAGTTGATGTAAGTGTACTGATCAGTTGGGTTGGGCCCGTTGCCAGCAGTATGTAAGTCTTGAGTGTGGTGCGTGAATGGCATGTATATGGACCATAAAGCGGTTGGTGCCTTGATGTGGCTTTATGGCTCACCTTCTAAAGTCTGTTGGATTTCTATATTCAGATACTTTGATAAGTATTTGTGCTTTGAAGCCATCATTTCTGGAGGTGCTAAAACCAACCAGTGTAAGTTTAGATTAACTTTAACAAATTAGTACCAGATTCATATTTGTGGCGTTAAGATGGCCATCACTAACAACCTATTGTTTTTTTTTATGTTAATTTGGGTAGCTGTGGATTTTCGGTCCTAGCTCAGCCATCATCTAGGCAAACCTCCACATTTTTTAACCTAGACAACCAGGGGAGTTTGGGGGTGCATGACTTGCGTGGCTCTCACCAGGTTTTTCTACACAGTATTCACTGAAAGGGTCACACTTTGCCTAAAAACACATTTTCCTTGCATTTCCATGAGGAAAGTTCTGGACTCTGCAGGCAGCCAGATATTTCCTATCGCCCAACATTCCCCAAAGTCTCTCGAGAATAACAGTGCCTCACTTGTGTGGGTGGGCCAAGTACTCACAACAGGGAAGTGCTCAAAACGTATTGTGGAGACATCAAAATTATCTATCACAAAACAATCTTGTTTTGAAACGGGGGCACCTTCATTTTTGGTCCGGGGCTCGAAGGCCATCTAGGAAAACCTACCAAATCCATACATTTCAGAAAAGTAGACATTCCGGGTAGTCCAGGGAGGTGTGATTTGCAAGGAACCCCCAGCATTTTCTTACCCAGAATCACCTACAAATCTCAAATTTAGATAGAAAAATCTAATTTTCCTCACATTTCTGTGTGGGAAAATTGTGGGGTCACTGAGTCGGCACACATTTCCTATCACTCAGTATTCCCCCAGGTCTCCCAATAAAAATGCTACCTCACTTGTATGGGTGTTATTTTTAGCTAAATTAAAAAAACATAAACTAAACTTCATATTACTTAGGTTTCCTACATACCCATTTTCACTGTGCTTATTTCACTATTTGAATTGGTACTCAATGCAAAACCAATGCACGGTGCAGCTCAGTTGTTGGATCTGGGTACCTTGAGTTCTTGGACAGCCTACAAATCCTACATATCCACACAACCAGAAGGGTCTAATGGACGTAATGGTATATTGCATTTGGAAATCGGCTATCATAAAAAAAGTTACAGATGAAAATGTTGTCACAAATGCCTCAATATTTCTTCATTTCATAAGTTATTTGAAAAGTATTGTGAACGCCTTGAGGGATCTACACATATGACCCCTTATTGAATTTAGAATGTTGTTTACTTTTCATAAATCTATGGATTGCCTGGATCATCCATGGGTTTCACACTGGTTTCTACAACAAACTTGAAGTATGTTGAGAGCACACAAAATACAGAAAATAGGCTACCTCTTAGAAAAATTTCAAAACTGTGGTACAAAATTAGGTTTTCTAATTCAGCTCTGCATGTTCCTGAAAGCTGGGAAGATGGTAACTTTAGTACTGTGAACTGTTCCCGGATGCCATTTTTAATTGGGCAAAAACAGACACTATTTTTTCAAAATATATTGCCTATTTCCTCGGTGCTCTCCTGGGGAATCCAGAAACCCTAGTTACATTTAAAATCCCCAGGATGCTGGAAAATATTACGCAATTTTGGCCTGGATACATTATGTGGAAGAAAAGTTATGGAGTCCTAAGTGCGAACTACCCCAAATTGCCAATAAATGGTTCATCACTGGGAAGTGGATGGGGGGCCCAGCTTTTAAGGGGTTAATATATATACTGCCCCTTTGCCTAGTAATATCTTGCTGTCTGGAGGTCATCTCATACACAGAACACATGCAATTGAGCATATCCATGAGTCCAAACCCTGAATACACAAAATCTAGATTTGGACACTGCATGAGAAAAATTGCTTCCAGGATGACCCATAACTACCTGCAGTTTAACAGCGATAAAACTGAGATCTTGCTGTTTGGCAAAGCCTACGTCTACTGGATTGATAACTGTTGACCATACGAACTGGGCACCACCCCATAACCTAAAAAGGTAGTAAAGAATTTAGGCATCTTACTAGATGATAACCTCACTATGAAAGAGCAGGTTGGCTCCACATGCAACAACTATTTCAGAATCATGTGAATGCTTAGGAAAGCATTTCAGTGGCTACCTCCTCATACAAGAATAACCCTCATACATGCTCTGGTGGTTACTCGCCTGGATTATGGAAATGCCTTACTGGTCGGAGTTAATGAAACAAGTCTATCAAAACTTGAGGGAGTCCAGAAAACTGCCACATGCCTAGTCTGCAAACTTCCCTCCTGCACTCCTTCAGAGCCTACTTGTAGATATCTTCATTGGTTTCCGATCAGGACACATGCTTCTTTTAAGCTCCCATGCTTGGCAAACAATCCCTATCGGGCAAGGACCCTGCATATCTCCATGATAAACTTCATCACTATCTCCTTACAAGAAATCTGAGATCCAAAGATCAGCTCCAGATTTGCTCCTGACGCATTTGCACAGTTAAATACGGTGACCGATCTTTCTCGTATCATGGCCCACTCCTTTTGAACAAACTACCTCTACACATCTGCTTGTTTTCACTTTGCCCCCTTCAAAGAAGTTTTTAAAACCTGGCTTTTCAATTTCTTCCAAAAATTCAGGTCCTGTCTTACCTGTTCTGAGTTCCAGCGCCGAGATACCCCTTCGTGGTGATATGAAGCTCTATATTAAGTACATTTAACATGACATAACATTAGTGTAATTGATTCGCTGGATATAAATATTTGGTTTTGAGGTTCTGGTACCTTGGGACCCAATTCACAAAGATTGTTCCTTGAGTAAGCATGCCTTATTATTGGCTTATTCCTGACTAACTCCTAACTTGCATGAGTAATTCACACCTTTTCATCGAAGCACAAACTTTGATCAATTCTGATTCATATAATACTCTTGACTTACTCTCGAAATTCAGGAATACTAGGTCACAGCAACATTTTTGTGTATTGGACCCTTTGTGACTTGGCACTATGGTGTTTAGAGGCTGCAGTTACAAGAGACCTTTTTTTGACAGTCCTGTGAAAATCTGCATTCATTTCTCAATCAATCAATCAATCAATCAATCAATCAATCTACTTGTAAAGCGCAATACTTACCCGTGAAGGTCTCAAGGTGCTGGGGAGGGTGCTACTGCTCAAAGAGCCAGGTCTTGTGGAGTCCTCTGAAGGGGAGCAGTTCTTGGGTCTGCCGTAGGTGAGTAGGGAGGGTGTTCGAGTTATTGGTGGCGAGGAAGGAGAAGGCTCGGCCGCCGGTGGTCGTTCGTTGGATGCGGGGGGCAGTGGCGAGGGCGAGGCTATCGGACCGGAGCTTGCGGGTGGGGGTGTAGAAGCTGAGTCTGCTATTGAGGTAGGCTGGTCCGGTGTTGTGGAGTGCTTTGTGTGCGTGGGTGAGGAGCTTGAAGGTGATCCTCTTGTCGACGGGGAGCCAGTGTAGGTCTCTCAGGTGAGGGGTGATGTGGCTGCGGCGGGGGACGTTGAGGATCAGTCGGGCGGAAGCGTTTTGGATGCGTTGTAGTCGTCGCAGGTGTTTGGCCGGGACGACTCGTGATGTATTGTAAAGGCGCTCACACAAAGGTCGAGGTGATTTTGAAGCTCATTCGTAGATATGCAGAAGACAAAGGATCAGTAACTAAACTAGAGTTTTTAAAGATGTTTACACTTGCTTATCTTTTGATCATCAGAGGCCAAGCCACACATTATAGGTGGATGAACTGTAAGAGGTAAGCCACATCTGTTATATATTTTTTTTAATAAAAATTGTTTCTATATTTTAAAACTATCTCTTATTGTATGAAAAGTCACAAAAGGGTACACTAGCTAAAGCCCCCTAAAATAGGAAAGATGTCAGGGAATACATTAAATATCTTCTTCTACCCAACATTTCCACTTATAATAAATATATTTACATTGCTTTCTGTTATTGTAAGAAAAATGCAGAGGAAAGGATGTAAAAAATGATTTAGCTCCTGTTTGAAAAACATCTGCTGGATAAAATGAGCCTCTTGACGCCGGAATTGTCATCACTGATGACTTTAACAAAATGAGCAATGCATAAATTGCTGGTTTCCTGAATGCATCACTGGAGGAGTTGCATATGGTTTGGGCAACGCATGTCTGTAAATGAACACGTGCAGCTGGTTGTTCAGCAGCACTTCTAGCAGGCAGAGCATCCCTGATGCAGGGTTATTTGCATTTGGAAACGCGCATAGTGATGTATTCTCCGAACGACTTGCACAGACAACTTGTCATTTTCAAGCTTTGACAACCTGAGCAAATCAGGCAGCCTAAAGCAAGTGAGGATGCAGCTAGCATTTCAGGGGTTCTACCGTTGATGGTATAAAATAGTGAAATATAAGACTGTCCACGTACGACTTCATGTACTCAAATGCCTTTGTGAATTGGCCCTATTGTCTTACTCATGGTTCTCCAAAGTCGGTCCCAGAGGGCCAGATCCATGCCAGATTTTCAGCATATCCCCATTTAGATAAATGTAGCTATCTTAAAAAAGCTGACATGGATCCGGGCCTCCAGGACCGACTTTGGAGAACCCTGGTCTTACTGAATAACTGCTGCTTGGTAGTAGTACAACAAGCTCAGAAAGAGCTGCGTTTCATGTCCCACCTTTGTCTTCACACCTACTTTATATGTGCAAACGCTGATTCACAATGGCATTTATGAGTATCTGAACGATATTTATAAGTATGTAAAGTAGTACTAAAGGAGTATTATTTCACAGGTCGTATATGCATAAGTGAAGTCCAACTCTCTATTAGTACAAGTGCAATCAGGGCATAGTCCTTTCTATTCGAAACAATTTTATATAAGATCATTCTGATGTCAGTCCCATGGCATGATTTTTGGGGCCAATTCACCAAGGCACTTACAAGTATATGAAGTAGTTCTGCAGGAGTACTACTTCACTTTCTCATAAATATCTTTGTGAATCGGACTCATAGTTTTATTACTTCAAATACTGCATGCCTATAGGAAACACTAACAATGATGAATCTACGTCACAGAACCACCATAATCTGGCGTACAAAAATTAATAAACAAGCTTGCACGTTTCTTATAAACTCGAGCAAAAATACATGCATGCACACACGAGTACACATTAACACATATATGTGCAGGCACACGGTTATGTCCATAACTCTCAATCACATTCTTACACAGGTACATACTAATCATTAATAGACCAGGACCTGGTGTTACAAGGGCCCTGTGCACCTCAACAATGCCTGTATTTTCTACCCATTGCCATTGGCGGGGGCAGAAGGTCACATTAGGCCCCATGGTACAGTTGCTGCACTACTGCATACACAAACACTAAATCACTCACACCCAAAGATAGACACCCACATACACACAAGCTTTTCAGACTGATACTAGAGAGAGAAAGAAAGATGTAAAAGAGGACGATGGCGGTTCAGCTGCTGGAGGAATAGAGGACACTTTAAATTATAATCTTTTCTACGAAATTGGCTGTAACAACATTGCTGGCTTGTGGCAGAGATCCTGTGACCCGCCAGGAGAGACGAGCCTCATTTGACTGACTGATATCTTTGAAAGGAGAGGTCTGCCCCGAAGTCTCAAATTTCAAAGTAATAATTCATAACACGGGCACTTAATATAAAAGAGTATGCTTGCAATATTAAGGAATGTTCTTCATAAGCGATACTTTTCTAAAGGCTGGCTAAGACTCGATGATGCTACAGGAACATGGTGTGCACACTAATGCATACCTTAGCGAAAATAACTGAAATATCGCCAAAACAGCGAATCCTAATCATAGCAAAGAGAAATTTAACGCGCCTGCACGGGCAATTAAATACATCTGATTTGTCCTATATGGAAACGTGGTGCCTTATAGTATACAATCTTTTGTTTTCAATGTAAAAATAATACGACTCACAATTTCAGAATCGTAAATTAATATGTACAAAGTACAAACACAATATTTACCTAATAATGATTTCTGAGTGTTCACAAAATGCCAAATACCGATTTCTGGTCTGCAATGTAGATTTTCCTAGTATTTATGACGGAAAGTCTTAATTTTATTAAAGACACGGAGGCGAGTATTATGCTTTCTAATCTTGCGTTTAATCAAACAGCAGCCAAGATAAGCAATGAAAACTACAGTTCCCAGAGGGCCAGAACAGCTGTGCCATGGGAACGTGAAAAAACGCGATAGTACAGTAACCAATCATAGAAGACCTATCAAATAAAGGCAACTAACTGACTGCGCAGCTTCCTCTTTTCGCTGTGAGCCAGTCATAAAGGTTCAGTGAATAAAGGACAAATTAACATAATTAAGGCTAGAGCCAAAGTCCAGGAACATAAGTCTTGCATCAGAGGAATCCAAGGAAGAAGATCGAACAGGAGACCAGGAGAAGGATCCGGAGGCACTGGAAGTAGAGGACGTGGAGGCGAAGACCTCAGCAGTCGGAGAGTAGAACTCCTAAGACGAGGCCGGTGGTAAAGCTGGATTTGCTGTAGGGAGGGAGAAACAAATGTCAGTAATGTTGCGGCGGGATAATACTCGCCTCCGTGTCTTTAATAAAATTAAGACTTTCCGTCATAAATACTAGGAAAATCTACATTTTATGACAAGACCGGAGGCTCCTATTATGCTTGTTCAAAGCATATTAACAACATCAGAAGCCACAGTACGGATTGGTTTACAATAGAACATGCGAAAGATACTGTCATTGGACCAATCTGCCGATCTGAGAATGTCCTCCAATCGAGAGCCAGACCAAAAGGCTTTAGAAGCCATGGCTCCCCTGGCCGAATGAGCCCCAAAAATGGAGACATCAATTCCGGCAAGAGACATGACCCACCGAACCCAGCGGGCGAGGGAGGGGGAAGAGACAGGGAGATGAGGTTTACGAAATGAAATAAGGAGTTGAGAATGAGAGGGCGTTCTGAGATCAGCGGTCCTTTCTTCATACACTTTTAAGCATTGTCCAACACACAAATTGGGTTGAGAAGGAAAATAAGGATAAAACACTGAATCCAAGTTAGTTTTAGTGCGTCTGCGTATTTGAAACATTACACCTGTAGGGGAAAATTGGCGAGCAGTAACATCAAGAGCTTTAACATCAGAAACTCTCTTAATGGAAATCAAACACAGTAACATGGTAAGTTTGGCAGACAACATTTTGAGTGAAAGAACAGAATTGTCAGGCCAATTTGTGAACAATTTGAGAACAACTGTAACATCCCATAAAGAAGTATACTTAGCCAACGGTGGTTTCGCACATCGAACACCTTTTAATAGACGACAAATGAGGGGATGAGCACCAACCGGTTTGCCGTCAACCTGGGAATGGTTAAGAGAAATAGCCGAACGATATAGATTTACAGTGCGATAAGCCTTACCTGCACTTGCCTCGGAAGCGAGGAAGTTAATGACAAAGTTTAGAGGGGCTGAAATGGGATTGAGGTCCCTTTCCAAACACCAGCTTGCCCAAAGAGACCAGGCGGATTTGTACGCCTTGGAGGTGCCAGGGGCCCAGGCCTGGCTGATGAAGAGCGAAGCCTCTTGTGAAATGAGGACGTGAGAAGTGGGAGGCCGGAAACTTTCCAGGCCGACAAGGTTAGAGTGTTGTCTAGAATGAGACTGTGTTGTTCGCCCTGAGGATTGAGAAGGAGATCCCGGAAGGAGGGAAGAAGGACCGGGAAGTCCACTGCCATTTCTAAAAGAGACGGAAACCAAACCTGTGCTTGCCAGAAAGGAGCCACAAGAACCAGGGACGAAGACTGGCGGCGAATCTGAGAGAGGACCCTGTTGATCATCAGGAAGGGGGGAAAGGCATAATGCAGATGACGAGACCAATCCTGCAGGAAAGCGTCTGTCGCCAAGGCCATAGGGTCCGGACGCCAACTGTAAAACCGGGGCAATTGGGAGGTGAGCCGGGACGCGAAAAGGTCGATGGAGAAAGGGCCCCAAAGATGTGAGAGGGAGAGGAAAACAGATGGACAGAGCTTCCAATCGCTGGAATCTCGAAGGAATCTTGAGTGCCAATCGGCCACAGAATTGAGATCCCCTGGAAGATACTCCGCGGACAAGGAAAGGTGATGGGCGAGGCAGTATTCCCACAGACTTCTCGCTAAGTCTGCCAGAGGCTTGGACCTGGTGCCGCCGAGATGGTTGATATAGCGGACCGCAGAAACATTGTCCATGCGTAGGAGGATTGAACAGCGAATCCTGTTTTTTGAAAGGCTTTTGATCGCAAAGGAGCCTGCAAGCATCTCTAAACAGTTGATGTGCAGCTTGGACTCCTCGGCGGACCATGAGCCCCCAGTCGAGATTGTGCCACAACGGGCGCCCCAACCCGATAGGCTTGCATCGGATTCTAAGACAAGATCTGGGGCCGTGGCGAAGATAGTCCGGCCGTTCCACGCATCTAAATGGTCTATCCACCATTGGAGCTCGATGCGAGATTCTGGATCTAGGGAAACGAGATCTGAATAAGCTAGACCTTGTCTGAGATGCTTTATCTTCAGACGTTGGAGAGCGCGATAATGGAGAGGGCCGGGGAAGATGGCCTGAATGGAGGAGGACAGGAGACCGACGATCCTTGCCAAGGATCGGAGAGATAAGAGAGAGGACTGAAGAACGGAAACAATCTCCGCTTTGATTTTGGAAACTTTGGAAAGGGGGAGGCGAAGAGACGCCGCTGCGGAGTCCACCATGAAACCCAAGAATTCCATGTTCTGCGATGGAGTGAGGGACGACTTGTCCGTATTGATGAGGAAGCCCAGATCTGAAAGGAGAGATTGGGTCAGGAGTAAATCTGAAAGAAGATTCTCCTTGTCGGAATTCATGAGGAGGATGTCGTCCAAGTAAATTATCAGCCTGATGCCAAGGGATCGAAGATAAGCGACCACGGGTTTTAAGAGTTTTGTGAAGCACCATGGCGCGGAAGATAAGCCAAAGGGAAGAGAAGTGAAACAGTAATTGACACCTGCCCATTGGAATTGGAGAAATTTCCATTGGGAGTGATGAATGGGAACCGTGAGGTAAGCATCCTGAAGGTCCAGACGGACCATCCAATCGTGAGGGCGAAGGGTGTCTCGTAGGTGTAAAATCGTTTCCATTTTGAAATGGCGATAAACTACGAATTGGTTGAACCACTTCAGGTTGATGACGGCGCGGAGTTTCTTGTTTTTCTTTTGAACAAGAAAAATGGAGCTTAGAAAGCCGGAGGAGTCGAAGGGAAAAATTTGAACTGCCTGCTTGTGAAGAAGAACCTCGATTTCGTTTGAAATCTGAGAGGCCAGGAGAGCGGAGAAAACGAGGGGGGGGGGAAAGGAAGTTTGAACGGGAGGAGAGAAGAATTCTATGAGGTAGCCTTGAACGGTGTTTAAGATCCAAGGATCTGAACTGAGAGCACACCATTTTGGAAGGAAAAGTTTTAAGCGACCCCCCACAGGAGGGGAAGAAGAAAGGCTTACCTTGTTGTCTGGTGTTGTTATGACGATAGTTTCCTTGACCTCTGCCTCTGAAGCCACGGCCACGTTGGGGATAGAATTGTGGCTTGTAGTCTTGAGTGGCATGGGATGCACCTCTGGAGCCTTGATTGTAGGGACGGCCGGAAGAGCGGCCCCTGCCTCTGCCGGCCCGTCCAAAAACCCGAGGGGCAAATACCTTTTTGACAGTTTGTTGGGCTTTATCCAAAGAAGCGAAGGTGGAGACAAATCTGCTGAGGTCGCGGACCAAGTTGTCTCCGAAGAGGAGACCATTAGCTTTGGGACCAGGATCCATAGGGGCGAGGTTGGAGAGCTTAGGGTCCAGCTTGATAAGGAGACCTTTGCGGCGCTCATGGGTAATGGCGGAATTTGCATTGCCAAGGAGACAAAAGGCTCGTTGAGCCCACATGGAAATCTCTTCAGCCGAGAGTTCCGAGCCTTCTAAACGTGCGGCCTCCGCCAAATCAAAAATGCGGGCGAGAGGGCCCACGACATCCAGCAACTTGTCTTGACAAGTGGACCAAGCTTTGTCGACCCCTCTGCGAGGGTCTTTGCCAAATTTAGAAAAGAAAGTGAGAAGAGGCTGGTCTATGGAAGGGACAAGGGTGATTTTGTCAGGAAGAGCTGGTTTGGGACATTCCGATTTGAGTCTGGATCTCACTGAGGTCTCCAGAGGAAGACGTAATCTGGCCGTGATATATTCTCCAACATGATGGGAAGGGAACCATTCAGTAGAATTTGGATGACGAATAGTGGAGGGATCAAACATGGGAAAACCCTCAGAGTCAAAGACTGGTTCGAAGGAAAAAGAATCTAATTTAGCAGATTTGGAAGGAGGGGAAGAAGGATCAACTGCGTCAAATAAATCAAACAATTTATCAGCGTCATCCATATCGCCATCATCATCATCGTCAGTGTCCATTATGGTGGAAATAACCAGATTTTTCTTAGGAGACTCTGCATGTTTGTCTTTATGCTTTCGTTTGCCCTCGGAACCAACGAACCCCTCCTTGGAAGGAGGCCTGGGAGGCACAAAGTCCTCAGTCAAAAGCGAGGAAGACTCGCCAACCAATGACGCAGTTTTTGAGGCATGAGCCTTAGCAGAGTGGTCCACCTTTTTCTTTCTGCTTTCCCCCGCAGAATGGGCCAGAAATTTGGACATGACACTCAACATAGAGTTCTCCATATTTTTTGACATGCGTTTCATGGACACCTCAACTGCAGACTCGACAGAGTTATTAATAAATTTATTTAAATGCTTTTTGAAATTAATAGGGTCCTCAACGGGGACTTCCTCAGAGGAACTGTCTTGTTCCATGTCGAATGGGGCACAAAAAACGAGCAAAACGAGCAAAACAGAAGGAAGATACTTTTAGAGGCAGGCGAGGGTTAATGGAGCCAGCAGGGGCGTGACGGTAGGCGGGCCGGGCAGAGAGCGTCAGCCGGGGCCCAGAACTGAAGGGGGAGGAGACGCGCCAGCAATGCCGAGGAACCGGTGACTGAGAAAGCCTCTGAGAAGGTAAGAGGCGAAAGGAAAAGGCGCGCGAAGAAGCGCGAGGAAGGGGAAGCCAGCGCTGGACAGCGCGAGAGAGGGAGCGACCAAGGGAGCCCCAGGGGGAGGGGGGGGGAATGTAAACAAAAGCCAGGAAACACGCCGGAAGCGTGGAACAGCGGCGCGAAGACGCGCTGTAAGCAAAGCTGGCAAAGGAGAAACAGCACAAGTAAAATGCACAATATAAACAACTATTATTTCAATTAATAACTGAGAGCAGGAATAAAGGCACTTATCTGACTGCGAGCAGCAAGAAAAGAGGAAGCTGCGCAGTCAGTTAGTTGCCTTTATTTGATAGGTCTTCTATGATTGGTTACTGTACTATCGCGTTTTTTCACGTTCCCATGGCACAGCTGTTCTGGCCCTCTGGGAACTGTAGTTTTCATTGCTTATCTTGGCTGCTGTTTGATTAAACGCAAGATTAGAAAGCATAATAGGAGCCTCCGGTCTTGTCATAAAATTTATTTTAGCTCGCAAATTGCGACTTGTGAGTCACACATAGCGAACTTCACAATGTCTGATAATCCCCCCGATCAAGAAAATGAACCAGATGCTTCGTAATTCACCTTTCGAGAGGACTATGTGGTGTTTGTGGTAGCGCTGGCGCTTTCATTAGCGGCGCATAAACACTCAATAATACAAGGAGCCGGTTGTTGGTTCAATCGCGGCTCCGGACTAACTCTCCAGCCACGCCCCCTTTATTTTTAATAGCGGGCGCGTTACGTCACGCGCCCACGTTTACGTGTCCTGACAGGCTCGGGTAAGCTAGACCGCTACCCGGCGCCGCAGGACATTACAGACTACACATCACAGCCACTGGATTATAAGCCATATTGAGAAACCAAGAGCTGCAAGAAGAGGCAGGAAGAAGGAGAAGGTGGAAATCAGTGTCCAGTAACTAGAGATCCTGATGGGAGGATATGTCACTAAAAACGACAACATCTCAGAGGCCACCAAACCAAATATGGAGTAATTGTCAAGGCCACACAAGTGCTTTTTAGGGTTGACCAGCAGGAGCATGACGATATCTGCAAATGTTGATATGACCTAAGATCCAGGACCAAGGAGGGAATTCCAATCTAGAGATATGAAGCAGGAGCAACAGATGGAGGACCCAGCACCTAAGCTCCAGCATGGCTACTGGAATAATTGACAAAATCAACTTTTCAGCCAGAATTAACTTTTCTACGATTAACATGTGAGTTCCACGACAAAGAAACAAGGGTGTGATCAAAAAACATTGCAAATACTAACCTTTATGAACTACTCATTAATAGAAACAAGGTACATTTGGTTAAAAAACACACACTAACTGTTGATAAACTTTCCACATCAGATATTTTGTACATCACAAACAACACTTGATAAGTAATGTAGTTATTGTAGAATGAGATTTGGAATCAGTTCACAATCATACATAAAAGATGAGCAAAAAGGGGATAAAAGGTCTATATTTCTGTGTTTTACACATATTGCATCTGTGTTTAAAATGTCACCTTTCAATACATTTAACGTGCAGATTTTTTACCATAATAATAATAATAAAAATAAAACATCATATATTTGTATCCAACATGAACTGTCATTAAACATGCTTTGCACTGCATGCTAATTTATCGCCCACCTGGGTCAAGATCCAAGTTCCTAGCCAATATAGGCAACTTAATTGAACCAGCTGCAGACTCCCCACACTTCACCATACTAGGTGACTTTAACTTTCACCTAGAAGCCCTCAACAACCATGACACAACGCAGCTACTCACAGACCTAGCAGCTGCTGGCCTGCTGCAATTGATAACTTCTCCAACGCACCAGGCAGGCCACACATTAGATGGTCTATTCACTAACAGTCCCCTTGTAACTATTACCCAAATCATTCCCCTCATCTGGACAGACCATGCAGCGATCTGTTTCACTGTTGGTATTAACTCTACCAAACCTACTCTCACTGCCCCCTTTCAATCTTCCTACAGAGATTGGAAAAACATCGATTTAGTTCAGTTGGCAGAGATAATGCAGGAAAATCATATTCCCTATGAACAAGATCCCGTTATAGCGTCTTCCAATTATCTGATCAACTTAGACATGGCCTGTAAAATACTAGCCCCAATCAAAACATCCCATCGGAACAGGAAAATACCATCAGCCCCATGGTTTACTGAAGCCCTTCGGACTCAGAGACAATATTGCAGGAACCTAGAAAGGCAGTGGCGCCGCAATTACAGCCATGCAGACAAAACGACCTATAAAAATGCCCTTTCCATCTACAAAAGACTGATAGTTGCCGAAAAAAGCCTCTACTATACTTCTCAAATCGATCAGGCAAAAAACTCGGCAGGAGAACTATTTCGGGTGGTCACTACGTTGTCCAATCCCCCTGCCCCGCGCCTAGAAGGCTCTCAGTCTTTAGCGGACGCTCTGGCCAGTTTCTTTGAGGAAAAGGTTAATTCCATTTTCACTACCTTTTCGCATTCCTCCCTTTCACCCTCCCCTGCGTCACTTTCTATTAATACTTCGCCCGTCTTCTCATCTTTCCACATCATTGACCAGGACCACATTCGACGCCTGGTGACCAGCATTAAATCCGGATCCCCCCTTGACCCATGTCCCCCTGCCATCCTCAACCTCATCCCAGAAGCTATCTCTCCCGCGTTGTCTACCATCTGCAATGCCATGTTTTCAACAGGCATATACCCTTCAGTCTGGAAGGTGGCTATCATTAAGCCACTTCTAAAAAAGCCAACTCTGGACCCTCTCCTCCCCGCCAGTTACAGACCCATCGCCTGTCTCCCTTTCCCAGCCAAGATTTTCGAAAAAACTATGAACATCCAACTTTCGAAATTCATCAACAACAACAATCAACTTGACGATACTCAGTTTGGCTTCAGACAGGGGCATGGGACGGAAACAGCACTGCTAAAGGCCGCAGATGAAATTAGAGCAACAATGGATATGGGAGGAGCGGCGGTCCTAATACTTCTGGACCTTTCCGCAGCATTTGACACGGTCGATCATGTCACTCTGATCGACCGTGTCTCAGCTCTGGGAATAAGAGGCAAGGCTAAAGATCTGATTGCCTCATTCCTAGACAATCGCTCTCAGACTGTCAGGATGGGCAACTTCACCTCCCAGACCTTCTCCCTCCCATGCGGTGTTCCACAGGGCTCCTCGCTAAGTCCGACGCTTTTTAATATCTATGTATCGGACTTAGCGAGGTTGATAAAATCTTATGGAATTGCCCTTACAATGTACGCCGATGATACTCAACTAGTGTTATCTGTGCACAACAATGGAGCATCCGTCGCAGCCAACTTTCAAGAGGGAATGAAGGCGATAAGCTCCTGGATGTCATCAAATTGCCTCAAACTTAACTCCGATAAAACGGAGGTGATGACATTCGGGAGCCTGCAGCCAGCCTGGTCCCCTCAATGGTGGCCTCCTCAGCTGGGACCTCCCCCCCAACCGGTGGTCAAGGTCCGCAACCTGGGAGTCACTTTTGACAATAAGCTGACTTTCCTCCATCACGCCAACACTGTTGTTTCATCTGATTTCTACACCCTAAAAAAAATAAAAAAACGACTTCCTTACCTACCACAGTCGGCGGGCAAAACACTTATCAGCACCTTAGTGTTTTCAAGAACCGACTACTGCAACTCCCTTCTCCTGAATGCTCAGGAAAAGGTTCTCAATAAACTCCAGTCAGTGCAAAATGCTGCGGCCAGAACTTTACTATCCATCCCTAAATTTACCTCAACCTACCCTTACATTAAAGAACTACACTGGCTCCCTATTAGGAGCCGAATCAAATTTAAGGCTCTGTGCATAGCCTACAAAACCCTGAACAATGCAGGACCACAGTTTCTAAAGGAAGCCCTCCGCCCATTGGAACAACGCAGGACCCTACGATCTTCCTCAGCCTACTTGTTAAATGTCCCTCGGACAAGAAAGGCCAGCTGGGGAGATAGATGTTTCACTACCGCCACGGCCAAATTATGGAACACTCTTCCACTCCACATCAAAACTGCCCCCACGCTTCTCAAATTCAGAAAGAGCCTCAAAACATGGCTGTTCTCCTCCTCCTAACTTCTCCGTCATATCATAAGTGAGTTCTGTAACAATAGCGCCGAGACACCCGTATGGGTATTTGCGCGCTTTAAAAATCGCTAAAATAAATAAATAAATAAATAAATTATGTTATGTTATGCTAAGTCCACTTGTAACGCGCATGGCTACTCCAGAGTGTCCCGGCGCGAAGCCTGAAGGGATACAAGAGGAAATTAACAAACAAAGAGGTGAGTCTTAAGTTTCTTTTTAAAGATGGCAGGGTTCTGGATGGACCTCAGGGAAAGGGGAGGGCATTCCAAGCAGCACTGGCCTTCACCGTGAGGGAGCAGCCACCCATCCTCTGAAGCCTAAATCGAGGCACCAGGGCAAGGCATTGGGTCGCAGATAGTAGGGCACGAGCCGGGGAGTAAGAGGAAAACTACTTCTGAAGATAGAGGGACCCAAGGCCATTGAGAGCACGGTGGTCCAGCACTAAAGATTTGAACCTGACCCTGTCAGCCACAGGAAGCCAGTGAAGAGAACGAAGAAGAGAGGACACACTATTCCATGCCGGGATACCCAATAGCAGTCTTGCAGCCGTGTTCTGGATTACCTGAAGCTTTTTAAGCAGATAGCCGGGGGAACCAACAAAGAGTGCATTTGCGTAATCCAGGCGGGAAAGGATAAGAGCGCAGGTGACAGTTTCTCTGGCCGCTTGAGGGAGCAGTGGGAAAAAGGACCGCAGAGACTTAAGAAGACCGAAACAACAGCCTGCCAGTTTTTTAATGTGGGTGGAGAAAAAAAGACTCTCATCGAACCATACCCCAGGTTTTTAGCAGGCTGTCCCGAGCTCGGGGGGAGCTGGGAGTCAGGGGGCCACAGCTGCTCACGGAAGTCAGTGGGAAACCTGCCAAACAGCAGGATTTTGGATTTTTGTTCGTTACACTTCAGCTGAGCTTCGTTCAACCATTTAGAAATGGCGACCAGACACTGTTGAGCTGCTGACACAGAGCTGGAGGTCTTATCCCAGGTGAACAGCAGCTGCGTGTCATCGGCATAGGCCATCACCTTAGTCCCCAGCTCCACTGCCAGATATAAGAGAGGCGTAACATAAATGTTAAAGAGGAGCGGGCTGAGGGAGGAACCCTGAGGAACTCCAGTGGTGACCGGCTGGGGAGAGGAGGAGAAAGGGGGGAGCCAGATCTGGTCTGCGCGTTCTACCAGGTGTCGTGACCAGATAGGATGGGCACTAGGACCCACAGGGACACGGACTCGGGGGGACAGACACCGGACACCACATCCGGTCAAGGGGGCAACGGGCAGAACATCGGGAGCAAGGGCGAGGAAGGACGCATCCATATGAGCCTGTACATACGAGATAATAAAGGTACCTGAAACTGACTGCCGAGTGTCCTGTCATCTGTGGGGGGACGCTGCAGGATACTACAACTGGCGACGAAGGAGCGAGAAAGCCTAATGCGTGTCGGATCGATCGACCACGTCGTGATCAAGCCAGGAGCCCACCCTGGATTTGTGCCACACACGAAGACGAAAAAACGAAGGGATTGCGAAGTAGAAGACAGCAGCGACGCGGGAGCCCACCCCGATCGCTGCGACGACGACATTGCCTGCACCGGGTAAGCGCCAGAGAAAGAAGCGCGAAGCAATACAAATTGGCGCGAGTTCTCGCGAGAGTCTCGGTGGCCATTTGCAAATCAGGCAGAAGCAACGAATCAGAGTGCAGGGAAGAAGAGCGGCCATTTTGGAGTCAGGCGAAGCGCTGATTGGTCGCGAAGTCTCGCGAGACTCTCGTCGGCCATCTTGAAGTCAGGCGAGGGAGACAATAAGAACACAGGAAACGCCGGCGGCCATTTTGAAGTCAGGAAAAAACGAAAAAGATCGAAAAAGGGCCAGAAAGAGCCCCAAAAGGACAGTAAAAGGTGGCAAACGCCAAAATAAAGAGCAAAGAGAAGCTCCCATAAGAAAAGAAGCAAAGAACAGGCCTGAAAGAGCCACAAAAAAAAAAAGTCATAAGTGCCAAAAAAGAGCATTACAAGAAACAACAAAAGAACTGTAAACAAAAAAATAAAAATAAATAATAAATATGGCAGAACCACGGCCAAGCGTCCAATATCGCAGACCACTACCATTTAATTTGTCTGAACCACAAGAAGGAATAAGATGGGAGCGGTGGATAGCTAGGTTCGAGAGATACATGGAGGCTACTGACGTAGTAGAAGAAAAGAAGCTAGGACTATTCCTAAACCTCGTGGGTGACGATGTGGACGAACTGCTAGTGACATTACCGGCGAGCGAGATTTCAACATATAAAAAGCTCATCAAGTGCCTGACTAGCAAATTTGACCCTCAAAGGAACATAGACTTTGAAAGATACACTTTCACCATAGCTTTCCAACACGATGATGAATTTTTGGATGATTTTGCGACACGACTCAGAAAATTGGTGACGCCATGCGAGTTTGACAAGTATGACAACGAGCAAGCAATTCGCCTGCGGATAATTGAAGGATGTCGTGACACCGAATTCCGCACACGAATATTAAAAGCACCAACATCGCTAGAAAACATCCTGTCGCTAGCAAGAGCAGAAGCAAGAGCAAAAATACAATCAAAGCAGATGGAACGGAGGATCGAACAAGCACACCACATGACAGATAACAGTCGCACCAACAACTGGAAAAAAGGGCAACACGAACACGCAACGAAGAAACAACAAGAGCCATTGTGCTACCGATGTGGTCTGGCATTTCCTCACAAGGGTCCCTGCCCAGCATTTGGCCAAATGTGCAAAAAATGCAACAGGAGCAATCACTTTGCCAGTGTGTGTCCAGGAAGGACCTAAGCCAGCCCCAGGCCACTCCTGATACCCCAATCTCAGCCGGTTGGGCCAGAAGAAGAGCGTGGGGGACCGTGTCGAACGCGGCCAAGAGATCAAGCAAAATCAATGCCGCCCTCCCGCCCGTGTCCAGACACTCCCGAATGGCCTCGACCACCTCCACTAAGACAGTCTCAGTGCTGTGGGAGGCACGAAACCCTGATTGAGCTGGGTGCAGGAGTCCCTCTGTCTCCACAAACTCTGTGAGTAGGTTGTTAACAACCTTCTCGCAGACCATCGCAATGGCAGGGAGGAGGGAGATGGGATGATAATTCTCTGGAGTTAGAGGATCCAAAGAGGCTTTCTTAAGAAGAGGCAGTATCTTCGCCTGCTTCCACCTCAAAGGGACCACAGCAGTTTGGAGGGACAGGTTGACAATATTATTCACCTCGGTGTTAACGCTCTCTGCCACTGCCGCCAGAAGCCTCGCCGGGCAGGGGCACTGCAACTACATAGAGAAGTTAGGTACAGTCTGGGAGGGTATCATCAGAGCAAGAAGACATCATTGAAGCTGTATCAAGTGCTTCTGGAAATACAGCTGCAACAGGAGAAGAACTCGAGTAACCCATGCTAATAAACCAACCAAAGCAGAGTAATGCATTTTGCGAGCCCAGAAGTATGAGTGAACAGGGCAGGAAAAGCGTGTCTGAAGCAAATGGGATATGTATATATGGTATGTACAAAAGACCTGAAGGACCTATGTCAAATTATTGCTGCTGACTAAGATGCAAATAAGTGTGACCAAAGGCACACAGAAAGCCACCCACATATTGTTGACAGCTCTGATGAAAGGCTGGCATCAGCAATAACCACCACAAAAAGCTGCATAGTAAATACGTAAGTAAAACATTTTTGCAATAGCGGCGATGCAGTCAGAAGCTGGAAGAAGCCAGATTATGACAAATAGAGTTGAGCATATATAGACAAGTAATGCAGCCAGATGGCCTAACACAATACCAGTGGAGTGTCAAGAAGTTTCAAGTGTTAGTAGGTTATCTGGGACAGCTGAGCCAGGCATTACAAGGAGTAGGAAAAGCCACAGTGGACAGTGAGAGTGTAGTATCCCTCAGCGTCCCATAGTAATCACGATTATAATTAGGAAAAAACGTAAATAGAATCTGCAAAAGTGTTATTTTCATATTTATCTACAAATACATAAATAATGTTCTCTCTATTCATGTATAAATATTGTTGTATGGCAAATTCTTACTAAAACGTTTGTATGACTAAATATGTACATTTAGTAAACTGCAAAGTGAAGTTTTTTAATCTACATTCATGCTGCTGTCTCATTTTCCTTAGTAATTATTTGTGAAATCAGCCTGGCGTGCACGTCCTTATGCAGCTCTTGCTGTGTCCTTTCCTAAGATGTGGGCTTCAAGGGTGTCCCACCACCACCAGATTCATCACATACTGAGTCCACTAGCATGCCTTTTCTTAAGGCTATGTTGTGCAACATGGCACTATCACTATGATTCTGCAACCAGTAACAGGATCCTATTCTAGAACAACCCCATTTCTGTGAAGATAACAAAATCTGCCTTTCAGCAGTACAAATGTGCATTATATTACTATTCTGGGTTGCTTGTGAGCAACGTTATATCTTCTTTCAATAGATGTACATGGATGTAAACATGGTGTCAATATCCAAAACATCGGGGCACATGCCGGGTCTTCTGAAATGGGAAGACAGGTATTTAATTTGTGATCAAATTAACCTCGAATTGTCAAACAGACTCACTACATATAGCCTTATCTAGTGACCACCTGTCACCGCTTTCTGATCCATCATACAGTTGCAAAGTAGAGAAAGATATAGTCGTGTGCTACCTGGAAACCTTGCAACTAGATCAGTGATGAGGGACTATGCATTGCACACCTCCTTTATAATGAGGGAGTACTGGCTCTTGTAATTTTTCTACAAAACCTCTCCACTTGGGGGGAGGGGCAATAGGTGGATATGTAGAGTAAAGACGATGGGACACTGGTTCAAGAGGTAATTGTAGATATTTATTAACAGGAACAGAGAGCCGTCCTGGCCGGCAGCGTCCATGACACAAGCAGGAACTGCCACATAAAGCGCACTCGTGGCATGAAGCTATTGTCAACACTCCAGATGACATCATACACAAACACTCTGCCAGCATCACCACAATATGGTTTCGATGAAAACATCCAGTGGCGTGGAAATAGTACAATAGCATCCATGTGTACTGTTGTTGAATGTTACTCAGCAGGGGTGTTCCGAATAATATATGTGAATTAATTAGTCCACCATAACATCAAGGACGTTTCTTGAAACACCTGACAGGGTACTCTGTGGAATGCCCTGCCTACTGTTACGGAACACATGTAATTACTAGACGCCAGTAGGTGTATGCAACACAAAACCTTACTGTGTCTGGGTATTGCCTTGCTGTGTTTGATATGCCTGCCTAGAACAGGCTGCAGCTCATTTATCAGGTTTAAACTCACAACCTACTGAATCTATATCTAGAAAAAGCCTCATCCCTAGTTTTTTTAAACAGAGTCACCCTTTCCCTGAAAATTAATTTCTTTCTCGGACTCTTCTGCTGTCCTCGAAGGATGCACACCCTCCCTCTCCTAGAAGAGGGCTGCCATTGTGAAAGTTTGATTCCAGCACCGCTGCTTTGTCCTTGAGATGACGGCAGGATGAATGTTAGAGTTGTTGTGGTTGAGAATGGGTTTGGTGCTTTGCTCCTTTCACTGCTGGTGCTGATGGCCCCTCTGTGTATGGGCAGATTTCAAGTAAAGGCAAGCAGCTGTATGGCAATCGTGTGGATTGTTTGATTTGCAACAAAAATTCTTGAGCATTCTTACACCTGAGACCTGCCGGCTGGTCTCATGTCTGCTGTGTCCAGGCTTCAGTTTTGGAGGCAGCTTGGCTGTAGTGCCTCTAGCCCAGTGGTCCATTGGAAAACGAAATAGCAGCTGATAATGGGTGTGCCACACCAGGTAATATCGGAAATGGCCTCAGGAATGGCTGCCAGCGGTATGCACTGGGATGGCTGGCTCTCTATTTCATGGCAATGATGCTGGGGTGTTAGGTGAGCGGAAGATGATGGAGCTGCAAAATGAATTTGGCTTCTTTAGATTCAGCACCAAATTATTTTGTGATGATGCAGATGTCAGCAGCACCCTCTGTGGTGCCTGCCACCCAGTAAAACCACAGCAATAAAGAGGGCTCGGCACTGAGAGCATGTGAGGATGCTTGCAGTGCAGACAGCAAACTCGATCCAGAAATCCGATGTTTGCTGACATTTGTTTTTGTAGGCCTGCTAACCAGGGATAAATTGCTTGTGCTCACTCCTCTAAATGTGGTTAAATTGGTTTACATATGATTGTCATATTGACTTTACTTTAGGTCCCTTGTAGAGTGGTATACTATATATCCTCGGTCTTTCTGGGGTGTCTCGCGCTGGAAGTTTCGTCTGCCTCGCGGTCTGCCAGCCGCATAACTCAAGTTTCTGCTCTGCCGTGGGGACACTCCCAGGAGAGGAACTGCTGTGCTTCTTGGGACTACATGTGCCCTGAAATCGCGGATTGGCAGCAATGCAGCTAATACTAGTTGCGCCCTGTGCCTCCTGAGGACAGTTTGACGCGGTGGTGGCATAGATTCGGGGAGTGGGGTGCGCCGCCTGCATGGCTCTCGCATTGGGAGCTTGTGGGATGGTGCAAGTTCCGTCCCTGATGGGTTCAGTCAAGGAGCTGATTTGTTGCTGGGGCGCACAGTGCCTCGCCATGCCCTTCAAGTGGTTATATGTGTGGGGTTGCATCCGGCCCTCAATTTTGTGACAACTACTCCACCAAGTCATCAAGCTTGATTATTATTTTTTTTTCCTTCAAGTGGCGATGCGCTGTCCTAGTGAAAGGGACAGAGGACTGTCCTTCTACAGGTGGTAGAAAGTGAAGTAGGACCATGTTTCTTGGCAGACACTCAGACTGAAACTGAAGAAGATCTCCAAACTCAATAACAAGGAGAATCTAGCAAATCTAAAACGTTGGCCATATCTGAACAGTATGTTAGGTGTTCCACAACCTAACATTTCAATCATTACAAGACCAACTACAGGCTGTATAACTGATATGAAGGAAGGATTCACTGTCCTTACCCTGTTTAATCTGAGCAGTTCCTTCTAGAGCTCTTCTTACCAGCTGGTCTCACGTTTGCATTTCGGCAGGGCTACTTCTAAATTGAACATGTCATTGAGAAGCTCATTGGTTGACTTTTCCACTTTCGGAAATATTTGAAGCTCTACAATACACTAAGGGGGTCATTAGGATGGCGGGAGGACTTTGCCCGCCCGCCATCCTCGTGGTAATAGGGACCGCCCGCCATAAGGGCGGGGGTCCCGTGGGGGTTTGAGGATGTGCCCGCCACAGTGGCGGGCACATCCTGTATTTTTAGCATTGTGGCGGGTGGTGCTCTCTGCACCGCCCGCCACAATGCTAAAAATTCATTACAGCATTTGCATTTACAAAGCGGGAGGCACCACGCGGTGCCAGCCGCTTTGTAAATGCAAATGAAGGGGGGTACCTCAGGTACCCCCCGTGTGCACCCCCCACCTCTCCTTCACTCTGGGGGCCCACAGGGGGCCCCCAGAGTGAAGACCGCATGCCTTTCCGTGGCAGCATCGCCACCGCGGAAAGGCACCTACAGACGCCCATCATAATATGGCTGGCGGTGTCTGATAGACACCCCCACCATATTATTCCTCTTCCGCCCCGGCCGCAAGGCGACCGGGGCGGAAAAGCGGCAGACAGTCTTTCCGTCCGCCGAGGTCCTCCCCGCCATACTAATATGGCAGGGAAAAAACTAGTGTGGATGTCGGGAGGATTGCCTCCGCCAGGCGGGCGGTGGCTACTGCCAGCCTGGCGGAGGCAATCCGCCCGACATCGTAATGGGCCCCTAAGCATCAATCCTCACCAGCGTATCATTCTGTTTTCATGGGCTGGGTGAGCACTAACTTACTTCTACCACCCTTTTTCCCTCTCCTGTGCTAGTAGCCGGCTCCTTATCTTCCTACATGTGAGGGGCGTTGGGCAACATGATACCTGGCTCATCTGACATCCAGTGAGTGTTAGCAATGCTTCTGATAACCCCTATGTTTGCCTTGGGCCGACCCTGACGGCAAGCCCTTTGAGAGTGTGATTTTGCTCTTCACTCTTCACTTTGAGCTTCCCTATCCCTCCCTTTCCAGGCATATTCTTGCAACTAGTACTATCTCAATACAAATATGTCTCCAGCTATTCTCCCCAATAAACTCCTGATACTGCACTAATGAGGTATGGCCTGAACTCGTGGAGTATCGTGTATCCGAAAAATTCCTCAAAGAGCGGGTGAGTATGCCTACTGATATGGCGTGCTGTGTGTTACCTGCTGCACTCTGGCTGTGCAACATTGCAATGGGTGTTTGTCATTCACAGGTGACTCTGCATAACCCAGTAGACCATGGCTGTTGAGCCCGCTAAGGAATCCCCGGACCCCGGCTGACATCCGGTACAATGAGGCCCATGGCAGGACCCAACGTGTAATTGAGCAGACTTTTGGCGTGCTGAAGTCAAGATTCCGCTGCCTTGACAGGACAGGAGGTGCACTGGCATACTCGTCTGGGAAGGTGTGCAAGATCGTTGTGGCATGCTGTATGCTGCACAACCTGGCCATCCCCCTTCTCCTGGACAATGGTGAGGAACCAAGGCCACCACCTACTCAAAGACCTAAGTCCAGTGGAGAGGAGGATGGAGTAGACCTGCGCCAGCAGCTCATCGACCGTTACTTCACTTGAAGGTGGGTGACGAGGTACGACGTGTACATTGTCTGGTGTGGTTGCTGTTGTTGTGAAGGGCTATGCACGGATGTAACAGACAGGCACACGTTCAGTCACCTGTGTGTGGTAAATGTAACATTGACGTTCCATTTGGGGACGTATGCTGGACCCTATTTGTTCACACCTGCAGCCGATTGTCTTGTATGCCAGTAGTGAATTGTGAATGTTTTGTGTAGTGTTTTGTCTGTGATGCCACAATGAGACCAGTGTCTCTCTAGGTGCTTGAGGATAATCCTGCCCTACATACTGTACATCATTTGGACACATCGTGGACATTGTCAACACTGTAAATATTGCACTAAAAACGATACCACACAAAATCTGGTGCGTCAGGTATTTTATTTTGATAGTGGACATGTGATTTGTGCGGGAATAATTACATGAAGGTGGGGAATGAGCAGTGAGTTGACAGTCATGGTCGATGAGATGCAAGAGTAGACACCACATGGATGTGGTGACCCAGTCCAACAGACAAGTGCCATTGCCAAGGAAATGTGGGGAAAGACAGTCCAAACAGTCAATCCAGTGGGGAAGAGGGTTGCCATCACGGCTGGCTCCGTGACTGGCGTGTGGCAGGTGATTTGCCTACGGAGACTCCCAGGATCTTCTTTGGACGCCCCCTAGATCTTTTTGGCAGTGGGGGGCCTGCTGAATGGCCAGTGGCATCAGAGGACTCGCCCCTCTCTGTTGGCACAGGGGAGGATAGTGCACTAAAAAATAAAACATTTTAAAGAGGGTCAGAGGGAATATATTTAACAACCTGTCATCTCACTTCCCTACATCATAATCTCATCATACTAAACAGAAATGACCGGTCCTCTGTGTGTGTTGCTGTACTAGTAACTAAGAAAACAACAGGACTCATGCAAAAAGTGAATGAGTTACAACTGGCTGAGATATTCCCTGACGGTCCTGACGAAAGGAGGATAGTTTTTCCATTTGGCTGAAACATGTTGACCGTCCTGCACAGCGCCATAGTGTAGTTATACATTTAGAGTACCCGGCGTGGTTTTAACTTTAACACTTAGACAATCTTCATTAAACATATTTTTCGTCTAAGTCGTTAATTTTAATTTTCACTTCACTAGAGCACTGCACCACACACCTTTAGCATTACCCTTTGAGTGACATTCTGGCTAGAGTTTTTGTTTTACATCCATATCCGCACCCTCATTTGATGGTTTGGGTGGCTTTTTGGATGGATTAACAAATCCCACATGATGAGATTCCGCCAGAAGGGTGGGCTGATGGGAATATCTCAGCCAGTTGTAACTCATTCACTTTTTGCATGAGTCCTGTTGTTTTCTTAGTTACTAGTACAGCAACACACACAGAGGACCGGTCATTTCTGTTTAGTATGATGAGGATGGTGCACTGTCATCCTGCGGCACAACAGGAGGGGACGGAGGTGTTGGTTGGGACACCGGACTGTCCCTCTGCAACGCCACTTGCTGGCCCATGAGGTCCACCATCTGTCCATGGCGGTTGTCGATGGACCTCATCAGCAGGATGAGCTCCCGCAATAGTTCATCAGACCGGCCACTTTGTCCCTGGACCTCTTGGTATGCCTCCACAACTCTGCTGAAGTGATCCAGGGATGGTGTCCACTCCTCCCGAGGTCTGGTTGTGACCCTGGCCCTCCCACCTGGCCTGCTGCCACGGACCTGTTGCCTCGCCACTGTGGGTCCACGCACACTCTCCCTGCCCTCCACATTTGTTGGTGTGGGCTGGTCATCCCCTGGGATAGGGAGTGTGCTGCAGGTGGTACTGGTGGTACTAGTGGTACTGGTGGTGGTGGTGGTGGTGGCGGTGGTGCCTGCAGTGGAGGCAGAGGCCGTGTGACAGCAGGGGTCTGCTGTGCTGTTGTTGCAAGAGACGTTGTGGTGGGGAGAATGGGGGCCTGGGACCTCTGGGTCTGTGGCACACCAGATGTGCCGGCCTGGAGCTCATCATCCAAACTGTCCTGGGAGTCAACATCTGAGAGTCCATTTACCGGGGGTGGAGACTGGCTCTGCTGGTCATTGTTGTGGTCCTCAGCAGTGAGTTCTTCGTCACCTGTGGAGTAGATGGCGAATCGTCAGTGTTGGGCACTGTGCAAGTATTGTATCATCTGCTTATCATCAACGGTCTTTACACTACACAATTATGAAGTCTCCACTAGTATAATTCATTGCAACATTGTGTGTAATTTCATAGTGCAGAGGAACATCATTTACTCATACATGTCGGGTGTCAATTCCTTGCATGCAATTGTTGCTCTGTGTAGGGATGCAGGTCTCACACACACACACATCAGGAATAGTTAAGATGGCTACCTACCTGTTAGGTGAGGGTGAACAGTGCAATGGCTGCCACATGCTCCTGGGTAGGGGAGGCCTCTATCCTGCTCAGCTGTGGGACAGGGGGCATGGTGGGAGTGGTAGTGCAGGCCTCCCTGCCCCAAAGACCCTCCCAGTGAAGATGCCTACCTACCTGTAAGTTTGTTTGTTGAACAGTGCAATGGCTGACACATGATCCTGGGTGGGGGAGGCCTCTATCCTGCTCAGCTGTGGGACAGGAGGCATGGTGGGAGTGGTAGTGCAGGCCTCCCTCCCCCAAAGACCCTCCCAGTGAAGATGGCTACCTACCTGTTAGTCTGTTTGGTGAACAGTGCAATGGCTGACACATGCTCCTGGGTGGGGGATGCCTCCATGCTGCTGGAGTGTGGGCCAGGGGGCATGCTGGGAGTAGTGATACAGGCTTCCAACCCCCAAACAGTTCTCCAATACAAGATGGCTACCTACCTGTTAGTCTGTTTGGTGAACAGTGCAATGGCTGACACATGCTCCTGGGTGGGGGAGGCCTCTATCCTGCTCAGCTGTGGTACAGGGGGTATGGTGTGAGTTGTTGTACAGACCTCCCTCCCCCATACAGGCCTCCTAAGCAAGATGGCTAGGTACCAGTTGGGTGAGGGTGGACAGTGTAATGGTGTTTGGGTTGTGCAAGGAAGTACTTCTCAGTGTGTTAGTTGCCATTTGTTTGTACTTACCAGCCTCCGCTCCCCCGGCTACTCCTGTGAGACTCTCAGGAAACAGTATGGCAAGCACCTTCTCCCATGGTGTGAATGTTTTCGGTGGGATGGGAGGGCCACTGCCAGCCTGGTTAGCCAGCGTCCAGTTCTTGCCCCTCCTCTCCTTGACAACCCTCTTGAGATCATGCCACCGCTTCATGATCTCCTTCTTGGATTTTGGGGTGGTCCCTACTGCATTGACCCTTTGGACTATCCTTTCCCACATTTGTGTCCTCGTGGCTAATGGTGTCTGTTGGACCAGGCTACCAAATAGTTGTGGCTCTACACTCACTTGCCAAACAGAACGCTGTTGCCTGCTGTGCTCAGGACGCTTTGCAGGTCCACACGACAAACTCCCTTGAATTGCGGATTGCTGCCTCCCTTGCTGAGGACTCGCTGGTGGGAGCGAGCTCTGCAAACGGCAGAGCTAGCCTAGCGCTCCCGGCTTGAGACCTGAGGGTAGAGGCTTGGGCGAACTACCAGCAGCTAGCCGGGGGACTGCGAGGACCAGCATCCTCCACCTTCCTCAGCTGGTTCCTCTTCCCCCGGCGGCCACGCCCACGGACACGCCCACCGCCGACCGCCCTCAAAACCTTTTGTGACACCCGCTTCGCGGGTGCCACTCACTTGCCAAACAGAACGCTGTTGCCTGCTGTGCTCAGGACGCTTTGCAGGTCCACACGACAAATTCCCTTGAATTGCGGATTGCTGCCTCCCCTGCCGAGGACTCGCTGGTGGGAGCGAGCTCTGCAATCGGCAGAGCTAGCCTAGCGCTCCCGGCTTGAGACCTGAGGGTAGAGGCTTGGGCGAACTACCAGCAGCTAGCTGGGGGACTGCGAGGACCAGCATCCTCCACCTTCCTCAGCTGGTTCCTCTTCCCCCGGCGGCCACGCCCACGGACACGCCCATGGACACGCCCACCGCCGACAAGTTTATTAACAACAGCATTGCAACCGCGACGCGAGACGCGCGCGGGTCGCAGCCCGGGGCGAAGACCGGGCAAAGAGCGGGCCGTTTGAGGCCGTTCGAGAACGTGAGAGTCCGGTCCGGCCCATTCCCCTAAGCTCCATATCCTGGACATTCAAATACAGGTATCTATCACTTCACAGAACTCTCTAATAGACAACAATTGCCACCTAAAGCTTTTTCCAATAACCTGCCAACTGAAAATGAACACGAGATCAAGTAAGCAAAGAAAATCCAAAAAAAATGGGATTGGAGAAAAACTGCTAGGTCCAATGGATGATTTCCTTGCCAAAGCTAACTCATTCATTGATCAAAGCATAACTCTGATTGAGGGGAGAGTTTCAACCGAACTTGCAATTGCACGTCGATCCTCAATGGGCCCACTAGCAACTGCAAGAACACCAGACCCACAGTCAGTGCCAACACAAACAACGGTGGCTATAAACAGACTTAGTCCCCTAAACAACGTAGATCTTTCAGCTTCGCAACTCTCTGTAACATTTCAGAAAGTGACCTAGAAAAAACTCCAGAAATTTTCCCTGATTCTACCCCCGAAGAAGTAAGGCAAGCGAGAGGGAGGCGGGAGGGAGCCATAAAGAAAAGGAAGGATAGGAAAAACCCGGATCACACTGAAAATACCAAAGTGACCGATCACATAGATTTGATTGATGATACAAACCCAACAGCATTACTTCATCATAACGCCCCCCCAAGTAATAATGTAATAACTATACATCAGCTACCACAGGATCCTCAAGATATCCCCACCCCAGATTACCCAAGCCCACAACAAATAGGCAAAGAAAGAGAATCAGCAAGATTAATTAAGGAGATAGCCTCCCTCCTAAATTCTTATATCTGCCCTTTAGAGACCAGACTTAGCAACATTGAGGCTCAATTAACAAATATTTCCGGCTCCCCTAAGCTAATACCATCACAGGCTCTCCCAAAACTAGCCTCAAATTCCATGACCACTATTCCCATACTTAAGAAACCTGTAACCTTACCTCCTTCGCAGCCCAAACAACAACCAACAGCAAAAGCCCCTACAGTAGCAAAGGCTTCCACTTTACAGAAACCCACCCCCAAGGCCTTGGCCATTCCCCCACAATCTAATTCCCTACCTAACACACCAGTAGTAAATACGCCAATTACAAACACGCCGGCCCCCAAAACCCCTGGTATAAAAAAACACAAATCCATCAATAAATAAAAGAGTCCCGAGAGGGACTGCTGATCAAAGGCCCCCTTTAAACATGCCACCTGAGGCTTGCCCATATGTGGTAGTCATGACGGGGGTCCCCGAACTCACAGGAGAGGGGACGAAACCCAACTGGTCTTTGATGAACAAAGTCCAGTTCTGGCTGAATACAAACCGTCCCGTTTCGCCTACCTGGAAAACCAGAATAACATCAGTCTGCAGGACCTCCTGGGTGGGCCATAGGAAAAAAACTATCCGGGGAGACTATATACTGATCACTTTTGAGGACCCCACTATAGCCGAGTATATATGTTCCTGGGAAAATAATAACACCGCCGGGGGGATTGCTACAAGATCCTTGTCATATTTCTATCCAAAAAGATATAACAACAACTTTATGCACGAGACTGATAACATCTGGCGAAAACCAATTCCACAGCCATGGGAGCTAGATGTCGCTGGACTAAAAATATTTCCGCAACACAGTGACCCTGATAACTCTTGGTGGTCAGTAAATCAGAATTACCAACAAAAAGAAGCCCCGTGGCAGACTATGGGACCACAAAATAGACCTAGAAACTGGGAACAGTGGGAGAGACCGCCCTACCAACCATATAGATCCACCTACAGAGACACTACGTATGGGCAAAATTGGCAAGGCATACCGACTATGAATCGGTTTAGTGGCCTGGAAATGGTCGATTGACCAATAGTTAAATCCCCGGAGCTTTTACATACAATCCCAGCCACATCCAATCTCAACTCAGTCCCATTACAAATGAAAAGCTCAGTCTTAAAAAAAGCACCCCTACAGCTTCCGGTGATCTTTTGGAATGTGGCGGGTCTCCGAAATAAAATAGAGGACGGTTCGGCAGCCGGTTTTCTGGGGGATGCTCAAATCATATGCCTACAAGAAACCTGGTCCACGACGCCCCTACATCTTGTGGGTTACAGGACATATACATCCCCCGCCCTTCCAAGTATTTCAGGTAGACCTAAAGGGGGTCTGGTAACCTACCTAGCAAACACAATTCCTGATATGAAGCTTACTAAGGTAGACCTATTATCAAACTTCCAGATGTTCACTCTCAGAATTGGGAAAAAATTCTTTATCACAATAATTAATTTATACAACAACTTAGATGATGATAACTTCTTGGAAGTCCTTTCCCTAATCCAAGAAAAAATAACTGAACACTGGCATCCCATTGAGAAAATGGAAAACGCCCATATAATCTGGGGAGGAGACTTCAACCTACATCCCTGCCCCAACAACGTTACCTGTGGATTGGTGGACGAACATGAGAACCCACTCGTCCACTTTACACATTCAGGAGTGGGGCTAGCTATGAATAAGATACTTTCAGATTTGGACCTGCAAATAATAAACCCCACTCTACAGCCAAATAACAAACTAGAACCCACCTACAGAGGAAGGGGCCATGAGACCACTGTTGACTATGTAATAGTCACAGAAGCCCTCAAGGAACAAACCAATAACTTTAAAATCCTGGAAAATACCCTCAGTGATCATTCTGCTTTAAGTCTAAACCTTCAAATAAACCAACCAAGAACACTGATGGCAACCATAGCAAATACTCTATCACAAAATAGGCTCGAACTGGGCAAAAATAACGGATATACCATAAAATGGGAAAAAGTGGATCCCAATAATCTTACAAATCGGTTAGTAAAATCCGTATATAGCAACATTCTGATCTGTCTTGATCCTCATGCAGAGCCAACCCAAATCTTGGAAAATTTCACGACGATATTAGATCAAGTTAAAAAACTGCTAACAAAAACACCTAATCAAGACAAACCAAGTACTACAGGTTGGTTCAATCGCGATTGTACCAAGGCACAGACCAACCTAAGAAAAGCACTTGGAAACCCAAATAGAGATAAAACAAAGATCCAAGATCTTCGCCGAGAGTATAACAATGCCAGAAAAGCAAGGAAAAAGGAATTGAAGCAATCCTTGTGGAATGCATTGCACAAAAGCGCACTTCTGAAAGATAGCCAGGCATTCTGGAAAATTGTTAAGTCGCCCTTGTTAACGGACTCTAACAGCCCAAAGATAGACGTGGCCATTGACGAGGAATCTTGGGTGAACCACTTTTCAAAAATTTTTGAACTAACACCAACAAGAGAGGAACACCACCCTAACCTCTACCCAGTAGTATATCCAATACCAATGGACTTTGATCTGCAGGATCTTGAAATGGCGTTGTCTTTGAGCAAGAGAGGCAAAGCACCCGGCCCCGACGGGGTCCCAGTCGATATATTCAAACACCTTCCTGATCTCTGGGTACCAATACTCACAAGAGTATGCATGGCAACAGCGGAACTCGGCCTGTTAGAGTCATGGTCATCCTCCACTATGGTCCCAATCTTCAAGAAGGGGGACCGACAAGACCCGAAGTGCTATCGACCCATCTCGCTGCTCGACTCCCTGGGCAAAGTAGTCGGCAGAGTTCTTCTCGAAAAATTACAGCTATGGGCAGAAGACAAAAACATTCTCTCGGATTTACAGTTCGGATTTAGGGAGGGCTTTGGAACAGTCGAACAGGCCCTAAACCTAAGTTTGCTAGCATCAAAATACATTCATGCTAAACCAGGGTCCATCTACATGGTATACGTGGATTTGTCCTCCGCGTTTGACTGCGTATCGCACGCGAAGCTCTGGTCACTGCTGAGTTCAATGGGGGTAGACCCTCCCCTCCTGGACTTTTTGAGGGAGCTATATGGTGAAGCCACGGCAAGAGTAAGATATGGGACAAAAGGAGAACTGACGGCAGCATTCAGGGTAGAGCGGGGAGTAAGGCAAGGCTGTGTCCTGGCCCCCTTCCTCTTCTCCCTGTACACAAACGGCCTAGAAGAGACCATGCTGAGAGGGGGGAGGGACCTGCCCAGAGTGAAACACCGCTTGATCCCCGCTCTGCTTTATGCGGATGACGCAGTCATTTTAGCACGTACCCCCATCGAACTCCAGAAATCTCTATCTAAATATGCCGATTTCATGGGTGCCTTGGACTTGCACATCAATATCAAAAAAACTTTCGTCATGGTAGCTGGTGGACAACGAAAAGCCACTAAGTCCATCTTTCTGAAAAACCAAAAAATCGAAAAGACCTCGCAATACCCATATTTAGGCATTATCATTGATGACAGTCTAAACTGGAAAGCGGCGGTTGAGGCCAGGAGACATCTCCTCAAACGAGCCATTATGGCGCTGATGAAGTTCTCCAATAAACTTGGAAAAAGATCACCAGTAGAACTGATACAGATTTATGCTGCAAAATGCCAAGCCATAGCATTATATGGTGCAGGGATTTGGGGACATACAGCCACTGGTTCTCTACAAAAAGAGGAGAACATCTTCATGAGATTCCTTTTGTCAACTCCAAGAGGTACCTCCACCTACGCCTCACACATGGAACTGGGAATCCCATACATTGAAGATTTAATAAAGATCCAACCTCTTTTACTTTGGAGACGTGTTTGGTTGTCGGAAAAAAATAGCCTGACTAAAAATATTTTACGGGACACTATGGATTTGGACCATGCACACAAAATAGTCTGGCTTTCTTATGTAAAACACTTTTTTTCCGACCTAGGTTTACAAAAGTATTACCACACGCCTGAAAAACTGAAAGAAATATCCAAAAAAGAACTGAAACAAATAGCGCTGAGCCACTTGGAATCCCTGAGACTGACTTTGATGACATCAAAAAAATCTGTTATTCATGCGATTATGACACAGCAGTCGCCGAAAATCCAGTTATACTTGACTTTGGAGCTCACAGCATATGACAAGATGCTCCTAACAAGGTTCAGAATGAATCTTTTTTACAGACTAGTGACATTTCCCGAAAAAAATAACTGGAACACACACATGGAACCGTGCCCATGCGATGAACTTTCACAACAGTCCACCATGCACACAATATTGTTCTGCAAGTTTTTCCACACCCACCGAAAAATCTGGCTAATCCCCTTATTAAAAAAATGGGGCCATAGACAATGTCGTCCAGCCATGCTAGCACTTCAGACTTTGGACTCCGAATCCACCTGTTATCACGTACTGAATTTTTTAAAGTGCATCATGAGGCACAGAAATAACTTGTGAAATAGAGGACTAAATTTGCACAGTATCTGTCTGTCTCTTTTTTCTCCTAACTGTATATCTTTTAACAACATACTTTTTCGTGTATTTTGTGTGTTATGATGACTTTTATAACTTTTATGGTTTTGCACTGCTAAAAATCCGAATAAAGATTATTACTCTCACTATCTCATTGACCATGACTGTCAACTCACTCTCGATGAATTTTGGCATTTTCTGTGATGTCATGGTGTGTGGTGGTTGAAGTGTTTGTGGGTGCAGGTGTGTGGGTGGCGTTTGTGGTGTTGGTGTGTGAGGTGGGTTGCGTGCTGGGGGATTGTGATGGTGGTGGTGGATGTGCGTGTGTGCTGTGCTCTTTTGCCTCTCCTGCCAGATGTGGTGTATGGCCTTCTCTTCTGAAGTGTTGCAAAGGATTGTGGTCAGTGAAGGGGGTGGTTTTATACTCAGCTGTGTGGGTTTGTCCAAGTGGAATTTGGGTGTCAGGTGGGTTGTGGGAGTTGTCCTGTGCTTTTTTATTTTTATTTGCATTATTTTGTTTTATTTGTATGTGTGTTATGTATTTGGGGGGCATGGCTACTTTTATTTGTGCAATGTTTGGCATCACTGCGGTGTTTTGGCATCGTCCGCTGCGGTGGCTATGCTGCAGCTCTTCCTCTATCTCTCCCATTCATTCCTTTGTGCGACCCCGGCGGTCGGTTACAGCGGTTCCGACCACAACACCCTCGGGGATATCCTAATTTCCCATACGGTGTCTCCGCTTACCTTGCAGTGGTTTGTTGTTTTTCCGCTGCTTTTCCGACCGCCGCAATTGTTTTTTTGCCATCACCGCCCGCGTCAGACGGTTTTCCTTTGGCCGCTACCACCGCGGTCGGTCTTTGGTGGCGGTTGATCCTAATGTGGCCGCCGGTTTATCCGCGGTGCAGGCGGGCGGTTGGTTTCCGCCTCCATGGCGGTCGGGGAGGTTTTCCGCCCGCTATCCTAATGGAGGCCCAAGTCTTTGCAAACAAACTCCTTATTTAAACCAGAACATCGCATTCGATCGTCTTCTTGTTCCGGTTTTTTCAAACACATTTTTTAATTTCCCAAAAACATTGTATATACATTTTAAACTGTACAATGATACTAAAATAGAATAAACACTAACATTTACAAATGTATTACTAATAACAGGTGACCCGACAACGGCATACTCTATCTACTTGATCGACGACATGCTAAAAGAGTGACAATAACTTAAAAACTTAAATATACAATTCCTCCCTATTCTCTCCTTACAATATATATACTTTAAAACATCAAACTGTTTAAAAAATAAGTTGTAAATGTTTCCTACCTGAGCGCAGATCTGCTTGCTGCTGCATTGTCCATCGACGCTCCTCAAATTGGGCGCGATCAAGCACGTTAACGCGTCTACGTCATGCGAAGCAATAAAGAGAAAAAAAGGACAATTTATTTATGTTATACATAAAAGTTATTTAAATCATTTTTTGAAATGTAATAAATACATATGTTATCATTTGAAATATTTTATTAAAATGTAATAAATAAACCTTTATTTTTTTATGAATTTTCAAAATAAATAAGAATATAAACAAACATGCTTTTCTTAGTTTTTATTATTAATATATGTTTATACTACTTCTTAAATTAATGTTTTGTTTTTAATATTAATATAATAATGTACTTACCTCTAGACTTGTTCCTTTTGCTTCTGATCTGTCCCGCATCTATCTTCATTTGAACATGAAAAAGAGTTCAGCGGCAAAGAAATAGCAAGCTATGAAAATAAATGAAGGACAATTCTTTACATTGAAATCAATGGTAAATATTTTTGAAAATAATTTCTTTAGTATTTTTTTTATATATTAGTAATATTATCGATAATTTTAAAAAAGTTTACATTTTTTTATAAATAAGCTTTTATTCTACATTTTATGAACAAAATCTTTTTTTTTATTTTTGAACATTTTAAAAATGCATAATATTTTTTTTTAAAGATTAAACACTAATATTACCTTTAAAATAATACACATAATTTATAATAAATATCAATTATTTTTACATATAATTTTTTAAATATCAAACATAAAAAAATTCTAAATCTTTATAATTTAATTTATCTTTTTTAAATGTAAATATTTTTTTTAATTTTATTAAATATTATTTTTATTATTTTTTTAAATATTACTTTAACAAATGTATTTTTAAATGTTTGTTAATTAAATAAATTCTATTTTTATAATATATTTTTATTATTATTATAATTATTTCTTAATTTCAATTTTATTTATTAACTAACTTTTAAAATAATTAACAGTGAAATTTTAAAATAAAAGTATTATTGGTTTATTTAATTTAAAATTTTATTAGTTTTAAACAATTTTTAAAAATAATTCTAGAGTATTAAATACATTTTAAAATAACATCTACTACTATTTATTATACAAATATTAGTTTTACATTTTTTTAACTAGTATTATTTTTTTTTAAATATCATGTGTATATTAAAATACAAAAAAAGATTAAAATAAAAGTACTATTGAGAATATTTGTTGAGAACCAGAGCAGCCCTCCGTCTCTGAGGGCATAAATAGGGCTCTTTCCTCGCTCGATGCCATTCTTCCCCGCTCGTCGCTGAGACAGACCGCTCTCGCCATGGCCCGCACCAAACAGATAGCCTCACAAGCAGCTGGCCACCAAGGCAGCCCGCAGGAGCGCGCCAGCCACCGCGGAGTCAAGAAGCCTCACCGCTACCGGCCCGGCACCGAGGCTCTCCGCTAGATCCGCCGCTACCAGAAGTCCACCGAGCTCCTCATCCGCAAGCTGCCCTTCCAGCGCTTGGTGAGGGAGATCGCCCAGGACTTCAAGACTGACCTGTGCTTCCAGTGCTCCGCCGTCATGGCCCTGCAGGAGGCCAGCAAGGCCTACCTGGTTGGGCTCTTCGAGGACACCAACCTGTGCGCCATCCACGCCAAGAGGGTAACCATCATGCCCAAGGACATCCAGCTAGCCCGTCGCATCCGAGGCAAGAGGGCCTAAAGCGACAGACCGACCCGAACAACCACCACAACGGCTCTTTTAAGGGCCACAAAAAAAAGAGAATATTTGTTGAGTACTAATTTATTAACATTTAAGTACTACTATTTATTTTAAGAGTATTAATTTTAAATATTTTTTTTAAATATATGTTTTTTTAAAATTAAGAGTATATTATAATTTGAAAAATGTAAAAGTTTATTTATACATTTTAATACACTTCCCCACCCAAAACCCCTATTTTCCCTGCATCCCGTCCCAGGATGTATTTTACAAAATATGTTTTTTTTAATAACTTTAATAAAAAAATATTTGTTATAAATAAATATATATTAACATAAAATAAACATTTAAGATATTATTTAAAAATAAAAAATAATTTTGAAAATAATAAAAAAAATACTTATGTTGTAATAACATGCGTTGTAATAGCATCTGCGTTGTAATTGCATGCTTTGTAATGGATATTCCCCGAACATATCACACCTGCCTTTAAGTCCCTAGACTGGCTTCCCATTGAAGGAAGATACATTTACAAGACTGCCTGCTTCACCCACAAAGCACTTCACTCTCATTCCCCTGACTATTCAGACAACAAACTCACAAAAGCAGGAAGTACCAGGACTATGAGAAGCTCCATCGCTCTTCTACTTCTGCCTCCCAAATTAAAAAGGAAAGCTACCCAGGCTCGCTCTTTTTCAGGGAATGCTCCCAGCATTTGGAACTCCCTCCTGAGGAACCCACAATGTAACTTTGAGCTTCAAAAGAAACATGAAACACCATTTCCTCAATAAATACTGGAACCCATGAACAAGCTGAACCTTGGTTTCAACTAAGCTCTCTTGATCTGTTCAGTCTCCGTTGATCAGTTGGCTGTTTCTTCCTTTGTGTTAGCCTCTATTGCTCCAGAAGTCCTTCTCTCCTTGGACTCTAATTTGTTTTGAATGGACCTCACTTCAATAATTTCCACCCAGTGGAATACAATTTTTCTTTTTATCTGTATATATTCCTATATGCTCCTCACGCTTGTAGAACTATGCTTCCCTTGTTCTGTATATTTTATGTAACGTGAACCTATGATTATTGGCACTGACTGATTATTGCCTTGCTCTTGTCTCTGTAAAGCGCTCTGATACCTCAGGGTCCAGCATGCTCTATATAAAACCTATCAAATAAATAAAATAAAATAAGATAAATATCCAGGGCATTTAAATTAAATGCTACTGGTGGCACAGCAGCATGTATTATGCCACCCTCTTACTTAGCCCCTTAAAACATGTCCCAGGCCTACCATTGCAGCCTGAATGCAGTTTTAAACTACCAATTCGACTTGGTATTCTAAGCATGTTGCCAAGCCTTACCATCCCCTTTTATTGTATATTGGTCACCCCTAAAGCAGGCACTAGGTAGCCCATAGTACAGAGTACAATCTAATTAAAGGTTTGAGCATGTACTTTCGGGTTTTACATGTTCTGGTAGTGAAAAACTCCTAAAGTCGTTTTTCACTATTGTGAGGCCTACTTGTCCCACACGATAACATTGGATTGCCTTATTACATTTAATACGTGCTAACTTTTGATTGGGAACAGATAACATTTCATGTTTGTTTTCTAATACATTTAAATTTAATATCATTTTTATTGGTAAAGTAAGATTTTAAGTTGCTATTTTGGAAAATTCCACTTTTAGAAAGATGGCATTTTCCTGCCATTTGGTGCCTGCAGCCTCCCCTTAGTCACATCACTGGGTATAATACACAATTAGACATTGTGAATTTCTCCCAGATAGTCACACAAAAGAGGTATTAGGGGTGCCTGAATGGGCCATTTGGGGGGGAAGAGCTGTGCACACCCCCTCTGGCAACTGAATGGGCTGTGCTCTGCCTTCCCATAAAAGGCTTGTCACCTCCACATTGATTCTCAGTCAGCTTGGACCCAGGGCACAGGGAGTTGGGAAATTCTAAGCACTTCAAAGAGTAACCTCGGGGGCGTGGCCAACCAACATGGCCCATCGGACGTGACTCTGACCGGCTCCGTCCCAGGCCCCATAGTTATCATGCTCTAAGGAATACTTGAACGCACCCCAGCCACCCCACGGAACAGCCAGGTGTGAGGCAACTGCTGGGGAACGGTCCTGCGATCCGGGGAGCCCCGTGGTGTGGCTCAGGGGAGCCAACGGACCATGACCACCAGGCGGATTAAGCAAAATGGCGGCTCTCCCCGCTGGGAGCACCGAGAGGAGGTTCGAGTGAGCCCCCGTTGCCCTGATGGACAAAATGGCAGAGCAGAGTTGTGGGGACACTCTGCGCTACCCATTGCATGCCTCTAATTAATTGCAGCGGGCGGCTAGTGGAGCTCTGATTTCTGACGACCAGACCCCACAAATTGGTGTCGCTCCCCACTGGGAGCAAGGAGCGGCATTGACAGAGGGGGCCCAGCCAGAGTGGCAGATGCCCGTAGCAGCATATTTGACCCCATATGTTCCCCTGCCATGCTTAGGAGAGGTGCTAGCGAAGTCAGGACTACCTACGGCCGGGCTTTCTCCAAACAGGCGGCTCTCCCTGTCAAATTAGATAAAGAGCGACAGAGAACGTGAGCCCTCGTCAGGTGAGCAGTGGAACAGGGGGCCCCCTTAGCAGTCAGGGGGACTGCGTTGGGAGGCAGGCAACAGGGCTCGGACACTTCACAGGGAGCCTTTGGCAGAGCGAGGCACTTGGGACTTTTTCTCTTTCTAATTGGCGACTTCTACCAGCGGGGAGGCTAGACAAGCGGCGGGGGCCATGAGCAGACTGCTGAAGGTGGTCCTTCATTTCTGAAGCGGCCACATGTAGGGGAAACAAAAAAAGCCCACTGCGCAGCACTGGGCGCCTTGTGCCTGACCTCAAAATGGCTGCCAACCAAGCTGGCTTTAAAATGTGAGCCCAGGAAGCCACGGAGGAGCAGGTGTGCAGGCTCCCTTCTTGTTGAGCTCTGCGGGAGCTAGTGATCTGAAGATTACAGAGTCTGGGGACCCTGCCTCTTGAGGTGGTCCGCGAGTAGCACGAAAGCTGCAATCACCATCGGGATGCCAGGAGGGTTTTATTAAGCAGCCCTCATAGCCACTGTGGACAGAGCCCAAGGAGCACCCTGAGGGGGTCAAGGAGAAGAGGTGGGCCCCTTCCTCTCCGGAGAGAGTACAGTCTGGTTGTGTGTGGCAGGTGGGGCGGCCAAGTGCTGACCAGGGAGCGTGGCCCCTTATGCCAAAAAAATAGGCCCCCAACAACAATGTCTCACATTACTTCACCACCGCAGGTGCGGGGATGCCCGGTGAGGAGGTGGCACAACCGAAAGGACAAATGGCACTCACAAGGGTGGACCTCCTGTTGTCCCTCTGGGAGTTCAAAAAGGAGCTCCGTGCAGATATCAAAGCAGATATGGACGCCTCCTTTGATTCTTTCAGAGCGGAGATGAGGGAAAAATTGGGGACCCTACAGCCGGATGTGGACTCAGTGGCCACTCGTACGCTGAAGCTTTTTTTTTATTTTTTTTTTTAAGACCTTTATTACACCATTCTGCAAGAACACAGCTTCTGGCCTACAACCCGATGGGCCGGCCGCAAATATTAAGACATACGTTTATTCAGTTTTCAGTACACAACCGTGATGCCGACAGCCAAAGGCCCGGCGGGGTAACAAACTCTGATAAAACAGAATCGAACTTGCAGTATCGATGACAAATCTCCTTGCAGCCTTAAATTTTCATAGATCATAGTCAACTTTATTAACTAAACAAACCCCCCCCCCCCCCGATATTCTTTCCGGATCCTAGTTGGACAGCTACTCGAGCGATGAAAGATAGAACAATCATGGCGAGCGGTGATCACAGCATCATGGAGATACTCACAGTATGTAAACACCTGAGGCATTAATTAAGAACAACCAATATCTGCATCAATGTAGGAGGACATCAACAAGCAAGACCAGCAAAGGGAGTGTTGTACAACTGGCGAGACATCAGGTGCATGCTTGAAGTAGCATCAGAGGGGTTTGAGCAAATGAACGCTAACTGCCCGGCAGTCTGCAACACTCAAGTCAATGCCTCCTTGAGTAGAGCAGCTTGTCATGATAAAAGCACTGACCAAGCTCAGTCATCGTCAGAGAGCTTTGCCAACATGTAGGTGGTGTACGGTCCCCAAATATCTCTTGGGCGCAGCTCTTCATAATAACACGTCAGCTGATCCCGACAGTACGCCATTTCCTGCAACCAGGTTTTTACATCAGGCGCCCTCCTCCCTCCCCAGCAGGCCGCCACTCTACGCTTGGCTAACTGTAGCGCTAATGCAACCAATCGCCTCACACTCACCGGTATACCAGACACCATGCCTAGCAAACATATGTGCGGGTCCACATCAACTGTCACGGACGTCATGTCAGTCGGTGCCTCCATCACACCTGTCCAGAACTTAGACACACGCGGACACACCCAGGCCAAGTGTAGAAAATTGGCTACAGCTATCCCACAACGCAAACATGCAGGTGTGTCACGAAGCCCATATTTAAAAAGTTGCTCCGGAGTGTAATACCATTGTTGTAAGAATGTATAGTGTATGAGCCTAAAATTCCCATTAGCAGCAAATCTGCCAGTCATAGCACAGCATTCAGCCCAGTCATCATCCGACAGCGGCTCCAGCAAACATGCGTCCCATCTAGCACTTGCACCCATATTCACATCACTTTCATCTTCTTGCGAAACCTTGTACATTCGCGAAATCATCTTCCCTCTGGAATTCGCCGTATACATCAACTGCAGTGCGTTCAATGTAGGTGGTTCCATCGGGAAGGGCGCGCAGCCTATGTTAGGCTGCGCGCGCACCGCAGCGCGCAGCCTAACATAGGTGAAAGTGGCCATAGTTCCATTAGTCGTTTGTTCCAATAATGTCTGTAAGCCAATAAATTGGCCAGCTGGGAACATATCCCCCATGGTGTGTATCCCAGCACCCTGCAACAGTTGAAGGGCACCCACATCGCTCGAGACCGAAATGTGCGCAAGATGCAACAAAGGCATGGCCGGTGCAAAAAGTGGTAGACGATCTGCGCGTTTCCCTAAGTCCCGCCACGCCTTCGCTGTACACTGTACCGTGTCCACCTCGCCCTTCTCGTACACCGAATGCGGATTCACAACCATTGCCATTAAGGGCAGTGAATAGGTCGGCCCAGCCTCAATCGCTACATGTGGTGTGTACGGCGGCGCCGAGATCCAATAGGAAGCAAAGTGAGCTTGTGCACACAGGTAGTATAATATCATGTCCGGTACTGCGAACCCGCCCTGCTCATATGGTTTGGTCAGAGTGTCCCACTTTACTCGAGGTTTCTTCCCCCCCAGGCTAATGTGATTAACAAGGATTGAAGCGTTGTAAAAAAGTTAGTTGTCAAAGCAAGTGGAATGTTTACAAAATAATATAAAAATCTGGGAAGCACCACCATTTTAATCAGGTCTACTCGATCCGCAAACGACAGGGGTAACCGTATCCAGCGTGCAACCTGATCTTCCAACTTTGAAATCGCCACTCCGTAATTAGCACGGATTATTTCTTGGGCGTCTCTGTAGATCCATGTCCCTAAATATCGAACTGGGTCCGAGGCCCATTCCAAAGGGAACTCTATTGGAAATGGGAGAGTAATATCAGTTAGAGGCAGCAATATAGATTTTTCCCAATTTATTGACAGGCCAGAGAAGCGTTCAAATCTGATGTATTCCCTGATTACCCCGTCTAAATATCTGTCTGGCTCCCGGATATAAAGCACCATATCATCAGCGTACATAGACACTGCCAATAAGCGAAGATGAAAACACAAAGCCGAGGCTACATGTCTTTGCCGCAAAATACAAGCTAGGGGTTCCAGAATAATAGCAAACAATAAAGGTGAAAGTGGGCATCCCTGCCTCGTGCCTCTCTGTATAGCAAATGGCGCTGATACTCGACCATTGACTTGCACTCGCGCTACCGGATTAGTGCATAGTAAGGTGATCAGGGACGTAAAAAAGAACGGCACACCCATGCGATGCAATACAGCCACCATATATTTCCAGGCCACAGAGTCAAACGCTTTGGCAGCATCCAGAAGGACCGCTACCGCAGCTAAGTCAGGCTTGAGTAAATGAAGAACCGCGAACAATGCTCTCAAGTTATGCGTCGTCGAGCGCAGCGGTACAAAGCCCGACTGATCTGGCAGTACCATAACAGGCAATAGCAATTGCAGGCATGTAGCCAGCACCTTGGCAATAATTTTTACGTCCGTGTTCATCAGGGACAGAGGACGGTACGACTCACATCGGTCATGCGGTTTACCCGGTTTCGGGAGAACCACTAGCAGAGCCTCTCTCATTGCTGGTAGTTGTCCCTGTTCCAAAGCCTCCTCCAGTACCATCACCAAATGTGGCAGTAGCAAATCTACATATTCTTTATAGAACTCGGATGGTAAGCCGTCGGTACCAGCAGCTTTGCCATTAGACAATGCCGCGATCGCATCCCTCAGTTCCCCCTCTGTGATGTGATGCATTACAAAGTCTTGCTGTCCTTTCGAGAGCCAGACCAGCGCTATATCCTCCAAGTATTTAGCTATTTCTTCCTCATCAGCAGTTTCCCTATGCTCATACATGGTGGTGTAGTACTGCGTAAAACATTCTAGTCTACCTTCCCCATCCGTCACAGTCCTGTCACCGTCCCTAATTTCCTGTACTCCACAGTGTTTAGCCCAAGGATCTTTGAGTCTGTCCGCCAGTCCCCGTCCAGGTCTACCACCCTCACCATAGTACCTTGCTCTAGTGCGCTTGGATAAATAGTTTACTTCCTGTTCCGCCAGCTCGTTGTACTCAGTAACTTTCGAGCGTATTTCAGCCAACAGAGCGTCAGCAGGCTGCTGCTCACATTGTCGCTCCAAACTCAGCAGCTCACGCTCCAATCTATCCATAGAATCCCTGAGTGATTTGAGCACTCCAGCCTGCATTCCAATACATGCTCCCCACACTGTCACTTTGAAAGCCTCCCATACAATACCCGCATTCGTCACCGAACCAACAATCTTATCAAAAAAGACTTTAATCGTCTCACGCAGCCGCTCACGCAACACCAGGTCCGTTAAAGCCCCGGGCGGCAACCGCCATGTAAATGGAGAATGTGCATGCGTTGGCATCCTTACTTCCATCAGCACAGGCGCATGATCAGATAACGTGCGGGGCAAATGCGCCATCATCACCACCTATCCACTAACTTCCTTTGTCACCAGCCAGTAATCCAATAGCGACCAGGTATCATGTGCAGACGTGTAACAGGTGCCCTCTCTCACACCCGGATGCCCAAGGCGCCACATATCCACCAATCCCAGTACTTCCATCCCATCCTGAACCGCCCCACATGCACGTTTCGCTGTAGCCTGCCGTACCTCCTTTTTATCCAAACCACGGTCTAGCATCACATTCAGATCTCCCCCACAAATAATCGCAGAAGGGGGCAACCTATAAACCTTATTCCATAACGTGACATAGAAGTCAAGGTCATCAATGTTCGGCCCATACACATTAACCATCGTTATCAGCGTACCACACAGTTTACCATGTAATATAATATAGCGACCCTCTTTATCTACTTCCTCATGCAAACACAAAAAGGGGACATTCTTTTTAATCAGAATCATAACACCCCTGGCATATGAAGTATACGAAGTTGCCACTCTTGTTCCCGCCCAACGACTAGCTACCGTACCAGCTGCCTGTCCCCTAAGATGCGTCTCCTGCAGGAAAACTACCTGCACTTCGTGCCTATTCAGATATCCAATCACCTGTCTGGTCTTTTGCGGCCTGTTGATACCCCGTACATTCCATGTTAGCCACTTGATATTCCCTCCCTTAGCCATAGGTGTATTCGGGGTATATGTCCAGCCAACTGTCCAACGATTCACCTATCAACCAATAAGCAGTGATTTTATCACCCATCTCCACACCCCACCAGTTATGTACACCTTTACATTGTACATAAACCCTCTTGTGATCCACAATGTATACCTTCCAACAAGATCGGATCCCACAGCACCTCCATTCCACCTCCCATCCCACGACAGCCTCTCCAATTTGCCAAAGCCAACCCCTCACCCTTAGTGTCACCCTGCCCGCAACGGTTACATATCGTATGCTGAACCTTGAGGTGAAATACCAGGAGCTGGCCGATCGTATTAAACCCCTGGAAGAAGGTTCAGCAGATCTGAGTGGCCAGCTGCGGGCAACCTTGCTCAAGTGCGAGGACTTGGAAAATCGGTCCAGCTGACACAATGTATGAGTCCGTGGACTGGAGGAAGGTTGCGAGGGCCCGGACGTGGAAGTCTTTATGGTGGGCCTTTTCTCCACGGTCATGGGGAGGACGGTCTTGAAGTCTGGCTAGAGAGAGTCCCTAGAATGGGGCCACAGCACCCCGGGCAGAATCAGAGGCCTCGAGGTATCTTGGCAAAATTCAGTTAGTTTAAGATCAAAGAATTGGTCCTACAAAAAGCCAGGATTACTGACAAGGTCACTTTCCAGAATGCCACGTGCATGCTGTACCAGGATGTGGCCCTGGCCACGCTTATGCACCGGCAGCAATTCCCCCCGATCACCGACTTCTTGAGAGAGGAAGGTTACTATACATGGACATATCCATTTGGGATTGCCTTTCAATGGGATAACAAACACCTTCATTGCATATAGAGTTGGCGGAGGCGGTGGAACTTCTGGGAGTCACGATTTCCTCGCCTAACATAGCAGCGTTTTCGGGGGACTCCGGGGGGAAGCAGCTGCGAAAGTGATAAGGTGCTGGTCTATGGCTAGCAGCAGGATGAGGGAGCAGAAAACTCTGGGCTGACGTCTACAAACTGTGGGTCCTACGGCTGGACAGCACCTGATGTCAGTGAAGTAAACTACTCCCCACCACGGGTGCAGCAAGGGAAGTGTCAGTGGGAGGGTGGATGGAGCGAAGGACTTGTACTTAAGCATGGGCGGATTTTGCGGATCCACGATTCGCGGATTCAGCGGATTCACGGATCGTGGATCCGCAAAATCCGCGGATTCAGCGGATTTGCGGATTTGGGGGCGGGGCTTCCTCGAGCGTGTGGGCGGGGCCAAACGGACGGGGCTTCCACGCGAGCGCACATGCCTCTTGTGTGTCTAAAAGGTCAGAGACCGATCAGAGCAGCAGATTAAGAGACAGAAGCCCCTGGTCACAGGAACAGCACGGGGGTTGCGCTCGTAAAAGTCAAAGATGCCCAGCCTCCCAACGCTCACGTTTTTTTTTGGGCTGCTTAATGAGTCACTGCATTTGCGCTTCAACTAGTTCCAGCGACCAAGTGTGTGTCACTATGCAATCGCGCCGAAGTGCGCAGGGGTCCCTTGAGTGAAATGTCCATCATAGTGGGTAAATGGCGGGAAGACGGTGCACACCTCGAGTGTGTGGGCGGGGCCAAACGGACGGGGCGTCCATGCGAGCATGCCTCTTGTGTGTATAAAAGGTCAGAGACCGATCAGAGCAGCAGATTAATTATTTAATTGTGCCAGGACCGTCGTGCCCGAATGAACCCTGCCCTTCATATTTATTCAAGACACCACTGTTGAAGTAATTTACGATGGCGCCGGCAAGCTGCCAGCGCCATCCTGCAAAAGTTACTTAATTAGCTTCAACAGGAAGCTCCAACTGCTAAAATAAAGCAGGCGCTCGAGCCCCTGCTGTATCTTATCTGTTAGAGCTTCCTGTTGAAGCTAATTAAGTAACTATTGCAGGATGGGCGCTGGCAGCTTGCCGGCGCCATCGTTAATTAGGCGCGCGCGCTTGAACTTTTGACCGCAAAATCCGCTCCGCTCGCGGATTGCGGATTTTCGGCAAATCCGCGAGAGTTCGCGGATCGCGGATTTGCCGAAAATCCGCAAAATCCGCGATCGGAGCGGATTTTGCGCTCATGCTTACTTGTACTTACCATGACTATTAGGGAGCCACCGGTACGGACAGACTTCAGACTGATGTTGGCAAAATGTGGGTCTCATGGGTGAGCAGGGCCGGCTGTCAGTGAAGTAAAATCCTTCCCGTCACAGCTGCGGTAAGAATGTTCTAATGGGAGGGTGGATGGAGCAGAGGACTTGTACCTCCCTCACTTATTGAGGAGCCACCAGCACGGACAGACTAGAGCAGCTAATGCAGGGGAGGTAGGGGGTACGAAAGTCATCACGGGGCTGTAGAGCATAATTATGCAAATGTTTTAGATATTGAGTATAATGGAGCTGGAGGAGCAGAAATGGTCTTATCCCTAGAGTTCGTTCTTGCAACAAGGTTCCCCTCTGAGCTGGGGATTCTCAGAACTCGTAGTTCTTGTTTGCATTGTTATGTTGCGCTAGTTTGTTGTGATGATGCCTTTGCTGTACTTTACATTTGCTGGGTCGGTGGGAGGGGGGAGAAGGGGAGAGAGACAGAACCAGGGTCCAGAGGGAGTGGGGCTGGTACCCAACTAGATAAGTATGGCAGTCCGTAGTATAACATGGAATGTTTGGGGCCTTAACTCCCCCAACAAGCGGCAGCCCCTTTGGAAATATTTGCTAGACCACAATATACAAGTGGCAGCCCTCCAAGAAACGCACCTCAAAAAAACTGAGGAACACCATCTAAAACATTAAACGTATCCTATCCTTTTCAGATCCTCTCACGCCTCAAAACTGAATAGGGTGGCTTTTTTCATGCGGGGGTTCCGTTCCAAGGTCAAGACATCAAATCTGATAAAGCGGGGAGATATATATTAGTACGGGGGAACTGAAAGGAAGGCCATGCACGTTTGTAGTAATCTATGCACCTAATGCAACAAGCCAGCAGGATTTTCTCCTTTCCTTCCTCATGAATCTGGAGAACTTTGCTCATTTGGGATCTGGGACTAGACACGACTCTCCCACACAGGGCGGCAGGTGGAGTTTTTGTTAAGGCACTTAGGTCACAACTGCAAATCTTGGGCATGGTGGACATGTGTAGAGATACTAATCCCACCGTACGAGACCATTCCTTCTTTCTTTTATTCCCACAGGACATACTCCCAAATCGATCATGTGTTTGTTAGCCAATCTCTGTTCCCCACGATCTTACAGTCACACTTTCACCCGATATGCCTGTCTGACCATGCCCCTCTTGAGATGACTCTCAGCTAGCCGGCTCCACACTCAAAGCAAGCGCACTGGCATTTCCCTCATTTCCTCAGCAGAGATAGACTCCTGCGGGATGAACTCAGGCAAACCATTAAGGATTTTGTCGCGAATAATGATCCCGAGCGCACTTCCCATGGCACCACCTGGGACGCTCTTAAAGCGGTTGTCCTGGGTAAATGCATAGAGCTGGCCACTACCCTGAACACCAAGCAGCAAGAGGAGAGACTAATGCTAGAAAAGGAACTGCAAACCACAGAGAAGGCGCACTAGGAGAGCCCATTGGCACCTGCGGAAAGTAACAACCTTCAAGGGGAGGCTGCAGGCCATATACACCAACAGGGTGGAAAAAAGCAGGCCAGGGATATGAGGGGGGAACAAGGTGGACTCACTATTAGCATGCCAACTAAGATCCAAACAGGGAAGGGAATACATCAAATTAATAGTGGATGACTAGGGCGTCTCCCACTTGACAGAAGAGGGGATGGCCAACGACTTTCAGGAGTTCTATCGCACCCTCCACACCTTGGAGGGTCCACAGTCGCAGGACCAAGCAAATTATTTGGACCCCTTAGACCTTCTACAGGTCCAATCAAGTACAGTCAAGTACCAATGAAGTCTTGGCTAAACCTATCACGACTGAGAAGTTCAGAAAGCGATTGAGGCGCTTTCATTACAGAAAGCACCAGGTCCTGATGGGTTTACGGCGCACTTTTACCACACCTTCGCACCAGAATTAGCCCCCATTTAGCTACCCTGTTTAATGTAATTGCATCTACTGAGCAGGTCACTCCCACCATGGGGGAGGCACTTGTTGCGGTGATACATAAGCCAGGGAAAGACCCTAAAGTATGCTCCTCTTACCGCCCAATAGACCTTCTGAATTTGGACGTCAAGATTTACTCAAACATTTTGGCTACTCGCCTAGAAAATGTGCTCCCATGCCTTATTGACCCAGACCAATCAGGGTTCATTAAGGGGCAGTAGACCCATGATAATCTGTGGCGCATCATCGATATCATGGAAAGGTCAGGAAAAAAAGCATTCCAGGGGCTCTTCTCTAGCTAGATGCGGAGAAAGATTTTGACCACGTGGAATGGACCTTTTTATTTCGGGTGCTACTGTGCTTCGGGTTTAGTGAGGCTTTTATAGGGATGATTAGCACCAATTACCATTCCCCCAACTCCCAAGTCCTGGTCAATGGCGCTGCTTTGCACTCCTTCAGCCTGGTACAGGGGATGAGACAGGGGTGTCCGTTGTCCTCCCTTTTTTTATAACCTGTGTGTAGAACCCCTAGCGCATAAAACCAGAGAACATCCTGACATACGAGGAGTGCGGTTTGGCATTGATGATCATAAGATATCCCCTTGCAGATGATGTGCTTCTCCCGGTCACAGGGCCATTGACCTCCCTTCTGGCTATTCAAACAGAGCTCTCATTGTTCGAGAAAGTAGCTGGATTTAGGGTCAATCTGACCAAGTCCTTCTTACTCAATTTGACTTTATCCAAAGAGGAGAGGTGACAGCTGGAGAGAGCGTCACCCTTTCAATGCACATCCAAGGAAATCACCTACTTGGGCATCAAGCTCACTCCCCGTGTCTCGGACATATAAGGCCAACTTTCCCCCCCTCCTGCAACAGTTAAAAGCTGACTTTTGTGAATGGAGCACCGCATATATCTCTTGGATGGGCTGGATCAATGCCATCAAGATGAATGCTCTCCCCCGCTTGCTCTATCTCTTTCAGGGGTTACCCATACAGGTAGAGAAATGTCTTTTCAGGGAACAGCTACCAATGGTCACTAAATTCTTCTAGCAAGGGCAGAGGGCACGCCTGCCCCATCGTTTGCTCATTTGTTTACACAGGGAAGGGGGTCTGGCGCTGCCAGACCTTTTGGGATACTACAGGGCAGCTCAGCTGTGGGTAATGACCGAGGGGTCACTGCAAGCCTCTGAGACACACTGGCTTCACGTAGACAGGCAGATAACGAGCAGGACCATCTGGGACCTTCTCTGGAAGCCAAAACACCACAGACTGCCCAATGCCTACCTTAGTACACCCACAGCTACCACATTACGGGTCTGGGACGGCCTCATGAAGAGGCTGCAACTGACTACTTTTCCGCCTCCCTACACGCCCATACATTTTAATGCTGACTTCCCCCCAGCACTTCACGAAGGACCCTTCGAGGCCTGGCGGGCAGGGGGCTGTCTCATGATCTCTGACTTATTCAGCAGGGGGGAGATACTCACCTTTCAAGAATGCATGAATCAATTCATATTGACTGCCAAGGAAGAATTTCACTATTTGCAGAATAAACATTGGGTACAGCAACCTCTGGCGTGGCTGGCCACTTCCAGGGACTTGCTCTCCATAGAGAAATGTGCCCAATTTGGGTCCATTTCTTTCCTATATGCCCTCATTCAGCCACTGAGCCCCAGATCTACCCCACAACATAAACGATTTTGGGGCACAATTCTGGATACTCCTGTAGAGGACAAACAATGGGAGCATTTATGTAGAGACATACCCATATTCAACTGCTCAATGTTTCTTAGAGAGGCGCACTACAAAATCAAGTATGACTTGTATCTATACCCCCAAAAACTGCACAAGATCTTCTCCAACTTTTCTGATAGGTGCTGGCAGGGAGTGGTCTGCTGAGAGTCTTTCGCCATATTTGGTGGGACTGCCCCTCCATACAGCCTTTTTGGAAAGAGGTCCTCTCCCAAATCAAAATCATTTTAGGTTACCCAATCCCAAATTCACTGGAACACACATTGCTGGGGGTGAGAGATCTAACTTTGAAACATCAAATGCAAGCTGACAGATCGGTTATGTGGCTCTGCCTGGGGGCAGCAAAAATGGCAGTAGCTGCCGCATGGAAAAAAAACAAGAGGCACCATCCTTAACTCAATGGCACTCCCGGCTGTGGAGGGCGTTGGTTCTGGAGTGCATGACCGACATAGTGGAAGACTTCAGGACAGGGTTCGAGTACATATTGTCCCCGTTGGTGGACTATCTATCGGAAGGGCTCCTGTTGACGGCTTGCGCCCCATGGTTGGGAACCCTCAATTTGTTCCACTTTTAACGTCACAGTAGAATAGGCAGGGGCTTGCGACCAGGAAGGTGCCTCTCTATTGGGTCAGAACGCCCTTCTCTTGGCCAACACTATTCCATATGCACCATGACATCACGGTTATATTGTTCTTCCTTTTATCCTAGGTTTCCCCTTTTTTCCTTTGTTTTCCTTTCTTTTGTTCCTCTTCTTAGAGGTGTGGTTGAAGAACTGTTGTAGCATACCAACTGCGACATGCTCCAACTGCACCTACAAATAGGTCTGGCATGCCAAGGAACTTGTGAACATGCTGTAACCCTAATGTGTCATCTGTAACTCCTGGCTTACATTGACAATGTGGCAACTGTGGTATTCCTATGTGTTGCTTTAAAACTCAATAAGAAGAATTTAAAACAAAGAGTAACCTCTGGAAATTTTGCCAACTTCAAAGAAGGCACCATGAACAAAAATATGACTCTCTGGCCCATTCCTCAGGTCACTTTCTAGACCTGTGGAAGAACTTCCAGAGGACTACCTGCTGCTGTGGCCTGCTGTGTTCTTCACAAGACTGCTTAGCTGCATCTGGAGGATTGCTTTGCTGCCTGGAGCCTACCTTGAATCCTCAGAGGCCTGCCCTGCTGCTTGACCCCTGCTTCTTTACATGAACCCAAGACTACCAGAGTGACTCCAAGAGCCAGTCTGCGGGCCTCCTGTTCAAAGCCGCAGGGACATAAAAGGCTCCCACCATCTTGAACCAGCATGTACACCCAGCTGGAGTTAGTACCTGACCCCAAGTACAGCCCCTCAGGTCTGGACCCTTGGTGTAACCTCATTTGAGGTCTCTCGAGGTTTTTGGGCTGTTCGCGAACGGGCCCGTTCATGCCAAGACGTTGCCATAGGCAACACCCACCAGTGTGAAGTTTCAGTAAACTATTTTTTGTGCTACTGCATTGACTGCTCTCTGTGACCACCAATGCGAAGATCCAGCCATGACCGTCTGCGATGCCCACAGGATCTTTGTTCCACAGCATCAACCAGTTCGCGACTCCTGACCTGCTCTTCGTGTTACTTCGATTGCCATGGACTCCATTCTTCCTGCTTCTTGTAGACCCTTCCAATTAATTAAATTCTTTGCGCTGGGCTGTGAAGGTAACTTATTCAATAGGACTAACCTGGTCCCTGTATCTGGCCTGTGCTCCATTGCAGTCAGCCTGAACTTGTGACTTTTACATGGCCTAGCAGAACCAAATGACCCCGAGTGGCACTTTGGGCTCTTTAATACTATTTCAGATAAATGTTTAAAAATGTCATGACTCCAGTGCTACTGATTGGATTTTTATAGTTTTGGTGTCAAATAATATATCAAAACTCACTCTATTTTTCTAAATTGGTGTGGGATTTTTCTTCTGTTTCACTTTATTATTACTATTTGTGTCCTGCATAAATACTGCTTCTAAGTTACACCTGCCTACTTTTTATCCCAAGCTACCCAGGGTTAAGCACAGGTTAACTAAATTACTATTTGTGGTTCACCCTTCCAGGTATTGTGGCTGTCTCTTGACCAGGACTCACACCCCAGTCAACCCACACACACACAATATATAAAGAGTTCATGTATTTGTGAGTCAGTTAGAATGTGCATCAATGACATTAATAGCTCAGTAGGTAGATTATAAGAAGTGTATGCAACTTATGTTACTTCTAGAATGTCTGAAATCCTGTGTGGTGCAAAGTTACAGTCTATACTATTGAAACTACTGATAAAATTATGAATAAGCCCTTGAGGCAATTATGAATAAGCCCTTGAGGGATTCGGCTGGTGCAGAAGGTGGCCCTAAATTAGGTTGCTGCCTTATGTTAATTTAAAGAAGGTAAAGTGAATCTCCTTCTGGGTCACATAATATGTAGTCTGGGACCAGACCTAAACAGTTGTTTGACAAAAATATAAACCTTGCCTCATTCATATGAGGGAGGGCAGAGAGTAAAGGAGGATAGGATGACATTGAACTCTAGATTTAAATTAGACAATTACCCAACTAATCATACAGAGAGAGACTGTTGAAGCTAAAGAGACACAAGAGATCACCTTTTCCTTATCTGATTACTCTGATTACATCTCAGACGTAGACTCCACTGCAGATACAGACTGGGGTAAAGTCATGAAAACAATGGACAGAAGAGGCAATAAGAGCACAAGAGCTAATGACATTTTCAGTCTCAGCCAAACTGATATGCCAACAGAAACTATGATTTTTAAAGGTTTTGAGAGCAATGGAGAGGATTAAGATCAGAAGATACAATAGGACCTTTCAGTTTACAATTTGATGAAAGTGCCCGTTTTCCATCAAGCTGAAGGCATTTTTGTGAGCATCAACATAGTGAACTTGTGGGACAAATGTTGGGAGAGCTTTACCCGATCAGCATCCATTCCTGGCATCAATATATGATTTTCTATGTTTACACTAGGAAGAATGCAAGAAGAACTATACTATATTCAAAACATCTCATTCCAAGAGCTAGATAGCAATCCATAAGTTGGCCAAACAAGTTGGATCTCTGGGGATCCAGATATCTGAGGTTGAACAGCTCACATGCAGCTTAGAGGAAGCAACTCAAGCTATGTAACAACAATTATTGGAGAATGACCACAGATCTGGCCTAGAAGCAGGAGGTACTGCAAAACTGCATGCTTAAGTGCAACTTGTAAGTGCTAAGTGATCCCAGAAGGTTTATTGTTTGCATATTTTAATACGTGTTTCAAAATCTAGCAGGCTCAAACATTGAAGGTCAAATTCAGAGAGCTCATCAATTCTTTTTCAAAATCCCAAAAATGAAGGGGTGCTCACCACCTGGGGCAATACTAATATATAATCAGACTGTGCATCCTAATAAGCCACTGTGTATCCTAATAAAACAGGCAAGAATGACAGCGTTATTTTTTTAGGTTAGACTTAGATTTCTGCCATGCAACAGTGGAGCTTCGGAGGCAATTGTGTTAGCGGATATCATCGTTTCAAGCAGCAGGGGCACACGCCTATTTGGTGGAGCTTGATAAACTTAAAGTTGTCTATTAGAATTTAAAATACATAGCACCTTGGAATACCTGTGTTTGAGATTGGGTTTCTGGTTGGCAGAGGTATGCACCCTGTCCAAGAAGGAACCACAATCCTAGTCATGGTAAGTCACAAATGCACCTTAAATTAACCTGTGCCGACCCCCTGGTAGCTTGATACAGAGCAGTAAAGTTTAACTTAAGAGGCATTGTATAAAGTATTTGTGTAACACTTCAAATAGTAAAAGAGTGAACAGACCACACAAAATATTCCACACCTCGTTAGAACAATTGAGCTTAATATAATGAATGAAACAGGACCAAAATGACAAAAATGCAATATGTATAATCAGAGGTATGTATTTTTAAAGAATAAACTGAAATGTAGTGCCTAAAAGCATAAAGTACCCACCAAGGCTATTTGGTTGCATGAGACTGGGCCAAATTCAAATGTTCAGGTCGGCCACGATGGAGCGCAGATCGGATGAAGGCACCAGCATTGCCAGCTGAAACAGTACTACGGTTCTGTCAAGGATGCGATGCAAGGAGCAAAGGAGACAATGCATCAGTGTCGATACTTGGGATGTAGGTGATCCGTCAGGCCCGAGCCGCGCAACACAGAGATGCATTGGGAATCGAGGTGCTGCACAATGATGTTGGGGATGCCCTCAATCCTTGCTGCAGCTGTAATGTATCTGCATCGATGAGGATGTGGCATCCTCAATCCTCACAGCAGTGGTGATGCATTGGCATTGATAGAGATGCGTCAGGTCCTAGCAGCGCAACAGTATCAATGCATGGATTTCTGCTGAAGCAGCAATTTATACCCTTTCCAAGGGCCCAGGACTGGATTGGAACCACTTGGCAGGGCACGACTCACAGACGGCTGAGTGCAGGTGCTGTAGCAGTTGAGTTGGAAGTCTTTTATGTCCCTGAGACTTCAATCAGGAGGCAAGCCAGCAAGCCCTTGGAATCACTTTGGTTCTGGGCTGGAGAGATGTAGGTCCAGTCCTTCTCACTCTCGGGGAAGAGGGTAGCAAGCATCAAGTCAGCACTGCAAAGCAGTAGTCCAACAAGGTAGCATTCCAAAAGAGTGGCAGGCCTTGTAGCAGTCCTTCTTCCCGGCAGAGTATTCACAGGTCTGGAAATGAACTAAAGTGGTGGTATCAGAGGACCAGTACTTATACCCAGTTGTGCCTTTGAAGTGGGGAAGACATCAAATTGATGCTTTTGAAGTGGACAGAGTCCCTGCCCTGGTTCCAGACTCACTACAGGTGGGTATGCAGCCCTTTGTGTAGGACAGGACACACCCTTTTCAGGTGTAAGTGTCCTCTCTCCCCTTCTGCTTAAATAAATCGTAAATCGTAAATCATACGTTCTTATATAGCGCCTTTTCACTTTAAGGTCTCAAGGCGCTTGCTTTGGGAACCCGTCCTGGCCTTTCCCTGCGAGATTACCCCTACTGGGCATCCCCAAGGTGAAGTCCAGGCATCCCATCGCGGTGGGGCCGTAGTGGAGATTAAGCAAGCTATTGCCCAGAGTTGCAGAGTGTGAACCCACGATTCGAATAGGCACCGAGGCGAGAATTATCGAGTCTGTGGACATTTTGAGCTCAAGACCCTGCCGCGTCGGGGATTGAACCCTGGTCCTGGGTCTGACTGCTGCATCAGGGACTGCCTCCTCTAACCGGTGAGCCACATTTCTCCTAGGATGGCCCATCAGGATGTAGAGGGCCCATCAGTCACACCTAAGCTCCCTTTGTATGTGCCTGTCGAGAGGGAGTGCACAAAGCTCAAATCTCACCCACTCCAGACGTGCACTCAGAGACAAATGGCAAAAGTAAGAAAATGCCAACTTCCTGATGAAGGTTAAGACTGATTTGCATATGGCCATGTCTGTACTGGGGTGGTGTGGTGCGCAAAATAACGATGGATTAAACCCAGATCTGTGACTGGGCGTGAACGTTTTGTCATTGTGCAACATTCCGTCCATTAATTGTAAGTATGGGCTAAATTTGCGAATTCGGGTTCCGCGAATTGGCACGAAATCGAATTCGCAATCTGCGAATTCGTTTGAATTTGCGGATTTTTGCTTTTTTGTGTGTTCGCGGGGTTTGTTGCGTGTTCGCGGGGCTTTTTGCGTGTTCGCGGGCCGCTTTCATGGCGAAGTTACCCATGCGGTCCTGTCTGGGCACAGCACCCTCTGGCTCACCACTGCCACCCTCTGGTTCATCACTGCCACCCTATGGTTCACCACTGCCACCCTCTGGTTCACCCCTGCCACCCTCTGGTTCACACCTGCCACCCTTTGGTTCACCACTGCCACCCTCAGGTTCAGCACTGCTAATCTCTGGTTCACCACTGCCACCCTTTGGTTCAGCACTGTCACCCTCTGGTTCACCACTGCCACCCTCTGGTTCACCACTGCCACCCTCTGGTTCATCACAGCACCTCTGGTTCACCACTGCCACCATCTGATTAACCACTGTCACCCTCTGGTTCTGCACTGCCACCCTCTGGTTCACCACTGCCACCCTCTGGTTCACCCCTGCCACCCTCTCGTTCACCACTGCCACCCTCTGCTTCATCACAGCACCCACTGGTTCACCCCTGCCACCCTCTGGTACAGCACTGTCACCCTCTGGTTCACCACTGCCACCCTCTGGTTCACGACTGCCACCCTCTGGTTCATCACAGCACCTCTGGTTCACCCCTGCCACCCTCTGGTACAGCACTGTCACCCTCTGGTTCACCACTGCCACCCTCTGGTTCACGATGCCACCCTATGGTTCATCACAGCACCTCTGGTTCACCACTGCCACCCTCTGGTTAACCACTGTCACCCTCTGGTTCAGCACTGCCACCCTCTGGTTCACCACTGCCACCGTCTGGTTCATCCCTGCCACCCTCTGGTTTACCACTGGCACCCTCTGGTTCTTCACAGCACCCTCTGGTTCACCCCTGCCACCCTCTGGTACAGCACTGTCACCCTCTGGTTCACCACTGCCATCCTCTGGTTCACGACTGCCACCTTCTGGTTCATCACAGCACCTCTGGTTCACCACTGCCACCATCTGGTTAACCACTGTCACCCTCTGGTTCAGCACTGCCACCCTCTGGTTCACCACTGCCACTCTCTGGTTCACCACTGCCACCCTCTGGTTCTCCCATGCCACCCTCTGGTTCACCACTGCCACCCTCTGGTTCACCCCTGCCACCATCTGGTTCATCACTGCCACCCTCTTGTTCACCCCTGCCACCCTCTGGTTCAGCACTGCAACCCTCTGGTTCAGCACTGTCACCCTCTGGTTCACCCCTTCCACCCTCTGGTTCATCACTGTCACCCTCTGGTTCATCACTGCCACCCTCTGGTTCACTACTGCCACCCTCTACAGAGACCTTTTGTGATGCAGCGGCAGCACAAAAGATGCGCCATGGTGCTGGGTATTAACAACGTGACGCATCTGAGAGACTGACAGACGACTCCCCGCAGAAACGCAAGATGGCTGCCGAAGCCATGGACTCGTCTAGGAAATCTATGCGCTTAGATTTCCTAGACGAGTCCATGGCTTCGGCAGCCATCTTGCGTTTCTGCGGGGAGTCGTCATCTGTCCAGATATCTGAGAGATGCGTCACGTTGTAAATCCCTGCGCCATCAGTAGGCGTTCCGGTGCAGGGGAGGGCATTTCCTGCGCAGGAACGCCTCCTAAAAGTGGCTGAGTTAAATCTACAAGAATTCACTCAGTCACTTTTAGGCCAATGCTGCGTCAAAACCCTGCGCCTGCTTGAAGCAGGCGCAAGGCTTGATGCAGCATTGGGGAGATAGGGCCCCCCCAGAGCATTGCTGGAGCTGCGTCGCAAGCGCAACGCAGTCAGCAATGCGCTGCTTTTACGGCACAGATGCGTGATGCATCTGTGCCGTTTTTGCCACATGGTGCACCGCATTGTAAATGCGGCGCACCATGGGTGGCGGAGCTGCGGCGCGCAATAACTGGGATGCGCCAGTTATTGTAAATCTTCCCCTATACATTTAGCCAACGAGGGAGCACTTACTGATTAGACAGTAGAATGTACTCCAGTTGAGTAGAGGTATTGCACAAAAAGGTGGCATCTTCGTGGACAAACACGCAGGGTGGGATTCATTCTGCCCCCTGTTAGACTCGTTTTTTGTGCCCTTCTGCCCTCTGTTAGACTCGTTTTTCCCTTGTTTTTGTGCCCTTCTGCCCTCTGTTAGACTCGTTTTTCCCTTGTTTTTCTGCCCTTCTGCCCCCTGTTAGACTCGTTTTTTGTGCCCTTCTGACCTCTGTTAGACTCATTTTTCCCTTGTTTTTCTGCCCTTCTGCCCTCTGTTAGACTCGTTTTTTGTGCCCTTCTGCCCTCTGTTAGACTCGTTTTTCCCTTGTTTTTCTGCCCTTCTGTCCTCTGTTAGACTGGTTTTTTGTGCTGTTCTGCCCTCTGTTAGACTCGTTTTTCCCTTGTTTTTCTGCACTTCTGCCCTATGTTAGACTGCTTTTTGTGCCTTTCTGCCCTCTGCATCACCACATCATCACTCAGCGCTACCCCAGCATCACTCAGCACCACCACATTATCACTCAGCACCACCACATTATCACTCAGCACCACCACAGCACCACTCAGCGCCACCACAGCATCACTCAGCGCCACCACAGCATCACTCAGCGCCACCACAGCATCACTCAGCAACACCACAGCACCACTCAGCACCACCACAGCATCACTCAGCACCACCACAGCATCACTCAGCACCACCACAGCACCAATCAGCACCACCACAGCATCACTCAGCACCACCACAGCATCACTCAGCACCACCACATTATCACTCAGCACCACCACAGCACCACTCAGCACCACCACAGCATCACTCAGCACCACCACAGCATCACTCAGCACAACCACAGCACAACTCAGCACCACCTCAGCATCACTCAGCACCATCCCAGTAGCACTCAGCACCACCACAGCACCACTCAGCATCACCACAGCACCACTCAGCACCACCACAGCACCACCCAGCGCCACCCCAGCATCAATCTGCGCAACCATTCAACAACAACTGGTTCAAATATGTTCTCTCAATGTTTCAAACTTTATTACAAATGTCACAAAAAGATGTTAATATTTCACTTCTGTTCTTGGATTTTCGTCACAATAAAATACACTGAACAGAATCTTCACAAAAGTTATTTACAAAAGTTTAAGCTATTGCCATTATAAATTAAAATCACTTTTATTTAAGTATTAATTATTTTAAAAAATTAAAAGCCATTGTAATTTGTAATATCAATACAGCTAAGTCACGTAAATACAAAACATGTTGCATTACAAATGGTATAGGTGTCACATTTGCGAAAGTTATAACTATTGGCATTGTAAATGACAAAGCTATTAATATAGCTATTTTCAAAACCAACACATAAATAAAAAAAATTGTCATTTACAAGACCAATAAATGTAAATGTAGTATACTTGTAAAGCGCACAGCTGCCCCAGCAACGGGGCGTCCCGGCGCTGTATAACTCTGGGGAACCCGTCCTGGCTTTCCCTGTGGGATGGTCCCTTGCTGGGAGTCCCCAAGGTGGAGCCAGGCATCCCCAGAATTGGTGGGGCCGTTGTGGAGATTAGGCAAGCTAATGCCCATAGTTGCCGAGTGGAACCCCTGATTAGAGTAAGCACCGAAGCGAGAATTATCGAGTCCGCTGACCAAGGTCCACGACCCTGCCGCGTCGGGAATTGAACCCTGGTCCCAGGCTGACTTCTGCTCTCAGGCCTGCCGCCTCTAACCAGTGAGCCACACTACTCCACAATAGCTCAAACTTTCCTAATGCGAGACCTACTGCATTGCAAATGCTTGTTTTTATATCTGTCAGTGCTTCCTGTTGAGGTTTAATTTTCGTGACAGGCGCCTCATTGCCTACTTGTAACTATTCTCTGACCCTGCTTCAAGGGTCAAAGCAGGGTCAGAGAATAGTTGCAAGTAGGCAACGAGGCGCCAGGAAGCACTTACAGGCTTACAGCAGCAGGTGCCCAAGTTGAAGTTAATTTCTTTGTAACCCTTTTGTAAAAGGTGACAAAAAATTAGCTTCAACTTTTGCACCTGCTGCTGTAACCCTGTAAGTGCTTGGCTGAAAATTCGTCCACGCTGATTCGCGGATTTTACCGCGATTGCGCGATATTCACGGATCGCGAAATCGCGGAACATCCGCAAATTCCGTAAGTGGAACCAATTTTCAGCCCATGCTTAATTAATTGTTGTTTTAACTTTCTAAAAGTGGCATTTTCAGAACTACAATTTAAAATCTGACTTCACCATACATTGTGGTTTTAATTGTGATTCCGGAGACACCAAACTTGGGGGCAATCTCTTTCCAATTAGAAATTACACTTATAAGATATAATAATGTAACCCCACCGTTATCCTCTGGGAGAGATAGGCCTTGTAGTAATGGAAAACAAATTTAATAGTTTTTCACTACTGGGACATGTAAAACTTAAAGCGGTACAAAAGTGGGTGGTGATTGACGGAGCATCTGAACCAATCAAACACTCACACCCAGTCAGAAGATCGGGGTTTAAACCATCACCGTTCTTTAGCCCCTCTGCCACCCCAGTTCAGACATGGCCATATGCAAATCAGTCTGACCCTGTGCCTCATGGGAACAGTCCAGCCCGAACTGCCAAGCCATGTCTTCCCTGGACCGGAAACAAGCTTCCTAGGACCGGTTTCTGGCATTTCAGCCGTCTTCAGCCAGGCTTGCTTGAATCCAGTGACAAAGTGAGCAAGGGACTGACGTCTGAGCATACCCTGCCAACTTATGGCAAACAAAGCGGTACAAAAGGGGGTGGTGATGGACGGAGCATCTGAACCAATCAAACACTCACATCCAGTAAAAAGATCTGGGTTTAATCCATCACCGTTCTTTAGCCGACTCTGCCACCCCAGATCAGACATGGCCATATGCAAATCAGTCTGACCCTGTGCCTCATTGGAACAGTCCAGCCCGAACTGCCAAGCCATGCCTTCCCTGGACCGGAAACAAGCTTCCTAGGACCGGTTTCTGGCATTTCAGCCGCCTCCAGCCAGGTTTGCTTGAATCCAGTGGCAAAGTGAGCAAGGGACTCACGTCTGAGCATACCTTGCCAACTTATGGCGAACAAAGCGGTACAAAAGGGGGTGGTGATGGACGGAGCATCTGAACCAATCAAGCACTCACACCCAGTCAAAAGATCTGGGTATAATCCATCACCATTCTTTAGCCCACTCTGCCACCCCAGTTCAGACATGGCCATATGCAAATCAGTCTGACCTTGTGCCTCGTGGGAACAGTCCAGCCCAAACTGCCAAGCCATGCCTTCCCTGGACCGGAAACAAGCTTCCTAGGACCGGTTTCTGGCATTTCAGCCCTCTTCAGCCAGGCTTGCTTGAATCCAGTGGCAAAGTGAGCAAGGGACTCACGTCTGAGCATACCCTGACAACTTATGGCGAACAAAGCAGTACAAAAGGGGGTGGTGATGGACGGAGCATCTGAACCAATCAAACACTCACACCCAGTCAGAAGATCTCGGTTTAATCCACCACCGTTCTTTAGCCCACTCTGTCACCCCAGTTCAGACATGGCCATATGCAAATCAGTCTGACCCTGTGCCTCATGGGAACAGTCCAGCCCGAACTGCCAAGCCATGTATACCCTGCCAACTTATGGCGAACAACTTATGGCGTAGGAGACTATGCTGAACCCATGCTGTCTGATGATGGCAGCGAGGAGGGCCATGTAGACGAAGAGCGTGGGGCTGAGCGACGAACCCTGGGGTACCTCACAGTAGATCTCTGTTGGTTTGGAGAGAAAGTGAGGGAGTCTGATCCTCTGGATTCTGCCGTAGAGGAAAGATCGGATCCAGTTGAGGGCGATTCCTCGTATTCCTGCATTGTGAAGTTGGGCTGTGAGCGTGCGGTGAGAGACGGTGTTGAAGACTGCGGAGAGGTCTAGTAGTAGTAGTGTTCCTGGTCGAGTAGCATGCCAATGTCATCGGTGGCGGCGACGATGAATGAAGGTGATCAGCTGAGCATTTACGAGTCTCTCTGTGATTTTGGCAGCGAAGGTTAGTAGAGAGATGGGCCGGTAGTTTTTCAGGTCAGTCTGGTCGGCCGTGGGCTTCTTGAGGAGGGGCTTGACTTCCGCCTGCTTCCAGTCATCTGGGAAGATGCCAGATTTCAGAGGCGTCAATGGTCCATCCTAGTTCGGGTGCGATGGCGGCGGCGGCCCGGTGGTAGATTTATGGAGGGCAGGGGTCCGTGGGGGCTCCAGAGTGGGTGTTGTTCATGGTCACGGTGATGAGTTCAACCGTGGTGATATTCCAGGTACTGACGGTCAGCTAGTTGTCGGTGTTGGGAAGAGGGGTCGTGTCCGTTGTCTGTTTGCTGAAGTTGTCGTAGAGGGCCTTGATTTTCAGATCGAAGTAGGAGTTGAGATTGTTGCAGAGTTTCTGGGATGGTGTGACGTCTGTGGCTTCGCTGGGGGGTTTGGTAAATTGCTGTATGATGTTAAAATGTTCTTTGGCGTTGGTTGAGTTGGGGTGGATCTTGTTCTTGATGAAGGTCTGTTTGGTCTCCCTTATTTGCCAGTGGTATTCCTTCTGAGTATTTTTGTGGTTGTTCAGGTCTTCGTGGTTTTTACAGTTCCGCAACGTTTTCTCAAGGCTCCTGCAAGAGCGTCTGGCTTCTTGGAGTTCGGTGGTGAACCAGGAGGCCTTCGGTAGGCATTGTTTTGCAGGGTGGTGGAGGGGTGCTAGCTTGTGGGCGCAGATGGAGATCCAGCGGTGGAGTTCTTTCGCTACGGAGTTGGCGTCGGTAATTGCGTTGGGGGGTCTAGGCAGAGGGTGGTGTTGAAGTGTTCCTCTGTGATCTTGCTCCAGTGGAGGGCACGGGGGTTTGGGTGCTGTGGTAGTATTGAATTTGAAGTGAGAATCCTTATGCACGCCATCAGCAAACCTGCAGCGCGACCGCACAGCAGTTGCCATTAAGTAGGGGAGTGCAGCTGGGAGGCGGTGTCGGGTTTCGGCAGGAAAAATTAGGAGAGGGCTCATCAATTGGTCCCAATGACAGCCAAATGGCTTCATTCTGTTAAGAGGCTCCACTGCCCTTAGCAACTTAACAACATCAGTACTGGGTGTGGCACTCATGATTGGCAAGGGGGCTGGGTTGGTCCTCTTAGATGCTGAAAAATCATTCAGTAGGGTTACCATACCTTGTCCTTTGGCAATATTGGGTGCAATGGGGAATGGCTCCTTGTATCTTGCTTGGAATCAAACAGTATGATGGGCTTTCAGCATCTATAGCATGTAAGGGTAGTATCTCCTACAAGATTCCTATTACAAGGAGGACACAATAGGGTTTTAATTTATTTATTAAGTTTCAGCAATAACAGCAAGTATGATAGATGTAGTCCACAGATATGTACATGCGAAGCAGCGACATCCAGCATAATAAAAATCGATAGGACATATCACATATCAAAGGAGTTATGCAAAAAATAAACAGTTTATCAAATTAGAGGAAATCATATCACTCATATCACTCAATGGCCTGAGCAGAGCGTAAATGAGGACAATCTTGTGCAGGCAAACATATTCGCACAGCCTGGAAGCAGCCAATGTTTAAGTCGTGGGATGGAGTGCATGGGGAGAGCGAGTATCACGATCTGCCTCAATCGGATGTACAAGGAGATACATCTTAAGTGGATCCCAAATATCTCTGGAGGGTAGGGGGAGGAGTTCCAAAATAAATGTCTGATTTTTCTAAGAAATCATGCAACTAATCCATTCCTTAAATGTAGGTGCTCTGCCACGACCCCTCTGCATGCCTCTGACCCTGCTTGCAGGCAGGTCGCTCCCCATGCCGCTGCCCCAGTTGTACTGGTGTTTCTTCTGCTGTACTGCTCAGTTTGCTTGACTGTTTTTTCTTTTTGTAACCTGGCTTTTCTTTCCCTTGTGACCTGCTTGACTGTTTTTTGTTTCCTCTTGTAACTTGCCTTTCCTTTCTTCCCTTGTGCCCTGCTTAACTGCTTTTTGTTTCCTCTTGTATCTTGCCTCTCTTTTACTTCCTTGTTTCCTGCCAGATTTTTCTGCCCGCCACCCATTCTTTCCCCGCTCTTCACGCCGTTACTTCCCTGTAGCCCTGCCACACTTTTCACTCATTTGCCGCCCGCTCCCGCCTCCCAGCTTCTCCTCCCTCCCTACTCCCCTTATATGCAGGCCAGGCAGCAGCCACGCAGCCATCAAGTGGCTGTCCTTACTGCTATACACAAAGTACTGTTCAATTTTTAATGTAAGGCGAGTTTATAACCTTTTAAACCTCACCTACACTTGCTACCTGCTATATGTGGAAAAGCTTACAGCAAGGAATAAAAGTCATTAGAAGCAAGTAAGCTTTACCAATTTTTAAGTGGTGAGAATTATCTCTTTATATTCCCACGGGGTCCCGATACATTGGCACTATTTTGGCACATCTTTAGAAAGTAGAGGCACATCTTGGTTCTCTTTCATTTTTTGGTTTCATTGGGTTGAGGTCTTCTTTATATTGTACACACTCTTCTTTTCTTTTTGGAGAAAAGGCAACCTATGATGAGAAGTGGGGTTCGCTGGCGAGTACCAGTCAGCTGTCCCCCCTTGGTGTTGCAACCGTGAGGTGCCTTTTTTCTTTTCAACACTTTTTCAGTCTATGGTCAATGGTAGTTTTTAAGTTGAATGGAGATACACTGAAGCGAAATAACCATATAGGATTGGTAGCAAGGGTAGGTGAGGTTTAAAAGGTTATAAACCCGCCTTACATTAAAAATTGAAGAGTACTTTGTGTATCGCAGTAAGGACAGTCACTTATTGACTTGATACATGTTGAGTGGGGGGCTGGCTGTCCTGTTATTCCCCCTGAAGCTCCTATTGTAGTAGTGAGCACCCACGCAGCGCCCACGCAGCACCCGTGCTGCACCCGCGCTGCACCCGCACACAGCAGGCACTGCTGCGCCGCTGGAGCGCCGCTGGAGCGCCGCTGGAGCGCCGAAGGCATGCCTAAGACAAGCCTGTCTGCGCTTGGACCGCGCCCAGCACCAGAACCCCTTGCTCCCGCTACCGCCATGATGCCCGTCTCCGCAATGATGCCAGCACCCTCACTCAACCCCTGACGACCACACACCTGCTTCCTGGCCGCCCTAAAGCGTACCTATGGACCTTTCACCTGCTGGAACTGCGGCTTTACCAGCATGCGCCCCACTAAGCCACGGACATGGAAGGAAACCAACTACCTCAGATGCATCCTCCTCAACATCCACTCTGCCCGCAAACACGCCCTTGAACTCTGGGACCTACTCGACTGAACCTCCCCAGACATCGCCTTCCTGAGGGAGACCTGGCTGAACCCCGCCTCGGCACCCGACATCCACCATAGCCATCCAGGGAGGCCACAAGATCACAGGCAGGGACCACACCAACGGAGCAGGAGGAGGAATCGCCATCATCCATAGGAACACTCTCAGAGTCTCGACCAACACAGATGACACCATCAGCACCGCCGAACACCTGGACTTCCAGATCCACACCGACCCCAACACCACCCTCAGAGGAACCCTCTTCTAAAGACCCCCGGACCCTGACCACAGTTCAGCGACTCCATCGCCGACCTCATCAGCACCCACGCCCTCGCCTCCTCGGACTTCATCCTCCTCGGTGACCTGAACTTCCACCTCGAGAACAACAACGACACCAACTCCACCACCCTGATTGACAACCTAGCCAACGTCGGACTCAGACAACTCATCACAACACCCACCCACTCCGCCGGACACACGCTTGACCCCATCTTCTCCGCAAGCCCCCACGTCTCCTTCGATCACACCACTAAACTCCACTGGACCGCCCATTGCTGCATCCACTTCACCTTCAAGAAGCCCACCACGTACCACCAGACCCAACAGATGCCCCACCGCTGCTGGAGCAAAGTCACCGGAGACCAGCTAACCACCTCCCTCGCCCAGAGCCCGCCGGCCGACCCCACCGACCCAGACACCGCCGCCTGCAGCCTCAGACAGTGGATCGACGACTGCGCCAACTCCCTTGCCCTTCTCAAGAGACCCCCCAACATTCGCACCAGCAAGAAAGCTAGCTGATTCACTGAAGTCCTCCAGGCCTCCAAGCAAACCTGCCGAAAACTGAAAAAGGACTGGCTCCGGGAACAAACACCGGACAGCTACACAGTCCACAAAAACACCACCCGCAGACACCATCACCTCATCAGATCTGCCAAAAGGGCCTCCTTCAAAGACCGCCTTGACAACAACGCACACAACAGCAAATAGCTCTTCAACATCGTGAAGGAACTCCAGCTCCACCACCAATGACGTCCCACCTTCACAAGACCTGTGCAACTTCCTGGTCACCTTCTTCCACTGCAAAATCGCAGACATTCACAACAACTTCAATGCCACGACCGCCCTGACAACCACTGAGACTCCCGCCCCCATGACCACCATCCTCACCAGCCGCCTTCTCACCTGGACCAACATCACCAACGACACCATCAAGATCATGAACACCATCCACTCCGGATCTCCGTCAGACCCATGCCCACACCACAAAGCCTGTACAGCCATCGCACCACCATCTCCGGAAAGTCATCAACATCTCCTTCGAGACAGCAACCTTCCCGGAAAGCTGGAAGCACGCCGAGATCAACGCCTTACTCAAGAAACCCAAGGCGGACCCCAAGGACCTCAAGAACTTCCAGCCCATCTCCCTGCTCCCGTTCCCAACGAAGGTCATCGAGAAGACCGTCAACAAACAACTGACCCACTACCTCCAGGAGAACTGCATCCTAGACCCTTCCCAGTCTGGGTTCCGCAGCAATCACAGCACCAAAACTGTCCTCTTTGCCTCCACTGATGACATCAGGACCCTGCTAGACAATGAAGAAACAGCAGCCCTCATCATTCTCGACCTGTCAGCCGCCTTCGACATGGTCTGCCACAGCACACTACGAACACGCCAGGATCCAAGAGAAGGCCCTGGACTGGACCACCTCCTTCCTCTCCGGCAGAACACAGACCATCCGCTTCCCCCCATCCGCTCCGAAGCCACCGGGATCACCTGCGGCGTACCCCAGGGCTCATCCCTCAGCCCAACGCTGTTCAACATCTACATGGCACCACTTGTCCACGTTGCCCGACTGCACGTCCTCAACATCATCTCCTATGCAGAGGACCCCCAGCTGATCCTCTCCCTCACCAGAGACCCCCACACCGCCAAAACCAACCTCCACGATGGAATGAAGGCCGTAGCCGAATGGATGAGAAACAGCCGACTGAAGCTGAACTCGGACAAGATGGAGGTCCTCATCCTCAGATCCACCCCCTCGACCTGGGACGACTCCTGGTGGCCGACTGCACTTGGAACAGCCACAACACCCACTGACCATGCACGCAACCTAGGGGTCATCCTCGACTCCACCCTCTCCATGACTAAACAGGTCAATGCCGTCTCTTTCTCATGCTTCAACACCCTCTGCATGCTTCGCAGGATCTACAAGTGGATCCCCACCGGAACAAGAAGAACAGTCACCCAGGCCCTCATCAGCAACAGACTGGACTACGGAAATGGCCTCAACGCAGGAGCCTCGGCCAAACTCCTGAGACGGCTGCAACGCATCCAGAATGCGTCTACACACCAGATCCTTGACATCCCTCACTGCAGCCACATCACTCCCCACCTGAGAGACCTGCACTGGCTCCCCATAAACAAAAAGATAACATTCAAGCTCCTCATCCACGCACACAAAGCACTCCACAACACCGGACCAGCGTACCTCAACAGACGACTCAGCTTCTACACCCCCACTTGCCAGCTCTGCTCCGCCGCCCTCGCCACAATCCCCTGCATCCAAAGAGTGACATCCAGTGGCAGATCGTTCTCCCACCTCACCGCCAAGACCTGGAACCCCGTCCACTAACGGCAGACCCAAAACCTACTGACCTTCAGAATACTCCTCAAGACCTGGCTCTTCAAGCAGTAGCGGCATCCCCCTACCCCCAGCACCTTGAGACCTACACGGGTGTGTAGTGCGCTTTACAAATGGCATGATTGATTGATTGATTGATTGATTGATTGATACACACCTCCTGGCCAACAGTAGGCTAAAGGAGATACATTTGCGATGCTTTGTGGCAAGATCTTCCGTGTAACCAAGATGAGCGAGAAGGGGAGAGGGTGACAGTGTAGAGGATATCATCAGGTCTAGAGCGGGGATCACCTGCTGCCAGTAGGCCAGAACAGAGCTGCATTCCCAGGCAAGATGTAGGAAGTCAGCAGCATCTGAGCCCCATCCATCACATTTATTAGTGTCACGTAGTTTAAATTTGTGTAACTTAACTGGGGTATAGTGTAAACGGTGTAGGAACTTATAATGAATAATTCATAGTCGTCTACTAGAGGAGATTTGTGTAGTCTGTTTGCAGCAATACACCCACTGCTGATCAGTGACTTAATGCCCAAGCTCAAAAGACCACTTGTCCCGGGCAATGCATGGGGAGTATGTGATATCATTTGCTACGCTGTGATAGGGGCTTGCAGGCGGGTAGAAATGTGTTGCAGTCCACAGAGGTCGGATTGTGAGCGCGTGGTGTAAGCGCAGTTAGTATAACCCCATCCAAAGGAACAGGGTATGACAACCAATGCTCGGTCGCCACATGTGGCGTGTACCTTAGGGGGGGTGAAACTAATAATGGGTCTAGTGTGCTTGAGCACAGAGATAGTACAGTTCAAAATTGGTAACGCCGAATCCCCCTCGAATAGGGGTGAGCAAATACATCCCATTGTAGTCTCTGGTGTTTACCGCCCCATATTAATCTGGTTAATTCCAAGCGCAGGGAGGAGAAAAAATGGCGGCCGGGGTCATAAGGAATATTTAAGAACAAGTAAAAGACTTTGGGGAGGATGACCATTTTAATGAGCGAAATACGACCCGCCATAGTGAGAAGGAGGGCATTCCATCTCGTTATGCAGTTGGTGATATGTTCCATCGTCCTCCCAAAGTTGAGCCTCATCAGTTCTTTGCGATCGCCGGTAACATGGAACCCCAAGTATTTTAGGTCCATTGCTGCACCATTCAATTTGAAAGTCGGTGTCAAATGGCGATACAGAAGCAAGAAGTGGGAAAAGTTGGGACTTGGCCCAATTGATATGGATTCCGGAGAGACCACCAAAACGGACGAACCTACGAAGTAATGGGTTGAGATTTTGTGATGGTTCACAGACATAGAAGGTGATATCATCTGCGTAGAGGAAGATAAGGATGGAACGGAGGAAGCAGCGAAGAACCTTATCATGATGATGCTGTCTGACCCTGGCAGCCAGAGGCTCCACGGCCAAGACAAAGTGAAGTGGAGAGAGCGGACAACTCCGCAGCGTGCCCTGGGTAATGGCAAAGGGGGGAGGTGTGGCCATTGATGAGGACTCTGGCAACTGGAGAGGCATACAGGAGGCGTATCCATGCTAAAAAAAAAACTTTGGGAAGTCCCATATATTGGAGAATGGTGAACAGGTAATCCCACTCCACACAATAGAAGGCCTTTGTGGCATCTAAAAAGACTGCCACTAGTGCCAGTTGAGGGTCGACATCTTGTAGGATGGAAAAAACAGTGCAGAGATTATGGGCGGTTGCTCTACCGGGGATAAATCCAGCCTGATCCGGCAAAGCCAGTTTGTGCATCAGAAGGCTGAGTCAGTTGGCTATCATCTTGGCAAGAATCTTTGTGTCAGTATTAATAAGGGACAGGGGGAAGTACAAATCGCAACGATCTGAAGCTTTGCTAGGTTTCAATAACGAGGTAATAAGGGCTCTCTCATCGAGCCAGGTTAGATCTGCAATTCCTATGCCTCTAGATAAACCTTCTTCAAGACAGGAAGTAGCTGGTCAAGGTAAGCTTTGTAAAAATCAATGGGGAGCCCTTCAGAGCCTGGGACCTTCCCCGATTTCATCTGCAAAATGGCTGCCTGCAGCTCGTCATCTTAAAATGGTGCCTCCAAGAATTCTCTGTGGTGATCCCCAAGTCACCCCAACGCAATATCCCCAAAGTAATGAGAAAGGTCAGGAGGCTCAGTTCTGCCAGTGCAGTATAGGTCAGTGTAAAATTTGGTGAAAGTGTGTAGTATGTCGAGGCTGTCCCTGTGTCGCACTCCAGTACTATCGACTATGCCCAGGACATAGTTTCAAGGTAGGCGAATTTCCATCACGAGTGCTTTGCCGTTTCTCTCTCTCTCCCCATATTTACGAGCGCTAAAATATTTGCCACAAAAGTGGGCCTCCCGCTCCGCCGTGTCCTTGAACTCAGTAAGTTTGTCTCTCAGGGTGACTTCAGTAGCCCCTGTTGTATCTTGCCACATGCCCATTTCTAATTGTTTCAATTCCCCTTTAGGTTTGTGTAGGTTACGTCAGCTGTCCTAGAGGACACCAAAGCTTTTAGAAATGCATGAGCTGCGCATCACAACTTTAAAGGCCTCCCAAACCGTACCAACGTGTGTGCCTGACCCTTTATTGCACCTGAAAAAGTCAGCTATTTCGTCCCCTAGTTCTGCCTTAAAGGCGGTGTCCAACAGCGCCTCAGGTATGAGATGCCAACATCGTGGAGTGGCAAATAGTTAGGGCGGAAGATCGTCAGGCAGACAGGGAAGTGGTCGGAATAGGTCCGTGCCAAGTGCTCCGCCAAAAGTATCCAGGAGGCAACCCCTTGGGAGACCACCCAATAATCCAGCCGGGACCAGGAAGAGTGCATTGCAGTGTAATAGGTGCCTTCCCTCCCCTCGGGATGTACATGACGCCATGCTTCGATAAGCCAATGGTCAGGGAGCAGTCGTTTAAGTGTGTCGTGAGTCCTGGTGTAATGATAAGGAAGCGGGTTGGACCTATCAGTATCAGGACATAAGGCAGTATTAAAATCACCCTCCCAAATGACATGCGTGGATCCCACTTTGAGAATTTGGCCCCAAAGAGTAGTGAAGAAGTCTGGGTCATCAATGTTCGGTCCGTAGCAGCAGATGAGCGTGACTGATTGTGTAGCCAGTGTGCCCCATAGCATACAGCTCCTACCAGAGGAGTCACCATAAGTCCCGCCTAAGAGGAAAGGTGTGTTCTTTTTAACTAGAATCAGCATCCCCCTTGAATAGGTAGAGAAGGAGGAGAATAGTTGATCAGTGGTCCACTTGCTCACAAAGTGAGTGGGGCGGCTGTGGTTCATGTGTGTCTTCTGAAGCATGGCAATGTGAATCTGGTGCCTGTCAAGATATGTGAGAATTTGCCTATTCTTCTGTGGATCCCCAAGGCCTCTAACGTTCCATGTGAGTAAATTTATGCACAGTGCCTCAGCAGGTGGGGACATAGTTTTGGGAGGAAAAAGCTGGTGTAAAGTATCGCATGTGGAGTCATATATGCAATTATTCCGACGTGTGCTGGCATGTCTATCTGTTGCTGAACCATAAGAATGACATTAAGAGATATCAACAATACCCAAACCACCACCACCCACAACAGCATCCCAATTGTGCTGGCAGAGCACAGCCCACCCAGAGGCCAAGAAATCTCTAACAGTGCAATCCAGGTCAAACGTGACAACATAAAGTCAAGTTGTATGGGAGATCACTCATAAGGGCGGATCGCTGGTGGGCTACAGACCTCCCTTCTCCCAAAACTGCATAGCAGCTAACCTAATGGCAGGGACATGGACGGGGGGGTAGGGGAGGGTGCTCTCCACAGAGTGGTGAAAGAGAAATGCAAATGTCAGATTAATACATTTAGCCCATCGCATTGACTCATGATGCACCTAAGGTGCCAAGTACACCTATCTGATGCAGGCGAGCTGTATGCAGTTCAAACCACCAGGAGAGATGATACTGTTCCCCGTTACGTATGTGAGCAGGAATTTTTCAGCGTCATATTGAAGAGTTGGCTGGAAAAAAAATAGTGTCATACAAGAGACAGTCAGTGCAGAGACTTCCTGGTGTCTTCATTTACTGTGGAGTAAGACTAGCTCATACGCTAGGATTTTTGTAGGCTTAACGGGACAGTACAATTTTAATTAAACATTCATCATACCTCTCTTTCTATATCCTTTTAGAGCAATTCTGTTACATTATCTGTATATTTTTTTGCAACACTGAATAAGTCAAATAATCACTTAATATGGCACTATAAAAGACCATATAGAGCAAATTGTTTCTCTGAAGTTACCACTAGAAAGGATGGTTGGACTGGGTCTTCTCTAATTGATTTTAGTACTGGGCAATATTTGCCAGCCGATTATCCCGGGTGTTAGACATCTGCAGCTCTTGGCATCTTTGTGCACTTTAATGTATTGCTTTATCTTGGGTTTTACAATGCCTCTTATTTTATACGCACTAAAGTTAAGACATCATCAGTTCATGTTTCTAACTGGAAGAATATAGCCTGTCAGTTTCGTATTCTATCTAATTCCAGATATGCTATTCTTTGGCATAATCCGTGGCTTCCTGCATTTTCACATTACTTGCATACTCCACTGTGGACTAGTTAAATTTTGCCATGCATAGGACCATTTTATAAGAGCACCTCAATGCAGTCTTTTGAGAAATTGAAGTTCATACATTTAGCACCTGTGATGGAGATTTTTAAATGTATTCAAATGCATACTGTTTTAGACAATGGTCTTCTCGTGATTTTATCTTGTCCATTATTCTCTTTATTGAAACACTCAACTTCGCGCTTGATTTTATCTGGTCCATTATTCTCTTAATTGAAAAACTCAAGCTCACCACTCTCAAAGGTTGGTTATGATTACTGCATGCTGAATAATGAATATACAGATAACTTGCAGTCACTGGTCTATTAAATTAGGGGCACCAGTAACACTGTAGGAAATGTGTAGCATACAAAATTCCCAATATCACCTGATTAGACACTCATCAATGTAAAACCTCCTAGATTTAAATTATGCACCTAAAGGATTGTGTTCTTGAAGTTATCAGGAAAACTTGGCATGCTTTCAACGTAATTCTTTAAAGGGAAATAGGATCCACATGTTTGCTACATGCTTTAAGGGCAAGCATTTCTAGGCTCAGGTATGCAGAGACACAATAAGACATATTGCTACTATAGTATCCTTAGCCCAAAATTGCTTTGGTTTTCACAAAATATTATAGGTATTGTTTTATGATTATTACGGAGAGTTTAGGTATTGGAGAATTCTGGCTTGTTGTGGATCTCCCAATATATCCCATTGATGGTCACAATTGATGAATATATGTGGAATGGCAATATCACTCAAAATAAAAAAAATAAAAAAAATATTCCTGGAGATGTCGGCTAAAACACATCTGGAAACCAATGTCTACTTGTAGTTGCTTATATATGAGGTTTTATGTGGTTGGTATTAGCTTATTTATGCAATTATGCACTTTGGTTTTGATTTTATGGAATTTTACCCTATAAAACTCTATCTAATGAGGAGGGTTTTATCATTAGGTGTTCACTTATCGAGGGTTATAGTAACCCCTGTTGTTTTGCATTGTGATATCACTGATTGCATATTTTTGCTTAATAAATATGTTCATACTTCGACTAGACATAAAAGCTGTTTATTTTTTTAATCACCATCAATCACCATCACCTCTGAAAAGCCAGGCAACTGGGCCCAGTTCTGCTCTTGTGAACCATCAGTTAAGTTACAATAGTTTTGCCCTGCATCATGGTGTATGTGCTCTGTGTCTCTTGTGTCCACATTAACGATGACTTCTACCACCCTTATTTCTGGTATAACTTTGCAGAGTCCACTGAACCTAATTGCCCTAGTGATGACTTCACTCCTGGCACACTCTTTCATTGCCCTTTAACGCTTATTGACGCATAGTGACTCCTAGACCTCTGATGGTGACCTCTAGACCCTTGTTGACCCTTTGAATATGGACTTTTTGTTTTAGCAAAATGCCTGTGACTGTAATAATAATAATAAATTGACTTTATTTCGGATATATTGCAATCCATAAAAGTACACAACATTACACATTTCATATTAAAAACATCTCAATAATTACAAAGTCAATCTTGGTTACATACAATACATATGGTTCTTAAAAGAGTGAGTAGACAAAATTAATACAAGAAAAGTGCAAATAGTGCCCACGTAAAAAAAAAAAAAAAAGTGCATTGGTGCATTGGGCTACAGATGATTCACAGTTACTCATCTAAACATTTTCTTAGTCTCATAGTTAATTTTAAAAATTCTACCACCTGGAGGACACTATCAGAGTGCAGCAGCTGTAAATACATAAGGGCGGGTCTGATTTGTTTAACATTTTTTTTTTTAAAAGAGTGACATGATACCGCCTACGGGGATATTCATAAAATGTATATAAAAATATAAAATGCAGCATGTCCTGTGGAGACTTCCCGTCGCAGCCACAGGGAGCTGCAGGTGTCTCAAAAATGTCCGACTTAGGTCTAATTAAAAGATGATGAAAGATGTTGAACCTAAACCGGGTCAGCAAAAATTTCTCATGGGAGGTAAAGGAGCATTTTAGGTACATTTCCATAGTGTCACAAGTTCTCAACATGATATACTTTCTAACATTGGGTTTCAAAAGCTCAACTTCATCTCTTAGGGCATTACGATCCATGTAAAAAGCCCTCTTAATTGCTGCAACATCACCCTTAACTATATCCCTCGGGTTATCAAACAAGTTCAGGCGACCAAGCTTCAAAAATTGGGACTTCAGATATTTAAGCCAGGGTACACACATTGCATGATCACGTGATACAAGATCTTCCACTATCTGTTGGGTTAAGGGAATTTCATCACTTAACCATAATTTTACCCAGCATAACAGTGGTTTCAATCCCACAATGTCGGATAAATGCTGGCAACCAAGCTCTTCATGTCAGCTAGATTCGGTGTGCTACCTGGGACACATAACAGATGCTTTAAGAAATTGTTTTCAACTGTTTGTAGTTGTTCACCATTTGTATAGCCCCATATCTCGCTACCGTATACTGCAGTGGCTATTGATTTGGCATTGTATAATTTCATCATAGCCACATTTGGCTTTTTCCCCAATTTGGAGGCAAAGTTGAAGATGGAGGCCTTTACTCTAGTCATTTCCCCCTTCTTCCTGGCCACATGTGGAGCCCAACTAAGCTTCGTATCGAATAAGACACCCAAGTATGAGAATGTATTGGTGATGGGGATCAACACATCATTTAATTTAAAAGTGAACTTCTTTTTAGGCTGACGGCCAACATGCATAATATAAGATTTAGAATTGTTGACCATGAGGTCCCTATCAGACATAAAATTATTAAAAGCATTTAAAAGTGCCTGAAGACCCATTTCTGTTTGTGAGATTAAAACCGCATCGTCGGCATATAAAAGTAAGGGAATACCCCTCGCACCAGCTCTCGGACAATCAGATTTTACCTTTTGTAGTTCAGCCTCTAAATCATTTATATAAAAATTAAAAAGAAAAGGGGCCAGGATACACCCCTGACGTACTCCTTTATTAATACTGAAATTTCCTGTGGTTTCCCCAGTCGATGAGAACCTCACGTTGGCTCTTGTGTCATTATGCAAATCCGCTAGGAAATCCACAATCCCCCTATCAACTCCTTTATCCTTCATGGTCTGCCACAGCCTCCCTCTGTTAACACAGTCGAAGGCTGAGGACAGATCCATGAAGGCAAGATGAATTACTCCTTTCTGTACCACAGTATATTTATTGAAAATAGGAAAGAGGTTAAGACACTGGGTTATAGTGGAGCGGCCTTCACAAAAGCCGTATTGAGAAATCGACATGATGTTATTTTCAATCGACCAGCTTGTTAGGCGTTGAAGTAAAACTCTCCCCATAATCTTAACCATTGAGTCGATTAGGGATATTGGTCGGTAACAAAGAGCACTTCCCCTATCTCCCTTCTTGAAGACAGGGACTATAGTTGACAGTCCCCACGTTCCCGGACAACCCACTATGGCCGCAGCATTAAATAAGCAACCAGAATGGGTGCCCAAAGAGCTGGATCAGATTTATAGAGATCCGGTGGTATTCCGTTAGGTCCTGGGGCTTTATTTGCGGTGAGACCCATTATGGCAGTCAAGACCTCTCTTTTTTCAAATATAATAGTGCTGCCCCTATCATGGGGGGCGGCAGCCATAGTTCCAGAAACCTCAGAGTAGTACAGACTTTTAAAATGACTTTCCCATTCCTCTTTGGTTATGCAGCAGACAAGTCCATCTCCAGGGTCCTTGGTCAAAAAAGGTTTTTTAACCAGTGCCCAGAATTTGGTGCTGCTATTCAGGGTAGTAGGGTCGAGTAATTCCTCCCAGGCTTCTTTCCTCAGAAACTCCTTACTTGCGACAGTAATAGCCCTGTATTCCTTTCTACATAGTTTTACAACCTCCCGATTCCTCGGGGAAGCTGACAATGCAAGCCTCAGTTTGCGAGCAGCTTTAGTGCAGTCATGACTAAACCATCTCGGGCCTGTATTAACCTGCGATTTATTAGGGACAGATAGAAACGCTGACACCTTCTCCGAAATATTTTGATAAGCCTCTAGAACTAGCCTAGGTTCACCCCCCACATTGGTACAAACTTTAATGTCCTCTGCACACCTTTCAGAAATGTTCTTATAAAGGATATCCGCAGAGACCATTGACCATTTTAACCGTCTCCTCCCAACTGTTGTGCCCAATCTGCCTTGGCTAATGGTCTTACTACCTTTTTTTACCCAGGGACTTTTTAAACAGATTGTTAGGGGGTTATGGTCGCTAAATTCGCTAGGAACAATGCAAAAAGAATCTAAAAAAGTTTGCATCGTCCGAGAGACCAGTATATGGTCTATAAAGGTACCCCTTCCGTGCCCTTTAAAGGTAGGGGTATCAAAGCAATATAGCGGGTCCTTTAGTGACATAGCCAGAGAAAGGTCAAAGTCATTCAATAGGTCATTGCACATTTCCCCCTCCTTAGTGTGCTCCATATGGAGACAGTCCGCACGTTCACAAGTCCTTTCTGATAAGCACTTGTGCAGTGGATCTATACATGGATGCAGATTAAAATCCCCCATATTCATGAGGTTGTGGCCCAGGTTTTTCATAAAATTAGAGACAAAAGAGTTTAGTATGAGAATTTGATTCCTGCCTGCACTATCATAGGTAGCATTGTAAAAATTCACCAGGCCCACAAGGACATTACCTCCAGATAAAGTTAAGCCCATTGCACCTGTATGTTGTGCTACAATTCTTCGTACTTCACAGGGTATCAGTATGGAAATAAAAATTACAAGACCCCCCTTTGGCCTACCCCGCAATGATGGCAAAGCTGGCACAAAGAAGGCCTTGTACCCTTCCAAAAAAAGGTTACAACCCACCTCCCAGGTTTCTTGCAGACAGATGATCGAGAATTGCTTAATGTAGGTCACCCAATTTACATCAGACATTTTGGCCGCAAGACCAGCAATATTCCAAGAGACAGCAAGACATCCTGGCATTATGCCCACCGGGTTATCTGAGATTATACATTCACCTGTAGCTACAGTGTCCTGAGCCACAGGTGCCACTCGTCAATCACACAGCTCAAGACCGGATAACACTTCGTACCTATTCTGTGTGTTTAAGTTCGACCCATATTGGTAATGTCCAGACCTAGAGCTCCCGTTATAAATTCCATTGGGTCCACCTGACCTACAGGGATTAGTGATGTTATAGAGAAATTGAGTCTCTTGGACAGGAGTATAAGGTTCAAACACCCTCCTAGTTGAACTCTGTTGGGGTAAAGATTTGCACAGATGCGCATAAAAGTAACCCAGGGGGCGTACACAGATACTGTTCTCATTATATACCAGAGAGGAAGCTCTCAGAAGGACAGTTGCCACATGCTGGGGATGTTTGAAATTTATGACTATACAGTCCCCGGAACCAATCTTTTTAGAAGGTCCCACCCAATTTACACGCCTTACTGCCATTATCTGGTCAGAGTATGAGATGGGAAAACCACAATTTTTGTTAAGCCATGACACTGTCTTATTTTTCAGAGAGGTATGAGATTCATCAAAAGGAGATGCGGAGATGCGGGATGGGTGCCGCAAGGGGGCACATTAGTCAATACTGCCACAAACGGAGCACAATCTGGTGGTAAATTTAAATAGCGGTTATACCTCGGGGGTCTGGGAGCTCTACTGCTATGGGGGTTTGTAGACACTTGTGGCTGCGAAGCAGTTGCCACAGGGATATCCAATCTATTAGGTGTTTCAGGCCCTGTGGCCGCTGCTGCAACAGTATTCCCCCTCCCGTTATTCCGTGTGTCATTAATTTCAACAGTTTCACTCCCTTTCCCCCCAGAATGTGAATTTCCACTAGATGTTACAATCTTCTGTGACGATAACAGACCACCCAGCCTTGTCACTTCCTTGACTAGGTTATCTATCTTGTTGGTTAGTGGTTTAATAAGCTCCTCAATGTGTGACTGTAAAAAATATCTAAGAATCCGCACATAGAGAGGCAGTTTAAAAAATTTGAATTTCGAGAGTCTATCCAGATTTTTAGTGACTACTTTGTATTGGATCTCTTGCAACAAGATTTGAACTATATTCTCATGGAAACTATGTTTCTAAAAGGTTTTTATATAAGCTCGTATCTAAGCATGGGCGGCAAATCCGTTACGTCCGCGGATTTTTCGGATTTTTGGTGAATACGCAATCCGTGTATTTTACGTATTTTCCAAAAAATCTGAAAAAATCAGCGGATGTAACGGGTTCAAAAGTTGAACCCCCACCCACTCATGTAATGGCGCCAGCAAGCTGCCAGCGCCGTTGTAAAATAGTTACAAAGTTAGCTTGCACAGGTACCACTAGATAAAACGAAGCAGGTGCTGCTTTATTTTATCTAAGTGCTTCCTGTGCAAGCTAACTTTGTAACAATTTTACAACGGCGCTGGCAGCTTGCTGGCGCCATTGTAAACACACACATGGTCGCTGGAACTAGTTGAAGCTCAAATGCAGTGACTCATTCATCAGCCCAGAAACAATCGAGAGCGTCGTCGAGGCTGGGCAATGTGCCTTCTTTACCACATCTACCGTCGAAAGTCAGCTGTGATGCTGGATAGAGGCCTTTGCATCCTTGACTTTCACGAGCACAATCCCTGTGCTGTTCCTGTGACCTGGAGTCTCTGTATCTTCATCTGCTGCTCTGATCGGCCTCTGACCTTTTATACACACAAGAGGCATGTGCAGCACAATCCCTGTGCTGTTCCTGTGACCTGGAGTCTCTGTATCTTCATCTGCTGCTCTGATCGGCCTCTGACCTTTTATACACACAAGAGGCATGTGCAGCACAATCCTTGTGCTGTTCCTGTGACCAGGAGTCTCTGTATCTTCATCTGCTGCTCTGATCGGCCTTTGACCTTTTATACACACAAGAGGCATGTGCACTCGCATGGAAGCCCCGTCCGTTTGGCCATGAGTAGGCACATTGTGTTCGCACGGGTTTCTGCACGTTCGCGAGCGTTTTGTACAATAAAACCCTCGCGAACTTGCAGAAACCCGTGCGAACACGCAAAAAAAAAATACGCTAGGATCCGCGGATTTTGCGTATTGTCGCAATCCGCAAATATGCAAATCCGCAGATCCGCGGATTGCCAATACGCAAAATCCGCTCATGCTTACTCGTATTGTATATGTTTTTCTATTGGTAGCTACTTCTATGTACTAGACTCAATCATATATTTTCTACTATATTTTTATCTGCTCTTGACATCCTGCTTGTAAAGCGCTCTGATATCCGCAAGGTTCTTGTTCGCGCTATATAAAAGTCTCTAAATGAAATAAAAATTAATAAATATGTATTACATACTATATGTAAGAAGCTAGAGTATTAGATGAAGGGGGCAAGAGCAGCATCCTTGTCAGGGTGAACCACTAAAGTCAATAAATAAACCTGCGCTTAACTCTCTGGTAGATTGGCACAAAGCTGTCAGGCTTAACTTCGAGACAATGTGGAAAATATTTATGCAGCACTCAAACAATATTATCGTGAAAACACATCACAAGAAAAATCCCACACCAATTTAGAAAAATTGAGAAATATGAGGTAGTTGACTATCCACCCAAAATAATAATCCTCTTTCTTAAAGGTGCCTATTACATGGTAGGTATTATCACATTTGTGCCAGGGCCAGCATTACTATGGGCAGACACCATAAAGAATGCCCACATAATGTCATAACTTGCCATTAAAATGTTGTGACTTGCATTAGATCAAGGGTGAGGTATGGCCATCACATTATCAATAATGCCCACAGTATGTCACGAATTAACAAACAATATGTGAATGCAAACATTTAATCAGGGGTGAACAAGATGATTCCATGGAAGCCGAAAATATCTCGAGACTGGCATCCGTATACCAGTGTCAGCCTTATATCAGCCACGAATACAACACTCAAACACATTCCAATACATGCCCTCATATAAATAACTACACATACAAGGATGTGCAGATAACCATGCCTATATTTAGGTACACACATACAGCATTAAAAGCACTATGGGCCAGATGTAGGAGCCCAAATACCGGTCGGTAACGGCCGATTTCGGCCGTTACCGACCGGTATTTGGGTTTTGCAATGTAGGGGGCTTAAAATGACAGAATCGGTATATTTACCGATTCGGTAAAATTACCGATTCGGTAAATTACCGAATTGGAAAATACACCGATTCTGAAATTCTAGATGTAGCTAGCACTTCGAAGAGTGCCACAGGCCTTTAAGAGTCAGTATTTTACCACACAATCCTATTGTGTGGTAAAATACCGAATTCAGGTGTGCATGCACATCTGTGCATGCACACCTGTGCCATGTGACACACAGACTGCCCTTAGGGCATGCATGTGTGCCACATGTCACACAAGCCTGTACTTGGAGTGCTAGAGGGTGTCAAAGTGACACCCCCGGCATCCTTGCAGGATTCGGTATTTACCGATTCGGTAAATACCGAATCGGTATTGCCCATTGATTCCTATGGGCTTCAAGGCCCATAGGAATCAATGGGCAATACCGATTCGGTATTTACCGAATCGGTAAATACCGAATCTTACAGATTCTGTAATTGTTATTTAAAAATTACCTACATCTGCATCCTTCTAATTTACCGATTCATAAATACCGAATCGGTAAAATTCGGTATTTATGAATCGGTAAATTAGAATTACCTACATCTAGACCTATGTTCTTTAAATATTTGCCTTCCATTCACTTTCATATAAAGAAGAACATTGATAGGAATTAATATATTGCTTTTATTTTAGTGTAGGGAACATTTAATTACCCTCACTTTAGTCTTTGAATCCTACAGAAATATATTACCTGAATTAATGTAAGGAACACATACACAATGGGACCGATCTTCAAACAAACATAATGACAATCAATTGCACAAATACATACGAATGTACGTAAAAAATATATGTACAACACAAACAATGATACAATCAACTCTATGTTGCCAATACCCTAAAATATTTTTCTATAGCAAGTGTCAGCCCATTTATTTTGGGCAGTCCACTCAGAGGTAGTCAAAAAATGTGCACAGAGGCAAATGTACCCTTTATATAGCTCTCTTGTGTCACAAAACGTTTTTCATAAATCACTCATTATAAATCTAGTGAGGACTCCTGCAAAGTGAATGTTGATAACGCTTTTCAGCCTTTGGAATCTTCTCGGCCTCCTCAGGACGAGGGCAAAGGAACAATGATCATGAGATCCTCTAAGGGTCATGTATATAGCATACCCGAGTCCTGTGCGCCTGAATGGCGCCTAAATCCAAATTAGCGTCGCTTCTCTCACATGAAAGGGTCAATCTTTCGTTGTAAGAAATTCATCTGGTGTTCCAAATGTCAACACTGCCGGTCTGTCAGCTGTAAAGTCTCGATCCGACAAGTGCTCTCGGTCCTCTTTTCAAAGATCAGTGTGCGCCAGACCTTTCGACTCTAAATCATCATCTCCCTTGGCTTCCCATTCCTTGATTTCACCTGATCCAGCCCAGTACTTCTGCAAGTGCATTGAATAGATATATGTGCCTGCATTTTAAGAAAATGCACAATATTATTTAAAAACACATTTCCCAGCTCTACTCTCTAAATCCCAAGCATTAACTTGGACAGTCACAGTATTAATCTACACACTTTGTAGTGCAATTCCATTTAAAACTGATTTTTTTCAATGAAATTGCACTTTTTACATCTTTGCACCGGCACAAAATGACTCATAATACAGCACAAAACTACTCTCATTTGTAGATAGTGGCCATGGCTGGGAATTGTGGTCCTTTCCAGAATGTTAATTTATTAAAGTGCGGCATCAAACACATTTTAAACAGCTTATTTTATGCTTGGGTCGTGAATGTTCTTTAGCCGCATATTATGATAAAATTGCAGTGTATACCTGATGCATAACATACTCCCCATAGGCATAAAAGGTGCTGCTTATTAGGAGTGGATAAAACGGCATCATTTTTTACCAACATATTACACATAATTTGCATAGGAGTTAGAAATGTTGCACAAATTACGCATAGGTGGTTGCCTGCCTGAAAACTGTATGCAAGATATGCCAGCAAGTACAAAAGAAACATAATTGACCAGTAAACGCATTACCCAAACAAAGACAGGCGTTTGCCCGACACCATTGCAGAAACGATCCTACCATGCGATACCATGCGACAGAACAAGGTCGCATATTCACATTTCCCATGGGAGCGTGTGCTACAGCTATAATTCCCCTTAGCACAAGGTCCCATAGGTAAATGGGAGGTTGCGCGGCAGGCACCTCTCACACAGTGAAGGGATCAACTGCCAACTCGGCCACCAACCATACGTAGGTCGATGATTGAAGGGGGATCTGCTCTAGGCCCCCAAACTAGCTTTCAAACAGGCTTTCCATGCCAGAAAGCCCAGCATGGAAAGCCTGCAGGAAACCGAGCATCATCCTCTGGACGGCATAAAACTAGGGTGACCAACCGTCCGTAAATTTCACGGACAGTCCGTAATTTCGGCCGTCTGTCCGTTGTCCGTGAAGGATTCTTTAATGGACGCAATTTGTCCGTCATTTTAACAGGGCACCGGTCGCCCCACCCTAAAGCCTGCACAGCTTGCCCCCACCTCCCTTCTTGACTCCAATGCTGTACCAAAGCTCAGACACCCAGCAGCATTGAAGAGGCACAGCGGGTGGCAACCCTCACACCTTCAGCCCTTGATGAGCTGTTAAGAGAGTGCTCGAAGGCGACTGAGAGGGAGGGGCTGTAGCTTCAGGAGCAGGGGCATCTGTTCAGATGAAAACAGCCCTGAATGCGTCTCTGCTATCTAGAGGGGGGCTCACACATTCCATTTCTACCCAGGGCCCCAAACATCCTAGACTCGACCAGATTACACCGGTCACAGAGCTTAATTACTGTCACTAAATTGTAAGCAAACCTTGGTTCAAACATGCACTCTATAATGTAATAAAATAAAGAAATGGCACAATCACACCCACACTGATTAACAAAGTATGGAGGACAATCAGTTCAATCAGTTCTCTTAGAGTATCTCCTGTAAGTACTGTACATCACAGTGGGGGATGGCATTTTGGACAGAGAGCCTGTCTTCTCGTTGTCTTGTGCAGGAGGGGGCGAGGAGCCCAAGATGATACTAGAATACTGCATGCCCACCCGAGTGCCCACCCTGGTGGATCCTGTTCCCTCTCCTGTGATGGCTCCTGCTCCCCCCTCAGTGCTGGCTCCTGTCCCCCCATGTGGAAGCTCCAGTCCACCCCCCCCTCCCGTCTGTAAGGGCTCCTGGATGAGGGGAAGGATGGATGAGAGGAAGGATGGATGGATGGATGGGTGGGTAAAAGGATGGATGGATGATGAGGGGAAGGATGGGTGGATGGATGGGTTGGTAAAAGGATGGATGGATGATGAGGGGAAGGATGGATGGATGGATGGATGATGAGGGGAAGGATGGATGGATGGATGGATGACGGGAAGGAAGGATGGATGACAGGAACGATGGATGGATGAGGGGAAGGATGGATGGATGAGGGGAAGGATGGATGGATGGATGAGGGGAAGGATGGACGGATGGATGACGGGAAGGATGGACGGATGGATGACGGGAAGGATGGATGTATGGGCGGGTGAAAGGATGGATGGATGGATGGATGGATGGATGATGAGGGGAAGGATGGATGGATGACGAGGGGAAGGATGGATGGATGATGAGGGGAAGGATGGATTGATGAGGGGAAGGATGGATGGATGATTGAAAGGAAGGATGGATGAGGGGAAGGAAGGATGGATGAGTGGAAGGATGGATGGATGAGGGAAGGAAGGATGGATGGATGAGGGGAAGGATGGATGGATGGATGAGGGGAAGGATGGATGGATGGGTGGGTGAAAGGATGGATGGATGATGAGGGGAAGGATGGATGGATAGATGATGAGGGGAAGGATGGATGGATGATGAGGGGAAGGATGGATGGATGAGGGGAAGGATGGATGGATGGATGAAAGGAAGGATGGATGAGGGGAAGGAAGAATGGATGAGTGGAAGGATGGATGGATGAGGGGAAGGATGGATGGATGAGGGGAAGGATGGATGGATGGATGAGGGGAAGGATGGATGGATGGATGATGAGGGGAAGGACGGATGGATGATGAGGGGAAGGATGGATGGATGGATGGATGATGAGAGGAAGGACGGATTTAAGGATGGATGGTGAGGGGAAGGACGGATGGATGGCTGATGTGTGGGTGAAAGGATGGATGGATGGAGAGTGGGTGGGTGAAAGGATGGATGGATGGATGATGAGTGGGTGGGTGAAAGGATGGATGGATGATGAGTGGGCGAAAGGATGGATGGATGGAGAGTGGGTGGATGGATGGATGGATGATGAGTGGGTGGGTGAAAGGATGGATGGATGATGAGTGGGTGGGTGAAAGGATGGATGGATGAATGGATGAGTGAGTGGGTGGATGGCGGGTGGGTGAAAGGTTGGATGAGTGGATTGGATGGTGGGTGGGTGAAAGGATGGATGAGTGGGTGGGTGGATGGTGGGTGGGTGGATGGATAATGGGTGGGTGGGTGGATGAGTGAAATGATGGATGGATTGATGGATTGATAAGTGCAAGGGTGAATCAGTGGACGTATGAGTGAAAGGGTGGATGTAAGGATGGATGACTGAGTGAAAGGGAGGGTAGATGGACAAAAGGATGAATAGATGTGTGAAGGAATGAAATGAAAAATGGATGAGTGATAGGGTCAATGGATGGATTCATGAGTGGATGAGTAGATGGGTGGGTGGATGGATGGACGGAAGGAAGGATGGCTAAGTGAAAGGGTCGATGGAGAGAGAAAGGGAGGATGGATGAATGACTAAAAGAGTGGATGGGTGGAAGGATTAGTAAGTGAAAGGATGGCTGGATTGGTGAAAGGGTAAATGGCTGGATGGATGAGTGTACAGATGGATAGGGTGAAAGGGTGGATGGATGGATGGATAATGGAGGATGAGTAAAAGGATGGATGAAGGGATGGATGAGTGAAATGATAGATGGAATGGTTGAATATGTTTGGAAATGGCTGGGCTTACTTATATACTATTGTGCGACCTCTGATGTCTCTGTAAAACTTACATTTAGTCCTGAAGTTTTGTCCTGAATTTTGACCCTTTGTCCTGAATTTTTACACTCACCGTCCTGAATTTGCACCAATGCCAGTTGGTCACCCTACATAAAACGCCATCCATATGCATTACGTGCAGGTTCCGAATGACTGACGACGAGAGTCCGTTGTAAGCCAGCCGGAGGGACCAAACGGTTTCATTTTAGGCAGTCAGAAGTGAAACCAGGGCCGAGCTGATCATTGTGGGCACCGGGCAATCCCCGGTGCCCGCAAGGCTGGAGGGGGTGGGGCCGGTTTTCTGCCAGGGGGCCGGTTTTATGGCTGGGGCCGATTTTCGGTCCGTGAAATGACGTGGGTCAAACTCATCGGCGGCTGAATTGTAATTGCATTTATAGCGCACTTGACATGGTTTCATGTCGCTGCAACAATATACATTTGATTTGATGATAGTGGAGAGTCTGGATACAGGAAGTAATCACTCGTGAGGCAGGCGGGCGTGCATGCGTGCGTGAGGCGTCCACTGCTCACATTCCTGCCTGTGCCACATACCAACGGTCTCAGTCGGAAAGCTTCGCTCCCATCTAGATCATAATTGGCCCCATAGAATGTTGTGCAGGCGGCTCCAGCACAAATCTAGGTTAACAGGTCCCAAGCAAATTTTCTGCTCCAGTCAGGATTCTGTGTGCGAAAATTACGAGATCAGTGTAAGCGTGCAGAGTTTAAGCAATTACGAGATCAGTGTAAGCGTGTAGAGTTTAAGCAGTTACGAGATCAGTGTAAGCGTGCAGAGTTTAAGCAGTTACGAGATCAGTGTAAGCATGCAGAGCTTAAGCAGTTACGAGATGCAGAGCAGAGCAGAGCAGCGCAGAGCATGGGCAAAAATTGCCCATGACAAGCATAGGGCAGTGTTAAGTAAAGCATAAACCCAGATTACTGCCCTAAACCTATGCCTATGCTTTTCATGGGCAGTAATCTGGGTTTATAAAAGATTAAATGTCCATACAAAATATACACAAGACTACTGCGTATGCTCTGCACGTACACCGATAGGCATGAATTCTGTGGACATCACAGTTTCTGTTGACTGCTAACAACCCTCATTCGCTCCTTTTGTGGAAAGCAGTACGTTCTAATTTTGAGCGAAAAACCGATGCATATACTCGTATCCTGGAACTTGAACGTTTGCACCAGCGGGTTCTTCACCCCGCCATCACGCGGAAGTGAAAAACATTATTTTACGCACAATAAAGCGTGGACGTTATCCCCCAGGCAACAAACAACTTTTCTGCCTGCTTTAGCAGCAGCGCTATTATTTTTCACCATAGGCAGGCTGCAGTGGGTGTTGTTTTTCTCTCCCCAGCAACTAAGCCTAAACAATTCCGGGAATGTAGTTCAGAGACTTCCAGAAATACTTACGGTATAAGGATTATAGGTAATGTTACACTAGAGTTGTTTATCCACAAGCATCGGAAGTAATATCATACTATAAATGCACAGGGAGATCAATAAGTCTTATGTTCATATTAAAGCATTCGTTACTGTAGAGTCCCTCTGTGTGAATTCGTTCACCTCACATACATTTGCGCAAGTTTTTACAACATTAATACATACAATAATAAAACGCAGAAATTGCACATTTAAAGATAACATGGAAGTGAATACTTAATAGTAGTCTTATCATAAACATGCTATAGGATTAAAAGGGAAATAAATGTGGTACGGAATTATAGAACGTCCCGCTGACATGGCACAGTAGAATGCGAGAATCCTGTTAGTCAGCAAATTGTTACAGAAATAAAATCTCATGTGTTCACAATGCGATCTATTTCTACAGTGAATCAACACTGAATGGAATGAATCCATCAGTCGTTGATCGATATATGCATTAATAATGTTTACAACAACCTTTAAACATGTACAGTTTTGTAACTTTCGTAATAAGGATTTTTGCAATTTTTAATTGAATGCTCAATTGCCCCTGTGCCATAGTATTGTATATATCTTGAACAGAGTTGAGTGCCTTGGGTGAGGTGACCGGCCTGTCACAAGATTATGGTACATCTTTCGGTTAATGTACCGCAGGAGACGACATATCATGAAGTTGTTTGAACAGAAACACTTTATACAATTTCTGACAAGTTAAACGTGAAGTTGAACGCTGCACTAAGATTATTGCTGTTTGTGTTGCTTTAAGTGCGTCACTGGGGAAACTAATCGGAACATTGTTGAGAAGGTGATGACCTAGGTTGCTAAAATATAGGTGACTTGGGTAATATAGATGTATTTGGTGGGAGGAAAAGAAAAACGAGAATATTATGTCTCTGAGGCATGTGGTGTAGAGGGAGAATAGGATAGGGCTCAGAAGCAATCCTTGGAGAAAGGTAGTGATGAAACAAGAGTGGGGACTCAGGAGAAAGAACAACTGCAGTCAGAGAGAAACAAGCAAACTGTCCAAGAGCTATATTCATCAAGCCCAGAGAGTTGAGCTTGACAATTAAGGCGTGGTGGTCGAAAGAGTTGAATACTTTGGAGAAGGACATGAGGGTGAGGACACACTGTGATGAGTGGGAGTCCCAGTACAGTAGAGAGGAGGAAGCCAAATTTGAATATGAGACTGGAAGCTCTATTATACAGTCTCTGTTCTTCCTGGTTTACTCCAGAATCAAGTCATATGAAAGAAACACTGCAATTACCACAAACCTTCTCCTGTGAGCAAAACATAGAAGCATGAATAATGGACAACATCATGCACAAATAGAAGCTGCACCACAAATAGGAGCTGCATCAATTCTGATGATCACTTCAGGTCGCAGTGTTAAGCTTCTAATCTAAAGGTGCTTCATGAGACATAAGAGACCTTATGATGTCATGAATAATCAAGACTTGGATGATTGGTATGCCGACCACGTATATTATGATGATGATATTGATGTGGCTGATCCTCTTAAATCTCAAATTATACGTTTGCATCTGTTCTGTCTCCATTGAATTTATCCGTCTAGAACTCATTTTGTGGTTAACTTTCCAGTGGTACAGCCTAGGCTCTAGAGGGTTATAGGGCTCTCCATTATTTGTGTCCTTATTGGATAGCTCCCCATTGGGAGTAGGGGTTATTGCCAAGGGTGATTTCTTTTTTGTGTTGTAATTAAATATTTGCATATAATTTCATCATGAAAACAATTACTTACATTATTTGTACAATAAATAGGATAATATCTATGTAAATCATCAGTAATCTAGCCTATACCGCAGGACGAGGCATTGCTACAAATAAATGTCTTGCAGCATTGAGACATTATTCAGGATCAAGATCATATTGATCGATTATTGTTGTGTATTGATTTTGTCAGAGCATGTCCGAGCCATACACAGTTAGCTACAATGATGAACAAATCTCAAATCTCCTTGATAATCTTTCACTTTTGAGTGAAGGTGATATAACCATTTCTAATACCAGTTTAAACAAGATAGAACAATTTAAAAGACTAAAAAAGAAACAAATTAGAATGCATCTATTTGCCCAAGTCTTATTGGAACATCTTAAAAATGGCACCATCCTCTAGGGACTCTAAGTCAAGAATGTGTCAGTGATTTTTACAAATGATAAGAACTATCTGACACAAATTAGTGGTGTAGGAACTTAGGGCATCATTACAATGGCAGTTTGACCGACCGTCTAACTGCCATCTCGCGAACCCTTTCGGACCACCGAGGCCGGGAAATGCCCCTCAGAGGTATTACAATGCAACGGCTGCTACCGAATATGTTGCTGCAAATATCTAGAAAACTAATAGAAGACATGTGAAATGTATACATATACATTACATATTTGGAGATATATACTGCATAAGAACTTACCTGGATTCCGGCACTCACAGGATTGTAGTCATCAAGATGCCCCTGGGGGAAGGGATCCACAGTGGAGACTGCTGGACAGATGCAGATTTTAGTGAGTATGCACCGCAAATTCTTTGTTTCTGACGACTCGAGGCAGCCAGTCAGACCGCCACGGTTGGGTCATCAGTAACCCATCTGTGAACTGCATCTACCATGATGCCCAGGGGCGACTCTGCTGGGAGGTGAAGCAGTGTGCTCCCACACCAGTTTCTTACTTAAAGGCTCCCTCGAGCCGCTTTGAGCTGATGAGCTTGTGAAGAGGAACCTGCGCACCTGGAGAGATACTGAGTTCCAAGAATACGGCAGCCTGCTCAGCAACCCCAAATAATTTTGCCTAATCTCTGCTGATGACGGATAATAATCCAGAAACACGTATCCAGAGATGGCCAGCACTAATCTGCACCCACCTGGTGAAACACTCAAGACTTTCCAAGTGTACTCGCTTGTCGATCTGAACTGCATCTACCATGATGCCCAGGGGCGACTCTCCTGGGAGGTGAAGCAGTGTGCTCCCACACCAGTTTCTTACTTAAAGGCTCCCTCGAGCCGTTTTGAGCTGACGAGATCGTGGAGAGGCACCTGCGTGCCTGGAGAGATACTGCGTTCCAAGAATACGGCAGCCTGCTCAGCAACCCCAAATAATTTTGCCTAATCTCTGCTGATGACGGATAATAATCCAGAAACACGTGTCCAGAGATGGCCAGCACTAATTTGCACCCACCTGGTGAAACACTCAAGACTTTCCAAGTGTACTCGCTTGTCGATCTGAACTGCATCTACCATGATGCCCAGGGGCGACTCTGCTGGGAGGTGAAGCACTGGCTCCCACACCAGTTTCTCGTCAGTAACCCACATTGGAATCTAGATGGCAGTTGTAGAACCCCTGCTCGTGTTGAGAAAAAATATTTGAAAAGATTGACTTGCAAAACTATTGAGTCAAAAATATTGTGACATGGAAATATTGCCAGACAAAAGGGGGTAGTGATGGATTGAGCATCTGAATCAATCAAGCACTACAGATCTGAGTTTAATCCATCACCGTTCTTCAACCCACTCTGCCACCCCAGTTCAGACATGGCCATATGCAAATCAGTCTGACCCTGTGCCTCATGGGAACAGTCCAGCCCGAACTGCCAGAAACCGGTCCTAGGAAGCTTGTTTCCGGTCCAGGGAAGGCATGGCTTGGCAGTTCGGGCTGGAATTTTCCCATGAGGCACAGGGTCAGACTGATTTGCATATGGCCATGTCTGAACTGGGGTGGCAGAGTGGGGTAAAGAACGGTGATGGATTATACCCAGATCTGTTGACAGGGTGTGAGTGTTTGATTGGTTCAGATGCTCCGTCCATCACCACCCCCTTTTGTACCGCTTTGTTGGCCATAAGTTGGCAAGGTATGCTCAGTCGTGAGTCCCTTGCTCACTTTGCCACTGGATTCAAGCAAGCCTGGCTGAAGATGGCTGAAATGCAAGAAACCGGTCCTAGGAAGCTTTTTTCCGGTCCAGGTAAGGCATGGCTTGCCAGTTCGGGCTGGACTGTTCCCATGAGGCACAGGGTCAGACTGATTTGCATATGGCCATGTCTGAACTGGGGTGGCAGAGTTGGCTAAAGAACGGTGATGGATTATACCCAGATCTGTTGACTGGGTGTGAGTGTTTGATTGTAAGCATGGGTGTAAAATTCGTTCCGTTCGCGGAAATTGCGGATTTTCTGTAATTTTGAGGTCCGCGAATGTCGCGAAATTGCAGAAAAATCCGCGAAATCGCTTTCGGGACGGATTTTCAAAAACTGAAGTACATGAAGCACTTACAGGGCTACAGCAGGTGCCCAAGTTGAAGCTAATTTCTTTGTAACCATTTACAAAATGGTTACAAAGAAATTAACTTCAACTTGGGCACCTGCTGTAACCCTGTAAGTGCTTCCTGAGCGGCACCTCCAGAGTTGTTGCCTACTTGCAACTATTCTCTGACCCTGCTCAGACCCTCGTAGCAGGGTCAGAGAATAGTTACAAGCATGGCACAATGCTCCAGGCTGTCACAAAAATTAAACCACAACAGGAAGCACTTACAGCTCAAATTCAGTAACACATTAACCAGCCCCCGGTTGAGGCTGGGCAGGTGTGCTTTCTCCCCATAATCTACAGTGGTGAACTAGAGGGTGCTGTGATGAATCAGAAGGTGCAGGTGTGAACCAGAGGGTGCTGTGATGAACCAGAGGGTGGCAGTGGCGAACCAGAGGGTGGCAGTGGTGAACCAGAGGGTGCTGTGATGAACCAGAGGGTGGCAGTGATGAACCAGAGGGTGGCAGTGATGAATCAGAGAGTGACAGTGGTGAACCAGAAGGTGGCAGTGGTGATCCAGAGGGTGACAGTGATGAACCAGAGGGTGGCAGTGGTGAACCAGAAGGTGGCAGTGGTGAACCAGAGGGTGACAGTGGTGAACCAGGGGATGCTGTGATGAACCAGAGGGTGGCAGTGATGAACCAGAGGGTGACAGTGATGAACCAGAGGATGGCAGTGGTGAACCAGAGGGTGGCAGTGATGAACCAGAGGGTGGCAGGGGTGAACCAGAGGGTGCTGTAATGAACCAGAGGGTGGCAGTGATGAACCAGAGGGTGGCAGTGGTGAACCAGAGGGTGGCAGTGATGAACAAGAGGGTGACAGTGATGAACTAGAGGGTGGCAGTGAACCAGAGGGTGGCAGTGGTGAACCAGAGGGTGCTGTGATGAACCAGAGGGTGCCAGTGATGAACCAGAAGGTGGAAGTGGTGAACCAGAGGGAGCTGTGATGAACCAGAGGGTGGCAGTGATGAACCAGAGGGTGGCAGTGGTGAACCAGAGGGTGCTGTAATGAACCAGAGGATGGCAGTGATCAACCAGAGGGTGGCAGTCATGAACCAGAGGGTGGCAGTGATGAACCAGAGGTTGGCACTGATGAACCAGAGGGTCCTGTGATGAACCAAAGGGTGGCAGTGATGAACCAGAGGGTGACAGTGATGATCCAGAGGGTGGCAGTGGCAAACCAGAGGGTAACAGTAATGAACCAGAGAGTGGCAGTGATGATCCACAGGGTGGCAGTGGCGAACCAGAGGGTGGCATTAATGAACTCTAGGTTCCCCCCAGGCCCAAATGCGGAGGGGCAGGGGGGAAGGGTGCCCTGCAAGTGGCCCCCACTGTTGCTTAATGACAGCCTTTCCATGTCAGAAAGGCCATCATGGAGAGAATGTAAAAAATCGACATCATAATCCTGACGGCGGAAACACCATCCTTAAGGGATTAGGAGGAGTTTCCGACCAACCGATGTGCCCCATGAGCCCGTCGGAAAGCGTCAGTTGGTCCTTCTGACTGCTGCCTCCAACTGCACGCATCGTACTGCATCAGTCGGACTATAGCAGGAGATGCGGTTCAGTCCGCAACCGACAAGCCGCTGGTTATGGTCTGAACCGCATCGTAATAAGGCCCATAGTTCTTTATAATATTGTATTTTAATTATCGTTATGTATTTTATTATATATTTCAAATGTATATAATGTCATTGGGCCATATGTATCAATGTTAGGTTTTGTGATTCTCAAATAACAAGTTTTTGAGAGTCGCTATTTGAGAATCGCAAAACGCTATGTATGTAGGATTTGCAATACATTTTGCGAATCCTACATATTCCTTATTTGCTAATCACAAATTGCAATTCATAATTAAGGAATACCTCCCCATTCATTCCTATGGGCCAAGAGGCCCATAGGAATGAATAGGAAGACATTCTCAATATGCGATTCTCAATTAGAGAATCGCAAATTGAGAATGCAATTTCAAGTGTGCCAGGGTGTCTAGAAGTGCAGATGTGGTGCACACACATACCCAAGGGCATGTGGGTGCGCCACATGCCACTTTGAAAAATGCAAAAATGTGCATTTTTGAAAGAAATCGCAAATTACCACCAACCTGTAGTTGGTAGTAATTTGCGATTCCTTATGCCATATTTGGACAACATGGGCGCCTCATACATTCCATTTAAGGAATCGCAGTTTGTGATTCCTTAAATGCATTCGCAAAATATCGAATCACAAATTCCTTGTTTTGCGAGGCAGTTTTTCTTTTCTACATACCATTAAGCCTAATAGCAATCGCAAATGCTGAAATTCCGCGTATTTTGACGTTTGTGATTACAATTTTGAATGCTACTTATGGCCCATTATTTGGTATAAATATTGTTTATATTTTTTAATGTATATGGAAATTTGTTAGTAGTTATTAAATGAAATGTAAGTCATTTTTGTTATTTTTAGTACTATGGCGGTTTATGAGTTTTTAGGGGTTTAGTGTGGGAAGTAATTTAATTATAATGAATTAATGATTATTTTTGATTAATATTATCTTTTAATTAATAATTAATTTGAGCGGGTTGTTGGGTTTATAGGGGTACAGGGTGGAAAGTAATTTAATGTTAATTAATGAACTGTTCAAATCCAATCCTTAAATTCTCTTCGACTCTCTTTTTCACAGAGAGTCGATGAGCCGACTGATAACACGCCTCCTGGGCGCACGAATAACTGGTTCGGCGTGCACCTTCGTGTGTTGCACTACAAATAATAAAAGAGAGGAAGAGGAATCCCTCACAGACTGGACTACTGAATAGAGTCTTGTTTAACTATCAAACAGTGGTGACTTCACACTTAGAAGAGAATTTAAGGATTGGATTTGAACTATCCATCCCGTGTGGGAATTATTACCACCTTGACTCCTAGATGGGGTCATCTAAAAGATCCCTGTTTGCCCCGTTTCTAATGTCCTGATTAAGACTCGCATGGCCCAGGCATAACTAACCGCAAGGCCTTAAGACGAGTCGAAACGTCGACACCCTATTAAAAAACCTGGACCACCTATATTTCTCTCTACAATTATGTGCAGATATTGATGACATATAATTTTGTCCTAAGTTAATAATGAGAGAGTGTTTTTTGCATTAATTAAGTGGCTAGGTTACGCAGAACGGTTAATTGTGGGTCCGTTACTGCCCTTAAAAATCATTTGAATTTTATGTCACCTCTTTGAATTTTCTCCTTTTCTTCTCCAATCACTGCACAATTTCTATGGCACCCTTTGCTATGCTGCACGCTCTGTTCGGGGCAATCCATATTTTGTACTGATTTATAAACTGAATTTTGCATTCTTTGTTTGATGCTGAGACAATAGATTAAAATATTGTACTTCAATTGGAAGTGGATGCTGTTGCCTTTATATGTTTTTATAAATACATGCATAAATTGGATGGAGCTGATTAATGTGTATGTGCTCCAAACCTGTAGTATTCGGTATTGATTAACTCAATGTATTTAATTATAGAGGTCTTGGACCATTGTTGTTTAATATTTAGTGGGGACAGTGAGCTGTAAAGTAGGGGACAAATTACTTTTTATTTCAACTCTTGCCAAGCTGTCACCGTGAACCGCGGATGGAAGTCCATACTCACCATACCACGTATTACCATGCTGCATTGTAGTACTCCGTCAGAAGCGGTCACTCCCCACGGCCCCTGGCCCTTGCTGCTATCTCTGTGCTGCTCGCATTGATCTACACATTACGACTGTACTATTGCCTGCATTGGTATCGTTGTGCTGCTCGCTCTGCTCTGATTGTTTAACATCTGTTGCCTGCATTAGCATCGTTGTGCTGCTCGCTCTGCATTAATTGTTTAATTCTATTGCCTGCATTGGTATCGCTGTGCTGCTTGCTCTGCCTTGATTGTTTAATTCTGTTGCCTGCATTAGTATCGTTGTGCTGCTCGCTCTACAGTGATCAATACTGGCGCCTGCAATGCTCGCATTGCCTCATTGAGTATTCCTGCCTCTGCATATATTACACGCTTCGCCTCGCGTTTGCGCTCGCATTACCAGCTAGATTCAAATTTAACTGTGCCTATTCGTGATAGTGCCTCTTACCACAACGTTTTAACTTTTGTTGCCCCAAACGGGTCCGGTTTCGATTCTGCTGCCATTTTGTTGTTGTTGAGCCTCGGAGCCCGTCCTCTCCACCCCGCCCCCGACTCCCAGCTGCTCCTCCCTCGTCCCTCCCCCCTCCCCTATCCACATATGACAGGAGCTTCTACGCGCAGCGGTTGCGCCCCATGCGTGCCGAAGGTGCGCCAAAGGTAAGCCCGTCTGCGCCCGTCCGCGCCTGGCCCGCGCCCAGTGCCAGACCCTCTGGCCCTCGCAAACCCACCCCGCCCGCATAACGTATGACGCCGCTACCCTCCTTGCCCTTAACCCCGGTCGCACACCACAATGCTGCGTAGCCACCCCAGGACACACCCATGGACCATTAACCTGCCACTCCTGCAAATTCACCTGCATCAGGACCCACACCAATTCCACTTCCTCCAAACACAATTCCGACTCTAACCACCTGAAGTGCATCCTGCTGAACACCCGCTCGATCCACAAACACGCCACTGAACTCTGGGACTTACTCGACACTACATCGCCGGACGTCGCCTTCCTTACAGAAACCTGGATGAACGCCCCATCAGCGCCCGACATCGCCATAGCCATCCCGGACGCTTACAAGATCATCCGAAAAGACCGCACCAACCAGTCAGGAGGAGGCATCGCCATCGTCCATAAGAACACCATCCGCATCACGACCAGCTCCGACGATAACCTCGCGACCGCCTAACACCTTCACTTACAGATCCACACCGACCCCAGGACCACACTTAGAGGCACCCTCATCTACAGACCACCAGGAACCCGCACACAATTCAAAGAAGACATCACTGACTTCATCAGCCCACATGCCCTCACATCCAAGAACTACATTCTACTGGGAGACCTCAACTTCCACCTGGAAAAGAAAAACGACAGCAACACCAACACCCTTCTGGACAACCTGGCCAATCTCGGACTCAAACAACTTGTCTACACCCCCACCCACTTAGCCGGACACACGCTCAACCCTATCTTCACCTCCAGCAAACACATCTCCTTCGATCACACCACAGCTCTCCATTGGATGGACCACAGCTGCGTTCACTTCAGCTACAAAAAGACCTCGACCCACAACCCCCCACAACCCATTCCTCGAAGAAACTGGAACAAAATTACCACCGACCAACTCTTCACATCACTTAACCAAAACTCCCCTGCCAAATCATCGGACCCAAACCAAGCTGCCGACAAATTCACACAATGGATCACCCACAGCGCTGACGAATTAGCACCCTTGAAAAACCACCAGATCAAACATGGTAGCAAAATGGCCCCCTGGTTTAACGATGACCTTAAGAAATCCAAGAAGCTATGTCGTACCCTCGAGAAAACCTGGAGAAAAAACCCAACCACCGACAACCTGACCACCCTCAAGGACGCCACCCGCAAACACCACCAATCGATCCGATCCACCAAGAAATCAGCATTCAAAGATCGACTCGACAACAACGCCCACAATAGCAAGGAACTATTCAACATAGTCAAAGAATTTACCAACCCCACCGCCGGCACCAACGACATCACTCCCTCCCAAGACCTTTGCGACTCTTTATCCTCTTTCTTCCACAACAAAATCGCCGACATATATAACAGCTTTGAAAACCAGTCCGAAGAACAGACGACTCCACCCACCCCCGAACCAAAACAGCACTCTCACAACCTTTGCACCTGGAATCCAATCACTACTGAAGACACCATCCGCCTGATGAACTCCATCCACTCAGGCTCACCAACCGACCCTTATCCCCACCACATCTTCAACAAAGCAGACTCCATCATCGCACCCCATCTCCGCGATGTCATCAACTGTTCCTTCAACTCCGCAACCTTCCCGGAAAGCTGGAAACATGCCGAACTCAGCGCCCTTCTGAAGAAACCCACAGCAGACCCCTCTGAACTTAAGAACTACCACCCCATCTCACTCCTTCCTTTCCTGCTAAAGTCATTGAGAAAGCCGTCAATAATCAGCTCGCCACCTTCCTTGAATCCAACAACTCCCTCGACCCCTCACAGTCCGGCTTCCGAGCCAAACACAGCACCGAAACCGCCCTCATCGCTGCTACAGACGACATCAGAATGCTACTGGACAACGGAGAAACAGTTGCCCTTATCCTACTTGACCTCTCCGCCGCCTTCGACACAGTCTGCCATAGCACCCTCATACAACTCCTCAGCAACGTCGGAATACAAGGAAAAGCTTTGGACTGGATCATCTCGTTCCTCGCCGGAAGAACCCAGAGAGTCCGCCTCCCCCCTTTTAGATCAGAGGCCACCAAAGTCATCTGCGCGCGTACCACAAGGATCATCACTCAGTCCCACCCTCTTCAACGTTTACATGAGTCCCCTCGCATCCATCGCGCGACAACACAACCTCAACATCATCTCCTACGCAGACGACACCCAGCTGATCCTCTCCCTCACCAAAGACCCAAACACCGCCAAAACCAACCTACATGAAGGAATGAAAGAAGTAGCTGAATGGATGAAGAACAGCCGTCTAAAACTAAACTCGGACAAAACAGAAGTCCTCATCTTAGGATCATCCCCCTCTGCTTGGGACGACTCATGGTGGCCACCGGCCCTGGGTACAGCACCCTTACCTACAGATCACGCACGTAACCTAGGCTTCATCCTAGACTCCTCCCTCTCAATGACCAGACAAGTCAACGCCGTCTCATCTTCTTGCTTCAACATCCTACGCATGCTCAAAAAAATCTTCCGTTGGATCCCCTCCGAAACAAGAAAGACAGTCACCCACGCACTGGTTACTAGCCGACTGGATTATGGAAATACCCTTTACGCCGGAACCACAGCCAAACTACAGAAAAAACTCCAACGCATACAAAACGCCTCAGCCAGACTCATACTGGACACCCCCCGTCAAGCTCACATTTCCAGTCACCTGAAAGACCTCCACTGGCTCCCCGTCAACAAGAGAATAACGTTCCGCCTCCTAACCCACGCACACAAGGCCCTCTACGACCTAGGACCCGAATGCCTCAACACACGACTGTCCTTCTACACACCCACCCGCCAACTACGATCATCCAATCAAGCCCTCGCCGTATTTCCGCGCATCCATAGATCCACCATGGGAGGAAGATCCTTCTCCTACTTAGCGGCCAAAACCTGGAATTCTCTCCCCACTCTCCTCCGCCTTACACAGAACCACCTCTCCTTCAGAAAGCAGCTGGCTTTTTGCTAAGTAATACACCCACCCTCCTTTAAGCGCCTTGAGACCCCCTGGGTGAGTAGTGCGCTATATAAATTACTGAACTTGAACTTGAACTACTGGTAGTTTGCCAACATGAACTGCCATTGTGAGTCGGCAGGAAACGCGGTCCAGGTGTGCGCTTCACCATTGGGGAAGGAGACGCTTACAAAAGACACAATCCAGAGAGGCTGTGCAAAGATCTTTTATTTCTTTTTTGAAACTTCATTCGCAACTGTACCATTACATCATATGCACTTATTATGTCGTACAGTTCTTTTCTCGTTTTCTCCCCAACCAAACATGTCGTTCCGTTGCACTTACATCGTGCTATGTATAACATATAACAGTAAATCATGAGTATATGAAATCAATCCCAACATGCTATTCTGTACAGGCATTTGTCTGTACATCAATACGTTATGTATCATATTATTCTCAAGTCTAGCAACCAACCACACAAAGGATCACAACTCCCCATCCTCCCTCCCTCACTGCAACTCCCACCCTAACACCGCACCTCTCCTACTCACAATAAGTCCTAAACTAGACACTCCGTCCCAGGGCTATCAAATTAACTCAGTAAAGAATAAATGTACAGCAGCCACATCTGTACATCTGCGAGCTTCAGTACTCTTGTGCCACACCTACCTACATGCTGCATGTTTTTCTTCCACTTACACCCCATCTGCCTGTGATATTATCATCTCCATCCCCTCCAATTCTAACAGCAATATCTCCCAGTCTTGCGCTATGTGATACTTTCTTTGTCTTCTCTTCTCCTCCCGTGTCAACACTATACCCTCCGTTCTGCCCCACTTCACCATCTCTGACTGCCACGTCGATATCCTGGGTGCTCTGGGTGACTTCCACCTCATCTTTATAGCCCTAGTTGCTAATGACAGGGCCAGGTCTAGGAACTTCAGTTTAGCTTTCTGTTTCCAAGAACGTTTACGGGACCCTACCAGACAACATAGAGCATCTATCGGCACCGGCAATGAGGTCACTGTACGTAGGGTCTGGCAAACTGCTCCCCAGTAACTACGTAGCTGCGGACATCCCCACACCATATGAATAAAGCCAGCTTCATCCACTTTGCAGCAAGGACAACAGTGGGGAGAGTCGGGGAACATTCTATGCAATCTCTGTGGGGTAAGGTACACCCTATGGAGAACCATGACCTGGATACATTTAAATTTTGCGTTCCTCAACACTCTCTTGGGATGTTCAAGCACCAGCTGCCAAGCCTTATCCGATAGTATCTCTCCCGTGTCCTGTACCCATGAGTCTCTGAGTGTGGTGAGAGGAATCGCTGCGTGTTCCCTAATCCCTGCGTATAGCCACCGCACTATGTGACCACCTGTTCCCATATAATAGAGCAAGTGAACCAGTTCATGTTTCGTAGGTTTAAGTCGCTGAGGAGCCCATTTGTTTTGAATGTAGTGGGACACCACAGCGTGTAATAGATACAGTCTCTGTGGAGCCCCCATAACCTGTGGGAATGTGTCATGATCCAGTAGCGTATTATCCCCAAAGAAGGCGCCCACTTCTTCCACCCCCGCCTCTGCCCAAGGTCGCAATCTGCGCTGTTTAAGCCTGCCCTGGGGTGTTGGAATACCTAACAGGGGGACGTTCTCCGCAAAGGGTATTGTGTCGGATGTATACGCCAGTGCCTTCCTCCAACAGTTCAGAGCCGTATTCAAAGGAGGGTGGCAACCCTGGGGGATCCTACTCCCAGGCAACAACAAGGAATGTAATTCACCTCGTGCTAGTCAGTCTTCTGTAAAGTCAATTTCATGCAAATTCCACCCATCTTGCCAACCACTGAAGTTGACTGGCGTAGTAATACCATCTAAGGTCGGGTACCTCCAGACCACCCAGCTTAGTCCCTAGTTGGAGCTTTCGGAGACGGATACGTCTGCGTCCTGGACCCCAGGCAAGATTTTCAGGATCATGTTTAATGTATTGAATATTGGTTGCGGAAGGATAATCGGTAGATTAACAAAATAATATAGCATACGGGGAAGCAGGACCATCTTGGAAATGGCAATTCTGCCCTTGACTGATAGGGGCAGGGACATCCAAAATCCCACACTACTATGGAGGCCGGTGATTGCTCTTTTGATATTATCCTCAATCTGGTCCTCATGTCGCCTTTACACTTGTATGCCTAGATATCTGAACGTTGTTTGGGACACCAGGATCTAATATCTCCCAAATCGGAGAAAGGAAGGATGTGGTAGATCTCTGAAATAGAATCCAATGGACTTTGCTGGGTTAATTGCTAAGCCGGACACCTCCTCGAATTGGTGAAAAATTCATCTATATTTGAAAGGTCGGCCTACAGGTCCTGAAAGGAAAATAATATGTCATCTGCGTATGTGGAAATTAGATGATGCGCGCCCCCTATCGAGATACCCATCCGTTCTGTTCGGACCCGAAGGGTCAAGCCCAGAGGCTCCATAGCCAGCACAAACAAGATTGGGGATAGAGGGCAACCCTGCCGGGTGCCTCTGTATATTGGGTAGCTATCAGAGGTGTACCGACCTGTACGTGCTCGGGCTGATGGGTCCGTATATAGTAATCTCACCCATTTCAGCAAGGAATCCGGGAAGTCAAAGCGTCGCAAGGTCTCAACCAGATACATCCAAGACAGGGAGTCGAACGCCTGTTTCATGTCTAGAGTTACGCAACCTGCCTGGGGGCTATTCTGCGTAGTGGCAGCCATTAGGGCATGAAGTCGCAGTATATTCTGGGATGTACTTCTTCCCGGAAGAAAACAACACTAGTCCGGGTGGACCAAAGCAGAGAGGTGGGGCTGTATCCGCAAGGCAATGGCCTTACTCAGAATCTTGTACTCCGTAGAGAGCATTGATAGGGACCGTTAGTTGGATATCTCCAGTGCATCCTTCCCCGGTTTGGGTATTGATATGACCAGGGCCTGCATCATTGAGGTAGGCAGTCGGCCTTCCTCATACGCCTCCTTATATACCTTCTCCAGAACAGGGACCAGGGTTTCGGAATAGGTCTGATAAAATTCCACCGGTAGCCCATCCATCCCCGGTGTCTTATTGCGATTGAGGGACCGAATGGCAACCCGGATTTCTGGTTCTGTTATGGGGCCGTCAACTTCTCTCTGGGCTCCCGCGGATAGGGCCGGAAATGTGAGATCACGGAGGAAGTCCTCCTTTCGATCCGGGTCTTCCAAGGGGAAAGGGGCGTACAAGTCCTGTAAATGGGCACTGAATACCCTGTTAATCTCGGACTGTGTATGGACTATCTCACCCGACCTGCTACGTATCCAAGTAATCACCGGGGGGTCCGGACGGTCTCGTATCAGTCGGGCCTGTAAGGCACCCGACCTATCAGCCCCAGCATGGTGCCGGCGTAGATATTCTTTATAATCAATGACCCTCAGGGTTTCCAGTACTTCTGCATGGGCTATGTTCTCAGCCTGTAAGTCACCCTGTTTCCGTGGGTCTATACTTGCCTCCCTCTCCAATGTTTTCAATCGGTTTTCCACCTCACTGAGTCACTTGAGTATTTCCTGCCGGGCTCCCACTAGCTGCCCAATGGCCGCGCCCCTTACTACCACCTTCATGGCGTCCCACACCACCAGGTTGGACGTTGCGGAGTCCCAGTTTACAAGAAAGTAATTTGTCAGTGCATCAGACAAGGATGCATCAAAGGGGCCATCTTCCAGGAGAAGTGGGTTAAGTCTCCAGGTGGGCACCGGGGACGGTACCCTGCCCCATAGGAGGTCAAGTGTCAATGGTCTATGGTCAGTGAAAGTTTCGGCTAAATATTCCATACTGCCAGTCTTCGTCATTAAGGAACTGGAGCACAGAAATCTATCTATCCGTGTGTGCAAATTATGTACAGGGGAATAATAAGAGTACTCCTTATGAGTCGGGTGTAACTCCCGCCATGCATCCACTAGTCCCCAGCCCGCAGCCCAGGCTGCAAACGCCTCAGTCAATTTTGTGACCCCAGCCGATTGTAGGGGGGGTGCGACCTATCCAGGTCTATGTCTAAAATCATGTTCCAGTCCCCCCTAGTATCCAGGGAATATCAGCCCAGTCGGATAACACTCTACTCACCTTACCCAGATATACCTCTTGGTCGAAGTTCGGGCTGTAAACACTGCCTATAACTAACAACATGCCATCTAGCGTACCTTTCACCATAATGTATCTCCCTTGGTCATCCACTCTCCTCTCAATCTCAACAAAGGGTGTCCCATGTCGGACCTAGATGGTCACTCCCCTTGAAAAGGCAGAATAGGTTGTGGAATATACAGTACCCCTCCATCGTTTCCTTAGTGTCTGCGCCTCTGCTGTCGTTAGGTGTGATTACTGCAAAAATGTGATCTGTGCGTGTTGTCTCAGTAAGAACGCATGGATCCGGTGCCTTTTCTGAATCGCACCAAGCCCACGCACATTCCAGGTAGCAAATCTATAGGACCCTGATCTTTCAGCCATTATCCCCTTCTATCTGATCACGGAGTGTCAGTAGGACTTTCCTATTACATACCGCAAGCGTCAACCTGGAGACCGCTCCATTCCCTTCCCTGGACAAAACTAACTTGGCGCAGCATTGTAACAGTGCTGAGCCGAACGAGAGAATTAAACACGTAACAAATAAAACACAATTGCATTCGCCAGTGGGGGGTGGCCTAGCGCTGCTCTATTCATCTGAACTGCCCTATTGGGTGCCGCGGGCTCTACAGTGAGCCAGCCCAGGGGCAGTCAATCCAGGAGTCTGTTCTTCATTACCATCTGGAGGTCCTTGTAGAGGGGGTATATGAGCCTATCGGGGTGTAACTAACCAAGAAGGCCCCGCTGTCGGCCCCCACACCACTAAGAGGGGAGTCCTCCCCGCAGTCCCACCCTCCAGACACAGATAAATACAGTTCCCCAGCCCCCCCGGATTCTCTCTGCATATTAAGATTACAAGTAGAATTTAGTTATCATCAAAAGGATACCAAATGTCATCAAGCGATTCACCCGGTACAGACCGGTCTCCACATCTCTTTAATTGTCCAACAAGTCATCCGCCGCCCTTGGTGTGACTGTGGGGAACAGGACCATGCTATGCTCTGAGTCAGAGTGAATCGTGCTGTCCTCCGTGTCCGTGCTAATTTTCTCCTGCTCCTCCCGAAAGCTGCCCACCAGTTTGACCAAGTCCAGCTGTTCTTCCAGCTGTTTCTCCTTCGACGGACCGCGATTCCTGGGTCTCCTTCCTAGGGCAGGGGTGTCCTCCCCAGTCCGACCCAAACCACTTCCCGAGCTGTCGGTGATTGTAACCCGGGTGGTCTCTTGGCCGCCATCAATGTCCATTACGTCCAGCCACTCCTCTGCGTCTGCGGGGCTCTCAAAGAAATGCGTCTTTTTGTGATATACAATCTTCTACCGGGCTGGGAACAATAGCGCATATGTCAGCTTGGCTTTTTGAAGTCTCTTTTTCACCTCCTGGTATGAAGAACGTTGCTTTTGTACTAGGTTGGTGTAATCCGGATAAAGAGACACGCGGCAGTTCTCGTATTGTATTAGAGATTTCTCTCTCGCTTTTTGAGGAGGGCATCCCTGTCACAGTAGTTTAGTAGTCGTACTATCAGGGAGCAAGGTGGGCGTCCAGGTTTAGGCCCCCCAGTGGGGATGCGGTGTGCTCTTTCCACACAGAAATGTGATGATAGACCCTCCGCAGCAATATGGTCCCGGAACCATTGCTCCATGAAGTCCGCTGCATGAATCCCCTCACAGCGCTCTGGAAGGCCAATGACGCGAATGTTGTTGTGTTGGTTGCGGCCTTCTGCGTCCTCTGCTCGGTCCAGGAGTGATGTTACTTGCTGCTGCAGCCGCTGAATAGACGCCGTGTGGCCCGTCACTGTCGGAGTGAGGTCAGCTAGCGCAAGTCCTTGATCTTTGACCTTGTCAGCTACTTTACTATGGTCAGTGACAGGTTGGTAGTGAGAGTCCCAAGTTGCCGCTCTATTGCTGCCCTAGAATCTCTGATCTCTTTCAATATCAGGTCCAGCTTGTCCGCCTGTTGTCCCTCAGCAGTGTTCGACCCACCAATTTCGGATGAGGCCCCGCCACTCCCTGTGGCCGGGGCATGTTGTACCCCAGTCAGGTCATCCCGGCTTTCCTGTGCCTTCACCCCTTTGCGGACCATGGCAAGGGCGGCCAGCTGCTGGCCAACCTCCTTCAGCCTCAGATAGCGTTTCACTATAGAGGTCCCTACGCCTCCCCTCACGGTGATCCCACGTCCCTTGAGCCCCGCAGCCGCAGTTTTCTGACCTGGACTCACCCACCGGTACTCTCGTTATCTGCCGGTATCCGGTCAGGGGAAGGCCTCCTTTCAGGGCGTGATCCGTCCTGATCACAGCACCGGACTCTCTGCCCCGATGTCCCCGGAACCTTCTCCACACGTCTTCCTTTCCGGCATCCAGGGCCAGCCAGGGGCAAAGGGAGAAGGAAATCAGGTGAGATGGGGACAAGCGGGGGGGGGGAGGTGGAGTAGGCAACCCCCTCATTCAATGTATTCGGCCTCCTCACCGTCTACCTTTAGGTGCAGGGGCCGCGTTCAGCAAGGCGCCAGCTATAATAGCCTCGCCCTCCCCAGCCCGCTCTCGGATCCCTCAGAAACACTGCCGGTCCCTATCTCCAGCCGGCCCGGTACAGTCAGCAGTTCGAGGCCTCTCTCAGTCATCCAGGGCAAACCATCCAGTATCGGCTCCCTCCTACGTCCCCACCACCGCTACCAGTGTCCCGAATTGCCGCCCTCACGACAGCAGTTGTCCGGCCGTCAGGGCTCGCTCCGGCGTCCGCAAGGCCCGAGACCGGGCGCCTCGATTTTCCTTCGCCTGGACCAATCCGGATTCTGCCCGCACTGTAGTCCACGGCTTCAATTGTGGAGGTAGGCCACAGCAGGCCCGGGCGTCCGTGGGTAGCTCCGCCGTCCGTGATTTCTTACGGCGGCACACAGAGGTCTCCGGGGGGTCTCAGCAGCAGGATCCTACCCACAGCAGGTAGTGCTGTCCCTCCAGACTTTGGAAATCAGGAGATTACCCCCGGGCAGCACCGGAGCTCAGGCTTCAGTCAACCACCATCTTGGCTGGCTAGCCACGCCCCAAGGCTGTGCAAAGATGAAGGTATCTGAGGAAAGCAGTTTGCGAAAACGTGTTATGCCCTGAATCCATAAATAAAGGTCTTAGAAGCCCCGCTGTGTCCCTTGTTTCTGCCTGGATGAAGGAGAACTATTTTGGATATTTTGCGTGTTGCCAGTAACACGCTGAAGGGGACCCTTTTTATAAGAGGTCACGACATACATTGGCAATCAGTGATGTTTCTTCCGTGGTAGCGGATTGCCGTGACCCTCCACCTGACCCCAGGAATCAAGGATGTGCCGGCATTTGCAGGTCCATGACTTTATGGATTGGCACAGTCACTGTACAGGCGCCTTCTTTCCTTTGAGTCCAGTGAGGATAGTGAGCTGGAAAGTAGGGGACAAATACTTTTTATTTCAACTCTTACCAAGCACTCTCAGTGAACTGCGGATGGAAATCCATACTCACCGAAACCCTCTGCTATTACCTTGCTGCATTGTGGGATCAGTAGTTTACCAACACAAACTACCATTGTCAGACAGCAGGGAACCTGGTCCAGGTGTGCGCTTCACCATTGTATATATATATATATATATATATGTCTGTTATATTATTATATTATTTAAAATTTGTTTTTAATTATACATTAATTTAAATTTATTACATTTATAATACTTTTTTAACTAGATATATGTTAAATATATATATATATATGTATGTGTGTTCAACTTTTTTAAAGTACGGTTATTTGTTACATTTGTTACAAAAACAATATGCAGTAAATTAATGTTAGTGTTTAATGTATTTTATTTTTTATATTTTAATTTCTATATATTTGAAAATCAATATTTAATACAGCAATATTATTAGGTTGTCAATATTTTTGTAGTAGATATTTATGTCCCGATAATTTTGTAGGTCGTTTTTTTTTACTTATTATTTCATCCACCCTCTGCTGCCCTCTGGCTGCTGGTTTTCTCCAATCAGCAAAAGCTGTCAGAGTTGGCGGTCTTTTAATGGTCAGTTGGAGTACAGGATTCATGCATCGCAATCCCACAGTAGGACCAACTGCTTCCAACAAGACCGCAGTGGTCTGAACACCTCCAACAGTACATCGGAAGCCACTCTGAATGCCACTGGAATCAGGCCATTTGTGTTCCAGAGACGGGCTTGGGCTCTCCATTGAAACAGCCTTCAAAAGAAGTGAGCAACAGCTCAAAGAAACGGAGTAGCTAGAAAAATAAATTTTTGGAGATCAAACCTTCACTGATGCCCAAGAAACTCTTAGAAGAGGTAGACCAACACATTGCTGAATTCACGACCTTCACCGTCAACCAGAAAACTACGCAGGTAGCACGAACGAAACATCAAGAACTACAATATAAAGATCACTCATCCATATTTAAAAAAAAGATTTACTCAAAAGGAGATCTTTCAGTAACCCTAACATACCAAAGTACGTTAGGGTAAGAGGACAGTTTATAACTTTGTCTGACAACTCTTCAGATTCTAGCTCAGAAATTAAAACAAGTAGTGCAAGCAGTAACAAACCTCTCTCACATCAAGAACAGGACCCATTTTTAGCCAGAGGCCTATATCAACAGAGGCAGATTCAGAGGCAAAGCACAACACCCAGGAGAAAAACAAACATGCAAGAAGTTTTACAGATGGTAAATCTAACTGATATTCCTGTATACAACCTGTCCTCTCACACACTCACAGAAGCAGGGAGATCCCTTTTAAGGAAGTGCCTATCGTTTGTTCCATCTATGACATAATACTCTATATAAACAAAAGTAGAGGTCCTACAATTCCTTAGAAAAATGTCCCCACAAGTCTTCTTCTCCAACAAATAATATACTGATGAAGAAAGTGTGACAGAGCTTAAAAACAGCTCTGATTTCTGTCCCTCAAACACTGAGATGCCACTTCAAATAATAGGAATCGAGGAAACAGTCCTTAACTAAATAGTCAAGCTCCACCTTAAACACCCTTGAGTCCAAAACATTTTTAAACATGATGAAAAACAAGCTCCCAAATCTCTAACCTAAAACCCACTGATAAAAGCGGAATAGTGGTCTTGGATGTGGAACAATATGATAAAGAGGTTCTACGACAGTTGAGCAATAAAGAACATTACCATCCCCTATTGCAAGGCCCGTCATCATACTTACAACATCAAATTAAGACCTTTTCCAAAGATTTCCAAACCAACAAGTGGGTCTGTAACAAAGAATGTGAGTTCCTTAATAAAAACATCACTATTGAACCCTCTTGCACAATACATTGACTTTTTCTTGAAGCCCTTAGTCCAAGAGACTGAGGGGGTCATTACGATGCCGGGCGGACCTGCGGTGGTTGGGATACCCGGCCAGTCATGCGGCGGTCCCACAAACAAAATTACGATCCCGGGGCTTTAACATTGCGGATGGTGGTGCTGGGTGCAGCACTGTTCGCAATGTTAAAACGTCATGTAGTGCATTTTCCTACACTATGTGGCAGGCATCACGCGGTGCCTGCCACTTAGTGCTGGAAAATGTTGGAGGGTACCATTGGTACCCCCAATGCACCACCCCCCCCAACTCAGAGGGGGCCTGCAACGGGCCACCGAATCAATCCCCTTCCAGCCTTTCCATGGCAGTTACACCGCCATGGAAAGACTGGCTGAAGCCAGCATTGTAATCTGGTAGATGTGCATGCTAGGCACCGCCACCATTTTACAAGTCCTGTCCACTCTGCCAGGAAATTGTAATGATTGCCTGCGGCGGAAGCGCCCGCCAAGCTTGGGGAATTATTCCCCTGCCATCGTAATGTGTATGGGGAAATTGTCAGTCAGATGACGGAGGGCCCACCACCGCACCGCTGGTGGTGGTGGGCCTTCTGCCATCATAATGACCCCCCAAGTGCCTGATTTAGATTTTGGTTTGACTCCCATTGTCCCTCCATGGTGGCATTTACAAGCTTTCCACCGAGCTGATGGATTTCCACCTGCTGTATTCAGATTTGGGCTGACTGATCCTCCATCCACGCTCAGTGTTTTCTGTCGCATAAGCGGTTCAATGCGCCAGACTACTCTGCTGGCTGACATTACTCCATCGCCATCAGGGTGGCGGAATTGTGTCAAGGCAATTTAGATTGTCTAGTTGTGCTATCATTGTCCTAGCGATGGATGCCTGACGGAGGGATTCCATTGCTGGGCATGTTCAACATTGTGCCATTTGTGTGGCTTTTGGTTGGATGCCAGCATCACACACATGGGGGCCTATTATGATGCACCATCTCAAAACTGGGACCGACTGACCTCTCGTTGGCAGTCTCGACCTCCTAATTAGGATGCTACCAAACACTGTTTGGTCGCATTCCGAAATTTCACCATGGGAGCAAGCATTATGGCTGTAAACCGGCCATAGTATATGCTCCCATTGGGAATTTGGAGGTGGTCTTAATCACTGCACCCCGTGGCAGGTACCTGAGGGTGCCCGTTATGGGGTTTAGGAATTAACAGAGGGTCATTATAGGTGCCCCCTCTGCCCCCCAACAGGATGCCGCACACACAAGAGGGCACTGCTAGGGCCCCCGAAACACGCTTTCCGAAAGGAAATTCTGCTAGAAACCCTGCATTGTAATTCAAAGGGTGGAAAGACCACCCTTTTGGATTACGTGCCTGCTTCCAATGGGCCGATGAGCTCCTTGAGTCCGTCAGAAGCCAGCCAGAATGACCAACCGGTTTAGTTTCCAACTGTCAGCATTGTAAGGCGGCGGTCGGAAAGTAATCCGAGATGTGTCCCCGGAAGGTTACGACCAGATCGTAACCAGCCCCATGATGTGTGTTAGATCATTTTTTCACCTGCATACCACACAATACAACACATTCCATTCAGGCCATGATAATGTGCCATTCCACTCCAGCAGAATATTGTCCATGAAAACTTTTTCAGTGGTCAGGTTATTTTTTTGCTTTCTCAGTTTCTTGATCATGTGTTTCTTTTTTTGTTTTATATTGAACAAAGTGAATGAGAAAATTATCTCATTTGTAAATAAAATAAAATGTTATACAAAGTTTGTTCAAACATTATTATACATTAGAAATCATTGATTATCAAATATTTTAATAAAAAAAGGGAAAATACATATATCCTTACTTAGATATATAACACAAAATGTAAAATATTTTCACATTTATATATTTGTAAAGTGCAAACATTTGCACCAGAAAACCAATGGAAATTTGTATTAGTAAGTGTTCATACAGGTGTGTTTATTTTAACTTAATCAGTGAAAAAATAAACGTATATGTATTACACCTTAAAAAATGTAAATATATAAAATGTAATTTCATACAGAAAATGCACTAGGCAAGGGAAAAAGGTTACATAAATAATTTGAAATTATGATTTAAGTTCTAAACTAACATTGATTTAACTTTTATCTTAAAAAGCGTTTTACCTTATCTAGTACAATTACAGAATTATGTTATATTTAAGTTAATCAAAAAATGTGTAATGCCTATGTTTATAAATCGATAGTCTAATAACATAATTCAAGACACTTGTATGAACACATTATGGAGTTTGATAAATGACAAATTATGTGTAAGTGTCCATTATCATAATAGTAGCTTGAACCAAATTTGAAAAAGAAACGGAGAAATTATTACAGGTGTGTTTTTTTCATTTTCTTTCAGGACAACATTGCAAACATATGCTTTACACATAAGAAAACAATTGCTTGTTCGAGAAATTTAAAAATACACTTGTCCAGTGCAAATCTTAACAGAGAATCCAATAGAAAACAAGTAAAAAGTAACTAACCTTTGTTTTCTGCAACAACGGGATTTGATTTGCTTTGTGGTCAAGTTGCAGCAGCAAAGGAGGGATTTGGACAATCGGGTCACAAGCAAAACGGAAAAAAGAAAAAAAGGTAAGTTCCTACCTTATATCCCTCTAAAACTGCCAACTCAGGTGCGGAGGTTTACCCGTGATAGTTACTTCGAGGTGAAGGCACATCGTGATTGACCTGTTGTGTGTCGATTTAGATACCGTATATAGGTTTCCCGATTATGCCCTTATTATGGCACAATTTGCGTTGCCCATATTTAGGCCTAGGAATCCTACCCTTATTTAGGCATTATCCATGCTAACCAAATACAGGCATGGCTACCTACATCCGTCCATCCACGTCACAACCACTTCTTGGAAAACCAGACTCTTAAGCTTTTAGGACTTCCCCTTGCTTGGAATATTGATTTCTCCAAGAACTCATTTATTATGCATGAACATCTATTCCTTAGGGGTTCATTCATGAAGTTCCTCTGCCCGACGTTTAAGTCAATACTGGCATTCCTAAACACCTTCAGGGTATAAATATACCTTCACTTGCCATGGCAAAGGACGGTTCAGCTGCATACTTGCACGACACGGCTCGCCACAGCAAGTTCGGAAGGAATTCGAGTTCCAGCCTGACGCACTGACCAGACGATGTCATCCTCCTCGCAGAGAGTCCAGCGCCAGTGTTTCTGACTCCCCTTGCGGGGTGTTAGAGATGAAGACCCGGAAAGAGATTCCAACCTCTCTCATTCTAAGGTATGGAGCAGACTAGAACCTAGAGGGACTTTTGGCAAATCTTGGCAACACCAATCCAAACTATAGCCCAACTAGACTATAGCCAAACAGCACCTACTTCTTAACTCGTACTACACTTAGGCTAGGTACACTGGGGTAGAACTAGCAAGAAGCACTAGATGAGTATTCACATTTTAGCCTGTGTTATTTATGTATGTATTTTTATGAATATATGTCATAGCTACAAACCATGCTATTGCAATAATATTTTATCTTACTTCTAACTCTGTACATATTATACTTCGCATTCTGTCTTACAATTGTAGCAGTTCATATCTCTTGAATGAGAAATAAGACTGCTCAATAAACCCTTTTTATTGAAACGCCCATCTACATATTTCTGTGTAAACTCTGTAGAAACGAAGCATGCGCGATTGACTGAGTGAAACTGTTATCTATTGTTTCCACAATTCTGAGACTGTTCCGATTCTAAAGGAAAACAAAGTTGTCATGTTTATGGGGTTGTCAGAAACTACTCCCTTCTTGTTTATTCGAGAAGTTTCTAGTGACCTTTGAGTTATCTGGCGCACACAAGTAATTAAGTTTAATGTACTCGATAGAGACATACTGACCTCAGTCCTATATCAAAACTATAGTTTATATTACTCCAATGCGCAGAGCCTATCAGGGATATAGGAACTACACGACAGGCCCAGAGGAAATACTGGCTGAACTCCCTCCAACAGCCGCTTTTGGCCATGATGCCATTGATTCAGGAGAATAATTCTGGTCTAGGATGGACTATTGTCTAAAGACCCACCAGTACCTAAACTGAGTGGGCAGCCCACCTTGTAGATGGATGGAGAAACCGTCAGAAAAGGTACGGCGGGATCAGATCCACCAATATCTAGATCAGGCCCTAAGTCATACATTTTGGTCTCAATGAACTTTATTACCAAATCATAACGTATTCCATTTGATAACAACACAGATATATTGGTGTCAATGGACATTGAGTCAGTTTTCTCCAATATACCGCAAGACGAAGTCCTAGCAATCATGGAACATGCTCTTGTCAACAAAGTTCAAGCTTGGCCAGTACCCACAAATGTTTTAGTTAATTTAGCCACCCTTTACTTGAAAATGTTTTTTTGCACCAACCTATTTACTAAGTTGACTGCTCGCAATACCCTTCTAGAACTTTCATTTTCTCTTCTCATCCAAAAGACTACTAGAGAACCAGGGACTAGGGGGCTTCGTTCTCTTTGACCTACAAGTACGAGGCTGAGCTAATTTTCTCACTTGAATCCCTAATACAGTTATCTAACAGTAGGATATCTGCATCCTCCTGACTAGCCAAAGAAGGTGAACTATCCTCCACGGCATGCATTTATTCCACCAGCTATATTTTATGCAAAGCTATCCTAATATGCAGAGGATCAGATAAAAACAGAAATGATTTAATGGGGGCTGAGCAGGAGAATTAAATCAGAAAATTATTTGATCAGACTTTGGGTAAAGAGTCCTCTACCTGCAAAGGCATATTCGAAAATACCCGATCAATCACATGTCCCGCTTGATGGGTGGGATTGAATATATGATGAGTAAGATCTGGTGAAGGCCGATAACCGGAAGTAAAACCCCCTGTGCCCAGGGTTGAAAAATGCCAGCGTGCGTCACTTCCCTCTGAAGTGATGTCCCTTCAATGCACTCGATTTGATATTTTCCTTGAATGGCTTAAATAAAAATTCTTTAGAATTTGATTCGTATGTTGTTTGTTTTATTCATGAATTCTCTTGAATCTCATTATTTATTCATAATGTATCCAAACTTATATCATTGGTGAACCCAATGCATTTCGGGCATCCGCCCTTCATCAGGGGACTTAATCCTAGAAAAGCAATCAGGTGTAACACACATTAAATTTATATACAACAACTGTGAATTCAAATATATCACATGCTGTGATCATGGTGATAGAGTTAGTCATGTAATCACACGAAGGACGAATTTCCAAGCAGGTTTTTAGTAAGACTGTGACTGGACCGTGATACAATGAAATTAAGTAAAAAAATGAAACGAAAGGAGAAAGGGATGGTGACGTGAATTGGAAGACGGGTGAAGTGTGTTCATGCATCGTATCGACAACATGTGACTGCGAAGAGCCTTCTATGTGGTGAGGGTCGCGTTTGAAGCGTTTAGGTGGAATCCGCGTGTTTCCGACTGACCTGCAGTGTGATACGTGAAGATGCGTTTAAAACTGCTTAAGCGTTGTGGCAATCTTCTGTGAAATGTGAAATGACATCATACGGTTACTATGATGTACTGGACTGAATACAGCGGTCCGCATAGAGAAGTGAATGAAATGCTCCCATTCGCTTACCGTAATCTCGTAAACATGTGCAGATCTAGCGTCGTCTATTCCGTGCAGTGATGTGCTGTGCTCGGCGGAGTTCCGTAGGTGACTATAGCGAGTATGGGATGTTCTGATTGGGTAACTGAGGTCATGTGACCCCTGAATTTGCTCGACAGTCCCTGATAGGCGGATGACAGATTGCCAACGTTACGCGGAAGTTGTTCTTCATTTTTTTGAAAAACAATGAAAACTTTATACGAGTGTATTTCAAGTCAAGTGGCGTGTGTAGAACAATCGCGAAGCCGATGTGCACCATGAAAAAAGTGAAGAGAAAAAAAGTAAAAAGAGAAAGAATAAAGAATCATGTGTCAAAAAAGTATGTAAACGATGATAAATGTCTCACTAAGAAAAGGTGAACAAGTGACTTTGGTAATGTAAAAGATCACATTCAAACTATAATGAATGTCCAAAATGTCCTACTATCAAGTTCATTCATAGGTGACAACTGAATTCTAAGCGTTCATTCAGCCCCTTGGGCTGTACTGACGATAATCGATGTATCCAATGCAGTTCTCGTTTGAGGAGGTACTGGGCATTGTCTCTGCCTGGCAAAATTGGAACCATTTCTAGGATGCAGTATCTCAATTGACTGAGATTATGATGATGTTCATTGAAATGAGTGGATACTGTGGATTTGGTTAATTTCATCCGAATATTGCTCTTGTGTTCCACTAAGCGTGTTTTTATCTTTCTGTCAGTTTTGCCCACGTAGGTGAGACCGCACGGGCATTTTAACTTGTACACCAAATTCGTACTGTCGCAAGTTCCATTAACGTTCAATTTAATTCTTGTCTCTTGGGATGGATGAGTGATTTCATTGCCTCTTATGATGGAATTGCAATTCCCGCAATTGTGGCAAGGCAGCGTTCCTTTAAAATCTTTCATGGGGACTTTGGTCCTGCGATTTAGTAATTCTTTGATGTTTTTTGTTCTTTCATAAGCAAATATTGGATTGCTTGCAAATATACCCTTGAAATATTCCTCCCTTGCCAGTAATGGCCAGTGTTTTAGGATGACTCTTTTGATGTTTCGACTCCTGGTCGAGTATTTGGATACAAATACTGCCCTCCTTTCGTCCTTAACGTGTGGTGGTAATAACAATTGGTCTCTGTTTAAATCCTGTACTCTTTCGGCAGCCTGTATTAACACGGATTCAGGGTACCCTCGATCCTTGAATTTTTCAATGGTGTTTCTTTTGTGCTGTTCATACATGTCTTTGGAGGAAGCGATCCGTTTAATTCGAAGTAGTTGGGAAAATGGAAGGTGTTTTTTGAGAGATGGTTGATGAAAGCTGTGAAAGTGAAGAAGGTTGTTTCTGTCCGTTGGTTTGTGGTATACACTGGTTTGTAGAATGCCCTGGTTATTGATAACTAAGACGTCTAGGAAAGGTAGCTGTGTTTCACTGATGTTGGATGTGAATTGAATTCGATCATTGATTTGGTTGAGGTTGTGTATGACGGTTTGTAATTCTGTAATTGATCCCTTCCACAGGATGAAGATATCTTCAATATAACGTTTGTACAAGATGAGATTTTCTAGCCATTCCTGTTGGTTCAGTATGTGTTCTGTTTCAAATTGGTGCATGAAGATATTGGCGTACGATGGGGCCGCACAATTTCCCATTGATGTACCTGAACATTGGGCGTAGAACTGATTTTCCCATTGAAAATAACTGTGAAACAGTGTGAAATGCATTAACTCCATTAATAGTAGCTTCAGATTATCTTCTTTGTCACTGTTGAGTAATGCTGTCTCAATGGCGGTTAATCCCAAATTATGAGGAATGGAAGTGTACAGCGCTTGTACATCAATGGTGGTTAGGATCATGTTGACGGTGAATGCTGGTTTGTATTCTTCCAGAATGTTTAAGAAATATGTTGTATCTTTGATATACGTCGGTATCTTTTGAACTAATGGTTGCAAACATTTATCAATAAATTTTACCACTGGCAATGGATGGAATTCACCGTAGAAACAATTGGACGGAATGGTGGGATGGTGGGATGTTTGTGGATCTTGGGGATCATGTAAATGTACGGGATTGATGGATTTTGTTTCACTAAGTATTCTTTGTCCTTGATGTTGATGATGCCTGTATCAATAGCTTTATCGATGATTCTGATTAGGATCTTAAGAAATTCCTTGGTTGGATCATTCTCCAATTTCATGTAGGTATCTTTGTCATTAATGTGATCTGCCACATTATTTTCATAAAATTCAGTGTCCATGATTATTAAGACACCTCCTTTGTCTGCTTGTCGTATGGTAATTTCTTTATTGTCAGCTAGCGTTTGAATAGCCTGCCTCTCCTTTTGGGTCAAGTTGGTATTTTTGGTCCTTGGAGATTTGAAAATCTTAACAAGATCTTTGTTTACTACCTTTTCAAATGCGTCCAGTACTTTGTGGCTGATGGGAGGTAGGAATCTGCTCGGGTTTCTTAGTCCCATTAAGGTGTCCGGTTTAGTACTTTCATCCGAAATCGGTCTCTTGATAACGTTAGTAAAAAAGTGCCTTAGACGTAAACTTCTTAGGAATTGTGTCTTGTGTCTCTAGAATATTGGAATGATATGTAGGGACAAACGAAGTTCCTTTTTGTACAGTCTGAGTCTGGAATTTCGTTATTGTTTGTTTTGATATATTATCAGAGTCTGTGACTCCTCCTCGTGTTCTTTGCAACCGGTTCTGTGGACGGTCCTGCTTTTGCTCCTGTTCTTCCCCCTCCTGGTTCTTCCTGGGGTCCTCGGCCTCTCTCTCTAAAAAAGGAATGCTTGGTGTTTGTCTGTGGTTGTCATCGGAACGTGTATCATCTTGTGCTTGTCTTTCTTAAACATTCTGGAAGAATACAAACCAGCATTCACCGTCCTTGAAGCAATACGATCTATATATAAGACCCCAATATAATGTATAGACCCCTTTATATCAAGCCACAGGCTAGAAGAATCAGGTTTTAACAGAAAATCCTGCCTTTTCATTACTTGGATTTGGTTAAAAAATTTGCTTTATATTCGGATGATTTTATAACTTATGCCTATGACTTTAAATCCTCCTTCCCCACAATAATTGAATTATTGAGTAATTTTGGGAGAGTCTCCGGTTACCTAGTTAATTATGATCAAACAGAGATTATGACCTAGAATGGGCCAATGGATAGTCGCTTAGAAAAGTTAGAAATTATATGCCTAAGTGTACGTGTTGTTAAAGATTTGGAGAAAATGGCACCTGTAAACTTATGCTGAAAACAAAAAAAGCTCCTGCAGTTGTGGGCACACCTCCCTCTTTTGATCCCAAGGAGAATGAATCTAATTACAATTAGGATCTTCCAAAAATGTAATTTTATTTTACATGCATTACCTCTAAACGTTAAAACAGATGGGTTTAAAAAACTACATGGAGAATTAAGCAGCTTTATATGCAGGAATAAAAGTGTGGGGATAGCTGGTAAAAACGTCCAGGAAAAGATAATAGATACAATTATAGCATTCAGGATGTCCAATTATACTATCAGACCTTTTTCTTGAAAAATACAATATTGATTTTAACAGATAGTTATCAACAGTTATCTTTACGAAACAGAGCCTTAACAAAAAATCTACCTGAGGAAGGCAATTATTTCCTATGTAAATTTGGACATCCCTAATACTTTAAGAAAATCTAATTTAAAGTTATAGCTGCTGAATGTAAAGTGTGGAGTCAAGGTAGAAGAATATTGGGAGCCCTATGTTACAGATCTTCTAGCCACTCTGCTGCTGACTGCTAGTATAGTACAATGGGGTCAGTTATTTGAAGAAGGATCTTTGGTTACATGGGACTCCTTATTAAAAGGCACAAATAACAGACTCTCTATATTCAAGTATTATCTGCTTCTAAGTAACCCTGGGCGTAGTTCGAGTAGTAGCGCTACATGTATCTACGCGAAGTGCACTTCGCGAGCTACGCGTAGAACTACGCGAACTGCATAGTGCGGTAGGGAAATGCTGTTTACATTGATTGCACAGTGCCGGAGGCTTGTCCGCACTGTGCAATCATTGCAAATGGCATCTAGCACAGTGCAAGTGGTTGTTTTCTGCCGCTCGAGTAGATTTTTACTCGAGCGGCAGCTTTCTCATTGCGGACTGGTAGTTTCTCATCGTGAGCGGTTTCGAGCATAGGCGACCACTAGCAATGAGAAATCTGACCTCTGCGCGTTGAGAATCTAGCCAAGAGGTTTATTTTCTACGCTCGCGATTGGCAACTTGATGTTGCTGATCGCGAACGAGGAAAAAATCTTGCCGGGATGTCATTTTGCTTGCTCACGGTCGCCAGCTTGAAGTTGAGGACCACGAACGAGCAATTCACGTAGGGCGTAGTTGCGCGAACTACGCTAGAGTAGCATAGTTTTCCACCCAGACCTACTTGTAAGTTGGTCTTGAGAACAATCTAATATGTGGAGTTGAACTGAAGGGGAAGAAGAATTACAGAGGGAACAGATATACAGAAAGTAAGTGTCCAAAAGGTACTGGGCTATGGTGCAAGGTGAAGGCGGCCCATCTATATTGCCAGAGGAGATACAGAAGACAGACCTGCCAAGATCAGAAACTCTTCACTAATGGCAAGTGTCCATGTCTTCACTTTTCTTCATATTCACCTTGTATAAGGCTTACTGGTCTCCTAAGAAACTCTCGAAGATGGGAGGATGAAGAGGTGATGTCAAAAAAAATGTGCCTTGGAAAATGCAGATGATATCCATCTCCTATAGCAATACCCACTTACCTGCTCTTCTGCCAAGAAGTGGGTAAGGTGCTAACAGGAATCCTGGGGAAGATATAGAGGTAAGCCTGCCTCTGGTTATTTTTGGGATTCTAGCAGGTAGAGGGTCTTCTCAATAACTGGAGAAGAATCAATCCCAGTTGCTTTTCATTTTATTAATTATTGCGAAATATGGATAATGGGTGTCCAACATATTACCTTCTTGTTCGTATTTGGTGGACTCAGCGAAACACATCGGCTTGTTGAACTGTTTAAATCGTTCAACAAGAGAAAGAAATTGTGGGAACGCCTTCTTTCATGCCCGGGTAGATGGCACTCAGAGTAGGATTGGGATAATAGCTCTTAGGTGGTATGGACTCATATCTTCACTATGGTAGTCCACGGATTAAAGGCAAACTTCCACAGTAGAAGGAGAAGAGTATAGGGGTGGCTCCCGCAAAACCTAAATAAAGAAGGTTAAACCCTTAGTGGTTTTCTGCACTACCAGGTCGCACCTGGAACCTGCATTACACTTCCAGCCTATGTCATATATGAGAGCTTAAAAAATTAAATGAATATAATAATAACAAATCCTTCCAACTGATTCATGCAGTCACAACAGAATCTTTCCCTAATGCGTTCTTCGCTTTTTCCATATTTTCATTAACAGGCCTCTGCTAAACTTATAAATGGATTAGTTGACACCACTCCTGTCACATTGTTCTTTTAACCATACTTGTTGTTGTATACAGACGATGCAGTCTCTCCTAGATAGACATCTATATTGCCTGCCTCACAAAGTTCAGCGCCACAAATGCCCATACACATTGTGTGCAAAAATGCCATCTGCATGATAAAATGCTGTATTAATTCCAGTTGAAACTACAGCCCATACACACGCTGTAGCGCGTTTTGTATAAAGATACTGCCCTCCTGTATTGCGGTCAGAGTAACAATTCAATAAAGTTGGTTTAGTAGAGGAAGAGAATACCTTCAACTCCCCAAAGCAGTACCAGTAAATCAATCTAACTAGATTTAATTATCTGTTGTCTATTCCTCAACGAGACAGTCCCTTTGAGTAAAAGCCTGCACCCGCTTACCTTCAACTTTCATGCTGCGCGGACACCATAATGCGTTCTGTAGAAAAATAATTCCTCTTCACATCTTGCTATATAAATACCTAAACACTGGTTAATTTAGGTCATATAGTAGGAGCAAGGGGCCAGATGTAGGTCACCCAATACCGGTCGGTAACTGCCGAAATTACTGAATTTTGGCCGTTACCGACCGGTATTAGGCTTTTGAGATGTAGGTGGCCATTTTACAGATTCGGTAATTTACCGCATCTGTATTTTAAGTAATCGGTAAAATACTGATTCCTTAAAATACGGATTAGGTAAATTACCGAATCCTTAATGTAGGGAGCACTCAAATGAGTGCTTTTCCCATTTCAGGATTCGTTATTTACCACGAACTACAAGTTGGTGGTAAATATTGAAAACCCTAAAAATAAGACAATTAAAGAAGAGATACATACATTTAATTATTGATTTATTTATTTGGTGTTTTATATAGCGCGAACATGACCCTAATAGGTTATCAGAGCGCTTTACATTTGCATATCTTTCAACTTAGAACAACACAAGCGTCATGCAGTTTCAGTGAAACTGAACAGTGTACAGCAGGTTACTAGAAACAGTTATGCTACAAAGTCATACATTAATTTTACCTTGATTTATTTGAGAGACATTTGTGTTTGATAATCATATTTACAAGACCAGAATGATGTTCGTGGTCGATGTGTGGTAGCGTGTCTATTGAAATTAGAAAGCCTTCAAATAATGTCAAGTCAGGAGATCTGGGTTAAATCCATCATTCTTTTGCTCACCATGCCACCCCAGTTTAGACCTGACCATATGCAAATCAGTCTTGACCCTGTGTCTCATGGGAACAGCCCAGTCCAAAATGCCAAGCCCAGTCCTCCATGGGCCGTAAACAAGCATCCTAGAACCAGTTTCAGGGTTTCACTCCTCTTCAGCCAGGATAGCTTGATTCCAGTGGCACAGTGAGCTAGGGACCCACGTCTGGGCATACCTGGTGCACATTAGGGCGAGAAAGCAAAAGACACACAATTGATGGATAGAATGTAGAACAAATCAAAACATTCACCCCCAGTCAGGAGATCTGGGTTAAATCCATCATTCATTTGCTCACCATGCCACCCCAGTTTAGACCTGGCCATATGCAAATCAGTCTTGACCCTGTGCCTCATGAGAACAGTCCAGCCCAAACTGCCAAGCCAGGTCCTCCCTGGACCGGAAACAAGCATCAAAGGACCGGTTTCGGTGTTTCACCCCCTCTTCAGCCAGGATAGCTTGATTCCAGTGGCACAGTGAGCCCAGGACCCACGTCTGGGCATACCTTGCGCACATTAGGGCAAGAAAGCAAAAGACACACAATTGATGGATGGAATGCAGAACAAATCAAAACATTCACCCCCAGTTAGGAGATCTGGGTTAAATCCATCATTCTTTGGCTCACCATGCCACCCCAGTTTAGACCTGGCCATATGCAAATCAGTCTTGACCCTGTGCCTCATGGGAACAGTCCAGCCCAAACTGCCAAGCCAGGTCCTCTCTTGACCAGAAACAAGCATCAGGGTGGGCCTGGCCTGGCAGTTCGGCTCAGATCTTTTGACTTGGGGAAAATGTTTTCATTGTCAGCATTCTGTCCATCATTTGTTTGCTGTAACACCTTACAGTATTGGAAGGCATGAGGGCTTTGGGCACCATCTCCACATCACCCAAGCACACTAGGCTAATCTCACTGACTTCTCCCTCACTAGCTGGGGCCATTTCCTCCCCAAGACCTCCACTAGCCACCCCTAGGGATTTTCTTCCAGTGGGATGATGTGCCCTCTTTGGGCACTTGGAATCACACTAGTAATGTCCATATTCAAAACACGTATGGCACTTGGGCGAAGATTTGTTTTTATTCTAATGAGAGAAGCCTTTCTTCTGGTGGTAATATTGGGATTGGAACCCCTCCCTTGTGAACCATTTTGGGGTCCGTGAGAGAGCTCATTCTGTGTATCTCCCCCTCTCTTCCTGGTTGAAACCCTAACCACCCTTTTGGGACTTTCTCCTAGATGCCTTCTTGAACACTCTGGTGATGACCCAGATCCCTTCCTCCTCCGCAACTTCTTGGGGTCAGTCAGCTTGCTATCTACCAGGTGTTTGTGCAGCTCTGTAAAACAAATATTGACCATGTGCTCCCTCAAAATCAGGTTAAACAGCCCAGTGTAATCATTTATCTTGCTGCCCCTCACTCAGCCCTTCGGGGTCTTACTGGATTAATCTAGGAAGTCCACCCAGGTCTGGTTTGGGTGTTTGTGGCTGTCCCTGAACCTCCACCTGCATCTTTCTGGGGTTGGTTCAAATTTATTAAGAAGAATGGCCTTCATGGGGGCATACTTGATCTGGTTCACAACCTATATTGTCAGAAGTATGTCCCTCCCCACCGTGAGCATATACCTAAATAACCTACCCACCCCCAGTACTCCTCTGGGACTTCGTGCATTTTAAGAACCACGGCATAAGCTGAAAACCACTTATTTATGTAATCTGCTGCCATATAACTGGGAACCAGGTCCTTGGGTATGCAACAGTTCACCTCTCCATTGGGCACTGCTGGTATGCTGCTACCATTACCGCTGGTCTTGACCTGCATAGCTTTAATGTCCAGGTCTCTGAGGGTGAGCTCATGGGCCATTCACTTTTTCTCCATGTCTAGCCTCTTTTTTTCCAAAACCAGGTCTTCATTTTAGAAAACTCCAACTTAAGTTTTTCTCTCCTCCCCCCTGTCCTCCAACTCTTCTGGGGACAGGCCCCTGGAAGACACACTGTTCCATGCACAGGGAGGATTTGCAATCCTGGAAGTAGGTTACCCCCTCCTCAACAAACTGCCTTCCAAGTTTCTCCTATTGGCCTTGCTCCAATCCTTCTTCATCTTAGCTTTCCTCCTCATCATCTGTTAGTGTCTTATGGGCCTCTGCTCATGCCCTTAAGACCTTTTGGACCCCTGCCTTCTTAGTGCTCCGCTTAGTAGGCAGTACCCTCTTCTGACCAAAATCCTTGAGCTGGTCCACAGTGTAGCTCTCCAGGTTGGCCAGCTCAAACTCTATCTTCCGTAGGTGAGGTCACAGACACAACAATCAGATAGGCTGAGAGTAAATGTGGAAAAAGAAAATTGGCTAATCTAGGGGAATATACCCAAATTGGTTTTAGATATGGGAAGCTAGTGTACACCCAATTACTGTATGGCACTGAACAAAAAAGCCCCATCCCACTGCTGCCAACATTGTTCGAAATTGGGTTATTTGTTGATTGGAGAGGGCGCTCTAATCAAGCAGCAACCACGAAACTAGTCAGGGTAAGAAGCAGGCAAACACCAAATTGACCTATGCTAACCCTTTGGTAGTTTGTCATAGAGCAGACAGGTCAAACTTAGAGGCAATGTGTAAAGTATTTGTGCAACACTTCAAACAGTAAAAAATAAATAAAAACGCCATACAAAAAGATCCCACACCAGGTTTAGAATAATAGAAGACTTTTATAAAAATAAATCAAGACCAAAATGATAAAAATCTATTCAGAGAAACCGGAGATATTGTATTTCAAATTTGCAGTTTAAAAAAGTGCCCGAAAGAAAAAAGTGCTTACCAGGGATATCTGATCGCGCCAAACTGGGACAATGTCAGAAGTTCAGGCTGACCGTAATGGAGCACAGGCCGGATACAGGGACCAGGTCAGGCCCACTGAACATTGGGCAACCAAAGTGATGCACCGGTTCTGAGATGCGTCGAAGCGACAGCGCGAGATACTGTTGTTTCTTCTTTGATCATCCTGGTAGCAGGGCTTCTGATGTGAAGTCCGGGCATCGAGGATGCATTGTGCAGCCGAGGGAATGTATCAGTTCTAATGAGCTGCAAGGGTGCGATACGGAGGCTGGCATCGTCGTCGAGCTCCCATCTAAGAGAGATGATAGGGCTTGAGTTGGAGATGTGCCACACCATCGGCAATGCATCAGTTTCTGAAGAAGCGTGGATGATGCAGACATTCTGCACCAGGCCCAATCCACGCAACAGCAGCAATGCATCGGCTCTGCTCTAGGATGCACCGCTCAGCCAAGAAGATGCGTTGGTTTGGCTAGAGGATGCGCTGGGCAGAGAGAAGATGCATTGGTTCTGCTGGTATGCACCTTAAGCTCACTTCCAAGGGTCCAGGCCTGGGGATGCACTACTTGGCCAAGTAAACTCACTGATGGCAGAGTCCAGGTGTAGATGCAAGGTTGTGAAAAGCATATAATGTCCCTGAGGTTTCAGATCAGTAGGCCAGCCAACTACCCCTTGGAGTGAATTTGGGTTCTGGGTTCAAGAAATGCAGGTCCAGTCCTTCTCACCCAGGCAAGGTAGCAGATCAGCACAGTAGAGCAACAGTTCTTCCAGAGCAGCAGTCCAGCAGAGTAACAGTCATTCAGAAGCATAGCAGTCCTTCTTCCTGGCAGAATATCTACAGGTCCAGAAGTGGACTAAATTGGTGGTGCCTGAGGTACTTTACCCTATTGGTGCCTTTAAAGTGAGGGAGACTTCAAAGACAAGCCTTTGAAGTGCACAGATATCCTGCCCTTCCTGCCCTGGCTCCAGACTCACTACAAGGGGTATGCAGCCATTTATGTGGGGACATGACACAGCCTTTTCTGGTTCAAGTGAGGCTGTGTCCAGATTCTCCCCTGCCTTCCGCGGGAGCTCTAGCTGAAGCCCTGATAATTTTAAAGTCTCTTGTGTTTTCTTGTGTTTTACTTTTAATTAAAGTCCTACCTACCCTCGCAGGGACCTCTCCTCACCTCGTTTCTTCCGCGCAGCCGAGGTAGACGCTGCAGCGGAGTTAGGCTCTCTCACTCGCCGTCATCGGCGACCCGCTCCCCGAGCCACGCCCACTCCCATCTGGCCACGCCCTGAACAGCCCTACAAATCATGTGCCTCCCCCGTACGCGCAGCGGACGGGCGCAGCGGGCGTGCCGTTTGCGCGCCGAAGGCGCGCCTAGGGCAAGCCCGCCTGCGCCCGTCCGTGACCGGCCGGGACCAGGGGCCATAGACCCTGCTCTTTTTTTGTCTTACACATCTTCGCAACTATCTGCACTCTCGCTTCCCAGCCCTCTCATTCCCTTACTGGCACAACGTCTTGATTCATTAGGTATTCTCGCACCCAACCCTCCTCGCTCTCTCCCTTTACCTCACCCCTCCACCCCTCCCTCCCCTGCCTCATCGGCAACACTCCCCCCCCAGTCTTCACCATCTGCAGCCTCTGCTATTTTGCTTAACACTCGGTCGGCAGTTAAGCATCAAACCGAGCTTTCTAATCTCCTATGTTCAGACTCTCCCGACTTTTTATTTCTCACCGAAACCTGGTTCTCTACAGATTCACTCCCCGACCTCCTGGCTATTCTTCCCGACACTTACTATGCTCTTCGCGCGGACCGCCCGGCTGGAAAAGCCGGTGGTGGTGTGGCAATGATAGTTCGTTCCACGCTTAGTTTTCAGCTCCTCGATCATCCACCTATACCCAACGTGGATTTCCTTGTAGCCCGATCCATCAACCTTATTGATCCCCTCACTTTTGTACTCATGTACCGTCCCCCCCTGGCCATGTCTCAGTTCGTTCCCTCACTACAGGACCTTTTGGCCACCTTGGCGGTAAACAACTCGTCAGTTGTCCTACTTGGGGATTTTAATTATTGGCCTGATGATCCCAGAGAAAGTCCGGCATCTAAAGACTTCTCTGATACCCTCCAGTCACTAAATTTCATTCCCCACATCACTACCCCCACTCATATCAAGGGCCACACTCTGGACCAAATTTGGTCATTGCGTCGCCAAATCTCCTCCCCTTCTATCCTTCCGTGCATCTGGTCTGACCATTTTACCATCTCTTTTAGCATTCTTTCTGCGTTTTCCGTTAAAACCCCTCTTTCCAAAAATATATTAGCCCGTAGCTGGAATCAGACGGACCTCTCTCTTCTCTCCTCTTCCCTAGCCTCTTCAGCGCCTGACTTGATGGATCTTCCCCTTGAATCTCAAGCTGATGCCATCAGTATCTGGCTCTCTTCTTCCTGTGACACCGTGGCCCCTCTTAGGAAAGTCAAATCTGTAAGGCCACATGACGCCCACAGATGGTTCACGAGTGAACTTAAAGACCTCAAACTTAGCCTCAGGCGCTCGGAGGGTCATTGTCCCACACTCCGCACTAAATATAAACTTTTGCTTAACAGCTATAAGAAAGCAATTGTGACGGCAAAAACAAAGTACTTTACAGAGAAAGTTGCGCTCTCTGCAAATAAACCCCGCGAGATCTTTTCCCTTGTTAAGCAGCTTGCTACCTCTGACCGTACGAATGCCAGTTTCGCCCCCTCCCAGTCATTTTGTCTTGCGCTCAATGACTATTTTATCGATAAAATTGCCACCATAAAAGCCAATATCCCCGCAGTCTCTCAACCCCAAGTTACCTGTCCCCTTCCCCCTCCCCCTCTTTTGCTGGATCACTTCCCCTCCATCTCCACTGAAAGATTTCTTTTTTTGCTTGCTAAGGTCAAGTCCGGCTCCCCGGCTGACTGTGCCCCGGCCCGGATCCTTCAAACCCTTTTCACTCATTGTCCTGGACCCCCTCTTACCCTGCTCAATTCATCATTGGTTCTTGGTTCTGTCCCTTCTTCCTTTAAAACTGCAACTGTTTTTCCCATCATCAAAAAAGTCGGATTGGATCCTTCTTCCCCCCCTAACTTCAGGCCCATCTCCCTTCTTCCCTATTTGGGGAAGATTTTGGAAAGCCATGTCACTTCTTGCCTGTCCTCACATATTGAGGAACATTGTCTCTTAGCCTCCCATCAGGCGGGCTTTCGCCCTGTCCATTCCACAGAGACCGTGGTCACTGCAGTGTTGGATGAGCTCAAGGGAAAAGCTGATTTAAACCTCCCTCAAGCTTTGGTACTCCTTGATTTGTCGGCTGCGTTTGACACGGTCGACCATACCATTCTTCTCGACCGTGTCAGCGCAGCTGGTATCAGGGGTAAGGCACTCTCTTGTGTAGCGTCCTTCCTCCAGGGCAGGACCCAAGCCGTCCATCTTGCCGGATTCTCCGCTCCCCCCCGCCCTCTCGTGTGTGGGGTTCCCCAAGGTTCCTCTCTTTCCCCTCTTCTATTCAATCTGTACATCTACCCCCTCATTCTTTTGCTTCGTGAGCTGGGGGTCTCCGTGTACAACTACGCGGATGATCTCCAGCTCATCTTTGACCTTTCTACTTCTGACTCTCCTCTCTTTCTCAGCTCCACCCTAGTCTTCATCTCGGAATGGATGTCCATGAATCATCTTAAATTGAATCCGGACAAGACGGAGCTTGTCCTCACGGGTGGTCCCACCAATCCTTGGTCCCCGACACATTGGCCCCTTTCCTTTGGTCCCCCTCCTCTACCTGTTCTTTCCGTTCGCACCCTAGGTATCAAGGTCAGCAATGACCTCTCTATGCACGCCCAAGTTAGCTCCGTTATCTCATCTTGCTTTTTGTCCCTCCGCCTTATCCGAAAAATTTCCCGTTTCTTTTCCACGAATGCCCTCAAATCCATCGTCATGGCCCTCATCACCTCCCGTCTTGATTACGGAAATGGTCTCTATGTGGGTATTCCGGCCTTTGAAACTCGACGGCTGCAGGCTATTCAAAACCAGGCAGCCCGTCTTATCTTTCACCTCCCCAAATCCTCGCACATCACCCCAGTACTCAAGTCCCTCCACTGGCTCCCGGTGCACTCTCGATCCCTCTTCAAATTGGCCTGCTTAGCCTTTTTGGCTTATAACCATTCTGCTCCCCTTTTTTTCATTTCTTTAATCACTCCCTATACTCCAGCCCGCACCCTTCGCTCTTCATCTCTCCTTCTTCTCCAAGTACCCCGTTACCGGAAATCCAGAACCGGTGGTACTCGCTTCTCGGTTCTGGCTCCCCAGTTCTGGAACAGTCTCCCGCTGTCCATTCGTTCTATTCCTACTTATCTCTCTTTTCGTAAAGCCTTAAAAACTTTCCTTTTTTCCCAGGCCTTACCCGGTTAGTCTCCCTGATTGCTTTGTAGAATCCGGTTCCCACCCTCAGCGCCAGGAAGCCGCTTGGCCACAGTGCGCTTTAGCAAGTTTCTTTTTCATTTCATTTCCTCAATCCTCCCAGGATGGCCCATCATTTCACACCTAACCTCTTATTGTGTGTTGCTGTCTAGGTTAATACACAAAGCCCAGCTGTCAACCACCCTAGATATGTGATCAGAGACAGGCAGAGGGCACCAAATGGCTAACACAAGAAAATGATAACTTCCTAAAAGTGGCATTTTCGGAGTTGCAATTTAAAATCTGACTTCTTCATAAGTTAGGATATACAATTGTGATTCCAGAGACACCAAATCTGGAGGGGTCATCTCCTTCCATTAGGAAATTACACTCATAAAATGTAATGAGGCAATGCAATGTTATCATACTGGACATATAGACCTTGCAGTAGTGAAAAACTAATTTAAGAGTTTTTCACTAGCAGGATATGTAAACCTTAAAAATACATGCCTGCATTTTAAACACATTGATCCTGCCCTCGGAGCTGTCCCGTGCCTATCCTAAGGGTGACTTATATGTATTAAAAAGCAAGGTTTGGGACAGGAAAGAGGCTGCTTAAATTGCCAGGTCGACATGGCAGTTTAAAACTACCCACAGAGACTTTGCAGTAGCCGGGCTGAGACATGTTAACAGAGCTACATAAGGGGGTGCCATAACCAGTGCTGCAGGGCCACTAATTGCATTTAATTTACAGGCACTGGGCCCAGGTAGTGCAAATTACTAGGGACTTATAAGTAAATTAAATATGGCAATTGTGGATATGCTAGTCAAACCATGTTTAGGGGAGTGAGCACAAGCACTTTAGCACTGGTTAGCAGTGATAAAGTTCACAGAGTCCTAGGAAAACTAAACCAAATATTCAACATGTTTCGCGGCAAGCAGGCAAAAAGTTTGAGGGAAGACCTCCCTAAGGCTGTCAGGTCAAACATATACTACCTAAAGTCCCTGAACACATAGCAGGACAACTACCACCTATATCCACTTTAAATATGTAATTGCATTAACAAAATAAGACACAAGCAATACCCAACCTGCCCTTAGAAGATCCCAAGTCATACACATACCTCAACATTTAACAATTACACATATTGAGGAACCTTTTCTTTTACATGACAACTTGGGGGTGGGTGAAATTTTCTGTTGTATCAGTGGAATTGTTGGAATTTTGATGACTGCATTACTGTTATAACATAGAGTTCTGGCCAAATTCCACCAATTACCGTGAGGTGGAATTTTTCACGTATTGGCTGAACTCAGTGGAATCTTGTGGAATTTTTATGTAACTTTGTGGAATTCCACGGAGCCACATTCAGCAAGCTCCACACACCTCTAATGTCAACCTAACTAATGAGAAACTAATCCTAATATTTTCTACAGAAGATAACTTAGTAAACCTTAGGGCCTTATGAGTTTGGCAGTGCTACTCCTGCATCCCCAAACCCATGTAAGAACCGCCCTCCAGATCAGGTGTTTTCTCCTGTCTGGTGGGTGATTCTTTGGCATTCCAAGGGTAATACCTATGGAATGGGCACCGCAATGGGAACATCAAAGGCAGAACCTGCACGGCATGGACTGCTACAGTCCAAGCCATGCAGGTACTGTTTTGCATGCACAGGGCACATGTTGTGCCCCCCTTTGTGCTAAGGGGGGCCTGTAGGCCCTTCCTTTGTTTCCTCACTGCCACACTTTTCATGGCAGTCGCACCCCCATGAAAAATGTGGTGGTGGGGAAACTGCTGCAAAACAGAGATCCGAGATCCCTGGCAGTTGCGGTTGTCCCAGGACGGTCATAATAGGGCAGTTGGGAGATCGCTAGTACCTTGCCCCTGCGATTCTAGTGGTCTGTGAACCACCAGAACCGTAATCACCCCCTTAGCCAATATCAAGTATAGATGATGGATTGGGACCTTCAAAAGTCCCAAACCATTCACACAGATATAAACAATACACAGTGAATATCAAAACACAAATATCCATTTTCTATATGCCCTGTTACCAAATAAACAAAGCAGCACTTACTACAACCTCTTAAACCATATAACATATAAAACAAATACCTACTGCCCCCCAAAAATAATCATAGACTTTTAGCATGCCATTATTCAAACCAATCTAAAACCTTACCCCCCCCCCCACACAGCCATACAAAGATGTTACAATCATTTCAATAAATGTACATGGAAACAGAGCCAAACATCTGCTCTGTGCAAAATCGGCAGTGAGCCCGCTATGAAAAGTCTGGTCGTGGGTAAACATGGGCATCCCTACAGGGCCCCCATGCCCCTGCCGCCATGGCGATGCATTCAGGGGTGCAGAACATGTGTCCAAATGTTTGCAGGTACCACAAGTTCCAGCATGGCATGGACTTCACTGTCCATGCTGTTCTGGAACTTATTTTGTGTTCCCATTGCAGTACCCATTTTAAGGGCACCACCTTGAGAACAGTAAAAGAAAAGCCCACCATATACGAGTTGTATTTGTAGTCTGACGGGAAGGCCATGCACTGCTTTGGCGGTGGTGTGCCAGGGCAATGCCAGTGCCACACCGCCAAAGTCATGATCAGGCCCTAACTAATTTTTTATTATATTTCTAATCCCCAACAATACTAATCAAATAACAAAAAGCATTTCTACTACATACAAATACAAATAAAATAAAAGATTTCAGAATAAGATTCTAAAATTAAATAATCACACTCCAAAATAAATCATTAAAAAAATTGTTAGACATTAAAATGGTGACATTTATTATTCCACTCCAATCTAACCATATTGGGGGAAGGTGTTAGATAGTAAATGGTGACATTTACTATTCCCACTCCAATCTAAACCAATTTGGGATGGCGCGGAAACTAAATGGTAAGGTAAGGTAAGGTAAGGTAATCTTTATTGCTTAATTAATTAAACTTTTAGCAATCTGTACAAAGAAACACATGTTTAGAACAATTACATATTCCATTTAAAAACTGAAGGTCTGTATTCTTAAACTTAAAATGTCCTATTTGAAATATGTAAACAATACAAAAGGAGGGGGAAAAATATAAAATTTAGGAAAGTAACATATATTTGGGTAGCGTGTGCTACTTGGAAGATTCAACCCCTTAAAGGTCAGTAACAACCGTGGTTGTCTTGTCCATTAAAGCTGTTCGAGCGTGAAAGAAGTATTTGGCGAAATTAGCCATATGCTTCACAGTGTCCAACAGGTATAATTGGAGAACAGCCTCTTCTGCCGTCCGTACTCCTATTTGGAGGAGGATAGGTCTTAGGTAGATTCTACGAGCTGACAGGAGGACAGGGCAGCACAATAGAATGTGGGATAATGTTTCACGCTTGTAATGACAGAGGCAACATTCCGTGATTTATGGGCCAGCTTTGACAGAGGGGTATAGCTGTTTTAAGGGGAGCACATGCAGTCTTGCAGCCAGAATCCTTTAAGGGCTTGCCTGCCCACCGACTGTACCAAATGTGGTTTTGGAACATTTAAAGTGTGCTGGGAGCTTTGAGATTCATGGAAGCCTCTGATCGTCAAGGCTTCGATATCCAGGTTCGGTGAGCGAGTTCTTACTTGCTTTCTCATAACTGCCTTGATATTTGTGTATTTTATTATGTTGGGATCCCAGTTTTCTATTGCTAATTCCAGATGCTCTTTGGCTAGAGTCAGGCTGGCTGACCAGGGATTGCCAGATTTTGTGAATATTTTGTTTATTACTTGCTTCATCGAGTTCTCTGGAGCTGTGGTCGTTAAATAGAAATATTTTGCCATGCATGCCAATTCTTCCAAGGATTGTCGGGTGAGGTTAAATTCAAGATGGATTAGAGTATTCCTCGTGCAAGATGGGAGACGAAATAACTTTTTATAGGCTGCGCAGTTGATCTTTTCGAGGTCTTGCCACAGTTTTCCTGGGAACGCCTGTATGCCGTAATTGACAGAGGGTAATAGTTTTGCTTTCAAGACCCATTGGATGGCCGTGGTGGTCGGACTTTCCAAGGTTGCGTTTAATTTGCAAATTGCATAAGTTACCATTTTGGCTTTCTGCGTGAGCTTGAGTCGATGAACGTGAGGCCGGCCGGTTTCACTAAGCCATACTCCAAGATAGTTATATGCCTGAGTGGTAGATAACGTGAGCGATCCCAGTCTCCATTTTGTTAGTTTCTTGTTTAGATATCTGCCAAAAATCAGTATTTTAGATTTTGCTTGGTTTGCCACCAGTTTGTTTTTGGCGTTATAGTCTGCTAGTGCAGTTAGCCCTTTTTGGAGACCGACTTTGGTATGATCCAATAGGACCAGGTCGTCGGCATACTGCATCAATTGGAGTCTTGTTCCCCCGATCATTGGAGTCACCAGATTTGCTCCCTTGAGGGCTTTGCCCAAGTCCGCTGTATATAAGTTAAAAAGGAGCGGGGCAAGGACACACCCCTGCTTTAGCCCTTGATCTGTGCCAATTTTTTCCGTAGCTGATTGGCTCGAAAGTTTGACTCTTACCCACATCTGGGTATACAGTGATCTGATGGCTTGTAGAAGTTTCGGGCAGATATTCCAATTTGCTCCATAGGATGTTCCGGTCGACACCATCAAATGCTGCTGTGTAATCAATGAAGCAGGCAAAAAGAGGGTGGGCACCCTGGGCCATTGTTTGTTGTATGAAGTATGAGAGAACTATGATGTTATCTATGGTTGAGCCTCCCTGACGGAACCCTGTTTGGTAGAAGGGGAGCAAGTTTTCCTTAGTTACCAAATGTGTTAGTTCTGTAAGGAGAGAGCTTGCATATGCCTTGCCTTCCACATCCAGTAGGGCAATCATTCGATAGTTCTTAGGGTCAGTGTTTGCCCCTTTTTTATAGATTGGATGTAGCAGGGAGCCCCTCCAGGAGTCTGGGACGTCCATCATAAGTCTGCACTTCGCGTACAGCTGGCTCAGGCTCTCGGTCCAAAAGTCGATATCCTCTCTGAAGAGAGAGCCCGGCAGGCCGTTTGGTCCAGGTGCCCCGTTGGGGCGTATTTTTTTCAAGATTGCTCTCAAAACCTTTTTTTTCAGCTGGTGTGACATTAGCAAGGAGGGGCGTTGGTTCGGTTGGTTCATCAATTAACTGTTCATCAAGGGAGGATCTTTTGCTTGAGTTTGTTTCTGGGTCGTTGGTGTAGAGGGATTTTACATGGGCTACCCAAGTGTTCGCATCAATTGAATTCTCTCTGTTACAAGCCCCTTGGCTAAGTTTGTTTATATATTGCCAAAATTCTTGTGACTTGCTAGGAGCAAGCAATTTAAAGATTATCAGCCATTTTTGCTCGGTTATTTAACGTTTCACCTGCCAGATGATTTTTGTGTGAGCCTTGGCCGCCTCCTTTAGTTCCTTTTTTGCGATTAGCGATTCGGTTGCCCTGTAGGCTCTGCGTTTGGAGTTGAGCACTTTTTTGGATCCCTTTATTGCAGGCTGAAATCCCAGTTTGTATATGGTGTTATTGTGTGCTCTTTGATTGGTGTTCCCTCGAAGCTGTTGGGCTAGATCATATGCGAGGACCCCCCATTCTACAATTCTTCCCTGGTCCTTATGGTCAGCCTGCCACCCTTTCCAGGAAGATTTCCAATCAGCAAACTTGTGAGTCGGGAGAGGTCCCCATTTGATTCTTTTAAGCAGTCTATATAGTTCATCTCCATTTGTGGTTCCTATGTGATGGAGAGACTGTCTAAAATTGGCATTCATGGTCATCTCTAAACGGTTGACATTTACTCTTCCTACTCCAATCTAAACCAATTTGGTGAAGGTGTTGGAAAGTAAAAGGGTGAAATGTTTTATTCCACTCCAATCTGAACCAATTTAAGGAGGTATTTGACATTTAAGTGGTGACCAATTTGAGAATGTTGTTGCATAATAAAGGGCTGACATTGCTTATTCCCACTCAAAACTGGGGGAAGGTGTTAGATAGTAAATGGTGACATTTACTATTCCCACTCCAATCTAAACCAATTTGGGATGGCGCGGAAACTAAACGGTAAGGTAAGGTAAGGTAAGGTAATCTTTATTGCTTAATTAATTAAAATTTTAGCAATCTGTACAAAGAAACACATGTTTAGAACAATTACATATTCCATTTAAAAACTGAAGGTCTGTATTCTTAAACTTAAAATTTCCTATTTGAAATATGTAAACAATACAAAAGGAGGGGGAAAAATATAAAATTTAGGAAAGTAATATATATTTGGGTAGCGTGTGCTACTTGGAAGATTCAACCCCTTAAAGGTCAGTTACAACCGTGGTTGTCTTGTCCATTAAAGCTGTTCGAGCGTGAAAGATGTATTTGGCGAAATTAGCCATATGCTTCGCAGTGTCCAACAGGTATAATTGGAGAACAGCCTCTTCTGCCCTCCGTACTCCTATTTGGAGGAGGATAGGTCTTAGGTAGATTCTACGAGCTGACAGGAGGACACGGCAGCATAATAGAATGTGGGATAATGTTTCACGCTTGGAATGACAGAGGCAACATTCCGTGATTTATGGGCCAGCTTTGACAGAGGGGTATAGCTGTTTTAAGGGGAGCACATGCAGTCATGCAGCCAGAATCCTTTGAAGGGCTTGCCTGCCCACCGACTGTACCAAATGTGGTTTTGGAACATTTAAAGTGTGCAGGGAGCTTTGAGATTTATGGAAGCCTCTGATCGTCAAGGCTTCGATATCCAGGTTCCGTGAGCGAGTTCTTACTTGCTTTCTCATAACTGCCTTGATATTTGTGTATTTTATTATGTTGGGATCCCAGTTTTCTATTGCTAATTCCAGATGCTATTTGGCTAGAGTCAGGCTGGCTGACCAGGGATTGCCAGATTTTGTGAATATTTTGTTTATTACTTGCTTCATCGAGTTCTCTGGCGCTGTGGTCGTTAAATAGAAATATTTTGCCATGCATGCCAATTCTTCCAAGGATTGTCGGGTGAGGTTAAATTCAAGACGGATTAGAGTATTCCTCGTGCAAGATGGGAGACGAAATAACTTTTTATAGGCTGCGCAGTTGATCTTTTCGAGGTCTTGCCACAGTTTTCCTGGGAACGCCTGTATGCCGTAATTGACAGAGGGTAATAGTTTTGCTTTCAAGACCCATTGGATGGCCGTGGTGGTCGGACTTTCCAAGGTTGCGTTTAATTTGCAAATTGCATAAGTTACCATTTTGGCTTTCTGCGTGAGCTTGAGTCGATGAACGTGAGGCCGGCCGGTTTCACTAAGCCATACTCCAAGATAGTTATATGCCTGAGTGGTAGATAACGTGAGCGATCCCAGTCTCCATTTTGTTAGTTTCTTGTTTAGATATCTGCCAAAAATCAGTATTTTAGATTTTGCTTGGTTTGCCACCAGTTTGTTTTTGGCGTTATAGTCTGCTAGTGCAGTTAGCCCTTTTTGGAGACCGACTTTGGTATGATCCAATAGGACCAGGTCGTCGGCATACTGCATCAATTGGAGTCTTGTTCCCCCGATCATTGGAGTCACCAGATTTGCTCCCTTGAGGGCTTTGCCCAAGTCCGCTGTATATAAGTTAAAAAGGAGCGGGGCAAGGACACACCCCTGCTTTAGCCCTTGATCTGTGCCAATTTTTTCCGTAGCTGATTGGCTCGAAAGTTTGACTCTTACCCACATCTGGGTATACAGTGATCTGATGGCTTGTAGAAGTTTCGGGCAGATATTCCAATTTGCTCCATAGGATGTTCCGGTCGACACCATCAAATGCTGCTGTGTAATCAATGAAGCAGGCAAAAAGAGGGTGGGCACCCTGGGCCATTGTTTGTTGTATGAAGTATGAGAGAACTATGATGTTATCTATGGTTGAGCCTCCCTGACGGAACCCTGTTTGGTAGAAGGGGAGTAAGTTTTCCTTAGTTACCAAATGTGTTAGTTCTGTAAGGAGAGAGCTTGCATATGCCTTGCCTTCCACATCCAGTAGGGAAATCATTCGATAGTTCTTAGGGTCAGTGTTTGCCCCTTTTTTATAGATTGGATGTAGCAGGGAGCCCCTCCAGGAGTCTGGGACGTCCATCATAAGTCTGCACTCCGCGTACAGCTGGCTCAGGCTCTCGGTCCAAAAGTCGATATCCTCTCAGAAGAGAGAGCCCGGCAGGCCGTTTGGTCCAGGTGCCCCGTTGGGGCGTATTTTTTTCAAGATTGCTCTCAAAACCTTTTTTTCAGCTGGTGTGACATTAGCAAGGAGGGGCGTTGGTTCGGTTGGTTCATCAATTAACTGTTCATCAAGGGAGGATCTTTTGCTTGAGTTTGTTTCTGGGTCGTTGGTGTAGAGGGATTTTACATGGGCTACCCAAGTGTTCGCATCAATTGAATTCTCTCTGTTACAAGCCCCTTGGCTAAGTTTGTTTATATATTGCCAAAATTCTTGTGACTTGCTAGGAGCAAGCAATTTAAAGATTATCAGCCATTTTTGCTCGGTTATTTAACGTTTCACCTGCCAGATGATTTTTGTGTGAGCCTTGGCCGCCTCCTTTAGTTCCTTTTTTGCGATTAGCGATCCGGTTGCCCTGTAGGCTCTGCGTTTGGAGTTGAGCACTTTTTTGGATCCCTTTATTGCAGGCTGAAATCCCAGTTTGTATATGGTGTTATTGTGTGCTCTTTGATTGGTGTTCCCTCGAAGCTGTTGGGCTAGATCATATGCGAGGACCCCCCATTCTACAATTCTTCCCTGGTCCTTATGGTCAGCCCGCCACCCTTTCCAGGAAGATTTCCAATCAGCAAACTTGTGAGTCGGGAGCGGTCCCCATTTGATTCTTTTAAGCAGTCTATATAGTTCACCTCCATTTGTGGTTCCTATGTGATGGAGAGACTGTCTAAAATTGGCATTCATGGTCATCTCTAAACGGTTGACATTTACTCTTCCTACTCCAATCTAAACCAATTTGGTGAAGGTGTTGGAAAGTAAAAGGGTGAAATTTTTTATTCCACTCCAATCCCAACCAATTTAAGGAGGTATTTGACATTTAAGTGGTGACCAATTTGAGGATGTTGTTGCATAATAAAGGGCTGACATTGCTAATTCCCACTCAAAACTGGGGGAAGGTGTTGGACACTAAAGGGGTGACATTTCCTGTTCCCACTCCAATCTAACGGCCTTAATATGACTTTGGCCATCTTGGAGCGGGCCGCCATGCTGCCACCCTGCTCCGAGACCATCAAAGCCATTAAAGCCAACCCGCTAGAGTACAACTTATTTTCAAACTGGTGGGTGGTTCTTTGCAGGGTGCCACTGCAGTGCATTTGAAAAAGGTGGTTCCAGGGTGGGCAGACCACCCTGGTCCTAATAGAGTGGTTGGAAAACCGCTACCATCGTGGCCTCGCAGGTCTGGTAGTCCGTGGCCCACCAGACTCATATTAAGCCCCAAAACCAATTAGGGGAAGGAGTTTGACACTAAAGAGTAGACATTTGCAAATTCTTCTCCAATCTAATTCAATTTCAGGAAGGTGTTGGACACTGAAGTGGTGACATTTACTATTCCAACCCAAACCTAAACCATATTGGGTGAAGGTGTTGGACACTAAAGCGGTGGCATTTACTATTCCTACTGCAATCTAAGGCTATTCGAACAAGGTTTTGAATGCTAAAGAGGTGACATTCAAAATATTAATTTCAAAATATAACATTATACACAAGGTGATATAAATAAAAAAATGTAAACTCACAAGCAATACTTGATAATAACACAAAAAGGCAGAAACCTAAACTGCAAACCTATGTGTACATATTTAAATGTTAAGATATTTGTTTTTAAATTGCTTTTAATTATTAATATATTTTAAAAATATTCACTACCATTCCTAAACTGTAGAACATATGACAAATATAATCATAATACAAACTTAACAATTACAAAATAAAACAATATTTAAATACATTTTATAATTTGTAAAATGTAAAAAACTATTTGTAATAAACAAAAATATTTCTATAATTTTAAATATTTGTTTACATGATGTATAACATCTCGCCATTTTACACAAAAATATTTGTAAATATTTTACTTTATTAAAAATGTTGTCATATAATTTAAAATGTTATTCTATTTCATTTTGTGTATTAAAACATTTTTGTGCCATTAATGCATATCTTCAGTGATATAAAATTAAAATCTATCAATCTGTTATAATAAATTTAATTTGAAAATTAATAATTTGCATATGGTTAAAATTATTCACCTAAAATTAGATTTAAAATAAACATTTTCTGAAAACATCCCCAGCCTTATTCTCTAAAACCTAATATCCAGCTACTAAAAAAATGTAAAACAATTATTTATATACATTAATACAACTAAAAATACAAATTTGAACAATTTCATAACTAAAAGATTATATTACTAAAAATAAAAATAAAAAGCTGATAAACATATACAATCAAACACACTTCAATAAATGTCATACTAATTAACACTTACCTATGATATCACATACAGCAATATGTTTTTCATCAATATTAAAAACTAATGCTAAAAATTATATTTTTATCTTCGATATTCCTGTCGAATATATTTTTGATATCCGAATAATCTTGACACAATATTTCTGTATCACAATATATTGTTCCCGATAGTTTGTCCAAGTACTCCTCACATCACAGCCTTGCAGATTCCTGGAATGATGCTGTATGATGCATCTCTGCACTAGGACTTATCAACGCATTGGCTGCATTTTCAACGCCAGATCTCGCAAAGCTCCACAACCAGCATTTAAGGTTCTCTTGTTGAGTGGGGCTAACTCAGTCCCTATAGCCAGCCGGCCCTCGATCGTGGTTCGACTTAACCTGTGACTTTATACCAATTCGGAATAACCAGATGGCCAATGCTTTGTTTTTTTGGTGTTATTTTCACTCAAATGTTTAAAATTGTATATCTTTGGTTCAACTGATTGGAGTTTTTGTTGTTTTGGTCTTAAATTATTTATTAAATGTACTCTATTTTTTCAAATTGGTGTAGGAGTTTTCTTGTTCTGTGTTTCCAGTTTATTACAGTTTTGTGGGCTGCATAGATACTTTACACATTGTCTATAAGTTAAGCTTGACTTCTTTTATGCCAAGCTTACCAGAGGTTAATTTAAGGTTGCTTGTGACTTAATTCTTACAAGGAATGTGGTTGCTGCTTGAGTAGGAGTTCTCCCCCCTTCAACCAGTAGCCCAATTTCTCACACTAACATCCACGGAATCCAGTCAGAAGTCTTATAGTACTTTATATGGGTACAATTCAGCTGTAACATGGGGTGATCAGAAGATAGGCAATAGGTCAGTGGGAGGACATCCCTTGACATGTAGGTTATTGAATAGGATTAGTATTCAAATGGATCAAGCCAATCTAATCTTTACCCCATGAATTCAACGTAGAGATTCAAATATTTCAGACATGGAGGGACAATGATGAGCTTCCGCTTAAAAGTTTATCTGCAAAATGTGTCATATTGTTGTGTTTGGTGTCTTTCAAGAGGGTTTCACATGTTTGATCTTTTGATATTCACTTAATGTATTCTTTCCCAACTCGTTTTCATTTCTCTAACTAGTCATACTAAAACTCTTCTACTGCTAGTGAATATTCTGCTATTTTATTATTCCTTAAGTTGTGCATGATTCGCAGTAACAAACAGTAAGCGAGTGTCACAAAACACCTGTGAACCTCTGCTGGTAATCTTCATTCGGAAACCTTACAGTCTAATTTCTGCAGCTACTTTTAGTTTTTGGATGAAAGAAATAACCTCATCCGCTGGGTAGATACGAATTTGTTTGAGGCCCATTCTGTCAGGGGAGCTATGGCCTCAACAGCCAATAGGGCTAGCGCTAGGTTGGAGGAAGTTGTCAGGTCTGCTGATTGGGCAAGGGTTACCAGTTTTCAGACATTGTTTTTCAAAGCAATACAACATACAAAATATGTCAGTGGTGGGTAAGCTTTTAAAATACAAAATAGAGCCTTCACTCTTGTATCAAATTGCCGATTCTCCTTTCTGCTAGTGAAGTAGGATCCTGATTTTATAAGAGACAAAGGGCCCGATGTAGGTAATCCCAGATTACCGATTCTTAAATACCAAATCATACCGATTCGGTATTTAAGAACAGGCAAATGGGATGTAGGTAAATTTTCTTAAATAATTACCGAATCGGTAAGTTTTGGTAATTACCGAATCGGTATTTACCGATTCGGTAATTGCCATTCATTCCTATCGGCCTGGTGGCCCATAGGAATGACTGTCAATTACCGATTCGGCAAATACCGATTCGGTAAATGGGGGAAACATTGAAGGGTGGCAGGGTGTCACTTTGACACCCTGTTGCACCCCTCAAATGTGTATGGGTGCGCATGTTGCAGACATACATGCCCTAAGGGGATGTATGTCTGCAACATGGCACTGTTGGAAAAGCACAAAAAAATGCTTTTTCTAAGGTTTTGATTATTTACCACCAACTTCTAGTTGGTGGTGAATAACGAATCCTAAGATGGGAAAAGCACTCATTTGAGTGCTCCCTACATTTCAGATTCGGTAATTTACCGATTCGATATGTTTAAGAATCGGTAATCTACCGAATCTGAAATGAAATGAAGCCACCTACATATGAAAAGCCTAATTCCGGTCGGTAACGGCCAAAAATCGGTAATTTCGGACAATAGTATAAGCACTGTGATGCACACAATTAATACTGTTCTTAGCGAAATGTATAATCTATGCAACTACATCATCCACAATCCTCTAGCATTGACAGGAAGTGTTGTAAATCACGTGACTTTGCACAACTACGCATTATAGGTAGTTGAGAGTGGAAGATTATTGACCGTGATCAAGCCGTCTGTAGGCGGTGAAACGCGTTGGTATCTAACTGCAAGAACTATGGTGCAATAAAGAACTTGAAAAGGAAAAGATTCTCTCGAGTGCATGTTCATTGCCTGCGAGGGTATTTTTGGAATATATATATATATATATATATATATATATATATATATATATATATATATATATATATATATATATATAATCTATTTATTATGTTATTATGAGAACTAAACGACAGTATGTTGTGAGTTTGAGACAAAAAAATAAATATTTTGCAGGTGGCGAATATGCTTTCATTAGACAAGGTACCGCTTTTAGGTATGGGCCCCTGCACATTTATGCAAATATGCGATTGGTGCATGCAGTGAGGAACTTTGTTGAATGTACAGTCAGTGACTAAGGGAGAGGGAGGTCGTGCACCGAGCTTGTACCATGTGCGAGGCTTTGGTTTGGGCACACAGTGCACAACATGACAAACACATCTTCAAGAAGAGTTGTTTGAACAGAATCTAACACTGTTCACGTATGCCAATCAGTAAGTGCAGTGGCCATTTAGAAGAGCTGAGAAGAGTCAGGAGTTTTCAAAGGTACGCTGTAAGGCCATGTTTTAGGCATCATATTGGGCTTCTGTGAGAGCTGGTTTAGACAGAGTGGCTTAAATTAGGGAAGAATTTAGCCAAGAGTGCACGAAGTATACATTTTGCAAGTTTTTAATTTATACAGTGATTAATTGGTGCACAGGAGGCAACGTGAGCTTACAAGGCACACTTTAGGGCTGATCTACGAACATATGAAAATAGGCTCCTCTAAATGCCAAAGGCATTTTCACTTGCCAAGTGTTATTGCAGGCCTTTAAACGGCAGCCTGTCCAGAGCACAGTGGTGTTCCTGGCAGATATATTTGTGTCATGAATGGGGGTGGTGTAAATACACTGCAGCCCACATATCACATTTAATGTTCCGTGGCATGCTTGTATTTTGGACACCATTTATAATGGACTTGTATGGAATACCAAACAGGTGGTTCCAAGGTGCAGAACTTGTTTTAGGCACAGCCACAGGTGCGTAACTTCTCTTTTTCAGGTTTCTAAAGACAGCAAAGTCAAAGAAGCCACAATTTGGAGGACACGTGAAAAATGGGATTCTTTCTTAGCACTTGACACGTGCTAGCTCTGCCCCTGTTGTCTTCCTTGTTTGTGTGTTCTTCGTACTATCACCATTAGATGCACGCTTATCAAATTACACTTCAATTTTTCTGGATGGTTCAGCAATAGTCAGTTCCTGACAGTCTCTAAAGAAGTGTTCGTTAGTCATAAAAGGTCAATTTTTTTGGAGCGGGTGCATCATTCGGTGGTACAAATGAACACTTTGCATTCTGACTTCCATATCATGATTGACAAAATCAGCATTGGTTCAAGTTCAGATGTGTAAGTTAGATTTACAAATGTAGAAACATACCAGTATGGAGGAAGAGCTGTATTTGATTGGGAAGTGCCGCTCACTCTCACCTGACTCGTTGCCCTTGCAGAGGTTTCTCCGCTGCCCAGGAGGGTCTTATTGATTGCTTGCACGCCGGGATAGCCTCGCCAGCTGGTGGGAGCATAACCGCATTCGGCGGTGTGCCTGTAGCTCCCAGTGGGTGAGTGAGTGTAATCAAACATCCAGGCGCATCACCAGGGGACTGCGAGGCCCAGCATCCAACGCGGACCTCAGCTGGTGCCTCTTCCCCCGGAGGACACGCCCAGTCATCTGCAGCCGGCATTTACTTTTCGCGACACCCGCTCCGCGGGTGCCGCTCACTCTCACCTGACTCGTTGCCCTTGCAGAGGTTTCTCCGCTGCCCAGGAGGGTCTTATTGATTGCTTGCACGCTGGGATAGCCTCGCCCGCAGGTGGGAGCATAACCGCATTCGGCGGTGTGCCTGTAGCTCCCAGTGGGTGAGTGAGTGTAATCAAACATCCAGGCGCATCACCGGGGGACTGCGAGGCCCAGCATCCAACGCGGACCTCAGCTGGTGCCTCTTCCCCCGGAGGACACGCCCAGTCATCTGCAGCCGGCATTTACTTTTCGCGACACCCGCTCCGCGGGTGCCGCTCACTCTCACCTGACTCGTTGCCCTTGCAGAGGTTTCTCCGCTGCCCAGGAGGGTCTTATTGATTGCTTGCACGCCGGGATAGCCTCGCCCGCTGGTGGGAGCATAACCGCATTCGGCGGTGTGCCTGTAGCTCCCAGTGGGTGAGTGAGTGTAATCAAACATCCAGGCGCATCACCGGGGGACTGCGAGGCCCAGCATCCAACGCGGACCTCAGCTGGTGCCTCTTCCCCCGGAGGACACGCCCAGTCATCTGCAGCCGGCATTTATTTTTTGCGACACCCGCTCCACGGGTGCCGCTCACTCTCACCTGACTCGTTGCCCTTGCAGAGGTTTCTCCGCTGCCCAGGAGGGTCTTATTGATTGCTTGCACGCCGGGATAGCCTCGCCCGCTGGTGGGAGCATAACCACATTCGGCGGTGTGCCTGTAGCTCCCAGTGGGTGAGTGAGTGTAATCAAACATCCAGGTGCATCACCGGGGGACTGCGAGGCCCAGCATCCAACGCGGACCTCAGCTGGTGCCTCTTCCCCCAGTCATCTGCAGCCGGCATTTACTTTTCGCGACACCCGCTCCGCGGGTGCGGCTCACTCTCACCTGACTCGTTGCCCTTGCAGAGGTTTCTCCGCTGCCCAGGAGGGTCTTATTGATTGCTTGCACGCCGGGATAGCTTCGCCCGCTGGTGGGAGCATAACCGCATTCGGCGGTGTGCCTGTAGCTCCCAGTGGGTGAGTGAGTGTAATCAAAGATCCAGGCGCATCACCGGGGGACTGCGAGGCCCAGCATCCAACGCGGACCTCAGCTGGTGCCTCTTCCCCCGGAGGACACGCCCCCACGCCAGAAAGCATTTAACAGTAATTGGTATCCCGCGGCGCGGGACGCGCACGGGACAAAGCCCGGGGCTAAGACCGGGCAAAGAGCGGGCCGTTTGAGGCCGTTAGAGTCTGGGAGAGACTGGACTGGGCCATACCCTTTGGCCCTAACCTTGTTCCCTAATTGTACCGGCCGCTGAACCTCTTGTCGATTAAGTACCATGTCAACCCGTGAGTATAGAAGTAGGGCAGCCAAGGGCAAGCTGAAAAATGGGACACTAGATGACTTTATTACTAGGACCAATATAGCTATTGATACGGAGATTAATAAAATGCAGCACAGAGTATCTACCGAACTAGATGCAGCGAGAAGGCTATCCCAGGAGTTGGCCATGGCCAAAAAATCCACCCTAGGGCACTTTGCCTTTGCTAAAACACCTGATCGACCAACTGGTCCTGTTCCTACTCTGATTATGACACAGGCAGACATCCACCAGCCACTAGTAGCCACGCCATCTACACCAAAGGGGGGGTTCTCACCTGCATCCATCGACATCCTAAGACTTTCATCGGGTGGGGCAGTTGGGTCGGACACTGTGGGTGAAGGGGCCCCTTTAGAAACGGCACCAATTCCCAAACCTTTGGAATCGGGTGGGGGGAATTCCCATACCCCACAAAAAGGGCCAAACCTCAAAAGAAAGCGCAATAATATTTCAGCATACTTAAGGAAAAAAGCCAAGGTAGCAAAGGCCCAGTTACCCACTCAGGCACCATCCCAGGTACTCCTAGAACCCCCCTCCAGCGAGTAGTATATGCCCTCCCGAACTAAGATTAGAACTTAGTTCCGTACAACCGGCGGGTAAACATGATAATGATAATCTTGTAATAGAAAGCGAGAACGGTGGGGTTCCACTTTGTACCATAAATGGGAAGGATGTGGAATTTCTAACAATTGTGTGGGAAACATTAAAAAAACTCCTAACCCCCATTGAAGTAAGACTCTCCTGCATAGAAACTCAGCTACTTGAGACTGAAAAAAGCATCCTGAACTTAGCAACCATTAGTATGCATGACAACAAACCAACTTGTCCACTGGATACTACTAACACTACATCACTACCTGTTGCTAAAACACTAGCTGCTGCTATCCCACCTGATGCCCCGAAGGTTAAACCCATTCCAAAACCTCGGCATAAGGCTACTATAGATACTTCCGCCAATATGGCAGCGGTGGCTACAAACCAGCCGGCGGTTCACCTTGCACCTGCTCCGCCAGCCACGGTAGGTCACCTTGTACCACCCCTGACAGATACGGTTATCCCGAGGGTCACAGATCATAACATCAACCATCCCATTACCCAGAGAGCAAATGCCAACAAAAATCGCTATAGGGTTTACGTTGATCTTCCCCCTGATGTAAGACCCTATGTAGTTGTGCTAACAGGGGTGCCGGAACTACCATATCATCAGCAGGAAGACTTTGGATCATTAAAGAACAAAGTAATCCATTGGCTCAACGTCAACAGGCCAATACCGAACCACCTGAGGAGTAAAATCCTCATGGTGCGCCGGGTCCCCTGGATAGGCACTTCACACAAGTCTATTACTGACGATTGTGTAATTGTCTCATTTGAAAATCCTAACACTGCCTACTCTATATACTCCTGGAATTACACAAGCGTAAATTCACCCATAGTATCTAGACCCCTTACTTACTTTTATCCACCACGATCACATCTGAATATAGGAGGGAACTGGAGCTGGATCCCGGAGAGAAAAGGTGGGCGGGGCGGGATACCCAACTACTGGACAGACACACACGGTGGGTGGATCGCGGCACCGACTTTCAACAGATTTGGGTGCCTCGAGGAAGTGGATTGACTCCCACACAGGCCTACTGATACCCCATTAGTAGCAGACTTATCCTGTCGCTTTGTCTATCCCCTGGGCCGATCTGCTTCTCCCACATTACAACCCCAATTGGGCCGATCTGCTTCTCCCTCATTACAACTCCAGCTGGGAAACTATAATTCAACCGCAGGGGAAATCAGATACAAAGATAGGGCACCCGCCGAATTCCCTGCGGGCATCATAACACCCAAGTCAATTAACAACAAAATGAACAACATAGATAAGCCCAAAGTAGATCCAAGCAATAAGGACAATCCCCTCCTTGAGATCATGCCGAAAATAAGGTTAGCGGTAACGGATGGACTGCCCATCACTCAGCAAGGCCAGTCCGGGCTACGCAAGCGTTCTCTGGCACTTACTGCGACTGATACGCTGGCGGCTCCCGGAGTAGTATCTATACTCTCCTGGAATGTCGCCGGGCTGGCCAACAAATTAGATTCCCCTGAGTGGGTGGAACTAATTGAAGGGCATGACATATGCCTATTTCAAGAAACATGGGCTAGGGAAAATCATTCCCGTACAGGATATGCTTCCTTCGAGATTCAGGCAAAATGGGGTGGAAAGGGACGACCATCAGGGGGCCTTCTGATCTGGGTGGGATCCCATCTCGGTTGTAGGGCTACAAAACTGGAAACCAACTCAGCAGACTTCCAGTGTGTATCCTTGGAGTGGCCATGTGGTGTAACTGTAACACTGATTAACGTATACTCAAGAGCGGTAGGGATAGCAGCCACCTCGGGAACAATCGAGGATTTAGCATTGTTCCTTGTTTCCAACACTCCTTGCTCCTCACTAATAGTTGGCGGAGACTTTAACACTCAGTATGAGCCCCTCCCGGATCACCTGACAGGCTTAACAAGTGAAGAGGATGAACTTTGGGATATCCCCACATTGGTGGGCCCCCCTATAAAGGCTTGGACACCACTTGCCACTCAAATAACATCTCTCACGCTCTGCCACTCGTTGAGGGCTTGTAATGGGCGGATTAAAGGGGACATCCCTCCAAAACACACCTTCAATAGACCCGGATATGAGTCACGCATTGACTACATCCTGGTTTCAGTGAGGGATTGGGCTAAAGTGAGGGACTTTGGAATAGTTGCCAGGTCTGACAGTGACCATAATTTACTTTCACTGAGATTTGCGATCGAGGGGTCCCACATGGGTCCGGTAGAAGAAAATTTAGCATACCCAGATGACCTAGTTCTAACTAGCAATAGACGCAGAATCAAATGGTTAAAATTGCTGGAGAACCCATCCAACATCCAAAGGTTGTACGCGGCAGTCGTCCCTGCTCTAGAAAAGGTTGAGGTCCTTAGGCACCAGCTAGTCAACGACACCGAGCCTTCTCCTCTAGAAAAAGCCGAGGTACCTATCACCTTGCTAGCCACTTCTGCAAAGCTCAATGAGCTAGGGGCTATTCATTCTGAGCTATGCACTAACCTGGCAGAAGTGCTGAACCCGGTAGCTAGGTCAAAGAAGCCTAAGAAGAAAAGAGCCTCATGGTTCAATGCTTCATGCAGGAGAGCAAAGGCCATTCTACTAGAGTCCCTTAAAATACGAGAAACTCCCAGTAAGATCAGGGAAAAGCGGTTAGCTTATAAGTCCACCCTTCGTAGCGCCAAAATAGAATGGGATGAGGGAAACTGGTCCGAAATGGCAGCTGCCCTTATACTGCGAGATGCCCGAAAATTTTGGCAAATCGTTAAGCATGGCTCAGCTAAACCCCTAGCGGCAGTAGAAGCAAACATAGCACCCCCCGTATGGGAGGAACACTTTAAAACCCTGTATAAACCTCACAATCGGGACCAATTGGTGACCCCATCAGAAGTTATAATGTACCAACCCAATGAAAGTGTAGCTCCCATGAATGGATTCACTTTGGCAGAAGTTAGTATGGCAATCATGGCCCTGGCTGCTGAAAAGGCGCCAGGTCTAGATAGGTTGCCAGGGGACCTATATAAACATGAAGTTAAAATTTGGGCCCCGTACCTTAGGGTGCTGTTCAACACGATTTTGAATGGCATGACAATCCCCCCAACTTGGCTGGGGGCAGAGATAGTCCCAATTTTCAAGAAAGGATCACCTCTGCTCCCAGTCAACTATAGGCCAATAAGCCTGATAGACGTTTCACAAAAGCTGTTCGCCAGGCTGCTGTTGGACCGCCTGTTGGAATGGATGAGGGAATATGATATCCTGAGTCCCTTCCAAGCGGGCTTTAGGGAGAAGGTCTCAACTATAGATCAGGTTTTTCGGCTTGTCCTCATCTTTTGGAAAACGGTGCAGTTGGAGGGTGGCAGCCTCTACACTGTATTCGTGGACCTGAGGGCGGCCTTCGACCTGGTCCCCCGCAAAAAGCTCTGGGAGGTGTTGGCAAAACTGGGGGTTCCTGAGGGTTTGCTGGAGATGATTGTTCGTCTCCATACTGCCAATTTTGCGCAGGTGAGGTGTGGCAAGGAGGGAGCCCTGTCAAATAGGTTCCCCATTGGCAGGGGGGTAAGACAGGGTTGCGTGCTCGCACCAACCCTGTTTTGCCTCTATGTCAACGGGGTAATCTCCCACCTAAACGGGGTTGCTAACTCCGATGCTCCCAAGCTGGCGGGCGTCAGGGTGCCGGCGATCATGTTCGCCGATGACACCCTGTTGCTTTCAAAGTCTGCAACGGGCATCCAGCGCGTTCTTGATGGCTTCGCGGACTTCTGTGGGGAACATGGTCTAGAAATTAACACCTCAAAGACCAAATTTATGGTGCTTAACCCCCCACCGAAATTCCGCTTTAGCCCTAAAATCGGACAGAGCAGACTCGAAAGGGTGAACACTTTCGAGTACCTTGGAGTCATGTTAAATGATAGACTGACCTGGAGTACGCACCAGGAGAAAGCACTCCTTAAATTGATTCAATATTCGGGGGGTACCATGAATCTCTTGTGTAATAACAAATCATCCATTCGGCCCGTTGGTCCTCCTATACAGATCTATAAGGCACAGGCAAGGGGGGCTGCCATGTATGGGTGTGAGCTTTGGGGGCATGCAGTAACATTAGATTTGGTAAAGGAGGAGAACAAATTTATTCGGAGGGTTGTAGGACTCCCCTCCAGTACGCCTCTTGTTCCTTTAAGGTTAGACCTAGGGATGCGACCATTAGATGAAGAACTGGCTCTTCTACCCCTGGCTTACTGGCGCAGGCTGTGGGCAATTCCCGAATTGGCCAGCTACAGACAGGGATTACAGGAGGTGCTCGCTATGCCTAACGCTGGGAAAATTAAATGGCTGAAATTCATCAAATCAGAGTTGGAGGGTCTGGGACTCTCAAAGATGTGGTCTGATCCTCTAACCATTTGCCCACTTTTTCCCAAAAAGAAACTAGCAAGGGTATACCATGATAGTAAACTAATGGAACTCTTACAGCACCAAAAACCTGGCTCACTAACCGAGTCTTTTCTATGCATTAAGGATACGTACAGCCTTGAACCAGTTCTAGATAAACTGCATCCTCCCTTATTTAGGAAACTATATTTGCAATGGAGGCATGGGTCCCTCCCACTTCGAGCACTCACAAGTAAGTGGAGTGAACAATCAGTCAGCATGTGTCCAGCTTGTAGAATGTCCGATGAGTCTGAACTCCATATACTCTTTTTTTGCCCTGTCTACCATGGGATTTGCAAGAAATGGATAGTTCCCCTATGCAGAAACTTGGGATTTGGAGAGTGTTTGACTGCCTTTAGAGTTCTGAAATCAAATCTGTCGGATTACATTGTTTTTGCAGTGGCCAAATATTTGGGTGCCATTTGGTTTCTGAGAAGAAAATGCCTTAAGGCTGCCCACTGACTCTAATGTACCAAGGACATGCCATTGTACCATGAAACTCTGCTTTTAATGACCATGGATGATCTTATAAAGTATACATTTTATCTTCTAATAATTTTATGGATGTTATAAACGTCTTTTATGGTGAAAAATTTTACCGAAATAAAGATTTATGAAATGAAATGATTGGGAAGTGTTAAAGACTGAACTGTCATGATTGTTTATATGACTGAGACACTGTAAAACGAGGTGAACACTGCCAAACTTGTAATTGTCCCACTCTGGAAAAACACAGGCATTTGAAGGCGTTAAAAGCATGAATACGTGATTTTAGTAGTGGGAAAGTGGAGGAAACATTCCCATACTTAAAGGTGATGTAGGAGAAAATGTTTGTCTAAGAGAAAAACATTTTCTCTGTAAAAAATAAAGGAAAATGTAACACGTGCTGAGGCACATTTGAACGTAATTGATGCAGAATACCAGCCTAGTCAGTGGACGTTCTGCTCGAATAATTTTCATAACTGGAGTACTCCAAGAAGTTCTAGCGTCCGTGAAGAACTCTTGAGATTGGCTCCAAAATCATAATGCTAACTCTTTACAAAAACGACCCCAGAATAGCATAAACTAGGGCTCTGGTTCCATACACACAACCCAAGCCATCATAAACACTCCAAGATTTCCACTGTTAGAATATATGACTCTAAATAATGATATTTGTTCTGCAAAAAGTTTCAAGAAGGTTCCTTAGAAGCCAGTTTCTGAAGAAAAACAAATTAATTTCTGAATGTTAACTTGACGAATATATTCTGAATATAGCATCGAGGATGGTTTTCAAGCAGAGCTGACACAACCCAATTCTGTTTAAATATGGTATTCTATTTCACAATATGTAAAGCTTTGCATTTTTAAAGCGTCTTCCTTTTATCACCGCAGAACGAACACAAATGCAAATCGATTGACTAGCAATCAATAGAAAATAATCGGCTCATCTAAAATTAAACCACTGCTTGACTCTAATATTATCAGAAATATTCCGACCGCCAACTTAAAAATGTGCATATATTTGGGTCTGTGTGTGCATTCCCTTAGTTCAGCTACATTACTGGAAATAATTGGGCCTCACTAAATGATTTAGCCCAAGGACTGCCTTAGGTCATAGCACCCATGGGACTTGGCAATTTTAGATCGGAAACTGAACGGGCGCATTAAAAATACAGAAATTCAAGAGTGAGATGCAAAAGCATGTTGATGACAGCAACAATCAGGTGCTGGGAAAAGCAATTTAGAATGAGGAGCCGGGGAATCTGAAAAAATGTACATTGTCCTTTCTGTTCTGAGTGAGTATATATCCCTCCCCTCAGTAAAGGTTGTGAGCTGTACTGAGCACGGTTTAATAGTAAATGAAAGAAAAGCATATGTTCATGTCATCAAAGGTCCTATGATTTAAATTAATCTAAAATCAGAAAGTGTCATTAGTCTTGCCAACTACGTTCTGCGAAAGAAAAAATAAAATATAATCTGATGGAGGGAGAACATAGAGATTCGCTTTTATTTAATATTAAACATTATGGTTGTCACGCAATCTGCCAGATTCTGTTTGGCAGGCTTAAATTCAAGTTACTGTACTATAGATTGTAGCCAATGTGAATGCAGTCACATTATTTGAAACCCTTTGACGGAAATTATATGAAAGAATTAGGGCCTGATTCACAATGATTTTGTAGCACTACTGAATTCAAATAGAGAGCCAGGAGTACTCCAGGATTACTTATTCATAAGTTAGGCAGTAATACTTTTTTTTTTTTGGGTTAAAGACTTTTATTTAGAGTAGCAAGATAACACACCGCTATTCAGCCAACAACCCGGAGGCAGGCAGCATTAATAGGTACAATGAGATCTCGGCTAGTGGTCATATTACTCGTATACCTGCATACAGTCTGCAACATTTTGCATGTGAGTTAACCATAGAATAAAAACCAAAGAAGCAAACGTTTTAAACTAAACCTAAAGCTGTTGTGTTTCATATTGCCAATCTTGTCAACACATAGAGTGACGTGTCACCATCTCCTGAGCAAGTCCTCAAGTTCCCGTCCATTAGAAATGGGAAGGAGGGGTGGGGGGAGGGTCGGTGAAAAATCAGGCATCCCATCTCGGGCAGTTCACCCATCCAAACAGTCTCAGTCGTGGGGCAAGTGTCAGCCCTCTCTCAAATACAACATCTTCTTCGCCAGCATCCTCAGTCATACCGCCACTCCAGCCAGGCTCTCGTATTTCCGCCATCCAAACCCTATCTCCCGCATCTCCACACTATCCACCTTCACTCATCCAAAAAGGTGCCAGCCAACATATTTGTCAGGGGCTGCCAAATATCAGCAGGTCTGGACCTCAGTGGTAATAGTTCCCAGTAAGTAGTTAGTTGATCCCGACAGTACAGAGCCGAGTTTATCCAACCTCTTACCCCAGGAGCGCCTTCCTGCTTCCAATGCAGTGCAATCTGTCTCTTCGCCAGTAGCAGCAACATAGCTATCAGTTTTCGCAGGGCACTGGGTATATCGGACACCATTCCCAAAAGCGCCATCCGGGGATCCGGGGGCAGCTGCTCCCCTAGGATTCGTCCCAACTTAGAGAACACCTCAACCCAATATCGCTGTATAGGAGTGCATGTCCAAGTTAGATGGAAGAAATCCGCCTCCAGGACGCCACAGCGCCAGCAGCGGGAGTCGGCTATCAACCCTAGTTTGAAAAGCTGTGCCGGCGTGCGGTACAGCCTATGTAGAAAATTGAAGTGGATTAACCTCAACCTGTAATTGGGAGACAGATTCTCCAACTGTGTGCAGCTGAACGTCCACTGTTTGTCCGTTATGCTGAGACCCATCTCAATCTCCCATTGCGTTTTCGATCTGGGTCGTATCCACGGTGCCGTATCTTGTGTTATTTTATAGATCCTGGTAATCAATTTATTCGGAGATTTATTCGCTAATACGTTTTCCAGCGCCGATATCGTTGGGGGCACCATCGGGAACATCGGGTACCTGGCCTTGCACGCCGCCCTGAGTTGATAATACAAGAGTAGCTCAGATGCCGTAGGGATCTCTGAACCGCAGATGTCTCCCAGTTCTACAAAAGTGTCGTCTGGGTATAGATCACTACCGACCAAAAGCCTGCTTTTACGTGCCCTTTCAGATATCGCCTCATCCTTTAAGGGACTCAGCAACGGATTACCACCTAGCGGCATTGACGGAGCATATAATTCAGCAACTCCCGCCCGTTTCGCTATGTTGTGCCAGGCCCACCGCGTTGTTTCAACCGTGTTCACATCCTCCGGCGAGCGTTTGTAGTTTTGGTAGACCGTCGTGGCCAAAGGGGTGGGTGCCGACACATCTGTCTCGATTGCCACATGAGGTTGGTACGGGGTCGGGTGCTGCCAATAATGCAGGTATTGAGCCTGGGCACAGTACGCGTATAGCTCAAAGTCTGGGGCCGCCAGACCACCCTGTTTAAAGGGAAGCGTCAGTACCTTCCACTGTATTCTGGGCTGTTTGCCTGCCCCCACTAAGGTCAAAATCGCGGAGCGCAAGCGCTTAAAAAAGGATATAGTAAGTGGCAGAGGTATGTTGGCAAATAAATATAAAAATTTCGGGAGTACCACCATTTTAGTTATGGCTATCCGGCCTGTCATTGACAGCGGCAAAGTGACCCATTTTTTCACTTTTGTTTCGAGCCAGTCCACTGCCTTCCCATAGTTCAATAGCCATAGGTCCTGTATCGAGCGGCTGATATGGATCCCTAGGTATTTCACCTCATCCGACACCCAGGTGATGAGGAACTCAGTATTGCATTTTACCGTACCGTCGGTCAGTGGTAGCATCGTAGATTTAGACCAGTTAATAGTAATTCCCGTCAACCCACCGTATCTCACTAGTTCTCGCATGAGTGGGTCGAAGTTGTCGGCCGGGTTCTGTACAAAGATCGTCACGTCATCGGCATAGAGGGACACCAAGAGCCCTCTGGAGGTGAACCCTATACTGCGCTGGGTATGGTGTTGTCGCAGCCGCGCCGCAAGGGGTTCCGTGGCAATGGCAAAGAGTAGTGGTGATAGGGGGCAGCCTTGCCTGGTCCCCCTAGAAATACTTATCGTACGCGAAATTTGTCCATTAACCTTCACTCGCGCTGTAGGGCAATTGTACAGAATGCTAATTTTCTGAATAAAAAGCCTACTGAATCCCATTCTCGTGAACAATGCATGCAGAAATTTCCATTCGAGGGAGTCAAACGCCTTGGTGGCGTCTAGCAAGGCAGCTGCCGCTTGAACCTTTGGATCCAAGTAGTGGAGCAGGCCAAATAGTGTGCGCAGATTGTGCGAGGTCGATCTACTGGTCACGAATCCCGACTGGTCCGACAGCGCTATTTGGGGCAGCATCGGTTTCAAACGCTCTGCCAATAGCCCAGCGTAGATCTTGGCGTCTAAGTTGATCAGCGAGAGCGGCCTGTATGAATCGGGGCTCGTGGGATCTTTGCCTGGCTTTAAAAGCGTAATGATCATGGCTTCTCGGAGTGAAGGAGGAAGGGTCCCAGTTTCGATCGCTTCCATGTACATCCTATGCAGCCTGGGGACCAGGATGTCCGCGTATTCTTTATAGAATGACGCCGTGAGACCATCCGGTCCCGGCGCTTTGCCTGACGGCATTCCAGCTATTGTCATTCGGATGTCATCTAGCGTGATCGGCAGGTCCATGTATTCACGCGCCCTGTTGTTAAACCACGCTAACGCAATTGTGTCCAGGTAGTCCGTTATCATTTCGTCCCCCGGTTGTAGTTTAGAGGCGTATAAGTCCTCGTAATAGGCCGCCATATTGTGTAGAATATCCTTTGGTGCCCTGGCAGAGTCGCCAGCCGCATCCGTAAGTTCCAAAATATATTCCGCACCCCTAGGTTTTCGAAGCAACGCAGCCAGTGTTTTACCCGGGCGGTCCCCCTCTCCATATCTCCGAGCGTGAGCGTATTTATTCATGAACTTCACCTCTCTGTCCGCCTCCTCCTGATACTGAGTGAGTTTTGCCCTGAACGTCGCCTGGGTTTTTGCAGTAGGCAAGCTAGTGAGCTCAACCTCCAGAGCCGCCAATTCCTTTTCTAGCGCATCCAGTGAGTTTCTGATGGATCGCAAAACTCCTGTTTTTAGTGCCATGCAATGTCCCCTTGTCACCGCCTTGCAGGCCTCCCATAACATACCAGGCGATTCCACAGTCCCTTCATTAAACTCGAAAAATTCCTCCAGCTTTAGCCTCAACTCTTCCTTGAATACCTGATCTAGGAGGGCCTGCGACGGAAATCGCCAGCTAAAGGGCTGAGCGTACTGTGCAGGAGTGGCCAATGTCACCACCACTGGAGCGTGGTCCGACAATGATCTCGGCAGATGCACCACTGTCACCACCGATGCATGCAAGTCCCTGGACAGCAACCAGTAATCCAGTCGCGACCAAGCGGCCCTGTGGGCTGTAATGCAAGTGCCCTCCCGCGCAAAGGGGGTGCAGTTGCTTCCAAGAATCTACCAGGGACGCCTCTAGGATAATGCCTCCCAGTGCCTCTGCCGCCCTCGGGTGATGTTCTCGGGCAGCGCCCTGTCGATCTACCGCGTCAGACAGCACCACATTGAAATCACCCGCCCATAGTATCGCCGCATCACCAAATGTACGCATCTTCTCCCACAGATTCTCATAGAATGCAGGGTTATCATCATTCGGGCCATAAACATTCACCAGCAATATCTGCATTCCACACAGCATACCCAAAACCAAAGCGTATCTGCCATCCGCATCTATTAGCACCCGTTGTGTCACCCACTGTAGGCCTCGGCGGATCAAGACTGCCACCCCCCTGGCATAATTCGAGTATGGGGCATGTATCACTTCCCCCCATCTAGAGTGTTTGAGTTGTAGGGCCTCCGTGGAACAGAGGTGTGTTTCTTGGAGCATGCAAATATCCACGTTTTTCCGTGATAAGTAGGCATGGACCAATCTCGCCTTCCTCCTATCATTCATCCCTCTCACATTCCAAGACAGGCACGCTATGGACGGTAAAGTGGGTTTCCCCCCTAAGGCAGTATTTTCACCAGACGTCAGGCACTCTTTATCGGCCATAATAATTCTAAAAGATGGAGGTGCAATCTGTTCGGGAGTGCGCTTGACGCTATAGTGCCACATCTACAAGGCTCCCAGTCTGGAGCTACTCTGTCGGTGACTATCAAATAAAACAGCTCCAGTGACACATTTAACACACAGCTTTCGTGAATGAACAATGCAAACCAAACATAACCAGGCCCCATCCCTCCCGCCCCACCTGCTCCAACCCCCCAATCAGGTCGTGCAATCAACCCCCCCCAGTACCAACCCATTTGAACCAAGTGTCAACAACAATAGTTGGCCTAACCAGAATTTGGGATACATCCCTCGAGGTACGTAGGTGACTACCTTCTAACCCTGTACTTTTGACAGGGCGACCGAGTGCAATTCTGTCTCTGTACGCTACAGGGTCTATCGTGCCCCAAGGCCAGTGTGACGACGTGCATCTAGTAATAAAGATCTAGACAGGTCAATATTAATTGCCGCATCTCCCCGCCCAGGTGGTCAGCGCCCCCTCTCCCACAGTGTCATAAGTACAGTGTCCCACCCCGAAAACAAGGGTCTCAGCATCATCCCATTCCATAACATATGACACTATTCGACGTCACTTAGCTGATCAGTGTCCCCACGCTTGTCGGTCTCGTTCTGTCCCCTCTGATCCTTAGCAAGTTGCTTGGAGAATTTCAATGCCGCTTTGGCGTCCGTGAAGAATGTGGGCCTACCCGGCCCCTGCACCCTCAGCTTCGCCGGGTAGATCAAGGAGTACTTCGTGCCCGTCTGTTGGAACACCTTCTTTGCAGGCAAGAATTCCCGCCTGGCTGATTGTACCTGGAGCGTGAAGTCAGGGTACATAGCAATCCTGTTACCTTTGTATTGTAGGTCCGCCATGTTGCGCGCCAGCCTTAGTATAGTGTCCCTGTCCCTATAGTTGAGAATGCGTGCCAGGATCGTCCGTGGCGGAGCACCCGGCTTGGGCACTGGTCCCAGCGTGCGGTGAGCCCTTTCCACCAGGAACATCGGTGATAATTCCTCTCCAAATAAGTCTTTCATCATCTGCTCAATGTATTGTTCCATATTCGCAATGTCCGTCGTTTCCGCCATGCCCGTGATGCGTACATTGTTCCGTCTTGACCTAGCTTCCAAATCTTCATTCTTCATTTGGATCAGGGAGAGCACCTTGTCCATCCCTCGCAGCTTCTTGTCCAGGTCCGATTGACACTCCTCCGTTTCCGTCACACGCGTCTCCAACACTCCGACAACGCCTTCCTGCTTGTCCCTTCTTTTCGTCATACTGTCCATCCTAGCAGCCAGAGCATCCATCTTTCCATCTATACCTTGCAGACTTGCCTTTAGGTCCTGAAACATGGCCTTGATGTCGTCCGCTGGCAGCACAGGCCGTGCGTCACCCGAAATCTCCGGATCCGTCGCCTCATTGCCTGTCTGCTTCGTGGTCGACTTTTCAAAAGCGAGTTTGGGCTGTCGCGTGTCCGGTTTGCCCATGGCGTTGCCCTGCCCCAACACGCCTCCAATCGCTTTTCAGGAGGGCCCTGTGATCCACTCGGGCAATGCCAGCCGCGGCGGTCTCGGCGTATGAAAATGAATTGTCTTGCTGCTGTACCAATGGACTGCAACGTGGTGCTGCGCAGAGGACAGGCTCCAGCGCCAATGATCTGATACACCGTAACCTCACCCCCTGACACAGCGCTAACCGATTCCAGTGTCCTCAGGGCAGCATGTCCACACAAGTCGCCAACCAACACATGCGCAGCATAAGGAGAGTAGCGCCTCAAGTCACCTCCAGCCGCTTCAGTTGCGAGTCCTTGGGTGCCGGACAAAATGGCGGTCCGCTCTTGCCACCCAGCACTAGCAGAGCCAGGCAATCTTCACTGATGTGCGTCTTAGAGTATCGGGCTCCTCAGGGCCCCGCGCCGCCCAGCGGGTCAGACGCTTCCAAGCAGCCTACCGGGTGTCACTCTGGCGGCGTCCGCCTGCTCCCACCGCGTCGTTGGCTGTGTCTGTGCGCCGCCAAGTCCGCACAGCGCAGACCCTCACCTATACCACCTCAGGCGGCTGTGTCTCCACACACGGATCGGGTGTGCGCGGTAATGCCGCTTGTCCCAGGCTCCATCACCAATAAGCAGGCCAGGCCAGCTAGGCTCCAAATCAGGCGGCGCACAAAGGATGGGGCGAGCCGGGCATACCTCACTTCCGGCCGGCTAACACCCACGCAAGCTCCCGGCGTCTCACTCTGCACCAGGCCTCACAGCGCAGTCAGGCCGGGAAGTCAGTTCCACCGCGGGACAGGGCACAGGATCGCCGAGCCCGCGCACGTTTGGGCAGGGAAGCCTTGCTATCTCAAAGGGCACGACACCCGAGCCCCAGAGTCAGTTAATGACGGATTTGTAGCAGATTAGTGACTCGATCAGCGGAGCTCCTCACTCAGGCAGCCATTCCGCTCGGCAGCCAAGCCACGCCCCCAGTTAGGCAGTAATACTTTAAGAGTAAGTCACGCAATCATATTTTTTCTATTTCTATACATTGAAAAAGAAGTTTATAGGCAGGCCAAGTCAGAGCCACCTTTAAAGTTCTGGGGCCAAGACAGACTGAAATGCCAACCCACAGTGGTGCTTTGAGGCTTTGCACGATTGCCTTGACTTAGGGGTCAATTAGGATCGTGGTTTTCCAGCATCCTCCGGGCTGGCGGAAGCCACCGCCGGCCCAGAGGGTGCGGGAAAACCGCTGCGGAGCCTCAAAAGACCCACCACCATATTAGGATGGCGGTGGGTCTTGAAATCTGTCTGCAGCTTTTCCGCCGCGGGCGCCTTCCGACCGCGGCGGAAAAGCTTTAACATTGCTGGCGGTGTCTATCAGACACTGCCAGCCATATTAGGATGGTGTAAGATGTATGCTTTTCCGCGGCGGCTTTTCCGCCGTGGAAAAGCATACGGACCTTCACTTTGGGGGCCTGTTGCAGGCCCCTTGGGTCAAGGGGGGGTAGGGGATGCACATTGCATGAACAAAGCAGCAGGCACCGCGCGGTGCCTGACGCTTTGTGCACGCAAATGCGATGCATGCATCTTTAACATTGTGGCGGGTGCAGCTTGAAGCTGCACCCGCCGCAATGTTAAAGGTGGAGGATGTGACCGCCACCCTGACGGTCACATCCTAATCTGCAGGGAGGGAACGCCGCAGCCCATGCGAACGTTCCCTCCTACTCTGGGGTCGCGGACGGACTAAAGTCCGTCCGCGATCCTAATCGACCCCTTAGTTCGAAATGTTCTAATGCATAAATAAACCCTGATTATCCACGATAACATAAAACGTGCAATGTAATCTCTGCAGTGTTTTTAGAGATAGCACATGTTATGAAGTTTGCTTAGGTGGACGCTCATCTTCAGTTCCCATTTGTGAGTGAGGAATTTAGTGTCAGTGTTACTTTAGGATCAATGAATATATCAGAGGATCCTTCTTTAGAGAACAGATCTATATCTTAGGTGACACGAAATAAAATATTGTTTAATAAAAGAACTAGCCAAAATAATAAAGTACCCCCTAATTAAACCGTATTATGATTGCGACAGAGGGAGCAATTTAAAATACAGCCTCAGGTTTTTACTACAATAAAAAAATTTAAAATGGGACCTAATAGTGCATTTTCCAAAAGACTATTCAAAGAACGTAGCTGTCATGCCCTGTGGGCCAGGGGCCCAAATGACGATAATGTGAGACTGATAGGTGAGTGGGGTTGCTTGTTCGGAGTTCTTGCCGTCCCGTCCTCCCTGCCCCATGTCCAACCCTTTCTGATCCCAGTTCCTACCTTTCATTTCCCTGACCAGAAGCGGTGTTTGGTGTCCAGTGCTCAGCCATCTGGTGGGAGCAGAGTCCCAGTGTCCTGCTCCATTGCATAATTCCGTCATTTCCCCGTTGTGTTGACAAACTGAGAGTCTGTCACTCCAACAATGAATAGAGAGAAGGAGAACAAGAAAAGAATGTACTATATATAGAGAGAGACAGAAAGAGATAAGATAGGCAATGTGTTGTCATGAGCAACTGTTTTTCATGGTCATGCATCATTGTTCTTCCATTGGTCGTGCATCATAGCTCCTCAATAAGTCATATGGGCTTCTGAGTCACCTTCTGAGTCTCTCCTATCGGGCGCAGGCTCTCTTTTCCACAGGGCAGCTCAGCATGGAGAGACCCGTAACGCCTTGGAGGAGCTGACTCTTCAAATTCCTCAGTGATGTCGCTCAGAGATCTCTGGTGAACACCTGTGCTTCCATCTCTATCATCGTCCTCAGCTACTCTGAATTCTTTGAAGTGAGAGCTGTTCCTGGTGATGCAGTGAGACTCCTCTTCTACCATGATCATTGTACCCTTGAAGTGAGTTATCTACAGTGGCTGACTTTCCTATTTTCTGTATAATTCTTCTGCCTGCTCCCATCATGGCATCAGCGCTAGTTTCCTCCATCATTATTGAAGAGGGTGTGTTTTGTTTCAGCCCAAAATTGAGGTACTCTTTCGCTAGGGAGAATATCTCTGTTGCATATGGCAGAGGGTGCTGCAACAGGTAGTCGGCAGGGTTGTGTTCCTTTCCTGGTTTATGGACAATTTTGAAGTTGTAGTCCATCAAATATATCCCCCATCTCTCAATGCGCGGTGGAATTTTTGCATTTTTGCATTTGGGTTGCCATATATCATGACCAGTGCTTGATGGTCTGTCACAATGGTGAATGGTTTCCCATAGAGGAACATGTGGTAGTGTGCACATGCCCACACCACTGCTAGGCTCTCTTTCTCTGGTTGAGAGTATGCCTTTTCTATGTCTGTCAGGCTTCTACTTGCATAAGCGGCAATGCGCTTCAGTGAGCCTCGTCCCGGGTTGTGCTGGGTGGGAAAGGCTCTTAGTCCTATCAGGCTGGCATCTACCCTGACATCAGTGCATAGGGATGCGTCAAAGTAGGTGAGGTGATCCATGGTTCCGACCGCCTGTGGAATATCCTCGAATGCCTTGTCACATACCAATGTCTATTGGAACTGCTGTCCTTGTTTGGCAAGTTCTCGAGTGTAGTGCTTGCTGTGGTAAAGTCTTTGATGTAGGGAGCACAGTAACTTGCCAGTCCGAGAAATGACATCACTTCTGCAACATCTGCTGGGGCTGTGTTTTGCAGAGCTTTTCGAATTTGCTTGGGTCTGGCCACATTCATGAGAGAAGATGTGCCCAAAAATGTTGAGTTCTCCCTTTCCTAGCTCACATGTGTCCACATTCAGCATATTTCCAGCTACCTCCAGTTGACTGCATATACCATACCTCACTCAGTGCCTTGTCATGCTCCTTATTCATGTGACCAAAGTCCACCATGCCATCGTTGTAGTTTAAGCGATACAAAAGGGGATGATGGACGGAGCGTTTGAGCAAATCAAACACTCACCCCCAGTCAACTGATCTGGGTTTAATCCATCACCGTTCTTTAACCCACTCAGCCACCCCATTTCAGACATGGCTATATGCAAATCAGTCTGACCCTGTGCCTCATGGGATCAGTCCAGCCCGAACTGCCAAGCCATGTCTTCCATGGACCGGAAACAAGCATCCTGGGACGGGTTTCGGATTCATATTCCTCATCAGCCAGGCTATCTTGAATCCAGTGGCCAAGTGAGCAAGGGACTCACGTCTGAGCATACACTGCCATACTTAGGGCAAACAAAGCGATACAAAATGGGATGATGGACGGAGCGTTTGAGCAAATCAAACACTCACCCCCAGTCAACTGATCTGGGTTTAATCCATCACCATTCTTTAGCCCACTCAGCCACCCCATTTCAGACATGGCTATATACAAATCAGTCTGACCCTGTGCCTCATGGGAACAGTCCAGCCCAAACTGCCAAGCCATGTCTTCCATGGACCGGAAACAAGCATCCTGGGACGGGTTTCGGATTCATAATCCTCATCAGCCAGGCTATCTTGAATCCAGTGGCCAAGTGAGCAAGGGACTCACGTCTGAGCAAACCCTGCCACACTTAGGGCGAACAAAGCGATACAAAACGGGATGATGGACGGATCGTTTGAGCAAATCAAATACTCACCCCCAGTCAACCGATCTGGGTTTAATCCATCACCATTCTTTAGCCCACTCAGCCACCCCATTTCAGACATGGCTATATGCAAATCAGTCTGACCCTGTGCCTCATGGGAACAGTCCAGCCGGAACTGCCAAGCCGGAACTGCCAAGCCATGGACCGGAAACAAGCATCCTGGGACCGGTGCCAAGGTGGTCATGCTCTCACAAGATCTCCTGATGAAGTGAGATCACCGTGCTGGAGGCCTGAATAAAGTGATTACCGCGTGGATCCAGCAATGGTCTCACTCCAAACGTAGTCAATGTGGGCTTCTGGGACCACGTGTTGGGTTCATCTGAAGCATGCGACCGGGGTGGAGTCCCAATGTCATGCTGGTGCCACTGGCAATGCTGCAGATGAATGTCATGAGACACTCGGAGCGGTGTCGCTTCGGTCAAGCTCATCACCTTCATCACCAAATGGGGACAATTCAAGACTGGCAGGTGAGTGGAGGGGTTGCTTTATTTGGAGCTCCTGCTCGTCCGTTCCCTCTGCCCCAGGTCCTACCCTTTGTGTCCTCAATTCCTGCCTTTCTTTTCCCTGACCGGAAGTGGTGTCCGTGTCCAGTCCCTTGCCATTTGTTGGGAGCAGGGTCTTAGTGTCCCCCTTCATGACGTTATTGCAACTGTAGTAAAAAGCAAGAACAAATGTACAGGCCGATACGAAGGGGCACTCTTGACAGGCCATGAAATTAAAGATTGGCTCCCAAATTTGACCTACTCATTGTCTATCATGACCGGTCATTTTTGCTGGAAATATATCTATGACAAGTTAAAAGATAGGGACTAAACTGTGAATTTTTCAACACAAATTCTGAATACATATACTACAAAAGTGATAGGATTTATCTACAGCTTTAAAGGGGCACTCATTAAATATTTACATACATTCATGGTGTCCAAATAGAACATTTATCAGTCTAATCCTATAGACTCGTTTGAAAGGTATCGTAGATGGATTGAACATCGGAGGCCAGGTAAGTGAATAAAGGCAGGGTTTATTATAGCTTTGAATAAAGTATAAGGGCTCCTGTCTCAGCAACCGCCTAATCAGAATGAGGGGAATCTGGAACCAACTGCATGTAGTGCATGATTCCAGATTCCACATTCCACGGCCAGAGGCAGGACAACATAGAATACAACATATCCTCGAAAACTTTCTTTCATAAAGACAGACCTAAGATACCCAATCACACTCTCAGTGGTTATGTTTTTCATGAACTCAACACACAACCATCGCGAACATACATCCACTAAAACTGTCGCAAACCGACAATCAGCAGGCAAGTAGTCCATGGGACCAATAAAGTCTAGACAGACTTTACTCCAAGGTAGATCATCACAGCTGGAGATAGACCCCAAGGGACGTGAAAGCACCTTTAATCTCTTTTCACTCTCTTTGCACATCAAGCAGTTCTCAACCCAACACCTTACATCATCATCTAGACCTGGCCACCAAAAGTTAGTCTTGAGGCGTTTACTAGTCATGCTCTGACCAAGGTGACCTTCATGGGCCAGAGTAAACAACCTCTTCTTCAATGGATTGGGAGGTATGAATCTTTCACCCCGCAAAACAAAATCATCAGAGCTACCTACACTGAGCTCCTCCTGTATCTGTACAAAACTACGCAAAGCAGGTTTAATGTCACCCTCACGTTTCCACCCCAGGCGAATGGCGGTGATGAGTTCTGCAAAATCTGAATCGGCTAAAACTGCCCGATGCCACTCTTCTCTAGAGATAGAATTAAAACCATTTGAGCAAGCATCACTGAAATCATCCACCAGACACACAGTCTCATCATCAAAGTCATAGCACTCTCCACAATCAACGGGAAGGCGGGACAAGCAATCTGCTTGGACGTTCTTCCAACCAGAGATGTGCTGTAATGAGAAATCATACTCCTGTAGCTTTGCCGCAAACCTCATGAGACGAGGAGAACCTTTACTGGCACCCCCAGGCGACAGTATTTTGAGGAGAGGCTTGTGATCTGTTCTCAAAGAAAAGTGTGAGCCCCATACATACGTACGAAAGTGCGACACACCCCAAACAGCAGCTAACGCCTCACGTTCTATGACCGCATAATTGCGTTCTGAAGCCGTTAGGGTGCGTGAAGCGAAAGCTACTGTTTTCTCTGAGTCACACCTTCTCTGAGAGAGAATAGCACCAATGCCATAAGCACTTGCATCGACAGTCACAAATGTATCTCTACCCGGTTCAAATGTGGAAAGAATTCCTGCATTGACAATCTCTAACTTGATTGTTTCAAACGAATCCGATTGTAGTGGACCCCAGTCAAATTGTACACCTTTCTTGAGAAGTAGTCTCAAAGCTTCAGTTTTGTGAGAGAAGTTGTGGACAAACTTGGAGTAATATTCCACTAGCCCCAGAAATGATTTCAACTGCTCTTTGTTTGAAGGAAGGGGAGCACACCTGATGGCTTTTAACAAGTCTTCCTTGGGTTTGACACCTGAATGTGATATAGTGTATCCTAGATAATCTATTTCTGTTAACAAGAATTGACATTTATCTTTTCTAAGGGTGAGACCCGCATCAGAAAAGATATGCAACACCTTGGCTAGATTATCATTATGTTCGGATTCATTAATCCCTGTTACTAAAACATCATCCTGAAAATAGTGGACTTGCTTTAAGCTTCCAAACAAAGAATGCATCATGCGCTGAAACACACTGGCTGCGGAAGCTAACCCAAAGGGTAATCTTTTAAATTGGAATACTCCCTCAACAGTAATAAAAGCAGTAAGTTCCCTGGACTTAGGATGAAGCACTACCTGGTGGTATGCTGAGCGGAGGTCCAGCTTACTAAAGAATTTTGCCTTGTCCATTAACAGCACCATCTCAGAAATGTTAGGGAGCGGGAACTTATCCACCACAATATTCTGGTTAAGGGACCTGAGGTCCACGCAAAAACGCAGTTTCCCATCTTTTTTTTTAGTGACTACCACAGGCGAAAGCCACTCTGACACTTCTACAGGCTCTATGATATCCTGTTTTTGCATGTCATCCAACATATCTTTCACTTCCTTACGAATGGCAATGGGTATTCTCCTGAGAGGATGTCTTACAGGAGAGGCATCCTTTTTCAGTTTTATAACATGCATGTATCCATCCAACTTGCCCAAATCTGTGCGAAAGACATCAGCAAACTTATCTAAAATGACATCCATACTGTGGAATTCATCAATTACTAAGACACTTTCTGCTGAACGCGGGTCTAAAATAATGTGTAAATCGTATTGCTGTATCCAGCCTAAAATTGCCGGACCGTCATCTGAAATATATACCTTACCAGAAGAACATCTGCCTTTAAATTCAAATGAAGCATCCATAACGCCTATAATGTTGATAATTTGTCCACTGTACCCTTTAGGAATGATGTCACTCACTTGAAGCGTCACATCAGGCCAGTGTTTCTTGAATAAAGACATGGGAAATATGGAATGCATAGATCCCGGATCAACAAGTAACGTTATGGTAGCCCCATTTACCACAAAATTGGCTTTTGGCCTCTGAAGACCAACGCTAAGGCATGTTTCTACATCATCACAATCTTCAATGCATAAAGACATTTCGTTAGGAACATAGTCATCATCAACAAAAGCAACCTTATTAATGGAAGGTGCCCTACAGGCCTTGCTAATATGGCCCTTCCTTCCACATTTCATACAGGTTTTGTCTCTGGCAAAACAACCTGCAAAATCAGCTGCATGAGACATGCTACCGCAGCGAAAACAACCCATAAATGTACTCTTCCCAACTGAAACAGTATTTCTATTTCTCTGTCTAAAATTCGAGAATTTGGGTTTAACACCACTTGAAACAAAGGTTTTAGACTTGACATCCGTGGAAGTGAGACTCTTGTCCATGGAATCATCCTTCTTTGCTTCTAGACTGTGCATTTCTTCCATGCATTTGTCAGCTTCTTCCACTACCTTTGCAATTGCTATGGCTTCCGTTAAGTTTGGATTTTTCGCAGCCCAAAGTTTTTGCTGCATCCTTTTGTTCTTGCATTGTACGATTAGTTGATCTCTGATCATCTGATCAGTCATGGGTCCAAAATCACACTTCAACGAAAGTTCTCTAAGACGTGTAACCATTTGGTCAACACATTCTTTATCTTTTTGAGGCATGGTGTAAAACTTGTGTCTCTGCATGACAATGTTCACCTTCTTTCCGAAGTACTTTTCAAGTCTCATTTTAGCTTCCATATATGGGTTATCAACCAGCTCTCCATCTGCACCACGTAATTCAGGCAAAAACTTGAATGCATGTTGACCTCCCTTGCCTAGAGAGTTTAGTAAAATTGCTTTTTTTCTAGACAAGGGAAATCTAAGGCCGTCAATGGCTTCAAGATAATTTTCAAAGACACCAATCCATTCTTCCCATTCTAAGATCGGTGTATCTCCTTCGGCCAGAAATGGAGGAGGAGGTGCAATGGTGGAATTCGATGTCGTGGCCATAGTAGTAAGAAATTATAAATCAATGCGGAATTAGGCTGAGGCAGGAGAAATTTTTTTTTTGTATATTCAATCAGAAGATAGACAGATAAATTTAATATGAAGCGGCTGAATATGACAAACCAGTTCCTTGTAAAAGTGCAAGCCGGCTGAATATGATGAACTAGTTCCTTGTAAAAGTGCAAGATATAATTATCAGTTTGGAAAATAATTAAACAAATGAAAAAAAAAAACTTCCTTTTTTTTTTTTTTTTATTTTTTTTTTTATTATTTCATTTATTTCTCTTGATTTTATTCCTTATTCCCAGTTTACGTAAAATTAGTCAATATTTTTTCCACTTCTGAGAATAGGACGTATCTTGCACCGCTTTCGATATTGGTTGGAGCGGTTAAATCAGGGCTTTGCGACGTGGTTGGCAAGAAACATCACTTCGTGGTTGGCAAATTAATATTTATCTAAAATGGCCGTCGTGCGTGCTGTTTGCACGTGGAGACGTGATGACGTGGTGCGCGCACGACAGTGAAATCCCAGCGCGAGCAAAGATGCGCGCGATGCTTGTGTCGCCTGGCAACAAGGACTCGGGGAAGGCCGCAAATGACCGTTGACGGGCAAAATAATAATTTGTTTCCCCAACCGGGAAAAACAAGAGTAGACTCACGGCACCATCAGGACATCACCGGGAAGTTCAAGGATGAGTGCCAGGCAAGTTCGAGGATGAGCGCCGAGTCGCAGAAGCAGCACCAGGAATACCAGCCGCAGAGAAGACGCGATGGCAGAGGGGAGGTCGCAGTCAACAGGGTTCGCAGGATCGTCGCCAAAATATCGTAGATGGATTGAACATCGGAGGCCAGGTAAGTGAATAAAGGCAGGGTTTATTATAGCTTTGAATAAAGTATAAGGGCTCCTGCCTCAGCAACCGCCTAATCAGAATGAGGGGAATCTGGAACCAACTGCATGTAGTGCATGATTCCAGATTCCACATTCCACGGCCAGAGGCAGGACAACATAGAATACAACAAAAGGTATCCCCAGATTTAAAGGGGCACTCATTAAATATTTACGTACTTTCATGGTGTAAAATTTGGGTCCAATCCTACCCAGGGGTTTTGGAGGGTTCATCACACAAAAAAATACTGCAACAATGTTTCAAAATGGAACATTTATCACTCTAATCCCATAGATTAGTTTGAAAGCAAAAGATTTTAGAGGCACTTTAAGTAATTTGACATTTTTAAAATGGCTGTGCCATCTTTTTCAATTCTACCATACACCTCCTTTCCATTTCTCAACCACGATTGAGAACATAGTTGGAGTGGGTAGTGTGGAAAAATGAGTCTATCATAAAAGTATTGTGAAAATCTGTATTAAGAAATGTCTGTTCAAAAATCATGAATTTACAGCCATAGTAAGTAGCAAGAGTTGCCTAGCGCAAAAGAAATAGCATAAGCAATCCATAACTCAGCATGAATAATCATTAAAATATCAGCCTTAAGTATACCATGGAATACAATAATTGTGTCCCAAAACATCAACTTCTTTAAAAATATATATACGCACACACATTTTGTTCCTTAATTTCTACTTAAATCCCAAACACACAAATGTGTGAATTTTTTTCAAAATCATTTTGTCACCGAAATAAAAGCTTTTAGTTTTCTGAAAACCGAAAAGGTTTGAAGTGCCAGATGTATCAAGAATTGCTTTTGTGATTCTTAAATACCGAATTTTACTAATTTGCTATTTAAGAATCGCAAAATGCAATGCATGTCGGATTTGCATAAAAATTGTGAATACTACATATTCCTTAACAGCAAATTGCAAATTGTGATTCGCTATTAAGGAATACCTTCCCACTCATTCATATGGGCCTAGAGGCCCATAGGAATTAATAGTATTGCATTTGCAATTTGCAAGTACCAAATAGGTACTTACAAATTGTGCATGCAATTTCAAGGGTGCAAGGGTGCCAAAAGGACACCCTGTTGCACCCCTGAAATATGCATGTGTGCACATGTGGAGCACATACCAAATACCACCTTTTCATTTCATCACATGTTCAATTGTATTATATGCCCATGTACTGCAAGCACATGTCACATCAAAAGTTAGTGGTATCCATTGTTGAGCACCATATGCCAGAGACTGACTTCACTTGGCCAGGATTGACCTGCACATTGACAGTGATTCCGAAGTTGCACCTAGACTAGCCACCTTATTAATGTTATACACCAGCATTGGAGATTATAATTCTTCTTACACTTATCTTTCTTTCTTCTCACTCTTTCTATACTTTCGCTTTTTCTTTCCTGTTGCTACTGTTTCTTTTATTCTATTCTCCGGATCTGTTTATTCCTTCATGATTCTCATTACTTCATTTTTTTTTATTCCCACAATTTCTTTCATCTTCATTGTACTCTCTCTCTTTCTTCTGCTTCCTTATCGCCTTTTCTACTTTCTTTTGCTCCTATTTCTTTTCTCTGCCTGTCTTTTTCTTCTCCCACTATTTCATCATATCTTTTTCTTGTCTTTCACTTCCACTTCTTTTTTCCTGCTGTCCCGTGTTTGTTTTCTTCCTAACTTCTTTGTCTTTTCTTATTATTTCCCTCTTTCTTCTTTATTTTTTTCTCCCTTTTTCTTTCCTATTCCTTTCTTGCCCTCTTACTTTCTTTATTAACCTATATCTGCCCTTTTTTTGTTTGTTTCTTTCTTTCTTTCTTTCCTCCTCCTTTAATACCTCCATTCTCTAGACCTTAATTTCTTCCACTATTCTTTATTGTATCCTTCCTTACTTCATCCTTCCCTTTGTCTTCTACCTTTGTCCCTTTCTTCTACCCTGATCCTTTCTTTCTTTCTTTTTTACTCATAGACTTATGTATTTCAGAAACCTATCTCTCAGACCAGACGACCAGACAATTCTTGTATACTCAAGTACCATACACCAAATGAATCCTCTAGGTCAAACATATTTTACAGCTCACCAGCTGACAGCAGAGGTTCCATCGGGAATCAGAAAATCTCATATGCCCCGTCATCTTAAAAAACACATATTTCTCTAATTACACAAATCTTACATCCTCAGGCCAACAATAACTAAGCTATACCTTGAGTCAAAGATCTTAAAACCCTTGACAGTTATCAACAAAGCATCTGCTCTGTTTGTAGAGATGTTATATGTCATGCTCTAGCTTCAGAAAACAGTGCAAACAGTTGGGGTTAAAACATTCATTCAAGCTCACCACTTGACTTGGAAGGCGTTCCTCAAGTGACGCAGATTTCACGAGCTCATATTATGATATCAGAGATAAACTGCAAGACATTAGGGATTTCACAGGTGCGAGTATCTAACAGCCAAACTATCCTCGGGTTAACAAATATTCCCAATGCTCAGTCTCCCACAGCAGAGGTATCCATAGGGTTACTAGATTTTGCAGTGTTTTACTTATTTATTTATCCATTTGTAAAGCGCCTGGTTACACCTTCGGTGTGTCCTCGCAATATAGCAGACTCTCAGTGAGGTTAGCAGAAACTATTGAAGAGTATCCGGAGGCAAACAGCGGCACATGCGGATCACAATACTAGTTTGAGGATGGAAATAGCCATGTTTTTTTAATCTCTGGCGAAAAATATTTTTGCGAGGTTCAGTTCTTAGATTCACAGGCAGTGTATTCCAGACCTTGGCTGCGAGGTATCCAAAGGAGCGTGCTCCTATCCCCGCTTTCTGTATTTTCGGTACAGTAACCAATGCCCTGCCTTTAGACTGGAGATAGCGAGGGCCTTCTTTACACAGAATTCTGTGGCAGTAGCACATGGCCTTAAATGTGATCCTCTTCTCCACAGGCAGCCAGTGTGTTGCTATAAAGCTATGATTGTATTATCCAAACAAACCAGTATGAGAATTATCCCAGAAAGGCTTCCTGTCATATTACTAATCTGAAAAACTATTCAGACCATGGAGAAGTAAATGGTCTTACTTATAAGTGAGTGTCTGAATACTGTATTGCCGGAGACCGATCTAGCACCTGTTGGAAAAAGAATGTACTGGGGGACTAATGTATGAAGTGCACTCATGACCTGTCCCAAGACATTACAGAAGGTGGGGTGTGTTATGTCGTGCTGATGTGACCTTAGCTCTGGTATTCACCTTATAAAGGCAGCACGGGAAGTAATTTCAAAAGGCAGGCATGAAAGGCTGGTTGTTAATAACCATCCCTAATAGAAGAGTACCAATTATAGCCATTATATGGTTAGAATATGGGCTGAGGATATATTGAGGGTCTGTACGTATGTCCTGCTAAGCCTGGTCCTTCTCCTCTGTCTGGGGAATGCCTTGGTAACTTTGCACTCTAGAACATACACATATTAAACAGAAGGACTTACTAGAAATGAAGTTGCATTTTAAGTAGCCTGAAGTATTGGACAATGTGGACCTACTCTATAGTGGTACTTGCAAATGTAGGTCTGCTTAACTGGGTCCTTTGTGAATTTAGGTGTTCTGTCTTCCTCTATTTAAGTTAATGTATGCAGATTTCTCACTAGAAGCCAAAGTGTTTTCATGCTTAATGTCTACCATCAGTGGTTGTAGTTTGGTGTATCCTGTCATTCCACCATTCAGAAGTTGTACTTTTTTATCATTTATCAAAATTAATCATCTGTATTTTAACTTAAGGCACATTTGATACTAATTCAATATATAAAGAAAGGCAACAGGTTATTGGGCGCACAGCTGATAATTAAGGCTATATTCAATTGGCACGTAGTTCCTCTTGCTACTAGGCAGAATAGGGAGGTTACCTGTCTCCCTAGCTAATACACTGTTCCCAGGTATTTAAAAATTCAAAAGGTTTTCTGCCGAGCAAAAAATATATTATATAGCAACACTCTCAAAGACTTTAGTCACAATGTTCATATATTTTCCATTGAGTCCATTAATTATTTAGACACCAGAATCCATTATCGATTAGTCTGTATTTATTTTTCACTTCTCACGGTTCAGTTCATCAATTTCAAAATTTCAATGGTCAGATCAGCCTTATAAGCAGGTCAGCCGACACGTGTTTCGTTGTTTAGAACAACTTCATCAGGGCTTTCTATAAGTCTCAATTTTCTATTCAATAATGTGTTCCATCCGTTTCTTAAAAGTTAATTTTCGATTTTATGCAGGTTCAGTCAAGTGTCCAAAATTCACCTATTATTCTTATAGACGCGGTACCGGTAACTTTGAATTAGCTTTAAACAAAATCTGGAGTTCTTACTCTCATATCACTCGTGTTTATAGTATAGTTATCCACTTATAATCTTGTATCAAAATCTAGTAAGAGTGTATCTTCTCTTACGGCTTCCCGTCTACTCGTGTACCGGCCACAAATACATGCAAATGCTAAAAAATGTCATCATTTAGTGATTGAGGGAGCAGGAGCATAAATTGCCTGTGATCCTGCATTGGCAAATTCATGGATCTCCTTTCGCCACTGGCTTTCATTGGGCAGTGCCTAAGCCGGCCCTGCCGGCCTAAACCCTTTGTAGCTGGCCTCCACTGTGCCCCTACCTTATTAAGAAATTAACAATGCCACTTTTTTTTTTCATTCTTTAAACTGTCCTGGGAAGGAGCATGTTCAGGTGTGCCTGTCCTGCACGGAGACAACTCTTTGGCTATAAGAGACCTTTGTCTTGTTCTTTGCAGCAACACAGTCCCACTTTAAGGGGTGTTTTCTGCAAAGCAAAAAAAAATGTCAAACTGCCGCTAAAACATATCGACGTTAGTTTCCACTAAAGGGTTTGATTTTCAATCTACTGTAGTTAATGGCATTCAAAAGCCGAATTCCTGTTCCTGACTCACTGTATTTAAAAAGGTATGAATACGAATTCGTAAAATTAAGTTTCACATTATACTCATATGAAAAAAAATTAATTTGAGAAAATGTGCTTGGATCGCGATGTCTGAGTCGGTTGTAGGCAGCAACCTGTGAAAGTTGATGAATGCACGAAAACCTGCAGGATTGTATGTATTCATCAACAATTTTCTGATAGTAAACGAGCCCGAACATGTTTCTAGACAAACTGTCAAGGTCAAAATAAAGGTACAGCTGGAGTGAAGATGGCCAGGCATTAAGCCCTGAAACTTATAGGTGTGGCCATAGGTACGGTGTTCCCCAAAGGGAACATATTTTACATGCAGAGATTGTTTTCCCCTTTCAGAACACTTTTGTGTATGATATCTACTAGGTGAAATGTACTCCTCGGAATCTGCCATCATCACATATTGCTACGTGTACTCCTGAAATTCTTGCAGTAGTCCTTAAAAGTCGAATATTTACTCCAAATGTTGATGTGAAAATGAGGGGTTGGGGGATGATTTCCAACTTAACAGGCACCATTTGTGAATCGTGTCCATAATCATGTTTATATCAACACCTGGATTAGAAGAACATCTTGTTTAGAATACCTTTGAAATCTTTGTCAGCTTTAGTATTTGTCAGTTACCTTGTTGGTTCAACAAAATGTCGAAAAACTTGTGAAACCAAAAATAATACAGTCCTAGGTGAATTCGGTCCAGTGAATTGAGACTTGAATACAGCGTTTCCTCAACGTGGTGCAAGGTTCTCAGGACAGATAAACCATGATTACATTTACTTTTGATAGCTATTCTGGAAAATGCAAATGATACATACCTGTTGGCGTAGGTAAATTAAGATGCTCGAAGAACTGATCTTAAAAGATTTTATTGAAAGAAAAAAACACCTTATATTCATGACCTCTCCAAGTGACACAGAAGTAGCCTTGAAACTAGGTAAACAAATGGGTGCATTCAGCAGCTGGTATTTATTCGCAGGCAGCAAAAGCTAAACATTGTTCAAAATGCCAACGCAATCCAATTTTCAATAGAGTAGTTTTAAACAAACTGCAAATACCACACGTCAACAATGCTGCAGAGTTCAAAAACCTCAGATGAACACACCAAGCAGAAAGATTGAATAACATTTCAAATGTCAAAAGGTGGTCAAAAAACTAATCAGATATCTGACACACAGTGGGAAAAGTTCCAAAATTGGAAATGCAAGAACTGACGAGCTATGATAAGTAAAAGGGAAACTTCATGAATCAAACATCAATTGTTGTTTCACTAAAGGTGTATTCTGGTGAGCTGCATGTAGCTGCCTATAGCTAGCTTATTTCTGTGTTTAAGAAATACTAAAAAGGATATAGCTTTACAAATAAGTATCTGAATCCCTTTAATACCTGAATGAGTTTTTGCTCTGAAATTCATTCATTCATTCTATCTATCTATCTATCTATCTATCTATCTATCTATCTATCTATCTATCTATCTATCTATCTATCTATCTATCTATCTATCTATCGATCTATCGATCGATCGATCGATCGATCTATCCATCCATCCATCCATCCATCCATCCATCCATCCATCCATCCATCCATCCATCCATCCATCCATCCATCCATCCATCCATCCATCCATCCATCCATCCATGAAGTGTGGCTCAATGGTTAGAGTTGCAGACCCTGACGCAGAGGTCTAGCCCGGGACCAGGGTTCAATTCCTGGGTTCAAAAATTCCACGGACCTGATAATTCTCGCCTTGGTGCCTATTCCAATCATGGAGTCCCACTATGCAACTCTGGGCAATAGCTTGCTTAATCTCCACAACGGCCCCCACAACGCTAAGGATGCCTGGCCTCCACCTTGGGGGTGCCCAGGAGTGGACACCTCACAGGGAAAGCCAGGATGGGTTCCACAGCGGTATTCGTACAAGCGCCTTGAGACCCTTGCGGGTGAGTAGTGCGCTATACAAGTATCAATTTACAATTTGTATCTATCTACCTACCTACCTACCTACCTACCTACCTACCTACCTACCTACCTACCTACCTATCTATCTATCTATCTATCTATCTATCTATCTATCTATACACATGTATATATAATATATATATTTATACATGTATATATATATCCGGTAAACAACCCTCCAAAAGAAAAGATCAGAGGCCAGCAGGGGGAAACAGTGCAGGAATCCTTTATTTCAGACCTCTCAGCAACGGCAGATGCATTCCGGCACACTTGCCTTCTTCAGTGCCTTATGCTGTTAGGAAACACCCCCATAGTACTTGTCCTGTGTAAAATACCCGCTGGTCACTGTGTCCCCTCCCCCTGATGACATCATCACACCAATAGGAGTTCGTCTTGAGTTCACTGAACTCCAAATCCCAGCAGGCACTGCAAGGCAGGTGGCGTGGGGGAGTGGGGAAAACTGTAGGTAAGGGCCAGCTCCAGGTGAGTCGGGTTTTTCGAAGAATGCTGAAACGACGGGAGCCTCCCTGTGTCCCCCATAACCGCAGCAGCCAGTCCCTCCAGGAGCAGTCGAGTGTAAGGGCAGTCAAATCCGAGACTGTGTTTGCCCCCTCGAGATGAAATACCTCGCTCCACACCCGATGTCCTGTCGTTCTTGGTGGTCGACGGAGATACTGATAACTCAGTCCCATAAAGCTGCAAGCAGCTTGATGCCAGCGTTTTCTCCTCGACTCTTGTCGCTGCGTGGCCAACTGGATTGTGCATCTGGCAAGCGCAATTGTAAATCCGGTAAACATCCCTCCAAAAGAAAAGATCAGAGGTCAGCAGGGGGAAACAGTGCAGGAATCCTTTATTTCAGACCTCTCAGCAACGGCAGATGCATTTCGGCACACTTGCCTTCTTCAGTGCCTTGTGCTGTTAGGAAACATATATATATATATACATATGTATATATACATTCACTGAAAAAAAACAGAGGTTTCAGGGACGTTATAGTTAGTTGGACCTTTCACTTGTATAAAACCAGAGAAATTCGGCCATTGTAGTTAGTTGAGCTAACTATAACTCACGCCCCCCCAATATGGACTGCTGATAATGTCACATAATACATCATTCATGACATGGTCAGTGGCATCACTGATGACATCACTTATTACATCTCAGATGACATCACTGATGACATCATCTAGAGACCGTGTGGTTCTGTAAAGTTTATATATGTTTTATATATATAAATGCCAAGGTGCATTGAATAATGAGTGGGTGTATGAGTGTCTGAATGGATGATTTAGTAGGTGTTTGACTGACTAGTGTTTAAATGTGTTTTACTGAATGCATGGGTTACTGACTAAACTGTGTGAATGTCTGTATCGGTCTGTCAGTTGGTTTGTAAGTGGCTGCATGGGTTGATAAGTAGGTACATGAGTGTATATACGGGTTATTGATTAGTTGTCTGAGTATCTGTATGGGTGCCTGAGTGTCTCTGTGGGTGGGTGGTGGTGTGTGACTCTGTGCATAGATGTGTGAGTGGGTGATTCACTGGGTTTATAGGTTCAAGAGTGGATCTGTGAAGGGCTTTATGGGTGGGTGAGTGTGTGTATGGATGTGTTGTTGAGTGAATGGAGGTCTTGGTGATACATGTGTGAGTAACTACATATGTGAAAGGCGGTATATGTGAGTGTTGGAGTATATAAATGACTATATGTGAGAGAGTGATTGTGAGAGTGGATGTATGGATGAGTGTGTGCTTGCCTCAGTGATTTTATAAGAGAGTAAGTATGTGTTAGTATCTGTATGAATAAGTGATGGGATCTTTGTATAACTGTGTAGGTGATTGATTCTTTGCATGACTGACTAGGTGTGTGAAAAACTCTATGGATGAGCGGTGATGTGTTTTTCTGTATAGGTGTCTGAGTGCATATAATAGAGCTGTATTGATGAGTGACTGCATGTATGAGTGACTGTATGGGTGAATGAGTAGATGTGTGTGTAGACCTAGGAATCAGTGAGTGGGTATGTAGGAAGTGGTATTGAGATGTCTATGGTTTAAAAAAATGGTAGTCTGTATTTCAGAGTGGGTGTATCAATCGTTATATAGGGTGTAAGGAGGTGCATCAGATTATGACATGGATGATGTCATCAGTGATGTCATTTGAGATGTCATCAGTGATGTCATCAGTGATGTCACTGACCATAAAGCATTGCATTGCGGGGGCGCGAGTTATAATTCACTCAAACTATAACGGCCGAATTTCTCTAGTTTTGTACGAGTGAAATGTCCAACTAACTATAGCTTCCCTGAAACCTATGGTTTTTTAATGTAAATTTCTAAGGTTTCTAAAATGCTAATTTCTCACTATAACAACCCTGAAACCTCTGGTTTTTTCAGTGAATTTCAAAGGTTTTTTATATGCTAATTTCTAACTATAACCAGGGCCAGATTGGCAAAGTGCTTGGCCAGCCCCCCAGGGGTTTGAGGGTGAGGCGGAGCTGCTTACCAGGACCGGTTTCTGCCGATTTCATTACAGTGGCCGATATTGCAGCTTTGCTGCAAAAATCGCCCTATAACAAAATAGGCCCCCAGGGGCCCAAAACCGGCCCTCAAACCTGGCGGCCCACCGCAGAAACCCCTGGTGCCCACTATGGCCAGTCCGGCCCTGACTATAACATCTCTGAAAACTATGTTTTTTTCAGTGAATTTCAAATAATTTTTAATAGCTTATTTATAACTATAACATCCCTGAAACCTATGTTTTTTTCAGTGTATTTCTACAGTTTTTTAAATGCTAATTTCTAACTATACCCTCCCTGAAAATTATATATTTTTTTTTTAATTCTGTTTATTAAGTACAGGGTAGATTATTAAAGTCATACAAATTGAGAAATTGTCGGCGTTTGATCGAAACAAATTCCATTGATTTATGCACATCATTAATACAGTTATTACAGTGAATACGAAATATAATAGTATAAAGCCCTGCTCCCCCCACCACCCCACCACCCCCCTCACTCTGAACCCTCATCGGCTGCTGACAGGGGTTGGGTACAAATATATCTTCTATACTTATTCCATGCTCCCCAAATTCTCCTCCTGATAAACACATGCCACCTTCTCTGCCACCATAGCCTCATCTATGTCTTTACACCAATCACGGAGTGTTGGTGAATTCCGTGAACCCCACAATCTGGCTATATTGCGTTTGGCAAACATCATTCCGAGGGTTGCCCAATCTTGTGCTGTGTGGTTAAGATCAGTGGGCTCCCATATATTTAATATACATCTCTTGGGTTCTGGCACCATTGAGACTTCCCCTACTTGAGATATAGTTCTCATTACTGCTGTCCAGTATGGCATTACCCGTGGACACTGCTACATGGTGTGGCAGAAAGTGCCCTCCTCCCCGCAATCCCTAATACAGAGCAGACTCGTGGCACTCCCTATTCTATGCAGGATCACTCTGGTAGAATACGTCCGGTGAAGTATCTTAAGTTGTATCAATCTCAGCCGTGAGGGTATTGCCACTTCACCCGGAGACGAGAGTGCCTCCTGCCAGTCTGTGTCATCGAGGTCCATAGTTCAATAGACCACTTCTGCCGTAGTGTTTGCATTGAATCAGGCAAATTGTTAACGAGTTTACGGTAGGTGAGAGAGGTAGCCTTTTTGTCTATGTATTCAGTCAGTAACCTGTCCTCCAGGGGGGAGGCCTTCAGTAGTACGGTGTCAGCCAGTAAAACTGCCATGAGTGCATGCCTGATCTGCATATATCTGAACTTTTCAGAAGGCGCTAACTCCTATTGTTTCTGTAGGTGTACAAAAGTAGCCATCTCACCCTTGATCCATAAGTTGCCCACCGTAGAAATCCCTATTGTGTCCCACCTCTGGAAACCCTTACTGTTTCTGAGTCTTCCAAGTCGTTGTGTGTCCCAAAGTGGAGTGAGCTGGGTAATGACCCCATTCCAGCCCAATTTTTGAACAAAATGGCTGCCTAAGAGGAGCTACTGGATGAAGCTCCGGGGCTTGGGATTACCTTACTTGTGAAAATCCCTGTATATGCCCCCCCTGCCACCCCGCTTCCAGCTCCTGTTGATCAAGGAATAGAACAGGAACATTTCCATTCCGGTCAGTGTTTGCTGAGGGATTTCCTACCTTGATTTTTTCTCGACAAAACGATTGCTCCTCTGACCTGCCTCGGACCCGGAGCTGCTGCCTTGATGTTTCCCGTTATGGCGATTGTTCATTTCGACTGCCTCCGACCTGATGTGGACTCGATCGCCCGAGCCTACTCTGGGGTGACGCTGATCTGCTGAAGGGATCTATGGGCCCCTTCTTCGAGCCGGAGGTGGATCTTGAACGGCGCTGCCCCATCTCCTGAGCCCATCTCCTGAGCCCTCTCTGGTTGGTGCCCGGGCTGGGACACTGGAGCTTATCCCTGGCCCTGGAGCTGCTGGCTGGTGTTGTGTGGTGATGACGCTGGTTCCTCCGGTGCTGAGCTCATCTGGGTCCTCTGCCTCTGGCTGGAGGCCGACCGCATGCGGCACTGCCTATTTCGCGCCGGTGACCAGGCTGGGGCTCTGGCGCTGCACCTTTCGGTTCGTTGTTGAAGAGAAGGGGCGGTCTTGTACCCGTCCCTGCTGCGATCCATGCGGAGCCCATCGGGAGCCCTGTCCGTTGCACAGGCCCCCTCACACGATCATGGGGTCGGCCTCTGGCGACACTGTCCGCTTCTGCGGCCCCTTATTTGCACCCAGTGCTGATTGCCGGGCGGCAGTCCTTCTGATGCGAAGCCCGTCTGGAGACGTCTAGTGTGCCGGCGGTGACTCGGCCAGTTGCTCCGGCGCCGCTCCGCAGCACCAACTGCGGCGGCTCTGCCCATCCCCCCTCTGCATCTTTGGGTTCGCGTTGAATCCGCGCAGTGATTGCTGAAGCGGTGGCCTCACGCCAGGCCGAGAAGCCCGACCTGAGCCACGAAGAATTGGTGCCCCCCCTTTTTTTTCCGCTTGAATGGTGCTGATGTCGGGCGGCTCTGCCTTTCTCTAGCGCCCTATTCCGTTCCCCCGCCGTGATGATGTTTGGAAGGGTCCCTCGACATATGACCATCAGTAGTGGTCTTGCCCCTGATTCTCTGACTTTGGGATGCAGCTGTTGGTGGCATTGCAGTTTTTTACAGTTTGTGCTCGTACTTGATTTTTGTGTCTATGGTCCTCAGCCATCTTGACTACTGGATTGCCCCCCCACTCAGCCTCGTCTTATTCTCCACTAAAATGGCTGCAATCTGATTATGGTAACCAAGGTAGGACTATATCATTCTGCCCCCCGCAACAGGAATTGAAATAGGGCTGCAAAATAAAAATAAACAAGAGACGATTGCAATTCCCTTAACCAGGCGTGACTAGGTGGCGGCCATCTTGGACAGACTCCGACCCGAAATTCTTTATAATTGCCATTGAAAATACACTTCTCAAATCTTTTATCCTTCTTGTATTTCCTTATTTATTTATTTAGTTATATATTTACTTATTTATCTATTCACTCATTCTAATGTAATGCCCCTCTGCACTCTTTATGAGGTCAAGGTCAAGTGACTATGGTGCTTTGTAAGATTCCCAACTTAGCTGATATCTAGGTGCTCAATTTTACAGCCTTGCCTCCCTTAGCGGACTCACATATTTCCCATCCTTATTCCATCACAGATATTCCTATGTACTATTATTTTATAATCTTATTCTCTTAAGTATTTTAATATTGCTGTCTATTTTAGTTTATTTTTATTGCTATGTTGTAATTCCTTTTTTTCCATCCTTATTCCATGTCCATTTCTATATTGTAATACTTATCCATTCTATTTTAGTTTACTTTTTATTACTACATTGTAATCCTTATTCCATCTCAGATATTCCTTAGTCCTATTATTTTATTACCTTACTCTCCGAAGTATTTTTAATATTGTTGTCTATTTTAGTATACTTTTTATTACTATGTTGTTCTTTTATTATCTTATTCTCTGAAGTGTTTTATTATTCTTGTCTATTTTAGTTTACTTTTTATTACTATGTTGTTCTTCTTATTGTTGTTTATTTGACCTGACTTTGCTGTTCCTCCATTAGTTACTCTATTACGTGCCCTCCCACACTTCCCAGTAATTTTTACGTTGGGCCTAATGAATCTCTCACATATCTCCACCTTTCCTTTTCCTGCGGTGACTTATCTTCTGGCTTAATCTGTACGCCTCCTCGCCCTCTGCCTTCCCTCCTAATCATGCCTCCCCACTATCTTTCCCCTTCCTCCTCAGTATATCTTATCTCGAAAATTGGTCCCAATTCCTGGTCTATCCTCTACCCTTCCCATCTCACCAAACATGGCAAGAAAAACTTCAAACACAAGCTCCTCAGCCTACACCCTGAAACCTTATTTGCTGATTTCCACAATTCAGTCAACCCCTCCTTAATTACTAACTACATCTTCTTCTCCAAACGCCCCTCTAAATGGAAAAGCTGATTTCTCCAACACCTCCCAATCTCTAACTCCCGCAATATTCCGTATGGTGTTAAACTCTCCACCTCCCCCTCCTATTCCTTTCCTGGAAACATTGACATTTCCATCTTCAAATCTGGTAAAATTCTCATCCAAGCGTCTGAAAATCACCTATACATCTTCGAACTCCACTTTAGTGTCCTATCCCAAACCCTCGATCAATCTTTGAACCCCCCCTCCTACCCACGCTACCCCCAGTCCCTTTATCTCCCCCTTTACCTCCCACCTCCCCAACTCTGCTCTCCGATCTTCCTACATCCTCTCTTAACAATTACATCTACTCCCAACCTACACTGTCTACTTGAACTCTTAATACAGATACCAGCATCGACTCCCTACCCACCCCAGCCTCTTGTCCCCTCCCCTCAGGTTCTCCCAATCATCCAGCTAGCCTTGTTCCCCTCACTCTTCCACAATTGTCCCCCATAGCGGACTGCATTATCACCAGCTCTGATTCCCTACCACCAAGCTCCCCCTCATCTCTCCTTACGGTCTCCCCCACCCTACTCACCATAGCCTCACACTCCCCCCTCTCTGGCTCACCCAATATTCCATACTGCCCTGTTCCCCCCTCCCCCTTATCTCTCCTTACAATCTCCACCTCCCTACTCCCCATAGCCTCACGTTCCCCCCTTTCTGACTCACCCAATCTTCCATCCAGCCCTGTTACCCTCGCCCAACCACTATTGTCCCCCTTATTGACCACGTTATCACCTGCTCTGACTTCACACACCCATTCTCCCCCTTTTCTCTCTTTTCCGTCTCCCCCTCCTCCTCCATGATCCCTGATGCTCTCTCTCAACCAATACTAACCACCCATACCACTAACTGTATAAATTGCCCCGACCCTCTTATCTCACAATCACCTAACTTCTCTGCTTCTCTCTCACCCACCTTCACTAATGGCTTCCTCTCCCCCTTGCCCCCTCTATCCCCTCCCCTCCCTCCTCCATCCCTGACCCCCAACCCTACTCCCCCTGTCCCACTTCCCTCAATCCCTCTCTCATCCCCAATTCCCTACACTACATCCCCGCCCCCTCACCTCTCAATCCCCCAGTACCACCGCGACACCTCCGACTCCTATATCGCCCACCCCTTGGATGCTATTCATCACCTCCCCCTCCGTATCCCCGACCCCCATAATCCCACAGCAACTCTTTCAACTCCCCCGCTGCCCATTTCTTCTCACACGCCCTTGCTCTCTCCTCCTACCCTCCTTAATACACCTACTTCCACATCCTGTTTTATCCCTCCCCTTCCTTTATCTAACGATCCTATTATGCACAATTCCCCAACCTCTCCTATCTCCTTAATCCCTCCCTTCCCTACCATGAAAGATCAAACCCATCATAACCCTCTTCTCCTTCCCCCCCTGGTTTCTCCTCCCCTCCTCTATCTAATCCTAACACTTACTCTTCACCCCTCCTAAAAAAGCTTGATCCTCTCCACTCCTCTCTCCTTACACTATCACTCCTTAATATCGAACTTCTCCTCTCGTCCCTTGTTCTAGATCTCTCCTCCCTCAGATCTGAAGTCTCTCTCCTTACTAAAGCCCACTCATTAGATCACACACGCACATCTGCCCCTTCATTTAAAAGCGCATCATCACTCATCAGCTCCCCCTCTACTTCCCATAGCAACAACTCCCCTATTATAGACATCATCGAGCACTCTTCTTTTGTCGCCCTACTCCCTTCAAACTCCCCTACTTCACCTAAACCCATGGAACCCGCCAATACATCCCTAGCCTTTACGGATGCCTTGATTTCTTCTCCCCAACATTTTACTGACCCAATATCCTTGGAGATTAACTTATCCCTGAACCCTCCCATCTCCCCCCTTCCCCCACCGCCCTCCAGTCCCCAGTTGCCTCAATTTATTATCCCTGTCCTCCTAGGAACGAGTCGTCTCCCCCTTCACCTGATATCTCCTAGACCCCCTCAACAACTTACTTCTTTCCTCCCTGATCCCAGCACGCAACCCCCTGACACCGCACCCCTCTGCTACATGCTGATTAACTGCCGATCCGCTTCCTGCCATGCGACTGACATTGCTGAAATCCTTCTTAATGAAAACATTGATATTGCCTTCCTTACCGAAACCTGGCTCAACCCCCACTCGTCCCCTATCCTTGACCTGCTCATTCCTCCTGGCTATTCCATCATCAGAAAAGACAGAATAAAGCAAATTGGTGAAGGCCTTGCCCTAATTCATAAAAAGGAACTGAATCTCACTCACGTTCATCTACAGGACCCCTCTTCCTTTGAATACCTTTGTGTTGATCTTATTGCTACGGACTCCCCCACCATTCGGCTACATACTATCTATCACCCACCCGGAAATACCATCCCTTCAGCACTGAGCTGTCTGATCTTATCACTCAATCCTCGCTCACTCACTCCAAGAATCTCTTTTTTGGTGACTTTAACATTCACTGGAATAATAACGATGATCCATCAGACATCCTCCTTAAAGATATCATGGAAATTACTGACCTGACTCAACTCTGCCAATCCCCTACTCACTCTAAAGGCACCACCCTTGATGCCATTATGACTAGCAAGGATCTGGCCTCTCTCTCAAAGATTCTTCCAGTTGACTGGTCTGATCATCACCTTATCCTCTTCACTATGAACTGCTCTACTCCCCTCCCCACTCTTACTGACACTTTACCCTTGAAACTTACTCGTAATCTTCACCTTATTCCCCCTGGTGAGTTGGAATCCTCTATCAAATCACGCTTTCTCCTCCCCCCTTCGCACAGCACCAATGACCTAACTGAACATTATAATTATTCTATCCTCCAAGTGCTTAACCAAATTGCTCCAATCAAAATGAAAAAGCAAAAAAAAATTCCTCCTAAATCCTGGTTTAATTCGGACCTTAATAACGAAAGACATTCGGAACGCTCTTGGAGGAATCATCTTTCCCCCGATAACCTGACACTCCTTAGACACGCCAGAGCCAATTACAAGAAACACATCTTCGCTGCAAAAGCTTCTTTCTTCCGCACACAACTTGACCAGGCTAAAAACCGGCCTAGAGAACTCTTTAGCATTATTAAAAAACAAACCTCCTTTGGCCCCCCTAAAATAACAGCCACTACCGAAAGATGTGAAGAAATCGCCAACTTCTTTTCGAACAAAGTCAACTCTATTGATTTATCCTTCTCTTCTCCACCTCTATCATCCCAATCTACCATCAGCCAACAACTTCCCCCCAACTTTCATACCCCCAACATGCCCATCTGCCCCTCCATGTCACGACCCCTCTATACCCCCACCAACTCTATTCCACCCTGACCCTTTCGCTAAAGACACCTTAACCAAAAACAATGCTGCCTGGACCGAATTTCAGCCAGTTTCTGAATCTACTGTCAATATCATCTCTAAACTCAAACCATCTTCTCACACCAATGACCCCCTACCCGCCCAATTTGTCCAGGAACTTAAACACACCATTGCCCCCATCTGGACTAATATCATCAATACCTCCCTTGCCACGGGCTGCGTGTCAGCATCCCTTCAACTTGGTCAAATCTCTCCCATCCTTAAAAACCCCACCGTTGATCCTAATGACCTGAACAACCTACGCCCTATCTCTAATCTTCCCTTCCTCTCCAAAGCCCTTGAAAAATGTGTACTTCTCCAGTTAGACAAACATATCACTTCCTTCAATCTCCTCGACGTTTTCCAATCTGGTTTTAGAAAAGGTTGCAGCACAGAAACTGCCATGCTCAATATCACTGATGACATTCATCGCTCTCTTGACAAAGGTGAATCCTCCCTCCTTATCCTCCTTGACCTCTCTGCGGCGTTCGACACTGTCCACCATCCCACCCTTCTTAATACTCTTAAAGACCGCTTTGGGCTTGAGGGCATTGTTCACCAATGGTTCTCTACCTATCTCCAAAACATATCCCAGCAAATTAAACTCAGTCACTGCCTCTCCAAACCTCAACCTGTCTCACTTGGGGACCCTCAAGGCTCTATCCTTTCTCCTACCCTATTTAATTTATTCATGGAACCACTCACCCTCATCCTTAAACAGACCAATATTAGTTATCACCTCTATGCGGACGACACACAACTTTACTACAAGATTAAATCCCGCCATGACATCCATCTCCTCAACGATGCCTTGAATAAAGTCCAAGCCTGGTTCCATCTCAACCATCTCAAATTGAATCCCCCAAAAACTGAAGTCATTCTTTTCACCCCCAAAAACTGCTCTCTACCCATTCAAACCTGGCTCAATGACATCAATGCATTCAACTGCTCCCTCTCCACTTCTAACTCGGTCAAATCCTTGGGCATCAGCATTGATAACAATCTTACCCTCACATCCCACACATTAAAAATGCAGCGAAAGGTGCTCTCTTCTCCCTTCTCCACCTTAAAAAAATCAAACCTTTCATACCTGCAGACGATTTCAAAATTGTTGTCCAATCTCTTGTACTTTCTAGACTTGATTATGGTAACGCCACCCTTGCTGGCACCCCTAAAGTCCACCTTACACCGATCAAATCTGTCCTCAACCTGGCTGCTAGACTCATCTCTGATTGTAAACGTTTCGATCATATTTCTCCTATCCTCAAAAACCATAACTGTCTCCCAATTGAAGGTAGATCCACCTTCAAGTTGGCATGCATTACTCACAAAGCACTTCACCAGAACAAACTACAAAAAGCTGGGTGCTCTAGGTCCTTGAGAAGCACCAACGCACTCGTCCTCATCCCCCCGAGACTCAATTGTACAAAGACACAATCACGTGCACTCTCTGGTAATGCCCCTACGATTTGGAACTCGCTCCCCAAAGATCTTCGCTGCAACCCCTCCTACCCTCTCTTCAAAAAAAGACTCAAGGTGCTTCTTCTAAACAAGTATTGGGGCAACTAATAGTCCCTATTCAGATTCAGTCCTCATTTCATTCTCCTCCACCCAACCTGTCTCTCTTATTTTCATACTACCTCCCCTCCTTTTCACACTACCCTTTTCTCTCCTATATTTCTATCCACCCTCATCCCCCCTACCTACCCCTAATTTACTCCCTTTCCTCAATCTCCTCTTTTAATTGATATGTTTGCTCACATGCCAGTTTTTATTCACTCTGTAACTGTACTCTATTTTTCTAGATGTTACTTGTTCTTATGTTTATTCTGAGTACTAGTTATGTATTCTTTTTATTTGTCTGTAAAGCGCTCTGATACTCCTGGGTCCAGTAGCGCTATATAAAACCTTTTATATAAATAAATAAATAAATAAAGTGCTGTGTACCAAATTTTGACTGTATGTGCCGTTGGTCCGATTAGTGGGGTATAACGCTTTTTGGTGTATAGTGCCTTTATGATGCCTCCATCTCGGAACCCATATCTGTCTGCTTTGAACGCGGGGTCTGTTTGCGGGGTATGTAGCCACTGGTTAAGTACTTTCAACTGCAATGCCCAATAATATAATTGTATGTTTGGAAGAGCTATGCCTCCATCATCCCAACCTCGGACTAGTTTGTCCATGGCAATGCGTGCCGGTTTGTTGCACCATAGTAAACTAGTGACCTCCGCCGCTATTGCTTTAAAGTAGCTTGACGGTACGGGAATTGGGGTAGTCTTCAAAGCATATAGGAACCGGGGAAGCGCCATCATTTTAAAAAGTGCTGCTTTCCCAAGCAATGTCAATGGCAGGTAATGCCAATTTGTCGTGTCATGTCCGAGATGTTCCAAGAGGGGCATAAGATTTTTGAAATAAATTCGTCAGAACTTTGTGTGATGTGGATACCCAAATATTTAAAACTTCCCTCCATAATCTGCAGGTTACAACCTTTTGGGAGGTGCGGTGGTGGGCGGCAAAGCACGGATATAATGGATTTAGACCAATTAATGGTGTAGCCAGAGACCCGTCCATAAAGGTCACAGATATTTAGGAGCACCAAAATGGATCGTCTGGGAGATGTCATATATAACAAAATGTCATCGGCATACAGGGAGATGCGATCCTCCCAATCTGCCGCCCACTTGAGCCCTCGGATAGTCGGTTCCCATCTAATCCATGCGGCCAATGGCTCCAAAACAAGGGCGAACAGTAATGGTGAGAGGGGACACCCCTGACATGTAAATCCTCCGATCTGTGACCATTTACTGTTACATGAGCCAGAGGCTTTGAGTACAGCAAGCGCACCCATGCATAAAATTTGGGGCAGAAGCCTAAATGTTTCAAAATTACAAAGAGGAAAGGCAACTCCACCATATCAAATACCTGCCCGGCGTCCAGTCAGAGAATGACGGCTGATTCATAGATGCAAGGTATACGGGCCATCACTCCATGCAGGCGTCTCAGGCCGTGTTCCTACCAGGCATAAAGCAAGATTGGTTTGGGTGTATTAGGGCAGTGAGAAGGGGGTTAATCTTGTTGTGAGGAGTTTAGCAAGGATTTTAACTTCAGCGTTAATCAGAGATATTGGGCGGTATGAGGTACATTCTTCGGGAGGTTTACCTGGTTTAGAAATTGTCACTATGGTGGCCCGGCATTGATCCCGCAGGAGCTCTCCCGCCTCCAAACTCTCGAGGTACATATTCAAAAGATATGGGGAGATTGTGACAGCTGTTTTTTTATAAAGTTCAATGGGCATGCTATTAGGCTCTACCACCTTGCCTGAGCGTGTAGTCCCTTTAGCCAATTGTATTTCACCCATTATGAGGTCAGCTTCAAGCGCGAGAGCTGACTCGGGCGTTAGTTTGGGCATGTTAATATCTTTAATGAAGGCTTGTGCTTCGCCAACCATTGTGGTGGATGTTGATATATATACCTCTTGAAAGTAATTGGCTAGTTTATTCTCTATTCCCTAAGGGTCAGTTATGGATTTGCCATTCTCCGCTCGTATTTGCATGATCCATCTACTAGCCCGGTCTTTCTTGTCAAGCCAGGCCAGAAGTTTTCCTGCCTTATCCCCGATTTCGTATATCTTATGTTGCGTGGCCCACAGCCTGGCCCTAGCTGTTTCTTTTAGATATTCTCTATAATCCTGCTGCTTAAGACTGAGGGATTGGGTCGATCCTGTCATCGGGTTTTGGGTATGGTGTTCCTCAGCCTGGTGTAGTTCTAACTTAATGGTCTCCAACTCTTTCTGCTTTTCTCGTTTAAAACCTACAATGGAGGCAATGGCTTGGCCATGAATAACTGTTTTGTGGGCCTCCCAAAGGGTGGTCGGGGACCGGACATATGGTAAATTGTCTTGAAAATAATGTTGTGTTGTGTCCGTGATGTCTTTGAGAATTTTGGGATTGTGTAAATAACCGGGGTATATGGGATAGATGCTACATCGGACCTTGTGCTTATACATGTACATTAGCAGTATTGGGGGGTCATCTGAAATTCCCCTGGGTAGGGTCTCAATATCTACTATATTATTTAAACTGTCTGCCGATGTTAAAAAATAGTCTATCCTGAGAGGCTAATATGTACCCCCGAGTGGAAGGTGAATTGTCATGTTGAGGGGTGACTGTATCGCCAAGCATCTATGAGACCAAGTGCTTCTATAAATCCCGAAAGTCAGGAGAGTCCAGTACCCTGGGTTTTAGGGGGATGTCGATCTAGGGCACCGCAAATAGTGGTATTGCAATCCCCCCCAATTAGGAGTTCCCCTTCTGGAAGGGTGAGCAAAAAATCACTAAGTGCTGGGAGGGCCACTGTGTGGGGCGCTGGAGGGATATATACCGTCACTATATTAAAGGGCCGTCCCTACCATTGACACGTGATAGCCTCAAAACTGCCCTAATCATCTGTCCATGTCCTTTTGATTATCAGCGGAAATTGCTTCCGCACTAAAATACCTACTCCCCGTGACCCAGAGGAAAACTCGGAGTGCACTACCATTTTGAATCCCCACGGGTCCATAGCTTTACAAGAGGAGCCCGTCAAGTGCATTACTTGGAGTAGGGCCACGGCAGGTGTGTGGCGTTCCAAATACTGTAGAACCATCCCTCTCTTGATCTTGTCGCTCAGCCCTTGGACATTCCACGATTGTTCCTGGACTATTGCTGGCTGCTGGCTGCTTAGGGGCTCCGAAACTTTGCTTGTGCCTTTGTTTCCGTCCTCATGCAGGCGTGGGTGTCCCCCACTTGTACGCACCACTGTCCGGTGATCTTTGTGCAGACACAAGCAGTTGCTGTGTTGAAGCCTTGCTGGCCCGCCCTTGTCTTGGCCTCACTCCGTGCTCCGCCTTACCATGAGCACCGGGCCGCAGTGGATGACGAGCCCGTCTGTGTGCAAACTTTAGTCCCTGGCTCACCTCACCTGGTTAGGCCCCGTTTCTTCTGTGTACTGCTGTCACCTCAGGGATTAATCCGGAAGCACGGTCTCTTCCGTTACTACGTGCTGTAATTAGAAGATGAGAAAGCGGCCAGATAAGTGTACGAATTTACGGGGATGTGTTGCGGACCACGGAGACTCCCTAGGCAGCGGCCATCTTCTTTGGCTGCTAGCCACACCCCCTCGGAAAAAAATGTTTCTAGGTTTTTATTTGTTATAAAAATAATGTCATATTTTATATTTTATGAAAAAGTGGATTTGCGTTCCGATAATGTACCTGTCTCGGTGGGTGCACGAATCCATGCTTCCAAATTTTTAAATATGTGTAGGATGCGTGCTTGGTAAGCGAGGAGTGCGTGTATTTCAACCCTGCATAATGTTACACAAGTAGTTCTGGAGGTCGCGCCAGGTGCTCGAATCCACCACAAATTTTTACAATTTAAAATGATATATATATATATAAGTTTAATATATATATTATAGCAAGAGATTATTTAATTTATTTATAAAAATCTTATATTTGTAACTGGAATAATAATAAATTATTGTTAAATATATTTTTACGGATTCCCGACCGGTGCACGATGGTTGCGCACTCAGTACACGAATCCATGTGACTTTAAAAAAAAAAAATTCATTGGTTAAGAACCTTTTCATTCTAGAAATTACAGCACCCCACACAAATTTCTCATTCCTTCAAGTACATTGGCAGGAGACACATCTATTGTGTTTACCTCTCTTGTTCAATTTTTTTGGGGAAAACAACAAAAATGGCATCTTCGAATGCACCTGAAAACATCCATGGGGGAGAAGATGAGTTGGAGTAACCAAAAAGAAAAAGGGAGTTGTGTGGGCCCTTTTCACTTTTCTGGAAGGAGAAGAAAAAGTGAATGCGAGGAAGGGCACCTGCAGCATCTTCAAACATGTCTTATCTCGGAGCTCTGAGAAGAAATACTCATGTGGTACTTCCTCCATGCTAAAACACCTGCAACAATACATCCTCGTCAGCTAGCATTGGAACAACGCAGATGAGAGCTGGTAAGAACAAGCCCACCAAGATGACTAGCAACCAGGACCAAGTAGTTCTACTGGTTCTGGATCTTCAAACAGAGGACCTGATATTAGGGCAGAATTCGCTGGTCTGCATTAAAGGTGCATCAAGTGCAAGAAGGATCTCTGTTATGACGAACAGTCCATCAATGCCATTGTTTTTGCTGCACAAAGCCACCACTGCTAATAATTTTTTTCAATGTTTTTTAAATTGCAAAAGTTTGGACAACAGTTTTATCAGTTTATTCTGTTATTTGTTCTTTGAACACCCCAAAAATTAAAAAAGAGTTAGCAAAACACAAAAAAAAGAAGAAACAAATGTTTTTATTAGAACGGCCTATTTGGTTAACCCCTACGCTGATCTGCCTCCCCCCCCCCTGTGCTAGGCCTTTTTTGGACTATTTGGGGTAGTGCCCACATAAGGTATTCGCGCAAAATTTGCATCCTTTTCTTCCAATATCATGGGGATTCTAAAGGTACCCAGGGTTTGTGGATTCCCCTGGAGGGTTCCCAGAAATTATCCAAAATACAGCAAAATGTTTTGGGAAAAATTGGAAAAACGGGCTGCAATTGAAAGCGTCTGGGTTTTCCCTGCAAATGTTATCAAATAAGGGTTTGTGGGGCTGAAATTATCATTTTCCAGCTTTTAGAGAATGACAGAGTTTTGTCAGAAAACCAAAATGTTTTACACAGTTTTGGCATTTTTCTGGGACATTGCCTATTTTTGCTATATTTTGTGCTTTCAACCTCCTTCCCGTTAATGGTAGAAATGGGTGTGAAAGCAATAATGGATATTGGAAAGCAATACATTTTAAAAAAGTAGACAAAATTCTAAATTCAGTAAGGGGTCATTTGTGTAGATCCATCAAGGTTTCTTTCTAGGAACTAACAGTTAAATATAGGAAAAATTAAAAATTAGTTGAAAAAACAGCCTTAGTGTCTACGTTTTCACCTGTAACTTCTTATAATTATGTCAGCTCTTTGAAAGCAATATACTGTTACGTCTGCTGGACTTTCCTGGTTGTGGAGATATATAAGACTTGTAGGTTCACCAAGAACCCGACGAACCCAAAGTCAAAAACTGAGCAGCAATTTGCAATGGCTTTTTATGTACCTGGTATATAGCAATAATTGTGGTAAAAATGTATACATGGAAAAATCGGTATGAAAGACACCTATGTATTTCTAAAATGGGAACGAATTAAAGAGTTTAGAAACAGTATATATTTGCACATTTTTTAAATTGGGAATACTCATACTAGCATGAGAATTAACGGTCATTTTTCACAATGACTTCTTTTTTACACAATGTCTATCATTTGGAAAGCATAAATGCATAAATGCATAAAAAAATCGATAGATAATAACAGTTGCTTTACAAATCTGAATTACCCTAAGTCTCCCGATAAAAATGGTACCTAACTTGTGTGGGTAGGCATAGTGCCCACGACAGGAAATGGCTCAAAACCCAACGTGAACACACCACATTTTCAGAAGGAAAATTTACCCATTTTTTTGCAAAGTGTCTAGCTGTAGTTTTTGAACACTAGCTCTGCCGGCACCCAGGGAAACCTAGCAAATCTATACATTTTTTAAAACTAGGCACCCAGGGGGATCCAGGATGGGTTGACTTCGTTTTGGGTCCTTGCCTGTCGCGGGTACTTGGGCCTCCCACACAAGTGAGGCCCCATTTTTATCAGCAGACCTGGGGGAACGCTGGGTGTTAGGAAATTTGTGTGAGCCCAGTGATGCCACACTTTCCCACACAAAAATGTGTGAAAAAAGTGATTTCTTCAGATACAATTGAGGTTTGCAGTGAATTCTGGGTTAGGAAACGTTGGGGGATCCACGCAAGCCATACCACCCTGGAAGCCCCCGGGTGTCTAGTTTTCAGACATGTGTGGGTTTGGTAGGTTTCAGCAGATGGCTGCCGAGCATGGGGCAAAAACCCAGGTGACCCCCCTTTGCAAAAAACAAGGTGGTTTTGAGATAGGCAATTTTGATGTCGCCTCACTATGTTTTGGGCCCTTGCCTGTCGCGGGTACTTGGGCCTCCCACACAAGTGAGGCACCATTTTTATTGGGAGACCTGGGGGAATGCTGGGTGGTAGGAAATTTGTGTGAGCCCAGTGATGCCACACTTTCCCTCACAAACGTGTGAAAAAAGTGATTTTTTCAGCTAAAATTGAGGTTTGCAAGGGATTCTGGGTAAGGAAACATTGGGGGATCCACGATAGCCATACTTTTCTAGAAGCCCCCGGGTGTCTAGTTTATAGAAATGTATGGGTTTGGTAGGTTTCCCTAGATGGCCGCCGATCACGTTGCCAAAAACCGAGTTGATTCCCCTTGGAAAACCAGGTGGTTTTGAGATAGGCAATTTTTATGTCGCCGCACTACGTTTTGGGCCCTTCCCTGGCGCGGGTACTTGGGCCTCCCACACAAGTGAGGCACCATTTTTATCGAGAGACCTGGGAAAATACTGGGTGGTAGGAAATTTGTGTGAGCCCGGTGATGCCACACTTTCCCACACAAAAATGCGTAAAAAAAGAGATTTTTTCAGCTATTATTGAGGTTTGCAGGGGATTCTGGATAAGGAAACTTTGGGGGATCGACGCAAGCCATACCTCCCTGGAAGCCCCCAGTTGTCTCCTTTTCAGAAATGTGTGGGTTTGGTAGATTTCCCTAGATGGCCACCAAGCACGGGACCAACAACCCAGGTGACCCCCCTTGCAAAACCAAATTGTTTTTACATAATTAGTTGTTATTTCTGCAGCGGGAGAATTTTGGCACAATATTGCAAGGAAAATGTGACAGACAATTTGAGGTTTGCAGGACATTGTGGATAATATAGCTTGTTGGATTTCACAAGAGAGATATCACCATGTACTCCATGGGTTTACGACAATACCTACAGTTGGTAGGTTAATCTTAGAAGGAATGTGCACCTTGGCAGAGAGAATAAAAAGAGAAAGATTCCTTCACAGCCATCTATTCCTCAAACACACACACATACTTTTTGGATTTGGCACAAGGGCGACTGATGTTTCAGTATATAACATTTTATTAACAAAAGATTTCACAAAAATGAAATAAAGCAAAACCAAAGGAAATGATGGACGGAGCCTTGACAATACAAGCACTCACCCCCAGTCAACTGATCTGCGTTTAATCCATCACCATTCTTTAGCCCACTCTGCCACCCCAGTTCAGACATGGCCATATGCAAATCAGTCTGACCCTGTGCCTCATGGGAACAGTCCAGCCCGAACTGCCAAGCCATGCCTTTCCTGGACCGGAAACAAGCTTCCCAGGACCGGTTTCTGGCATTGCAGCTGTCTTCAGCCGGGCATGCTTGAATCCAGTGGCAAAGTGAGCAAGGGACTCACGTCTGAGCATACCCTGCCAACTTATGGCGAACAAAGTAAAACCAAAGGAAATGATGGACGGAGTGTTGACAATACAAGCACTCACCCCCAGTCAACTGATATGGGTTTAATCCATCACCATTCTTTAGCCCACTCTGCCACCCCAGTTCAGACATGGCCATATGCAAATCAGTCTGACCCTGTGCCTCATGGGAACAGTCCAGCCCGAACTGCCAAGCCATGCCTTCCCTGGACCGGAAACAAGCTTCCCAGGACCGGTTTCTGGCATTGCAGCTGTCTTCAGCTGGGCTTGCTTGAATCCAGTGGCAAAGTGAGCAAGGGACTCACGTCTGAGCATACCCTGCCAACTTATGGCGAACAAAGCAAAACCAAAGGAAATGATGGACGGAGTGTTGACAATACAAGCACTCACCCCCAGTCAACTGATCTGGGTTTAATCCATCACCATTCTATAGCCCACTCTGCCACCCCAGTTCAGATATGGCCATATGCATATCAGTCTGACCCTGTGCCTCATGGGAACAGTCCAGCCCGAACTGCCAAGCCATGCCTTCCCTGGACCGGAAACAAGCTTCCCAGGACCAGTTTCCAACATTGCAGCTGTCTTCAGCCGGGCTTGCTTGAATCCAGTGGCAAAGTGAGCAAGGGACTCACGTCTGAGCATACCCTGCCAACTTATGGCGAACAATGCAAAACCAAAGGAAATGATGGACGGAGCGTTGACAATACAAGCACTCACCCCCAGTCAACTGATCTGAGTTTAATCCATCACCATTCTTTAGCCCACTCTGCCACCCCAGTTCAGACATGGCCATATGCAAATCAGTCTGACCCTGTGCCTCATGGGAACAGTCCAGCCCGAACTGCCAAGCCATGCCTTCCCTGGACCGGAAACAAGCTTCCCAGGACCGGTTTCTGGCATTGCAGCTGTCTCCAGCCGGGCTTGCTTGAATCCAGTGGCAAAGTGAGCAAGGGACTCACGTCTGAGCATACCCTGCCAACTTATGGCGAGCAAAGCAAAACCAAAGGAAATGATGGACGGAGCATTGACAATACAAGCACTCACCCCCAGTCAACTGACCTGGGTTTAATCCATCACCATACTTTAGCGCACTCTGCCACCCCTGTTCAGTCTTGGCCATATGCAAATCAGTCTGACCCTGTGTCTCATGGGAACAGTCCAGCCCGAACTGCCAAGACATGCCTTCCCTGGTTCGGAAACAAGCTTCCCAGGACCGGTTTCTGGCATTGCAGCTGTCTTCAGCCGGGCTTGCTTGAATCCAGTGGCAAAGTGAGCAAGGGACTCACGTCTAAGCATACCCTGCCAACTTATGGCGAACAAAGCAACACTAAAGGGAATGATGGACGGAGCGTTGACAATACAAGCACTCACCCCCAGTCAACTGATCTGGGTTTAATCCATCACCATTCTTTAGCCCACACTGCCACCCTAGTTCAGACATGGCCATATGCAAATCAGTCTGACCATGTGCCTCATGGGAACAGTCCAGCCCGAACTGCCAAGCCATGCCTTCCCTGGACCGGAAACAAGCTTCCCAGGACCGGTTTCTGGCATTGCAGCTGTCTTCAGCCGGGCTTGCTTGAATCCAGTGGCAAAGTGAGCAAGGGACTCACGTCTGAGCATACCCTGCCAACTTATGGAGATCAAAGCAAAACCAAAGGAAATGATGGACGGAGCGTTGACAATACAAGCACTCACCCCCAGTCAAAAATGAAATACACTGTCAATAATTAAATGGAAAAAAAATGAACCAGTGACTCGCAGCTCGTGAGCTGTAAAGTCACAGCAAGGCACCAACCGCTTTACAGGCCATTCACACACCTTTCATACGTGATACACACAAGGCCATTCACACCACCAGGCATGAAGCCAACACATTACAACATTCACAAATAGGAACAAGGTACACCCTGCTTCAGAAAGACAAAAAAGACAAATATTACTGCACAGCCATCTAATCCTCAAGCACACACACATACTGGTTGGAATTAGCATGAGGGTGAGTGATGGTTCAGTATGTACAATTGTATTTGCAATCGATTTCACAAAAACTAAATGCACTGTTAATAATTGAAAGGACGAGAAACCGAACCATTGACTTACAGCTCGTGAGCTGTAAAGCCACAACAAGGCACCAACCTCTTTACAGTCCATTCATACACCTTTCATATGTGTAACACATACAAAACCATTCACATTGCCAGCTGCGGGCCCATCACATTACAACACTCACACCAGCAGACAGCGCCATTCAAGGGCCCATCCCTTTCACATGCCCACATTCCTGACACAGCAACCACACAAGCTGATTGATTGCGTGGAGCTGGAACTCCCTCCCTCCCGACCTGCGCCTGACCCAAGACCACCTCTCCTTCAGGAAGAAGCTGAAGACCTGGCTGTTCGAGCAGTAGCGGCACCCCCCCCCCCCCCCCCCCAGCGCCTTGAGACCCTTCGGGTAGGTAGCGCGCTCTATAAGTGTCACTGATTGATTGATTGATTGATTGGAGTGGTGCTCTGCCAGCAGTGTGTGTAGTGACCAGCAGCAAGTCATTACTCACACACCCCCAGCCAAGCGCCTGCCTACGCACACTGCCAGTCAAGCACCAATCCACATACACTGCCAGCCGAGCACCAGTCCACGCACACCGCCAACCAAGTGCAAATCCACGCACACTGCCAGTCAAGCACCAGTCCACGCACACCGCCAGCCAAGCGCCAGTCAACGCACACCGCCAGCCAAGCGCCAGTCCACGCACACCACCAGCCAAGCCCCAGTTCACACACAACGCCAGTCAAGCATAAGGCCACACACATCGCAAACCAATCGCCAGTCTACACACAAGGCCAGCAAGCGCCAATCCACGCACACCGCCAGCTAAGCACCAATCCACGCACACCACCAGCCATGCACCAGTCAACATACACCACCAGCCATGTGGCAGTCCACGCACACCACCACCCAAACACCAGCCTACACACACCGCCATCACATTTAGGATTTTTTTTTATACACAAAAACTACAAACAAATTGCAAATACATACACATCTACTAACATAAAATTTGAAACTAAATACTTTGCACTGATGCCAACCTTGAAACAGAATAATTTTTTTTAAACAATACCCACCAGGCAGTTCACTTTACCACTCATGCGGGAATCTGGACAAAAAATTTTTTAAAAAATTAAGCCGGGCTCCCCCACTTCATTTAAATGAGCCCTAAGGTGGGCCAGGTCCCAGAGACAATAATATAATCATACCGCCACTGCCTCGGCGCTATGTAAATTAGGTGCGGGAGGGCACACAGCCTTCCCATAGCCCCGAGGCTTTGAAAATAGAGGCCGCGCGGCCCCCTCCTGGAGCTCTTTATGGCCCTGGGGACCATCACTGTCCAGGACTGGACTGGGAACCAGAACTCGTCCTGACACAGTGCTCGGCCGGACCCCCGGGGGAGTTGGGGGTGCGGCCGAACTGTTTGCCATGGCCGGATTGAGGCGATTTTGTTACAGCGACCGAAATTGCAGCTAGGCTGCATAAAATGCCTGGTAACAAAATTGGCCCCCAGGGGCCCAAAACCGGCCCCTAATCCTGGTGGCACACCGAGGAAATTCCCAGTGCTCACAACTGCCAGTCTGCACTAGCCCTCCCTTTGCTCTGTATATGAGAAATTCGCTATACTTGAATTGTCTAATGATATGCTTTTCACTTCATTGCAAGTTATTAGACTCCAATATAAATAATCCTTCCATGCCGGGACTGTCCATTGGTTTGCCCAGACAATAATATATATTTTCCTAGGGAAATTCAGTCCTGATGGATAGATCTGTATACTGTATCGGTATATCACTCTAGTTCCTGCTGTGATCAGCCTCGGGTACTATTGGAACAAGATACTACAATATAGCTCATAAGCATATTCCGTTTTAAGTGAATATTTGACTGGAGATGATTCCCCCTTTGAGACGTATCGACTAAGTGCGAATTTCGTCTCAATTAGGGCACTATTCAGACTTACTGTACAGACCATCTTCGTTGTAATAAATATAAGCAGTGCGACATTCTAAACCGTAGGTTAACACTATACCTTTAACAAACCTTAATAGTCTGGCATGTGACCTTTATCCGGAAGATATTTAAACTTCCGCTAGACGTGCCTCGTTTACTATCATCCTAACGGTCGCAGGACGCCGTCAGTATTTCCTACATTTTCGTTTTCTCGACAAATTCCCGTCATTATCGCGGTAAGTGTATAGACTGGCGGCTACGGCCTCCCAGTACGTTTACCAAAGAGTGTTTTGCCTACCGAGGATATATCGTAACACACTGACATTATATCGGTTCGGTTTCTTTATTCTTTTTTCTGTAGACTCGTGTAATTGAAATCACTCCGTCTGCTAAGCAATAGAACGACGCAGCATATTCCCGCCCTACATCAACAGGGCGAATAATTACGGAATATCCTTTTTGAAGTAAACGAATACCTTCTCCGTATTAATTGGATATTACTCTTTTAAATTTTATTGGTGAGTTTATCACTTTTACAACGGAACTAAGTCTCTATTTTTCATCCTATACGTTTAGAAGTAATATTCGATATCTTGTTTCCTCTTTGTGTAGATAAAAACGTTACTCCAACTTCGGCATATCCCGCCCTAAGATACGTTTTTCTGATTTTGCCTGATTGACAGCGAAACAGTGCTTCATCCTTTAAATCCGGTGCCTAACATTAAGGTGAGGTTATACTGCTTCATCTAATATCTTGTTTAGCCTTTTTCGGATTTATTTAAAATTCCTAATAGATATTCCTTATTTAACAAATAGGTGACTCTATTACTGAATTAAGGATCACTTTTAATCTTATGGAAACTACGCTGCATGGCTTATAGGTCTTCGATACATCTAATAGGAGATTCAAGACAGGTTTATTTTCCCTCTCTTTTAAAGTAAGTTAGTCCATATAAATACTGCATAATGTGTTTTTTGGAACAATCTATTTGTACTAGAACCATATCAAGTCTAGTCTCTATATATAATTCATGTGTATTGGTTCAATTAACTGTCTATTATAGGAGTTAAAAACTATTTTATTGTGATGTCATCCGATTTAATTCCTGATGTTCCAATTCATTAGAAATGTGGTTGAAAACGAATGTTTTGTTTTGTAGTATCATACTGGCCGTAATATCTTTCTAAACATTTTTTAATTTACGAGTCATTCAACTGTATTATTAGGGTCTAGTATTCTTATTATGGAGGACATTAATTTCATGTATGTAAAAACAAATGTAAATGTATTTTGTATAATTAATTTCTGTTCTAATTTTTAGAGTATGTATAACAGACTATGTATTGTTATTTATATATTCTTTTTGTTATATGTTACAGAACTCTGTGTGGCTCCAGAAGAAGGCGTTGTCTCAAACGCCGAAACGCGCGTCGAATATATTACCTTGCCACTTTTTTAATTATGTACTTCCTTCTTTATTGATTGCAATTATTGTTCATTTGTGTTATATTATGGTCCTATTTTAATTTGTGTATTTTATTGTGTAATTAATATGTTGAATATGAACAGTATTTGTACAATTTATCATAGTTTATTAAATATTATATGATTTTACTGGTATGTTCCTTTAATGTCCTCCTCTTTCTTATACTAGTTCTCCTTGTTATTATTATAATTGCCTAGGAATTGTTGCACATGAATTATTTTCCCTGTCCTAGGAGTTTAATTCTCTATTCAGGGGTCCTTTTTTTTCACGTATCACAACTGCCGGTCCGGCCATGGCCGGGTCCTGCAATGTCCTAGGGTGTCCACCCCGGGACATTGCCGTTTGCTATGACAGGGCGGGAGCATTGCTTCCACCTTGGTTTGCTTTGTTGAAGCAAGAGGAGGAAAACCTCCTCTCGCTTCAATAAAGGAAAGGAGAATTGCTTTTGGGCAAGGAAAGCTGCTTGTTAGCAGCTTCCGTTGCCCGAAAGGAATGCTGGCTCCCGCAGGAGGCGGGGAGCGAGCAGGACCGTGGGGCATTAGGGCTCCCCCCATGGTTCCCAATGGAGAGACCAGGCCCTGGGGGATGGGGTCTCTTTCTGGCCTGGGAGGGGGGCCACATGGCCCCCCTCCCCTTTGAAAAAAAAATAAGTAGATGTGGCCATGCCTCAGGGATGGGGTCCCTGAGGCGAATGTAAATCTGTATGTGGGCAACAGTGTCAAAATAGTGATGTGTTGCATCAGGCAAGCCTCATTATAACTGTGGTTATACTGAAGTTGAAAGAAAAATCTATTTTTATAAAGCAAACCATTGCTGAGCCTTGACGAGCTGGAAGAGTCCCACAACAGATGTCCACAACATAGGGGTTAAAAATGTACCCTAAAGTAATTTATAATTGGACAGTGGGAATTTCCCCTACCAGTCGTTATCCACAGCAGATTGTTTGCAATGCTTAAACATTACTGTACCTTCCTGTATTTAAAAGGCCAAGCAGTGCATGGCCCCTTTCTTGGGCACAGACAAAATATTCCATACCCCAGCATGGAGCCAGGCCCTGTTAGGATTTTTTCTCAACCCAAAAACAGTTCTAAACAGACGTTGGCACCATTCCCGTGCAGACATTAAGGGGCATATTACCAAGCAATAGCGATAATTATCGCTATTGCTTTGTTAGAGACAAAAATTTACCGCTAAGCTGCGGCGATTTGTATCGCAGATAAACCTTGGTAATATCAGCGATATTCATGCATTACCGAGCTAATGCTCTTAGCCATGTTATCCACCTCCCATTGGATAACATGGCTAAGAACTGCTCAGGGCAGGTGTTAGCTTTTGGAGATATTCGCGCTTAGCGCGAATATCTCCAAAAGTTGGTAATAGGAGATAGCGATGTTAGCGACTGTTTCCAGTCGCTAACATCTTGGCACGCCCACTTTGCATGTCATTAGTGATAAATATCACTGACATGCAAAGTGGGGCCCAAGATGGTCGCTATCTCCTACTAGCTGTCGCTAACTGGTGTTAGCGACAGCTAGGTAATAGGGAGATAATTTTATCTCCGCTTTCTTGGCTTTTAAAGCCAAAAAAGTGGAGATAAACCCCCTTGATAATATGCCCCTAAGTTCGGTTGAGTACAAACATACCGCAACCATTTAATCAGGGTACAGGAGATATGGCACCCATATGGGACTTGGGGTGATACCTGATACCAAAACATATTAACCAAAAACTGGAATTTCACTTCTGATTGCTTCAGAAATTTCAAAATGCACTGCACCCAGTTGTTTACCTGTGGGCCCTCTCTGCCTAATGCAAACCCAATCATATATCATACCCCTACACTCAGGTGTTCCCCAGGGATGCAGATTGGGGTCAGGAGATATGTTCTGACATGAAGAAGATCGAAGGGAATTGCAATGTTGAAGGGGAAGATTGATGAAAATCCGCGTTTGCCTGACTCACTCATCAGGGTAGGAAGTATGGCCCACAATGTTAGAAATCTTTTGATGTGTAGATGTTAAACACGTACGACCATAGTAAATTTCTGTACAGCCCAATGGTTATACCTAGAACCAAATGACATATACCAAGAATTGAAAGATCTGATGTTACATGATTGGTTGTGCAACCAAGGAGTGTGCGAAATTCATGTATTTTGCTCGGGTGTAATTACGTGCAACTCCAGTAAAATGAAATGACCCAAAATAACATGACAGTCCGCACAATAACATGGAATGCAAATCTCCCATTTAGAGCTATATTTTAGCACAAAATGCATCCTTCGAATATTTTTTGTTGTGAGGATGCATTTCACTCTAAAGAAAAGTGTAAAAAACAAAAGCACTGCTAAGTCAGCCACGTTCTGTTGTTACCATGCATTCACAGTAATGGGTACATTTGAGAATGGCAGCAAAATACAAATCAAATTAGAAACAACATGAAAAATATCAGCACATTTTTCATTATGTATTTATATTTTAATGTGATATTGATTTAGAGGTTACTCTAAGGTATAGCCGTGAATGCACTGGAAAACACAAATGTGTATGGATGCTCAGAAAGATCAAAGATGCGCAAACTCCTATATTTTGAAACCAACTCTGGCACAGGCATTCTCAAACACCTTGTCTGTGAAAGGGTTAATCATTGAACAATATCAATAGCCGCCTGGTACTCTGGATCAAAAGTAGACTGCTGTAGATTTAAAAAAAATCATATTCAGCAAAAAATATACTACCTTTCAGAATTTATCAACTTACAAGGGATTTAACAGAATCAAAAAACAGTTGGGAATATCATACACTAAATGCGATGGAGCACAGAACAGCATTCCATAACACGCCAAAGGAAGTTGATGTCTAAGGAGATAAATGATGCCTTGCACAGGGCAGCATCAACCTAAATTGAATTGCAGCCCACAGTTGTCATTATTCATGAAAGCCTGATACTCTGGTTTGTGGGAGGATGGGTCAGCCTTGCGGTGGCACATTTATCCAGCCAGAGAAGAGGTGCATTTACAATGCACAGTGATGTAACCACAAATCAATAAATGGCCCAGGGAATTAGTGCAGGAAGCTCACTAAAACGAACAGGTGCTTTATCTAAAAAATAAAAAATAAATAGCTACAGTCCTTTTTCCATACATAAAGAAGAAAAGTTTATTGTAAAGTAGGTTTGTCAATTTCTATTATACACTGTGCAGTTTCACTTTTGAGACTAGGTGGAACTTTCCGACAACAATATACTGTCTATCTATCTATCTATCTATTTATCTATCTATCTATCTATCTATCTATCTATCTATGTATCTTTTATAGAGATAGGAAGACTGGGCTGATGCAAATGACATTTTAACAAACACCTAATATGGCTTTATGAATGGGCTGGGGACTGTTGAGCAGTCGCTCAACTTAAATCTGCTGATGGGGATATGTACTGAAGCGGAAGACGGTTCTTTATATCTATGTTTTATTGATTTAAGTTGTGCATTTGATTTAGTAAATCCTAACAAACTCTGGGACTGAATGCAAAAACTGTAGGCACTTGGGAAATTATCTCGCTCCTCTGATTTTTGTATAGTATCCTAACTGATAAAGTCCGTTTTAGGACTAAGGGCAAATTGACCGCACCTTTAAATACAAGGAGAGGAGTTTGGACGGGGTGCATGCTGGTGCCCTTCTTTTTCTCCTATAATATGATTGGGGTGAAGGAAAAACTTCAGCAGGAAGGTACAGATACCCCTAGAATTGGATGGGTGTCCAATACCACTGCTTTTGTACACAGATAATGCAACAATGTTGGCGCTTACACCTATAAGTCTGCAAGGAGGGCCTTTTTAGGTTTGTCTCTAACTTAGGTTCAGAACCTATTAGAGAGATTCTTATTTTATATAATGCCAAGTCAATCTCAACTATACTATATAGAGCAGGAGTCTGGGGGGTGGAGGACAATGGAATGATACAAAAACAAGAAAATACGTTATTAAGAAGACTCCTAGCAGTACCCCAATCGACATCAGAATCTATCCTTCATAACAAATTGAGAGTTGGGTTTGTTTTGGACTTATTAAATAACTAAACCGCCCATATTATGGCATTATGTTTGGTCTAAATCAGAGACACATTTCACTTACTCTATTATTAAAGATTGTATGCGTCTTGATAAGGCAAATAAGATCCCCTGACTGAAGTATATAAAACACATCCTGGGAGGGGTTGGTAAGACAATTGGGGACCTTTGGGACCACCCAGGGGATATTATTGTCTTTCCAAATATATGTCTTAAAGAGCACGTCCTTACAAATTGCCATGAGGACAGGGCTCAATTGAACTTTTCCAATGCCTCTGTGGGAAGATATTTGGTTATGAATGTTCAGTCAGAGTGTACAAAGTATCTTACGCTAGTCCAGAACTATGGCTATAGGTTTCTTTTAACCTGATTTCCATTTCTTATCTTTCACCCAGTGGTCTCTTTTCCAAGGAATATCGGGCAGGGCCCTCTTAGCTAAAAATGCCCCTGAGATAACAGATCGAACTAATGGACACGGCACAATGCACTTTTTTGGAAATGTTATCATTCACATAGAAAATATATATATATATCTTAAGCTGCTTTTTTTTAATGGAAGAATTTTTTATTATCCGGAGGCCTTTCAATTTCTATATGAGCTTAAGGACGGTGCTGAGTAATAGGGACACAATAGAGAATATATAATTCAACATGTCTTAGTTTGTTAGACCATTGTTGCCAATTGAGGATGATTTTTGATTGTGCAATATGTTATATGATCCTATCCTATATGTGTGTTAATATGTTTAGACTTTAGCTGTTTAGTATCATCTTGAGTTTGATAAGCTCCAATCATACAGGACGGTGGTTCTTTCTTCTTAATATGAATATTCACTGTATATTTTGTAATTCTGTTAAAAGATTATTTTATGGATTTCTTTTATGTATTCATAATATAATTTTGTACAACAGTTATGATGCTTTTATATATATATATATATATATATATATATATATATATATATATATATATATATATATATATATATATATATATATATATATATATATATATATCCCAACGTAGTTTTGCTCAAGCAAATGGAAGAGCCTCAGTCGGTAAGTTGAAAATGTATCGTTTTATTTCAAGGAGGCCGCATACAGGTTCAGCAAAAAACCAACATCCTTTTTCCATCTTGCCAAACCGGTTTCGAGTTTTCACTCTTTCTCAATGGCACAAGTCTTTCAGGAATGATGACTGCAGCCCTTAATGAACTTCGTTTTAAACCGCCATAGTGGGCGTGGCCACTTTTTCTGGCTTGCTGGTACTTGTAGTTTTAGTGTCTCTTAAATGCAAATTATTCAATGGCTGCAGTTCGTAATATTTCTCAAGTGAGTCCATTTCACTGGAAAACAAAATACATTTCGATAAAACCTCAGTGGGGCGATGTTTAGGCATGCTTCAATCTGTTGCGTGAAAACTCGAAACCGGTTTGGCAAGATGGAAAAAGGATGTTGGTTTTTTGCTGAACCTGTATGCGGCCTCCTTGAAATAAAACGATAAATTTTCAACTTACCGACTGAGGCTCTTCCATTTGCTTGAGCAAAACTACGTTGGGATTTTAGCGGTCGACTCCGGGCCGCGGAAGAAGCCCCGCTTGATGAGCAGCGCAATCAGGGTAACGCCACAAGATGTTACCACTGCTGACGGTGAGAGATCGTACTTGGAGGATGTATGGCGCAACAGATTGAAGCATGCCTAAACATCGCCCCACTGAGGTTTTATCGAAATTTATTTTGTTTTCCAGTGAAATGGACTCACTTGAGAAATATTACGAACTGCAGCCATTGAATAATTTGCATTGAAGAGACACTAAAACTACAAGTACCAGCAAGCCAGAAAAAGTGGCCACGCCCACTATGGCGGTTTAAAACGAAGTTCATTAAGGGCTGCAGTCATCATTCCTGAAAGACTTGTGCCATTGAGAAAGAGTGAAAACTCGAAACCGGTTTGGCAAGATGGAAAAAGGATGTTGGTTTTTTGCTGAACCTGTATGCGGGCTCCTTGAAATAAAACGATAAATTTTCAACTTACCGACTGAGGCTCTTCCATTTGCTTGAGCAAAACTACGTTGGGATTTTAGCGGTCGGCTCTGGGCCGCGGAAGAAGCCCCGCTTGATGAGCAGCGCAATCAGGGTAACGCCACAAGATGTTACCACTGCTGACGGTGAGAGATCGTACTTGGAGGATGTATGGCGCAACAGATTGAAGCATGCCTAAACATCGCCCCACTGAGGTTTTATCGAAATTTATTTTGTTTTCCAGTGAAATGGACTCACTTGAGAAATATTACGAACTGCAGCCATTGAATAATTTGCATTGAAGAGACACTAAAACTACAAGTACCAGCAAGCCAGAAAAAGTGGCCACGCCCACTATGGCGGTTTAAAACGAAGTTCATTAAGGGCTGCAGTCATCATTCCTGAAAGACTTGTGCCATTGAGAAAGAGTGAAAACTCGAAACCGGTTTGGCAAGATGGAAAAAGGATGTTGGTTTTTTGCTGAACCTGTATGCGGGCTCCTTGAAATAAAACGATAAATTTTCAACTTACCGACTGAGGCTCTTCCATTTGCTTGAGCAAAACTACGTTGGGATTTTAGCGGTCGGCTCTGGGCCGCGGAAGAAGCCCCGCTTGATGAGCAGCGCAATCAGGGTAACGCCACAAGATGTTACCACTGCTGACGGTGAGAGATCGTACTTGGAGGATGTATGGCGCAACAGATTGAAGCATGCCTAAACATCGCCCCACTGAGGTTTTATCGAAATTTATTTTGTTTTCCAGTGAAATGGACTCACTTGAGAAATATTACGAACTGCAGCCATTGAATAATTTGCATTGAAGAGACACTAAAACTACAAGTACCAGCAAGCCAGAAAAAGTGGCCACGCCCACTATGGCGGTTTAAAACGAAGTTCATTAAGGGCTGCAGTCATCATTCCTGAAAGACTTGTGCCATTGAGAAAGAGTGAAAACTCGAAACCGGTTTGGCAAGATGGAAAAAGGATGTTGGTTTTTTGCTGAACCTGTATGCGGCCTCCTTGAAATAAAACGATACATTTTCAACTTACCGACTGAGGCTCTTCCATTTGCTTGAGCAAAACTACGTTGGGATTTTAGCGGTCGGCTCTGGGCCGCGGAAGAAGCCCCGCTTGATGAGCAGCGCAATCAGGGTAACGCCACAAGATGTTACCACTGCTGACGGTGAGAGATCGTACTTGGAGGATGTATGGCGCAACAGATTGAAGCATGCCTAAACATCGCCCCACTGAGGTTTTATCGAAATGTATTTTGTTTTCCAGTGAAATGGACTCACTTGAGAAATATTACGAACTGCAGCCATTGAATAATTTGCATTGAAGAGACACTAAAACTACAAGTACCAGCAAGCCAGAAAAAGTGGCCACGCCCACTATGGCGGTTTAAAACGAAGTTCATTAAGGGCTGCAGTCATCATTCCTGAAAGACTTGTGCCATTGAGAAAGAGTGAAAACTCGAAACCGGTTTGGCAAGATGGAAAAAGGATGTTGGTTTTTTGCTGAACCTGTATGCGGCCTCCTTGAAATAAAACGATACATTTTCAACTTACCGACTGAGGCTCTTCCATTTGCTTGAGCAAAACTACGTTGGGATTTTAGCGGTCGGCTCTGGGCCGCGGAAGAAGCCCCGCTTGATGAGCAGCGCAATCAGGGTAACGCCACAAGATGTTACCACTGCTGACGGTGAGAGATCGTACTTGGAGGATGTATGGCGCAACAGATTGAAGTATGCCTAAACATCGCCCCACTGAGGTTTTATCGAAATTTATTTTGTTTTCCAGTGAAATGGACTCACTTGAGAAATATTACGAACTGCAGCCATTGAATAATTTGCATTGAAGAGACACTAAAACTACAAGTACCAGCAAGCCAGAAAAAGTGGCCACGCCCACTATGGCGGTTTAAAACGAAGTTCATTAAGGGCTGCAGTCATCATTCCTGAAAGACTTGTGCCATTGAGAAAGAGTGAAAACTCGAAACCGGTTTGGCAAGATGGAAAAAGGATGTTGGTTTTTTGCTGAACCTGTATGCGGCCTCCTTGAAATAAAACGATACATTTTCAACTTACCGACTGAGGCTCTTCCATTTGCTTGAGCAAAACTACGTTGGGATATATATATATATATATATATATATATATATATATATATATATATATATATATATATATATATATATATATATATATATATATATATTACCTACTGGCGGTCGACAGTAGGTAGTTATAGTTAGGACCTACTTTCCATAGGAAATCCACAACATTCTATTTGGAATAACTTTGGTGCTGCTGGACGAATCTTTGTGAATTTCTCCAAGAAAATGGCCCGCTCCGCTGCGCCCCTGAAAGTTTGTGGGTGATTCGTCAAGTAGGGGCCGAGAAAAAAAGGGGGTCCCAAAATGTGTTTTCCCCATGCAATTTTCCACAGGGACCTTTAGCCGGGGCTACAGCCCGAACGGCTGAACGGAATTACACCAAATTTGGCAGAGAGGTATAGTTCGGTTCGCAGATTGTGCTTAAATTGTGTAAATCCGTTCAGTAGTTCCTGAGAAAATCAAAAGTAAAATCATAGTGATATATATAGACGAAGTACTGTTTGCATACGGAAATCCTTTCAATTACGAGCACGAGCTGCATGCTGATTGGATGTCAACTCTCTGTCAACACTCGAAACCAGGAAGTGTTGGTGGCCATCTTGTGCCTCGGTAGAGCGGAGTCACAAGAAAACAGTAAAACAAAGTTGAAAAATAAGGGTAGAAACATCCTGACCCTCTAGGCTGCTCAGGGGGTCCTAAATGGATCTTTAGGCCCCAAATTCTTTTTTTTTTAAAATAAGAAATCACGTGGTACGTGTATCGTACGCGGTGGAAAAGGAAAAAAGAAACTAGAAGTCCGTTTTATTCTTAATTAGCTCCCAGGGGGGGGCAAATCCCGGGGGCAATTTATTTCCATAATGGGGGGCTTGTAAGGTCTCCCAAGTCCCGGGGAACGGCATTCCCCGGGTTTTTAGTTTGAAGCATGCGGGGGGACTTACGGCTGCTCTACTCTCAGCCCCGGGGACCGCTACCCCCTTGGGGCTTTTGAATTTTTTTTTAAAGTATGTTTTCAGCCCCCCCTCCCCTATGCATACAGTAAGTGTACCGAAACCCGTACAATTACGAGCACGAGCTGCATGTTGATTGGATGTCAGCTGTTTGTCAACACTCCAAACCAGGAAGTGTTGGCAGCCATCTTGTGCCTTGGTAGAACCGAGAAACAAGAAAACAGTAAAACAAAGTTGAAAAATAAGGAAAGGGGCAGGGTAGAAACATCCTGACCCTCTAGGCCTGCTCTGGTGGTCCTAAATGGATCTTTATGCCCCAATTTCTTTTTTCTTTTTAAATAAGAAATCGCAGGGTACGTGTATTGAACGCGTACGCGGTGTAAAAAAAAACAAACTAGAAGTCGGTTTTATTCTTAATTAGCCCCCAGGGGGACCAAATCCCGGGGGCTATTTTTTTCCATAATAGGGGTCTTGTTAGGCCCTCCTAGCCCCGGGGATCGCCACCCCCCGGGTTTTACTTTGAAGTATGCGGGGGGGCTCACGGCCCTACCTCATAGCCCCGGGGACCGCTACTCCCCAAAGCTTCTCTAGGGGCCTCGTCCTGCCATCGTCCTGTCTAGGCTCCTACCAGCTGCCCACACAGTTTCATGGACCTGACAATGAGTTCCACAGCGTAGCGTCTGTTGCAGTGTTCTTAGCCTTTTTGTTCTTTTGCTGACTTACCAGTTTGTGTTCAAGATTCGTCGTCTTATTTGTGTAGCTTTCCTACGTCTCCACTGGGCATTGTACATGGAGATCTTGGACCACCCTTTTCATCCATTCTTGCATCCTGAGATGTAACTTCTTACCTGTATTCTTCACCTCTTACTTTACCCTTTTAAATATTCAAATATTCTTGGAAAGACATTACTAATCCTTATCATCGAAAAAGTAACAAGTTTCCTAATACACAACATTCCAATGAGATGCTTTGTACCATTATGTAATGTGCTTTACTTGCAGTGTTCTATCTTATTTTGGTGTGTATGTCATAACAATCAAAGGTAACATATTCCTGTATATGCTAAATAAAGCACTTGACACAATGCATAGTGACACTGTATTTATTCAAATGTTTTCAAAATAATATACACTCAAGTACAAAATATTGTTGCTTCATTTCCAAGATAAATATTTAATATATTGTATATGAATCACCACATATGCTGATATTACAGTAACGATAAAATATGTGTTTATGTTTTTGTACAAGTACCTACAACATAAGAAATACAGTATGGAAAATCAACAAAACAAGTTGGAAGACGGTTTCGAAATTAATAGCAGTGTCATAGAAGAGCTGAACATACTTTTTTGTAGGTAGCTAGAATGAAGAGGAAGAAATGCTGCAGATATCAGTTGTGATTTCCTAGGCGAAATAGTGGATGTTGATTTTGTGGAAGCATTAGATGACATAGAGTATGATTATATGACTTTTGAAATTGGTAATCAGGAAAATGAAATACATGATGAAATTATTTTAGAAGCTGTATTAAATTATGAAATGTTACAAGAATAAATGTATTATTTATTATTATTATATAATAATAATGTTTTGAGCCACACAGCACAATGTATCACATTTATTTTCTGTTACCACTTCAAACACTGATATTAAAGTAAAGAATTTTTTAGAATAGTTGTAATGTATCCAAAAATGTTTTATGAAAGCAGTTGAAAGACTGATATTACAGTAAACAAGTTTTAAAAATAGTTTCAAGGTATCCCAAAATGTTTTATGTGATCAGTACAAACATTGATATTACAGTAATGAAGTTGTGAAAATAGTTGCAGTGTAGCTTAAAATATTGAACGTGAGGATCAAAAAAACACTGTAACAACAAACAACAGTAAAGAAGTTGTGAAAATAGTTTCAATATATCACAAAAAGTAATTTCACTTCACTGAGAACATGTTTCTTTTCTATTGACAGATTTTATATCTTACCGATGGAAAATGTCACTTACACAGTAAGCATTTCTTTTTGGCATGTAGTGCTGTATATTTAGATGCTTTTCATAGTCCTGCCATGTCGTGTTGTGTTTGGGCGAGGTAGTAGCTATAACAAAAAAGCTCGATAAAGGGCCTTGACTTTGAATCGGAATGTGAAATTCAAGAATAATTGATGACCCCAGTTTAAAAAAGCAGCAAGTAGGTGTGTGTATGTGTGAATGATGTGTTCATTGAATGGAAGATGAATAAGGTAAAAAGTAAGAAAGGCTGAAGACGCGCAAAGTAACCACTGCCTTATTAGGGAAGTAGATCTTTGGATACCCAGCTCATTACACAGACTGTGCGTCACAAGAAAGGATGCAAGTGTGGAAATTACCCTCTGCCATTCACGGGAAGTAGTTACCAAGAAGGCTGAATAAAGGGCCTACATTTTGAATTTGAATTACTTGAAGAATAATTGATAACCCCAGCCAAGAAAGGCAGCAAGTGTGCAAATTTCCCACTGCCTTCGGCCGGGGTAGTAGCTACAACAAAAAGGCTTGATAAAGTGCCATGACTTTGAATCAGAATATGAAATTGAACAATAGTTGATAACCCCTGCAAAGAAAGGCCAGCAAGTGTGCAAATTTCCAACTGCCTTCGGACAGGGTAGTAGCTACAACAAAAAGGCTCGATAAAGGGCCTGCTTTTTTAATACAGATATGAAATAGAAGAATAGTTGATAACCATAACCAAGAAAGGCAGCAAGTAGATGTGTGTACGTGTAAATGATGTGTTGATTGAGTGGAAGATGAATAATGTAAAAAATAAGAAAGGCTGCAAGTGTGCAAATTACCCACTGCCATTCACGGGTAGTAGTTATCAAGAAGGCTCAATTAAGGGCTTTGAATTAGAATAACAAACAGAAGATTTGATAACCATAGACCATACTGGCTCTTTTTTATTATTGGTAGACTTTTGTTAAGCTTTTTAATATACATGAATGGCAGGAAGTGCACAAATTACCCACTGCCATTCACGGGAAGTAGTTACCAAGAAGGCTGAATAAAGGGCCTGCATTTTGAATTTGAATTACTTGAAGAATAATTGATAACCCCAGCCAAGAAAGGCAGCAAGTGTGCAAATTTCTTACTGCCTTCGGACGGGGTAGTAGCTACAACAAAAAGGCTCGATAAAGGGCCTGCACTTTAAATACGGATATGAAATAGAAGAATAGTTGATAACCATAGCCAAGAAAGGCAGCAAGTAGGTGTGTGTACGTGTAAATGATGTTTTGATTGAGTGGAAGATGAATAATGTAAAAAATAAGAAAGGCTGCAAGTGTGCAAATTACCCACTGCCATTCACGGGTAGTAGTTACAAAGAAGGCTCACTTAAGGGCCTGTACTTTGAATTAGAATAACAAACTGAAGATTTGATAACCATAGACCATACTGGCTCTTTTTTATTATTGGTAGACTTTTGTTAAGCTTTTTAATATACATGAACGGCAGGAAGTGCACAAATTACCCACTGCCATTCACGGGAAGTAGTTACCAAGAAGGCTAAATAAAGGGCCTGCATTTTGAATTTGATTTACTTGAAGAATAATTGATAACCCCAGCCAAGAAAGGCAGCAAGTGTGCAAATTTCCTACTGCCTTCGGTCGGGGTAGTAGCTACAACAAAAAGGCTCGATAAAGGGCGTGCACTTTAAATACGGATATGAAATAGAAGAATAGTTGATAACCATAGCCAAGAAAGGCAGCAAGTAGGTGTGTGTACGTGAAAATGATGTTTTGATTGAGTGGAAGATGAATAATGTAAAAAATAAGAAAGGCTGCAAGTGTGCAAATTACCCACTGCCATTCACGGGTAGTAGTTACTAAGAAGGCTCAATTAAGGGCCTGTACTTTGAATTAGAATAACAAACTGAAGATTTGATAACCATAGACCATACTGGCTCTTTTTTATTATTGGTAGACTTTTGTTAAGCTTTTTAATATACATGAACGGCAGGAAGTGCACAAATTACCCACTGCCATTCACGGGAAGTAGTTACCAAGAAGGCTGAATAAAGGGCCTGCATTTTGAATTTGATTTACTTGAAGAATAATTGATAACCCCAGACAAGAAAGGCAGCAAGTGTGCAAATTTCCTACTGCCTTCGGCCGGGGTAGTAGCTACCACAAAAAGGCTCGATAAAGGGCGTGCACTTTAAATACGGATATGAAATAGAAGAATAGTTGATAACCATAGCCAAGAAAGGCAGCAAGTAGGTGTGTGTACGTGTAGATGTTGTGTTGATTGAGTGGAAGATGAATAATGTTAAAAATAAGAAAGGCTGCAAGTGCGCAAATTACCCACTGCCATTCACGGGTAGTAGTTACCAAGAAGGCTCAATAAAGGGCCTGCACTTTAAGTTAGAATAATAAACAGAAGAATTGATAACGATAGCCCATACCGGCTCTATTTTAATATTGGTAGACTTTTGTTAAGGTTTTCATTGTACATGAACGGCAGGAAGTGCGCAAATCACCCACTGCCATTCACAGGTAATAGTTACCAAGAAGGCTCAATAAAGGGCCTGCAGTTTGAATTTGTATTACAAGAAGAATAATTGATAACCCCAGCAAAGAAAGGCAGCAAGTGTGCAAATTTCCCACTGCCTTCGGCGGGGCAGTAGCTACAACAAAAAGGCTCAATTAAGGGCTTCGAGTTTGAATCAGAATTTGAAATGTTCTCAAGATGATGATTTCTATTTCGATAATAAGTTTCCAATATACTTATTTTCACAATATCTGTACTTTGTGGCTCATTTTCTGCTAAATAATAAATTTCTTTAACAAATTTAAGTACTCGATTTCGTGTTGCAGCAAGACCTAGACTCACCCAAATGATTGTTCGAGATTTGGAGATCTAATACAAGTTACTCCTGTAAAAGGACAACCAGTATTTAAAACACTTGTGCATGAAGATACCAGAAACTCTTTGGGTAGAATTGGAAATGTTAATATTTGGTCATATTTTGAATATAAGGAACTTATTACAAATATGCGACAAGCAAATGATGCTGATTATGGAACTATTCTACAAGATATAAGAATTGGAAAAGTGACTGAATATGGCAAAGAAGCTTACTTACTTGTAGATGATGTGTTGATTGAGTGAAAGATGAATAATGTAAAAAATAAGAAAGGCTGCAAGTGTGCAAATTACCCACTGCCTTTAGCCAGGAAAGTAGTTACAACAAAGAGGCTTGATAACGGGCCTTGACTTTGAATCAGAATATCAAATTGAACAATAATTGATAACCCCAGCCAATAAAGGTAGCAAGTGTGCAAATTTGCCGCTACCTTCGGCCGGAGTAGTTGCTACAACAAAAAGGCTCGATAAAGGACCATGACTTTGAAACAGAATATCAAATTAAACAATAATTGATAACCCCAGCCAAAAAAGGTACCAAGTGTGCAAATTTCCCACTGCCTTCGGCCAGGGTAGTAGCTACAACAAAAAGTCTCGATAAAGGGCTTGCACTTTGAATAGGAATATGAAATTGAACAATAGTTCATAACCTCTGTGAAGAAAGGCAGCAAATGCGCAAATTTCCCACTGCCTTCGGCCGGGGTAGTTAATACAACAACAAGGCTCGATAAACAGCCTGCACTTTAAATACAGATATGAAATTGAAGAATAGTTGATAACCATAGCCAAGAAAGGCAGCAAGTAGCTGTGTGTACGTGTAGATGTTGTGTTGATTGAATGGAAGATGAATAATGTTAAAAATAAGAAAGGCTGCAAGTGCGCAAATTACCCACTGCCATTCACGGGTAGTAGTTACCAAGAAGGCTCAATAAAGGGCCTGCACTTTAAGTTAGAATAACAAACAGAAGAATTGATAACCATTGCCCATACGGGCTCTATTTTACTATTGGTAGACTTTTGTTAAGCTTTTCATTGTACATGAACGGCAGGAAGTGCGCAAATCACCCACTGCCATTCATTGGGTTATATATAGGAATTTGAAATTGAACAATAGTTGCCTTATCCGGGAAGAAGATCTTTGGATACCCAGCTCATTACACAGACTGTGCGTCGCAAGAAAGGATGCAAGTGTGGAAATAACCTACTGCCATTCACGGGAAGTAGTTACCAAGAAGACTGAATAAAGGGCCTGCATTTTGAATTTGAATTACTTGAAGAATAATTGATAACCCTAGCCAAGAAAGGCAGCAAGTGTGCAAATTTCCCACTGCCTTCAGACGGGGTAGTTCTTACAACAAAAAAGCTTGATAAATGTCTAATGACTAATGTTGAGGACAGAGATGCTCCTGTTTCTTGTTTTTGATGAGGTTGATAGACTGTTTCACGTAACACAAAAGTTCATCGCAATAAATGCATAGAAATTTAAGTTGACCAAAATCAAGATCAATATGTGAGTATGGATTGTTTGCTGAAGATGCTGTTGCAGCAGTTGATGTGCTTGGTGCAGCAGCAAGTGGGTTGTCCTGCTATCTCTGTGTTGCAGCTCAAGCAAAGTTATTGGGGTGCAAGTTGTTTACGTGTTGCACTATATTTGCTGTGCCAAAGGAGTATTTTTTTCGATTGATCACACCTTGAAAGAGTTGTTTGGCAAATTTGACAGTTTACTAATGGTTGGTGCATTTCAGTTAGTATGTGTTGGGACTTCGATGGACACATTAGGGCTTCCATAATACAGAAATAATTTGTACTTAGTGACATCCAATTCTATTTTATGAAGAACGGTTGAATTCTACATCCGCCTTTAGGACTAGTGGGAGGGTAGTATTTCAAAGTGTTTGACAGGTTACACTACATGTGTCCATGCAGCTAAAGAAACTTAGCATGTTTATGCATGGGCATCCTTTCATACAAAACCCAGCACTCAGAATTCAGGATTGTAAAACTTTGCTATAGGAGTGACTGATGAGTTTATATATGTCAGTGACAACAGAAAAAAAAACAATTAACTTGTTTTACATTAGAGATATACGGACCTGAAAGACTATGCAGGTAAATCCATGAAATCTTTTTTGAAGGTATGGAAGAAAGCAGTGAAAGGGTGTTTAGAAGCAATACTGTCCAGCATAAAATGTGCATATTTGTTCTTTTTGTTGACTCTAAACACACCTTTTGGATTATGACCATGAAATAGTGGTGTAACTATATCATAGATTCTATTGTCAGATGTCTACCTTAGTGATAGTGGAATTTCCACTACTTTTTAGACTACCATTGAACAATAATGTGTGGAGGAGCGGTATTGCTTGTTGACCTTCAAAAAGGAGGAAGATTTAAATTTATATTTCAACACCTTAACAAAATAGTTGCTCGATTTGAAAAAGAAAATTTAGGTGGAATGTTAGAGGAAGTCTGGTCCAACTCTAAAATGATTCTGCAAATCGTGACAGCTGAAGGAAGTGTGTGCTCAACATTATGATAATCCGGACACAACAATAGATTGCAGGAGTATGCAAAACATCTGATTAGACATCTTGCTTGCGATCACATTTTTACTTTAAAACATACATTTTGTGCCACATTACGATGGCGGCTGGAATCTTTCCACAAGCGTGGCAGGCACAAAGACCGCCCGCCAGTCTTCCGCCTCAGGCAATCGTCAAGATTGCCTGTCGGAGCGGAAAGGAGCGTGTAATTGGTGGCGGTGCCAAGCAGGCATGGTCCCCCATGTTACAATGCTGGCTACAGCCAGCATTTCCACGGCAGTGCAACCGCCATGGAAAGGCTGGCAGTGAATGGTTCCCCCCCAAATTTCCCAGCACTAAGTGGCAGGCACCGCGTGGTGCCTGCCATGTACCGCAGGGAAATGCAGTGCCTGCCATATTGACATTGCGAACCAGCACCGTCTGCAATGCATCCTAATTGGTGTGGTGGGTGGACTCAGGTCCGCCCACCATTGTAATGAGCCCCTTAATGTGTTCTAAACACCCCGAGCACTTATATCACTTAATTTTGATCTTCAGCATCTACACTCATTGGGGGTATTTACCATTAACTTTTGCACATATATTGATGAAGTATCTTGGTTGCAGACACCACAATACTTTTCAACAGACTCTAAATGTAAAAAAAGATTTACATTAGCACATCATAACAGCAATGCTAACAATTAAAAACTTATTTTGCAATATAGCATGCATGTGTCTAGGTGTTTTCAGATTCAGGAATAGAGACAGTTACAAATGTTGCAAACATATTCAAATGGCTTCACTACAAATATTATTGAAAATTCACAACTATAATGACAATATCTTACTATACTATGTTAAAAAGTAATGATATGTCTTTACCCATAAAAGATCTTCCATGAAAAAACAAAATACAGAATAATCCAATGTTCAGGACAACACTAGAATGTGAGATCCTATTTATCATTGAAATGATAAAGTCAGACTCCATTAGGTCCATTGCAATTTTCAGTTGATAATTCCACAGAAATATTTAAAAATCTGGGCAACTGGCTGCTGAGTTGGGTAGCATTCTGCAAACTGAAAACATAATAACAAATGTATATGTTGACCAAAAGTTAAGCCTGAATGTGAAAGCAATCATATGTTTCAGAGCAGAGAATTTCAGTACACACATTGATGAGAAATTACTTAAAGATAAGTAACTGTATTAGGAATGAAAATATACATACATTTGGTCTTGAGAAACATATTTTTCAGAAGAAGGCATCGATTACCTGTAAAAATATATGAAAGACATGACATTCTAAAGAGAAACCAACATGTACATCATACACTATTAGCCATAGTATACACAATTTACATGTAGAAGAAACCAAGTGTATCAACTATCCATTGGTCCGTTTTAAGTGACCAAAAAAACTGTTGTATATGTTAAATCTCCACAGTATTGCTTCCAATTGCTTTTTACTGGTTTCTTCTACACATTCCAAACTTTTTTCAGGAATATAGATTGACTAGATGCTGCAGATGGATAACATAGTGTACCTGATACAGGTGCTGAAGATGGAACAGGTGATGAAGATGGAACAGGTCCTGAAGATGGAACAGATCCTGAAGATGGAACAGGTGCTGGTGAATTATCACTCGTCATGCTTCCTGCAAATTCATTTTGAAAAGTTTTGAAAAAGTAACATTTCTTAAAGAATAAATTAGTTTAACAACCTACCACAAACCTTTCTCAAGCGCAAAAAGTTCACCAGAAATACGTTTCTTACATTAATGTAGTTTGTAAAATATGTTGTGTGCAGAAAGACATAATCACGTACTGTTTTTCAACCTATTAACTTTTCACCTATATAGGAGAAAATTACACCAGCCAATAGAACATCATTAATCTAGACATTGAAATTATGTGCCAACACTGAAAAAATGATATTACCGTCAACAGAGAAATTTTTAGATAGTCTACGCAATCCATGCTTCTGGAATTTACTGAAACCATCAGGATACACATTACGGCTTATATAATCCAGAAGCTCTTGGTACTCTTGGTACTTAGTGGCATCCATTTCTATCGAAAATGAAGATAAACGGGAAAAAACGTTAAAAGAAAAGCATTATTGATGTAAAGAACAAATTTGACATGCTCAGATTCAAGAATAAAGACATAAATGACTATAAAGGTGTGTGAATATACAATTAGTAAAAGAACTGTCGCCCCGTCTTCACAGCTCAATACTCTCACAAAGTTTAAGCGAGGGATACAGAGTACAGTCCATACAAAGACATGGGTAGGGTCTGTCAAATGGATGCTGTTTGAAAACATGGCAGTTTAACCCCTTCGATGCTCATGACGGAACGGTTCCGTCATGAGCGTCGGTTGGCCTGTGCGCATGACGGAACCGTTCCGTCATGAGCCGGTAGGCTCATTAGAACGTTCAGCACAGCGCAGGAATCTGCGCCGCGCTGAAGGTGTTAACAAAGGGCGCACAGGCACTCCAGTGACAGGCTTGACTTTTATATTTAGAGTTACTTGTGTGGATGGCACAATTACTGCTGCAGGCCCACTAGTAGCATTTACATGAGCGCCCTGGTATACATAGTATACATAACTATTAAGACTAACATTTTAATCATGGACAAACAATTACCATTACACTTTCAAAAAAGGCAGCAATTGCACTTAAAGACTGATCATGAAGTGGTGAAGTGTCCAAAACATCTATTTTGGCGAAAGCATGTCATAAAGAGATGTACCATAGAGGGACAATGGTTAGGGAACCTAAGCCAAATAAAGGACCAGTACAACACCATAGTACCAAGGTTACAAATCCAGCAATTATCATCAATTAAAACTATGCTAGTCTGAGGAGGCAAAACCTTCGTAGGCCAACTAGACCACATAAAAAAAACAACTATAGGTCACGTGAGGAAGCAAGAAATATTAAAAGTCAGTGGAGGTTTAAAAGGGAGCAATTATGATGATTAGGAGATAGTACGTGTGTTGAAACACAAAGCACGTGGCGTAGAACAAAAATGCAACATATATATTCATGAAAGCACAATATATAAAAAAACAGGTCTGGGAAGGCCATGTGAGGCAGTAATAAATATTAAAATTCATGGGAGAATTAGGAGGGAACAAATACGATGAACCACAAAGCATGTACCCCACAGAAATAAAGCAAAACAGAGCTGGGGGGCAACGTGACGCAGAAAAAAATACCATCAAGCACGTAAAATTTAAAAGAACAGAGACGAAAGCACGTGACACACTTCAAAAATACGACATAGAAATTCATGCACGCACATTTTATTAAAGAAAGGCCAAGGAGGGCCCGTGATGCAGAAGGAAAAAATATTACGATCAATAAAAATACAGGAATAGGAAGGCCACGTGAGGCAGTAATAAATATTAAAAGTCATGGGAGAATTAGGAGGGAGCAAATACGATGAACCACAAAGCATGTACCCCACAAATATAAAGCAAAACAGAGCTGAGAGGGCCACATAACGCAGAAAAAAATACCATCAAGCACGTAAAATTTCTAATAACAGACACGAAAGCACGTGACACTTCAAAAATATGACACATAAATTCATGCACGCATAATTTATTACAGAAAGGCCTAGGAGGGCCCGTGCTGCAGAAAGAATTAAATAATAGTATCATACAAGTACGATCAATAAGAATAGAGGCCTGGGAAGGCCACGTGAGACAGTAATAGGTATTAAAAGTCATGGGAGCATTAGGAGGCAGCAAATACGATGAAGCACAAAGCATGTACCTCACAAAAATAAAGCAAAACAGAGCTGGGAGGGCCACATGACGTAGAAAAAAATACCATCAAGCACGTACAATTTCTAAGAACAAACACGAAAGCACTTGACACACTTCAAAAATACGACATAGAAATTCATGCACGCATAATTTATTAAAGAGAGGCCTAGCAGGGCTCCGTGACGCAGAAGGAATTAAATATTAGGATCATCCAAGTACGATCAATAAGAATAGAGGCCTGTGAAAGCCACGTGAGGTAGCAATAAATAGTAAAAGTCACAGGAGGATTAGGAGGGAGCAAATAGGATGAAGCACAAATAAACCAAAACAGAGCTGGGAGGGCCACGTGACGCAGTAAAGAAAATACTATAATGCAGGTACAATTTACAGCAGAGGCTGATGTTGTGACGGCTTCTCTTACCTTTGCTTCTGTCATCTTTTGTCTCGTCTTCAAAGGCTGGGACTTTGGCTGGGCCTGGGTTGGGCTGCGCGCGGGCGCCGCCGCCTTTATGGTGGTCTGGCTGGGCGGCAGCAGCAGTGACACCATGTCGAGTGTCACAAGTCCTCCTCCGCTCGAGCAAACAGTTCGTAGTAAAATCAACGACGACAGTCTGTCTGTTACCGCAGCACAGGCAGGCAAAAAAGAGCGTGCTCACGTCAGTGCCCGCAATATATGGGAACCGCGGGAGCTGACCAAACCAAGCCCAGGGCTGTCATTGGTAGCGTTTTCGCGCACTACAAGAATGACGGCCCTGGGGGACCTCCCATTGGCTAATGTATTGGCTTCCAGGCTTAGTGATAGCAAACAAGCTAGGTGGTGGCATCTGGGGAGTGTGGGCGGGCGTGCACCGTGCATGTCCAAATGTGAATGTATGCACCAACAATTAACAACAGAGAGAGACGGGCGGGGTTATCATGTGTGCAGAGGCAGGCCCAGAATCGGATCTCCAATGAGTGACCACTTCTAATCGTTCTCGTTAGCGCGCCCTGTGCTCTGATTTGTCACTGAGAGGGTGATCGCACCATACTTTGTACTGCTAATCATACGGTACAAATATGCTTTGACGTTACGTGTCACATCAAAGCTTCCATGTGACATCATGTACGGCATCCTGTACGCGAAAAGCGCCAATGTTTCTAGTTGTTTAAAAACATATATTTATGTATTTAATGTACATACTAAGGGAAGACATTATCTGGGATAATTATGAAAATAGTTTTTTTAAACTTTCAACAATCATATATTACTTTTAAAAACAATTACACAAATCGTGGTAGAACGTCATGCGTACTCATATCGTAAGAGCACCGTAAGCACACCATAAGCGAACGCAAAGCCATGTGACTTTAAAAGAAGAGATTTGATTGGTTCATAACACTTCCTATTGCAACTGTTGAAAGTTCCGTCCCATTTTAATCATTCTACTTTGATTTTCTAAGACGAAGCATCTCTTCTGAGAATCTTGTCAAATAGAAGGAAGATCACCATAAAAACAGCAATGGACTCATCTTCCAGCCATTCTTCAGAGGGAGATTTCATTCCTGAAGAACCTCAAAAGAAGAGGAAAGAAGCTCTAATTTGGAAGTTTTTTACTTTTCCAGAAGGGCACAAAAAGGTTAATGCTCCAAAAGTAACCTGCAAAATTTGCCAAACAACTCTTTCAAGGGGTGATCCATCTAAAAAATACTTCTTTGCCACAGCAAATATGGTGTGACACGTGAAGAACTTGCACCCCAACAACTTTGCTCGAGCTGTAAAATGGAGGTTGCAGGACAACCCACCTGCTACTGCACCAAGCACATCAACTGCTGCAGCAGGATTTTCAGCAAACAGTTCACACCCACAAATTGATCCTGACTTTGGTGAAGGTAAAATTGTATGCATTTATTGCGATAAACATTTGTGTTATGGGGAACAGTCTATCGTCCTGATAAGTCCCTTGCCTTTCTGCTCAGACTATCTCCGGGTCAAGCGTTTAAGGGGCTGTTGGTTTACAGGCCACCCGGCCCGGTGGGTTCTTTTTGGGAGGACCTACAGACAGCCATTCTAGAGCTGGCGCTCTCTGCACAGCACTGCCTGCTGGCAGGCGATTTTAATTTCCATCTTGATGACTTGGACAATCCGGATGTGATTAAATTGTTGGACATTACATCTCCGCTTGGCCTGACACCGTTTGTGTCAGGGCCTACACATGAGAAAGGGCATACCCTCGATCAAGTGTTCTCGTCAGTCCCAATTGCTGACATTGAAACGCTGCCGGTGCTCTGGACGGATCATAGACTGATTAGATTTTCCGTGCTGGAGAATGGGCGGTTTGACAACTGCGCCCCCACGGTGCCTAGATCAGCCTCGAGAGCGTTGCACAGAGTGACGCCTGTTATGTTGGAACAGGCGCTCATGGAACATCCTTGTCATCTTTCGGGGGATCCGGAAAGAGACACTGAGGCTTTGCAGCGGTGGTTGACTGAGAGGCTGGACGATCTTGCCCCAAGGGCAACCCCCCAATCCACGGCAATACGGCAATCTGCGCCGTGGTTCACGGAGGCGCTGCATGTGGCTCGCAGCCAATGCAAGGTTGCTGAGCGGGCCTGGCGCCTTCAATATGACGGGGAGGCTAAACATGCCTATGGGTCGGCTGTGAAGGCCTATCACCGTGACATTCTTGGTGCCAAGAGGGAATATCTTGCCAGGAGGATCGAGTTGTCGGCGAACTCCTGTAAGGAGATCTTCACGATCGTGAAGGAGTTCACGACCCCGAGCTCCCACTCACCCCCGCCAGTATCATCAGATGCGTGGGCGTGTGACCTTGCCACTTTTTTCACCGACAAGATTAAGGCGATTCAGGCCTCCTTCTTGGAGAGCTCGGAGGAGGGTTGTTGCGGCCCCGGGGCAGGACATGGAACATCGTCCACGTCGACGGCAGTGCTGGCAGACTTTCCACCGGTCTCCAGTGATGCGTCCCGGGTGCTGCTGGCCAGTCTTAAATCTGGCTCGCCACTTGACCCTTGCCCTGCCAAATTTTTGGCTGGGATGGCAGCGGTGGTGAACCCTCTGGTCAACCCGATCCTCAATGCCTCCCTGAGGGAGGGGAGTGTCCCACGCACCTGGAAAAGGGCGATGGTGATCCCCCTCCTGAAAAAGCCTGGCCTTGATGCCGAGGCTTTGGCCAATTACAGGCCAATTTCACTTCTCCCGGCTTTGGCTAAGATCACCGAGAAACATGTTCATGGCGTCTTGTCGAGCTTCCTAGAATCTAACAACTTGCTCCATCCATCCCAATCCGGTTTCCGTCCCAATTTTAGCACGGAAACGGCGTTGGTGGAGGTCTCAGAGATCATCAGGGAGACCTTGGATGTGGGTGGCAAGGCCATGTTAGTCATGCTGGACCTGTCGGCGGCCTTCGACACCGTCCCCCATGAGGCGCTCCTGGCCAGGCTTTATGACATCGGCCTAAGGGGGACGGTGCTCAAATGGTTTACATCTTTTTTGGATGGCCGCCGCCAGACGATCTGGGTTTCCCAGAGCTCCGCCGAGATGCCGCCATTGGGAGTCGGGGTTCCACAGGGTTCTGTGTTGAGCCCGTCGTTGTTTAACATCTTTATGTCCCCTCTGGCGGCTGCGGTGGAGGCTTACGGAGCCCAGATCGTGTCCTACGCCGACGACACGCAACTCCTCTTCACATGTGGTAAAGATCAGCCATTTGATGGGGAGAGAATTCGGGACTGCCTGGGTATGGTTTTTGGATGGTTCCAGCGGAACAGTCTGAAGGCCAACTCCAGCAAGTCGGAGGTTTTATTCTTTGGCTGTGCCACCGACCCCGAGTGGCGGCAATGGTGGCCGGCCGCTATATTTCCCCCGGCACAATCCTCTTTGGTTGTCAAGAACCTTGGCGTTAAGCTGGATAACAAGCTCTCATTGAGAGCGCACGTTCTCGGCCTGTCCGGCACCTGCTTTGGCATTATGAAGATGCTCCGCAAGTTTCTTCCTTTATTATCTGCGGAGCACAGGCGGATTACGGTGCAGGCGCTCATCGGATCCAGGTTAGATTATGCCAATGCCCTTTTCTTAGGCCTCCCGGATTACTTGGTCCAGCGCCTGCAGGTGGTACAAAACTCTGCAGCCCGTGCGATTTTTGGTCTGCATAGGCGAGCACGAGCCTCTGGGTTGCTGCAGACGCTCCACTGGTTGCCGATCCGGAAGCGGATTATGTTTAAATCCCTGACGCTGATGCACAAAGCATTGTTTGGCTCAGGTGCGGGATATTTGCAGAAGAGATTGGCTTTCTATCGCCCTGCCCGCTCACTGCGCTCTGAATCCCTCTTCACTGCTGTGGTTCCGCGTGTGAGGAAGGCCCGCATCGGGGGGCGTTCTTTTAGCCTCAAGGCCCCCCAGCTGTGGAATTCGCTTCCGTTGGCACTACGCAGTATCCCCAATCTGCTTCAATTCAGGAAAAATCTGAAGACCTGGCTTTTTAATCTTTCTGTTTAGTGGGTGTCTTTTTCTTTTGAGTCTGCTTTTTCTTGTTATGTTGTTCTACACTTGAGCTGCCTGTGGAAAGCGCCGGGACACTCTGTTAGAGTAGCCGAGCGCTATATAAACGCAATTTAACATAACAATTTAACATAAGACGCAGGAAGCAGGAGCATTGGAGACAACAACATTAGTTCTTTTTTTCCATTCTTTTGTTCCTGTTGGACACTTTTTAGGTTCCAGTTCAAATATTTGGTTTAAAAAAAAAACTTGTTGACAAAACACAAAAAAACCCAGAAAACTAAAAAACACAAAAAAAACAGTTCTTTTTAGAACTACCTTCACTGGTCAAAGAAAGAACTATATTTCTATGTTAGTGTATAAAAGTTTCTCAGAATGAATGTGTAGTTCATAAATGAATAAATGAATACATTACTAGTGTATGGAGAATGTGAAAGTGCAGAACTATAAGGAACTGCTACAGCATACATCTATAAGCAGTTTACCTATAGTATACTGTAGTACCTCCGAAGCACTTGAATGTCAAGTCAAGTCAAGTCAGGATTTATATAGCGCGCTACATACCCAGAGGGTCTCAAGGCGCTTGAGAAGGGGTGGGGAGTTACTTGTCAAATATCCATGTTTTAAGTTGCTTTCTGAATGCTAGGTGGTTCTGGGTAAGGCGAAGGTAAGTGGGAAGAGAGTTCCAGGTTTTAGCTGCCAGGTAGGAGAAGGATCTGCCTCCCATGGTGGTCTTGTTGATGCGAGGTACAGTGGCAAGGGCTTGGTTGGAAGATCGAAGCTGGCGGGAGGGGGTGTAGAAGGACAGTCGTGTGTTGAGGCATTCTGGTCCGATTTCGTAGAGTGCTTTGTGTGCGTGGGTTAGGAGCCGGAAAGTGATCCTCTTATTGACGGGAAGCCAGTGGAGGTTTTTCAGGTGACCAGAGATATGTTCTTTACGCGGGATGTCTAATATGAGCCTTGCGGAGGCGTTTTGGATTCGTTGGAGTTTTTTCTGGAGTTTAGCGGTAGTCCCGGCGTATAGGGTGTTTCCGTAGTCCAGGCGGCTCGTGACCAGTGCGTGGGTGACCGTTTTCCTAGTTTCGGTGGGGATCCAACTAAATGTTTTTTTGAGCATGCAAAGAATGTTGAAGCAGGATGAGGAGACGGCGTTGACTTGTCTGTTCATTGAAAGTGAGGAATCCAGGATGATGCCCAGGTTCCGTGCGTGGTCTGTCGGGATGGGTGCTTTTCCAAGGGCTTCTGGCCACCAAGAGTCGTCCCATGCGGAGGGGGAGGAGCCTAAGATGAGGACTTCTGTTTTATCAGAGTTCAGTTTCAGGCGGCTGTGTTTCATCCATTCGGCTACTTCTTTCATTCCTTCATGTAGGTTGGTTTTGGCGGTGCTAGGGTCATTGGTGAGTGATAGGATCAGTTGAGTGTCATCCGCGTAGGAGATGATGTTTAGGTTGTGTTGGCGGGCGATGGCCGCGAGAGGGCTCATGTATACGTTGAAAAGGGTGGGGCTGAGTGAAGATCCTTGTGGTACGCCGCAGATGACTTCAGTGGCTTCTGACTTGAATGGTGGGAGGCGGACTTTCTGGGTTCTTCCGGTGAGGAACGAGGTGATCCATTTCAGTGCTTTTCCTTGCATTCCGATATTTTTGAGTCGCTGTAGAAGGGTGCTATGGCAGACTGTGTCAAAGGCTGCGGAGAGGTCGAGGAGGATGAGGGCGACTGTATCTCCATTGTCCAGTAGGGTTCGAATGTCGTCTGTTGCTGCGATGAGGGCGGTCTCAGTGCTGTGTTTTGCTCGGAAGCCGGACTGTGAGGAGTCTAGGGATTTGTTGGCTTCGAGGAAGGCGGCGAGCTGGTTGTTGACAGCTTTCTCGATGACTTTGGCCGGGAAAGGAAGGAGCGAGATAGGGCGGTAGTTTTTGAGTTCGGTGGGATCAGCTGTGGGTTTCTTCAGGAGGGCGCAGAGTTCAGCGTGTTTCCAGCTTTCCGGGAAGGTGGCGGATTTGAAGGAGCAGTTGATGACGTCTCGGAGGTGCGGTGCTATGATGGAGTCTGCTTTGTTGAAGATGTGGTGAGGGCATGGGTCTGTGGGGGAACCTGAGTGGATGGAGTTCATCAGGCGGATGGTGTCCTCAGTGGAGATTGTGTTCCAGTCATTCAGGATGTTTGAGGGGGGTGGAGGTCCAACAGATGGTTGGGTGGGTTGGTCTCCGGGTTGGTTGTCGAAGCTGTTGTGGATGTCTGCAATTTTGTTGTGGAAGAATGAGGCTAGGGAGTCGCAGAGGGCTTGAGAGGGGGTGATGTCGTTAGAGTTGGCCGAGGGGTTGGTAAATTCCTTGACGATGTTGAAAAGTTCCTTGCTGTTGTGGGCATTGTTATCTAGTCGTTCCTTGAAGGCTGTTTTCTTGGCCTTTCGGATCAGTTGATGGTGTATGCGGGTGGCGTTTTTGAAGGCGTCCTTGGTGCTGGTGGTTGGGTCTTTTTTCCAGGCCTTCTCAAAGGAGCGGCAGAGTTTCTTGGATTTCTTAAGGTCATTGTTGAACCAAGAGGCCTTCTTGCTGCCAAGTTTGATTTGGCGTTTTTTCAGTGGTGCTAGGATGTCGGCGCTGTTGGATAGCCAGAGGGTGAGGTTGGTGGCGGCTTGGTCGGGGTTAGATGAATGGGCTGGGGGGTTTAGCAGAAGCGATGAAGAGATCTGGTCGATGGTGATTTTGTTCCAGTTTCTTTGCAGAGTTGGTTGGGGGTGGTTGTTGGGTTTGGGCTTGTTGTAGGTGAAGTGAACGCAGCTGTGGTCAGTCCAAAGGAGCTTCGTGGTGTGGCTGAAGGAGACATGATTGCTGGAGGTGAAGATGGGGTCGAGGGTGTGACCTGCGATGTGGGTGGGGGAGGTGACCAGTTGTTTAAGTTCGAGGTTGGCGAGGTTGTCCAGCAGGGTGGTGGAGTTGCGGTCGTTGTTCTTTTCAAGGTGAAAGTTGAGGTCTCCTAGAAGGATGTAATCTTTGGAGGGGAGCGCGTGTGGAGTGATGAAGTCCGTGATGTCCTCACTAAATTGTGCGCGGGGTCCTGGAGGCCTGTAAAGGAGGGTGCCTCTGAGTGTGGTCTTGGGGTCGATGTGGATCTGGAAGTGAAGGTGTTCAGAGTTGGCGAGATTGACGTCTGAGCTGGTTGAGATGCGGATGGATTTCTTATGGACGATAGCGATTCCTCCAACTGTGTGGCCGGTGCGGTCCTTGCGTATGATCTTATAATCTTCTGGGATGGCAATGGTGATGTCTGGGGCGGAGGAGGCGTTCATCCATGTTTCAGTAAGGAAGGCGACGTCCGGGGAGATGGTGTCTAGTAGATTCCATAGGTCAATGGCGTGCCTATGGACCGATCGGGTGTTGAGCAAGATGCATTGTAGGTGGTTAGCGTCGGGAATCTGAGGTGTGAGCGTAGCGGAGTGGTTGACGTTGCAGGGGAATTTGCAGGAGTAGCATGAGAAAGGTCCATGGGTGTGTCCAGGAGCGGCTTGGACGCAGTTTGGGGAACGGCCGGGGTTGAGGGCTAGGAGGGTGGTGGCATCGTAGGTGATGCGGGAGGGCTGGGAAATGCGAGGGCCAGGGGGTCTGGCGCTGGGCGCGGGCCAGGCGCGGACGGGCGTAGACGGGCTTACCTTTGGCGCACATTCGGCGCGGATTGGGCGCGGTCGCTGCGCGTAAACGCTGCACGCGGGAACTCCTGTCATATATGGATGGTGTAGGGGGAGGGGCGAGGGCGGCTCAGCTGGGAGGCGGGGCGGGCTACAGATGACCACAACAACAACAAAATGGAGGCGGAGGGGGGAGCACAGCGGAAACGCGCAAATACAGTAAAAGCGGCGATTTTAAATTCAAAAGTGCAAAATATTCAGAGCGGCAAACCAGGCACACAGCAGGCAGCAATAATTAGGCAGATTAAGCAACAAAGCTATGCAGCAACGATACCGAGTGACACAGGAGGACACTGGGGAGCGACCACTCAGCCCAAGGGAGAAGAGCGAGTCACGGCGCTTTCCGGTAGTGGAGCGCTGTTCTGGTCAGTGGGAGGGCGGCTCAGCTGGGAGGCGGGGCGGGCTACAGATGACCACAACAACAACAAAATGGAGGCGGAGGGGGGAGCACAGCGGAAACACGCAAATACAGTAAAAGCGGCGATTTTAAATTCAAAAGTGCAAAATATTCAGAGCGGCAAACCAGGCACACAGCAGGCAGCAATAATTAGGCAGATTAAGCAACAAAGCTATGCAGCAACGATACCGAGTGACACAGGAGGACACTGGGGAGCGACCACTCAGCCCAAGGGAGAAGAGCGAGTCACGGCGCTTTCCGGTAGTGGAGCGCTGTTCTGGTCAGTGGGAGGGCGGCTCAGCTGGGAGGCGGGGCGGGCTACAGATGACCACAACAACAACAAAATGGAGGCGGAGGGGGGAGCACAGCGGAAACGCGCAAATACAGTAAAAGCGGCGATTTTAAATTCAAAAGTGCAAAATATTCAGAGCGGCAAACCAGGCACACAGCAGGCAGCAATAATTAGGCAGATTAAGCAACAAAGCTATGCAGCAACGATACCGAGTGACACAGGAGGACACTGGGGAGCGACCACTCAGCCCAAGGGAGAAGAGCGAGTCACATGTAACATATGCACATAAATATGTTACAAGTCTATGCTTCAATTTGCACTGCTGGTGAAAATGCCTGGATGAATTTCTATGTGTTACGGGTGGATTTACAACCCTCTTGTGCCTCTTTTAACACAGATGTTGCGCCACTGGTGGTGCAAAAGATGTATAAATTATGCAACAAAGAAGGAGAGAACTCTGGGTAGTTCTCGAGTTTAGGTGGAAAGCAGTTCTTGTTAGAGCCCTCTAAACACCACTGTGTCAGGGGTTGCTTTTACTCATTTCAGGTTGGATTGAGTTGGTATTTTACCATTTCAAAGCTGTAATACTGTGCCTGGAGTGATAAGTGGCTTTTTTTATTTTACAACTCGGCAAGGACAGCACTGTGCTAGTCCTATGCTTAAAGACTTTGCCGTAGAAATGTCAAAAGACTATGTCTTTTTCAATCTCGGCGTGGATGACACTTTGCTAATCCTATGCTTAAAGACTTTGATAGAAAAACAGACAATTGAGGTGAGCAGTTCTAGAGTGTCGCTGGTGTTGAGCGTACTCTAACAAGAGCTGCTTTCCACCTAAACTCCAGAACTACCCAGAGTTCTCTCCTTCTTTTTTGGTGCAAAAGATGTGCCATGGTGTGTAGTATTTACAATGTGACACATCTGGAAGGTGCATCACATTATAAAGCCCTGCGCCAGAAGGAGGTCATATCATAGTACACAATCACTGGCATATCTCTTTGGATGTACCACTTATTGTAGATCTGCTGATTAGTGTTTTAATGTGGTGAATGGATTCTTTTAGAACAGTGTATAGATAAACACATAGTGCTGTATGTTCAGTACAATACTGAAACAGAAGTGTGATAGTGTTTACTGGAAGTGTAAGAATACAGATTGGGGAATTGAAGATATAAAAGACAAGTTTCCCGGTGCATAGAACACAACATGCATAGTCTTGTGGTAAATAAATAAATAATACCCTATTTTTGGATGAATGAATGAATAACAGATAGCTCAATAAATAAGAGTCAAGATTCGAGGTAGTAGGAGTTTCTGCAGGTTTATTACAGCATAAGGACAGGATCAGGACAACCTGCATAGGAATAGGATGACAGGGGAAAAGAGGCCCGGCAGCTGCCGGGGCTTGGTCTGGGATGAGCGCACGCTAACATTTAATATCAAGACATTCATTTATATACATAGCGCAAACACATAGCATTACATTGCAGTAGGCGTAACAGTGGGTGGAGTAGAAGGCATGACGTGTAGCAGTCGCGAGAGATAACAGTAAAAAGAGGTGTAACTGGGAGTTTACTTAGACATGTGAAGTAAAACGTAACAGAATATGTCATGAATGGGCGGACACATAGGAGGGGGCTACCTAAGGAGCCGGGACCTCTAACCTAATGGTGCGCGAAAACTGGCAATGACGTGTTACTAGGAGAAGCTGGGGGCTACGAACTCTGTGCTAGGAGCAGAGACTAGAGTCTGGAGGGTCGGAGCGACATGTACCTAAACCCTATCTGGTATCTAATGTTTAGGGAACATGTTGATATAAACTAGAAGTCATGAGGGGAGAGGCTAACTTGATTCTAAGACTGGACCATGCATTATTCTACATGAAATGCGTAATGAAGAATACTAAATGACCATTAAATACAGTATTTCTCTAACAGGGAGACGAGAAGGCTAGACAACGACGGAAACTATTGATGCAGTTCAGTAGCTTAGGAATGCAAAGGAGGAGGACTGAACTGATAGCTGGAACTATAACATACTTTTGGCAGACTTAGAGGCAGGGCCGGGCTGCACCGGGCAGTGCGAGGCAGGAAGTAAGTGAAAGGTCGAGGATACAGGTGGGGGCTGTATCGCTCCTCAGCGAGGCTTTCAGGAGACAGGAGCTGAATCCAGGGTCCGGGCCCTTTTGAGGCCTAGAAACGGGGACTTTATAATGGAATAACGTGCACACTGAGAAACGTGGCAACATTAATTTACATAGGCCTGATATTCGTAGTATTCACGAGGACTGGAAACTAACATATTAGAGGTGGACACAACTGTAATTGCGTCATTAATCAGAAATGGGGAATAACATATGCATATTGGTCATGCATACATAACATATGATGGATGGGGCGTAGGGACACAGAACATGGCAAAATTTACTTTTCCACATTCCCTCCTTGTCACTACGTTTCCATCAGGAAACATCAATATTCATGATACCGTCTATCATTTCATACAGTACCATTTGCTCGTCTCGAATTGTCTTGGAACGGGATTTAGAACGGGGCTTGGGACTAGGAATACAAGAGGTAGCACACATGCTGCAAATCGCAGGGCCACATTGTATACAGAGGCAGCAGCTAAATATGATCGCTACTGCAATACCTAGAAAGGACAGGACTTTCCATCCCCATGCGGAAATTACATTCCAGAACCAACCGGACCATGTCCAGGTGCCTGGATCTTGATGTAACAGATGGGCAATTTTATGGAGTCTGGTTATAGCTGAATAAACAGACGGCGCGTTATTTGGAATGAAAATGCAACAACTGGATCCGAGAATTCTACAGGCCCCGCCCCTATCGGCCAGTATGACGTCAAGGACGAGACGATTCTGTAAAACGACAATTCTCATAAAGGATTGTTCTTCAGTTAAGTTACCTAGAGCAGAGGCAGTCTCATCTACTACAGCTTCAAGGGTTCTTGTTAATCTACGAATTAACTTACTATTTACAACTGTACCTAAATAAGGGAAAACACCTTTATCTATATCAATGAATTGCTCTGCGGCGGTTTCAGTATAATCGACAATCGGGAGATTTCTCTTGTGTCTAGTGTGTACTAAGAAAGAATTCCTATGATAATCAGGTGGGGCTAGAAAAACAGGTGGCAGTAGGAAAGCAATGTAACAGGTTCCCTCCCAATCGAGGGGCAGACGGACATATGCAGTTTGACCACAAACAAAATAAGAATGACGTGAAGCTTTAAAAATAGATTTCCTACTGTCACTATACTTGACAATAGTAGTACAATCACTATGTCCTATATGTACAGAACCATAACTACGGACACATAATTCGCCTTTGACTGGTAGTACTGAAATAGCGGGTGAGTCTGGAGTAGTATCAGACTGAACATTCAGAACCATGAAATTCGACGAATAATTTCCTAAATTATATACTTCATTTTCTAGATCTAAACCTGTTCTATGGGGGAAACCTTGCTTGTCTGGGAAACATGTACTGTTAAGAAAAGACATATCTGTTGAGGATGACGTTAGCGTGGACCATGCTCCACACGAACCATCGTGTGAAAATGGATAAGGAAACAGTGGCAGAACTCCCTTCGATGTCTGGAAAGGGGGGAGTCGACCACACACCCAACAATTAGTGGCATTGCTGGTCTGGTGTGAATAATGTAACATACGGATGAATGTGTTATTACGCATGGCGAGGCGGTATGAATATTCGTGAGGAGGCAGATCACTAAACGTGTGCTCTACTGTAGCATGAGCAGACATATTCACATGAGGAACTGGTAAATACAGATAGAAAGCATAGCTGGTGCAAGAAATCATTATGCTGAGAAATAATATGAAACTCAGAAAAACGATACATTGCAGTGAACTTCGACTGACTCTCTCACTATGGAGGTCTATTTTATACATGTCAGAAACAGTCTAACCGTTTCACCTAGGGGAGGACTTATACAATCAAACTGGCTGACTTATTAGACCTGAGCTTTAACTTATACTCCTGTTGCGGAGTTTTCTCTACCAAGGGAGGGGTTGTAATAAAGTCTGGTGCGGGACAGTCCTTTAAAACAATGTTCTGGCAATCCTTCGAATCCGGGGAAATGTTCTTGGCAATGTCTTTGAAGTCTGGCTTTGGTCCTTTAAAAAGTTTTACATGAGAGAGGTGGACCCACCCCTTCCTGCCTTCTAACTTGACGGCAGTTCGGGTGGTCAAGAGGACCTGACGTGGCTCCTTCCAACGTGGTTCCAGCGGACTTGATCTGTCAAAATTGCGGACCATCACCAAGGATCCTGGAACGATCTCGTGCGGTGCCACCTCTGTATTGTCTGGAAATGCGGCGGCAACCTGTGAACGACATGAGTTGAGGGCAGACATCAAGGAAGCTAGGTAATCTGTCAGCATATTACATGAAACATCGGTAATACTTCGGGGTCTAGGAGTACCCCACATGTTAGGGGGGCGGCCGAATACGACCTCATACGGGGACAGACCTGATCTGGAATGTGCGACCATACGCATGTAAAATAGAGCGACTGGCAGAGCTACTAACCAGTCCACACCCTTGTCTTTACAGACTTTTGCTATACGGATTTTCAGAGTCTGATTATGTCTCTCGACTAGTCCAGCTGCTTCTGGATGGCGTACACAATGGAACTTCCACTGGTACCCTAACAACAGGGAAACGTGTTTCATGAGTTCGGATGAGAATGGCTGACCGTTATCAGAATATACGACTCTAGGGAGTCCGTATCTAGGGAAGAATTCACGAACCAGCTGCTTGGCAGTGGTCGCGGCTGTGTAATCTGGGACTGGATATGCTTCTGTCCACCTGGACAAAGCGCATACAACTACAAGGACATACTTGAAACCTCGACATCGCTCCATCTGAATATAATCCATCTGGAGGACCTCAAAAGGGTGGTCAGGGGGCTGGAAACCACCTTGTTCCACCGGGACACTTTTACCTGGATTAAACTGGCAACATATCATACAGGTACGGACTTTCTGCTTGGCTGCAGCTCGTAAATGCTTGTTGAACCAAATGTTCTGGATACTGTCTAACATAGCTTTTTCTCCTAAATGTGCTGGACTATGTGCGGTATTGATAATAACTTGAACCATAGAATCGGGGAGAAACCATGTGGCTCTACCCTTCGTTAACCATCCTTGATCTGTCTGGACCCCTCCTTGTACAGACCATTTCTTGATTTCATCGGGAGTAGCATGTAACTGAATATCTATGACATCTTGTGTAGGGTCCTTAACTGTCATGCATGTAATCAGATCTGGAGTATGTGTCATGTTTACTGGAATGTCTGGTGTCTGTGCTGTAAGCTTGGCTGTGCGGTCTGCTAGATCATTACCTTGGGAAATAATGTCAGTAACTTTCGTATGTGCTTTGCACTTCATGATAGCAATAGATGTCGGTAAATGTATGGCATCTAACAGAGCTTGAATAAGGAGACCATGCTGAATCTTGGTTCCATGAGAAGTCATAAAACCTCTCTCCTGCCAGAGCACTCCGAAGTCGTGTACAACTCCGAATGCGTAACGTGAATCTGTGTAAACATTAACCTTCAGGTTCTTGGCGTGTATACAGGCTTGTGTCAGAGCAACTAGCTCTGCTGCTTGAGCGGACAGGGTATCAATACGGTGTGTTTCAATAACTTCAGTGTCAGTAGTCACTGCATATGCGGCGACTAGTTCTCCTGTACTAGTTCTCATACATGAACCATCCACATAAAGTGTCAGGTCAGGATCTGGTAACGGAATGTCTGTCAGGTCTTGTCTTGGCTTTGTCGTAACGTTAACTACTTCCACACAGTCATGTGTGTCTGGATTTGAACTAACTGATGGTAACAGTGTAGCAGGATTCAGAACGTTGCAGCGTCTAATTTCTATGTGTGGCTGGAACAGTGTCAATTCATAACCTGTTAAACGTGCAATTGTCAAGTGCTGAGTTTGTGTTCGGTTTAAAAGAACTTCTACTGAATGTGGAACTTGTACTGTCAGGGAATGTCCTAAAACTATGGAATCACTTTGTCTGATAGCTAGTGCTGTGGCTGCAACTGACTTGAGGCACGCAGGCAACGCCTGGGCGACTGGATCTAATGTGCTTGAAAAATAAGCACAGGGCTTGTATTGACCTGCTTGATCTTGTGTGAGAACAGATAATGCTGTACCTTCGCGTTCTGTAACGAAAAGTGTAAAAGGCTTACTGTAGTTCGGTGTAGCTAGAACTGGAGCTTGGCATAGGGCTTTCTTTAACTCGTTGAAACTAAGTGTATGTTCAGATGTCCAAGGGAGGACAGTCGATACGGCTGCCTCCTGTGTCGTTAACTGTATCAGTGGCTTGGCTAGAAATGCATACTGGGGAATCCATTGTCTACAATAAGAAGTAAGGCCGATAAAAGCACGTACCTCCTTCTGGGTTCTGGGCTGGAGAAGATTCGCTATTAACTGGATACGGTCGGGTGTCAACTGCCTACCCCTCTTGGACAGCAAGTGTCCTAAGTATACCACTTGCTGGACACAGAATTGAAGCTTTGAAGGTGACACCTTGTGCCCCATCTCGGCTAGAAAATACAGAACTGTAAGTGATGCTCGCTCGCAAGCACGTTCAGAACGGGCTGTGATCAGTAGATCATCGACATACTGGAGCAGGGCAGTGTCAGTTGGCATGTGAATATTGTCTAGTTGTCTCTTGAGTGCTTGACTGTAAATACTAGGGCTTTCTGTGAAACCTTGAGGAGCGCGTGTAAACATATAGCTCCTTCCATTTAAACAAAATCCGAAAAGAAACTGGCTGTCTGGATGAATTGGAACACTAAAAAATGCATTCTTGAGGTCAATAACAGTGAAAAACATGGCTTCGGAATCAATGGCAGTTAACAGGGAAGAAATGTCTGGAACAACTGGATACTGAGGAATAATACATTTATTAAGCTCTCGTAAATCAATCACTAATCGATATACTGGGGGTGCATTTGGATCAGTACGTTTCATGACTGGAATGATCGGAGAATTGCATACATTGGAGTCAGTTTCTACAACTACTCCTTGAGCCATGAGCTCGTCAATAATTTTGGATAAGGCTGCTACAGCCTCAGGTGGCAATCTGTACTGTCTGATTCGGGGTAACACTACACCTGGTTTGAGAGTCACACGATAGGGTGTGATTTGCATGTAACCTACATCAGTTGGACCTTGCGCCCATAAATGCTGCGGAACATTAGACAATCTGGAATCAAAATCTCGTAATACATAGTGACCCTTAAAGTCACGTAGGAACAGACGTATTCCCTCTGGGGAACAGCAAATAACTGCACCTAACTCTTTCAGTGTCTTAATACCTAACAGATTTTCTGGACATGCCTTAGTAAGTAACAGATCAGTAGTACGGGACAATGGACCTACTTCTAGAGTAACTGGCTGAGATATTTCATTAACTATGGGTTTTCCTGAAAATCCAAGGGAAACATTTCTTGAGCCTGAGAGCGGAGCCCCTGGAACTTCGGCGTGACTAATTGTGGTCCTACTTGCCCCTGTATCGATCAGAAACTTTCTGTCTTTCCCTAATACTTGACTGTGTACATAGGGACCTTCTTGGTCTACAGGTATCTCGATGAGAGGCAAGCCTACCTCCCTCTCTAGGCTGTTTCATGAATATGACTGGTACTCTGGATACTCAGACTGTGCATACTGGTACATCTGCGATGTAACGTGCTGTGTTGCAGCAATAGGCTGCGGTACTGTAACTGTCTGTTGTGCATTCTGTGACTGAGGAATCTGTGAAACTTGTTCTTGTCTCGGCGGACGTGGTCTTTCTTTAGTCTTACCAGTAGCTATGTTGTGTTTCAGAACTGCACACTCGTTTATAAAATGACCTGGCTGTTTACAATAATTGCAGTTCCCTTTAACGGGAGCTGCAGGATGACTGGCTTGAATCGGACCCCTCTTCTGACTGTCTTGAGGAATAGATTGTGCAACTAGCACTTTCATTTTCGTGTCTTTCATACGTTTTCTTTCGTGTTCTTGCTCTTCTCTAATTCTATTCTGGTGATACTGGAGCATCTGGAGCATCTGGGACGGAGTATTTGCTTGCCAGGTGCTTTCGACTTTCAAAACTCGGTTTTTTAATTTGTGGACTTGAATTCTCGACTAATTTGGTAACGAAAAGATGAGGGTATGACTCACTACTTGTCTTGAGACCACTATTAATACTGAAACATTTCTCAAATCTAGAATAAAAATCACTAATGTCTTCATCTTGTTTCTGTTTACAGGCTGAGATGGCATCCCAGTCTTCTTTTCTAGTTGTCAATAATCTGGGTAAAACTTGAATCAATAATTCTGGTAATTCTTTACATTTATCTCCAAGACCGGTACCTGGTACTCGTGCCTTGTCTTCAGCTTCTAGAGCTGTCCAATCGATCTTTTTCTCTCCCACCTCCCATTCTTTTTCCTTTAACTTTTCATACACCCCTGCGGGTAGCAGAACCTTTAACATTTTAATGACATCTGGGTACGTGTATTCTCCCATACGGAGCATGTCTTTTAATTCTCTATGGAACCCTGCTGGATCCTTGTCATGACAGGGAATTAGCTTTTTCATTTCGAGGAGTTCCATCTTTGAAATCGGAGTGTATACAAACACTCGTTGCATTTCGCCACCCGTCCCTTGGACTGGGTGGACTTCTCGTAACGGATTCTGTCTGTCTATGTAGAATGGTTTACTTTCTGGGGGTGAGACGTGAACAAAATGCGGGTTCAGGAACGTTCTATACTTGTGACGCTGTTCTAGAATAACACTAATTAAATCGGTACCTAGACCTCTCCATCTGTACTGGAGTAACTCGTTCAGGATATCGTGTAACGGGCCTGGATCAGAGTGTTGACCCTCATACTGAATAATGAGGTGCTGGATCATATACATACCCACCAGTCGTTGCTCGGCTGGGGGCAGTTTCAGAAACATTTGTGCCACTATTTCGTCTGGAAAAGTGGTAGAATCAGTAATCCATCGGACTGCTGATCGGGCTAATTCTTGTTCATGCATGGTGCTTAACTCGCTATAACCGACTCGTGATTTCAGAATGTGATCGGTAGCTTGAAATACTTGTTCTAGAGAACAAGGCTCTCGTTCTGGTGCTGGATGATGAAAAATAGACTTGGGTTCTAGACGTAAATGGCGATCTGGAAATCTGGATTTCCCTACATACGCTATTCTGGCGGGATTCTCGTCTTCCTCTTCAGGATCAGAGATACTTTCTTTCTCACTTACTTGTGCTGCTTTACGCTGTTCGTGTAACCTTACTATTTCTTTACGAATTTTCTTGTACATACTTTCCATGGCACTAATGGTCTTGTGCTTACCCTCGGCTATATTATCACTCCACCTTGTCAGGATTCTCATTTCGGCGGGATCTTTAGACGGGTAATCTTGTTCTCTTATTAGACAATTGATCAGGAACTTTAATATCATGAGCTGAATCTCGGCTTTCCTTTGAGACATGATCTCGCCAATACTTTCTGGATCATCCCCTGTACGGATGAAACGATATATTCTGTCTAGATCTTCTTTCATATTTGGCAAGGTGACTAGATACTCGGTCACCCTTCTTACGCGTACGGAATATAAAACCATATTATATTCGCCTGGAACTGGATCATAAACACATTCGGCAAGGGCTTGTCTGATTTCTGTAACAGACTTATTACTTTTAGGAGTACGCTGTGATGCTTGAGCATGTAATTCGAGTGCTGATAAACGTTTGTGTGGCGGCGGGGTTTGAGGAGGACCTCCTCCTGCGGCCCCTAGACTAGAATCGTCGACTGACATTCTTCGTGCTTGCAGGGTCGGTAATTGTAACGTGGGCTGAACTTGTATGGCAGGCTGACCCGGGGGTACCGTAACAGGTACTCCGGTGTCTGGAGGAACGGGAAGTGCCTGATTTACAGGGACTAGCGGAGCGCGAACAGGATTTGCATATTCTGGAACTGTGTCGTCCAAATAGGACGAAATAAAAATATCAGCTGCGGTCGGTTTGTGACGTAGCTTGGTCGGAACTAATGGTGGCGGGAAATTACTGGGTGCCTCTGGGGTCGCTTTTGGCAAGCCTTCGGCAAGGAGAGGATACATACCCCTAATAAGGGCATGCCTCTGTCTGTCTGACTGTTCGGTTTTGACTTGTTCACCTATCTCGATTAATTCTCTTTCTTGGGCTCGTTCTTGGGATTCTCTACTTAACTCTGACTTTCTGACTTCCTTTTCCGTTCTTTTATGAGCTTCCTTACGCCATAACTCGATGGCATCTTTCTGTGACTGTCTGGCTTTCTTTTTCCATAATGCTTCTTCTACTCGCATGATACATTCGGCATCCCATGTACCCGATACGGGCCATCTATACTTTTCTTCTAACTGTTTGGTATACTCTACCCATAAATCTAGATACAATATGGCGCTTATGCCATGTTTCTGATACATAAAGTGACCTGGACTGTCCCTAGGCGGAACAGGAACTGCTGCTTCCAGCAGACCCTTTCTAGTTTTTAACTGACGTAACTTGGAAAAGAGCGGCATTCTAAACTTGAATCGGAACACAATACAATACACGAAAAACAATAACAATTGGGGAAACAATTCAGGCATACCACGACATTGGAAATACATTAAACAACATTATAAATAACAGTTCGAACAGAATACTACCTGAAAATACTGAAAACAGAACAGGATTCTCGAGAACGGAACAGACTAGAGTTACTGGATGCACTGCTATAACAGTACGGAACATACCGGTCCCATAAAGGAACACATCAAGACCCGTATCCACCTAGGTGAACACTTCGTTTGTGAGCTTGGGTACCACCAACCCACGGACCAGAGTCAATTTAGACTGACCCTGTCTAGACACTACCCCAGCAATGGTACTCACCGGGCAGCACGGAACGGAAGGCCTCGGACGGGACTGGACTACGACGACGAACTTCGGACTTCGGACTTCAGTTACGGGTGGACCTCCGGATACCTCGGACCTTGGACTCTCGGCTTGGGCTCTGGTCGGGACTCGCCGCGTTCCTCCACCGTCTCGTTCGGATGCTGGACCGCCTCCTCCGTCTCCTCCGTGGGCCTGAGGGATACTTGAAGCAGAAATATCTGCCAGGTGCACGTTATGGTTCCGTCACGACTGCAGAGGGTCAGGGGGTCGGCGTGGCTTCACCGACGCGTGGGGAAAGGGCAAGTCCCTATTCGGGCGCCATTATGTGGTAAATAAATAAATAATACCCTATTTTTGGATGAATGAATGAATAACAGATAGCTCAATAAATAAGAGTCAAGATTCGAGGTAGTAGGAGTTTCTGCAGGTTTATTACAGCATAAGGACAGGATCAGGACAACCTGCATAGGAATAGGATGACAGGGGAAAAGAGGCCCGGCAGCTGCCGGGGCTTGGTCTGGGATGAGCGCACGCTAACATTTAATATCAAGACATTCATTTATATACATAGCGCAAACACATAGCATTACATTGCAGTAGGCGTAACAGTGGGTGGAGTAGAAGGCATGACGTGTAGCAGTCGCGAGAGATAACAGTAAAAAGAGGTGTAACTGGGAGTTTACTTAGACATGTGAAGTAAAACGTAACAGAATATGTCATGAATGGGCGGACACATAGGAGGGGGCTACCTAAGGAGCCGGGACCTCTAACCTAATGGTGCGCGAAAACTGGCAATGACGTGTTACTAGGAGAAGCTGGGGGCTACGAACTCTGTGCTAGGAGCAGAGACTAGAGTCTGGAGGGTCGGAGCGACATGTACCTAAACCCTATCTGGTATCTAATGTTTAGGGAACATGTTGATATAAACTAGAAGTCATGAGGGGAGAGGCTAACTTGATTCTAAGACTGGACCATGCATTATTCTACATGAAATGCGTAATGAAGAATACTAAATGACCATTAAATACAGTATTTCTCTAACAGGGAGACGAGAAGGCTAGACAACGACGGAAACTATTGATGCAGTTCAGTAGCTTAGGAATGCAAAGGAGGAGGACTGAACTGATAGCTGGAACTATAACATACTTTTGGCAGACTTAGAGGCAGGGCCGGGCTGCACCGGGCAGTGCGAGGCAGGAAGTAAGTGAAAGGTCGAGGATACAGGTGGGGGCTGTATCGCTCCTCAGCGAGGCTTTCAGGAGACAGGAGCTGAATCCAGGGTCCGGGCCCTTTTGAGGCCTAGAAACGGGGACTTTATAATGGAATAACGTGCACACTGAGAAACGTGGCAACATTAATTTACATAGGCCTGATATTCGTAGTATTCACGAGGACTGGAAACTAACATATTAGAGGTGGACACAACTGTAATTGCGTCATTAATCAGAAATGGGGAATAACATATGCATATTGGTCATGCATACATAACATATGATGGATGGGGCGTAGGGACACAGAACATGGCAAAATTTACTTTTCCACAGTCTATAGGGGTTTTCTCAGAAAGTACTGAACGGATTTATACCATTTAACAAAAAGCACAATCTGTGAACTGAACTCTACCTCTCTGCCAAATTTGGTGTAATTCCGTTACCGGTATGGTGCGATTACCCAAAAAATATTTAGCAATTTAGTTTTGTTATAATTTTACAATACGAATATGAAATATAATTTAAAAAATAAAATAAATATAAATGTTTATATTAAAAATATCAGAAATTAGTATAAAAATATAGAAATATAATAATTAATGCATTTAATAATTATCATTTACAAAACCTTTGAAATTCACTGAAAAAAACATAGGTTTCACACACATTATAGTTAGGAATTAGCATTTAAAAACCTTTGGAAATCACTGAAAAAACCATAGGTTTCACACACGTTATAGTTAGGAATTAGCATTTAAAAAACCTTGCAAAATCATTAAAAAAAACATAGGTTTCACACATGTTATAGTTAGCTGGACATTTCACTCAAACAAAACCTTTGAAATTCCCCCGTTATAGTTAGTTAATCTAACTATAACTCGCGTGCCCGCAATGCATTGCTGATGACGTCACATATTGCATCACTCATGACATGGTCAGTGACATCACTCATGACATCACTCATGACATCTCAAATGAAATCACTGATGACATCATCACTCATACATGTACTCACTCATCATATATACTCAAACACCTATACATCCTGTTACACACCGATACTAATCCATAGAGTTACTTAAACACATACTCATATGCAAATAATCTATAAAACACCCATTTACTTGCATATACAGCCATACACACACCACTACACTTACTTTTACAGACACGTACACATACTTACTCTCTTAAACAATCACTTATAGAAACACAGACTTATTTTTACAGGAACTCTTTCAAACTCTCACTCTCACATATATTCACTTATGTACATCAATACGCACATATACTAGTTTAAAACATATGTAGTTACTCATAAAGACACTATTGAGACAGTCATTCACTCACTAACACTCATCCACCCATACATCTCTGCACACATGCTGTCTTCAAAACACATACAAACAGTGAGTCACTCATTCATGCATCTATACGCTAAGTAATCTCCCCCACCGAACTATACAGACAAACAACTAATAACCCATATGCACACTCATCTAGCTACTCACCAACCCATGCAGCCACTTATACACAAAATGAGACACTGATACAGATATTAAAATATTTAAACATTACCGCTAATATATCTATTTACTAAGATACACTTAATAAGTCAGTTATACAATCAATTTATTTTTTTAAAACATCCATTTACACACTTATTTACCCATTTATTCTTCCATCGACCTTTAGATATACATATATAAAAAATATTTATTTTTCAGAAAGACACACATTCACTGGATGATGTCATCAGTGATGTCATCAGTGATGTCATTTGAGATGTCATCAGTGATATCATGAATGATGTCACTGACCATGTCATGAGTGATGTAATATGTGACATCATCAGCAGTGCATTGCGGGCGTGCGAGTTAGTTAGCTGAACTAACTATAACGGGGGAATTTCAAAGGTTTTGTATGAGTGAAAAATCCAGGTAATTATAACATGTGTGAAACCTATGTTTTTTTAATGAATTTGCAAGGTTTTTTAAATGCTAATTCCTAACTATAACGTGTGTGAAACCTATGTTTTTTCTGTGAATATATTTATATATATATATATATATATATATATATATATATATATATGTATATGTATATATATATGTATATATATACATATATATATATATATATATATATATATATATATATATATATATATATATATATATATATATATATATATATATATATATATAATGGTTTTAACATGGCATGGTATATGTTAAAACCATCAACAAAAAAATAAATATATGTATATTAAATATATATATATTCACTGAAAAAATCATAGGCTTTACAGACATTATAGTTAGGATTTAGCATTTAAAAAACCTTTGAAATTCGCTAAAAAAAACATAGGTTTCAGGGATGTTATAGTTAGTTGGACATTGGACTCATATAAAACCAGAGAAATTCACCTGTTATAGTTAGTTGAGCTAACTATATCTCGCGCCCTTGCAATGCACTGCTGATGATGTCACATATTACATCATTCATGACATGGTCAGTGACATCACGGAGGACATCAATGATGACATCTCAAATGACATCACTGATGACATCACTGATGACATCATCCACGTGATAATCTGATGCACCTCATCAGACCCTAATATAAAACTTGATACACCCACTCTGAAATACAGACTATAATTTTCAAAACCATGAACACACCAATAACAGTTAGTACATATCCACTCACTAATTCCTAGGTCCACACACACATCCATTCATTCACCTATAGTCACTCATACATACAGTCAGCCATCAATACAGCATTATCATATCCAGTCACATACCTATACGGACACTCACACAACACCTCTCGTTGATAGAGTTATTCACACACCTAGTCAGTCATGGAAATAATCAAGCACACTTTCATTTACTCACCTGTACAGTTATACACATACCACCTCACTTATTTAAATATATACTAATACATACTTGCACTCTAATACAATACCTAATACAGGCACACATTGATCCATACAGCAACTCTCACAATTACTCAGTCTCACATGTACTCATTTATACACTCCAACACTCATATATATTGTCTTTTACATATGCAGTTACTCACACATGTACCGCTGAGGCATTTATTCAGTCACCAAGATACTCATACACACACTCACCCAGTCGTAGAGCCCTTCACAGATATAGACTTGAAAACATATACCCAGTGAATTATCCACTCACATATCTATGCACAGAGTCACACCCCTCACCCACCCACACAGACACTCAGGCACCCATACAGATACTCAGACAAGCAATTCATAGCTGATATATATGCTCATTTAGCTGCTAACCAAACAATGGAAACACTTACACACCAACTGGCAACGTAAACTGTATGAATGTCTGTATCAGTTGGTAACACATGTATTAAGCAAGACATAATTAATAACTTAGTTATACAGTCAGTCACACACCTACTTAATCATCAATCCTGACTCTTATACACCCATTCATTCTTCAATACACCTTGGCATAAATATATAAAACATATTTACATTTTATAGAAACACACATTCACTGGGTGATGTGATCAGTGATGTAAATCAGTGATGTCATTTGAGATGTCATCAGTGATGTCATCAGTGATGTCACTGACCATGTCATGAATGATGTAATATGTGACGTCACCAGCAGAGCATTGCGGGGGCGTGAGTTATTGTTAGCTCAACTAACTAGAACAGGTGAATCTCTCTGGTATTATATCAGTCAAATGTGCAACTAACTATAACGTCCCTAAAACCAATGATTTTTTTGTGAATTTCAAAGGTTTTTTAACATATACCATACCATGTTAGACCATATTATATATATATATATATATATATATATATATATATATATATATATATAAGCATCAGAACTGTTGTACAATATTATATTATGAATACATAAAAGAAATCCATAAATGCTAATTACTAACTATAATGCCTGTAAAACCTATTTTTTTTCAGTGAATTTCACAGGTTTTTTCAATGCTAATTTCATATTTTAATGTTTATAAAACCTATATTTTTTCTTTTTTTTGTAATATTTTGGAACTGTACTATATTTCTATGTTTTTTTCTTTACAAATTATGTAATGTTTTATATCTTCCCCCAAAAATATGTACATCCTCTTTTTTGTTTTAAAAAACTGCACTCCTATACCGCCATATTGCTTAACTCGTAAATGATGAGCATTTCTTATCCGACGGGTTTGTGGCACTGCATCCCGCGTACCAACATATACGTATGAGGATGCACCAGCTGCTACTTTGGTATCCGGCTGGTACGCAGTATCAAGCAGCGCGTTATGTCATGCACGTATGGGATCACGCCCGCTGCGCATTGAGTATGCGACGCGGGTATGCTGCCAGGCCCTAAGTTATGTCATAGACGTATGGTGCCATTCCCTTGTTTTTTTTATGTCTCAAAACTGAATCTAAATAACTTTAAACTGTACATGAGAGCGAGCGATAATCTAAAATATTTTTAATATTTATATATTTCTAACTGTAATAAACTTATATTATAATAAATATATTTTCTCAATATCAAGTCAGGTGCGGCCTCCTTGCGCCCTCGTTACGCGATTGCCACATGACCTTAAAGAATAGCATTTGATTAGTTCATAACATTTCCCATTGTAACAGTTAGTGAACCCAACCCATTTTAGTCATTCTCTCGACAGCGTTTGATGAGACACAACCCTTCTGCTTAGAGAGCTTTTTTGAAAAAAAAATTTCCTTTATAAGCAAATCTTATACTAAACACAACATGCAATGATCATCTTGATCAATATTCATGGTCTGTACATTAGCTTTCCACGTGTGATGGCCATGCATCCAAAACGTTACATCAAAAAACAAATGTGTGTTACACGATGCCCATGATGTGTGTGTGTGCACATTATTGTGTTGCCTTTCAGCCTGGGTATTGGTGGCTCAAAGGGGTATCATTAGCCATGGCAGGGTGCACATCCTAGGTCACATGTGACAAACAGTAAAGAGTAAAGTGTAGATTTGTGTTGCTATATGCTGTGTTGTCATGCTTTACCAGTATGGTAGTGTGTTATATGTGAGACTTTCATGTTCACATTTGACATGCATTGCTTGACTGTAGTGAGTGTTATCACTATGTATGACGTAGCCTCACTGCTGATCCTCCCTCCATCCCAGCACATTCAAATGTGTGCGCTTCGCAATAGCAACACTTTCAATAATACTGCACACCATTTACGTGCATGTCTGCGCATATCCACAAGATTGACAATGACATGTGATGTTGTCCATTCAATGTTTTCGAACAGCATCTCATTAGCGATAGTTGTCGCCCTCCCGGTACATGCAACATTAATGTAAATTGCACATTCTGCGACGTCAAAAATGCAACAGAAACACACATAACTACACTTCCTGGCCAGGCAGGAACTGAACAACGGGCAGGTACCCGGAACAATTATTCACACCCCTACGCTGGCCTGGCATACGCAAGCCCAGCCTGGTACGTATAAATAGGATAACGACGAAGCCACATTACCCAGTTCTTCTACACTGCCTAAGGTGATATGGCCGCATCCACTTCGCATATCACAATGCGCAATAAAAATGGGATCCATAAGGCTTACGCCATCCTGGCAATCAACACTGGACATCAATTGTGAACCTTACTGGACGTCGTGTTTCGAAAGGGATCCATGAGGTGTACACCATCCTGCAATCAACACTGCATCTGAATGGTGAACACTGCTGCCCGTCGTGCGTGGACACACAACAGTGACAGCAGGTGAGCAGTGTGGCCTGGGTGCACTGGGGCAGCAATTGAGCGCTGTGCTGCTGGAGGGGTGGGGTGCATCAGCCTGGGTGCGCAGGTGCGAACAAGCGATGTTGCCCTCCGTAATGATGTGACCTCTGGCTTCATTCAGTCACATGTCTGTCTCATTTTAAGGACCTGCTGCACCGTACTGTAGGCCTGAGCCAGGGGGCAGCGCTGCCGTACAGACACATGTTGAGCGCAGTGCTGCGGGAGTGGTGGGGTGCATCTGCCTGGGTGCGCAGGTGCGAACAAGCAATATTGCCCTCGGTAATGATGTGATCTCTGACCTCATTCAGTCACATCTCTGTCTCATTTTAAGGACCTGCTGGACCATACTGTAGGCCCAATCAAGTGGGCAGCGCTGCCCTACAGACATGTGGCTTGGCCTTTTAGGGCACTGTAGTGAGCTGATTTCTAAGTGTACATGCACACAGGCTTGCACCACTGCATTACACGCGCACATTATGCTTCTAGCATGCGCTGTGTTCCTTTGTATGTAGACGTTGGCATAACAAATTATTATTTAACCTTGTGTATTCCTGTGCACTCCAACTCCTCTTTGAACCACGATTACCACTAACAGTTGGTAGATCGTACTTCAAGAAGGATGCACTCAACTAGTGTTCTCTATTAAGCTTGAAATAAACCTTAATTTACCTCGAGACGTTTCCACCATAATATATTTTTCTCCCTTTTCAGACACTAAATTGGTTACGGCGAAATGGGCGAAGCGGGTGTTCACCCCGTGATGATGCCCTGGGCATTTTGACGCCTTCCATCATGATATAAAGACACCATCCCTGACCGGATACCTACTATGCCACCCTACAGAAGCACACCTGAGTCGGAGCTTGCACTGGGACGTCATTGGACACACCGATGGTGGCAGGTGAGCAGCTAGGGTGCAGCAGGCTGGGTGCACAGGTGCAACAAGCTATGTTGCCATGCGTAATGATATGATCTCTGACCTCATTTACTCACATGTATGTCTCGTTTTAAGGACCTCCGGGACCGTACTGTAGGCCTGAGACAGCGGGCAGCGCTGCCCTACAGACACGTGTTGAGCACAGTGCTGCGGGGGGGAGGGGGTGCATCAGCCTAGCCACGCAGATGCAAACAAGCGATGTTGCCGTGCGTAATGATGTGATCTCTGACCTCATTCAGTCACATCTCTGTCTCATTTTAGGGACCTGCTGGACCGTACTGTAGGCCTGATCCAGTGGGCAGCGCTGCCCTACAGGCACATGGCGTTGCCTTTTAGGGCACTGTAGTGAGCTGATTACTAAGTGTGCATGCACACAGGCTTGCGCCACTGCATTACACATGCACATTATGCTTCTAGAATGCGTTCTGTTCCTTTGTATGTAAACGTTGGCATAACATATTATTAATTAACCTTGTGTATTCCCGTGCACTCCAACTCCTCTTTAAACCATAATTACCACTAACAGTTGGTAGATCGTACTTCAAGAAGGAAGTATGCACTCAACTGGTGTTCTCTATTAAGCTTCAAATAAACCTTAATTTGCCTTCAGACGTTTCCACCATTATATTTTTTCTCCCTTTTCAGACACTGAATTCGTTGCGCCGAAATGGGCGGAGCGGGTGCTTGCCCTGTGATGATGCTCTGGGCATTCTGACGCCTTCAATCGTGATATCAAGACACCGTCCCTAACCCGAGACATGCTGTGCCACCCTACAGAGGCACCCCGGATTCGGAGCTTACACTGGCACGTCGTTGGACACACCGATGGTGGAAGGTAGCAGTTAAGCCTCAGTGCACAGGAACTACAATTGAGCACAGTGCGGGGGAAGGGGCTGGGGTGCAGCAGCCTGGGGACACAGGTGCAGGCAAGCGATGTTCCCGTAGCTAATAATGTAATCTCTGGCCTCATTCATACCTGTTTCTTTTTAAGGACTTGCTGGACCGCACTCTTTATCGCGGACCTCAGCCTCCTAGACACACGGGTGATGGGAGGTAAACAGTGAGGGCTGGGTGCAGTAGACCGATGCTCTGTCTCCTCCTCCCCCTGTTCTTTTGACTCTCCCTCCCCTTCTCCCTTCCAGCCACTCCCTCTCTGTCCATTCTAACTATCTTCCTTTCATTCTGATTACCGTTTTTTTTCTCTTGGACATAGCACACATACTTAAGTTTAATTTTTGTCTTGCAGGTTTTGTACGCTGCTTTCGGAGGAGTCCCAGCCAATTATTTCATGTTATACTGTTGTTTCTGCGAATAAAGTTGCGTTTCCATTTATTTGTGTTGTTTTAATAAAGGTTATTTTTTTTTACCAATAAATAAAAGAGTTTATACGTCTTCTTTTTCTGACAACGCTTGTCTGTAGTTTATTGTGAAAATGGTCTGTTAATAGGAGGTTATGAGGGAAAACATTTGTAAATTTTGTGGTGTTACCTACCAAATATAAACCGACAGACTATTACATGAATGAAGTCTTCGGAATTCTACAACTGCAAGGGTTCTATGCGTGTATCACTTTATTACAACACTATGAGTACTGCCTGTGTGATTACAAACCAATAAGGCACTGCCTAGGACCACCGAGGCTTCAAGGACTGGCGAGGCCCACCCAGCATATTCAAGTAAAGCCCCGGAGGGTGGCAATCCCTGGACTTCGTTTGTCTCAAAGCCCCCCGAACAATTAGTAAACAATACCCAGGGAGGTGGCGATCCCCTAGGCTCTGAAACGTCTCTGTGCCCTCACACACCTAATTTACTTGTGAGACTAAGGTTCCCAGTCCTGCACAGACTCCGCAATCTAATACTCGGATTGGCCCCAGAACATTACCCACCAGGGGACTCATTTAAATGAATGGGTGAGACCCTTCTTAATTTTTATCTCTCCAGTTTTACCATCCGGATCTGCTTTATTGAAGCAATACGAAGTTTTCCTCCTCTCGCTTCAACGAGCCAAACAAGGATTTGCTATCACACATAGCCATGCTCCCGCCCTCTAATTGCAAACATAAATGTCCCGCGGATGCACACCCCGGGACATTGTATGAGCTGCGCCTGTGACGTAGCTCTCCCTAGGGCCATGATGAATTGGTTACTGCATAATTAAAGAATTAGTATAACCGCATACTAACACTACTTGCATACGTGTAGTACAGCGACCAGAGTGTACTGAAGTAGCAGAGGAAGCCCAAAATCTAAAAATATAAATCCTACCAGAGGTCGGATGACATAGTTCAATGAGCCGACGACCCTGGGATGAGTAAAAACAGCTTCACAAAGAAAACGGGTCTTCGGAACAACGCCAACAAGATTGAAATATTGGTGAGTGCTGCTTTCTTTTTACCTTCTCCCTCTCGTTGCCAAAATTATGAACTGAAGAGGCAGACAGCAGTGGATCCGATAAGTAGATTTATTGCAGGAAAACAAGACAGCTTAAACAGCCACCAACAGGACCACACAGCAAGGCAACCATCTTCTCCAGCACCGTGTACAAACTCCCCAAGATTTCCCAAATGACAGCCCTACATTCTAACATTACATACTTACATTCTAGTAGCATTACATACTAACATTCTACTATGACTTACATTGCAATACCACACAGAGCACATGACTTTACAGCAATGAGCTCATGGTATAATCCACGAGTCTTGAGACCGGTAGGGGTGAGTAGTTCGCTTTCCACTCCCTGTATTGTATAAAAGCAAACTAACACTACTTACACAAGTATGCTACACCGCCCAGAGCACATCACTTTATAGCAATGATTTAGGCTCACGGTTTAATCCCCGAGTCTTCAGACCATTAGGGGTGAGTAGTTCGCTTCCCATTCCCTGTATACTATAAATGCATACTAACACTACTTATACAGTTATACTATACAGGCCAGTATGCTATAGCGCCCAGAGCCCATCACTTTACACCAATTAGCTCGGTTTGATCCCCGGGTCTTCAAACCGGTAGGCGTGAGTACTTCACTTCCGGATTAGTGTAAACGTACGCTAGCGGTCAGTAGTTTGCTTCCCACTCCCTGCATGGTATAAACACCTACTAACACTACTTCCACACATATGCTACAAAGACCAGAACTCATCACTTTACAGCAATGAGCTCACGGTTTAGGCTCTTGGTTTCATACCTGAGTGTAGCAGCATCTCATCTCAGCACCATGTCACTCTGAGCAACACCGCACTTTCAGACCGGTAGGAATGACTTCTTCCCTTCACACTCCCCCACAGAGGTTACAGTGCTCCTACCCTCTGCTTTCCTACTTTTTTCCCCTTACTCGCTTTAACAGAATCACAAAATGGCGGGCAACACTTCCTAGCCAATCGGATGGCAGAATTCCCAAATATCGATATCTGTAAATGTTGATATTTCTCCAAAATTACTGAACGGATTTACACCAATTAAACAAAAGTGTGCGTTCTAGACCAATACCTTCCTCCCTGCCAAATTTGAGGTAATTCCGTCCACCCGTTCAACCTGTAGCCTTGTCTATGGAAATTAACATGAAGAAATCCCCCTTTTATCTCAGCCCCCCTTGATGAATCACCCCCAAACTTTCAACATAGGAGCTGATATGCACGAAAAGTTAGTTTGAAAAATTTCATGAAAATTCATCAAACAAGGCCACAGTTATAAGCAAAACATATAATTTTCTTCCTATGGAAAGTTTGTCCTAACTATAACTAACCAGTAGGGATTATATATATAATATATATATATTACCTACTGGCGGTTGCTAGTAGGTAGTTATAGTTAGGACCTATTTTCCAAAAGAAATCCGCAACATTCTATTTGGAATAACTTTGATGTTGGTTGAAGAATCTTCGCAAAATTTTTAAAACTGGTGGGGCACTGCGGTCCGCTCCTATCCTGAAAGTCTTGGAGTGATTTGTGAAGTGGGGGCTGAGAAAAAAACGGGTCCCAAAACATGTTTTCCCCATGCAATTTTCCATAGGAACCGTTCATCGCGGCTACAGCTCGAACTGCTGATCGGAATTACACCAAATTTGGTAAAGAGGTAGTCCTTGGTTCAGACTCGTGCCTTTTGCTTAAATGGTATAAATCTGTTCAGTAGTTCCTGAGAAAATCACAGTTAAAAGTACATATATACCTATGGCCGTGGTAGATCCGTGCATCCTGAGCGCACCCTAAGCGCACCGTCCCGATCACACGCTGAATGCTATTTGGTTGTCAAGTGGTTGTCAACATTCAAAACCAGGAAGTGTTGGCAGCCATTTTGTGCCTCGGTAGAAGCGAGGGACTAGAAATTAGTGGAATAAGTGATCAAAATGTATAAAGGGGGCAGGTTAGAAATATTTTGAGCCTCTAGACCTGCTTAGGGTGTCCCACAAGGACCCCAAAAGCCCCAAAAAAAATAATAAAGATTTTATTTTTTTTAAACTGAGAAATGTGCGCTGGGTGCATGGATCCGCAACAAAAATAAAAAAAACGTACCGCGGGCTCATGTCCTTGTTTAAAAATTAGCTATATGGCGGGACCAAATCCCAGGGTCTAAAATATTACATTTGATGCAGTCCAGAGGGACCTGTAGCCACGGGACCGCCATCCCTGGGTGCTACAAAATAAACCGGTGAGGGGGCTCAAAGGTACTCCCTCAGTAAAATACTTGGGTAGGGGAGGCTTAAAGGCCCTCTCAAGCCCCGTAGACAGCTAATCTTTGGGGCTTTGAAAAAAAATGGGTCAAAGGGCTCAAAGGTCCCTCTAAGCCCCGGTGATCACCACCCTCCGGGACTTTTTATATTGTGGGAAAGGGGCCACGTGGCCCTCATTCTGGAGTAGTCGAGGGCCCTGGGGAACACCGCTCCCCAGGGCCGGCTCCTGCAGTGTCTCGGGGTGCGTACCCTGGGACAAAGCTGTTTGGTATGGCAGGGCGGGAGACGAGGTACCCTCTCTGTCATAGCAAACTTGAGGGCATATTAACAAGGGATATTTTGCTATATTTTTTTTAAAAAGGCAAAAATGTGGTGAAAATTATATCGCCCTGTTTACTGTTTAGGCGTACAGAAAAGGTTGGGGACCGTAGGTGGAGCACCAATGTCTCTATGGTCCTAGCCAGCTTCCCATGTCCTTCTGAAGCCGCCATTACTTTTCCACACGAGGACCTGCTAATATGCAGCTACCCATGGGGAAAAGCAATCTGCTTTGCATTTTGAAAGAGTGAGCAGGTTTCCCTGTTCTCTCTTTCAAAATCCAAACCAAGGGGCATATTAGCAAGAACCTCGTTAAAATTATCGTCATTTTAGCGGCAGAAAACTGCCGCTAAAATACAGATAATGGGATTGCTTATATGCGTTATAGAATTCCAATAGAAGCCCAGGTTAGATGTCATGGAATGTCGACAATGCCGTCTTCCATTTAAGTAGTCACAAAGTATTTAGTGAAGTGTACACTGTGAAACATAAAGCAGCAGTGTGTGATTGGGATCGATAAAGAATTGGCCATTGTTGAGTACAGAGTAGGCAAATTGTTCATGGAGTTTTGTAAGGCCAGTGGCTATTGCTCGCACCCTATCTTGAGGTTATTTCGAAAAGTTGTGTACTTCTTTTTCTCCTAATGTACACATTGTTCTGTTGTCTCTGTTTGCTTCCTCCTCTGTCACGTAGAGTACTTTGGGTAAATATGCCGGTTTCTGTACCGCCAATACCTTTGAACCCTACCCCCAAACTGCTTACTGCCTGTTAACATAGTAACAGTTCATGGAACACTCAACTGAGCACACAGGTCACAAGTTCAGCACACAATGTTGCTAATCCAAACAGTAAGTGTGCTGGACGTTAATTGTTTTTGCATAGGAACCGTTAATCGCAGCTACAGCCTCTGGTAAAGAGTTTGTAAAGAGTTAGCCTCGGTATTACACTTCTAGTTATAAACATCATTCTTTTCTTAGTAAAACTTTGAGCTCTGTCAGTTATTCTTTTACAAATTAAGGGGTATAATTTTAACGACTTACTTGTAAATATGCTCCCAAGTACTGTGTAAATGTCACATGTGAATTGGGTGCGGAAGGGTACAGAGAATTTTGTAGTCTAGGAGACGGCCACCTTCCTGAGAATTATTTACTAATTGTTCAAGGAGTTCGAGGCAACTTAAGTCCGGGAATTGTCATACTCAGGATCTTTATTTTAATATGCAGGGTGTTCTTTGGCAGTCTTTGAAGCCTCCGTGGCAGGGCCGGACTGGCTGTAGCGGGCACCGGGCAATCCCCCGGTGCGCCACAAGGGTGGAGCCTGGTTTTGGGCCCCTGGGGGGCGTTTTTGTTACAGGGCCGTTTTTGCGACATAGCTGCAAAATCGGCCCTGTAACAAAATAGGCCAAAAACCGGCCTTGGCAAAGAGCTCAACAGCACCCCAAACCCCCCAGGGGGGCAGCCGAGCACTTTGCCAGGGCCGGTTTTGGTTCCCAGTCCAACTTTGCTCGGTGGTGCTAGGCAGTGCCTTAATTGTTTTGTAATGAGACGGACAGTACTTATGCTGTTATAAAGTGATACACTCATAGAGCTCCTGTAGTTGTATAATTACTCAGGATTTATGTGCCTAAGAGTTACTTAAATTATTTTTAGTAGGTGCACTGTAATGTTAAATAGTTTTCATTTTAAAATCTTCTCTAAGCAGATGATTATCACACTAAATAATAGTCAAATGTCAGAAAAAGAAGACGTATACACTCATTTTTTTTAAAACAAACTTTTATTAAAACAGAAATAAACAAATAAAAACGTAACGTTAATATAAGAGTATAATAAACAAAATGTGAGACGGACTCCAGGGTAGCAGCGTAGGTAACCTGCAAAACAAAAATAAAACATAAGTCCTTAAATTTGGATCAATGTGATTGAATGAGGTGACCAACTGCATATTTATGGACATGATCTAACTTGATAGAGGTGAAGTTCTATCTTTTCTATGGATTACGGTAATCTCCCACTAGGCAAGGTTGAATTAATGGACTACGACTTAAATCAATTAAACACACAACTAAATATAGTACTAAAACACATCAACTGTATAAAAAACATAGAATTTATTATTACCCTCCCAATTGGGTTACATTCTAAAAAATAGTACCATCCATACAATTTAAAACCGCCACCTGGCGTGATCATACAATGGGAAATTATTAAAAAACAGTCAAAGTTACAACAACAGTCAGACTGTTGTTGTAACTTTGACTGTTTTTTAATAATTTCCCATTGTATGATCACGCCAGGTGGCGGTTTTAAATTGTATGGATGGTACTATTTTTTAGAATGTAACCCAATTGGGAGGGTAATAATAAATTCTATGTTTTTTATACAGTTGATGTGTTTTAGTACTATATTTAGTTGTGTGTTTAATTGATTTAAGTCGTAGTCCATTAATTCAACCTTGCCTAGTGGGAGATTACCGTAATCCATAGAAAAGATAGAACTTCACCTCTATCAAGTTAGATCATGTCCATAAATATGCAGTTGGCCATGTCAATTTTGCCAATCTAAGGAGTCAGGGTTTTTTACTTTGTCTGTGGTTAATATCCCCCTCCCTGCCATAAAATACAGGGGAACCTCCTATTTTGTTTATTACATTGAATGAGGTGAGACATTACATCATTACGAAAGGCAAGATTGTTTTTTTTCACATGCACACTCATGATAGTGCACCCCACCCCTCTCGCGGAATCACCCTCAACAGGAGTCTGTAGGGCAGTGCTGCTTGTAGGCTTAGGCCTATCTTATGGTATAGATGGTATTTAAAATGAGACAGAGATGTGACAAAAAGAGGTCAACGTTCACAGATTAACATAACACTTGGCAATATTGCTTCTTCGCACGTGTACAGTGTGCTTGATACATCCCACCCCTCTCGTAGGCCCGCGCTGAAGAGGTGTCTGTAGGGAACTGCCTGCTACAGTATGGTCCAGCAGGTCTTTAGAATGATTCAGAGATGATACAGAATGAGGTGAGAGATCACGTTATTAAGCAGGACAATATCGTTTGTACACAGTGAGTTTAATTGAAGGCATTGTGTATCTAGGCCACTCTGCTTACCTTTTGCAAACACTGCTTTTAGCAGATCTCACAACTTGAATTCTGCTTTGGATCTATACTGCAGACAATATTGAATTCAGCCTTGATTTATTTTTCTGCAGTGTGGTCAGCAGCATTCATAAAGAGAAAGATAAATAGTGTGAGAGAGACGGAGAGAGAGAAAGAGAGAAAGAAAGACATTGAAAGTGTGAGAGAGAAAGTAATAGATGGAGCAGGAGAGGTAATGTTGATACTGGAGAAAATCTTCGCAGTTCACCTTTTGCCTCCGGTGTGTGTCCTACCACGTGCCGGTTCATAGTGCACCCTCAAGTTTAGTGATTTGAAAGATAGGATAGAATTATTAATTGCAGAGTACATACAACTGCATACATATATTTCTGCATTACACCTTTGCACACCCAGGTTACTTTATTACATCAACTCCCACTGCAAGGAGGTGTCTGTGCGCCCTTTTCCTCCCAGTGTGCTATGCCCCAGGCACTCCCACTGCATAGCAGTGAGTTCTCATTACTGTGCACCTAGACTGCTGCACCCCATTGACTCCCAGTGTCCGTAGGTGAGTGCTCTTATGCTATCCAATCCCACTGCCCGGAAGTAATTGTACATTCCTACGCACTCAAGTTGCTGCACACTATCCACTCTTCCCGCTCACATGTGACTTCTCGTTGCATCAAAAACAAGCTTCTCCATTCACCTTGTGAGCATGTAGAAGCGACGGACATTTATCCAACTATAAAAACTTTCCTGCTATAGGAAAAAAAATACAAATACAATAATATAGGGTATGGAGGACTGCGTACGCATAAATCGCTGCGTCACTTTTTTAATACAGTCTGCTGCATCTCATCTACTCCCTCTGGTGCGCACCCAGGCCTCACTGCTCACCTTTTTGAGGACAGAGCACTTTCTGCATCATGCAGTCCTGATATCGCTATGGCAAAGGACATACTCGTGCACCCATCATCATCACAGGTTCTTCTCCCGCTCAGTCCTTGCGGTACCACTAACTCAGTGACCAAAGAGGCCATGCACGTGGTAGTGGGCCCCCTGTCCGGTAGTTCGGGCCTATATGAGGCGTCTGAACCACCAGGTCGGGCCATCACAGAGCTTGCAAAAATGGCATAGAGCACGTGCGTCCAGTCTTTTTTATTGGTAGGGTCACGTGTGTTGTGACGCCTGTGCTGGATGGGTGTGGTGTGGGTGTATACCAACTATGAAAGAGTGTGTGTGTGTCGTTCTAACAACTAGACCTGGAACTAAGAAATCACTACAATGTAAATTTGGGCCATGTAGCATTGTTGTGTTTTCACGGAAGTGTAAGTGGAGTAGGCTGGCATGAAGTATGCCAGTGCTGCGCGAGGCTGTGAACAGTTACTCCGGGGCTATGGGCATTCGTCCATCGTGAGCTATATGAGAAGTCAGCTGATTCAGGTGTCTGTGTTGTAGTGCTGCTGTCACCCTGGTCTTGAATGCAAATTTGTCATTATGTCTGTGAAGTCTCACAACATGGCCAACATGGAAGGTATGGGGAATCACTGTTCCTACATTTATCCATAGTTCCACACATAAAAGATGGTGGACATGACACATTTCTGTGAATATGAATGTTTTTTGTACATTCAGTGGAGTTTTGTAGATGTAGTATTACAGAGCTATGAAAGCTTTAGGCTGCAGTTTTTGGGACATGAAGGGCAGCTAATATATAATGCATGTGGTCATTCGGGTATACTGTCGAACTTGGTGCTGGAAATCAGTGTTCGAGCTTCGGAGTCGCGTCCACATCCTGTTATTGTAGACAAATTACGTAATCTATGCGTGCCTGAAAATGTACTGTAAATACGGTGCTCATGTAAATCGCTGACATAGTTTTGGGTTGACTTTCCGCTATATAAATATGCTAAAAAAAAAACTCGAGTAATAGCACACACTTATAAATTTACTTTACACTTTGCTTGCAGTATTGTAATGATCCAGTTTCTACGTTCGTATTTGTAGAATGAGCGAGAGAAAGTCATATAACCGCACTTTTTAAACAGACACAGATAGATAGATGAAGTGGGTACAGGCACATGCGCTCGACTCATCATAAACTGTAGGAGCACTACATGTGAAATAGTACACAGAAGATTCTATCGTAAAGGGTTCATAAGTTGTGGTGCTCTAAGGTAGGGGTAGTTTGTATGGAGCCTGCAATGATACGTGCTCCGGCGAAGCCGCACTGATAGCAATGTCTTTTGACGACTGAATTCTGCCTTAATAAGGTTACATGGTGATGATTTATGGTGCACTGAGTTAGTACTAGTAGTAGCTCTGGCGCTTAGCCTGTGCGTACCCTGCGATGATGCGCGGTCAGGGGGGCACAGTAATTGTACTAATGTCTTTTGCCTATTGAATTCTGCATCAATTCGATTTAAAAGTGATAGAATGCCTCATTGCTGACATAAAACTGTTCACTCTTCTTTGCTATGATTTAGGGCGCACTGAGTTAGAAGTATCTTTGGCGCTCAGCTTGTACGTACCCTGCAATAATGCATGGTCCAGGGGGGCTGCATTCAGACCAATGTCTTTTGTCTGTTGAATTCTGCCTGAATACGGGCATGTGGCTATGACTTATGGTGCACTGACTTAGTAGTACCTTTGGCACTGAGCGGGTACGTAACCTGCGATGATGCATAGTCAGGGGGAGCCGCACTGATAGCAATGTTTTTTGCTTTGTGAGTTCTGCCTTAATAAGGCCACGTGAAGATGACTTGTGGTGCAGTGAGTTAGTGGCACCTGAAGAACTCAGCGTGTGCGTACCCTGCGATGATTTGTGGTTTGGGCGGGTCGCACTGGTACAATGTCTCTTGCTTACTGGAATGCGTCATGTGCAATCGACATTCCACCTGAATTGTGAGCCCTCACAATGTAGATCGAAGGCAGTAGTCAGTACAGACATTGAGGAATGTTTTTTGTCGCATCCTTTAACAAAATCTGAGGACATAGAGTACAATTGTCTCTGCCTTAAAGAAAGCAAGGCTGAATTTCATGCTGTCCGTAGTGTAGATCCAAAGCTGAATTCAAGTTGCTAACCCTGCTGTCCGCACATAGATTGAAGGCAGTACTCAGCACAGACATTGAGGAATGTTTTTTGGAAGATCCTTTAACAAATTTTGAAGACATATAGTACAATTGTATCTCCATTAAATAAGCCAAGGCTGAATTTCATGCTGTCCGTAGTGTGGATCCAAAGCTGAATTCAAGTTGTGAACTCAGCTGTCGGCAGTGTAGATCGAAGGCAGTAGTCAGCACAGATATGGACAAATGATTTTTGTCACTTATTTTAACAAAATCTGAAGACATACAGTACGATTGTCTCTGCATTAAATAAATCAAGGCTGAATTCCCAATTGTCTGTAGTGTAGCTGCAAAACTGATTTCAAGTTGTGAACCCTGCAGTCCGCAGTGTAGATTGAAGATAGTAGTCGACACAGACATCGAGGAATGCTTTTTGTCACTTATTTGAACAAAATCTGAAGACATGCAGTACAATTGTCTCTGCCTTAAATAAAGCAAGGCTAAATTCAATGCTGTCCATAGTGTAGATCCAAAGCTGAATTCAAGTTGTGAACCCTGCTGTCTGCAGTGTAGATCGAAGGCACTAGTCAGGACAGACATCGAGGAATGCTTTTTGTCACATCCTTTAACAAAATCTGAAGATATATAGTACAATTGTCTCTGCCTTAAAAAAAGCAAGGCTAAATTCAATGCTGTCCGTAGTGTAGATGAAAAGCTGAATTCAAGTATTGAACCCTGCTGTCCACAGTGTAGATCGAAAGCAGTAGTCGACACAGACATTGAGGAATGCTTTTTGTCACATCCTTTAACAAAATCTGAAGACATATAGTACAATTGTCTCTGCATTAAATAAAGCAAGGCTTGATTCAATGTTGTCCGTAATGTAGATCCAAAGCTGAATTCAAGTTGTGAACCCTGCTGTCCGCAGTGTAGATCGAAGGCAGTAGTCGATACAGACATAAGTCTGCGATGCTGTGGCGCTGAGTTCGGAATGGGCCTGTATCGAGGAGGCACGTGGTAATGGCGGCAGCCACGTGGCAGGGTGAGGACCTTCGCTGTGCCAGAATCTTTTGTCTTTGCACAAGTGAACCACGCCCAAGGCGAAGCCTAATTGTTTATACTCTTATGCTGGAGTTGCATACGTTGGACCAGCCCACTCCATTTCTGCTTCAATGGGGGGACAACACAGCTACATGACCAAGATATTCCCCAGTGTCTGAGATAATATGGTTGCGTCCACTGTGCAGTACACTACATGTATTAATACTATATCTGTACATGGAATTTTTTTTTGTTTCTATTGTGAGTTGTGTATAGCATATCACCGGTACACTTGGGATTCTGAAAGTCATTGTTGCTGTGCGAATTTACTCCCTTATATTGGTTGCCACATCTCTGAACATTCAGCTATTTTGCGCTTGAGAGGATATGGTATCTTGGGAAGGTCCGTTGTCCTGTTTTGCGCTGCCTCTGAGGTAGTAGGGTGGAGGGGTCCGGGGGGTGGTTGTGGTGGTGGTGGTGCTGGGTGTTGTGATTTTGTTGGGCATCGAGGTGCATGATTAGTACCTCTATCACATATCGTCTTTAAATATGGGTGGAGTTGGGTGTAATTCACGCAGTAGATAGTCGACCTCCTTACACCAGTTAAATGTTGATGTTAACTTGTTACTGATAAGTGGAGCAATTGCCTGATTTTTTAGCGGTTTGTGGCAATTTTGTTGGCGGAAGGAATCAATTAAAGAGTGGTGATATGTGCAGTTTTTACTACGTTGAGATTGGGATGTTAATTAAAAAATATCATAAAAAACAGATATGCTTAATGAACATTATAATTAGAAATTAGCATTCAAAAAACCTTTGAAAATTCACTGAAAAAAAACATAGGTTTCAGGAATTAGTTATAGTTAGGAATTAACATTGAAAAAACCTTGGAAATTAATTAAAAAACCATAGGTTTCATCTGTTATAGTTAGTTGGACTAACTGTAACTCGCGCCCCCGCAATCCACTGCTGATAATGTCGCATATTACATCATTCATGACATGGCCAGTGACATTACTGATGACATCAGTGATGACATCTCAAATGACATCATTGATGACATCACTGATGACATCATCCATGTGACAATCTGCTACAACTGATCATACACTAGTATAACTTTTCATCACTCACTGAAAAATATCAGTACCATTTTTAAAATAATGACACACCAACACAACTTTCTAAAAACCCACTCACTGCTTTGTAGATCTACACACACTTCTAAACATTTACGTATACATTTACTCATACATGCTGACAAAGATCAATGAAACACTATTAAATATACTTATAGATTTATATTGACATTACCCACAGGACACATTTTATTGATTTATATAGTCATCCTACTCACTTATGCAAATAATTAATTGTACTTACATTTACTCAGCTATACACTCTTACAAACACCTTTTTATTTATTTGTATATTTAGTAACTCATACTTAGTGTGTTATAAAATCACTGTTATAAGTATACAGTTTTCCTGACAGTCACTCAGACAATGACTGGCTGTTATGTATACTTATTTATGTTGAACAACTTTTATATACACTGTGTTTTATATTTCTACTTTCTTGGACATGTATCATTGAGAAATATATTTACTCATTAACACACCAATAAAGAGATTCACCCACCCAAATAACTGTTTCCACATGCACTATTAACCTCATATACCTGCTAAATCAACTATTTATACATATTTGGACAGTTGCACACTTCCCACCCAACTACACACATATTCACTGTCTCATACAAATAGTCACTTAACTAATTAAAAACTAATATAAAATTTCACATAGCTAGTAATCAACTTATGCAATAGTTTACACAACAAGAGACAGAGTGATACAGATATTCATAAAGTTAAATCAGTATTCCATATATTTAGTGAGACACTTTAAATTACTGACTTAGACAATCAATTACAGTGCTACTAAATTCTCCATCCAGAGACATATACATTCACTCACTCTTCAATGCAGATTCCTATATATATAACAGTTATTTAAATATGGAAGCAAACCACATTCACTGGATGATGTCATCAGTGATGTCATTTGAGATGTCATCAGTGATGTCACTGACATGTCATGAATGATGTAATATGTGACATCATCAGCAGTGGATTGCGGGCGCGCGAGTTACAGTTAGTACAACCAACTATAATGGAGGAATTTCAATGGTTTTGTACAAGTGAAATGTCCAGCTAACTATAACACCCCTGAAACCTATGTTTTTTTCAATGAATATATATTTATAGCAACCACTCCCGATTTACGAAAAAAATCGGACTCCGACACAGGCATAAGCTTTACCATCCAGCCGTTTATTTAATCTTCCGCTTGAAGCGTTTCAGCACACCTGCCTTGCTCACAATGGTCAGTCTCATAAAATCAAGTGTTTTTACCAGAGGCAAGAAGTGTCACATGATCAACATTATAATGAAACAGAAAGAAAGACTACTGTACTCTGTCATTACATCACAATATTCCCAACGATCACTTGTTTGAATCAATAGTTAAAATTGTCACTAAAATTCAAATTTGATACAATGCATACTTCATTTAGTGTTTATAATACAATGCATACTTAATTTGGTATTTTTAATAAGTCAGTCATTCATTAGCATTTCTAAACATGCCAAATTATCAACTATTGCAATAATAGCAGATAATTTATAAAACCCATTTTCATATGAAAAAGTCTATATGATTATGTATTTGAGATTAATTATTCTTTCCGTGATGTAGTCTCAATGGAAGTCCTTTCCCGAATTTCTCTTGAATAGCTAGTGACATTATTAATTTCAGTAATTGCTTTTCCAAAGTTCGTCCAATGGGATATATATTCAGTGATGTAATTTGAGATGTCATCAGTGATGTCATCAGTGATGTCACTGACCATGTCATGAATGATGTAATATGTGACATCATCAGCAGTGCATTGCAGTTGTGCGAGTAATAGTTAGCTGAACTAACTATAACAGAGGAATTTCTATGGTTTTGACAGAGTGAAATGTGCAGCTAACTATAACACCTCTGAAACCTATGTTTTTTTTCTGTGAATTTCTACGTTTTTTTAAATGCTAATTTCTAACTATAACGTCTCTGAAACCTATGTCTTTTTCAGTGAATTTCAAATATTTTTTAAAAGCTAATTTTTAAGTTTAATAGTAGTTATACCTATTTGTTTGTACTGATTTTCTAAAGTTTTTTAATAAATATTTTAATCATTAAACAACATTATATATTTTTCTGAAAATTGCCAAAAAAATTCAACTAAAATTCAAACTGAAACATTGTTTAATTTTTTTGTTTTATTTGTTTATTTTGATATATTTATATTATGTTCTTTTTTCCAACTTTTTTTCGGAGTCGCGCACCCAAAGCGTACACATCACGGTGGGTGCGAGGATTCTAGCCGCCATTTTAGAAAAGTTGTGAAGGATCCGCGTACGGTGTGCGACAGCTGCGTGTTTTGGAGTTACATCCTATACATTTAATATTACTTGATGTACGTGATTGTTATGCGACCTGTTCGCGACTCCTGCTCCTGTGCAATCGCGACACATGCGCATTATTATACGCGATGCTTGCGTGGCGGCGGGTCCCGCATGATGTCATATACATGCTGGGGCGCGCTGGGTACGCGACTCCCGCAAAAAAAAGTTATGTTCTAAAATGATAGGTATGTGTCTTTAATATACATATTAGGGCAAGAGATTATCTAAGATTTATGCAAAACCCTATCACACAAATGTACAGATTATCAAAAGTAAAAAAACGTAAGATTCAATATGAGCACAATATTGTATAAGATGCTTTAATGTTAGTATATTGCTCAGAATCAAGCCAATACCTGTTTCGTCGATCGGGGCAAGAAACCCGCGACTTCCTCAGGGCTTTCGATCTTCAACTTGCAATAAAATGCCTTCTGGCTTCTTATACTTCCATCCCAGCCTCAAACTGGCTGGGTGAATACATCTTACTCCGTATCCCGATCTCGTGCAATGATCAATTCTCCAACTAGCACAATTCAATATTTGTGCTACAATTCAGACTAATTCAAAATGGCATGGTCCAATATTCATGCCACGATGCGGACTTCAGTAATGTCCAGTCAATAATGCTGTATTTTGCATCAAAGCACCGTCTCATTAACTCCCCTGCAACTCCATATGGCCGCTGGATTCTGAGCAAGATACTAACATTAAAGCATCTGATATATTATTGTGCTCATCTTGAATCTTAAGTTGTTTTTCTTGTCATAATCTGTACATTGGTGTGATAGGGTTTTGCATAAAGTTTAGGGATCTGCTGATCCGGTTTTGGGGAAGTTGGATGATTGCCCCCGCCCTAGGCACCCAATAACTAAATAGTACCAAACAACATAATATTACCGCAATCTGTGAGCGCCAATACTATCCAGGGTATAATCATCCCAACTTTTGTCTTAGATTATCTAAAATATTCATAAAAATATTATGTTTGTACTTATAATAAACGTATATTATTTTTAAATGTATTTTCGCCAAGTCGCGTCAGGTGCATGCTTCGGGATGTGCAGAGTGCGCGGATCCCATGTGACCTAAAAAAAAAAGATTTCATTGGTTCACAACATTTCCCACTGTAACTATTGAAAGAGACCATCAATTTTAATCATTCTTGTTGGATCATCTTTAGAGAGACATCTCTTTTCCTACATGAACCCTTTTTGCTTGTTTTTTTTGGTGTTTTTCAAAAAATATCAAACAAAATGGCATCTGGTCAACAGCAGCAGTAGGAGGAAGTATCTTCTGAAGAAGAATTCTTGCAGGAGGCACCACGTCCACAGAGACCAGAATCTGTCATGTGGAAATTCTTCACTTTTCCACCTGGAGAGAAGAAAGTAAATGCCAGAAAGGTGACATGCAAAATTTGTGACCGCGTCCTGTCAAGAGGCAGTGAAAAAAAATACTCTTGTGGCACTGCTTCTATGTACAAGCATCTCCGGACCACACATCCTTTCAATCTTGCTGGGGAGGAAATGAGGTGAACTGCTTCGAACCCCTCACCTGCTGTCGCAAGTATGTCTGGAGCATCCCCAGGAAGATCTGCAATGGACATTAGGCCAGAATTCGCATTTCTGGAGCAACACTGCGTGAAGTGTAAGAAACTTATATGCTTCGGTGATCAGTTGGTGGATGCAGTTTGTGCTGAGCAATGCAACTAAGCATGGGCGGATCTAGCGGATCTCGCGTACGCGAACTTGCGGATTTACGGATTCGCAATCCGCGAAGATCCGCGAACTCTAGCGGATTTGCGGATTTTCCCGTTTTTTGTGTTGGCGCGCGTTCGCGCCGATTTTGGGACAAGTTCGCAATTGCGAACTTACTTTTCGGCTCGCAACGGCCGCGACTATGTTGTTTCTACGTCTGGTTTATCATCACAGGTTCACAGCACCCTCTGTTTCACCACTGCCACCCTCTGGGACACCCATGCCACCCTCTGGTACATCCTCACTGCCACCCATTAGGTTTATTTATCACTGTAGATTATGGTGGTTGAAAAAAGCAAGCACACCTGCCCTTCTTCAACTGCCATCAATTAATTTGTGTTTCATTAATGTGTCAGTAATTTTGAAAGTTCCAGTCTGGCTGGCACCTGCTTCCTTCCTTATCTGTAATTTGCTTTTTGTTGCAGTGAAAACATTTTTTCACAGGACCTTTATGGTCTACTTGTAGCTATTCTATGAGCCTGCTGTTTGGGTCATAGCAGGGTCATAAGAATAGTTGCAAACTCTGGAGGGGCCCATCAGGAAGCACTACCTTGAATGTTACGAATGTTAAGTTTGAACTTTTGCACCTGCTCATTGCTTTCAGTTTAGCTAAAATTGTTTTTTTCTGCAATTTCGCGCGTTTTTTGGGGCGCGAATCCGTGCGAGATCGATTTCGGAAGCCGCGAATACGTGCGAATACAAAAGTGTTTTTTTTGCGACGTGTATGTTCGCGTGATCTTGCGCGTGTTCGCGAGGCGCTTCTAGCTATACGTTTGCCAAGTTACCCTATCGGTCGTACACGGGCGCGGCCATCTTGTTGGCATGACGTAATTCCGTTTCCGGCCGCTATGTGTAATCTCGCAAAGTGTGCTGCTCGCTAGTACAATTGTGCGCGTACTCGCAAGGAAAATCTCGCGCGAACTTACCCACGCGGTCGTGAACGGGCGCGGCCATCTTGTTTCTCATTCATTGCTATGGTTCTGGGCATGCTTTCTCTATCCTCTCTCAATCTCTGCCATCCTTTGCTTGTTTGAAGTTTTTTTGATCTAATTTTACTTATTATCTATCCCTCTATTTTTCTAGCTCTATATTTTTGTGTTTTCTGCAGCTTTTAGTTACTTTTAAACTACTTTTTTAAACTCTTTTCTTTTCTTCTTCACTATTCTATTTCTTGTTTATCATTTAACTCTATTTCTGCCCAGACCATGGTAAAGGGAGCCGGGAAGCACCCTGAGAAGGGGAAGGGTCCCGCACCCCGTGCCCGGCTCCCGTGCGGGCGTTTAAGGGGGGAGCAAGTAATCCTGAGGGAGATCTTCAGCGCGGAGGAAGTGGCGGCACTGATCTTCCACGTCCAGCGCCGCCTCCCCAAGACGATCCTGGGAGGCGGCAAGATCGCGACTGGCTATGGCATCCGGGAGCGTCGCAAGCGGTGGGAGAAGGTGTGCCGGGCCATGTACAAGATCTCTGGGGTCCGGCGCACATATAACCAGGCCACCCACCGCTGGACCGATGTCATGGACCGGGAGCGGGACTTGCTGGACGCGCTCGGCGTAGAGGTCCCCGGGCTTGGTGAGTAGTAGTAGTAGTACATTTACTACTCTGTTTTATCCTGCTCTGTTATTTGCAAATCTTTGTTCTTTACCAAGAGCAATAATGCTGCCGATTACATTGAGGTAAATTATATTTCAAAATCTTCTATGCATTTCAGGTGCACTGCTCTCCTTCTCAGTAGCCTTGCTTGCTACTATGCTTCTTTGTTTTGTATGTTGTGTTCAGAAGCATTTCATTGGCCTGAGAAATTATGTATGAGTGTAGTGTAAAGATAAGAACTGCGTAATGCTAGACACTAAGGGTCATATTTTCAATTACCGGCGCATCCCTGCAAAGTAGCAGGGATGCGGCAGTAATTGTGTGCCATGCCACCACCACCCATTGGCCCAAAACGTCACAGAAGCCTTACGCATCTGTGCCGTAAAGGCAGCGCATTGCTGGAGTTGCGTGCCAACGATGGCGCAGCTCCAGCAATGCTCTGGGGTACCCTATCTCCCCAATGCTGCATCAAGCCGTACGTCGGCTTCAAGCGCGCAGGGTTTGAGTCATGCATCATTGTCCTAAAAGTGACTGATTGACATCTTGTCGATTTCCCTCAGCCACTTTTAGGATTCGTTCCTGCGCAGGTACGCCCTCCCTTGCGCCGGAACGCCCCCTGATGGCGCAGGGCTTTACAACGTGATGCATCGCCCATATGTGGTTTTTTTAATATATACGCCGCACCAACACCATGGCGAGTCTTTTGTTCTGCCGCTGCGTGACAAAAGGCACGCAACAATGGAGGAAAATGAGCCGCAAGGGACTTCTAAATCAGCCCCAACAGACTGAAGTCCAGTCCTTCCTTTAGACACATGGCTATAAGAAGAAATAGTGGCGGTGGTGGGTGGATTGATAGTTTGAGTATTCACTGATCTGCAAGCAGGATGGACTTTGTCTGTCACTTCGCGTGCTGCGGACTGCTGCCTGCAGTGCCAGGCATAGGCAAACCTCTTTAGTAGTCTGTTTATTGAGTTACATAGGAACTTTCTAAGTCAACGTTCCGCAAATCAGGCAATACGAATAACGTAGTATACCACATGAGATAGATCCCGTGGAATAGTTGTCTATCTATTTGCTATTTCTCCAAAATATTTAGTTATTGTTCTTTTGAAATGTTTGATTTGGTTGAAAAATCTCATCCATGTTTTCTGGTCTTTCTTTCTTTCATGTTGTACATCAGCTCCCCCCAAGGGCAAGAGGAGGACACAGGAGGAGGGTGCTGAGGATGCAGGCCAGGATCGGGCAGGCGAGGGCTCCTTTGCTGGCCCCAGTAAGTTTACATTTTAATAAAGAGTACCTATTTTTTCCTAGCGTTCCTCATTCGATTTTTTCTAAATCGTCTTTGATCTTCTTGTAGACTGGATATAAATTCTTATCCTGCCTCGAATATGACTCCCTGTGGTATTACTAGACTATTCTTATTAGTCTGTCTGTGTAGCTAACTAAGATTGGACATTTGGCAATTCCATTGGACTCCCATTCTATTCAGCAATAGCTCTATGCACTGTCTCCTTACTGACTAGATAGTGTGGCAGAGTCATTCAGCTCCCGAAGTCACCGATTATAGATCCCCAATGATCTCTAGATTATCGTACGCAGGACAAGAGAGTAGTACGGAGTCACAGCACAGTCAAGAAGTGTCAGAGGCACTCATGCTTGCAAAAATTCCAAAACCTTTAGCTCATCCACTCTAGTCTGGAGGAACAAAAACCACAGAGTCTATTTAAGTTTAAAAGCTTTATTAAAAGTAAACACATTTATTAAAATCTACTTTGTCATAAAACTATTTAACTGAAAACGGAAAAGTGGTTAGTGCTGACGATTAATTGGACACATTTCTTGTGGTCGAGCCGAGCTCTCACCTGGTTTGAACTTGATCCTGGTCGTGTTCTTAGGAGTCAAGCTTCTGTCTGTTAGGAGAAAAAGTGGTGCGTGTTAAAAATCAAAAGCAAGCATTCATCAGTTGTGCATAAAAGTGCAGCAAGACAACAGCCTTCCCTGGAAAATGGGACATTTTTACTATGGAGTAGACAGTCACAAATTATTACATTGTATTCTGTTTTTTTAACATTTCTCCTAGACCAAATATTATATAGTAGTGAGTGGTGTATTCTAACATTCTTAAATGTACTTTGTAGGTGTAACATCTGGTGACGGGGCCAGCGCGGAGGTGGCTGTGTTGGGCGAGGACTCGGAGGCCTCTGGGGAGGAGGCGGTGCAAGAGCCGGCGGACGGTCCTGTGGGGGATCAAACGGTGGTGGCGGAAACAGGTAAGCTATATATTCCTTACTTATTGAGATTGAAGACTGCATAGTGTGCTTTCTGCACGGGTGTATTACAATTACAAATCAACCAGGTAGTAGCCTCCTCGAAATGTACTTCGACTTAGCTGTGAAGTTTTTGGTGAGAAGAATCCCAATAAGTTCTTAGACGAACGTGATGGATGGGATGAACGAAAAGGGAAAGAAGGGTGTAAGTAAGTGGGACGCGAACTTGTATGATGGCTGGCAAAGAAGAACGATATGTGTTTGCTTGGCCCCCGAGGTGGCTGGGAAGGAAAGAATATGGTATGGTGCATGGCTGGGTCAATGATGAAGCAAGGATGGGTGGAAGGACAGCAGCCTGGGTGGGTGAAACAGAAACTGTATGTGTGCGTATACTTTGACTGAATGGATGCCTGGAGCATGGTATTCTCTGACTCTTAGATAGCACATGTGTATCTAGAGAGAGTAGATGGTCGCCAGGTGAAGTAAGTGTTACCTTGAAGAGCATGTACCACCGCACCCGCACGTCCGTTCCAGTGCAGGGAAGGCAAGGAAAAGAAATTGTAAATGTGTCCAATACTACCATGAATAGTAGCAGTACTTTGTACTGCGTTTGCAATCACAGCATATATCTGGTTATTACGGTGGACACTCCGTACCTCTCTTAATAACTTTAGTTTACTTGTAGTACGTCATTCATGTGTGGGTGTATCACTGTTCACTCAATATTAAGCAAAGCACCTAAAGTCATGTTAGAGCAAGGATGCAGAAGTGGGAGGTTACATAGATACTGTCCTCAATAGTTATGTACTGTGCTTTCAATTTGCTACTTGTACTCTGTGACCCAACTTTCGGCTCAATCACTTTGTGTTATTAATAAGGAGCATTGGTTACAGACTATGTCTTTCTTTCTTCATATAGTTGCTCCTTCCAAATTAACAACAAGGAGGGAGCAGGCTAGATTGGCCCGGCAACGGAGGCTGGAGGCCACTGTCGCCGAATATCGGCGGCTGGTGGCCCTGGAGGAGGAGGAGGACACGCAGTCGAGCGGGGCAACAACGACATCCTCGACTGTGACCACTGCATCCTCCTCCGTGACTAAGCCAGCGCGACCGAGCCGGGCTAAGAAAGACGACCGCCACCGCCAAGCAACCGAAATACCAGCTGCCCCCCACAGGAGCTGCAAGGAACGCCAACGCCGCCTACGAGTCCGCATGTCCAACCTGGAGCAGGAAGTCCTGAAGTATAAGAACTTGGTTAAGGGCCTCCGCTCCGAGCTTGCCACCCTCCGCAAGGAGTATGATGCCCATGCCGCATCATGCACCAGCACCAGCACCCTCCAGTAGTGGAGTGTCCCTTGCCCTTTTTTTATAGACTTTTGGGGGGTGGGATTTGGGAGTTGGGATCGTTTTGGGACGTTTCAAAGACAATCGTTGGGGTTAGGGTGGGTGAGGGAGATTATTTTGTTAGGGCTAAATAAATATATTTTTAAACTTTATCTGACCATACCTGTTTTTTACTGCTTTTCAGTCTGGTGGGTGGGGGGCGGGGGTGTAACAGTAACTTTGTTTTCCTGAACAGTCGTAGGACTTTAGTAGTACAACCGTCAATCTCTTGTCTACTCCGAAATAATACTCCATTATACTACCTCCCACCAAACGCTTATCTTACCTGTAATTTGTGTTAGAAATTAGGGCTAGGCCCAGGGCTGGCTCCAGGTGAAATGGGGATTAACGTTGTCAATCCTGGGCGGGTGACATTTCCTCATTGCGGTGGTACTAGTGGTGTGACACAGTGGCAGTTGCATGCCTATGGAAAAAAAGAAAACGAAACCTTGTTTGTCCTTACTGTAGCATTACAACGGTTACGGTACGATCGAGAAAAAAGCAGGTGACAGTACACTAGAACAGTGCCATAATGTAGCCTAACAAATGGTAAAGTATTTGCTTGCAAGTATAACTAGTACTTGCGTTGAATTTATTTGACATTGGCTACTACTACTAGAAGATATAGTACTGAAGCTGAGTAAGTCTAGAAGATATCCTCGTATTCCTTCACCAGCCTGTTGCTATGACCTTATCCTCCCCAGCAAGTGTGTGGAATTATTGATGTCATTTTAGTCAGACATCAAGCAAAACAACACAGCCCGGGGGAAGAGGGTTAGGGTTTGTAAAATGGATGGGAATGGGGGTTTCTTTTTGGGTAGGTTTTGTTGAGAGAAGAAAAAAAAAGCAGAGCATGGACAAACAATAATTGAAGATACAGACAATCTTTGGTTACAAAGTAAAGGTAAGCACATGCAGTCACACTCATAGAATAAAAGACAACAATGGATACTGTATCTGTATTGCGTATGTTGTTGGAGTTGTCCTGTTGAATTTGGTAAGTAAGTTGCATGCAGCAAACAATTCCTCTTATTGGCGGCACTCCTCCATTCCAGCTGACGCTTCGTCCATCAATGTGGTGACCACTGACAGAAGACACCCTGTCCACTGCCTGCCTGGCGGATGTTGACTGAGACCCGGCCTGTAATTATTGAACGGAAAACAGGAAGTGCTATTACAATACCACTGATAAATAAATAAAAGGTATGTACGCTGTGTGGTTCAAAAAGTGACACTTTGATTTCCCTAATAGACAGTACAATATTTTTGAAATTGCGTGCTCTGTCTGAGTCACCTTTTTAAGGATAAATAAGTATGGCCAAAATATTATAGCGGATCTTTCCCCTCAAGGTAGGTGTACTGTAAACTGTGTTTTAGAACAAAATTTGACCTTCCCAGCAATGCTCCCACCAAGACCCTTACTAAAGCCAGTCGCAAAAATGTAGAAGAACCCCAATCAGATCTCCAAAAACGATGCCTAGCAGAAAAATGGTTACAAAACGTACTTTGAAAGTAACAGTAGGCCCAAATACAGACCGTGGATTGTATTCAAACCCCAGGCAAGACCCGCCAACCCACCCGCAAAAAAACACCCGACAACACCCCCAAACAGCGAAAAAGCTAAATCTCATACTTACAATGTCTCTCGGCCTTCGGTCCAAACGCGGCGCTGTGCAGCTAGGTCATCATCATCATCAATCATCATAACTCCTGTTTTCCACCACGGATTTCCTGAAAAGCAAATGCAATCAAGATTAGACTGTCGCAGCAGTGCTTCGACAGAGACCCCGGCCGCAACCCACCCACGAACAGCAGGAAGCCCCCCAAAACGCTACATTGAGCAAGATGTCAGAAGAAATAGCAAAAAAAAGGCTGTTCCTTATGGATTTTGTCCAAAACACTTCTATCCGGTATTAGACCTTCCCAGGAATGCCCCAGGCAAGACCCGCCAACCCACCCGCAAAAAAACACCCGACAACACCCCCAAACAGCGAAAAAGCTAAATCTCATACTTACAATGTCTCTCGGCCTTCGGTCCAAACGCGGCGCTGTGCAGCTAGGTCATCATCATCATCAATCATCATAACTCCTGTTTTCCACCACGGATTTCCTGAAAAGCAAATGCAATCAAGATTAGACTGTCGCAGCAGTGCTTCGACAGAGACCCCGGCCGCAACCCACCCACGAACAGCAGGAAGCCCCCCAAAACGCTACATTGAGCAAGATGTCAGAAGAAATAGCAAAAAAAAGGCTGTTCCTTATGGATTTTGTCCAAAACACTTCTATCCGGTATTAGACCTTCCCAGGAATGCCCCAGGCAAGACCCGCCAACCCACCCGCAAAAAAACACCCGACAACACCCCCAAACAGCGAAAAAGCTAAATCTCATACTTACAATGTCTCTCGGCCTTCGGTCCAAATGCGGCGCTGTGCAGCTAGGTCATCATCATCATCAATCATCATAACTCCTGTTTTCCACCACGGATTTCCTGAAAAGCAAATGCAATCAAGATTAGACTGTCGCAGCAGTGCTTCGACAAGACAGAGACCCCGGCCGCAACCCACCCACGAACAGCAGGAACCCCCCCAAAACGCTACATTGAGCAAGATGTCAGAAGAAATAGCAAAAAAAAGGCTGTTCCTTATGGATTTTGTCCAAAACACTTCTATCCGGTATTAGACCTTCCCAGGAATGCCCCAGGCAAGACCCGCCAACCCACCCGCAAAAAAACACCCGACAACACCCCCAAACAGCGAAAAAGCTAAATCTCAGACTTACAATATCTCTCGGCCTTCGGTCCAAATGCGGCGCTGTTCAGCTAGGTCATCATCATCAATCATCATAACTCCTGTTTTCCACCACGGATTTCCTGAAAAGCAAATGCAATCAAGATTAGAATGTCGCATCAGTGCTTCGACAGACACCAAAAATGACCCACAAACACCCGGAACCCCGCCAAAGAGCACCTCAAAGGCAAGCAAGTCAGCAAAAACGGCAAGAAATTTCCACCTCATATTTGGTCCAAAACACTTTTGTCCATTATTAGAGCTTCACAGCAATGGGCCCAAATCCGTCAACTCACCCGCAAAGAAGTACAACACCCCCACAAGTGCTGAGTCTTTCTTCATTGGGCGTAATCCAGCACTCTGCTTGGAGGGAAATCGCAGTCTGGAGGAGGAGGATAGAGGAGCATGTTCTTCAGAACTTGTGAACCTGAGGAATGTAGACTGCGGCACCTTCAAATCAATAAGCAAACAAGTGAAGACAGTTCTGATGATGGTCTTGTTTTTGGGATTAGGTGATTAAAGTTTGAATTAAATTAACTGTGCAAAACAAAGAAAGAGAGACACAAAGCACACAGGAATAAAAGTGAATAAGGACGAAAAAGAAAGTTCTTGATTGATTGTCTCATTTTCAGGGCTCGGTGTCAGGGAATAAGAACAAGATTTCGTCATCATACTCTGCGAATTCAGGCTGGATGAGGTCAGTGCCACCGAACAGAGAACAAATCCCCTCATCTACGTTGCTGTCCTCCTCGTCTTCATGCGGCGTGCTTTCTCGTACTTTGTAATCTGGTGGTATGAGGTGCTGATTCATCTTGATCATTGTCAGCCGCTCCACATTTTTGGGCGAGAGGCGGCTCCGTTTGGGAGTTACAATGCCACCAGCAGCACTGAAAACACGTTCAGAAGACACACTTGCGAGTGGGCAAGACAAATAGTTTATAGCCAGGTTGAAGAGCTGTGGCCACAATTGTTTTTTGCCATGCCAATACTGCAATGGCTCATCATTAAGAAAGACCACTGTTGAGTCATTCAGATAGTCCTGCACCATCGACTCAAGGTCAGCAACGGTTCCTCCACTTTGCTTACTTTTTGCTGTGGCTGTGACATTTTTTCGAGAACCATACCCAAGCAAACTTAGCCAATCCTCTACAACAGCCACTGTTTTTGTTGTGTGTGGTGCAGATGATCCAGTTGCCGGTGTCTTTAACGGCTGAGAGGTCACTTGTGCCCCAGCCACAGGTGCAGAAGTGGATTCTTGTGACTGGGGATGGCCTGCTGATGCTGATGCTGAAGTACTGGCTTCTCCTTCAATAACCTGCCGTTCTTTTTCAAACCTCTTGGCTGAACAGGCTAACCAATGTTTGTACTTTTGAACATCTGCATCAGCAAAAGGAAAGAATGCTTCGCCTGCCAGCGCCTTTTTGTAGCGTGGATCCAGAATAGTAGCACAAATGTAATGCTGATCTGACTTGATCTTTTGAAGACGTTCATCACCACGTAGGCGCTCTAATAATTTCTCAGACAAAATTAAATGGTCTTTTTTTTTTTCATCTTTTTCAAACTCAGAAGACACCGACATCAGTTGGTGCTCCAGCATGCACAACAATGGGATAGCTTTTCCCAAATTACAGTCCTCCTGGCTGACTGCACGCGTGAAGAACTCAAAAGGACGAAGCATGTCTGTCAGGCTTTTAACTATGTCCCATTGCGCCGCACTCATCCGCAGGTCCTCCTTCTGAGATGTACCCTCTGTGAAGAAATAGTGATCGAGTACCGTATACTGCTCATACAGACGCTCAAGCATGTAGAAGGTTGAGTTCCAACGTGTTGCCACCTCCTGGATGAGTGCTTTCACTGGCATTCCACGTATAAATAGCAGTCTCCGCAGATGCTTCCGGGCCTTAAAAGAATGGCTGAAATGGTTGCACATTTTGCGGCAGGTGGCCATTACCTCGAACGCTGTACTGTCTTTATCACTCAAGAATTTTTGAACTACCAGGTTGATACAGTGCGCCAAACACGGCACTCTAACATGGTCACCCTTCTGCATGGCCTTAACTACATTGGCGCCATTATCCGTGGAAACATAACCAATCTTGAGTTTTAGGGGGGATAGCATTTTCAAGACCTTTTTGTTAAACTCTTCCAAAAGGTTTTCTGCTGTGTGACTTTTCTCCAAGCCAAACATGGCTAGTGTTGCATGCTTCCGAGCAGCTTTGAAAACTTTGTCCGGGTCAACACCTGCGTTTAGCTTTGCTAAAACACCTGAAAAAGAGACCCAGTGTCCAGTGATGCACATGTAATCAGCGCCTGCGCCACTGGTCCACATGTCTGTTGTCAGATGTATTGTGTGAACAGCACTCTTCTGCAAAGCTGCCCCAATCGCCTGCAGCACATCTTCATGTAGTGCTGGAACCGCAACTCTGGCAAAATAGAACCGGCTCGGAACCTTCCATTTAGGGCAGAGCGTTGCCACTAATTCAAGAAAACCTACCGCTTCTACAAAAGAAAAAGGTAGAAGGTCCACAGCTAGCATTTTAGCCAGCTTAGTGTTATACAGACGCGTCAGTGGGTGGTTGCGTTCATATGGCACGTCTGAAGTAAGCATTGTTCTAATGTTGCCCTGGACCAAGCATTTACGGGCTGATAATGACTTCGTTGACCCAATTTTGCTCGCTGGTGAACTTTTGTGCGTTGGTGTCTCACTCGCTCCAACACTCTTAGTGTGCCTCACATTGGGTGTGCTGCTGACAGGGGTACTGGGTGTAAGGGAAGTGTTTGACACGTCTTCTTCCTGCTCGTCATCATCAGATGAAACATCAACGTTTCCTTGAATTTGGCCTTTCTTGATCGCATCTAGGTGCGCAAACCATTTGACAGTGTGCTGTCTCCTAAGATGACCTCTCTGGTCTCCGGTACCATAGTTGGTACCTGGCTTACCACGACTAACTGCTTGCTTACAAATGGTACAAATGGCAAACTTTGGATTTTTTGGACAAACAGTAAAGAAGTCCCAAACTGGGGACTTGAAGTGTCTGTGGGACATGGAGGAGGCGGCGATACTGGTGGTGGTGGTCATGAAGCTAATGCTAGATGAAGTGGAGGATGTGGATTGCCCAACTTTTGTACGTTTTGCACTTTCACCGCTACTAATTAAGGTCGAGGTTGACGGAGGTCTCTTCTTGCCAGAAAGAAATATGGAAGCGGGACGAGTTGGTGTACTACTTAACTCCAATGATTGTGGTGTTTCCACTGCCTCCTCATCGACAACATCATCATCACGCTCAGCAGCTCTTCAGGCTAGGGTCAAAATGTCTGTTTGCTGCATGCCCGCTGGGGCTGCAGTGACCTTTATGATGACTGGGTCGTCGTTGGCAGAGTCTTCATCAGCAGCAGTATCCGCCACTTCTTGTTGAGACTCATCACACTCCATAACTCTGAGACTTTGGACGAGCTTCCTTTTACGCTTAACTACCTTTGTTTGTTCCCAAGTTTGATCCGTATCATCAGAAGGAGGTGTGCTTGAAGAGGATGTAGACACCACCCTTGATCTCTTCCTTGCTAGGGGTGTGGAAGACAATGAAGGATCATCAGGAGGAGTGGCTTCCTCAAATGATACCTCGCCTTGATTGTCGATTTCCTGATGTGCCCCTACTTCGGGAGGAACAACTATTGTGGGCACTTGTTGTGACCCTCCATGCACCTCTGCTTGCGCATCTCCTTGCGCTGCCTCTCCTTCCACATGTACTTGGGCTTGTACTTGCACATGTGATTGTTGTTGCGGCTGTGGTTGTTCAACACTCGTCAGATGAGCTACAACAACCTGTGTTGATTGAGGGACATTGCTGCTGCTTTCTTGCGATGAGCCAACATCACTGGTCGATGGTGATTGAAGAAGTATACTGGCTGCCTCTGCAGCACTCAAGGGCTTGGACTTAAGTTGGCGTGGTGGTGGTGGTGGCACTGAGCCCAATGGAGCGGGGGTGCTGCTGCCAGCTTGGTCCCCAGCAGATCCCGCTGCAGCTGCTGCAGGCATACTTTTTTTTTTACTCCCAAAAAAAGGGGCGGGCGGCACACCAGTGTCCTTGGTAACTTGCTTCTTCTGCTCCTTACTGGCACCTTTCTTGCTAGAGGAGCTACGGGTTACTTTTTTTGGGGCCATCTTCTTCAGAGCAGGTCAGCAGGCAGCAGTTGCACGAGTTGCAGAGGGTTCTGTGTCCAGACGTGACGTCGCGTGACGTTATGCTGCACACACCGCTGCAGGACTTCTTCCTGGCACTGGTGGTTCTATTGAGTCTTCTTGTGCACCTAAAAGCAATGGAAGACAGAGGAACATCAGTTCAGTTATACACCCCAAAAAATCGACAAAACACAGAAAAATGAGCACAATCCCATGCCATCCATGATGTTTACATTGAAGACACCCCACAGAAAGACTAGGGGTATGCAACACTCACTACCCCTGGGCATAAGGGATGAAAAGTAGGCAAAATAAGTGCAGGCCTCAGACACTGCCTCTCCTCAAAATGGCCCCCTTACACCCCAAGCACATGTTGCCTGTACCAGCCAGCACTCAAGATGGCCACCACCACCACCCACATGGCCAGTCCACATCAACAGTACACCCCCAAAAAACAGAAAAACAGCCAGAAATCACCACAATCCAATGCCATCCATGATGTTTACATCAAAGAGAGTGAGACCACACCACAGGCACACTCAGTCCATGCACCACCACCACCCCTGGGCAAGCAAAAGGCCACACCAGCAGCCCCCCAAAAACGACAAAAAACAATAAAACAAGCACAATCCCAGCCCATCCATGGCCTCAATTATGTTTAAATTCAAGAAGACACCCCACAGAAAGACTAGGCCCATGCAACACTCACCACCCCTGGGCAAAGGGCCACACCAGCAGGCCCAAAAAAACGACAAAAAACAATAAAATCTGCACAATCCCAGCCCATCCATGGCCTCAATGGTGTTTAAATTCAAGAAGACACCCCTCAGAAACACTAGGCCCATGCAACACTCACTACCCCTGGGCATAAGGGATGAAAAGTAGGCAAAATAAGTGCAGGCCTCAGACACTGCCTCTCCTCAAAATGGCCCCCTTACACCCCAAGCACATGTTGCCTGTACCAGCCAGCACTCAAGATGGCCACCACCACCACCCACATGGCCAGTCCACATCAACAGTACACCCACAAAAAACAGAAAAACAGCCAGAAATCACCACAATCCAATGCCATCCATGATGTTTACATCAAAGAGAGTGAGACCACACCACAGGCACACTCAGTCCATGCACCACCACCACCCCTGGGCAAGCAAAAGGCCACACCAGCAGCCCCCCAAAAACGACAAAAAACAATAAAATAAGCACAATCCCAGCCCATCCATGGCCTCAATTATGTTTAAATTCAAGAAGACACCCCACAGAAAGACTAGGCCCATGCAACACTCACCACCCCTGGGCAAAGGGCCACACCAGCAGGCCCAAAAAAACGGCACAAAACACAATAAAATCTGCACAATCCCAGCCCATCCATGGCCTCAATGGTGTTTAAATTCAAGAAGACACCCCTCAGAAACACTAGGCCCATGCAACACTCACTACCCCTGGGCATAAGGGATGAAAAGTAGGCAAAATAAGTGCAGGCCTCAGACACTGCCTCTCCTCAAAATGGCCCCCTTACACCCCAAGCACATGTTGCCTGTACCAGCCAGCACTCAAGATGGCCACCACCACCACCCACATGGCCAGTCCACATCAACAGTACACCCCCAAAAAACAGAAAAACAGCCAGAAATCACCACAATCCAATGCCATCCATGATGTTTACATTAAAGAGAGTGAGACCACACCACAGGCACACTCAGTCCATGCACCACCACCCCTGGGCAAAAGGCCACACCAGCAGCCCCCCAAAAATGACAAAAAACAATAAAATAAGCACAATCCCAGCCCATCCATGGCCTCAATTATGTTTAAATTCAAGAAGACACCCCACAGAAAGACTAGGCCCATGCAACACTCACCACCCCTGGGCAAAGGGCCCCACCAGCAGGCCCAGAAAAACGACAAAAAACAATAAAATCAGCACAATCCCAGCCCATCCATGGCCTCAATGGTGTTTAAATTCAAGAAGACACCCCTCAGAAACACTAGGCCCATGCAACACTCACTACCCCTGGGCATAATGGATGAAAAGTAGGCAAAATAAGTGCAGGCCTCAGACACTGCCTCTCCTCAAAATGGCCCCTTACACCCCAAGCACATGTTGCCTGTACCAGCCAGCACTCAAGATGGCCACCACCACCACCCACATGGCCAGTCCACATCAACAGTACACCCCCAAAAAACAGAAAAACAGCCAGAAATCACCACAATCCAATGCCATCCATGATGTTTACATTAAAGAGAGTGAGACCACACCACAGGCACACTCAGTCCATGCACCACCACCCCTGGGCAGAAGGCCACACCAGCAGCCCCCCAAAAACGACAAAAAACAATAAAATAAGCACAATCCCAGCCCATCCATGGCCTCAATTATGTTTAAATTCAAGAAGACACCCCACAGAAAGACTAGGCTCATGCAACACTCACCACCCCTGGGCAAAGGGCCACACCAGCAGGCCCAAAAAAAGGACAAAAATCAGCACAATCCCAGCCCATCCATGGCCTCAATGGTGTTTACATTCAACAAAACAGTTGTATCATGCACCCCTAACCAACCCTGGTCCTACTGGATACTGTGGCTACCCACAATATAATTTTACTTACCTAAGGAGACGCTACCATACTTCACAGCTCCACAGCTTGCCAGGAGACTCAGCCCACGCCGCCACCGCCGAGAGTCACCTTACCTGCAGTTTGTTGGCGCCGCCGCTCCGGGACTACGAATCCCGGCAGCCTACGCGGCGGCGCGCGTCAGTGACACCGCGAGGGCGCCAGGGGAGGCGCACATAAGCGCCGCAGGGCCGGCGGAGCTCTGGGACATTATTTTACTTACCTAAGGAGACGCTACCATACTTCACAGCTCCACAGCTTGCCAGGAGACTCAGCCCACGCCGCCACCGCCGAGAGTCACCTTACCTGCAGTTTGTTGGCGCCGCCGCTCCGGGACTACGAATCCCGGCAGCCTACGCGGCGGCGCGCGTCAGTGACACCGCGAGGGCGCCAGGGGAGGCGCACATAAGCGCCGCAGGGCCGGCGGAGCTCTGGGACATTATTTTACTTACCTAAGGAGACGCTACCATACTTCACAGCTCCACAGCTTGCCAGGAGACTCAGCCCACGCCGCCACCGCCGAGAGTCACCTTACCTGCAGTTTGTTGGCGCCGCCGCTCCGGGACTACGAATCCCGGCAGCCTACGCGGCGGCGCGCGTCAGTGACACCGCGAGGGCGCCAGGGGAGGCGCACATAAGCGCCGCAGGGCCGGCGGAGCTCTGGGACATTATTTTACTTACCTAAGGAGACGCTACCATACTTCACAGCTCCACAGCTTGCCAGGAGACTCAGCCCACGCCGCCACCGCCGAGAGTCACCTTACCTGCAGTTTGTTGGCGCCGCCGCTCCGGGACTACGAATCCCGGCAGCCTACGCGGCGGCGCGCGTCAGTGACACCGCGAGGGCGCCAGGGGAGGCGCACATAAGCGCCGCAGGGCCGGCGGAGCTCTGGGACATTATTTTACTTACCTAAGGAGACGCTACCATACTTCACAGCTCCACAGCTTGCCAGGAGACTCAGCCCACGCCGCCACCGCCGAGAGTCACCTTACCTGCAGTTTGTTGGCGCCGCCGCTCCGGGACTACGAATCCCGGCAGCCTACGCGGCGGCGCGCGTCAGTGACACCGCGAGGGCGCCAGGGGAGGCGCACATAAGCGCCGCAGGGCCGGCGGAGCTCTGGGACATTATTTTACTTACCTAAGGAGACGCTACCATACTTCACAGCTCCACAGCTTGCCAGGAGACTCAGCCCACGCCGCCACCGCCGAGAGTCACCTTACCTGCAGTTTGTTGGCGCCGCCGCTCCGGGACTACGAATCCCGGCAGCCTACGCGGCGGCGCGCGTCAGTGACACCGCGAGGGCGCCAGGGGAGGCGCACATAAGCGCCGCAGGGCCAGCTCTGCGGGACGCGAGCGGGACTCCGGGCGAAGCCCGGGCCAAGGGCGGGCCCGTTTTAGCCCGTTCTAGACTGTGAGAGACTGGACTGGGCCACCCCTCTTTCCTCCACCTGCGAATCTACTTGTGGTAAGGCGACACAACTCTATATCTGAAGCACAAGTGGCTTGCTGTCGTTATATTTATATTTAGGGTTGTGCTGCTTGCAATTGACTGACTACAATGTCGAAGCAAAAAACGCCTGTAACTCCGGCTAACACCATGGATAATTATCTGGTGCAGGTGGTGGCAAAAATTAACAATGTTCGGAGGTCTTCATTGGGAATCATTGAATCGCCACCTTGTGCCCAAATGAATCAATCAGGGGTATTCCACTCACTTAGTGATGAAACCTTCCCCACCGATCCAATCGAGGACCTTAATGATTGTTCTATTATGAATGTATCCACGGCCTCTATCACACAGCAACATGACCCTTTTGTAGATCTAATTAATTTAGAAGAACAACATAATGTTACTACAGCTATGGAGTTAGTACCTCAGAGCAATACCCCTCCGACTCCGGTCCCTGCACCAAGAGCAAAAAAAGGGACCACTAAGGCTCCACCTAGAAGAGGGGGCCTACGCTCTTCAAAGAACAAACCTGTAACTCCCCTTAGAGGAGCAAAGAAAAAGGTGGAGGACAGGATAAGGGAAGACGAGTATGAAAGTACAGATGGGGAGGATACCCTCTTAAGTAAACTTATGGGCATACTTGAGTCTACATTATCTGGGTTAATGAAACCCCTTATATCAAAGGTAGACCAACTTGCAAACAAGGTTAACAAGCTAGAGACCCTCTTAAGGAAAACTAATGAGGGGGTGGGAGAAATATCAAATTTAATAACAACTAAATGTGAACTTATAGAGGCTGCAGGGAAATCTCTCGGGGGGATCATGAATGTAGATCCACCAGTTCCATCTGACCAAATCCAACAAGTTAGCTCTGGGCATGGTGAAACCCCCGATATGGCTTTAACTACAGATCCAGCACAAGCAGCACCCAACACCACCTCTGAGCTTTTTAACCTAGAAACTGGCCCAGTCGAATTAATTGTGGAAGCCTCGCCCTTGATTCTAGTACTTGCAAATACTCCATCGTTGAATATAGGACAGATCGAATCTCCAGATTCCTTAAGACATAAGGCCCTTCAGTGGCTTGGTAATAACATGCATATATCGCCCTGGGGCAAGGAAAAACTTTCTGATGATTTGCTCACAGCAAGAAGGGTCAAGTGGATAGGTACAAAGGTAAAGAAATTTCAAGGGGATTGTGTGGTTTTGAACTTCAAGAGCCCTGAAGTGTTGCCTGATGTTTTACGGAACATCTTCCCCCCACAACTTAGAACAGCAGAAATAGTACCCTTGACTCTGGATTTCTTCTATAGCAGAAGAGGTCTAGTAGCTAAATCTAGCATACTAAGAACTAAGTGGACTGTTGTGGGAAATAGAAGGGCCAGGGTCAATCCAGCAGGCGAGTGGGGGCTAAATTTGGATAACCATTACACAGTGTTGTCCGACTTAAATGCATGCGATTGACTCGCATGTGTATCTATTGCTCCTCCGGAAGCACAGTTGGACCAACGATACGTTAAGACTCTCTTCTCAGATGAGCATCTATTATATAAACCATCTATGGCCTCTAGTGTATTTTCCACTTTTGTTCCAGAGGAACCAGTTAGAGTGCTGTTGGAACAAAATGCAGCACTGGAGGTAATCAAGGAGTCATCTCCAATGAGTAGAGTTGTAGTCCCAGGGATAGTTCCCGTAGAAACAGTAAATACCCCTGATATTGTTCAGATGTGCTATCAAAAGGCCTTATACCCATTATCTATCATCTCTTGGAATATAGCGGGAATCGCAAATAAGTTAAATATCCCAGATTGGGTCGACTTTATCGACCAGTACGATATTGTTATGTTGCAAGAAACTTGGTCGCTTGTACCAATTTTCCGGCAAGGGTATTTGAATTTTTATATTCCTGCTGTAAAAAATAGAGTGGGTCGTCCCTCTGGGGGCTTGTTAATTTGGGTACGCCAAACTTTGAAAAGTGTGGTCAAGCGAAGGTCTATACCCTCTAATGATATTCTAGCACTGGATATTAACTGGCAAAATGGCCAACAATTGGCCTTGTTCAATCTTTATTCCAGGGGAGTTGTTAGAGGTAAATTATCAGAGACCTTGACGATTCTTGAGCATCATATTGAAATGCTGCCAGTGTTACCTCATATAATAATAGGCGGGGATTTCAATACCACCTTCGAACCTATGGGCGAGGAGGATAGAACCTTGGCAGAAGATGAGGATATAAAGTGGAGAATTCCCCAACTAGATATCCCTGCAATCAAGAAATGGAGCACAGTAGCTATTCAATTGAAAAGCTTTTGTCTTTCTAGAGGGCTTAGAGCAGTAAATGGGCGGGTACCGTCGGACCCTAAGGGGAAAAATACTTTTGATAATGGTCGATCGGCCAGTAGAATAGATTATATACTACTGGATGTAAGAGCTTGGGATAGATTGATAGATATGGAAGTGAAGGACAAATTAGAAAGTGACCATAATCCTTTGTGCCTGACACTCCATCACTATCATGAAGTACCCGACCTCCCTAGAGGGGATCAGACGGTTACACAAGATCTTGTAAGCTCAAACAACCTCCGCCATTTGAAGTGGAGTATGCTCCTAGAGGACATTGTAAAAATAGAGACCCTAAAGGAAACAGTGGTGGAGGAAGTCTGTAAGATTAAGTCCCATTATGGGATGACTGACTTCGCAGATTACATGATGGCTGCTCATGAGAAAATGTTTTCTAAAATTCAAAGTTTTTTTGTTAAAACGGTAGCCTCAAGTAAAAAGAGAAAGCCCCAAGAGACTAGAGGGTGGTATGATGAGAGCTGTAGGGTTGCACGAGATAATCTTAGCATGGAACTAAGATTAGGAAATGCCGAAGCAGTAAGGCTTGCGAGAAACCACTACAGACAGGTCCAAAAAACAGCCAAGAAGCGTTGGGACGAGGATTGTTGGCAAGAACTTAAGGAGGCGTGTGCCTCAAAGGACTCCAAGCGTTTCTGGGCCTCAGTAAAATGGGCAAAGGGTGGCATAGCACCCCAGCCAACTAATTATGTCCCGAAAACCGATTGGGTAGAATATTTCCGACCACAGTATGCTCGTAACCCTATGTTTAATACTGATTGTCCTCCTCATCAAGTTTATTACAAATCACCAATTTTTACTGAGGGGGATGTGAGTGTAGTACTGGATTGCGTAGCAAGGGGCAAAGCACCAGGTATGGATGGAATTCCGGCAGATATTTTTCTATCTGATCGGAAATCCTGGTGTACCTACTTTGTAATGCTGGCTAATGCGGTGGCTATGGGAGGGAAAGTGCCTGCTTTATGGAAGGGAGCTGAAATTATTCCCATTTATAAGAAAGGTGATCGTTCCCAGGCTAGAAACTATAGACCCATTAGTCTGATTGATACTGCACAAAAACTAATGGGCCGATTAGTCCAAAACAAACTGCAGCAATGGATTGACGAAAAAAACATTTTGTCACCTTATCAAGCAGGGTTTCGTCCCTCAACTAGTAGCGTTGATCAAGTTCTCCACTTCCTAACAATCTACTGGAGAAACGTTACTTTAAAGCAGGGGCCATTGTATGCAGTCTTTGTGGACCTAAAAGCAGCTTTCGACCTGGTCCCCAGAGAAATGCTCTGGAAGACCTTGTCGGAAGTGGGCCTAAGCCAGGAATTGCTTACACTCCTTGTTCGTCTTCACGAAAACAACTTTGCAAGAATAAGATGGGGCAAGCAAGGAGAAGTAACTGATCCCTTCCCAGTAGAACGTGGGGTAAGACAAGGGTGTGTCCTAGCTCCTACCCTTTTCTCTATCTATATAAATGGTATTGTTGAACATCTAGAAAAGGTTGCTAGTGACGCCCCTGTAATTGCTGGCTCTCGTGTACCAGTCCTCATGTTTGCGGATGATACACTCTTACTTTCCCGCACCCCTAGTGGGCTTCAAAAAGTGGTGGATGCCTTTGGTGTATTCTGCGATGGGAGGGGCCTTGAATTGAATACCACCAAAACAAAATTTATGTGCCTCAACCAACAGTTCACCTTTAAAGGTGTAATAAAATACAAAGGTACACCACTGGAGAGAGTGGATTCTTTTTCCTACCTAGGCATCACCCTCCAAGAAAACATGAGCTGGAAGCAACACATAACCATGACCTTATTAAAGTATAGGCAGCTAGCAGGCGCTATCACACTCAAACACCGCACCTCATTGACAAAGCCAGTAAACAGTGTGCTGGAAATCTATTCTATGAAAGTACTGGGGGCTTGTTTATATGGCTCCGAACTATGGGGTTTTTCTAATTTGAGAGAATTGGGACGAGCTGAAAACAGGTTTTTACGAGGGATTGTGATGGTCCCCCAAAGTACACCGACAACCCCGTTAAAATTGGATCTGGGAAGAAAATCTATAGAGGACATAGCGAGGTTACGTCCTCTCCTATACTGGAGAAGGATTATGGTGACCCCAGAATTAAGCCATTATGCAGCAGCATTGAAGGATGTCATCAAATTTGATTGTTTCCACAGTATTCCATGGTTAAGGGAGCTTCGGGAACTCCTAATAAAACTGAAATTGGACTATCTGTGGGAAGTTGAAGATGTAACCTGCTTTCCAACAAAGGCTAAGTTAAAAGAACTATACTGGGAAATGGTATATCTTACAATGTTTAGTGACAGTACAAGTTCAAATCTAACATCTCGCTTCTTAAATATAAAAATGTACCCTTTCTGCGAACCTTTCTGGGATATAATTGAAAAACCCCATGATAGAAAACTTTATTTCCAATTTCGCATAGGTGTACTTCCGCTGAACGCGTTTAAGAAGCACTGGTCCCCGGCATGGGACGAATATTGTCACCATTGTAATGAACAAACTGAACACATTTCTCATTTTTTGTTTTGTTGTCCTCTGTATTCGTCTCCCAGACGTAAATGGTTAAAACCTGTGTGCTCAAACTTGGGAACCCGTAGCCAATCGGAAGCTCTCAGGATACTTGAAACTGATTGTTCTACATTTCTTGTGGTTGGTGTAGCAAAATTTCTAGTGTGGTCTTGGTTAATTCGTACCCGATCGTTAATGGCAATTGCACCTTAATGAAATTATGTATTTTGCATTTTGCCACATGGATTATACTATTTTACTTTAGGAATCTTACATTTTTATGAATTGCTATAAATTGCTATTATTAGATCTATTTTTATCATGTATTCATTCGACATTTAATGTTTAATATGTATCTTTAGAACTATTTTTAAATGTAGTATTTATTGTATTAGGGTTAGGTGAATGCTTTTATGACAAATGTCGAATAAAGCTTTAAAAATGAAAAAAAAAAAAAAAAAAAATTATTTAATGTTCTGAAAAAGTTCCAAAATTTTACTTGCAGCAACTGTAATGCCCCAAACAAACTTACTTGTGAAAGTTGATTTCTAATCCAAAAGTGATCCAAATACAGTCAAAAAGGCCTCAAATCCAAATATCCAGCAGCACCCACAAAAAGTAATCCTTCCAGCTCCAGATCCAAATGAAAGTGACCAGGAGATGGACAAAGCACTGGGAGGAGCCTGCTGGACAGGAACAGGAAGTTGGAGACTGTGGGGCACTTCCTTCCTCCCCCCCCCCAAAATGGACTCCTTGCAAAAAAAAAGCCATGCAAATGTCAACCTGAGGAGTGATTCTGATAAAAATCATAATTTTCTGAAGGTTTATCCTGTTTGCTGGTGATTTTCTTGTGCGAAATTGCAAAATCTCTATTTCGCAAGTGCGAGATTGTTCCTTTCCGCCGCAACTACGTGTTCGCAATTGCGAACTCTCGCGAGGTGTGCTGTGCAAGGTGGCAAGCCGCGAGTACGTATTCGCGGGCGACAAACTCCCGCGGGAACACGCAGCAAGATCTAAAATGGCGCGTCACTCGCAAAGAAAAACAACTCGGCAAACGCTAAAATGACGGAAAGTGAACGCCGTGCACCACGCCGCGCGCCGCAACCAAGCAAAAAATCCGCCGCGAGCGGATTCACGGATTTTCGACAAATTCGCGAGCGTTCGCGGATTGCGAATTTGCCGAAAATCCGAAAAATCCGCGATCGGAGCGGATTTTACGCCCATGCTTAAATGCAACCATCGTTGTTAATTTATTTTTTGCTGTTTTTGGAATGATAAGTAATTCCAAAGGTTTCCTGTTTTATTCGTTCTTTTTTTGTTCATTTTTTGAAAAAACACAAAATAAAATCCAAAATTGTTCAAAAAAATACAAAAGAAAAAATAAGAAAATAAAGTTCTTATCAGAACTACCTTATCTGGTTAAAGAAAGAACTATAATTGCATGGTAATGTGTGAAAGTTTGGTTGAATATATGTTTACAGCATGATTGACTGAAAGAATACATTAGTAGTGTATGGTGAATTTATAGGGGAAGATTTATGAGGAAGTACAGCAGTGTGACACTGCAAGCTCTTTAGCTGCACTGCACTGCGGCACTTCGGAAGCACAGGGATGTGACATATGTAAATGAATATGTTGCAACTCTGTGCTTCCCACTGCACTGTTGCACAAATTGCAGCCATGCGGTGATAGAGATACCCTTACACCATGGTGCAAGGATGTCTGTGTCGTGCGCAGATTGTTTTTGTGCAGGAAGGAACACCTTCTGCACAAAAACAATCAGTAAAGGCATTTTCCTCTTTCAATGTATGCTGTTGAATGCAGCATGCATTGAAAGAGGAAAACAGGAGGAGAAATGAAAACAATTCTCCTCGTTGCGCCTTGCTGCACCAACTCTAGGATAGTGCAGCATTCACACACATCTCCAGATTTACGATTTCTCATAAATCTGGAGATGTGTCTTGTTCTATGGGTGTTGCATGGGAACACCCACAACAACACCTATGGAACGGCCTTCAACGCAAAGTTCTGTGTATGAAGGGATCGTATTTACAAGGAGAGGAAAAAACATGCATGGTGGTTTTTCCTCGCCTTGTAAATATGAAGGAGTGCCTGGAACCATCACTACGTTACAAAACGTGACGTACCGTTGGCACAGGGTGCTTGTAAATCTGCCTCATAAATTCTTAGGTATTGGCAGACTGATACAATGAGAACATAGTGCTGGATGGGTGACTGAAGAATTGTATGAGACTGACAGGAGATATCCTACGCTGCATGGGTACTACTTCTGTATTTAATGGAGTGGACCAAGAGTTTGTATCTGCTTAGAGATTTGTAAGGATTTTGCACAGAATATTTTATGTGTACTTGTGTTGGTGCCTGTAAGAAATGGGATCTCCGGTTGGCTAAGGCTTGCCCCAAAGCCAGGCAGAGACCACCACTCTAGTCAGGGTAAGGGAGTTACACTCCAAAGATAACCCCTGCTCACCCCCGTGGTAGCTTGGCACGAGCAGTCAGGCTTATCCCGGAGGCTATGTGTAAAGCATTTGTGAACGCACACAACAGCAACAACATCCAAGGCACACTACAAAAGGAACTCCACACAAGGTTATATCAAATATAGCCTTTGTATTCTCAAAACACATTAGAATAGTAAACACATACTGTACACTGTGCCAACTGGCACTGGGCAATATTTACAAGGGATTATGTACACCTGACAGGGCCACATGGACCACTGCCAGAACCATCACAAAGTGAACTTGGTAAAAGTAAAATAGATACTAAAACATACAGGTAATAAAACGTACAACCAGTAACCACTGGTAATCACTGTACTTTGCATCAGTCTGTGAGATAAACTACATTATGCACAGTATCTCACAAGTCTCAATACATTAGACCCTAACCACCTACTTATAAATCACACTAGGGGCGTAAATCACAGAGAACATAATCTCGCTCGCATAAACCATGATATGCAGAACAACCTCATAATCATAAACCATATTTAGAGGTATCAAATTGGGTGCGTAAAACATACTATACACAATACATTTCCTAGCACCAAAAGCATAGTTAGCACACAAATCACATTAGGGCCTGGTGCCCTATCAATGTAACCATCCCTCTGGCCAACTGTCCATCTCAAAAAGGGGGCTCAATTGCTCTATGTCTCAAAGTCAGGGCTGCTGCCTAGGCAGCGAAAGTCAAGGGTGCGCTACTGCGCAAAACCTAAACGTTGCAGCTGCCCACTACTTGCTGGGCAGCTGATAACAATAACATGGGGGCCTAAATGATGCAGTTGGCACTAAGTGCTTCTGTCCCTCTCAGGGACTCTCTTAAGAATTGCACCTAAACGGTGCAGCTGCCCACTAATTGCTGGGCAGCTGTAAATGAGTAAAGGTAAATGGGGCATGGGCTCTCAGTGGCCCTGCAAATCAATGTGCCCCACGTTGGAGCGATCTGGCTCAGAAAATAAGCATGTCTCATGGAGCACTATGGCTCCTAAACTAATTATGCGCCCCTAATAGAAAATACCTTGCCCCCTAACACTAAGGCATCTCACAGGGGAAAGACACAGGCCTCTCTGGCCCCTTTTAACTACCCTTGGCCACGAAGGAAAAGGCACGGTGCCCTCACTGGCACCTCACGGGGCTCTTTAAAACAAATACTGCCCCATCATTGGAGCGGCCAACTGAGCGCACAGGGCCGCTCTGACTCTGTGCCCTCGCTGGCACCACATCCGTCGCCCCCCCCCCAGGGCCCTACTCACCGGCTCTGTTGGGGGAGGCTCTCTACATAGAGGCGGCTGGGGCAGGCACCGGCAATGTGCCTCTCGTCCCCTCCGCAAGCAATAGGCGGTGGCACTTGCGGGGTTCTATCACCTCACCAGAGCCCCGCCTTCTCCATGTGCCAGGTTTCACCCGGTTCCCCGACTCGGGACCGGAACTTGTAGATGGAGCCTGTGGGGCTCCGGGACTTCCTTCTCCTCTTTGCGCTTCCGGCCGCACTCGCCACTTCCATCCGGCGGCCCCGCCCACAGTCAGGCGGGTCACGGACCGGTGATTCCTTTGGTTGGTGGCTAATGAGTGGTAGGCTCCCTCGAACGTGAAAATAAAGCTGGAATGCGGGGTGGGCACCCGCTAGGGCTTCCATAAGCGGGGTGGACACCCGCAGTAGTCTCCCATCAAAAACAAAGATGCAGGGTGGGCACCTGCGCACCCAAGCACAACCAAATAAGCGGGGTGGGCACCCACAAGGCATAAGAGGAGGGGGGAATCCCTACGAGGGAGATTTCCTCAGCCCGGGCTGCAGTGCTCAGCCCCCAGACTCCCAGGCCATATCCAACCTTGGCAAAAGCAAGAATGATAACAGGTCCAAGAAGCCCATCAGGCATCCAGGGGCAGGGGAAGGCCCAGGGAGGCAAGCCTTCCCCTGGGCCCCAGGAGCAGCCACCCCTGGTAGTTTCAAGTCAAAGAACAAGAACAACTTCATGGGGTCACGGCCCCTATTTATAAGTAACAACCCTTTGTGACACAGCAAAGGGCTAGGAGAGAACCAGATACAACTGGTTCAGGAGTGCTTGAGCACTTTGCTCAGCTCCTCTCCTCTGTTCACAGGACAGGCCAGGGACATCAGACGCACCACAGGGGGTGGAGCCAGCATTGTGGAGGGGAGGCCCACCCCTATTCAGGTCCCAGGTGCATCTCCTCCCTCCAATCTACATGCAGATCTCCCTATTCACCACCGGGCAGACCCATCCTGGCTCCTGGAGCCAAGCACACCCGCCAGCCCCTTTCAATCCAAAGCCAGACATGCAATTCAAATCAGGCAGGCAGACACTGCACACAGAAAAGCCAACTTCAAAAAGTGGCACTTCTCCACTAGTCACAATAAATCTGTGCACACCATCACGCAGCATTTAATCTTACGAGTTCTCACATACCAAACTCGCCCCTGCACTCCTCTCACATCAGGAATGACCATGGACACTCATATCCCCCATGCATTCCTATGGGAGGGCAGGCCAATCTCACCACCCGCACTCAGAGAGCGCACACACTTTACACTGGCCCACAGTGCCAAAGTGCGCAGAGACCAGAAATCACTACCATTATGTCATATTAAAAGGCAAAAAGTTCAGGGGTGAACCTGCCAAAAGGGCCAAGTCCAAAAGTGCCTAGGTCATTTTATAAGAATACCACTAGTAACTGAAATGATGACAGTGCTGCAAACAGAGCGAACACTTAATTTATAAGTGCTTACCTATTGGTGGAATGATAGGATAAGTAGATAGTGGTAGACAAGTGATTAAAGAAGTGCATGGGACAGACTGGATGATTCCTACACTGCAGGAGTACTAACTGGGTATTTAGAAGAGTGTACCAATATAATGTAGCTAGTTAGAGGTCCGTTTGGATAGTGCACAAAATATTATAGCTGTACTTGTGTTAGTAGCTAGGCCATTCAATAAGTTCATGACTAGTAACTAGAATAATTACAGTATTACAAACAGAGTTGTTAGAAGCGGCTGTCTCTAGATGGCAGAGGTATGCACTTCTGACAAATAGGGACACACCTTTTCTAGTCAGGGCAAGGTGATCACACACTTAGATAACCCCTGCTCACCCCCTTGATAGCTTGGCAAAGCAGACAGGCTTATCTCAGAGGCAGTGCGTTAAGCATTTATGACCACATACAGTAATAAAGTGAATACACTATAAATGGACACGACACAGTAGTATTATAAAAATAAGGATGTTTATATAAGGTTTAGCACAAGACCAAATAACGACAAAAATATACCACAATCTTAATAAATACTCTTGGAAGGAAAAATAATAGTTCAAGTACGGTTTCTTCTTAGCATAAAGTCTTTAGTAACAAAAGCAACTCTTCTTCTTTAAATCAAAGTTCTTGGCAACAATGTAACCCACACAGGAGTCACACGACGTCGAGGTAAAGTTAATCCAAAGGTTCGGCGTCGACCGCGAGGAACGCTACGTCGAGCCCGGAGTCGCACAGACCCCCACAACACAGTACCTTGGAAAAGTGAAGCACACGTTGATCAGCGGCGTCGAGATGTCCGGCGTCGCATCTTCGGCGTCGATCGAGCCTCGGAGTCGGGGCAATCTGCAGCGGCGTCGACAGATGTCAGGCAGGAGCAGCGCTCACGAGGCGAAGCAGGATACCGCGTCGTCGTCGATGTCGATGGTGATGTTGCAAGAGTGAGCAGCGCTCACGGCGTCGAGAGGGCTCGGTGTCGAGGCGTCGGCAGCGGCGTCGCTACTAGCGTCGATCGGGCCCGGCGGCCGGCGTCGAAGGTGCGGGACACGGGAGCTGCACTCACGATGTCGAACTGGATTCGGCGGCGTCGAGATTGCTGGATTCTTCAGAGGTGCTGGATTTTCAGGTTCCAGCAACAAGCACTTTCATCAAATAAATGAAGTCCTTTGGCCCTGTGACTTCAACAGGAGGCTGGCACTCTTCCAGCCCTTGGAGATTTCCTTGGCAAAGCTTGAGAGTACACACTCAGTTCCTCTCTCCTGGTTCCTTGGCAAAAATAAAGAAGCAACTGCAGGATTCCCCCAACAAACAGCACACTGGCAGAAGGGGTAGGCAAGTCCTTGGATCAGCAGGCTTCTTGTCCTTGGTTCAGGTTTCCTTGTCAGAAGTGATCTAAATTCTCAGTTCAGGGGTCCTTCTCTTATACCCCTTTTTGGCTTTGATCCCTTTGTCCATGCAGGGGAATTTCCCCCCATCCTGGGTTTGTTGTGGGTGTTGCCAGGCCAAGGCACCTGGCCTATTCACGGTGCAGGGCAGAGTCTTCAGCCACCCAGCAGGAGTGGAGCCAGCATTGTCACTGGCAGGGGCAGGGCCATCAGTGGCCCGGTAGGAGGTGGGGCCAGGATCGTCCCTGGCAGGCACAGACTCATCAGTCGCCTGGCAGGAGGTGGAACCAGCATTGTGTCAGGCAGGGCAGGCTATCAGGAGCTACTCTTCCCCTACTCTCAATGCAAATGCCCCATTCACCCCGCACTGACTCATTCAGACCTCTGGAGCCACCCAGCTCCTGTCATACGCGCACCAAACTAGCAGAGACCAGTAGACAGTCAGACAAGGAAATAGCCACTTTCTAAAAGTGCTATTTTCAAACACAGAGTCCAAAAACCATCCACCCAAACGGATGCGTTATTAAACCCTGAGTTCAGGGATACCAAACTCGACATTGCACCATGCTCCCCGAGCCAGCTAGGATTATAGCATTAATAATCCTGGCAGCCCATTCTAACTCATGGAGAGCAGGTTACCTTACAATAGTGAAGAACGAATATGGCTGTAATTCACTATCAGGACATGCCAACCTTGTCAGGCTTGTCCTACCTTATGCTTACAATGCACCCTGCCCGTGGGCCTACCATAGGGGTGACTAACATGAAGTTAAGGGAAGGTTTAGGGACTGGCAAGTAGGTGTACCTGCGCAGCCCGCGTGACAGTCAGACTGCACGTAGGTCTAGCAATGGCAGACCTTTAGACACATTTTACTAGGCTGCTTTTGTGGGTGGCACAACACGTGCTGCAAGCCCACTAGCAGCATTTGTATTTACAAGCCCTGGCACTCCTGGTGCACGCTGCTGGGGACTGACAGTAAACCAAATAAGCCAAACATGGAATCCAATCAATACATCAATTTCACATAGGGAGCACTTGCACTGTGGCACTGATCAGCAGTGGCACAGTGCCCAAAGCAATATACCAGCAAAAACATTGTAAACAGAGGAGGCAAACAGAAAAAATGGAGGAGAGACTCATGCCAATGATGCCAGGTCTAACACGTGTCCCCTCCAGCTGAAATGTGGGGAGAACTACCCTTACCCTAGGGAGTCCTCATCACTAAGGCGGAAAAATCTGGACAGACCATCACCATTGGTGTGATCTGTTCCAGGGCGGTGTTCCACCGTGAAGTCCATCCCCTGTAGGGAAATGGACCACCTCAACAGCTTTGGATTCTCACCCCTCATCTGCATCAACCATCTGAGGGGCCTGTGGTCTGTCTGAACCCAGAAGTGAGTCCCAAACAGGTAGGTGCCTGCTTCTTCAGTGCCCAGACCACAGTAAATGCTTCTTGCTCTATCGCACTCCACCTCTGTTCCCTGGGAAGTAACCTCCTACTGATGAAGGCTACAGGTAAGTCTCGGCCCTCCTTATTCACCTGAGCTAGAACAGCCCCCACGCCATGCTCTGAAGCGTCCGTCTGGACAACAAATTCTTCTTTAGAAAAGTCGGGTGCCTGGAGTATAGGTGCTGTGAACATTGCAGTTTTCAGGGTGTCAAAGGCCGCCTGACAGGCGTCAGTCCAGATCACAAGTCTTGGCTGCTTCCTGGAAGTCAGCGAAGTCAAGGGGTGCACAATGTTACCATAATCCTTGACAAACCTCCTGTAGTAACCCGTGAGACCCAAGAAGGTTCTCACCTGAGTCTGGGTTTTGGGCGGTGCCCAAGCCAGGATGGTATCAATCTTGGGTTGCAGGGGGGCCACCTTGCCGCTCCCTACTTGGTGCCCCAAGTACACCACTGAACCCTGCCCAATCTGGCACTTACTGGCTTTGATTGTGAGGCCTGCTCTGCGCAGGGCCAACAACACTTCCTGGAGGTGGCGCAAGTGTTCCTCCCAGCTGGCGCTGAACACTGCTATGTCGTCCAGGTAGGCGGCACTGAAATCCTCCAGTCCAGCCAAGACCTGGTTGACCAACCTCTGGAAGGTGGCAGGGGCATTCTTCATCCCAAAGGGCATAACCCGGACCTGGTAGTGCCCATCTGGTGTGGAGAATGCTGACCTCTCTTTTGCCCCATCAGTCAAGGCGATCTGCCAGTACCCAGATGTTAGATCAAACATACTAAGGTACCGGGCAGCCCCTAACCGATCTATGAGCTCATCAGCTCTGGGGATGGGGTGCGCGTCAGTCTTCGTGACTGAATTGAGTCCTCTGGTAATCCACACAGAACCGAAGTTCTGGTGAAGCACCAGGCGCTGCAGCCTTTGGGACCAAGACCACTGGGCTGGCCCAAGGACTGCTAGAGGACTCAACCACCCCTAAGGCAAAAATTTTGGAGACCTCCTCCTTGATGTATGCTCTCACCTTGTCAGTCACTCTGTAGGCTTTGTGCTTCACAGGAGTGCTGTCCCCGGTGTCCACATCATGGACACACCACTGAGTGACACCAGGAATTAAGGAGAACAGATCAGGGAATTGTCCCAACAGTTGGCGACAATCTTGCTGCTGCTCAGGGGTCAGTGTGTCAGAGAGGACAACACCATCCACTGACCCATCTTGCTCTTTTGCATACAGGAGGTCAGGAAGAGGCTCACTCTCCTCCTCCATTCCAGCATCTGTAGCTAGGAGCATGCCCACTTCGGACCTTACTAAGTGGGGCTTTAAACGGTTGACATGTAGGACCCGCAAGGGGTTCCTGGGAGACTTCAAGTCCACCATGTAGGTGACATCACTCTTTTTCTCCACAACCTCAAATGGTCCAGTCCACCTGTCCTTGAGTGCACAAGGTTCCACAGGGGACATGACCCAAACTTTCTGTCCAGGCTGAAGCTCCACCAGAGTGGCATTCCGGTCGTACCATTGCTTCATCTCTTCCTGGCTGGCCTCCAGATTTGCCTGAGCAAGATCTCTGAAGCGCCTAGTCTGGTTCCTAAAGGCCAGCATGTAACTGTATACATCCTGGGGAGGTTTCCTGGGAGATTGCTCCCAGCCTTCTTTGACCAGACTCAAAGGTCCTCTTACCGGGTGTCCATACAAAAGCTCAAAGGGGCTGAACCCTAGAGACTTCTGTGGCACCTCACGGTAAGCAAACAGCAGACATGGCAAGAGGACGTCCCATTTACGCCTCATTGGTTCTTCAAGACTCATAATCATGCCTTTAAGGGTACGGTTGAATCTCTCAACCAACCCATTACCTTGAGAGTGGTGAACTTGTAGGTTACCCCACACTCCTTCCACAGAGACTTCATATAATTGGAAATGAAGTTGGTGCCCCGGTCTGACACCACCTCTCTGGGGAACCCCATGCGGGAGAAAACACCCATCAGTGCCCGTCCCACCACGGGGGCCGTCACTGTTCTGAGAGGGATGGCTTCCGGGTACCGTGTGGCATGGTCCACCAAGACCAGGATGAACCTGTTGCCCATGGCTGTCTTGGGGTCCAGGGGCCCAACAATGTCAATCCCCACCCGCTCAAAGGGGGTACTGACTACGGGAAAAGGTTGGAGGGGAGCCTTCTGCTTCCGCCCGCTTTTCCCACTTGCCTGGCAAGTTTGACAGGTTTTGCAATGGATATCTGTATCCCTTCTCATCTGAGGCCAATACAAATGGGTGACAAGCCTGTCATAGGTCTTGTCTTGCCCCAGATGTCCAGCTAACGGAACGTCATGAGCCAAACCCAGTAGGAAGGCTCTGAAGTGCTGGGGTACCACCAGCGCACGGGCTGACCCAGGCTCAGCAGCCTTAGGCTCGCTATACAGGAGGTCGTTCTCCCAGTAGACCAAATGTGACCCTGACTGATCACCTGTTGTTTGGGCTGAGGCCTGCTGCCTCATACCCACAAGAGAAGGGCACACTTTCTGTTCTGCACAAAATTCTTCCCGGAGGGACCACCATCCTGCTGCCAGTGGGTCAGCTCGGGCAGGTCTCCCAGTTCAGCAACTTGTTCACCTGTGGGTTCCAGGGCATCCCCCTTAGGGTCTGCCTCCTCCTGGACCACGGGAACTGTGGGGGCCGGTTTCCCGTGCCTCCTGCCACTTCTCTTCACAGCTGGGTCCGGGGCCATACTTTCAGGCTCCGGGACCCCATCAACACCCTTACTCGCTGTCATCGATCGAGTGGTTGCACACACCCACTCTGGCACACCCAACATTTTCAAATGTGTCTCCCTCTCCACCTTAGCCCAAGGGGAGTCTTCCAAATCATTGCCCAGGAGACAATCAACAGGCATGGCGGGCCTTACAGCAACCTGAAGAGTACCTGAAACCCCCCCCCATTCAAAGGGAACCTGAGCTACCTCACACTCTCTCTGGGAGTTGTCAGCAGCAATCACAGGGTAGGATGCGTGGGGAACCACCTGCTCTCTGGACACCAAGTGACACTTGACAGCTGTCACACTCGCTCCGGTGTCTCTGAGAGCTTCTACTCTATGGCCATTAATGGTCACCCACTGCCTATATTTTTTAGTGTTACTAGGCAGAGGGGGTGGAGGGACCATTTCCATGTCTCCTAAAGAGACCAGGGACATCTCTGCGGGACCCTCCCCACCAGGGGCAACCATCTCCTCCCCTCCCAGGGCTACACTCGCCAACTGACGGGGGGGTGCACGTGGTGGTGCATTAGAGTTCTTCAAGGGACACTGGGGATCATAAAAACGGTGTCCCACCTGCTTACAAGCGTAGCAGGTCATTGGGCCCCTATGAACAGGTTTACCTGTCGGGGCCTCTGACTTCTTCACAGGGGGAGGCTGGGACCCCTTCCCTTGGTTCCCTTGGGGATTACTTTGGGGCCCTTTCTGGAACTCCCTCTGTTTACCCTTGTCCCCCCCACTCTTCTGCTGGGGACCCTGCCCACCTTTGGCTGAGTCTCCCACTGGACCCTTGTGGACCCTGGTACTGACCCAGCGGTCCGCCTCCTCAGCAAGTCTTCTAGGGTTAGATATCTTGCTATCAATAAGGTGCGGGCGCAGCTCTGGAAAACAGTTATTAGACAAGTGCTCCCAAGCAAACAAATCATAAAGAGCGTCATAACTTTCCACTTTGCTGCCCTTTACCCAACCATCCATGGCTCTGCAAAAAAATGACACATATTCAACCCACGTAGTACCAGGCAATTTCTTACATTCTCTAAAGGCTTGTCTGTACTTTTCTGGGGTTAGGCCATACCTTAACATTAAAGCATCTTTCATATGAGCATAAAACATTCTATCCTCAACAGGCATCTCTAACAGGGTATCTCTCCCCTCGTTCACAAAGCGACCCCACAACCCCGCTCACCAATCTTTCTCAGGGACCTGGTGGGCCAACAAAGCTAACTCATATGCTTTAAACCATTGGCCAATATCTTCATTCTTATGAAAATCTTTTATAACATCTTTGGGAAAATAAAACCTACTTTCTGCAGGCACAGATGGGATGCTGCCACCAGAGGGATTCAATTCTAAATTCTTAGCCTTGAGCTCCATTTCCCTCACCATTTTCTCACGCTCAAAAGCTAACTTTTCTCTTTCAAAATCTAACTTTTTGGTCTCCATTTCAGCTTCTCTTCTGCTTCTTGCATTCTCTAACTCCAACTGCACTCCTAACTTAAGTTTTGCCATCTCTAGCTGGTGCACTCGTTCCTTTGCCCTGTCTTCCAATTCTTCAGGAGAAAGACCTTTAGAGGAAACACTGCTGCCGGGAGGGGATCCAGGCCCATTCACGGGCACTTCCCCTTCCCCTTCCCCTGTCGGTACCACCACCGGATCAGAGGGATCTCTGGCCTCTAACCAGGCCTCCAATGCTTTGAGATATTCTGCTTTCTTGGAGAGGCCTGGAGTAGGGACTTTCAACTGTTTGCAAAAGTGTTTCAGCATCTTTAACGGGTAATCGTTGATCTTTTCTCTATCAAATTCCACCACAACAACAGGGGTAGTGACTCCGGCATCACTCATGGTCAAAACTGGCAGTGTTCAAAAATCAAGCTTCAGAAAAGCGGAGAACAAAAATAGAATATCCTACCAAATCAGATTGTGGCTGCGCTATGGTCTGCTTTCACTATGTAGCGCACACTAATCACTGCACATGGGTCATAAATGCAAAGTTCAAATCCTCACCGCTGAATCACCAATGTTAGAAGCGGCTGTCTCTAGTTGGCAGAGGTATACACTTCTGACAAATAGGGACACACCTTTTCTAGTCAGGGCAAGGGGATCACACACTTAGATAACCCCTGCTCACCCCCTTGGTAGCTTGGCAAAGCAGACAGGCTTATCTCAGAGGCAGTGTGTTAAGCATTTATGACCACATACAGTAATAAAGTGAATACACTACAAATGGACACGACACAGTAGTATTATAAAAATAAGGATGTTTATATAAGGCTTAGCACAAGACCAAATAACGACAAAAATATACCACAATCTTAATAAATACTCTTGGAAGGAAAAATAATAGTTCAAGTACGGTTTCTTCTTAGCATAAAGTCTTTAGTAACAAAAGCAACTCTTCTTCTTTAAATCAAAGTTCTTGGCAACAATGTAACCCACACAGGAGTCACACGACGTTGAGGTAAAGTTAATCCAAAGGTTCGGCGTCGACCGCGAGGAGCGCTACGTCGAGCCCGGAGTCGCACAGACCCCCACAACACAGTACCTTGGAAAAGTGAAGCACACGATGATTAGCGGCGTCGCGTCTTCGGCGTCGATCGAGCCTCGGAGTCGGGGTGATCTGCAGCGGCGTCGACAGATGTCAGGCAGGAGCAGCGCTCACGAGGCGAAGCAGGATACGGCGTCGATGTTGATGCTGATGTTGCAAGAGTGAGCAGCGCTCACGGCGTCGAGAGGGCTCGGTGTCGAGGCGTCGGCAGCGGCGTCGCTACTAGCGTCGATCGGGCCTGGCGGCCGGCGTCGAAGTTGCGGGACACGGGAGCTGCACTCACGATGTCGAGCTGGATTCGGCGGCTTCCATCGGTGTCGAGATTGCTGGATTTTTTAGAGGTGCTGGATTTTCAGGTTCCAGCAACAAGCACTTTCAGCAAATAAATGAAGTCCTTTGGCCCTGTGACTTCAACAGGAGGCTGGCACTCTTCCAGCCCTTGGAGATTTCCTTGGCAAAGCTTGAGAGTACACACTCAGTTCCTCTCTCCTGGTTCCTTGGCAAAAACAAAGAAGCAACTGCAGGATTCCCCCAACAAACAGCACACTGGCAGAAGGGCAAGTCCTTGGATCAGCAGGCTTCTTGTCCTTGGTTCAGGTTTCCTTGTTAGAAGTGATCTAAATTCTCAGTTCAGGGGTCCTTCTCTTATACCCCTTTTTGGCTTTGATCCCTTTGTCCATGCAGGGGAATTTCCCCCCATCCTGGGTTTGTTGTGGGTGTTGCCAGGCCGAGGCACCTGGCCTATTCACGGTGCAGGGCAGAGTCTTCAGCCGCCCAGCAGGAGTGGAGCCAGCATTGTCACTGGCAGGGGCAGGGCCATCAGTCGCCCGGTAGGAGGTGGGGCCAGGATCGTCTCTGGCAGGCACAGAGTCATCAGTCGCCAGGCAGGAGGTGGAACCAGCATTGTGTCAGGCAGGGCAGGCTATCAGGAGCTACTCTTCCCCTACTCTCAATGCAAATGCCCCACTCACCCCACACTGACTCATTCAGACCTCTGGAGCCACCCAGCTCCTGTCACACGCACACCAAACCAGCAGAGACCAGTAGACAGTCAGACAAGAAAATAGCCACTTTCTAAAAGTGCTATTTTCAAACACAGAGTCCAAAAACCATCCACCCAAACGGATGCGTTATTAAACCCTGAGTTCAGGGATACCAAACTGGACATTGCACCATGCTCCCCAAACCCGCTAGGATTATAGCATTAATAATCCTGGCAGCCCATTCTAACTCATGGAGAGCAGGTTACCTTACAATAGTGAAAAATGAATATGGCTGTAATTCACTATCAGGACATGCCAACCTTGTCAGGCTTGTCCTACCTTATGCTTACAATGCACCCTGCCCGTGGGCCTACCATAGGGGTGACTAACATGAAGTTAAGGGAAGGTTTAGGGACTGGCAAGTAGGTGTACCTGCGCAGCCCGCGTGACAGTCAGACTGCACGTAGGTCTAGCAATGGCAGACCTTTAGACACATTTTACTAGGCTGCTTTTGTGGGTGGCACAACACGTGCTGCAAGCCCACTAGCAGCATTTGTATTTACAAGCCCTGGCACTCCTGGTGCACGCTGCTGGGGACTGACAGTAAACCAAATAAGCCAAACATGGAATCCAATCAATACATTAATTTCACATAGGGAGCACTTGCACTGTGGCACTGATCAGCAGTGGCACTGTGCCCAAAGCAATATACCAGCAAAAACATCGTAAACAGAGGAGGCAAACATAAAAAATGGAGGAGATACTCATGCGAATGATGCCAGGTCTAACAAGAGTGTATAGTGAATTTATAGTGCTTAGGTATTGGTGAAGTAATAGGATAAGTAGATAGTGCTGGATGGGTCATTGAAGAAATGCATGGGACAGACAGGAGGATTCCTACACTGCCTAGGTACTAACTGGGTATTTAGAACAGTGTATCAATCGTTTGTAGCTGGTTAGAGGTGTGCATACATAGTGTACAAAATATTGTACCTGCACTTGTGTTAGTGACTACGCCATTCCTTAAGTGTACGACTAATCACTGGAGTAATTTCAGTGTTGCAAAGAAAGTGCGTGCTGAATTTATAAGTGCTTAGGTATTGGTGGAGTGATAGTATACGTAGATAGTGCTTGATGGGTGAATGGAGAAGTGCAAGGGACAGACTGAAGGATTCCTAGACTGCATAGGTATTAACTGGGTGTTTAGCCAAGCGTATCAATAGTATGTAGCTGGTTAGAGGTCTGCATGCATATTGTAGCTGTACTAGAATTGGTGTGTCTATGGTTTCGAGAATCGTAGTCTGTATTTTAGGCTGTGATGAGGTGCAGTAGATGATCACGTGGATGATGTCATTTGAGATATCATCTGTGATATCATCAGTGATGTCACTGACCATGTCATGAGTGATGTAATATGTGACATTATCAGCAGTGCATTGTGGGGGCGCGAGTTATAGTTAGCACAACTAACTATAATGGCCGAATTTCTCTTGTTTTGTACGAGTGAAATGTCCAACTAACTATGACGTCCATGAAACCTGTGGTTTTTTCAGTGAATTTCTGAGGTTTTTTAAATGCTAATTTCTAACTATAATGTCCCTAAAAACTTTATATTTTATACTGAATTTTATATATATGTACTTAATCTCCTCTAACTCTTACAAGGAAGTAGCTTGAAAGTATTTAATCTGCATGGACGTGATCCATGCGTTTCGGCTCGTCTGAACTTTGATAACGATACAAGACGTCATTGTAGCATCCTTATTTAAATGTACAAATGCCTAAAGTTGCCAACATTAACAAAGGACTACATAATCCTAAAGGCTGTTGGCCATATTGGCCTGGTCACGATGTGAAAATTCAGAAATTGATACAATAAAGAAAAGAATAAAGAAAAGTGTTAATATGCACACAATGTAATTTCAGCATATCTTGCCCTGTGACCGCCATACCTGTATGTTTGTCAACGTGACTTATTCATAATAAACTTACTTAGGATTGCAAACATCAATATAAACAATGGACTACACATTACTTTAAAGTGAAAGGCTATCGGCCATATAATAATCTGGGCAGGTTGCATATTATAATGGTTCTTACAGGAAAGAAAAGAAAAAAAAGGGGTGTTAATATACACACACTATCCCCAAATAAAGTTCTAGCGATTATAGTTCATTTGAGATGTCATGAGTTATGTCATGAGTGATGTGACTGACCATGTCATGAATGATGTAATGTCTGAGGTCATTAGCAGTACATTGCGGGGGCGTAAGTTATAGTTAGCTCAGGTAACTATAACTACTGAAATTCACTGGTTGTGTATGAGTGAAATCTGTGTCTAACTATACCATCCCTGTAATCTTTATTTTTTTCAGTAAATTTCTAGATTTCTTCAACGTTAACTAAGATGCATATCAAAATGGATGGTGGGGGTTGGGAGCAGGGCCTGGCATTGTGCTGCCCTCACCCAAGCTTGCTGTTCCTGCCTTCCCTCCTCCTAGCCATCCATTTTCCAAGTCCATGTCCCTGTTCCCTTATTACAGCCCTGTGTGGCCGCTGTTCTGCCACTGGCCTTCCCGCCTTCTCCGAACAGTTCGCTTGCTGCCCCATCCACCTCCTCCCTATCCTCTGTTGTCTGAATCCATATACTAGCCTCCTCCCTCCTGCCATGCATGGTCTGATGTGCTGCCACTGCCCTCCATTTAGCATGATGTACCAGTCCACTCCTCCTGCCCTCCATTGCCCAATTCTATGCCCCATCTCTCTGTGCATGCCCCTGCTCCATCCTTGTTGCCCACCATGTTCTGAGTGTTCTGTTGAGCTTCCACTCCCCTCCCACCTGCCTACCATTGTCATATGACTGTAACCTGTCCTTTCCACCTCCACCCTGCCCGTTTACATTCCATGCCCCTATCTCCTTCCTCCTGTCCTCCATGGTCCATTTTACTACCACACCTTTCTGCCCTCCCTGATCTGTTGTGCTGCACCTGCTCCTCCTTCCTGCCCCACGTGGTCTGTTGTGAGGCCCCTTCCCCTGAACTCTCTTGCCTGTGCCCAGGTCCTGACTCTCCCTTCTATCCTCCATGGTCCTTTGTGCATGCCTCTGCACCCTCCTTCTTGCCCATAATAGCCATTGTGCGGCCACTAACCCTCCTGCTTGCCATGCATGGTCTTCTATGCTGCCGCGGCCCCTCCCACCTGCCCTGTGTGGTTAGCTAGCTGCCCCTGATACCCTCCTACCTTCCCTCCATAGTCTGTGTGTATGCCATTATAGTCTCACTGTTGCTCTCCATGGGGTGTCTTGCTTCTAGTGCCCATCCTGCCTGACCTCCATGATCATCTTGCTGCTTCTGCCCTGTCCCCTTGCCCCCTTGACCCCAGCACTCTGTTTCCATATGCAGACACCTATTCCCTCCCTCCTGGCTTGTCTGTTCCATTGTAATGCCCCTGATTCGTCCCTCCTGCCCTTCATGGTCCGTTATGCTGCAGCTTTCTCTCCTGTCTGTCCATTACGGTCAGCTAGCTACCATTGCCTCTTTCCCCTCTGTTTTCTGTTGTCCATGTGCATTCTATTGATTGTTGTGCTGCACTCATGTCCCCCATGCCCTGTGTGGTGTATTGTGCTGCTGCAAACCCTGATGCCTGCCCTGTAGGGTCAGTTTGGTGCACCTCTCCATGACCCTCCTGTCCTCTGTCATCCAAGTCCATGTCCCTACCCCAATTCCTCCTACCTTCCATGATCCAATGTACCATACTTGCTAACATTTTGAACTTGGTAAGGGGGAGATTTTGAAAAAAAACTTGGGTATTGATTTTTCCCTTTGACTTACATTGAAAAAGAGGAGATTGTAGAAATATCAAATAAAGCCCATTTGGGCTTAAAAACATTGGACGTTTCCTGGCTGAATCTGGTCTGTTGGCATGTACGGTTGTACTGCCACTGCCTCTTGCCCACAATGGTCTACTAGATTGCCACAGCCTCTCTTGCCAGTCCTGTATTGTTGGTTTGTTGCCCCTGCCCCCCTTTCCACTTCCCCCCATAGTCTGTTGTGCTGCCATTGACCTTCCTGCCTGCCCAGTGTTGTCAAATTATTGCCTCTGCACCCTCCTACCTGCCTTCAATTTTCAGAGACCGTGCCCCTGGCCTCTGCCTCCCAAAAGTGGCCTAATTAACACCTAGATTGTTAACATTCTATATTTATTACACAAGTGTGGAACGCCTGACGTCATCTTGATGTAATCAAAACTGTAATACCTAGAGCATTTCCTTTAGAAATTACATATATGAGAGGGTCTTATTTGCATCAAAAGTATGGTTAGTGCTCTAAAAAACTAAAACGAGGACAGATTTTCTGAGTTTTCAAATAAGGACAAAGCACTTTTAAATTATTTGTTAGATTCATGTTTTTTTATCCAATTGACCACTTGATTAAATGTTGCACTTAGGAGAGAGGGTGTGGTGTTACTTCCAGAGCTGCAGACTTTGCAACTGGGGAACTAGGTTGGAGTTTCTGCTTCAGCTCGACATTCTGTGATTCTGGTCAAATCACTTAATCTGCCCATGTCTAAAACCAAAATGAATTTGTTCTTGGGTGATGTAACCAATGCTCATGCAAAGCACTCCAATACCTGACAAGTCTGCACTACATAAAACTGCAAAAACACAAAAAATAAAAAGTGTTTTGCACACTTCTGTCATCGGGCTACATGTGGGCTACATCTGGGTGATATGTGTGCTACATTTGGGCTCTTTTGTCTCTGGTGGCCATCCTGGGAGACGTATTTGTTATGAAGTTTCCTCATTTCCTCAATTACTACAGTGTCCTCAGTAGGAAATACTTTCAGTTTTTTTACTTTGATTACATCAAGAAGGCATTCAAATGTGTCACACATTTGCCATAACTTCAGAATGTTAGCACTCTAGTTGCTTATTAGATCACTGTAGTAAAGCTAATGTTCACCAGGGAAGTCTGCTGCTGGTATTGAAAGTGCATGTTTCAGTCTGCATGTCAGAATTTATTAATGAAATAAAAGAGGATTTTAGAAATCACTCAAAATGTGCCCTAATGTTTCTTTCTGCAGCACTAATGATATTTTCTATGGCTTAATGAACCCCCTCATGTTGTTACTTTTAAAAATAAATGTTTTAAGAGTTACCACTTTTTTCCAATCAAGATGGCTTCAGGTGTGCAATACTTTTGTCATAAGAAGGACTGTTAGCGCTCTAGTTTTTCTTTAGAACACTCTGGGAAGCTGCAGTAGAACACAAAAGAATCAACTGACAGTCTCTGCCCTTGTTGGATGTACATGTTTTACTGAGAATGTCAGACTTCATTCTCACATGACTGAGAAAGATAATGTGATTTTACTGAAAATATGCTGAGAAAATATGCTCTCAGTTTAGCTCATAGATCATCTTCCAAACCTCTGTGGGAAAAGCATGAGAAAATAGTTTTCTCTCAAACATAATTCATGATATTCCAGCAGAAGGCTTTTTCACATGGTCAAATCACCTTAGAACACACCACAATTCCTGAAATGAGTATTTTACATCAACAAATGATTTATAATGTAACTAAAGTCTGAAAACTTTCTATTAACTGCAGTGCTTTTTAATGAGGTGCTATCATGTATATTGGTCCCAGGATGGCTGCCAACACTTCTTGGATGAAGTGCTGACAGCCAATCAGATCTCACGATGAGATGTGTGGCTCTGCCCAGATATATATATTTCTTTTTCCATTAATATTTTAAAAACTACGGAACGGATTTACACCATTTAACAAAAAGGGCTCTTTCTGAACCAAGGGCTACCTTTTTACCAAATTTGGTGTAATTCCGTTCGGCAGTTCAGGCTGTAGCCGTGTCTAAAGTTTCCTATGGAAAATTGCATGTAGAAAACACATTTTGGGCCCCCCCTTTTTTCTTGTCCCCCGCTTGCCAAATCACCCCAACACTTTCAAGATAGGAGCGGACTGAAGCGGGCCATATGTTTTGAAAATTTTGCGAAGATTAGTCGATCGGCACCAAAGTTATTGGGAATACAATTTTGCGATTTTCCTATGGTAACTAGGTCTTAACTATAACTATCTACAGGGGACCGCCAGTAGCTATAATTATCAGGACAGTTGTACAATATTACATTATGAATACATAAAAAAATCCATAATATAATTTTTTAACGGAATTACAAAATATAAGGTGAACATTCAAATTAAGGAGAAAGAACCACAGTCCTGTATAATTGGAACCTATCATAACCAGGATGATATATATATATATATATATAGTCTCTGAAAAAGTAAAAGGTTACAGGGACGTTATATTTAGGAAAAAGAATTAAAAAACATTAGAAATTCATTGAAAAAAAAACAAAGTTTACAGGGACAATATTGCTAGGCTCCGATTTCTCTCATTCAAAACCATAGGAATTCAGCAATTACAGTTACCCGAGCTAACTATAACTTACACTCCTGCAATGCACTGTTTAAGACTTCACGTGGCCCCTCTCGTTTTATTTTTATTTATGTCCCAGGGAGATGGTGGTCCCCAGGGTGCAGGGGGTTTGTGCGGCCCCCCTTAAATTCTTATTGTTGCCCCGGGAAGATGGTGGTCACTGGGGATTTTTGAAGGCCCAGACAAGGGTCCTAGTGGTCCCCTCCATTCTTTAAAACAATGCCCCGGAGAGGTAGGGGTCCCCGGGGGTCAAAGACCCCCGGGGACCACTGTTACATATGTTGCATCCCTGTGCTTCACAACCAACGAGGCGTGGTGCAGCAAAATGACTTGGGGCACTGTGCTATGTTAGTTTCTTCTCGTAAAAAGGGCCCACATTTATTAAATCAAACATGTGTCATCCATAACAAGCGGGATACCATGCTCTATTTCCTTTCAACACAGAACAAATCTGTAGCTCGAAAGACCATATGAATATTTAACAATTAAATTACAATATCTTTGTTTTGAATTTATTTGAACACCTTTCAGTACAAGCCGAAATGTTTGGGCTTTCACTGAGAATATGCCTCCAGTAGGTGTTCCAATGAGTGGGAATGTATGTCATTTTAGCACAAGGCACAGTGTGCAAGTTTTTTTTGCAGGCCTCTGACTCAGCTGAAATCTAATACAATACCTATTCAATTTAAAACCTATTACTGTTTTCTATCAGTACAAAACGATCACAGTCATCTATATATCACAGGTTTGGAGCAAAGATAATTAATTTCTGCATTATATCCACAGTGACAATCCAGAGAGAAAGTCTCCGATAGGCAAGATAAGAGCTTGACATCTTCAGTAGCAAGATTCTGTTTCCATGGCTTTGGCCATTATAACTCAGACTTGCCATCAGTACTGACAATTGCACTACCACCTCAGCTTCCTCTAACTCATACTCACCCACACAGCCATCAGGGAAAGAAACAATACATCCTAATGCTGGCCTAAAGTAAGGTGATAGTGCCATACCCTGGAACACATGTGCTTCCACAGTCACATTGATTAAAATACTGTCAAGGGGCAACATCACAACCTTCAACAAAAGCTCCCTCTTCCTACTAAATCATCCCCCCAACCTCCCCAATCCAGAGCAGCGACGCCAAAACAATAACACTCAAAATGGCTCTCCAGAGAAGGACATGGTTAACCATAGGCATTATTTACGCAAGGCGTGCTTAATCATGTCATGCTTTATAGACCCTTACTACTGACTAGCTATCCGCTATGGGTTATAAGTCATATAGGACCCCCATTATCTTCTATTTGTTTTTGACATTAAAAAAAGGAAATTAAATGTAAGCAATTCCTATTAGGCTGCAAATCGACCCATTAGTAATGATGGCCACTACAGGGATGGTGGCTTGCTGGAGGCAGGAGACCACCATTTTGGTGATTGCTTTTCAATTAAGAATTATTTTGTGTTTTTTAAAGCAGCCCGTTTTCCTTAAAGGGATGCGATTCAAAAAAGAAAAGAAAACAATTGAATTCATATTTCAGGAGTTAGACCACTGTCTGCTCTTTAAATATATTAATTGCAGAGATGCTAGGGGGTGGGCCGACAAGCTGCATACTAGCGAGGATCAGTCAGCCCTGAAAGAAATATCCAGCAAGTATCCTGAATCCAGTGGCAATCCTTGCCATCAGAGACAAAAACCGGGCCAGGAGCACAGCCGGAGACGGGGAGACCCCTTTGCGGGCCACTGATGACCCTGGTGGCTGCTTGGGGGGGCTGAGACTTATCCAGGACTGGTAAGGCGCACTACGTCTGACCAGGTTGCAACTGGCAGGGATGCTTCACACTCAACGGTGCTGAGAATCCTGTTGCTGGACCGAATCTCCCCCCGTGACTAGCCGGGGCAGTATCATCGAGGCTGCAGACGCCTGGTGGGACTGCGGGAGTGGTGTGAGGAAGGACCATGCGGGCAGCTGCGCGCTCCCTGGGCCCGATTAACACCCACTTCAGGAGCCGCGACCATGCAAAGCCGGGGATTGAGGCCTGCAAACCGTGAGTGAGGCCTGATAACCAGCGCTGACCTCGGTGCACCCATATTAACTGGCGCAACCCTGCGGCACTACATTAGCAGACTCTAACAGATAGTGACGCAGAGGGGGCAATAACTGGAAGCAACAAAATTCTTGCCACCGGCTCCTTCCTCCTTATCACCACAGCAGCATGAGAAACTTCTATCTGTGGCTCGCGCTAGATGGCAAGGCGTCCTAAGTCTTACTAAGTCGCTACTAGCAATGCCGCTTTGCACCTGATAATTTTGAGGATCCTGCTGCTGGGCCGAATCTCCCCCGTGATTAGCCGGAGTGGCATCATCGAGGCTGCGGAAGCCTGGTGAGGCAACGGGAGCGGCGTGCGGAAGAAATATGAGGGTGGCTCTCGATATGCTGGACCTGAGGGATTAAACAAAGGCCCAACCAACTATGACGTTCAGCTCCATGAAAGAGATGGTCCCCTAGCCATCCACACTGTAGCAGGGATTCTGCTCGTACACAGAACTGTGCATAGAGACTTGGAACCTCAGTGAATTAGGGTGTGCCAAAACTCTTCTTAGTAGCCAAAATCCCCTACCAGACTAGCAATCAGTGTCTCATGGTTCTTCCATACCCCGAATGATTAGACAACCCAGAACATGGAATTTAGAATACCTCAGGCAATGTGGAACACATGAACACTCTTTCGTTATAGTCTCATGCTAGTCCAAAGCGGGCAGTAAATGAAGACACGTGCAAGTTTGAAATATTTATTTATAATGCCGTGTTCTCAGGCGCAGTATCTTAGCTAATACAAGCAGACATATTATAAGCAACAAGATTATCAGCATAGTTACTATTCCATAAAATACAAAAGGAGAAAGCATGTTAAAATGCTAAATGGAAATAGGCTAGATTACACCTAGATTTTACGCTCCCTTACTATTAGGTTATTTTATATCTATAGAAGGTCTCTTGGATTTACAAGGGCGGCCCCATCCCTCTGGTCCTAGTAGAAATGGATCACATCATTTTCTACACCAGCTCTCTGCATGCGAATGTTCTCCAAGTGTGTTTGAGCATGCCTGCGCAGTGCATCATTAAACGGATCACTGAAATAATATCGACTGCCAAAATATCGACTACCCAAAATATCGAGGAAAAAATATCTACAACCAAAATATCGAGTTTGTATGTACAAACAGGTAAGTACAAAGATATCGAGTACAAAATATCGTTTACAAAAATATAGTTGTAAAAAATATCGACTTTAATAAAAACAATGTTTAATTACATTAATATAAAAAATTAATTACTAAAATATAATTAACAATACTTAAAATAACTTTTAATAATTAAATAATTAATGAAAGTAAAAAAATAATATTTTTTTAATCATATTTCTTAAAACATATATATATATATAGTAACAAAATTTAATTAAATAATAGCCAATATTATTAACGTACAAATACAAAAGAGTAAAAATTACTATTCCCACTGCAAAGAGTGCAACAGTGGATATATGACGTTACAACGCAACTTTTACAACGCACTACCATTACAACGTAAGTATTGGTAAGTATATAATATTTTTTTTAATTTAAATTATTTAAAATTATTTAAATATAATTTAATTTAATTTAATTTCATTAAATTAAATTAATGTAAATTTAATTTTACTTTATTTTTACACTGTACCCCTGTACCCCAAAAACCCAAAACTGACCCTGAACCCTAAAAATACCCTTTACCCAAAAACCCAAAACTGACCCTGAACCCTAAAAATACCCCTTTACCCAAAAACTAAAAACTGACCCTGAACCCTAAAAATACCCCTTTACCCAAAAACTAAAAACTGACCCTGACCCTGAACCCTAAAAATACCCCTTTACCCAAAAACTAAAAACTGACCCTGAACCCTAAAAATACCCCTTTACCCAAAAACCCAAAACTGACCCTGAACCCTAAAAATACCCCTTTACCCAAAAACTAAAAACTGACCCTGAACCCTAAAAATACCCCTTTACCCAAAAACTAAAAACTGACCCTGAACCCTAAAAATACCCCTTTACCCAAAAACTAAAAACTGAACCTGAACCCTAAAAACACCCCTTTACCCAAAAACTAAAAACTGACCCTGAACCCTAAAAATACCCCTTTACCCAAAAACTAAAAACTGACCCTGAACCCTAAAAATACCCCTTTAATTTAACATAATTAGCAATTAATCAATTAAATTAAATTAATTACCAATTACATTTTAATTAATTAACAAATATTATTTAATTACCAATTAATTAATTATTACTACCAATTAATACATTTACATATTTAATTAATTATAATTAAATTACTTCCCACCCTATTCCCCTATAAACCCACAACCCGCTACAGAATAAAATTACACAATAATTTAAAAAAAATCATTAATTAAAAATAATTATAACATAAAATGACACTTCACACATATTATAACATAAAAACACTATAATTACATATTATTTAAAAAACGATATTTTTTACTATCTAGATTATATACTTGGATATTTTCACTTTCTATATTAATTACAGTCGATATTACTTCACTTACCTTAAAAACGATATTTTGGCTGTCGATATTCTGTCCTGTCGATATTTTCTCCAAACGATATTTAAAACTCGATATTCTGTCCAAACGATATTTTGGAGTCGATATTATGTCTGTGCACCCATTAAACGTGCCAAAACCAGAGGTGGCCACAGCTGCATATATGTTATGTCTAGAACGTGCGCTGATCGGACCAAACAACAACCACTGTTTTGAAATAACCTTGAAGGCCTCTGCACTCACTGTTTAGACAAAGCTTACCAAGCCAACTTGCTAGTATAGAAAAACATATTATTCTCGTGTGAAGCAAAACAGTCCTCTAGACTCTAAGCATTTGTAATAATGAGTGCCGTGTGCAAAGGCAGCAGAAAGGAAAAATGGCGTTTAAACTTCTAATAAGATCATGCTAACTTAACACAGTGTAAATGCAAGGCTTAACCCCATGACAACACTACACACTTGTGGCTGCCAACAGAACGTCTACAGGGAATTGAAGAGATCTCCTGCTTGATGACACCCTCGTCTCTGTATGAGAGAGGCCCTCTCCTCTGACATCAGTAGGTGCGACACGTCACGGGACCAGCAGGAACGGGGAGAGCTGTGCGAACAACCACATTTCTCACCAGGTGCCTCAAGAGGAGATTAGATACCTGAATGAATCCAGGAGACGTTGTTAACTGGGGAGCTAGCTAACGCTCACTGCCACATTCTGGGTGTGTGCGGACCTAACCTGTCCTGGTGCGTACCCCTTGGCTGTCGCTTGCAAGAGACCCACAACCATCCACAGCCCTGCCAGCTTTTAGGAAATAGGTGGTGCGGAAGTAGTGAGGCTGTTCCTGCTCTGCCACTACACTACCAGTTGAGAGGGCGGCCCCCACTGTCTGACTTTGACACCCATCAAAATTACTTCCGTTACTGGGGGAGAGTGGCCGAAGGACAGACACTGAGGTGGTAACGGGGCTCCCTGCTCACCCGATCAGGCATAATAATAGGAAAACCAGACGGCAAACAAACCAAAATCAATTTTGACACCCATAAGAAGCCCAGAGGACAACCAGCTGATCCGAAACAAGACACCGTGGGTCAAGAGTCACAAAGCAAGGGGGAAATAGACATGAAAACACTACTCCACACAATGAAGACTAGCTATGCCTCCATAGAGGAGAAGATGGACACCAGATGGCCCAAAATGGATCAGATTACTAAAAAAATTGAAAAACAAGATGGCAGGAACAAAGAGGCTGAAGCACGCACCTCCACTCTAGAGGACGACCACGTACAGGCGGCAGGGCAGCTCACAAACATGGACAAGTTACTAAAAGTGATTTCAGCCAAAAATGAAGACATCGAAGCCCGCTCCCAAAGGAACAACATTCGTGTGACGGGGGTACCCGAATCAACCAACACGGAAAACTTGAAGATTATGTGGAACAGCTGCTTGTCACCTGCTTTGGCCAGGAGGCCTTCACTAGGCTGTTCATAGTGGAGAGAACACACCGCATATTAGCTCCCAGACTTCCGCTGGGAGCAACGCCTCAGCCCATGGTGGCTAAACTACTCAATTATCACGACAGAGACACCGTCCTGCGCAAGGCGCGAGAACTTAAAAATGTAGTCTTCAAGAACAATGCCATCTCCATTTTAACCGGATTTTACTTTAAATGTTCAGGAGGCTAGAAAGAAATGTGTCCCCATTAAGAAGAAGCTCCAGCAGGAAAGAGTGGAATACGCAATGCTCTACCCCGCTAGACTACGGATCACCCATGGTGGCCAGCAGCACATATGCTCCACCCCACAGCAAGCCGCAGACTTCTTTAAAAAAGCTGTGTTGACAGCCAAAAGAGCGGAAAGATCCCCGTTGAGAGGTGGGGGCAATCAGGCTCATCTTGAAGAGGACTGAAAGACCAGTAAGTGCCGCACCATGTAGCTGATGACAGGTAGAAATGCTGGCCTTGTTGGACTAAACACTAACTGACACACACAGGTAACGTTCATTGTGATTGATGTAATGTACCCAGCCTAGTCTCAAATCATTTGGTGGGGATGGCGTGGACCCCTCCGGACACTGTACCAGCATCCCAGGGCCCCCTCCCATGAGCCACCATGGTGTGGGAGGTGCCACCATGGCCCGAGGACATACGTCTCTAAGGGAGCACCCCCTTCCTTTATACGTGAGGAGTATTTTGTTAACCATTTACTTTTGTTGTTTTTCCAGAGGAACAGTGTCATAGCAACTTGATAAAGACTCAAAGACATGTTTACTATTGAATCTGCTAATATATTGTGTTAGCCTGCTATTGTGCTGGACTTATCTGAAACTATCCATGTCACCCATCTACATTACAGGGCTAGTACACAGCTTACTGAGGGAAATGATGGCACAGATGTTCCTGTTGAATTTGGGGTTCTTGGGAGGGATTTGGAGGGAGGGTGCAGTACACGTTAAGTTGGGGTCGCCGTTGTGGGGGGAATGTTGTGGGAGAAATGTAGACATTGCTGAATTGGTATTTATCATCACAGTCCTACTATTTAACTTGCGTCAATTTCACATGCATACAGCCATCACTGCAGAATTGACATGTCCATGCATACTTTGTAGTTTGGGAAATGACAAGTGTGAGACAGATGACTAACAATAACCCAGGGTTGAACCTCCTCACTTGGAATATTCCAGGGCTGGTGGACCCCCGAAAGAAATGTCACATCCTAGCCTACTTAGACAAACATTAGGTTAGCATTGCCATGCTGCAGGAAACACACACACTGCCCCACAAACAACCCTAATTTGCCACCAGATGGGTTTCCCATAGATACTTCTCCTCGTACTTTGCTTTCTCCTGGGGGCGGGAATTCTTATCAGAAAAACAGTATCCTACATTGAGGAGGGCTCCACACTCGACCCACAGGGGAGATATTGCATTACATGGGGGAGGTTGGCATTGGCGTCTGTCACGTTGGTGTGCCACTATGGACCTAACGTGGACGATGAAGACTTACATAACTTTATTGGCGTCCATAGTCAGCATCGGTTCGGCCCACATCATATGGGGGGGACTTTAATCTAACACTAGATCCCACAGTGGATCGCTCCAACCACTGCTGCACCACTAATCCAAAGCACAGCACGAGCTTCGCCACATAGTCACTGACAATCTGCTGGTAGACGTCTGGCACCACCATCACCTGGCCCAGCGCGAGGGCACTTTTCACGAGGCAGCACACAATACCTGGTCCAGGCTAGACCTGTGGTTTGTGTCACAGGATATTGCAATACGGGCTCTCAACTCTCACCATCTGGCCCGCACTTATTCGGACCACTCCCCTGCGCTCATGGCCATAACGCCCAAGGGGCTCTCACCTCAAGCTCGACAATGGCACCTCTAGCCTGCAGCGTTCCTCGATGCAGTGTTTCAATCTGAATAGGGAGAAACCCTAGAAGAGTATTGCGACTCAATGTAGACTCAGTGACATCCCTAGCCAATGTATGGAAAGCGCTGAAGGTTACTATACGATATACGATGCCACTGTATAGCCAAGGCAGGAGGTATCCTTAGGGACATCCACACAACAATAACGCGCTTAGACTGTCAGATTAAACAGCTGGAGATGGACCCACAAGGAACGCATGCTGGTCCCACACACACTCGGATACGGGAGACCCTAACACAATATCAAACCAAAGCGGAAAGGGAATGTCTCTTCTGTGGTAAATATCACACGATGAGGAGATATGGGGAGGGAAAGCGCCTTGGTAAAGCGCTAGCTGAAACCATTCGACTGCCTAGAACTGCCAATCATATCCTGGTTATCCGAGATAGAGAGAGGAGGGCATGCAGGGACACGGATGCCATAATGGGAGTCTTTACCGCACACTACGGTGCATTATACACATCATGCACAACGCGACAGGATGAGACACCGCAGTTCTTGCAGCAGGTGGAACTGGCCTGGCTTGGCAATGGGCAGAGGGTCTTCTTAGCGGCTGATTTGGAACTAGACGAAATACAGGAAGCAATAATGCAAATAAGTAATGAGAAAGCACCGGGACCAGACGGCCTTGGTGCAGAATTCTACAAAACCTATATAGATACACTTGCTCCCTTCCTGAAGGCTGTTTATGAGGAGGTGGCGCGAAAACAGGGACACTCCCACCTACCATGCGGGAATCGATGTTGGTGTCATTACTGAAGCCCGGAAAGCCCCCTGACTCGTAAAGACCACTTTCACTGATAAATTGTGACATCAATATTCTGGCAAAGGTTTTGGCCAATAGGCTTACACTTTTGATGAATAGGCTAATTCGACCTGACCAAGCTAATTCGACCTGGCATATCAACCTCACATAACTTGCGAACACTCTTCTCCATTCTGAACGGAATAGATCAATATGAACAGGCGGTGGCAATCTTCCTAGACACCATCAAAGCATTTGACTTCCTGGAGTGGGGGTACCTCCTGACAGTCTTGACACACATGGGATTTCCTCCGGGCTTCCTCGTGTGAATTAAACTGTTATACAACCAACCCTGCGCTTCCTTGCTACTGAATGGACACAGCTCCCGACCCTTTAACATCACAAGAGGCACGCGGCAGGTGTGCACACTTTCCCCCATGCTATTCACGATAGCCATGGAACTGCTAGCCACCATGCTACGACAGCACCATAATCTGTATGCACTCGACTACCCCACAAGGTTCGTGTGAATATTGTTCTATGCAGACGATGTCACATTATATGTGGGTAACCCTGAGGATGGATTAAACCCCATGATACGCAAAATAATACAATTTGGGGCCTATTCGGCATTGCAATCAACTGGGGTAAATCCCACATCATGCCGCTAACTAACTGCACAAATCGGTTTCCCAATGGACTATCCGCTGCTGTGGAGTGACGACGAGGTTCGATATCTGGGGATAACCGTCACCAGGGACAGGGACGAACTAGTGCGAGCCAACTACGTGTGACCCTTGCTAAGGTAGAGGACCTAATTACTAGTTGGATTGCCCTCCTGCTTTCTATGGCGGGTCGAATAGCCTTAATGAAAATGGTCATCATGCCCAAATTTTAATATTTATTCACAAGCATTCCTTAATCCCCGGGACGCCCTTACTTCACTCGACTGAAGAGTCAACTCATCTGCCTCGCATGGGGAGGGAAGCAACCTTGGATCAAATGGCATACTCTAACACTGCCATTTGCCCAGGGAGGGTTTGAAGCGCCAGATCTGGAACTTTACTATCTCAGCGCTCAGGTGCACTATTGGCTTGCCCCTCCACCCTTTATGACACGTCTTGCTGTAGAACAGGGGCTTCTGGCGCCATTGTCTCTGTCGGGATTCCTGGGGTGGACGGCGGGACTGCTGGGGGAAGAGGATCTACTGTGGCCTGTACAAATAATGCGTGGCGTGCCATAGCCAAAAGGTCCTAAGTCACCATGCTCTACTCCCCGTTGCTCCCTATACTCTAGCAACACAACTTGCCAGTTAGACAGGAAGGTATCTGTAAACGTATGCTTCTCTGATTAGGCATGCATACCTGGGGAGACTTGTATCATCAAGGACAGTTCAAAACTGCGACCGCAACGCATCGCCCACTGCCATGGACCGTTTCTTATACATATATGTCAGAGCTGCTACCCCCGCATTTCTGGAGGAACCTCATACACTGGTCCCATTGCACAACACTTTGCGAGCAGGGCCATCACATGCCGTGTCCCGTATTTATAAGACACCCATAGGGGCAGGGACATACAATGCAATGGAAGCAAAACAGGGATGGGAAAGGGAACTGGGACATCCGATCACCGAGGGGTCTTGGGGTTACTGCTGCCAACAAACCAAACGCATCACCGCTAGCAGAAGGTTTCAAATTATTCATTTTAAATTCCTTCATAAAATGTACCATTCCCCGGTCAGGCTACACAGACTTCAACTCCGGGAGAGCGACAGATGTGACTTCTGACAAGAGGGAGCGGGTTTCCTACACCTGGCGTGGGAATGTAGGACCATAGCACAATATTGGACTGAGGTGGGGAACGCTGGGGGGAAATGATTGCGATGCCAGAACACCAGGGTCGCGTTAAAACATTTCTCGCAATAGGCTTTCTCATGGCTAAACGCAGGATTGGCTGTGGATGGGGGAGGAGCAGTGCCCCCGAATTCAAGGACTGGTTGAAGGATCTCACTTATTGCCAGGAGCAAAACCAATATTTAATCTGAGTTGCTACACCTCCCCCCCCCGTTCATGTCCCCGTGACATTTGGGACCTACTCACTAGTTATTTGCTTAGAGTAAATTCAAAAGACACGATAGCTGAGAACGCATCATCGCAAACTGCACATCACACTGAGAATGATAGGCCACAGGATCAGTAGGTTGACCATGGCTGCGATTGTTGAAACGATTAGTCCATTTCTCACGCCCATAAACCATGTTCTATGCTGCACCCTGTGTAGTTATATTATAACACTGTACTGTGATGCTGTAAATATGGACTGTTACTGTAATGTCTACTACACCTTGTAATGGTGATATTGTCATAATGCCAATAAAAAAAAATAAAAAATAAAAAATATATATATATATACATATATATCCAACCCTTAACTTTTCGAGTGAAGAAAAGACTGTCCAGGCCACTTATGAAATTGAAAGCGTCTTTACTAAGAACGGCTTAAGCTTCACTCGGAAAGTTAAGGGTTGGATGTATAGGGATTCGCTATCCCGTCCGAGGCCCACCCCTGGAAGCGGCAGGGATCCACAGCGGTTTTCTGGTTGAATATATATATATATATATATTCACTGAAAAAAACATAGGTTATAGACCATATATAGTTAGGAATTAGCATTTACAAAACCTTGAAAATTCACTGAAAAAACCATAGGTTATAGACCATATATAGTTAGGAATTAGCATTTACAAAACCTTATTTTACTCACACAAAACCATTGAAATTCCATATATAGTTAGTTGCACTAACTATATATCGCGCACCCGCAATCCACTGCTGATGATGTCACATATTACATCATTCATGACATGGTCAGTGACATCACTGATGACATCACTGATGACATCTCAAATGACATCACTGATGACATCTCACTTGACATCAATGATCACATCACTGATGATATCATTCATGTGATAATACAATGCATCTCCTCACACTCTAATATAACCTCTATTACACCCAGTGTTAAATAGAGAGTATAATTTTTGAAACCATTGACACACCAATACTAGTTACTACATACGCACTCACTGATTCCTATGTCTACACACACATTCACTCATACAATCATTCATACATACAATCACTCATCTTTACAACACTATCATATGCACTCATACACCTATACAGACACTCACACTCTGCCACTCATCCATGGAGTTACTCACACACCTAGTCAGTCCTGAAAAGAATCAATCACACTTCCATTTTCTCATCTATACAGTTAAACACAGAACACCTTACATTTTTGAAACATATACTAACACATACTTACTCTCTTATAGAATCACTGATACAAGTACACATTGATCTGCACAGAGTCACACACCTCCCAGCCAGCCATACACACACTCAGTCTCCCATACAAATACTTGTGCAACCAATCAATAACCCATATAGCTACTTATATAGCTACTGATCAACACATGCAGCAGCTTGCACAACAACAGACATACTGATGCACACTTTCAGACAGTTTAGTCACTAACCCGTGCATTCAGTAAGACGCATTTAATCACTCACTCATACAGTCAATCACGCACCTACTAAAACCTTCATTCAGACACTTATACATCCACTCATTCTTCAATATGTAAAACATATTTAAACTTTACAGAAACACATAATCACTGGATGTTGTCATCAGTGATGTCATCAGTGATGTCACTGACCATGTCATGAATGATGTAATATGTGACATCATCAGCAGTGGATTGCGGGTGCACGATATATAGTTAGTGCAACTAACTATATATGGAATTTCAATGGTTTTGTGTGAGTAAAATAAGGTTTTGTAAATGCTAATTCCTAACTATATATGGTCTATAACCTATGGTTTTTTCAGTGAATTTTCAAGGTTTTGTAAATGCTAATTCCTAACTATATATGGTCTATAACCTATGGTTTTTTCAGTGAATTTCATTGGTTTTTTAACAGCTAATATCTGTAGCTGTAAAATGTATTCTTCTTTAAATCCAAAAATATATTTTATATGTTTATGAATAATTTTTTTTTTAAATATTTTTTTTTCTTCGTTCCCGCTTCGCGAATCGGGAAGCTTCCCGTTAGCTGACCTTGATGCCGCGAAATAGACCGCGAGCCGGTAAACGTTTCTTTACCGCAACTGCCGCGTTACAAAACAACATCGTGACGCCTCCCGTCCGCATGACGTTTCACGTTGTCGCGTGATACGTCATATGACGTGCTACGTTAGCGAACTGGTACGTGAACCGAGTCGCAAAGCGCAGGTTTCTGGAAGCAAACCGGGAGGCCCTGCAAAGCGCTTAACGTAAACACAGCAGGTCATGTGACTTGGTAATAACACTTTTCATTGGTTCATTTCACTTTTGGTTTCCTAATGATGTAAGACTAGGTCATATAATCTAAAATGAACACTTTTCATTGGTTGAGAACTCTTGTTTTTCCCAAATGATGAAAATCCCTCCTTCTTTCCTCACTCTGACTTTCATCATTGTGAGAGAAAGACCCTTTGTGATCACTGAGCAATGGCTTCTTTAGTAGCTTCAGCTGGTGCTTCCCCACCACCTCCACCACATCCAAGGAAGAGTGGACCACCTGCTCAAGTTATAATTCAACAATAAGAGGAAGAAGAGGAACAGGACGACGAGCACGAAGAGAGGCAGTTTTTGCCTGAGGAGCCCAGGACGTCTCACCGGAAAGAAAACTTAATTTGGCAATTTTTTTAAATTCCCAAAGGTGAGAAAAAAGTAAATGCAAGATACGTAACTTGCCTTATATGTCAAGATAGACTGTCCAGAGGAACCGAGAAAAAATACAGTTTCGGAAACTGCACAATGCATCGCCATATGACTAGGTGGCATCCTAACAACTACAGTGCTGCACAGTTTCGGAACGACCTAGATAATCTCCCTATTATGGCCGGAAGATCTGTTGTACCGGAAGTAACGGGACCAGAGGGCAGGGAGATGGTGCCAAATATACAAATGAGATTTGGTGAAGTAAAACACATCTGCGTATTTTGCGATGGATTCATTTGCTACGGAGAAAGAAGCATCACTCTGATCAACAGAGCTATTGACTATCATATGCAAGTTTGTACGAAACGCCCAAAATAATAAATACTTTTTTTTGTTTTGTTGCTCCTGTTGAGCCCTTTACAATGAATCGTTTTCATTGCCCCCTCCAAGAAAAACCCAAAAAAATATAAAACTGTTCAGAAAAATTCAAAAAAAGTAAAAAAATGTTCCGAAAAATAATAAAAAAAATATAAAACAACAAAAACAATAAAAAAAAAAGTTCTTTTCAGAACTACCTCCCCGTTATTAAAAAATTGGTACAATATTTGGAACTGTGCCAACCTCTATTTCTCTTAGTTCGCTTCCCAGTTCGCTCGCCGGTACGCGAACCGGAAGCGAACCAAAAACAGTAAGTATAAGGGAAGGAAACAGACACTTATGTTAAAAGAAAGACAGCTATAGGGGAGTAAACTAGAGATACTATTACCCGTAATCCACTGCTGATGATGTCACATATTACATCATTCATGACATGCTCAGTGACATCATCAGCAGAGGATTGCGGGTTTTTTGGCAACGTGCCTTATCCACGGTTTAATAACGCTGCCTTTTGCTTTATATAAGTTTTCAAATTGTATGAAATATATACCAATAGGTCGTTATGAACCTTTAGGTAGTGCTTTTCTTCATGAGGTCTGGTCGCTTCCATACACATACAGATGTTTCAAAGATGATCAAGAAGTTTATCTGAATGGAGAGGAATGCACTGAGACGCCAGATCATTCACTAATGTGTAGGCACATACAGTTACACGGTTCATGCAACAAACACCGACCAAATATGGCTTGCGTGTTGCAAGGCACGCCAGTTCCTGCTATCATCCCCACGTTCAAGTTGTTGGAAAATGGTAGTTATTTGATGCTCAATAATGAAGATTGATCTGGGTTAATTAAAAGTATTCCTTTTATCGTAACAGTAAGTGAACGGGTTATTTGCTGCAGAAATGTTCTATTTCCTCCCACACATGAACATAGGGAGTTTTCAATCTCGCCACAAATACCAACCTTGGGAGCAGATTTCAACGGCATGGCAAGAATAAGAGCTCTTTTGTCTCAGAGAGAGGTGGCCTTGAGTTCGGCCCGTGAAACTTTCGTGCTTCACATAGCGAACACCCGTACAGAGGTGCAGACCCTTTTCAATTCAGATTTGCCTTTCCATTTCAGCAAGATGGTTCGGACTATCTCTAACGCATCCTCCACAAAGGCCCTGGCGCACTTTTTTAAAGTTGTTACCAGTGGTCTTGTGACTTCATTTGAGAAAATCTTTCGAGTCATCCCTACTTTCTTTCATTGTATTTTTTCCACTCTGCTTCGTGGATTGCCATTTTTACTTGCATTACCAGCGGACGCTCTTGTGCTTTTTTACATTTTTAAATATGGATGTCCCTCCTATGCAACCTCCCGCCCTGCAGCTGCTGACACTGTTCCGCAATCGCATGCTAGAATATTATGGCACAATGCCGTTGGCGATATTAAGCACGGCATATGGATTATCTTTTCGATTCTCCTACTTCACCTGTGTCCAGCCTGTATTTCACTGCCTGACCTGTGATTTCGATTGGGCCATTGATTTGTGTCTCTGCGGACCGGTTTCTCCTGACGTCGACTTTAATCAGCTGATGACTCCTATCATTACTCACGAGTTGGTTTGTCCTGGCGAAAGGATTATGGCTGTGGCATTGATGCATGGACTAATTGGTCCCTGGAATTTACTGGCGGCAACACAGTCTTTCTTGGAACAGAGCTTTCTTGAAAACCCACCGAGCTGTCCTCTGATGGTGATAGAGGATCCGGTGCTGGGAGAGCACGTATGTTCTTTTCCGCTTTTAAATTGGATGGCTGAACTGTTTTCGGATGAAGACGGTGACTTCCTATTGGAGGCTGTTGCAGCTTATTTTGCATACACAGTTATGTCATAGACCTTTTTCATGTTTGATATGCTGAGTACTAGCATTTCATTGACAATTCATTGACTTATTTGTCAAGTTTTTATTATTTACCTTGCCTATTGGCTTAAGACTCGATAAAGTACTTGGCTGTTTTATTTTTCTTTAGCATTAAATTTTCCTAGTTTTTAATGCTTTACCTTGCGGACCGTCCACATATAAACTTGCAATCTGCTCTCATGAGATGGCACTTCTATTATCTTATTCAGTTCGTTTCTGGATCATGGGGAGGTGTCATCTACGTCCTGGATATCTTTACACCGTGTTAAGTTAGCATGGGCTCATTACCGGTTTAAACGCCATTTTTCCTTTTTTGCAACTTCTGCACACGACACTTAGTTGTTGCTTTAGCTTTCAACCTAGTAGTTCATCGTGGTTTACATGAGAATAATATGTTATTGCTCTACTATCTGCTTTGCTTGTTAAACTATATCTGTACAGCGAGTGCTAAAGTTTCAAGAACAACACGATACAGAATTGTTATGAGGTCTGATCTCCACGACTACATACTCATAACATAAGTGCAACTTCTGACAATTCTGGGCATGAGGCGGGTTTTATATTGCTTTGCCGAACACACATACACAACACTTGATGCGGTTCACATGAAGAGAGAGCTGGTGTATGCTGATGTGATTCCTTCAAATGTAAGACACTAAAGTATGGGCACGCCCTAAACCAACACAAAGAGACATTCTTAGCAAATAATATAATATGTGTATTAGGGAGGGTGAGATATAAGCAGCCGCGGGCCGTGGAGGGAGTTACGGTGAGGCAGGGAGGCGGGGAGGGGGAGAAGCAGGGTGGAGCCCTCTCCACCCTGCCCCTCCCCCTCCCCGCCTCCCTGCCCCACCGTAACTCCCTCCACGGCCCGCGGCTGCTTATAAGTGTTGCTAACTCTTATTCATTTACAGCATGTTAACATACTGTCACCATTCGCTTTTTATGTACTAGTAACTATGCTGGTAATTTTGCTACTGATAATATGTGTACTTGTATTATCTAAGATACTACGCCTGAGAAGACGGCATTAGTAAATAAACATTTCAAATACACATGTGTTCTTCTTAACTCCATGTTCTGGTTTCTAAGAAATATATAACGACCGACTGTTCATGAGTTCCACGTATCCTGAGGTACTATAAGTTCATATTCTGGATTGTCTAAACATTGAGAGTTTGTTATATCCAATGTGACACTGTACCTAGCTTGCTAAGGGGTTTTTGATTACTAAGGTGAGTTTTGGGACACCCTAATTCGCCGAGGTTCCAATCCTCTGTCCACAGTTCTGTTTGAGAACAGAAACCCTGCGACAGGGGCACCCCCGACCCTTGCTGGAGCTTCATCACACTTGCGATACAACTCCAGCAATGCGCCACCTTTACGGCACAGATACATCACGCATCTGTGCTGTTTTTGCCCCATGATGCGCCGCATTGTAAATGCAGCACACCATAGGTGACGGAACAGCGGCACAGAATGACTAACACATCCCTGGTGATGCGCCAGTCATCATAAATCTATCCCTATGCTTCTTATCTTGTTAGAGATGAACCGCCATATGTATCATCAAAGTTTTTTGCATTTCCTAAATAGCGAACTTTAAGGAATAAATACCGATTCTTTACCATTCCTAGTTTGCGATGAGCTATTTGCTAATTACAAATTACCCATTCATTTCCTTCATTTCCATAGGACGGTTGGACTCACTTTTAGCTCGAACGGCTGAATGGATTTGCACGAAACTTGGCAAAATTGTAGGGACTGGTAGCCCGATGTGCCTTTGCTATGTCTCAAGATATATGCTCCAGTGGTTTTTACGAAAATTAACTTTGAAAAATATATATTGGGCTACATTGGCCTATATATATGTTGGAACCCAAATGTAGCCCAATGTAGCCCAATGAAGCCCAATGAAGCCCAATGTAGCCCAATGTAGCCCAAAGATGGCCGCCAGAGACGAAAAAAAACAAATGTAGCCCAAATATCAGCCAGATGTAGCCCAACTATAGCCCAGTGACAGAATGACCAATCAGCGTCGCAAACCTCCGTTACGCGAAGCGGAGCGCTGTTACAGATATATATCTTTTTTTGAACGTTAATTTCTCAAAATCCACTGGAGCACATATATTGAGACCTAGCAAAGGCACATCGGGCTACCAGTCCCTAATATTTTACCAAGTTTCGTGCAAATCCATTCAGCCGTTCGATTATTATTATTTTTTTTTTTTTTGCCCCGCGGGGCCCTTTTAAAACCTCCACATCAAACCTAGGGGGTCAGCGAGGATCTACTATTCCCCCTTATGGTCATTTGCCCCTTCGCTTTCGCCTCCTCTTGTCTCTCGATCCTACCGAGAGACAAGATGGCGGCCGCTACGGACTGTTTGGAATGTTGACAGACGCCGGAGAACCAATCAGCTTCGCTTCACAAAGCTCCGTTGCGCGAAAAGTACGCGTCCTGGAGCGCTGCCCGGTCCGCTGTTACAGATATATATCTTTTTTTAAACGTTAATTTCTCAAAATCCACTGTAGCACATATATTGAGACCTACAAAAGGCACATCGGGCTACCAGTCCCTACAATTTTGCCAAGTTTCATGCAAATCCATTCAGCCGTTCGGGCTAAAAGTGAGGCCAACCGCCCTATGGAAAACTCAATGTTAAAAACACGTTTTGGGACCCCCCTTTTTTCTCGGCCCCCCCTTGACGAACCCCCCCCAAATTTTCAAGGGCTGCTCAGAAACAAAATGTGCCATTTTCCTGAAAATTTCAGCCAATTCCGTCCACAAACGCCAAAGTTATTAGACATAGAATTTTCAAAAATCCCATAGAGAAAAAATCCTAACTATATATACCTACTGGCGACCGCCAGTAGGTAATATATATATATATATATATATATATATATATATATATATATATATATATATATATATATATATATATATATATATATATTCACTGAAAAAACCATAGGTTATAGACCATATATAGTTAGGAATTAGCATTTAGAAAACCTTATTTTACTCACACAAAACCATTGAAATTCCATATATAGTTAGTTGCACTAACTATATATCGCGCACCCGCAATCCACTGCTGATGATGTCACATATTACATCATTCATGACATGGTCAGTGACATCACTGATGACATCACTGATGACATCTCAAATGACATCACTGATGACATCATCTAGTGTCTGTGTGTTTTTGTAAAGTTTAAATACGTTTTACATATTGAAGAATGACTGGATGTATGGAAGACTGAGTATGTGTGTGGCTGGCTGGGAGGTGTGTGACTCTGTGCATATCAATGTGTACTTGTATCAGTGATTGTATAAGAGAGTAAGTATGTGTTAGTATATGTGTGAAAAGTATGGTGTTCTGTGTTTAACTATAGATGAGGAAATCGAAGTGTGATTGATTCTTCACAGGACTGACTAGGTGTATGAGTGCATATGATAGTGTTCTAATAATAACTGACTGTATGTATGAGTAATTGTATGGGTGAATGAGTGAATGTGTGTGTAGACGTACGAATCAGTGAGTGCGTATGTAGTAACTGGTATTGGTGTGTCATGATGTCATCAGTGATGTCATTTGAGATGTCATCAGTGATGTCATTTCAGATGTCATTAGTGATGTCATCAGTGATGTCACTGAAGTATGGTGTTCTGTGTTTAACTGTATAGATGAAGAAATGGAAGTGTGATTGATTCTTTACAGGACTGACTTGGTGTGTGAGTAACTCCATGGATGAGTGGCAGTGTGTGACTGTCTGCATAGGTGTATGAGTGCATATGATAGTGTTGTAATAATAAGTGACTGTATGTATGAGTTATTGTATGGGTGAATGAGTGAATGTGTGTGTAGACGTAGGAATCAGTGAGTGCGTATGTAGTAACTGGTATTGGTGTGTCATGATGTCATCAGTGATGTCATTTGAGATGTCATCAGTGATGTCATCAGTGATGTCATTTGAGATGTCATCAGTGATGTCATCAGTGATGTCACTGACCATGTCATGAATGATGTAATATGTGACATCATCAGCAATGGATTGCGGGTGCGCGATATATAGTTAGTGCAACTAACTATATATGGAATTTCAATGGTTTTGTGTGAGTAAAATAAGGTTTTCTAAATGCTAATTCCTAACTATATATGGTCTATAACCTATGGTTTTTTCAGTGAATTTTCAAGGTTTTGTAAATGCTAATTCCTAACTATATATGGTCTATAACCTATGGTTTTTTCAGTGAATTTCATTGGTTTTTTAACAGCTAATATCTGTAGCTGTAAAATGTATTCTTCTTTAAATCCAAAAATATATTTTATATGTTTATGAATAATTTTTTTTTTAAATATTTTTTTTTCTTCGTTCCCGCTTCGCGAATCGGGAAGCTTTCCGTTAGCTGACCTTGATGCCGCGAAATAGACCGCGAGCCGGTAAACGTTTCTTTACCGCAAGTGCCGCGTTAGAAAATAACATCGTGACGCCTCCCGTCCGCATGACGTTTCACGTTGTCGCGTGATACGTCATATGACGTGCTACGTTAGCGAACTGGTACGCGAAGCGAGTCGCAAAGCGCAGGTTTCTGGAAGCAAACCGGGAGGCCCTGCAAAGCGCTTAACGTAAACACAGCAAGTCATGTGACTTGGTAATAACACTTTTCATTGGTTCATTTCACTTTTGGTTTCCTAATGATGTAAGACTAGGTCATATAATCTAAAATGAACACTTTTGATTGGTTGAGAACTCTTGTTTTTCCCAAATGATGAAAATCCCTCCTTCTTTCCTCACTCTGACTTTCATCATTGTGAGAGAAAGACCCTTTGTGATCACTGAGCAAAGGCTTCTTTAGTAGCTTCAGCTGGTGCTTCCCCACCACCTCCACCACATCCAAGGAAGAGTGGACCACCTGCTCAAGTTATAATTCAGCAAGAAGAGGAAGAAGAGGAAGACGAGGAAGAGCAGGAAGAGAGGCAGTTTTTGCCTGAGGAACCCAGGACGTCTCACCGGAAAGAAAACTTCATTTGGCAATTTTTTTAAATTCCCAAAGGTCAGAAAAAAGTAAATGCAAGATACGTAACTTGCCTTATATGTCAAGATAGACTGTCCAGAGGAACCGAGAAAAAATACAGTTTCGGAAACTACACAATGCATCGCCATATGACTAGGTGGCATCCTAACAACTACAGTGCTGCACAGTTTCGGAACGACCTAGATAATCTCCCTATTATGGCCAGAAGATCTGTTGTACCGGAAGTAACGGGACCAGAGGGCAGGGAGATGGTGCCAAATATACAAATGAGATTTGGTGAAGTAAAACACATCTGCGTATTTTGCGATGGATTCATTTGCTACGGAGAAAGAAGCATCACTCTGATCAACAGAGCTATTGACTATCATATGCAAGTTTGTACGAAACGCCCAAAATAATAAATACTTTTTTTTTGTTTTGTTGCTCCTGTTGAGCCCTTTACAATGAATCGTTTTCATTGCCCCCTCCAAGAAAAACCCCAAAAAATATAAAACTGTTCAGAAAAATTCAAAAAAAGTAAAAAAATGTTCTGAAAAATAATAAAAAAAATATAAAACAACAAAAACAATAAAAAAAAAGTTCTTTTCAGAACTACCTCCCCGTTATTAAAAAATTGGTACAATATTTGGAACTGTGCCAACCTCTATTTCTCTTAGTTCGCTTCCCAGTTCGCTCGCCGGTACGCGAACCGGAAGCGAACCAAAAACAGTAAGTATAAGGGAAGGAAACAGACACTTATGTTAAAAGAAAGACAGCTATAGGGGAGTAAACTAGAGATACTATTACCCGTAATCCACTGCTGATGATGTCACATATTACATCATTCATGACATGCTCAGTGACATCATCAGCAGAGGATTGCGGGTTTTTTGGCAACGTGCCTTATCCACGGTTTAATAACGCTGCCTTTTGCTTTATATAAGTTTTCAAATTGTATGAAATATATACCAATAGGTCGTTATGAACCTTTAGGTAGTGCTTTTCTTCATGAGGTCTGGTCGCTTCCATACACATACAGATGTTTCAAAGATGATCAAGAAGTTTATCTGAATGGAGAGGAATGCACTGAGACGCCAGATCATTCACTAATGTGTAGGCACATACAGTTACACGGTTCATGCAACAAACACCGACCAAATATGGCTTGCGTGTTGCAAGGCACGCCAGTTCCTGCTATCATCCCCACGTTCAAGTTGTTGGAAAATGGTAGTTATTTGATGCTCAATAATGAAGATTGTTCTGAGTTAATTAAAAGTATTCCTTTTATCGTAACAGTAAGTGAACGGGTTATTTGCTGCAGAAATGTTCTATTTTCTCCCACACATGAACATAGGGAGTTTTCAATCTGGCCACAAATACCAACCTTGGGAGAGATTTCAACGGCATGGCAAGAATAAGAGCTCTTTTGTCTCAGAGAGAGGTGGCCTTGAGTTCGGCCCGTGAAACTTTCGTGCTTCACATAGCGAACACCCGTACAGAGGTGCAGACCCTTTTCAATTCAGATTTGCCTTTCAATTTCAGCAAGATGGTTCGGACTATCTTTAACGCATCCTCCACAAAGACCCTGGCGCACTTTTTTAAAGTTGTTACCAGTGGTCTCGTGACTTCATTTGAGAAAATCTTTGGAGTCATCCCTGCTTTCTTTCATTCTATTTTCTCCACTCTGCTTCGTGGATTGGCATTTTTACTTGCATTACCAGCGGATGCTCTTGTGCTTTTTTACATTTTTAAATATGGATGTCCCTCCTATGCAACCTCCCACCCTGCAGCTGCTGACACTGTTCCGCAATCGCATGCTAGAATATTATGGCACAATGCCGTTGGCGATATTAAGCACAGCATATGGATTATCTTTTCGATTCTCCTACTTCACCTGTGTCCAGCCTGTATTTCACTGCCTGACCTGTGATTTCGATTGGGCCATTGATTTGTGTCTCTGCGGACCGGTTTCTCCTGACGTCGACTTTAATCAGCTGATGACTCCTATCATTACTCACGAGTTGGTTTGTCCTGGCGAAAGGATTATGGCTGTGGCATTGATGCATGGACTAATTGGTCCCTGGAATTTATTGGCGGCAGCACAGTCTTTCTTGGAACAGAGCTTTCTTGAAAACCCACCGAGCTGTCCTCTGATGGTGATAGAGGATCCGGTGCTGGGAGAGCACGTATGTTCTTTTCCGCTTTTAAATTGGATGGCTGAACTGTTTTCGGATGAAGACGGTGACTTCCTATTGGAGGCTGTTGCAGCTTATTTTGCATACACAGTTATGTCATAGACCTTTTTCATGTTTGATATGCTGAGTACTAGCATTTCATTGACAATTCATTGACTTATTTGTCAAGTTTTTATTATTTACCTTGCCTATTGGCTTAAGACTCGATAAAGTACTTGGCTGTTTTCTTTTTCTTTAGCATTAAATTTTCCTAGTTTTTAATGCTTTACCTTGCGGACCGTCCACATATAAACTTGCAATCTGCTCTCATGAGATGGCACTTCTATTATCTTATTCAGTTCGTTTCCGGATCATGGGGAGGTGTCATCTAGGTCCTGGATATCTTTACACCGTGTTAAGTTAGCATGGGCTCATTACCGGTTTAAACGCCATTTTTCCTTTTTTGCAACTTCTGCACACGACACTTAGTTGTTGCTTTAGCTTTCCACCTAGTAGTTCATCGTGGTTTACATGAGAATAATATGTTATTGCTCTACTATCTGCTTTGCTTGTTAAACTATATCTGTACAGCGAGTGCTAAAGTTTCAAGAACAACACGATACAGAATTGTTATGAGGTCTGATCTCCACGACTTCATACTCATAACATAAGTGCAACTTCTGCCAATTCTGGGCATGAGGCGGGTTTTATATTGCTTTGCCGAACACACATACACAACAGTTGATGCGGTTCACATGAAGAGAGAGCTGGTGTATGCTGATGTGATTCCTTCAAATCTAAGACACTAAAGTATGGGCACTCCCTAAACCAACACAAAGAGACCTTCTTAGCAAATAATATAATATGTGTATTAGGGAGGGTGAGATATAAGCAGCCGCGGGCCGTGGAGGGAGTTACGGTGAGGCAGGGAGGCGGGGAGGGGGAGAAGCAGGGTGGAGCCCTCTCTACCCTGCCCCTCCCCCTCCCCGCCTCCCTGCCCCACCGTAACTCCCTCCACGGCCCGCGGCTGCTTATAAGTGTTGCTAACTCTTATTCATTTACAGCATGTTAACATACTGTCACCATTCGCTTTTTATGTACTAGTAACTATGCTGGTAATTTTGCTACTGATAATATGTGTACTTGTATTCTCCACCCTGCTTCTCCCCCTCCCCGCCTCCCTGCCTCACCGTAACTCCCTCCACGGCCCGCGGCTGCTTATAAGTGTTGCTAACTCTTATTCATTTACAGCATGTTAACATACTATCACCATTCGCTTTTTATGTACTAGTAACTATGCTGGTAATTTTGCTACTGATAATATGTGTACTTGTATTATCTAAGATACTACGCCTGAGAAGACGGCATTAGTAAATAAACATTTCAAATACACATGTGTTCTTCTTAACTCCATGTTCTGGTTTCTAAGAAATATATAACGACCGACTGTTCATGAGTTCCACGTATCCTGAGGTACTATAAGTTCATATTCTGGATTTTCTAAACATTGAGAGTTTGTTATATCCAATGTGACACTGTACCTAGCTTGCTAAGGAGTTTTTGATTACTAACGTGAGTTTTGGGACACCCTAATTCGCCGAGGTTCCAATCCTCTGTCCACAGTTCTGTGTGAGAACAGAAACCCTGCGACAGGGGCACCCCCGACCCTTGCTGGAGCTTCATCACACTTGCGATACAACTCCAGCAATGCGCCACCTTTACGGCACAGATACATCACGCATCTGTGCTGTTTTTGCCCCATGATGCGCCGCATTGTAAATGCAGCACACCATAGGTGACGGAACAGCGGCACAGAATGACTAACACATCCCTGGTGATGCGCCAGTCATCATAAATGTATCCCTATGCTTCTTATCTTGCTAGAGATGAACCGCCATATGTATCATCAAAGTTTTTTGCATTTCCTAAATAGCGAACTTTAAGGAATAAATAGCGATTCTTTACCATTCCTAGTTTGCGATTAGCTATTTGCTAATTACAAATTACCCATTCATTTCCTTCATTTCCATAGGGCGGTTGGACTCACTTTTAGCTCGAACGGCTGAATGGATTTCCACAAAACTTGGCAAAATTGTAGGGACTGGTAGCCCGATGTGCCTTTGCTATGTCTCAAGATATATGCTCCAGTGGTTTTTACGAAAATTAACTTTGAAAAATATATATTGGGCTACATTGGCCTATATAAATGTTGGAGCCCAAATGTAGCCCAATGTAGCCCAATGAAGCCCAATGTAGCCCAATGTAGCCCAAAGATGGCCGCCAGACACACAAAAAAACAAATGTAGCCCAAATATCAGCCAGATGTAGCCCAACTATAGCCCACTGACAGAATGACCAATGAGCTTCGCAAACCTCCGTTACGCGAAGCGGAGCGCTGTTACAGATATATATCTTTTTTTGAACGTTAATTTCTCAAAATCCACTGGAGCACATATATTGAGACCTAGCAAAGGCACATCGGGCTACCAGTCCCTAATATTTTGCCAAGTTTCGTGCAAATCCATTCAGCCGTTCGATTATTATTATTATTATTTTTTTTGCCCCGCGGGGCCCTTTTAAAACCTCCACATCAAACCTAGGGGGTCAGCGAGGATCTACTATGCCCCCTTATGGTTATTTCCCCCTTTGTTTTGGCCTCCTCTTGTCTCTCGATCCCACCGAGAGACAAGATGGCGGCCGCTACGGACTTTTTGGAATGTTGACAGACGCCAGAGAACCAATCAGCTTCGCTTCACAAAGCTCCGTTGCGCGAAAAGTACGCGTCCTGGGGCGCTGCCCGGTCCGCTGTTACAGATATATATCTTTTTTTAAACGTTAATTTCTCAAAATCCACTGGAGCACATATATTGAGACCTACAAAAGGCACATCGGGCTACCAGTCCCTACAATTTTGCCAAGTTTCGTGCAAATCCATTCAGCCGTTCGGGCTAAAAGTGAGGCCAACCGCCCTATGGAAAACTCAATGTTAAAAACACGTTTTGGGACCCCCCTTTTTTCTCGGGCCCCCCTTGACGAACCCCCCCAAATTTTCAAGGGCTGCTCAGAAACAAAATGTGCCATTTTCCTGAAAATTTCAGCCAATTCCGTCCACAAACGCCAAAGTTATTAGACATAGAATTTTCAAAAATCCCATAGAGAAAAAATCCTAACTATATATACCTACTGGCGACCGCCAGTAGGTAATATATATATATATATATATATATATATATATATATATATATATATATATATATATATATATATATATACATATGAATTGTTACACTCTCAAAGGGGAAATGGTTGGGACCCTTCCCCTTCCAAATACCGACTCAGTATGTATTTACCATTCCAAATTACGATTCTGTAACATGTTACTGAGTCTCATTTTGGTATTCATACATATCAAAATGCTTTTTTGCATTTCGAAACCGGCCATTTCTGTGATTCATCCACAAATAAATGTTGTACAGATGGCTGTTAGCATCGTGCTGTCTCTTTTTAACACGTATGCACATCTCGTAGTATATTTAAAAGCACAGTGTGTGATGCCTATCATTTTATTCGAATGTGTAATAAATGCATCATTTCATGTTCACATAGATCCTTAAGGGGATGAAATACACAGCTCACAGCATTCAACAGGATTTGTATATTTATTGCAAACTACCTCCTTAATAGGTGCTCTAATTGCATGTTTTCTGATTCTTTCTTACTCTTTTCACTTTACTCTTTTCACCCAAACAATATTCCAAATCCAACACCGCCCACTGCGTTTTCATAATTTCTGTATTACATAGACCATTTCCAGAGAGACTTGTAATCACATCATAATAGATTTTCATGGATGAGGGAATATTAATAGGAGTTTCCACAATGTAGAAAATGTATGTGTTCTTTTTACATTGCCAAATAGACTATATATATCAAACCTGTCAAAGAGAACATTTCCTGAATGAATATTCTCATGCAGACTTGTATTCAAATTATAGGGAATCACTGTTGAGTGGCTTACCATAATCATTGTATCTAATATGTGATCTTTTGCACAGCTATTGTGGTGTGTCCTGGCCTGTGATTTATTTGTGTATTTTTTTGCATTTATGTCTTATTTTTTGAAACGGTAAATACTATAAGCATATTGTTGCAAGGTGGGAGGCGAGACAGACTTTCCGTCCTAAATTATGCCTACACAATACATTGACACATTAAATGACTGAATACACAGACAATGCGCACTCTATGGTAAGCCGCAACTGAAGTTATGCATTCCTTACTACGGGACAATTATACCAGGCCAACGTCGTTGGTTTGAATTACTTGGTGGTTTGCTCATGTCAAGGTGATTACAGCTGCATTGCATGAGTGGGCCTACCCCTCCTGTGCCTCAGTTGTGGGCTGGCTAGCCTCGCAATCTAAGCTGGACATATGTGCACGTCCCCGTAACGTCTGTGCTGGATCTCTCCCATGACAGCTTGGCCGCCAGAGCTGCTCTACAGTAGAAGCAACTTGACTCCTAACCTAGCAAACAACGCAGCACCTGAAACTGTGCTTCAATAAATCGCTGACTATGGCTGCTCGTGTGTACAAAGTATCACGGAAAATAATATTTTCTAAAACTCTCACGCTGGGAAATCTGAGCAGTGTATATGTAATATGCAATCATAAGTTGTATAGGCAGCTGACGTGCATGCTTCCTCCCCGGGGGAAAATCCCCCATGCACAACCTCTTCAGTTCAGAAATGTGGGTGCATTTCCTTCGCGCCCATCAATGGTGACTGGCAACACCCAAAGTCAAACTGCTACAGGCCCACTTTCAAGAGTTCAGGACTGAGGTGGCACCATTTCTGAGGGCAGGACTCGCAGCTGGCAAAGTCCAGGTGCTGGGTTCTAGATTGTTGGAGTCTGTTCTGTTTCTGAGGCTTTGATCAGGAGGCCATCCAGCTAGGCCTTGGAGTCATTCTGGTGGTCCTGGGTTCAAGATGCAGGTCCAGTCCTTCTCACTCAGGCAAACGTTTTAGCAGCAAAGCAGCACAGAGGTCCTTCTTCTGAATTCTACAGGTCCAGATGTACAATGAACAGTTGGGTCCAAGGGTCCAATATTTATACCTGGTGACCACTTTGAAGGAGGAGAAGGTTCTGGATGATTCCGCACTCCCTCAACCCTGAGTGGTCATGCAACCCCTATCAATCCCTTGGCCATAGCACAAACCCTTTATGAGTGTGTTCAATCAATCATCAATCAGTCATTTGTCAAGCACACTACATACCAGCAAGGGTCTCAAGGTTCTGGGGTGTGGGGGACGCTACTGATCGAACAGCCAGGTCTTGAGTATCCTCCTGAAGGTGAGCGGGTCTTGTGTCTGACGTAGGCTCAGTGGGAGGGTGTTCCATGTCTTGGCGGCGAGGTTGGAGAAGGATCTCCCGCCAGTGGTTGCTCTTCGGATGCGCAGGACGATGGCGAGTAAGAGGTCGGTGGAGCGTAGCTGGCAGTTGGGGATGTAGAAGGAAAGTCGTCTGTTGAGGTAGGCCGGGCCGGTCTTGTGGAGTGCCTTGTGTGTGTGGATGAGGAGCTTGAAGGATATCCTCTTGTTGACGGGGAGCCAGTGCAGGTTTCTCAGGTGGGGGGTGATGTGCCCGTGGCTTGGTATGTAGAGGATCAGTCGAGCGAGGCGTTTTGAATGCGTTGTAGTCATTTGATGAGCTTGGTCGGGGCTCCCGCGTAGAGGGCTTTTCTGTAGTCGAGTCTGCTGCTGATGAGAGCCTGGGTGACTGTCTTTCTTGTATCTGTCGGGATCCATCTGTAGATCTTGCGGAGCATGCGGAGGGTGTTGAAGCAGGAGGAGGAGACGGTGTTGACTTGCTTGGTCATTGAGAGTGTTGAGTCAAGGATGATTCCCAGGTTGCATGCGTGGTCGGTGGGTGTCGGGCTGCCCCCAGTGCCGTCGGCCACCAGGAGTCAACCCATGCTGAAGGGTTGGAGCCGAGGATGAGGACCTCCGTCTTGTCTGAGTTCAGCTTCAGAAGGCTGATCTTCATCCAGTCGGCGACGGCCTTCATTCTTTCGTGGAGGTTGGCTTTGGCGGTGATGGGGCCCTTGGTGAGGGAGAGGATCAGTTGAGTGTTGTCTGCGTGGAGATTATGTTGAGGTTGTGCTGTCGGGTGACGTCTGCGAGCGGGGCCATGTAAATGTTGAACAGGGTCGGGCTGAGGGAGGATCCCTGGGGTACGCCGCAAATATTCTCGGAGGTTGCAGATCGGAATGGGGAGAGGCGGACGCTCTGGGTTCTGCCGAGAGGAAGGAGGTGGTCCATTCCAGAGCCTTGTCTCGGATCCCTGTGGCGTGGAGGCGTGCGCGTAGTGTGCGTTGGCAGACGGTGTTGAAGGCAGCGGAGAGGTCTAGGAGGATGAGTGCTGTGGTCTCACCGTTGTGCAGCAGGGTTCTGATGTCGTCGGTGGCGGCGATGAGGCAGTCTCGGTGCTGTGGTTGCTGCGGAACCCTGACTGGGATGGGTCAAGGATTCTGTTTTCTTCGAGGTATCGGGTTAGCTGTCTGTTGAGGATCTTCTCGATGATCTTGGCTGGCAACGGGAGCAGAGAGGTGGGCCGGAAGTTCTTGAGGTTTCTTGGGTCTGCCTTGGGTTTTTTGAGTAGGGCGTTGATCTCGGCGTGTTTCCAGCTCTCTGGGAAGGTCGCGGTCTTGAGGGAGAGGTTGATGACCTTGCGCAAGTGGGGTGCCATGGAGCTGCTTGCCTTGTTGAAGACGTGGTGCGGGAATGGGCCTGATGGAGAGCCAGAGTGGATGTGCTCATGGTCTTGATGGTGTCATCGGTGCTCGAGCTGGCTCAGGCTAGCAGGGGGTCGTGGTCGATGATGTGCGGAGAGTCTGTTGTGTTGCTGTCTTTTGGGGCTGTCTGGGTGTTGAAGCTGTTGTGGATGTCTGCTATTTTGCGGTGGAAGAAAGTGGTGAGGGAGTCGCACAGGGCTTGCAACGGCGGTATGTTGTTAGTGTTGGAGCTGGCGTTAGAGAGTTCCTTCTCGATGTTGAAGAGCTCCTTGCTATTGTGTGCATTGTTGTCGAGTCGGTCTTTGAAGGAGGTCCTCTGGGCAGCCCTGATGAGGTGGTGGTGGTTGCAGATGGCGTCCTTGTGTGCTGCGTGGCTGTCCGGGGTCTGTTCACTGTGCCATTTCTTCTCTAGTTTCCGGCAAGCTTGCATGGAGGCTAGGAGTTCTGGGGTGAACCAGCTGGCCCTCTTTCTGGTGTCTCTGTGGAGGGGGGTTCTTCAGCAGGGTGAGGGTGTTGGCGCAGTTCTCGATCCAGCGTCTGAGGCTGTGGGCAGCGTCGTCGGTGTTGGAGGGTACTGTGGGCTGAGGGCGAGGTTTGCATGTAGTTGGTCTTCGGGGATTTTGCTCCAGCAGGGGCGGGTGCGGTGGTGTGTGGTGGGTTCCTGGAAGATGAAGTGGATGCAGCGGTGGTTGGTCCAGAGGAGTTTGGTGGTGTGCTTGAAGGAGACGTGCGTGCTAGAGTAGAAGACGGGGTAAAGCGTGTGGCCGGCAGAGTGGGTGGGCGTTGTGACGAGTTGTCTCAGTCCGAGGTTGGCGAGGTTATCAATCAGGGTTGTGGAGTTGCTGTCGTTGTTGTTCTCAAGGTGAAAGTTCAGACTCGACCTCTGTGATGTGAATGGTGGTAAGTGAGAATTCCACCCCCTTGGTAAGTCAGAGTGCCCCATCCTGACAGTAACTATATTCCCTTTGCCACTTCCAGGAGCCAGCTGCACTTACGTCATGTGACCCAGGGACTGGCTGCAGGCACCAAATGGTTAGGACAAGAAAATACAAACTTTCTAAAAGTGTCATTTTCAGAATTGTGACTTAAAATCCAAATTTACCACTAAATAGGTCTTTTAATGGCAATTCTTTAGACACAAAACTCAATATGTTTACCTGGTCCCAATTGAAATGATTACTTATTAAATGTAATAAAGAAATTCAAATGTTATCCCGCGGGAGATGTGGGCCTTGCAGTTGTGAAAAGCAAATGTAACAGTATATGTAAAACTTAAAAGTACATGCCCAACTTTTAAATACTCTGTACCGTCCCTTATGGGATATTTAGGGCCCACCCTAAGGGTGGCTTACATGTATTAAAACTGTAGCCTTAGGCCTGGCAAAAGGGTTATTTTGCCTGGTCAAAATGACAGCTTAAAACTGCACATTAAGGCTGTAATGGCAGGCCTGAGATACGTTTTACAAGGCTACTTAAGTGGTTGGCAAAAATAATGCTGCAGGATCACTAGTAGCATTTAATTTACAGGCACTGAGTACATGGGATACCATTTTACTAGGGACTTACAAGTAAATTAAATGTGCCAAATGGGTACGAAACAATTCTACCATGTTTAGGGAGAGAGAGCACAAGTAGGTTAGCACTGGCTAGCAGTGGCAAAGTTCACAGAATCCTGAGGCCAACAAAAACAAAATCATCAAAAATAGAAGAGGTGCAGGCAAAAAGTTTGGGGGATGACCACCCTAAGTCTGACAGGTCTAGCACATTTCCTTCCCAATTGAATGTCATGTCCTGAGGCATCTGTTCACACAATGAATTTAGTTAAATGCCTTCTGACAGGGCTCTGTCCAGATCATCCTCTTGAGCTGCTTCTTCAAAGTGATCTCAGTCAAGGGGGAAACATTGGTACCTTATCCCTTGACAAAACTTCCTGCAATACCCAGTGAGACCGAGGAATGTCCTCACATCTATCTGAATTTCCGGGGGTCTCCCAGGCTATAATGGTTTCTACTTGGCCTGGAGGAGCTGTACCTTATCCCTGCCCATCTGGTGTCCTAAGTATACTACTGAACCCTCCCCTATTTGGCACTTTCTGCCTTAGTAGTCAGCCCCCCTGCTGCAGAGCCTGAAGCAGCTCCTACAGGTGAAGCAGGTGGTCCTTCCAGCTGCTACTAAAGACAGATATGTCATCCAGGTAAGCTGCACTAAAGGTAGCCATCCCAGCCAGTACCTGATTCATCAACCACTGGAAGGTGGGAGGGCATCTCTTTAAACTGCAAGTGGCCCTCTGAAGGGGAAACGCCTGACCTCTCCTTTGCCCCCTCAGTTAGGGCGATCTGTCAGTACCCTGATGGTAGGTCAGAAGTGCTGAGGAACTTCGCAGCCCCTACTGGTCAATGAGCTCATTAGCTCAGGGATGGGATGAACATTAGTTTTCATGACTGAGTTGAGCCTGCTGTAGTCCACACAGAATCAGAGGTTTGGGGTGACACGGGGTGGACAGACTTGGGGATCAGAACTACTGTGCTGGAAGAGGGACGGCTGGAGTGCTCAATCACTCCTAACCCCAGCATCTTGGAGGCCTATTCGTTGATAGTCACCCTTAACTTGAATTACAGTATGTAGCTTTTGTTCTTAACAGGGAGACTGTCAGCAATGTCAATGTCATGGATACACAAGTAAGTGCAGGGGTGAGGGAGAACAAAAAAGCAAACTGCCCCAACAACTGGCAGCAGTCCCCCATCTGCTCTGGGGTCAGGGTAGGAGAGACGTTCACACCTTCCACTGACTCAACTTTGTCCATGGATGACAGGAGTTCAGAAAGAGTTCACTCTCCTTCTCTACTCTATCATCCATCACCAACATAATGGTGATCTCAGACCTCGCATAGAGGGCTTTGAGGTGATTGAGGAGGAGGACCCTTGGTGGTTTCTGGTGTATTAAGGATAACTAGGTAGGTGGCTTCCCCCTTCCTCACAATCACCTCTTAGGGCCCTGTCCAATGATCTTAGAGGGCCTTGGGTTCCACTGGCTCCATCACCCACACCTTGTGGCCAGGATAAAATTCGACCAGAGTGACCTTTTTGTCATACCACTGTTTCATTACCTCTACCTCCTGGATATCCTCGAAGTTATTGGAAGCCTTCTTCCAGAACTTTTGTATTTGCTTGCAGAGGGCTACCATGTAGCTAACCACATCTTGAGGGTTTTTTTGGGGGCTTGTTCCCACACCCCCTTCACCAAATGGAGAGGTGCCCTCACTGGGTGAACATAGAGGAGTTCAAAAAGGCTAAACCATGCTTCCTTCTGTGGTACCGCCCTGTAAGCAAAGAGAAGGCATGGCAAACGGACATCCCATTTTCGCCTCATGGACACAAGAAGGTCCATAATCATGCCTTTAAGTGTTTTGTTGAATCTTTCAACAAGCCCAATTAGTCTGGGGATAGTAGGGCAATGAGAACTTTTAGGTTAACCCACAGTTCATCCACATGGAGATCAAGAACACAGTTGTGTTTGTCAAACACCACTTCTTTAGGGAAACTCACTGTGTAAAGATTCACATAAGAGCCCTAGCCACTGCCGGTGCAGTTAAAGTCCTGTGAGGGATCGCCTCTGGGTACCGGGGTCCACTAAAATCAGGATAAACCTGTTTTCTGGTGCACTTTTGGGTTCAGGGACCCAACAATATCATGCCTACCCTCTCTAAAGGGGTGCCAACGATAGCCATAGTATTCAGGGGAGCATTCAACTTCTTCCCTGTCTTCCGATTGTCCTGCCAGGAGTATCTCATGAGCCAGACCCAGTAGAAAGGATCCTTTAATAAGGGGGGACCTCCAGCACGAGTGCTACCTCATGCTCAGGCACTTTAGGCTTGCTGTAAAGGAGGTTGGTCTCCCAGTAAATAAGGTGATCTCCAGAGGTGTCACCAGCTACCTGTGCAACTCCTTCCTGGAGAGACCATCCTCAACTTGACATCCAGCAAGCTCAGGCAAGTCTCCTAGGGAGGCAAAGTCTTCCCCTACCTGCTCCGGGAAGCCTCCACTGTCACCCCATCCACTGGTATAACAGGAGCTTGAGGGGCTGGCTCCTACTTCCTCTTGCCCTTCCCCTTCTATGCAGCTGCCTGATCTATTCTTTCAGGATCCAGGCTCTTTTGACTCTTCTCCGGGGCAACCATCAACCGAGCTGTAATGCAGGCCACCCAGGCAACCCCAACATTTCCAGGTATGGCCTTAGCTCCACTTCCTTCCAGTCAGTGTGCTCCAAGTCCTTCCCTAGCAAATAATCCAGAGATATAGTTGGGCTCACTGCTACCTTCAGAGAACCTGAGACCCCCCGCTACTTGAAAGAAACAGAGTCACAAGGTAGTTGGATTGTCTGCTACTACATTATGGTGAAATGTATTGGGCATCACCTGCACTGTGGACACTTGATGATACCTAACAGTAGTCATACTGACTTCTGTGTCTCTAGGAGTCTCCACCCTCTGTCCATTGATGGTGACCCACTGCATATACTTTGAAGTATTGGAAGGCATATGGGCTTAGGGCACCATCTCCCTGTTACCCAGGAACACTAAGGCAACCTCAGCTGTACCCATCCCACTGATTGGTACCATCTCCTTTCCAAGCCGTATAATGGTCAACCCCTGGGACTGTCCGCCACTGGGGGGATGTGCCCTCTTAGGACAAATGGCATCTTTCTTGTTGTGCCCATTCTGGTAACACTCATAGCACCATCTCCCTGTCACTGGGGGGCACTAAGGAAATATCAGCTGCTCCCCCACACTGACTGGGAGCATCCTCCCCCAAGCGCTACAATGGACAACCCATGAAACTGCCCATCACTGGGGTGCTGTGCCCTCTTAGGACACTTGGCACTGATACTTGCAGCACACAGTACTTTCGAACAAATTTACCAGTGTTGTTATCTACAAAACCTTTCTTCTGGTGTCCAGATTGGGAACGGGACACTTTCCACTGTAACTAATAAGGGTACTTTGTGAGAACTCTTTCTTGTTTGTATCTCCCCTGACTCCTGACTCCTGACCACCTTTTAGGAGTCTCTCCCAGATGCCTTTTTGGATTCTGTGGTACTGACCCAGAGATCACCTCCTCAGCAAGTTTCCTAGGATCAGTCGCCTTGCTATTCACTATTAGGCACATGCATCAAACCCTTTTGCGATTGCAAACGGAGCGAATCACAAAAATCGTCCGTTTGCGATCGCACAATTAGCTTTTGCGATGCATCAAGGGTCAAGGCCCTCGCAATTTGAGAATTCGCAATTAATTGCGAGTTCTCAAATTGCGATTGCATTTAAGGAATTGCATTTTGCGATTCCTTAAATGCAATGCATTAAAGTTAAAAAATCTGTAATTTCGTAAATAGGGGGAGCAAATTACCATGAAGTTGAACTTCGTGGTTATTTGCAAAAACTTTGAAAAATGCACTTTTGTGCATTTTTCAAAGTTTCATGTTGCGCACAAAATTTCATGTTGCGCACACACATGCCCTTAGGGCATGTGTGTGCGCAACATATGTGCACAGATCAATTTCAGGGGGTGCAACAGGGTGTCCTTTTGACACCCTGGCAACCTTGAAATTGCATTCTCAATTGGCAATTCTCTAATTGAGAATCACAAATTGAGAATGTCTTCCCCTGGGGAGGTATTCCTTAATCGCAATTTGCGAGTCGCAATTAAGTATTGTTTAGTAATCTCTATTTTTTAAGCGATTTCTACATGCATAGGCTTTTGCGATTCCTTAATTGCGATTCCTTAAAAATCGCAATTAAGGAATCGCAAAAGCCAACATTGATGCATGTGCCTGCTAGTTCTGGCGCAGCTCTGTAAAACAAGCATTGAGTAGGTGTTGCCTCAAAATCAATTTTCACAGGCTAACATAATGGCCTTCGAGTTCCAGCTCCTTCAGGCTTATCTCATGCTCCAGCAGCATTTTCTTTTCTGCCAAGGCCCTCTCAGCCTCAGTCTTAGCTTTCATCTTCCTTTCTGTATCTTAAGCTCCCTTCCTGCCCTTTGTCCTCCAACTCTTCTGGGGACAAGTTCTTTGAAGACACTCTGCCGTCACACTGAGCTCACTTTCAGTGAACAGATGGTTTCTCTCCTCTGAGAGTTCCTGCTCAGGACCACAGCCACAACATCCTAGTCCCTTCTCATCAGAATCCTGCTTATCAGACTCCTCATGATTGAATTGCATCCTTGTTACCTCCTCGTAGTGCTATGTGAAGGTCCAGGCTTGTGGCATTCTTCACTGCACACAGTCCTCTCTCCTTGCAGAGTGTTAGGAGCTCAGCCATGCTAAGGCCATCTACATTGAGCATCTCCATCTCCTTCATACAAAGCAAAGATATGGGCAACTTACATTTAGAAAAAGGAAAAACAGCCAAATTAGAAAATTAGGGAGATTTAAAAAAGGCTTGAATTGGTCTAGGATTACTTATCTGGGATTTTCAGTGTAACACAAAATCATCATGGGATGGCACTGCACAAACACAAGTTCTAATCCCACCTCTGCTACCAATGTAAGAAATTGGGTTGTTGGCTGAGAAGGATGAAACTCTACTCAATCAGCAACCACAATCCTTGTCAGGGTGAAGTCATAATTTAACCCCAAATTAACCTGTGTTCAACCCTCTGGTGGCTTAACGTAGACCAGACAGGCTTGGCACAGAGCAGTCAGGCTTGACTTAGAGACAATCTGTGAACTATTTTTGCAGCAATGCACACAGTAGTAAAGTAATTCACAACACAAGCAAAATCCCACACCACTTTAGAAACTACTAAGTAGTAGTAAGTACCCGCAAACAAAATGCCACATTACACTAGAGCCCAATCAATTCTAAATCTCTCCAGACCTGCACAGGAATGGCAGTTGACTCCCTGAATACCTGTGAGAAACCATCATGGTATGAATCAAGCTCTGATTCTCAGCGCAAACAAAATACATTTGCTGGCTAGTTCCGATTATGCCTAGATTGGTGCTGACTACAGAGTGTTGAAGTGAATCTAATGCAGCAGTCATCTATAGGTAGACAATGGAGAATGTGGGTGATATATACTACTGCCCAATGAAGAAGCCTTTAAAAACATGTCTCAGGATTGCCATTTCGCCTTGGCAAAATATTTTGTGCGGTCTTAACCTTCCTTTTTAATACTTATACATCACGCCTTAGCTAGACCCTACAGGCACATAGGGCAGAGTGCAGGGTATTTCAGAGTAGGACATTTTGGGTTTAGGTTTTACATGTCCTGGCAGTGGAAACTCCTAAAGTCATTTTTCATTGTTGTAAGGCTATCTCTCCCAATGACTATCACTGGGCTACCTTATTACACTTAATAAGTTCTAACATCAGATTGAGAGCAGATAGAGAAATTATATTTAAAGTCAAATGAATTATAATTTCAAATCCTCTTTAATGGTAAAGTTTGATTTTGAGTTACAAATTTGACAAAAGTGGATGGATCCGAAAAGAGAAATGGGATATAGGGGTCAACCTGAGGGCATTGTATTATAGACTAAGAGATATAGGGAACCGGTGGCTCCAAACCGGCACAGCGACCATGGAGGAGATAACAGAGATGGTATATTTATAACAGTATTTAAAGGCCTTGCCCACCAATATCCAATCATGGGTGAAGCAGCACCCCAACCTCACGGTTGTGTCCATAGTCGAATTAGCTGGCGCATATCTACCTACGTTCCCCTGACTTTTGAGTACCTCCATCAACTCCCAAAAATACCACCATAGGGACCTGTACGGAGAGAGGGAACATCAGTGGAGAACAGGATGCCCACCCGACCTAGTATTCCATTAAAAATATTGATGGGAGGAACCGGGCAGCCCGACGGGCCACAGTGTTTCCACTGAGCAGAATTGTGGCGAATAACTCAATATTGTCCCCTACGGGCATCCTCTAGCATGGCAGTAGGGTATGTTATGGGAAGGGTCCTCATTACAGGTGCAGAGTCGAAAGGCTACAAAAAATGGTATACCTGAACAGCAGGAGATTGATCACCATATTGGACACAGGGTGCTAATATAAGGCGGTTAGTAAAGAGTTAATCCCAGATGCAAGAGACGGGGAATTCGTACAAGTGACCTGAGTACATGGGAACAAAAAACTGGCAGAGGTATTGATCGAGGTTGAAGGGGATCCCCAAATATGTAAGGTAGGAATCATCCCTTCCCCAACCAACCAATGGATCTACCCCGGTTTGATGATTATCTATGAGGTCTAACTCCCCATAAATAGGTGTTAGCTTGGCTCCAGGAGTCACCCTTCTGTGGGTCAGATATAGAAACACAGATGGTAAAGGGTGTAAAAAGAAGTGAGAAGTGGAAGGAATGGACAAAGTAACATCGGTACTCTCAGCCCTCAACCACTTGTGTCCTTTCGTCTCCAGAGGGTATCCAGACTCCCCGTCAGAGCTTCGGGACAGCCCAGAAGGAAAATAGGACCCTGATGCATGCGCGGGAAAAGTAAAGAAAGATGAGTCCGTTCAAATAGGCCCTTTCATTTGTGTTAAATGGAGTCTTTTGTATAGGGTCACAAGGAGAGGTGAATGACAAACTGAACAACTATTTGTACCCATAGCATTTAGAGAGCAGGTCACGCATCTAGCTCATAATCAGACTGGGGTGGACACTATGGTCGAGAGCACACTCTGAAGCCCAGGCAATGATCTCATTTTTCTACCGAGTTGGGTTTCCTCACTAAATGCTAACCGACCAGGGCAACCAGTTTATGTCACATCTAATGGTTCAGTTCTGTAAACTATTAGGCATACACCAAATCTATAAGGCGGTATATCATCTACAGACAGACGGATTGGCAGAAAGATAGAACTGGGCAATCAAAACAATGCTAAGAAAAGTCTTACATGACACAGGGAGGGATTGGGACAGAAAATGACCGTTGGTCTTGTTTGCCATCAGGACCCATGAAAAAAGTCAACAGGGTTTTCTTCCTTTGAATTATTGTTTGGGAGGAAAACCCACATCCTTTTGGATATGGCCACAGATCAGTGGACAAAGGAAAGGGATGAGGGCAAACCCCTTCTGGGATATGGCTCTACTCTTACAGAAACTCTGTCCACCTTCTGGGAGGAAGTTCATAACAACCTGGAAAGGGTTCAGCAAAGGCAGAAACAGGCTTACGACCAAGGGACAGTGTTGCAGGAGTTTGCTTTGGGTGAGAAAGTCTTGATATATCCACCCACGGCAGATAAAATAAATACTATCCACCTGTCAAGGCCCTCATCTCATCTAAGAAAAGGTGACCCCAGTGAAATACAGCGTATCTAACCCCCATAGAAGGAGGGTGCAACACATTTAATTTAATCTTTTGAAGTAGTGGGAGGACCTGCCTCCTGGTCAGACAGGCCCGGGTAGCCTATATAGACAACGTGAACACTAGCACTCCACTAGACATCCCGATCCAACGATTCTAGCAGGCTAAAATAGAGACAGTCAACTTGGGGGAGTTCCTAACTAATGAGCAAAAACAACAGTTGATTAAACTGCTGGATCAGTACCCCGACCACACCTCAGGTAGTCCCAGAAATACAAAGTTAGTAGTCCATGATATAATCACTGAGGGGTCCCAAGTAGTTAAACTAAACTTAAACTAAAGCCATACCATATTCCTGCCACCATAAGACAGGCTGAGGAACAGGAAGTAGAAGTCATGCTCAATCAATCAGTCAATCAGTCATTTGCTAAGGGCACTACATACCCGTGAGGGTCTCATGGCGCTTGGGGGGAGGGAGGTGGGGGCCACTACTCATCGAACAGCCAGGTCTTTAGTATCCTCTGAAGGTCAGCAGGTCATGGGTCTGTTGTAGGCTCAGTGGGAGGGTGTTCCATGTCTTGGCGGCGAGGTGGGAGAAGGATCTTCCACAGGTGGTTGTTCTCCGGATGCTCGGGACGGTGGCGAGTGAGAGATCGGCAGAGCATAGCTGGCGGTTGGGGGTGTAGAAGGAGAGCTGTCTGTTGAGGTAGGCTGGGCCGGTCTTGTGAAGTGCCTTGTGTGCGTGGATGAGGAGCTTGAAGGATATCCTCTTGTTGACGGGGAGCCAGTGTAGGTTTCTCAGGTGGGGGGTGATGTGGCCGTGTCGTGGTACATCGAGGATCAGTCGTGCCGAGGCGTTTTGGATGCATTGTAGTCGATTGAAGAGCTTGGTCGGGGCTCCCGTGTAGATGGCGTTTCCGTAGTCGAGTCTGCTGCTGACGAGGGCCTGGGTGACTGTCTTTCTTGTATCTGTCGGATCCATCTGTAGATCCCGCGGAACATGCGGAGGGTGTTGAATCAGGAGGAGGAGACGGCGTTGACTTGCTTGGTCATTGAGAGCGTTGAGTCGAGGATGATTCCCAGATTGCGTGCGTGGTTGGTGGGGGTCGGGGCAGACCCCAGTGCCGTTGGCCACCAGGAGTCGTCCCAGGCTGACTGGTTGGAGCCGAGGATGAGGGTCTCTGCCTTGCTCGAGTTCAGCTTCAGAAAGCTGATCTTCATCCAGTCGGCAACGGCCTTCATTCCTCATGGAGGTTGGCTTTGGCAGTGATGGGGTCCTTGGTGAGGGAGAGGATCAGTTGAGTGTCATCGGCGTCGGAGATTATGTTGAGGTTGTGCTGTTGGGAGACGTGTGCGAGCGGGGCCATGTAAATGTTGAACAGTGTCAGGCTGAGGGAGGAGCCTAGAGGTACGCCGCAGATGATCTTGGAGGCTTTGGAACGGAACGCGGGGAGGCGGACGCTCTGGGTTCTGCCGGAGAGGAAGGAGGTGGTCCATTCCAGAGCCTTGTCTCGGATCCCTGCGGCGTGGAGGCATGCGCATAGTGTGCGGTGGCAGACAGTGTCAAAGGGGGCGGAGAGGTCTTGGAGGATGAGTGCTGCAGTCTTCCCGTTGTCTAGCAGGGTCCTGATGTCGTCGGTGGTGGTGATGAGGGAGGTCTCGGTGCTGTGGTTGCTGCGGAACACAGACTGGGAAGGGTCCAGGATTCTGTTCTCTTCGAGGTATCGGGTTAGCTGCCTGTTAACGATTTTCTTGATGACCTTGGCCGGGAAGGGGAGCAGAGAGATGGGTCAGAAGTTTTTGAAGTCTCTTGGGTCTGCCTTGGGTTTTTAGAGTGGGGCGTTGATCTTGGCGTGTTTCTAGCTCTCTGGAAAGGTCACGGTCTCAAGGGAGAGATTGATGACGTTAAGTAGGTGGGGTGCAATGGAGCTGCTTGCTTTGTTGAAGATGTGGTGCGGGAATGGGTCTGACGGTGAGCCGGAGTGGATTTTGCTCATGGTCTTGATGGTGTCATCGACGCTCACACTGGTCCAGGCTAGCAAGGGGATGTGGTTGATGGTCAAACGAAAATATCATAAAACCATTGCAAAGTGCTTGGCGTTCTCCTGTGGTTCTGGTGCTGAAAGGGGATAGGAGCCTTCGGTTTTGTATAGATTTCTAGCAATTAAACTTCAACTTATGGTTCAATACCTACCCCCATGCCCTGAGTAGATGAGCTGGTTGAAAGGCTGGGAAGGGCAGAAATCATGTCCACAATCAACCTTACAAAAGGGTATTGGCAAATACCCCTCACCCGAGAAGCCAGGGAAAAGGCACCTTTGCAACACCTTCAGGCTTTACCACTTCATAGTACTGCCTTTCGGCCTCCATGGTGCCCCTGCAACATTCCAGAGACTCATAGACATATTGCTATAGGCGCACCAAATGTATGCCATGGCATACCTAGACGACATCGTAGTATATAGTCCAGACTGAGAAACCCACTTACAAAATCTAGGACTAGTATTACACTCCTTAAATCAAGACAAACTCACTTTGAATCTAAAGAAAACTAGCTTTGCCCCGGGAACCCATTGAGTATTTGTGGTTCACCATACATGCGGGAGTCATATACCCAAAGCTAAGCAAAATTGAGGCCATCCAAAAGTTCCCAAAACCCACAAAGGAAAAAGAGATAAGCACCTTCCTAGGACTAGTGAGATATTATCGCTAGTTCATTCCACAGTACTTGTAATTCACTAGCCCTCTCACAGATCTGTTAACCAACAAGTACATGGGAAAACATATATCATGGACTGAGTTTCAAGGGCGCAGTTTCTAATAGTTGAAAGAGGTGCTTTATCGTGCTACAGGAAGGAAGAGGTGAAAGTTGAGTATGTGGGCCGGGCATTGTGGAGGGCTTTGTGTGGAAGCGTGAGGAGCTTGTAGGTGATCCGTTTGGTGACCGGGAGCCAGTGAAGGTCTCTCAAGTGGTCAGTAAAGTGACTGTGGCAAGGGATGTTCATGATGAGTCTGGCAGAGGTGTTTTGCGTGTTTAACAGCTTTATTTGGAGCTTTTCCATAGTGCCAGCGTAGCGTGCATTGCCATAGGTGAGTCCGCTGCTGATGAGTGTGTGGGTGACTGTTTTCCTTGTCTTTTTGGGATCCACTTAAAGCATTTTCAGAGCAGGCAACGTGTGTAGGAGCAGGAGGACGAGAGAGCATTGATCTGGCATTTTATTGAGAGTGAGGAGTCCAGGATGATGCTGAGGTTTCGTGCATGGTCCATGGGTGTGGGGGTGTTCGGAGCACTGCGAACCAGCAGGCCTCATCCCAGGCAGAGGGGCTGTCACCCAGGATGAGGAGTTAGGTATTGTCTGAGTTTAGCTTTATGCAGTTGTGCTTCATCCAGGTGGCTACTGCCTTCATTCCACTGTGGAAGTTGTTCTCCGGTGCAGTGGGTTTGTTAGAGAGGAAGAGGATCAGCTGGATGTCATCGGCATAGGAGACAATGTTGAGTCTGTGGTTTCTGACGATGGTTGCAAGCGGGGCCCTGTAGATGTTACAGAGGGTGGGGCTCAGGGAGGAGGCCTGTGGCACTCTGTAGCTGATTTCTGTGTGTTCCGAGAGAAAAGGTGGAAGTCTGACTCTCTGTGTTCAACCAGTGAGAATGGAGCGGACCCAGTCAAGGGCTTTATCATGAATGCCGGCGTTGTGAAGTCTAATACAGAGGGTGTGATGGGAGACAGCGTCGAAAGAGGCCAAGAGGTCCAGGAGGATGATGGCTGTGGTTTTGACTCTGTCAAGAAGGATGCGGATTTCGTTCGTGGCGGGGAGGAGAGCAGTCTCGCTGCTGTGGTTGCTTCTGAATCCAGATTGGGAGATGTCCAGGATGATGTTTGATTCAATGAACTTGGGGAGTTGGGCATTGATTGCCTCCTTGATGATTTTGGCAGGCAAGGGGAGCAGCGGGGATCCAAACTGTTTAGGGTGAGAAAGGCAAGGGCAGGTGTGGTGTCATGTTCCTTTGTGTGTGCTGCAGGCAGTGTCCTTTGTAGTGTAATAAGAGCAGAGAACAACTCCTCCCCAGCCATCCTGTCAGTAAAACCCACTAACTCTAAACCGAGGCCCTTACTGTCCCCATATCTAAAAGGTATACACCACACAACAGGAAAGCCATTAACAGGTGACTGGATACTGGCAGAAAGGCACATTTGGTTTATGCAGGAAAATTGTCACTTTTTACAAGTGGGATTTTCAGAAAAGTTAAAATCAAACTACGATTCACATGAGTGGAAGAAGAATTTCCCTATCTATTGCAAAGGAGAGGCTATCAAGTAATGAGTGTAATAAGGTAACTCAGCATTAGTCTATGGGAGAGATGGCCTTGCCACTGTGAAAAACGACTTGAGGAGTTGAGTTTTTCACTGTCAGGATATTTAAAATGTAGGCACACATGTCCTACTTTTTAAATTCCATGTACTCTGCCCTGTGAGCTTTTAGTTTCTACCTTTAGGGGTCACTTATATGTGTTAAAAAGGAAGGTTTAGGCCTGGCAAAAGGTTTAAATTGAAAGATTGAAATGGCAGTTTCAAACTGCACAACAGGCTCCAGTGGAAGGCCTATGACATGTGTTACTTTAGTGGGTGGTACAATGAGCACTGTAAACCACTTGCAACATTTACTTTACAAGCACTGTGTACATATAGTATCAGTTACTAGGGACTTACAAGTACATTACATGTCCAATAAGGTGTAGGCCAATTTTGTCATGTTTACAAGGGAGAGCATAAGGTCTGTACTACTGATTAGCAGGAGTGCTGAAAGTTCAGCAAAGGAAGTCTAAAATCTAGGGTGGCCCTACATAACAGGCACAATCCAGCAAGCACACATTTAAAGTTAGACTTTTTAAACTATTTCTAAGCATCATATTTTGTACTGGAAGAGTATCCTTCCAGTACGAAATCTATGTTAAACATCACATGTGCATTCTTTTTTTTTTTGTCCTCATTAGCCATTAAATCAATCCAACTGCGCTCCTATCTGCACAGACGCGAGGGAAGACCCCCCTATTGCACCAAGAAGCCCAATGGTAAGCTCCAAAGTACTCAGAGAGTCAGTCCCCGCGTCGCCAGCAGAGCTTGGACGAACATTCTCCCTTCAGACCAGTTCGGCCAGTTGTCCAATAGCTGTTACGGTGCCACCCTTTGGACAGAGAGATTTTAGGCCTAATCATCGGACCCGGGGAAGAAAAAACCCCCCCCAAAAAAAAAAAACCCGGGTTGACTAACTGTCCCTTCTCCAATTGATCAAGAGGTCTCAAAATCTCAAAGATCGAGGGCTACATGTTCTTGATAGATCCTGCTTTGACGTTGCATATAATAAGGACAACCACTCTGCATGTGTTGGGGGGTTTATGTTGACCCAGTTTTTGCAGATTTCTCTTCTTGCCAGTAAAATGGCATAAAACAGAAATTCTCTCTCTGGTCCCTTAATATTGTCATTTATTCCAAAAATAATTAAAAGCCACGAACACGGGATGGATAAACCAAGAATAGATTCAAGTGTTGCTCTGACTTCGTTCCAGAAGGTAGCAATGATCGGGCACTCACAGAACATATGAAGATCTGAGGCAGCTGGAAGAGAACATTTGCAACAACACTTCCCTGGTTGAAATTTCGACAGGCGTTTAGGAGAGTAATACGCTCTGTGAAGTGTAAAAAAATGGTTGCGCCTCAGCCATGCTGGCTTGATAATTTTATAGAGGAGGGTGAAAGATTCCTCCCATATGTCCTCCATATGTGGTTCTCCCTCCGCACCCCAGAGTTTTTCCGGGAGGTTAAGATCCCTCTCTCCATCCTCTATGATATGCCAGTAAAAAAGTGCTACTTCCTTTTTCCCGGGAGGTCTTCCAACTAGGATAGTTTCTAACACACTCTCCTCTCCCATCATTGCTTTCTTCTTAGTTTGAATCCGGAGCCAGCTGCTTAATTGCAAGTATACTAACCAAGAGAGTGATGATGTTACCTTGAAGTTGAAAATATCCCAATCTATGATTGATCTTTCCACCAGGAGATCACCCCACTGTGTGATACCTGCGTCTAGCAAGACTCTTTTAACTGTATTGGCTTCTTGTGATGTTAATCCCGGTAAGTCCCAAATTTAGATAGATATCCTATCCCAGTTTTAAACTTTGTTTGGGACCATTCTTTTTAAATACCCAATAGTGACTTTAATCTAATTTTTTTAAAGAACTTCTGATGACCGAACTTGAAGAGAAATCCATTCACTGGAAGGTCCGAACCCATTAGCATTGCCTTGTACATAAGCCCATTTGCATTTTCCCAAGGGATCTTAAGTAACATCCGGGAATGCGTCAGATGAAATGCCCAGGCGTAGTATTCCAAATCTGGCAATGCAAGCCCCCCTTTTTCTCTTCTCCTTCTCAATTTTTTCCAGGCTAATCTGCTGCATTTATGCCCCCAGACAAATGAATTCATATTTTGCTGACATTTTGCAAGCTGTTTGGTATCGAAAACTAACGGGATGGAGTTAAAAATAAAAGTAAATTTCGGGAGGATACTCATTTTTATCAAACTAATTCTCCCATAGATGGTGAGCGGGAGGAAAGACCAGGCTTTCATCAAGGTTTGAGATTCTCGGGAAATACGGGCTAAGTTGTTTTGAGCCAGGTAATCTAGATCTTTAGTAATTGTAATTCCCAGGTACCTCAAAGAAGATTTAACCGGGAGCTGGAGATTATGAATATTCCAAACCATAATTTCGGTTTTCCCTGCGTTGATTTCATATCCCGTAAATTTTCCAAAGTCCTCCGCTTTCTTTATAATAATTGGGAATGCCAACACAGGATCCGTTGTGTAAATAATTATATCATCGGCATAAAGACCGATCTTCTTTTCCCTGCCCGAAAAAGTAAAATGTGGAATATTAGAATCTTCCCTAATAGATTGTGCAAACGGTTCTACATATAAATTAAAGAGAAGGGGGGCTAAGGGACAGCCCTGTCTTGTTCCTCGACTAATTTTAAAAGGGGTTGTTTGCGAACCATTTATTAATAGGGATGCTCTAGAGTTATTATATAGTAAGCCTATGGCCCGACAAAAATTTGGGGCCCAGATGGTATTTTTTCATTATTAAATTTAAGTATACCCAGTTTACCCTATCGAACGCTTTTGTAGCGTCAAGGGTCATGATGGCCAGGGGTAGACCGAAAGTTGAAGCAATGTCCGCAGCTCCCACCAAATCATAAGTTAGATCAGCCAATTGCCGGCTTCTAATAAACCCCTTTTGATCAGGGTGGATAATTGACCCAATCTCACTTCCCAATCTCGCAGCCAAGATTGAGGTAAAGATTTTGTAATCGTTGTTGAGAAGCAAGATTGGGCGATATGATCCACACTCGGCTGGGTCCTTGCCTGTTGTTAATATTAAAGCTATATTGGCTTCGCCCCAAGAGCTTGGTGGTGTCTCCCCTCTAATCATTATGTTGTTGAAAAGGTTCGTAAGGACTGGGGTAAGAATAGAATTGAGTACCCTGTATAATTCTCCGGGGAGACCGTCTGGTCCCGCGGCTATACCCTGTGCTAGTTGTTTAATAGTGTTGGAAACTTCCAACTCTGTTATAGCTTTATCTATATTTTCAGTTTGGTGACTTTCCAACTCTGGGAGGGTTATATTGTTCAACCATTCATTCCTTTCATTTAAATTTACATTAAGTTCCTCTGTGTAGATATTCTGGAAGAACTCATTAAAGGCTTCCCCGATAGCTGTATCTGTTGACCTAGTATTAGCTTCCCCAGCAACCCTTACTTCCTTAATAAAGTTTCTGGATTGATCAGCTTTAATTTTCCAAGCCAGCAGTTTTCCAGCAGACTCACCATATTCGAAATGGGCAAGTTTGCTTGCCTGCCATCTTTTATTTATCCTTTCCTGCAATAGTGTGCCTAGCTTGGCCTTTAGTTCTTTTTTCTCGTCTTGGTTTTCAGAGGGGAGCTGGTCTGGTGATTCTAGCTGGGTCAATTCTAGCTCTATATGTCGAATTGCCTCTTCATATTTCTTTCTCCTAAATGAGGCCCTACCTGTAATACAACCCCTGATGAAGGCCTTCCAAGCCTCCCATACGATGACCAGGGAGGCAGAACCTAAGTTTTGTTCCAAAAAGGAGACAGTTTCCTGCGTCAAATAATCTTTCTCCTCGTCCTCCAGTAGAATTGTTCGGTCGAAAGACCAGGATGGGTAAGTAGGTTTCTGCTCTAATTTTATCGAAAAGAAAATAGCAGAGTGATCTGACAGATGCAGAGGTAGATATGTTATGCTTTTAACCTGATCCTTAATTGAAAGACTAAATAAGGCATAATCAACGCGTGATTTATGTCTGTATTTATAATTGTGGTATGAGACTCCCATAGCGTTCCCAGCTCTTTGTCTCCATAGGTCAATTAAACCAAGATTCGACATACTTCTAAGCAGTGTATCCCTCATATTACTATGTACTATGGCCCTAGAGGTTGCAGATTTGTCTAATTTTGGATCTAAGACAAGGTTAAAGTCACCGACCCAAATGATGGGGTCAGAGCAAGAAATCAACTGATTTTGCAAAATATTTAAATAAGAAGGGTCATCCTGGTTAGGTCCATAATAGCTGATGATGCTAACAGCCTTTGAGTATAATTGAGCATTGACTATCAACCATCTACTGCTAGCATCTGTTTTCCAACCCATTATCTGGGCCTTTGCTGATTTTTTAAAAATGATAGCATTGCCACGAATGCTAGCATTGTGGTCGGTATTTATAAATTTATCAACCCATTTGTACTTTTTAAGTATGTCCGTGATCTCCTGTTTATTCAAATGTGTTTCCTGGATCGCAATGATCTGCGCGGGTGAGTCTCGTAAGTATTGTAAGATTTTATTTCTTCTAGCCCTAACACGCAGGCCATTTACGTTCCAGGATAAGAATTTAATGTCTGACATTAATTTTAAGGCTCTTTAACACTATTTCTGATCCCTCAACTCTATTAAATTTTTTTGGAGGCAACATATCCTTAGCTATATCTCTTTCTGTTTTAGCCAAGCGGTCACTTTGAGACACAATTGGATCCATATTATTCGTTATTATGAAATTCGGTTTATGAGGACTTTTATGTTTTGCCTTTCCCTCTCCCTCCCTCCCTCCCTCCCCTAGAAAACCCCTCCCAACTTACTCTGGCATGATGGATTGCCAGCTTGTCGTCTCTGACATATTCCCGCTCCATACCCTAGTATCTATATTATCAATCATTTTACCGGTCGCTATGCTTAAGATATAAGCAGTGGTGATTCATAAAGCAGAATTGTAGGTCCCTCATCTAATAGCTATTCTATAAAATATTATTTCTATTGATAATACTCTAATAGCTAAGGATAAGTTTGGGGAATAGTGTGGGAATAAAAGATATAGGCTTCGTTGCAGCGTATTTGCTCAAAATTTTTTAACGTGAGCGTACTGGGGTGGAAATCTGTAATGAAATTCTCAATTGGTGATTTTTTTTTTTATAATGTATCACCCGGTAGTGTTTTAATGACAAAATTGTGTGTCCTCACCCAAATGTTGATAGTGTCGTGTGTTGTTTTTTTCTTTTTTTTTTCCTTTTTTTAATTTTTTTTACAATTTTTATATTCTTTATGTTCTTTTTTTTTTCCTTTACCACTTTTTTTTCCCTTCCCCCCTTCTCTTTCCTTTTCCTTTTCCTTTTTTCCTTTTTTTTTATTTCCCCACATTATCCCCTTTTTTTATTTAGTTTTTTTTTTCCCATTTTAACTCATTTACAGAAATTTACAAAAATGTCACCCATGGCCCGGAGGGTTTACGTGTACACTAATTGTGGCAAGTAGCTCGTCGGCTTCCAAGGGGGACCTGACATTATACATTTTATTATTGTACATTATCCTTAGAAAGGCAGGGAATCTCAACTGCACGGTGGCTCCTAGGCTTTTAAACTTCTCCATTCTTTGACCTAATTCCCACTGCCTGTCCAGCGTTCTTCTAGAAAGGTCAGATCTCACTTCAAAAGAGAATTCAGAGGCTTTCAAAGTCTTGGCTTTCAAAGCTGCAGTCAAGATCTTCTCTTTCAGGGAGTATGTTAAAAAGTTCACTAGGATCTTCCTTGGTTTATCCCTGCCCTGTTTAAGACGGAACGGATCCCGGTGTACCCTCTGAATATCTGTTTCTATCTCAGACAGAGTTTCATCAAAATTTAGAGAATCTTTTAATAAGGTTGCAATGAACTTTTTTAAATCTCCTCCTCCTCCTTCTTTTCCCTCCGGTATTTTTAGAAGTCTCAGGTTGTTCCTTCTGGAAAAATTTTCGAGAGACTCAACCCTCTCTTTGACTGAATAGCCTTCCCGTCGTAGTGTCTGGATCTTCACCTCAGCAGACTCCAATTTAGCCTTGAGCTCTTCAACACAATTCTCTAGACCACCATTTCTTAGTGAGAGACCATCTACCTTAGATTCTAGGTTTTCGCACATTGTGCGGATCTCTGATTGAGTGTGTCTAGACTCCTCAAAACATCTCTTTGACTCCTCAAACCCATTTCTAATCTCTTTCCTCATGCTAAGAAGTATGGCTTGGATAGTATCGTCGCTACCATTGTCTTTACAACCCCCAGTGTCTTGATCCAAGTCATTTATCTTGCTTGCAATTCCTGTGGCCAAGGCTTGCTGGTCTGGCGGAGAGGTTGCATTAGCGATTCGTTCAACTGGGTCCCCCATCCCTACACCGCTGAGTGAGTCTCCTGCCCCTACTACTTCTCCCACCTTTTCTTCCAGACTACCAAGATTACTGAACACGGATAAGGGAGATGTAGAAGTGGTTATAGCACCAATATTTCCCACTGATCCGGGTGCAGTTTGAGTACAAGAAAATTTTTGGGACTCTTGGTTTAAATTTAGGACCTGAGGGAGGGCCTTAAAATAAGACTTCAACGAGGGTGTAACTCGGGAGGTTGTGCTGGCTTTTGTTTTAGAACCCCCCTTGCTCGAGCTAGCCTTATGTGGTAGATCCTTCGGAGCGGTGTACCGTAGCTGGCGTTCCTTACCCCTTTTGGATCCCCTTAAGACTGGGGGTTGTAATGTATCAACTACTGCCTCATCATCAAATTCTGGCTCAGACTCTATGAAAGACTGCTCTCCTGTACTTCTTTCTGCTACTTGTGTTTGACCTGTGTCATTGGGGCCTGTAGGGGCGGCTAATTCTTTGACCTTATTGCTACCCTTTCCTTTTCCCTTAGCCTTCCGCTTCCCCAGGGTTCTGGCAATAGTTGAATATGGAGTCTCACTCGATATCTGACAAGAGGTTTGAAATTGTGCGTTAAACCTGAAGATTCTGGGTGCAGGGTGTAAATTTTGTGAAGAGTGACAGCCCTGTATATCTATGAGGTCCTGGTTATCAACAGTCTGCACCTCCCCTCCTAAGGAACTCGACACCCTCCCCCTCTGCTGGTCCCCCTTACCGCACCAAATAGTTGTTGCCAGTCTTTTTGCAGAGACGCTGTATACTGTAGCTTTCCTACTTCTTCGAAGCTCCACGGCTGCGTCGCCCCAGCGGTGAGGTGCGGGGAGAAGAACCTGTCCCCAACACATTGGCAGCTCTGTCCACCTTTATATTCATGCAGCACTGTTGCCTCTAAAGAACCCAGGCTCTTCTTTACGTTAGCGAGCTTTTCAATCCTTTTCAGACTTTTTTCCTGAGAGAATTAGGGTCAATGTGTCACACACACCCAGGTATATGGCGGTCTGTATACTGTAGATGTAGTAGTAAAATCTTTATTCGGGATTCATTTTCCATGAAATACCATAAAAGCATTTATACATTTCATTTACATACATTTTAACGATAAAAAATATTCAGGTCATTTACAATTTATCATAAAATTACTTAGACAAAACAATTTAGTTATTGTTATTCTGAAAATTGACCCTTGATTTAAAAATACATTTTAGGAAGGTACTGACGACTTTACAGATATAGTCTGAGCTTAAGAATTGTAACCTCAGCATTGCAGGGCGACATTTTCGAAGTCCTAAAATTCTCAACAATGGGGTTAGGAAAAGTCTTCGGTGGACGGAATAATATTTACAAAACAAAACCGTATGCATTGTTGACTGTTCAGATAGTTCATCACATGGGCAGGGAATTAAGCTCTCTTCCCAACTATTTCTATTTGGGAATGCTACTATCCTGTGAAAAATGTTCAGTCTGAATCTCGCTAGTAAGAATCGTTCAAACTGCGAGACAACATAGGTTAGGTATGGTTCCATTTCCATGGTCGTCATAACTGCCAGAGAATGCTGTACAGATGGTTTCTTAATCTCCTCAGTAATGCGTAGTTCTTCAAAGTGACTCAGCGCCTTTGCCTTGAGCTCTTTCTTAGGAATTCTGACTATAGTATCCGGTTTATAGTAGAAGTCGGCCATTCCTAGGTCAGTGAGGAGATTTTTAACATAGGTTAACCAATCTATTTTATCTGCGTGGTCAAGTTTCATACAGTCCGCAACAATAGCTTTAGTTAGAGAATTCTTTGTTGAGACCCATATTCTACGCCATAGGAGTACAGGTTCAATTTTGGCCAGGTCCTCAATGTGTGGTAGTCCCAGTTCTGCATGGGAGGCAAAGGTGGATACTCTTTTGGGTACCGACAATAAGAATCTTATGAAGGTGTTCTCCACAACCTGTAGGGCTTTTGTGTGTTTATGGCCCCATAAGCCCGCCCCATAAAGTGCGATTGAGTGGCACTTGGCTCTGTAGATTTGGAGGAGTTCAACCGGAGGTTTCTTCCCTAATTTCTGGGCAAATTTCATGAGGGCAGCGATAGAGCGCAGAAGTTGGTGTTTGCGCGCTTCTATGGCCGCTCTCCAGTTGATCTTCTCATCTATCATAATTCCCAGATAGGGATATTGGGAAGTGGTTTCTAGTTTTACATTATTTAAGAAAATGGGTTTTTCGTTTTTCTTAGCCCGTCCAGCTGCCATAACAAAAGTTTTCTTGATGTTTATAAGCAGGTCTAGATCGCTCATAAATTTCGCATAGCTATTCAAAGATTTTTGTAGCTCGCGAGGTGTACGTGCTATGATTACCGCGTCGTCTGCATATAAGAGCGCAGGCACCCGTCGGTCTTTTACACGGGGTAGGTCCTGTCCCCCCCGTAACATCTCTACCTCAAGGCCGTTAGTGTAGAGGGAGAAAAGAAAGGGGGCCAGGACACATCCTTGCCTGACGCCGCGCTCTACAGAAAAATAATCTGTCAGTTCGCCCCGTACTCCAAAACGCACCCTCGCGGAAGCGTTGGAGTAAAGCTCTCTAAGAAAGGTCACAAGGGCTTCGTCCATTCCCATGTTGGCCAAAACTGACCAGAGTTTTGCATGACTGACGCAATCAAAGGCAGCAGAGAGGACGACATATACCATGTACAGCCTCTCGCGCTTTGCTAGAACATACTTTCCCATCAATAAGGCCAAGTTCAGGGCCTGTTCTGTTGTTCCGTGGCCCTCTCGGAAGCCGTACTGGATATCCGAGAGGGTCCCGGTCTCGTCCACCCACTCCTGTAGGCGCTGGAGAACCACTCTGCCCAGTACCTTCCCCAGTGAGTCCAGGAGGGAGATTGGACGGTAACAGGTTGTTTCCTCTCTATTTCCCTTCTTAAAGATTGGTACCAAAATTGATTGGGTCCAGGATATAGGCAATCCACACGCCATTGCTGCGTCAAACACCCTTTTTATTATCGGTGCCCAGAGATCTGATCTAAATTTAAAAAAGGCAACTGGAACCCCGTCCGGACCTGGGGCTTTTCTACTCTTGCTGGCGTTTAGTGCGTTTATTACCTCATATAATTCGACTGTCACTGGAATTGGAAAAGGGTTATCCTCATTTACGTTATCATTTTTTCCGCCATCATCTGCTACTGGTGGTTTGCAAAAGATCTTGGAAAAATGGTTTATCCAGGTTTGTCCCTCAATAGCTACGTCGAGGGTTGGATGGTCTGTTGAGTCTGTCAGGAAAGGTGCTTTGACTACTTTCCAAAATAAGTCACTATTTTTGTTTAATGAGCTTTCATGGAGCTGATCCCATAGCGCCTTTTTCAACTCTTCTTTTCTCATTTTACATGCCAGTTTGTAGACTATTCTCAGATTCCTGACCTTCTCTTTGTCTCTTTTTGGTTGTGTTAGTGCACTCTTTAATTTTTTATGGGCTACCGAGCAATCGTGATTGAACCATCTATTTCTTTTTTCCATGGTCCCTTTCTGTTTCACAGTAAGGTATTCGTTTACTTTACCTAGGATCGTGTTGAAATGGGATAAGACTTCCTCATTCGGTACCTCCATGTCTAAGCACTTCAAAATATCTGTTTGTGCTGCCTTTAGGACCTTATTTGTCAGGTCATTTGGATCAATCTTCCCCCACCCTAGAGTATAACCGTTTGTTCTTGTAAGCTGGATATTATTCTGGGAGAGGGTAGACATTAAGATTTGGGCTGATAGCTGGGATTGATCCAAAATTAAATGAAAGATTAAGGCTGAGTGGTCACTTAATGTATTAGTTTTTACTCTAAAATTCAGGGTCTTATTTTCGAGGGTCGCTGTAGTTAGGATGTAATCAATTGTAGTTGCACTTCCCCTTCCAAGGTATAGAGGGTCCAGCTTCCCAAGTAAAGGGTTTATTTGATTCAATATTGATAGATCCAAGCTAGACATGGACTCATTTAAGAAGTCTCCCACCGCTGAGTGAGAGAAGTGGGTTATTTGCTCCTCTGTTCCATGGCCCAAACCACAGATGTTACTATTTTGATTTTCGCATGGGTGGAGATTAAAATCGCCTCCCCAGACGATGCTCGATGGTTCTACCCCTGGTATAAGTTTCATATCACTACTTAGCTTCTTGCGTAGGACCCCCAGTGTTTTTAATCTATCGTTTTCCGCCAAATTATCATAGAGGTTGACAAAAAGAATGATTCTGTTTGTCTTAAATGCCAGTCTCAGGATCTGATAGTGGGTCTCTAAACTAATTGGGGTAACAACCAAACCAGCTATAGTATTCGATATGTAAGTTGTCAACCCGCCTTTAGCTCTCCCATGAGTTCCTGCGATCCCTGGTGAAAAATATGTTTTGTACCCTATCAGGTGCATTTCTTTTGTGAGCCAAGTTTCCTGTAGGGCTAAAATTTGAGGATCATTAGCAAACTCTAAGAGGCTTCCAGTCAAGATTTTTTCACGAAGGCCGGCACAGTTCCAGAACATAATTTGGATTTTTTCTCCTCTCATGGCTCTATTTGTCCTGTTTGCAGTCCTATTTATAGTGTTTTGCACACATCCCTGCGCCTCCCCGTTGTACTCCTCACTAAGTAGAATAGGTGAGACAGTGATATTGTTTCCTCTGGTTGAATTATACCTGTCCCTCTCCGATAGTTGGTTGATTTTAGCCAACTGGCTTTGGTCATCTATGCTATGGATTCGATCCATATTATCTGGGGTAATATCACCAAGTAGAGTGCCTTCTTTTAACATAGAGCAGTCTTTGGACAAGGGTAGGTTGCTATTAAGTCAATCCAATCCGTCTAAACCACTAAATGTTGAAAAATGGTTAAAAGTTGGGATATTAAACTCTAGGAATGGTGATTGATGATTGTTATTCAAATTACCCCAGTATGTCTGAGGGTGAAGTTGTTGTAGCGGTAGATTCAAAAAGTGATTCTGGGTAGGTTGGTAGCATACTTCTCTCCACTCCGGACGATGTCTTCTCGTTTGGAATTGTCTGGAGTTATTTAACAATTCTCGTGGATAGAAGTAGCTAACATAATGTGTGGAGATAATGTCTCCGCCTGTGGGCTCATACCAATCTCCTAGTGTTCTTACCACCCTATGGTCCTTGAAGTTGATAATTATAACGTCTCCCTTTTTATCTTTTGGCCTCGAACCCACCCACACCGCTCGCCTTACTGACAGGATTTCTCCATTTATGTGTGCGGGAAGGGGTCTATTCTGCCTCAACCAATAAATGGTTTTATTTTTTAGTGCATGATAATTCTCTCTAGCCCCTTCTACTAACTCTGGGACTCCTGTCAAAACGATCGTATATGGAGCTGAGTCCGGGGGTAAATCAACTGTCCTGCGTCTTGGTCTTTTTGAATATTGTGTTGACTGCTCCCCCGAGTCTCTGCTCAATAAGTTATTTGTGGGCGGATTGGGTTTTACTGTTGGTGATGGAAGATTTAATTGTGTTAAATTATTTGTCGCAGGGAGGGTTAAACCTGAGGACTGTGAAGACTGAAGTAATGGATTAGTAGGTTTAGTGGTTTTGCTATGTGGCGCCAGGGGCGGATTAGCCGTGGGAGGATGTAAGTGAGAATTATCTGTGGGCACCAAGGGAGGATCTAGATTACGTTGAACAGTTTGTGGGGTAGGGTGTAAGGTAGAGGAGGGTTTGGGCTCAAAAGATCTATCTCGAGTGGTGACCGCTGCTTTCAGACTGGTCAGTGTGGCTTCTAAAATAGTGAGCCTGATCTCCACCTTTTTTATGGACTCACTAATAGGCAGGAGCAAGGATCTAAGCAAAAATTCAAGATTGCCAGTGGAAACTGGAAGCGGTAGTTCATTAGTTAAATTAGTCATGGGAGTTTCCACAGAGTTGGGAATATGGGCAGCTCCAACGAGGGGAGAACTGCGCACTTCGTCCACTATTCGATCATGTTTTGGAAGTAGCTTTGGGCCTTTTCCGAAGTCAGAGTGGGAAATTTTCGTTTTAGCATGACCTCCCCTCATTTTTCTTCTTCGCTTATTGGGGGGGGAGGGCGTAGAGCTTCGCATCGGGAAGTGTTTTTTGCTTACCTTTCCCAATTGTGGCTGATTTACTCGGTAGGGTGGATTGGGAGATTAAATCAATGAGCACTCTACTAGGGCTAATTGAATCAATAGCCATAGGGGCTTGCTCAGTCGGTGAACAAAGGGGAGTAGTGCAATTTCTCAGCAAGAGCGGGACGCCCTCCTCAGATAGTGGGCCCTCGCTGACAAAGAGGGACTCACTCTCTTGGGAAGTAGAGATTTCAATTAATGGTCTATTTTTCAGATTTTCGATCGAGCGACGGAGTTCAGCCCTGCGCTCTGCCAGAGAGGAGTCTTTATCCCCGCCACCCGGTGTTCGTGCAAAGTAAACATCCAGTGTCCTGTTTTTAGTTCCCCCCGCCTTTACAGTACACCCATCCAGCACTGGTGAAGGCATGTCCAATATCTACTATCCTTTGGTAGGGATGACAGCAAGATGGTATGCCAGCGAGAAGCACAGGAGGGTGGGCCCAGCCCAGGCTCCTCAGGCCTCTGAGGGCCACAGAGGGTCCGCCCTTTGCCCGGGCTTAGCCCCGGGCGCTCCCGCGCGCTCCCGCGCAGCGTGTTATGCTAATTCTTATAGACGTCTTTTGAGGTGGGTTGGGCTGGGCGGGGCGGTCAGGGAGAGCGGGCCAGCTGACTCGGCCTCAATCAAACCGGGGCTCCTGGGATAGCGAGTCCCGGTTGACGCTCGCAGCCCTGTCTCGCATCCAGCACCCAGCAGTTGTCAAACCTTCTCTCTCCCTCTCCTGACGAAGCGGGACCCGCGAAGTGGGTTCCGCCATGGCGTGGGCTCTGGTCCTTGAATAATGCAGCCGGAAAATGAAGTCTCAATAGAATCCCCTGTAGATGTCTTGTATATGTCCTAGCCGGACCTGAGCCCGGGCCTGAGCCAGCTCCACTCGTCTCAGTCACTCAGAACTCCCCATCGAACAGGGTCTTAATGTCGGAATGTTGCTGTTGCTGTTTAAGGATATCAGCCGCGCTTGTTATCTATTCGTGTTTTCGTGGTCTGCAAGAGCTTTGGGAGCTTTGGGAGCTTCGAGGGCTCTGTTTTTTAAACCTGCGCCCAACACATTGACAGCTCTATCCACTTTTGTGTTAGTACAGCACTAATGACGCACTGCTACTTCCAAGAAACCCAAGCCGTCTCCCCGCCGCCAGCTTTCAGTAATCTCCAGGGACCTGTTCCACTCGTCTCCGCCACCAAAACAGGGTCTCAATACAGTTTCAAAGGCACAGGCAACCCTTACTGTCTGTTCTGTGAGCCTCGGGAGCTCTGTGCCTAGAGATCTCCTCGCAGCTTCACAGAGCGGCTCAGCAGATCCCAACACGCCGCGGACTGACGGAGCTCCGCCCGCCTGCTCGCCTGCTCGCTCTCACTCTCCTCCCGAGCCTGCTCGGCACACGCCTCTCAGAGCGGGACAGCTGACCGTGAACACACCGCTGACTCCCGCCTGCCTACCCGCTCTCACTCCGTCTCAGTCCGTGAAGCCAACTCCAAAAAACCGCCACAGCGGTTCAACACTTTCCCTCGACCTTGGCGTCTTCTGTACTTGCCGTACTTGCCGTACTTGCCGTCACCACTCGCCTGATCCAAGAAAACCAGTGCCGATACAATTAATTCACCTTCTGTGGCATGTCTGCGGGATCATCGTCAGGGACGAGCGTACCGCCCTAGCTAGCGGCCGCCATGTTTTCCATCATCACATGTGCATTCTTGTGCTATGGTGTAAGGCTGTGTTCCTAGTGCTAAGAAGCCTAAAACGTACCAGCTGGGGCGTAGAGCAAAGTTGCTGCGCTGCATTGCATGTGTTTTTAGTAAATTTGACCTTTATATCCCAAGGTGTGTAAAGAATAGCACTTTATTTTAGATTTCCTAATTGCAGCTCTGTACCTCAGCAGTTGTTGAAGATAAAGTAGCTCGTCTGTCTGGGTAATTCCTTTACTGCAAGCTTTTTTTAAAAGCCCTTCTTGAGGAGTTGAGTGATGGCATATATTTGCTGAAATATTTGACCCTGCTTGGGTGGTCAGTGATCATCTATTACTGAGCTGGATTCCAGAGGGCAGATTCACAAGCCCATGTGCCACTTTTGCGTCATTCTTAACATGGGAAAAGTGACGCAAAAGTGGCGCAAGGGACTTGTAAATCTGACCCCAGGTTCAAAATCCTTGTTGAACCACGACTCTTCCATGAAGAAAACAGATGCCAGATGAACAAGTAGTCATTTTAGTTGTGGTCCTTAACCTGTGGTCTGGGAGCCCTAGGGGTCTGCGACTGCCTATAAAATTTAAATAAAGGAGCAAAATGTAAAATTGGTCATTAACTTAATTGATTGGTCGGAGCAGCGAAATTGTATCAAACAGAATATAGCATGGACGATGGGTGGCATCAATTAAATTTAGAAGAGCTCTAACCTACCCAGTAAATCTAATTTTTATTTTTATTTTTATATTTGTTTGTGAATTTGTGCATTTTTTGATGTATTCACGTTTTTGTGTGTTGAATTGTGGTTCAAATGATCTAAATTGATTAGGCTGGGGGTCCCTGGATATGAATAAGGATTGAGTTGGGGGATCTCCGGATTCCAGTAATGATTCATTGGTTGTTCACAGTATTCAAAAGGTTAACCATTGAAGAAAAAATGCTGTCCTTCCAGTAGTATTGCATCAAGTGTCTGACTGACAGTATGGGTAGGCCAGAAGAGGAGGTGATGTAGATCTAGAGCTTCTGGTTTGTTAAGGTGATGAGTGGTTTACAATGGAATAATTCCAACTTGTCGAATCAGTATAGAACAACGGATTGGGGTGTTTGAGTAGCACTGTGAAAATGGAGAGTCACAGACTATAAGAATGGTCATATGATATAGTGAAGATGACTATATGAATCGAAATGAGCATGTTGCATTCGAGGACAGATCTCCCCTGCCAAATAAGGACTCCCCGTCCTCTGCAGACAAGACAAGGAAAGAGATAGAGGCAATGGAATGCAGTTGTTGTATTCTAAGTAATATGATCAGTTTGAGAGTTTGACATCAAAAGTGCAATTAGTAATTCTATCTTTCCCAACACAGCGCTGAGTGGCACCTTTCGAGGAAGATCGGTATCAGTGTAGGTTTGCACACCGCTTAGCTCTGTCTGCATTTGAATGTGTATATGGATTGCCCCTTTTTCTTCCATACATGCTATCGCACACACACAACCATGCACATGTGAACGACACACATGAATACGAGAATGCTAACATAGAGTTGCACTTTGATATAAAACCTCAAAATCACAGACTTGCACATTTCTGCATACACTCACTTGCCCAACACTCGGTCATTTATTCACACATGTACACTCATTCACACTGTGAGTGAGTGGAGATGTCTAAAGTGGGTAAATGAGGGTGTGACAGAGATTGAGTTTAATCAAGCATGTGCAGGTGTGTGATTGTGAGTTTGAGGGGACATATGTATGTCATACAGACTTAACAATGTGAGTGTGCGTGTGTGTGTGTGTGTGTGTGTGTGTGCGTGTGTGCGTGTGTGTGTGTGTGTGTGAGCAAAAGACCGGGAGAGGGTCTGTGCGTGTTAGAACTCATACATTGCACCCCACCTTTGGTCCAGGCTGGGAAATACATTATGGTCACCCCTGGTTACGGGGATGTCATAGTACTTAAGGGGCATGTCTTTTACTCTGTCTGCTTTCAGCATCAGCCACCATAAATAAAGGGTGGGGGGGGGGCGCTGGTGGTGTCCCATGGGAGGAATTGTGTGAGGGGGTGTCAGAAATGTTTTTTTTTTTAAAACATACATTTTGACGCCGGCAGCCATCAGCGTCACGTCACTTTTGCCACCTCTCCTCTTCCTGGGTCCCAGCAGCCCCTGGGACCCAGACTCCCATCCAATCCCAGGGCTACAGACGAGTGTGGGGATTGGTCTGAGCAGGCAGTAGAGATGCCCTGCTCAGACCAAGAAGTCTGTGGGGTTTAAGCAGCAGGGCTGGAGAAAACCTAAGTGTGCATGTGTGTTTTGGTCGGGCAGAGACGGCCGTCCAAACACCCATGAGTACTTCGGGAGTGGAGTGCACTTAGAACTCCTCCTCCCCCCTCCCATGCCCAGGCCCCAACCCTCCCAACACAGCTGGCTAAGAGCTGGCAAATGCAAAATAAAACAATGCAAAAACATTGTTTTATTTTGCATTTGCTCGCTCTGAACCAGGCAGTGGGGCGATGCTCCTCCGCCATTGCAGAGGAACCACCACTGTCTGCTTTGGTCATAGTCCAGAGGGGGAGAAAACTGAAGTTTCTATGGCAGGAATGTTCCTTCTGTTTGTCCGTGGACCAGCCATGCTATTGTTTAGCAGGAGGGTTTAAGAGGTGTGTGTGCAAATCTTTATCTTTCCAACCTTCCCAGGCAGTAGTGTCTCTCATACTGCTTTTCTCTCTTTGAATGCGGCCACAAATACCTAAAGGTTTTAGTTAATTTGTGAAGCTTTGTACTTTTTTAAAGAGTCCCTTTTAAACATTTGTGTTACTACTGAAGGATATGACATTGTAGAAGAGCTGAAAACGTTTCATCAAGAAAAATATGGCTATGTATGTATAAGCCAAAAAAACACTGTTGTGTTTTGTCTTGTTTGTAGCTGGTTTGGAATATGAATTCCCATTTTTCATTGAATCGTCTCATTAAACTTTTAATCACCTAATGCAACCAGTTGTGTGATGTAAAATAGAGAAAGATTAAAAAGTTGGCAGATAAAATATTGTTCTGTGGTTTGTACAGTATCATGGAATACCCACTCAATATGATGGATTGGTTTCATAGATGGTTAACTCCATGTGTTCGTGGCTCAGTAACAAATTATACTCACAGACTTCATTAAGCAAATGCAGGAAAGCAATTAATAGCAACAAATATCCCTCTTTCAGGATTGTAGAGTTCACCAAAACTTTAAGACTATTCTGAATTTTTCTAGACACTTCAGTAATTTGCAACATGTACTAGGAACACATTCATTTTAGAAGCACTTTTGTTTCTTAGGAGACCACTATCAGTCTGCGAATACCCAGATTGATTAAAATCTAGACTGGCTAGTATTGATTTCTCCTCATGCCTTTTTCCTCCTGCAGTCTACATCTGCTCTCTGTTGTACCATATTTCTCTTCTGTCTTCTATTTCCTGTTTTTACCATTCTCTCTTCCTCTAGGTCAAAGTCTGATAATGAAGATTAAAGATAAGTAGTGAGTGGGAGTAACTTGTGGGGGGGTGGCTAACTGAAGATCATGGCGGACGCAGCATAGAGGAGCTCCAGAGCCTGGGTACCCAGATCCTACAAAATCGCTATGTACCGAGCCCATCCAGCTCCATCTGACGAGTCAAATTTGGGTGCAGACCAAAGGCTACCCACCCTGGTTACCGTGAAGCCGTCATAGCTGTTACACAAAGTGGTAACAGAAACGAGGCCTACATGACGACTGCCTATTAGACGGAGCAAGTGAGGCCGAGAAATATGCAGCACTGAGGTAGGCCGGTGAGACACCTGCTGCGATCCGGGAAGACAAATGAAAAAGGTACCTACCCCTTGCAGAAGCCCCCGCTGTCCCTGTCTCATCGAAGGAAAGACCAGCAAAACGCCAGCAGCCCTGAGCTCCGACGGTTCCTTCAAGGTGCAGAGGGGATCGAATCCACCGGAGCTGGGCGACGGGACAAACTGGCTGATTCTTTCTCCCCCCCCATGTGCTGCTTAGTGCGTGCTTAAAAGACAATTGGGACTGGAGAGAGTCCCGGAAACCACCACTGACAGCGCGTTGCTTGGGCGGTATGGGGCTACTACAGACCTGCTGATTAGCCTGGTGGTGTTCGCTCTTCACCAGACGAACAGGTGAAGTCGATCCTACCAGCGCACACACTGGGTGATGTTTCGGTCATAATAGTTGAAGATACGGGACTCACCTTGTCTTTGCACACCTAGCTTGGCCTCCAAGCCCCCCCTTCTCCATAATTAAACAACACGAAGCATTCGGCGTGACGGTAGGTGCACTGGCACTGGAGTAGGAGGCTGCTAGTGTAGGACGGACTGGCCTCTGATAAGATATTCCTGAATTGCTGATACTGTCCAATTGTTACCCCCCTGGCTCCTCCTGTGTCTGAATATAACTGCGCAGGACACCCATATATCTGGCAGATGCAGGGGCAGGCTGAGCAGGACCAGTAGGCGGTTTCACTGCGGTATTGCTGAGCTGCCGGTTGGCCCAAGGAGCATAGCAGGTGGCAGAAGATCCATACCTGGGGTCACGCAACGTGGCATGGGGCATTGAATGACAAAGCAATGGCACAAAGGAATCAGAGGCGGGAATCAGAGGGGGACACTGCCCTTACGAGGCCGTACAGGGGGAAGCAGCAGTTGAACCCACCGTTGTGAGCAATTTCAGCACGGCCTGACATGAGGCCCGCACCCCCGGGAGAAGTGGGAGCCCCATTAAGGACCTTTGAGCACTAACAACAGAAGTCTGCATAGAGGTAAGTACACTCTGGCCAGGCTGCGCAATGTCTAGTCTGAGCTGAAACTGCTCACATAGTAGTACCACAGCACAAACCATCCGCGCTGCAGTTCTGGGGAACTGTGAGTCCAGTAGCTTAACTATCATTTATGATGCAGTGCCTGATTGGGCTTAACCACTGCTTAAGGCACGAGACCCCCCCACCGGGCAACAGCAGATATTTGTGAGCACTCGCTGAGAGGCATGGGGCGCCCAAGTAGCAAACCACAAGAGGCGGCTGCCACAAATTCACAAACTACAGGAGACCGGGAATACAATACAAATCCACAGTGCTTACCTGTATAGCACCCACGAATGAAATGCAAACCCCGGACAAATTTTACCAGAATACAATACAAATCCACCGTCGCTTACCTGTATAGCACCCACAAATGAAATGCAAACCCTGGACAAATTAGACCAGATACTGTGCGAGGTCAGGGAGTCTAGAAAAGCAATAGAACAGCAAATCGGCAAGTTCACTGCCGGCTTCACTCTGCTCAAGGCAAATCATACTAAACTAACAACCACAGTAAAAGATAACATCTTAGCCCTGGAAGAAATACCGCCTGAACACAAAAAACACACGTCACAAATCCAGACGCTACAGAAGCAAGTTACAGGCCTTGTGGACAGAGTTGAAGATGCGGAGGGCAGAGCTAGGCGGAACAATGTACACGTAATTGGGCTCCCGGAATGAAGCGAGGGCACAGATGCCGCCACCTTTATGGAACTGTGGTTCAGAGAACATGTAGCCCCTGGAGAATTATCAGACTTCTTCTGCATCGTAAGAGCTCACAGAATCCCCACTTGTAGCCTTAAGATGTGTTTGCCACCAAGGCCACTGATAGTCAGGATCCTAAATTATAGAGATATCCTAATTCAGAAGGCACTGCAGTTACCTCAGATCCGCTTTGAAAATTGTCAGATATCGCTCTATCCTGACTATACACTTATGGTCCAATGTCGTAGCTCCTCCTTTCAGGCTGTTAAAAGGAAATTAAGAGACTTGAACTTAAAATATGCTTTACTATATCCTGCACAGTTGAAAATAACCTATGGGCAAAAAACGTATTTCTTTGAAAGTCAGAAGATGCACAGGAGTGGATCGAAGTCATGGATCCATACTCATTGTCTGGAAATGCCCCCCCGGAGGCTGCCAAAGAGCCCTGGAAGGCTGGCGATCACACCGCAAAGCACAGATTACCCATAATCCACTAAGTATTTGCCCTACTCAGGATCAGGTACAAAGAAGCAAAGACACAGCTCTGGCAGCGGCAACCTCATTCAGAGACTATGCCTCATGAATGGACTCGGAATCCTCAAAGGGCAGTACAATGAGATATTACTCGAAGAGCAGCCTAGCACTATTCCCCACAGTGACGCCGCAAACCGCAAACGACATGTTGGGTTCATGAAATATAGAATGGACCACCCTGTACATGCATGTGACAGCGAAGCACGAGAACTCATGGACACATATCCTTTTTCTTATGTGAATATTACGGCATGATAATGACAAATGTATTAACCTGGGCTCAGAGGAGCTACTGACTGTGCATATTATCACATGGTCGGTGTATGAGTCAGTCCCCTATTTGCGAATGCAACAGTTCACTACAACAAAATTCAATATGTTGTGTTTTTGGTTTGGCTTTGCTTAGTTCACAAGCAGTGCCCTGCATTAATGTTACAATGAGAATTTAGGGGCTCTGGCAAGCAGCAGCTGATATGCCCTATATTGCTATTATTATCCCTTGTCCTGTACACACACACCTCAGTTATCATGGAATAAACAAGCTCCACACATATAACTTGATTACATGGAATGTTCGCGGACTAGGCTCAGTGCAGTAGCGGCATAGGGTGCATGTGCAATTGGTTAGGCGTAAGGCACAGATAGTTTTTTTACAGGAGTCCCACTTGAGAGAATCAGAAGCTGCAAAAATGCGGAAGAAATGGAGGGGCCAGATATTCTCTACTAATTACTCTGCATTGGGCAAGGGCATAATGATCTGGATCAGATATGGGGTCCCGTTTGAAGTACTAGATAAGAGGATAAATGCACAGGGTTGATACATATTTTTACGTGGAGCACTAGATGGTATACATATTATATTGGGGAATATATATGCTCCGAATTTTGATCAGAACAAATACTTTTTTGGACTAAACACGATATTGGCAGGCTGGGAGGCATACCAGTGGATCGTAGGGGGCGATTGTAATGCGGTTATGGACATCAGATTTGACCGCTCGCACCCACCCCTTAGTTGCTAGGGACAAAGGCAGTAATCAGGGAAACTACAATCAGCACCACAGTGGGAATAAGGCAGGAGGTACATAAGAACCAGAAGGTAGTAGAGGATAATATGAAAGGGTTGGAATAAGAAGTGGCAAATTATCCCACCTAACAGGCTACATTACAAGAGGCACATATCCAATATGCAGCACTATTAAAAACGCTTAGGATGATCGAATATAGGGCCTTTACTCAGACAAAACACTCTGAAGCAGATAAATCAGGGACCCTGTTAGCACAGATACTAAGAGAAGATCCACCGATCATTGTCATCAGTCAAAATACCATGCCCGGGGGTATCAGGGAATGTACGCAACATGATATTAATGACCCCTTCAGTACATATTATGAAACACTGTGTAGCAAATCCTGTGCACTGGACACCACCTTAATAGATACATTACTAGCAAACTTATCATACCAACAGGCCCCAACAGACATGAGAGACACTTTGGCAGCCCCCATCAGCAGGGTGGAAATAAAGACCGCTATTAATGGGCTCCCGCGTAATAAAGCACCGGTCATGGACAGTTTACTGGTGGAATTCTTTAATGCTTACTCAGAGGTCTTACTTCCTCAATTGGAAGAGATATACAACGAGTTGCTTGAGATAGGCCACCTCCCCTGCATTACTGCACAAGCACTGGTAGTATCACTACCAAAACCAGAGAGGGATATGACTGACATGTCGGGGTAATGCCCATTATCGTTACTAACGACAGAATACAAAATATTGTGTCAAGTTTTGGCGAACAGACTACATCACTACTTAAATAGGTTAATACACATTGACCAATGTGGATTCATAACAGTACGCAACATGTCATTGCATATAAGGAGGCTGGCCCATATAATGGCAACTAATCTAGAAAAATATAAAAATGCTGGTTATATCACACTGGACTTATGGCAAGGATTTGATACGCTATCATGGGATTATATGTTCAAGGCTATTGAAAAATGTGGGTTGCTTCCAGACTATCTCCGATGGAAACACCTGCTATACGAGGCTCAGGCGACAAGGGTGAGGTCTGGTGTACACATTTCATAAGAATGCCAGGTGCGCAGGGGCACGCGCCAGGCTGCCCCCTGTCCCCACTTTTGTTCGTACTGGAACTAGAGCCGTTGGCACTTTGGCTAAGACAAGAGGCTGCCCATTGTGAGATACCAATAGGCACATCTATGCATCTGATATCCGCTTAAGCGGATCATATAATTATTTACGCGCAAGATCTCCTGGGAGGGCTAAACCAAATATCGGGAATTTTTGCATGTTTCGAAAAGATATCCGGCTTAGCCATAAACAAATCATAATCGAAGGCCTTCTTCTTTCAAGGTCATTCACGCCTTGAAAAGATAAAATTGAGTGGCTTTCCCTACTGGTAGCGGGGCACACGTTTAAATACCTGTACATCCACATATACCCGTCCCACATGGACATCCTGGAAGGTAACCTCCATGAGGCTCTTAGGGAAATACGCTCAAAGATCGCATTTTGGACTATGCTTCCTCTCTCGACGATGGGCCAAGTGGCAGTGTCCAAGATGGTGGTACTCCCCTGACTCCTCTATTATTTCACCAATTTACTGATTATAAAACCTCCAATTATTTTTAACACAGTAGACACTATATTATCAGATCTCATTTGGGGGACAGGCCATCACAGAGTGAACCTTCGGAAATTACAAATAGACACAAACAGAGGAGGCCTAGGGGTGCCACATTTCTGACCCTAATATTATGCGAGTAAATTGCAATGGTTGTCCTATTGGACGGCAGGTCGCAACCTGCAAGAAATTGGAGTTACTATGCAAAACATTGAACAGGGAGAGCTACACACACTATTATTACCAATGTGTAAAATCCCCTCGAAAGTACTGCCTTTATTACACACTGCATTGATATGCTAGAGGAAAGCACTGAAATATACATCTGGCTTTGACCCCTACGCAGGCAACATCCCATTGCTGCGGATCCCACTGCTGAGCAGTAGACTCACGAAACACAGAATCACAGCATGGTTAGATGCAGGTGTGATGACGGTAGGGGCGCTCTTTAATGGGGAGATTCTAATGGATCACAAGAGCTTTATACGAGAAACCGGAACACCAAGCACTCTATATATGATACAGGCTGCGATACTGCAATATGTTAATAGACACTGGTCCCCCCGCCGAGAAGAACCCCTGACGCATAAACTAGTCAACTCTCTCTACTACATGGGGCAGGGGCATCACCTTATCAAATGGCTATACTTGAGCATCCGGGCACACGTTAAAATGCCCCTTGACGCCCTCCGAGCTCAATGGGTGGCAGACGTGGGACGAGAAATATCAGACAGGGAATGGGCGGATATTCTTGAACATCCAAAGAAAGTATCATGAAATGCAAAGTTTAAGTTCATCCAAAGCATGGTCCTACATAGAACTTATCTCACACCACACCATGTCCAGCGGATGTATCCAAACATGACACATCAAGGCCCTAGATGCAAATTGGCAGAGGCTGACTTAATTCATATGCTGTGGGCATGTCCCCGCCTAAGAGAGTTCTGGGGAGAGGTCAAATGAATACTAGAGGAGACTACGCATCTTCAAATAGACGGCTCAGTGCTGGAGTGCCTGTTGGGCCTCTGTAAGTGTAAGTGGACGCAAAAGGTCCAGCTCCGCTTCCTGGATCTGGCTCATACTTGCCAAGAGATCTATTACCATGCGATGGAAATCAGCGAAAACCCCTGCAAAATACACATGGCACAGCAAAATAATACGATGGGATGTGGCTGAATGTGCTGCCATACGCCGAGAGGAGGCCTGCGGACTACGAAAAAAACCCATTTCAATGGAATGGGACGTAATGTTAGAAGCCTTTATAAACACTAACCCTGACAATATGCCTGATACATCGAACACGCAATAGGTTATTATGTAGTAAAGATACCCACAACCTTAATATAGCGGACGGAGATGGGAAGATGCATAACATTGTGTAAAGAAATATGCAAACAGTAATGGAACGTAAAGGAAATCATGCTGTGAATAAGAATGCCAGAGTATGGAGGGAGGGGGAGGGCAGGTGAACAGGTGTTACTAGTTAAAAGTTTGTTATTATTGATACCTGCATACTTATATCACAACATACAATTGCATTGGGGACGAATACCTATGGCATTAATATGCAGCAGAACATCTCAGAGATTGATCATGTTACATACAGTCTTAAACGGAACGGTAACACTGTACAAATGCTTAAACTTGTTTGAAAATAACAGAAATGTGTGAAAAATCAATAAAGTATGTTTTAAGAAAAATAGAGTGGGAATAACTTTTGCAATCGATGTAGCATAAATCATAGGAAATAACTAAAAATTACGCGAGATTATGCATATTTATGTGAAAAGAGTAATTCTGCTATTTCTTGAGCCAAAAATTCCTCCTCATGGGCGCAAGATGGCATTTTGCTCCAAGAAATAGGGCTACATGCAACATAACACCAATAGAAGGTGGGAGCATCCACCTCAGCAGTCCTTCTCCATGTCTTCTACTCATCAGTCACTCGGATATGAGTGATTACGAAATAGGACATTGGAATTCCAGCCTAAAAGTCAAAACTATGTTTAAACCCTCTTCTATGCTTTAGGTAAAGCTATAATAAGATTGTACATCCAGTGAACGCTTCTATTTTTCTAAAATGTGCTCCGTACTAGTGACAATATTTTAATCTTAATGAAGTAACCAACCAGTAGGGCCATTTTCGTTCCTTACATTTGTACATTTTGCTGCATTTGTCACCAAAATAACAACCCTCGTATAATATGTTACAGTATTGTAGATCTCTACGCAGGATAAATAATTATGGTCAATATAGGCCTTCTACCCGAGTTACAGGCCCGAAGGGTAGGTGTGGTATAGCTCAAGGGATATAATGGTGTTAGAACAATCCACCTACTGAACTTAAAATGTTCTAAATTAAAAAGAAAAAAGAAAAAAGCTTGGTTTTGTCACCAGAGATATCAAGAATAACTTAGGGCTAGATGTAGTAAGATAATTTTAATTTACCGATTATAAAATACCGAATTTTACCGATTCGATATTTTCAAATCGGTAAATGCAATGTAGGTAATCAATCAGTAAAAAATACCGGTATTTACCGGATTGGTAATTACCTATTCGATATTTGCCATTCATTCCTATGGGACTGGAGGCCCATAGGAATGTCAAGGGTCAAGGGTGGCAGGGTGTCACTTTGACACCCTGCTGCACCCCTGATTAGTGCTTGTGTGCACATGTGGCACACATACATGCCCTAAGGGCATGTATGTCTGTCACATGCAACAGGTGTAAATGCACATATTTGCATTTACATAGGAATTCGTTATTTACCACCAACTAATAGTTGGTGGTAAATAACCAATCCTTAAAGCCCAGAAGCACTGTTTACAGTGCTTCCTACATCTCATTTACCGATTCGGTAAATACCGAATCGGTAAATTATGATTCGGTAAATACCGAATCGGTAAATACCGATTCGTCATTTAGCGAATCGGTAAAAAAGCCTCCTACATAGGAAAAGTCTGTTACCGGTCAGTAACGGCTGAATTCTGCCGTTACCGGCCGGTAATAGCCTACCTACATCTGGCCCTAATTTGTTTAAGAAAATCAAACCTTGCGAAACTGCAATGAATTGTCTTTGTGAATATGAAAGCAGTTCACTTGATCACTGAACAGGTAAAATGCACAATATATATGAATGCAGTGGCTGAACACTCTCAATGCTAAAAGCCACTGGGAATGTCGGCCTGGATCCCTGAACACCTAAATGTATATTTTTAGGTTTGTCATACACAACCTAACCCAGACACATTTTAATGGGAGACCTTTTTACATACAATTACAGGGTGATATACTCTATTAACACGGAATGATTTAGATACAGCGGCCACCCCATTTAAATGCTTACTAGCCATTTAACTAATTACAGCTTCGATTTTGAGATGTGAATTACTGGCTGGGTAAAATGTCTGCAACGGATGTATGACGTTACAACGCATACATTTACAACGCCTACCTTTACATCGCAAGTTTTACAACGCATACCATTACAACGCATAGTGCTTTTGGGCACTGGATAGTGAATAGTTTAATTTACTATTCCAACTCCAGTCCCCGTGGATAGTAGGGAAGGTGTTGGATAGTACATTAAACCTATTCCCTATCCTAGAGCGCCCCCCAGCGCAATGCGTTGTAATAGTTTGCGTTGTAAAAGTTGCGTCGTAAAGGCGCTGCGTGGTAAAAGTTGCGTTGTAAAGGATGTTTACCGTCTGCAACTAAAATTACCAGTACTATACGGTAACATCTCACCATTACCATGCAATTACGAGTTAAAATCCACAAAATGGCGAATAGATTTACCATGCTGCCTTTACACGGTGTGCACAATTCTGGAGGGTTTAATAATACACACATTTACCACATGCTCCTGGCAGCCCAACTTTGTTGCTGCTAGGGGATACTTTTCTTGGATCAGTTCATTGGTGACCTGTAAAAGTTATGAATTATTTTAAGATTCTATTTCATATGACCAAAAATACTGATGATGATCATAGTTTGGTGCCAAATTAGTTTTAGGAAAACAAAACTCTCTTCACATCCAGTTTACTCCAGTACAATTGTAAATGGAGCAAATTATGCCGGGATAAAAGCACAACTCTAGTAACTATGAACAGCATCTGAACGTTGCACACATTGTCTACACTACAAATGAATATTCTTTTCTCCAAACACAACCTACTGTGTAGCATGTTACACACTTGCCAATCAACATCAGCAATTCGTCATTGATATCACATGCTACATTATTGAATATACAATAGAAGCAGTCGTCTTGTTGGTCTCAAGGTACAGCGCATTGCAATAATCAATCATAAATTAAACAAGCACTAAGGCTACTTATTTGTGTGCTGGGAGGGAAATGAACAGAAATATAAACCATTAGTCTACAAACGTTATAATGCGAAAAGCGCCTGCGAAGTGTGATGAAATCGTTTTCTGGATTGCTTGAAGACCAACCAGTTAGAAGCAGTGTATTGGTACACTATCCCTCCCCCCCCCACCCAATGCAAACACATAATACTGACTGTGTCTTTCTTTTGGGATAGTGCCTCCTCTACATTAGTGTAACTCCTGGGGGAACATCTTTACATGCATTCATACCAGTATGCATGCAAGCCTTCATTCGCAGCAATCACTGATGTACTTAGACAAGTAGAAAGCGAGAACAGAGCTGTCCCAGCTCTAGATTTAGGAGTGAAGTTAATGGGAAACTTCTCTACAGTTTCCTCTATCATTTTAAGGAATATAAAAGGAGAGGTTTCAATTCTGGGTATATGTCAGAGATTGGAAGCAGTTCTGATTCAAGACAGTGAACAGGAACTACCAAAAATAATTGCAGAAGTTTATACCCTGTAAGTTGAGATACCATAGGTAATTGACCTGTTAAGCCACACTTGAAACCTAAAAATGACACTGAGGGTTCCATTCAGGAGAAATATGCAACAGAAGGGCATAAAAAATAGACAGAGATAAAAGACTGACTAGATCACCGCTTCTCGGAAATCTGGCAGGGGTGGTTATAACCTAAGACACAGCGAAAAAATAAAAAAGCCCAAACTATATCAGTATTCTCACAGCCACTCTTGATGTTCTTGAGTAGTAAAAGAGAAGGAGTATGAGAGACTGATGTCAGTGTAAAGAGGGAAGAGAATGGAGTGGCCGGACATTCTAAGAAACACGCTGATCCAGCTACAAGTCTTTCTGAGAAACAGGACTTGAGTGAGAGTGCTTATAAACAGCGCCTCAGAATTCTAGATAGTACATCAGATGCTTCAGAGATGTCTGGATGATAATCCAACCAATAGTTTCATGCAGATCCAGACTCCAGATCAACATTTAAGTACACCTACTAGGGTTACAACGTAAAAATGCAAATTGAAGGAGACAAACCACGTTCTATCAAAGCAGTCTTCAGGACCCATCGTAGCAGAAAAAGACTGGACCCCAGCCTTTAGTAGGGAAGCACCCCGGGGAGAGGAAGTCATAAGGGTAGCTCTCTCCCATAGTACTTGAAGACATTAGGGAAATGTATGCCAGTGAATGGAGTGTGAGACAAGCTCCACACTTGTATAGAAACCAAGTGGGGTGGGACAAACACACTAGTCCACATGTTATTCCCGTACATAGCAAACCACAAGCACAATAACCTTTAAAACATGAGCCAAAACATGGTATTCAGGCAATATTAGAGCAATTGCAGTAAAAAGGCATAATAGCGCCTTTCTTCTCACCAATGAACACAGTTTCAGTTTTGATGTAGTGCAATTTTCTTTCCTATAGTGACCTATGGACTGTAAGATTAGTCCTGGAGCTGTTTTCAGTCCAAATCAAGGAGATCTAAAGGAAAGACTGTCCCTATTGCCTGCAAGTGGCACTTGTATTCCCTCCTTGAAGCAGGATTTGCTTCCATTTAAATAAATCCTGACAGCTGTACAAACAGTTATTCTAAAGGAGCAACATTTGGTGCATGGAAAACATTGGTATTGTTTCTCCCATACCAGCACCAGAGGCAGCCACAAAGGCAGTGCATACAAAGTTTCAGTATGATCCCTTTCTTCGTACATACACCTTTTCCAATATGAACATTATACTGTTCCGACTCCAGACACTTTACCTGTGGAGTTCTACCAGAGCATCTTTTAGACAGATGACTCTGCCCAAACTGTGTTAGGAACTAAATGTACATACTCCATAGCCTGTGCAGCAGTGCAATGTGTAGTGAAGAATGGAGATGCATCCATACCAAATTCATAGGTAACAGCACTGCACAACATGCAGATTACATGACCTACTACTCGTATTATAGAAGACTGATTCTTCACTTCCCACACTCAATGTGTCCAACTCCGCTTTCTGTGTGCAAGGTTACAATGTCGATTTGTAAGATTATGTTAAACAAAAAAAGAGTGACTAAGTGAATACACAACTAATTATTGTGAAAAAAGGATATTATTTGGCAGATTTGGACAGACTACCAAAGGTGAACTGTTCCTATGTGTCACAAGTGAAGATTATACACCCAGATCAAGGCAAAGCAATCCCAATACGGACATGGCATGCCCTCGTAATTGGGAAGGAAAAAAGGAAAAAAATAATTTATCCTTTAAAAAGAACGCTCACTCACCACTATTTGGTGGCATGCTTCATCATTGGGTTCCCGCTGGGGTGACCGAGTGACCGACCCCAGCGTGCTACTACGACTGGTTACAGCGGAGCTGGTTCGTGGTGTGTGGAAACAGTGAAAAAACGAATGAGTGATTTTAAACTGTGTGTGACGTTAAAAAATGCAAGGTTGTAACCTGAATAGATTTTATTAGAGGTCATCCAGCATTGAGTTAAAAACAGTGAAAAACGGACTAAACATGATTCTATATTATGAAACCAGTGTCCTTTAGTAACATTTGGTCAACATGTTTCTGCTGTAAATAAGCAATTTCGCTCAGCATTCGTCAGGACCTAAAAAAACGTATCCGCCGGTGGTATGCACTCTCTAAGGTGCACCCTCCCGTGGGGATTTTAGTGTGAAAAATTAATTCTGTCATATTACTCACGGACATTATCCGTAGAGGCTCACCAAACTTTGCTAGAGCCAGTTACCTGTAGGAAAACGGGAGAAAAAGGAAGACACACATGACATCACATAAAGACATGTAACATGTAATCACTGTATCATGTAGTCGCTGTCAATATGTAAATTCCCCATCAATCAACATATTGTGTGCATCACCCTTTCACATATGTTATCACCTATATGGCAATATCACAACCGTTCATTTGCCTTATCAAGGGTTGTGGACCCGCCTCTCCATTAAACTAATGTGACCGGGTACACTTTTTCGTAATTTTCAGAAAAAGACTTTGATTATGTTGAGTTTATTTCATATATAATGTACCGTAGGATCCACCTTTGTTTGTCCTCGGTTTATTGTATGCTGAATTATTTTGTAGTTCTTAGCTGCACCCCTGTTAGATTTGGTCATCAGTAAACGGCTATCTTTTTTTTCAAAAAGGAAGGATTTTCTGTGTATATGGAAGCCCCAAAAGAACGTATGGGAGACCACTCACTTTTTTGGGAGCAAGTACCCTCTTCCTGGGCTCGAGTGGCTCGGGTAACCTTTACGCCGTGTTTATACTAAATACAGGGAAGGAGTGAACGAGTTTAGTTGTGTCTTTATTTGTGTGTAGAATCGGGAGTATAAGAGTACGAAAGCGTGACCCCTCCCAAAAGCAAAAACGAAAGGACTTACTTGTATACACGCGACTCCCCGCCAACTACCTAAATGTAGCGTCGCCAATGGCCCGAACGATAAGGAGACCGTCGGGACTGGCGTATTTTGAGTTGGTTAGTTCGGTCACATGTGCGACGCGCTATTGCGTCCCCTGATTAATAATTAAAGGGGACGTCTCCCTTTTGACTTAGTACCAGAGAATTGAGTCTCAACGGGCAAAATGAATGTAAACATCGAACTAGGGATTTACTCCGTAATTAATGCGTATAGTAAAGGAATAAGTCATATACCTTAGAGGTGAGCAACTGGATGGCAGGAAACTGCCTGAAGCTTAATTCTGCAAAAACAGAAGTTCTGCTGTTTGGGTCAAGAGAAAACTTCTAGTCCCCTCGGTGGTGGCCAGAAGAAATGGGGGCTCCTCCTTCTCCGGTTTCGAAAGAAAAAAATCTGGGTGTCCTGATGGACGACTCTTTGTCCTTCAGGCCACATATCAATGCACTAGCCTCGGCCACCCATTACGTCCTTAAAACTATCCAGAAAGTCCTACCATTTCTTCCGGTGGAACACAAGAAGACAGTAGTGACCGGACTGGTGATGTCCCGGTTAGATTACTGCAATGGTCTGCTGTTGAATGCCCAGCAGGGACTTCTAAACAAACTTCAAATCCTGCAAAATGAAGCAGCACGCTTGATCACTGGCACCCTCAAGTTCACTTCAGCAGCTCAGGACCTTGTAAAGCTACACTGGCTCCCTGTTCGTAAAAGATTTTTAAGGCTCTGCATGGCCTGGGCCCCCAATGCATGACCCTTCTCTTCCAGTGGTACAAACCAGGGCGAGCTTTAAGATCAGCCGAACAGGGCTTGGCAGTAGTCCCCAGAGTAAGAAAAGTCCGCTGGGGAGCCATAAGTCTATCCCTGGGAGCCGCCAGGGCACGGAATTCGCTGCCCTTGAGCCTCAGACAGACCCCCGACCTGCTCACTTTCAGGAGGGCCCTTAAGACCTGGCTCTTCTCACACTAACTCCTTGCCCACGCCCTCTAGCGATCAGTCAGCGCCAGGGCACCTACGGGTAACAGTGCGCTTTAAAAATGTCAAAAATAAATAAATAAATCACCTTCCATGGAGAAAAGCCTGGTTCGTGAAAAAATATATATACATGCGAGTGTGTCTTCAAAAACCGGGTACTTTATTGATCAATTCGATGACATTACTTGAAAAAACCACGAGGTTTCTGAAGTGCATGCGTACACGAGTGCCTATGTATATTCAAAACCTGAGTGCTTTATTAATCACGGAGGAAAACCCTCTATTTTTATTGTTTGTGACGTTATTCACTCATCCCATCATAATAAAAATTTTTTGGTTTTGAATGTTCCCAGGAAGATATTTGTTTTTAAAGGGAAGCCTTACCTCAGTTTAACCTCCATGCACTATGTTAAGTATGCTTATAGCGTCCAAGACTTCCCAGGAAGTTATTTGTTTTTAACGGGAAGCCTTTACACAGTTTAGCCTCCATACACTGTATTGAGTATATTTCTAGCGTCCAGGACTTGGCGATAACCAAAAAAGGCCCTCATTAGTTGGATCAATATTGTGAATTAGATTATACTATGTGGATAGTTGTCGTCATAAGAACTAGAGGACGAACGTGGGCATGTGTATTTTCTACATCAGGATAGCTCCCACATGTTGTTTTTCTATGCGCTATCGAGGACTAAGGATCAAAGTCCTTGAGGGGAGCTAATGGGTCAAGTGGTCAGATCATACACTAACACCCATGTCAATAATGTTACATGATTTAAAACAGTATGGTACTGATGATGTTCTATTTGTTTATCATTAAATTGGACGAAGTTTTTTGGCATGGTACCCAGGTAACCTGACTGACATCCTTGTTATTAGCGTCTCATGACTGTGCCCCAGGAGATGTCATCGTTTAGGCCTTTTTGATGAGTTGCCAAACGGTAAATCCACCTTTGTTCCTTTTCGAACAATCTTGTATCTGATCCTGCACTCAAGTGTTCTAGTATAGTCCACTGCATGTCATTTGGGGTATGTCTTTTCTCCAGATAATGCATCGTGAGTTTAGTTGTACTCTTATGACATCGAATATTGCTTCGATGTTCACATATCCTCAGTTTTATGCGTCTGGTCGTCATGCCTACATATTGTAGGCCACATGGACATGTTATTAGGTAAATAACATTGCTCGTGTTACAGTTCGTATGACTGCGCTGTTCCCATTGTTTGCCCGGCTTAATGTTCAATGTCTTGGTGTGAGTTGTCAAATGACAGATGTTACAATTTCCAGAAGGAAAATGGCCAGTAAATGCTGGGAGCCCCCAGGCATTCAATACTGTAGCCACCTCTTTCCTCACAGGGTTCCTTGGGCGCGTATGGACCAAAGTGTCTTTTAAACTCATAGCTCTTTTGTAAGAAAAGAGGGGTTTTTCCCATTTGTATTTATTACTGGTAATGATCTTCCAGTGTTTTGAGATGCATTTACTTACTGCATTAGAAATAGGATTGAACGTAGTAACGCATGTCAAAGGAATTTCAGTAATGTTTTCTTTTGGGTAGTTTTCAAGGAGAGCGTCCCTATGTTGGTTATAGGCTCTCTTCTGGCTCTTTTCAAGAATTCTTTTAGGGTATCCTCTTTTTATTTGTAAGATTAGCCATTGAATGGATTAAAAAATTCAATGGGAAAGTCTATAAAACACAGCTTTGTGGAAAGGTAGATGTCTTATAAGACAAGCTTCGATCGGTCCATGTGATGCACACTTTGGGCCATCAGTGAAGTGGTAGTCATTCTAAAAGGAACTGTGCAACTTGTTGTGTGTCGATTTAGATGCCCGGACATAGGTTTAATGAATCATGTCCTGATATAGGCACAATTCGCATTGCCCTTATTTAGGCATAGAATCCTAGCCCTTATTTAGGCATTGGCCATGCAATCCAAATACAGGCAGGGTCACCTACATCCGTCCATCCGTCACAACTAGTTCTTAGAAACTAGACCCTTAAGCCATTGGGACATACCCTGCTTGGATTATTGATTTCTCCAAGAACTCATTTATTATGCATGAACAACTATTCCTTAGGGGTTCATTCATGATGTCTTCCTCTGCCCGACTTTACGCCAATGCTAGCATTCCTAAGTACGTTCCAGGTATAAATATATCTTCACTTGCCATGGCAAGTTACGGCTGCATACTTGCATGGCTCGGCTATACAGCTTGCCACGGCAAGTTCGGAAGGAATTTGAGTCCCCGCCTGACGCACTGACCAAACGCTGTCCTCCCTGCTCGCAGAGATTCCAGCTTCCAGTGTTCTGACTCCCTTCGCGGGGTGTTGGAGTTTGAGATCTGGTAACAGATTTCCACCTCTCTCATTCTAAGGTATGGAGCTGACTAGAACCTAGAGCGACTTGAAGAACCGGGTTATTTAAGACCCAGCGGCGTCAGGGGACACGCCCAAAGTCTCCGAGTTCACCTGTCTTCTAAACACAGAGACACGGAATCTTCTTGGTGACGTCAAAGATCGAATTTATTGGCTGCAACCAGAAACAGAGGTCCACGAAGTACAATGGCTGTATATTCGTAGGAGACTGCTCAATTTTTACAAAGCAAGCCATCCTTTTTATGCCAAAAATCACATTCCAGACAAATACCTTACATTTACAAACTGTCCAATCACATGTATCCAAATCAGAGGTATCGCATGACGGTAAAACCCACTTTTCGGTTGCCCAGCCCACGATCGATCATTGGTCGAACCAAGCATTCTTCATCAGACAGGTCGATCGAACCCATCATAAAACCGGGCACATCCCCATCGTAAACAGGTCATAAAGAAAGGAGCAGAGACAGGTGTGAGTAAGATAAGACATAGTTGTGTGCAATAAAAGGTTTATGATCTCCTGTGCCTTGATCCTCAATTTCGATCAGCTACTGGGAAAGGAACTGGCCTAACAAGTTTGGCTTCAGGCAAGAGGGTTGTTCGCTCGGGTCATTCAGAAGTCAGCTAAAGTGTACGTGTGCTAAAGACTCGTTTGGCCGTAGTCATCGGCCTATGTGAGGGCAACCACAAAATGGCTGCCGTACACAAAATGGAACCTAAGGGTTCAGAACGAATCCCTAAATACGTGGTGAATCCATCGGTGTAACGTGACGAAAACACTCATGCTTGCCGTACTAACTGGTTATGGTTCGTTAATACTAAATTTGTAACGAAACAATGACCTTTATGAAACGGGTTCAGGATTCACGGAACCTCTGACCCTCCTTTTGCCCTTACATAGACAATTAACCTACACTCACGTTAATCTGAGTCCAGGTCTATATTCATCAGATCATCAAGATGTTGCTGAAGCATAATCCTATTGCTTAGTACCTCTCTTGGGACAGGGCTCCTGGCACACGTAGTAGCACAGAGGCCACATATAGCAGGAGCGCACTGCACACAAAGACAGAACAAAAACAGAATCGCTAAAGCAATCCCAATGACCATCAAAATCTTCCATCCCCAGGTGGATAACAGTTTCCAGAACCATCCCACTAACGACCAATCTCCTTTATCCACGTGTATAGAATCGGAGATCTCATGTAACTTGGAAATGGCCTGGTATACTGTCGGAGCATTGTCTGGAATGAAAACACAGCAGCTCGATTGGATCACTTTACATACCCCACCTCGATCTTCAAGTATGACATCTAACGCAACTCTGTTCTGGAGTGTCATAAGACGATCCGACTGGAGCTCAGCAGTCAAGTTACTAAGGGCACCGGCAGTTTCAACTACGGTGGACTCAACCACTCTCGTCAGCTGCCGTATGTTCCTGCTGTTAACCATCGGTCCCCAAAACGGCAGAAAACCCTTCAAAAAATCTCCTAATTCTTGTCCTGCAGTATCTTCCTTACTGAAGACACCTCTAACGATTCTCGTCTTGTGGTAATCTGCCGCAGCTGTATAGGTAGGAGGCAACAGGAATGAGACAAAACATGTGCCCGAGAAGTCAGGGGGTAACCATGCGTATGCCCTATCGTAACAGACATAATAGGTACCCTTAGCTGCTAGAAACGATGGGGAAGTCTGGGACGCAAAGACATATGTCTCCGTGCAGATACTCTTCCCTAACTGAGCTCTCGGATTCTTGCCATTACCTTGCAGACAAAGATGACCCTGATGGGGTACGATCCAAATCGGAGAGGATCTTTTCGCTCGCTGGTTCTCACTCAGACTAACTCCATATCCAGTCACGTTCCATCCAATATATGCTAGTGTCTCTTCTCTCAGGATCGCCTCATAGGAGCTAAACCCTCTAATCATATCGACTATTCCCTTAACTAAAGCACTATTCTTTGGATTGTCCTTTACAGAACGTAGGGGGTAGACTTCACGAGCATAGATGAACATCGTTCTGTATGCCTACACAGAACCATTGTAGCTGAATGGTAGGACGAGGTAAGGTATACCTTTATCAGTAGTATGAGGCATAAGACCACACACCCAACAGTTAGTCGTGTTCACTACTAGTTCGTGTTGGTGCAGAAGCTGAACAAAGGAGTTATTAACGAATTCCAATCTTCTAATGGATTCATGTTCAGGCAGAGGATGAAAAGAATGCGAAGAAACAGTAGAAGAAGGTATAGGTTGTGTAGTGGGTGCAAATGTCACTTGGAAAGAGAATACAATATATCCCATTAAAAACATCATTAAGCTAAGTAACATAAAAAGACACTATATTAAAAAAACATTTTCTGCTCATAATTCGACACATTTTGCTTTTAAAACCCATGTCCTCAACAGGTCTCTCCATCTTAAAAAACTCCATCCTCTAACCGTGCCGTTCGCGGCGGTTGGGTGTTCCGTGCTAAGGAATGCGCCTGTCAGTCTAGGGAACGCCCTAGAACCTACCAGAACCGTCGACCTTGTGTCTTCGGCTTGCACTCCAAAGACTTTACACCGCGACCCTACAGCTGAACCCGGATGGCGGTTCGAAAAACAAAAATCGGTCAAAACAGTTTCTCTGATGGGAGATCTGAATTTCAAAAATAGCAAAAAGGAAAATGTTGTCATTTTATTTGTCCCATGACTCTTGGTCGCAAATTATAACGGCCTTTATCAGGCAATGTTTGGTCGTGGAATAAGAGTTCAGGCTCAGTAGTGTCCAATCGAACTGACGGTGGCACAGCTTCTTGTAGAAGATCGTCGCTTTCTCGCTCAGAACTTGTCCCAATCAAACGTGCATCGCTAAAAGGCAGAAAACGAGGCACAGTGTCAGTTACGGAATCGGGAATGCCTTCCTGGACCCACCGGTCGTACGGCAGAGGCAAAGGAACCCTCTTACAATGTATGCCGTGGATCCAGTTCTTTTTTCCTTGCACTTGCACTGCAGATCGCGTTGATAGGAGTACCAAGTAGGGACCAATCCAGCGAGGCTGATCGTTCTTTGTCCGCTGAAAGTTTTTGATCAGCACCCAGGAGCCGGGATCGATGGCATGTCCTGGATCTTCAGAAGCCTGTGGCAATGTATCATGAACCTGTTGGTGTAAGACACGCAATTTAGCTGTCAAATCATACAGATAGTCAAGCAATACAGGGTGTTCAATCTCGCTAAATTTGGTCGGCCTCGGCACTCCCCATATGTTTGCCGGGCGACCAAAAATTATTTCAAAGGGACTAAGGGCCAGATGTAGGTGGCCATTTACCGATCGGTAACGGCCGATTTCGGCCGTTACCGACCGGTAAATGGGTTTTTGGTATGTAGGGGGCTACATTTACCTGATTCGGTAAATTTACCGAATCGGTAAAATACCGAATCTGTAATTTTATCGATCCGGTAATTTCGGGATGTAGGTGGGACTCTTCAGAGTCCCTAAGGGCTTACACATTCGAGATTTTACCACCCAATTCAATTGGGTGGTAAAATACCGAATCCAGGTGTGCATGCACAAGTGTGCATGCACACCTATGCCATGTGACAGACAGACATGCCCTTAGGGCATGTCTGCCAGCCACATGGCACACATGCCAGTATTTGGGGTGCTAGAGGGTGTCAAAGTGACACCCCCTGCACCCTTGCTGGAATCGGTATTTACCGAATCGGTAAATACCGATTCGGTAATGCCCATTGATTCCTATGGGCTTCAATGCCCATAGGGATCAATGGGCATTACCGAATCGGTATTTACCGATTCGGTAAATACCGATTGTTACAGAATCGGTAATTCAATTACCGATTCTTCCTACATCTCCCCCTTCTATTTTACCGATTCATTAATACCGAATCGGTAAAATTCGGTATTTATGAATCGGTAAAATTGAATTACCTACATCTGGCCCTAAGTCCCACTCGGGAATGAACAGTCATCCTAGTTGACAAAAGTGCTAATGGCAACGCGTCAGGCCATTTAAGACCAGAGCTCGCCTGTATCTTGGCAAGTTTTAACTTAAGAGTGCCATTATAGCACTCTACTAGTCCAGCTCATTGTGGGTGATTTGCAGCGTGGAACTTCTGTCTTATTCCTAACCACTCACACACTCTCTTCATCACTTGACCCACAAATTCACTCCTATTGTCACTCCAGACCATTCTCGGCAAACCATACCTAGGGAAAAACTCTTTAACGAGGGCTTTAGCTGTGGTGACGGCAGTGTTATCTTTTAGGGGACATGCTTCTACCCATCTCGAAAAGGCACAAACAACCACGAGTACGTATTTCAGGTTGTTGCATCTCTCCGTGTGAATGAAATCTAATTGCAAAACCTCAAATGGATACGTCGGAGGCGCAAAATGACCAGCTGGGGTTGGAGTTCCCTTACCAGGATTGTACATCAGACAAACCATACAATTCTTGACCACATTCTCTGCACACTTAGGAATTCCAGCATTCTGCCATACTGGAGCCAACAACTTACAAATCCCTTTCACACTGATATGAGCCATTCCATGCGCCATCGTAACCACTGCAAGCACATATGCATCGGGTAACAACCATCTCTGATGCTCTGACAACTCAACCCAACAACCATTCGCATCCAATTTACCCGTACTCTCTCTCCATACGCTCAACTCTCTCTCTGTAGCTTCAGCTTGGATAGACTTGACACTTTCTATCGTATCCTCACACATTCCAACATCACCAATCCATCTTGCGGGGCCTGAGACATACATTCGGCTCATCACATCCTTCACCACATCTTTCGCAATTTCATCGGCAAACGCATTACCGCGACCAACGTCGTTGGTAACCTTTTTGTGTGCACTGCATTTCACAATCGCAACTTGTAACGGCAGGGTGAGTGACTCAAGAAGCTCATTCACCAACTGACCATTCTGAATCTTCGTTCCATGAGACGTAAGGAACCCACATTCCTTCCACAAACGTCCAAAACTGTGAGCCACACCAAACACATACTGGCTGTCGGTATATATGGTCACTCTCTTTCCTTTCGATAACACACACGCTCTGGTAAGTGCAATCAACTCGGCTGCTTGAGCTGAATTATGTGGGATACGTGCAGCTTCAACAATCGTATGCAAAGTCGTAACAGCATATGCCGCAGTCGTATCACCATTCGGAAGCTTAAAGCATGAACCATCCACCCATAAGGTACCATCACACTTCACAAGAGGAGTGTCCCTAAGATCTACTCTCCCTTTCGTTTCCTCTTCTGTCCTGAGAAAACAATCATGCTGTTCAGAAACATCTGTTTCTACTGAAATCGGCAACAACGTAGCTGGATTCAACGTATTCCATCTCTTTATGTGCACATGACTCGCTAAAAGTGTTAACTCGTAACCTGACAATTGAGCACTAGTTCAGTGCTGTGTCTTGGTCCTGTTTAACAAAGTGTCCACTGCATGTGGAACCATCACAATCAGCGCATTATTCATCACCAAACCAGCAGACTGTCGAATGGAAACAGCTGCTGCCGCTGTGGCTCTGAAACAACTAGGCAACGCCCTAGCTACCGGATCCAAAGTCGACAAGAAATACGCGCATGGACGTTGCTTGTCCCCAAAAGATTTTGTCAATACTGCCAATGCACATCCCTCTCTCTCGTGGACATACAACGTAAAGGGCTTACTGTAGTCAGGGGTACCCAACACAGGAGCCGAACACAATGCATCGCGCAGTTCGGAAAAACTCTTCTGACAATCATCAGACCACGGGAGGGGATTCGGTGTATCTTTACAGGTCAATGCCACCAGGGGTTTGGCCAGCAAAGAAAAATTCGGTATCCATTGTCTGCAATATGACGTGATACCCAAGAAAGCACGCACTTCTCTCTGTGTAATTGGCACACTCATTTTCGCAATCGCTTGAATTCGTTCTGGGGTCAATCTTCTTCCCTCCTTCGATAAGAGATGACCTAAGTAGGTCACTTCTTGTCGACAATACTGTAACTTCGAAAGAGACACCTTGTGATGGAAGTCAGACAAATGACGCAACAACGACAATGTAGCTTCCTTACAAATCTCCTTAGTATCAGCAGCGACTAAAAAATCGTCAACGTACTGGAGAAGAGCAGCACCATCAGGTAAAGCAATCGTATCAAGCTGTGTTTTCAAAGCCTGACTATAGATAGAAGGACTCTCGCAGTATCCTTGAGGACCTCTCTTAAACCAGAAGCTTCGGCCTCCTAAAGAGAAGCCAAAGATATCCCTACTTTCCACGGCAATTGGGATGCTGAAGAAAGCATTCTTCAAATCAATCACCGAAAACCATGTGGCTGAAGCTGGAATCATAGTCAATAAGGCAGTGATATCTGGAACAACAGGAAACTGTTGCACAACTATCCTATTCACCTCTCTAAGATCGATCACAAACCTGTAAACAGGTGTCTGAGAAGAGTCAGTGCGTTTCAAGACAGGCAAGACAGGGCTATTGCAAACATTACCTCTTGTTTCTTCAATTACATCTTTCTCAATTAGATCATGGATAATCGCTAACAACGCTCTTTCACCATCACTAGAGATCCTATATTGGGGAATACGTGGCATTTTAACGTTTGCTTTCAGCGTCACAACATATGGCGGTATCTCCAAAAGACCCACATCATTAGGTCCAGTAGCCCAAATAGTATCAGGAAGAGAAGACAATTCTGTTGGAAGTTGATCCCTCGACAAATACATCGGAGAGACCACTTTCTTACCCAATGTAAGTTGTATTACTGAAGGAGAACAATACAATGTCGCATACAATCTTTTCAACAGATTCAATCCCAACAAGTTCTCACCACAACCTGTCGTCAGAATAGGGAGTGCTTCGAATTCACGAGGTCCAACAGAAAGAGACAAAAGGATCAGAAATCGGATTTCTAACTGGGGCGCCAGAAAAACCTACTGACACATTCGTTAAGCCAGACAAAGGTGCGCCAGGGAGTCTAGAGTGCATAATAGAACTCTTCGTTGTACCAGTATCCAACAGAAAAGGCTCTGACACATCTGATGTAATCACTTCAACATAAGGTCCACTCTGATCTACTGGAACTGAAACAACTCCCTCTCTTTGCCCATGGCTGTCCTAGCAATCATTACCGTCCATATTCTCACCTTCAACATAGTAGTCGTCAGCATAGTACTGAGTCGTCCTACCAGACGCATTATTCTGCTGATCAAAACAATTCATTGAATTCTGCTGAGGGAAGGAACGCACGTTCTGGGGGAAACCTCCACGTCCCCTACCTCTAGAAGCTTGCGGAACACCCCGACCTCTTGCGCCAGAAACACCATTCATACGTTGCAACAAAACAGGGCAATTATGTTTAAAATGACCCTCTTCTTTGCAATATGCACATTGATTAGGGCCTACAGGGAAACGCGGTTGAGAAGACTCAAACCTTTGCGAGTTTCGCTGAAACTGCTGAGGTTGCTGATAATCACGTTGATTATTACGAGGCGGGTACGCTTGCTGTAAAATAACTTTCGTCTTCAAATCTTTAGTCTTCTTGCCTGCTCTATCCTTCTCATCCTTATCCCTATTTTCGTAATATTGTGCAGTAGCCAATATCTGTGCTGATGAGGAAACAGCCCAAGAACTCTCTGAATCCTTTAACTTAGTACATAATTCGGGAAGTAAATTATGCACAAATTTATCAACAAACAACCGTTGGCTACCCTCGGTACTCATGTCTTGACCACTATGGTCTATAAACATTTCTTCAAACCTAGTGAAGAAATCGGATATGGTTTCATCCTTCTTCTGCTTACACGCAGACAATTTATCCCAATTTACTCTCATAGCAGGCATTAAAGTTTTCATGTAAGTAATGATCTTACCAGGAAGATCAGCAACTAAAGGCTCAGGTTTAGCACCACCAACTTGTCGCGCATCCGCAGCACCAATATTAGCCCATGTATCACCTAACTCCGGTGCATGATCAGTATGACGAATCAAACCCCATAAAGGCTGAGGGACCACATTACCAAACAACATGTCTATATCCGCTAGATTCATGATGCATGACTCTGCAGTCTGTGATAATTCCTTATAATACCCTGCAGGATTTTTACGGGGGTCAGGTAAAGTGTGCTTAAGGGCCAAAACTTCAGCTCGTTTCCACGGAACATGCACCCAAACACGTTGAAAATGAGCCGGTACGGCATCAGTTTGATTAGCGACATCAGCCTGAACAGCGTCCTACCATACCGGAGGAACCTCTCTCATTGGGGACTGTTTCACTTTCCTCCTAACTGAAGGGTCAGGCTCAAACAACGACCGAGAAGGAGACTCATTCCTGAATGAAAGCAGCGTCGCTACCACTCTTTCAACGTTGGGACCCACAATCGTGCCTTTCGCAAACTCGGATTGCACATTGGACAGCTCAGGTGGAGTTAGTTCCAGATCACCATCTTCCCATTCCTCACGAAGGAATGTGCACATCGTATCAAAGACATATCTCTGCTTTGGTTCTTTCCCATTGACGGAAGACATCCATAACAGACTCTACATCATATCTTAGAGGACGAGTGACCCATTTATGCGCTAAATGATCCAATACTTCCCTCTCTCGGGAATCAGGCAGTTGACTACGCAACTGCTTACGCTCTGAAACGGGGGTCGTACTAAATGACCCAAAGAAAGGGGACAAAAGACTAGTAACAGTATCAGTCATTCTCTGTCGAACAGAAGGAGAAGTTGACAGGACAGGAGATAAAGCGGACTGAGAAAAAGTCAATGTAGGAGCAGTAGCAGAGGAGGTAGCGAGAACAGGCGAAAAAGTCGCAGGAATTAAGGGCGGAGCAGGTAGCAGAGTCGGCAACCCTTGAGAAGGCTGCGCCAGAGGAGTAGGAGCCAACTGAAGAGGAGCTGGCGGCTGTGCAATGGCGAGAGGCAAAGCAACCGGAGGTTGCGCAACTAAAGGTTGCGGAGGTGCTGTAGCATTCTGCGCATAAGGGGGTGGCGAATTCAACAAATGTGACATCAAAGGATCTTTCACAAGATCCTTCATCGCATCTTGCTGAAGAGGCGGCAAATCTGGAAATCTGGATAGCATTTTACGTTGCCTGTGCAACTGCTCACTCGCTTGCTCTTCTTCATTATCTTTGAACTGTATAGCAGCTTGCATTATCGATATACCCTTTTCTCTTTTATTCTTCTTTGCTAATTTAATTTCTTTCTGTTTGGCTTCCTTTGCCATAGGCGGAAAGAGTCAAACATTGCCGGCCGGGCTTTCTTCTTAAAAAGTCTAACTTCTAGATTATCTAAAACTTCCGTGTCAAAACTACCATATTGGGTCCATTTGAGGACACCGTCCTTTCTTGTGTACCTAATCCATACTTCATTATACGTGATGGGGCCCACGCCATGCTTCACATAGAGCTCATAGGTTGGAGTTCCAATCGGAGGAACCGGACACGAGTCCTCCAATCAGGAATCCCTATTACGACCACAACAAAATATTCTTCCAAGTCTGCTAAGACCAGGCATCTTCGCTCTCTAGTCTAGCTTCAAACTTCAAGGGAATATCGAATACGATAGTCTCGTGAATACACAAGTCCCTCGACTTTGGAGCTTGCAAGTTCCAAATCAAAGATCCCAAGGGATACCCAAAAACAAAACTAAGGACTGGGAGACGCTCCACTCATACTTAACTGAAGTATCGATGAGGTCGCCAGAAGATCCGTCTATCGTCTCGCTCTACAAATCATCAAAGGCTCCAAGACAGGGCGACAGTCAGGGCAGCAGTCCTTTGTAGCCGTTGGAAAGCGGGAAACCTCGCAGCAAAGACTTTTGGACCACGACGACATACAGGGGTCGATGAAGTGGCAGGCCTTCCTCCAGAATTTCCACACAGAGCTCCTCACGATCTTCATGCTTGGACCGGTACCGCTGAAGTCGCCCCACGTTGGGCGCCAAATAAAGAACCGGGTTATTTAAGACCCAGCGGCGTCAGGGGACACGCCCAAAGTCTCCGAGTTCACCTGTCTTCTAAACACAGAGACACGGAATCTTCTTGGTGACGTCAAAGATCGAATTTATTGGCTGCAACCAGAAACAGAGGTCCACGAAGTACAATGGCTGTATATTCATGGGAGACTGCTCAATTTTTACAAAGCAAGCCATCCTTTTTATGCCAAAAATCACATTCTAGACAAATACCTTACATTTACAAACTGTCCAATCACATGTATCCAAATCAGAGGTATCGCATGACGGTAAAACCCACTTTTCGGTTGCCCAGCCCACCATCGATCATTGGTCGAACCCAGCATTCTTCATCAGACAGGTCGATCGAACCCATCATAAAACCGGGCACATCCCCATCGTAAACAGGTCATAAAGAAAGGAGCAGAGACAGGTGTGAGTAAGATAAGACATAGTTGTGTGCAACAAAAGGTTTATGATCTCCAGTGCCTTGATCCTCAATCTCGATCAGCTACTGAGAAAGGAACTGGCCTAACAAGTTTGGCTTCAGGCAAGAGGGTCGTTCGCTTGGGTCATTCAGAAGTCAGCTAAAGTGTACGTGTGCTAAAGACTCGTTTAGCCATAGGTATTTATGTGTATATATATTACCTACTGGCGGTCGCCAGTAGGTATATATAGTTAGGATTTTTTCTCTATGGGATTTTTGAAAATTCTATGTCTAATAACTTTGGCGTTTGTGGACGGAATTGGCTGAAATTTTCAGGAAAATGGAACATTTTGTTTCTGAGCAGCCCCTGAAAATTTGGGGGGGGTTCGTCAAGGGGGGGCCGAGAAAAAAGGGGGGTCCCAAAACATGTTTTTAACATTGAGTTTTCCATAGGGCGGTTGGCCTCACTTTTAGCCCGAACGGCTGAATGGATTTGCACGAAACTTGGCAAAATTGTAGGGACTGGTAGCCCGATGTGCCTTTGCTAGGTCTCAATATATGTGCTCCAGTGGATTTTGAGAAATTAACGTTCAAAAAAAGATATATATCTGTAACAGCGGACCGGGCAGCGCTCCAGTTCGCGTACTTTTCGCGTTACGGAGCTTTGTGAAGCGAAGCTGATTGGTTCTCCGGCGTCTGTAAACATTCCAAACAGTCCGTAGCGGCCGCCATCTTGTCTCTCGGTAGGATCGAGAGACGAGAGGAGGCCAAAGTGAAGGGGCAAATGACCATAAGGGGGCATAGTAGATCCTCCCTGACCCCCTAGGTTTGATGTGGAGGTTTTAAAAGGGCCCCTCGGGGCAAAAAAAAATAAAATAATAATAATCGAACGGCTGAATGGATTTGCACGAAACTTGGCAAAATTGTAGGGACTGGTAGCCCGATGTGCCTTTGCTAGGTCTCAATATATGTGCTCCAGTGGATTTTGAGAAATTAACGTTCAAAAAAAGATATATATCTGTAACAGCGCTCCGCTTCGCGTACTTTTCGCGTTACGGAGCTTTGCGAAGCTGATTGGTTCTCCGGCGTCTGTAAACATTCCAAACAGTCCGTAGCGGCCGCCATCTTGTCTCTCGGTAGGATCGAGAGTCAAGAGGAGGCCAAAGCGAAGGGGCAAATGACCATAAGGTGGCATAGTAGATCCTCCTTGACCTCTTAGGTTTGATGTGGAGGTTTTAAAAGGGCCCCCCGCGGGGCAAAAAAAATAAAATAATAATAATCGAACGGCTGAATGGATTTGCACGAAACCTGGCAAAATTGTAGCGACTGGTAGCCCGATGTGCCTTTGCTAGGTCTCAATATATGTGCTCCAGTGGATTTTGAGAAATTAACGTTCAAAAAAAGATATATATCTGTAACAGCGCTCCGCTTCGCGGAGATAACATTATCTCCCTATTACCTAGCTGTTGCTAACACCAGTTAGCGACCGCTAGTAGGAGATAGCGACCATCTTGGGCTCCACTTTGCATGTCAGTGATATTTATCACTAATGACATGCAAAGTGGGCATGTCAAGATGTTAGCGACTGGAAACAGTCGCTAACATCGCTATCTTCTATTACCAACTTTTGGAGATATTCGCGCTAAGCGCGAATATCTCCAAAAAGTAACACCTGCCCTGAGCAGTTCTTTGCCATGTTATCCAATGGGAGGTGGATAACATGGCTAAGAGCATTAGCTCGGTAATGCATGAATATCGCTGACTTTTCAGCGATATTAATGCATTGCGGTCGTTTTTATCGCATTTGCGATAAACCTTGATAATAGCAAGGTTTATCTGCGATAATTTCTGACGATGCTTAGCGGTAAAAAATTTGTTGCTAAGCATCGTTAGGGATAAATATCGCTTAACTTTGGTAATATGCCCGAACGTCTGTTAACGTTCGATTCGAAGGAAATCAGGAAGTGTTGAAAAACATTGTCTGCGCCATCTTGCCTTTTTTCAAATGCCACACTTTTGTCGTGCACGGCAGCCATTTTAGATGCCTTGACCAGACCCACTCTCTGTACGCTGTCGATCCTTAGCATGGCTCCCCACCCTCGCAAGCATCTCCCCCCAGGCACTGGTCACCCCCGCTCTCTGTCTTATGCATGGGTAATAAACCTCCCCCCATCTGCGCTGCTCTTCCCTGAGAATCACACCCTGTGCCCGCCCGACACTTCCCTTTCGCCCTATTCACTACCGCACCCTCTGACACTCCTTTTCCTCTGTGTCCAATTGTCCAGGCCGGTCCTAGGCTATCAGCTAGCCCTGCAGATGTAGTTTATGGCCCCAGCTGTAAAGAATCACCCCTCTTCAAAGGAGTTATAGTAGATCAAGGCCCACACCCGATGAGATCCGTCACAGCACACGCGTTCCTACTATCTGAAAACCATCCTGTATTGTGATTGAGGAGGGGACCGAGCCTGAAGCGGAAGATTCCAGGGATGACTCTTTGTACATCAAAGTTTTTACAATTATGTGTCACATTAAAAATATATAGCACTCCAACAAAGTAGTAAGATTATAAAACTTTAATAACTTATAAATATATACAACAAAACAAAAACAGTAAAAACATTTAAACATTTTTAGGGAAAATGAAGGAAGTAGCGGTCGGCTGTGCGAATAGTCCCAACGTAGCACAACGTCCAGATTTCTGGACGGCACCCAGGTGATGTTGCCTGGGTGCCGCACTGATTTTGGTATCCGGCGTGGGGCGTCGAGGGGGGTGGGTCATCAGTAGCGGTCTGTTGTGCGAATAGTTCCAAGGCAGCAGAACGATGGCACCAAGGTGATGTCTAGTAAGTTGCCACCCTCCGAATAACGGCGTGGGGCGCCCCGGGGGGGGGGGGGGGTGAGGCGGCGTGAACGGGCCTCTCCAGGTGGAGTTTCGTCTGCTGTAGTGGGGCGCCCCTTTACCGTTTCAGTTGCCATTCCGTCCGCTTTTGGTCCACTGTGTCAAAAGCCGCAATTCAGCTGAGTTGCGCCCACTCTTGCGGTGCAGCGATAGGCGGCTGTCACAGGACTCTCAAAATGGCGGCAGGCTCTTTCCTTTTTGGGCCTGGTCCACTGAAATGGCCCTGGGACACCTTGGAAATCGCACGCTTGTCTGCTAGGTCTTGGACCCCATTCTCGAAAGCGTCCCCTCCGCCTTGAGGATTCAACAAAAGTTTTGGGGGCCCCCGACTCCTGCAGGCTTCTGGTGGGGAGCGGCTGCCATGATTGCTCGCGGAATGACCACGACGGAGCCACGAGATGGTGGTGCTTTCATGTTGACGCCAGCTTCAGTCTGAAATATCCAGAAACAAGGTGGGGCTTTCATCGTTTGGGGAAAAAAAAAGTTTTCATCCAATGAAAAGTGTTGTTTTTAGGTCATATGATCAAGCCTTCCATCATTAGGAAACCAAAAGTAAAATGAACCAATGAAAAGTTTTATAAACAAGTCACATGACCTGTTATGCGGCATAGGGTATAAAATGCGGAGAAAATACGTTGGCACGTGAGGCGGCGTCAGTAGCGGAACAATGTGCGAATAGGCCGAAGGCAGCACAACGCGCCAAGATCCGGATGGCACCGAGGTGGTGTCTAGTAAGTTGCCGCACTGGTGTGGCCATCCTACAATGCTGAAAGTCGGCGTGGGGCGCCCCGTTGGCCTGTGAGATGGCGTCAGTAGCGGACCGATGTGCGAATGGGGCCAAAGGCAGCGCAACAATATTTTCTGAATAGAAGACACCACAAGGCGCTGAGATGCGAAGATCCGGATGGCACCGAGGTGGTGTCTAGTAAGTTGCCGCACTGGTGTGGCCATCCTACAATGGTAAAAGTCAGCGTGGGGCGCCCCGTTGGCCTGTGAGATGGCGTCAGTAGCGGACCGATGTGCGTATGGGGCCAAAGGCAGCGCAACAATATTTTCCGAATAGAAGACACCACTAGGCGCTGAGATGCCAAGATCCGGATGGCACCGAGTTAGTGTCTAGGTTGCCGCACTGGTGTGGCCATCCTACAATGCTGAAAGTCGGCGTGGGGCGCCCCGTTGGCCTGTGAGATGGTGTCAGTAGCGGACCGATGTGCGAATGGGGCCAAAGGCAGCGCAACAATATTTTCCGAATAGAAGACACCACTAGGCGCTGAGATGCCAAGATCCGGATGGCACCGAGGTGGTGTCTAGTAAGTTGCCGCACTGGTGTGGCCATCCTACAATGCTGAAAGTCGGCGTGGGGCGCCCCGTTGGCCTGTGAGATGGCGTCAGTAGCGGACCGATGTGCGAATGGGGCCAAAGGCAGCGCAACAATATTTTCTGAATAGAAGACACCACAAGGCGCTGAGATGCCAAGATCCGGATGGCACCGAGGTGGTGTCTAGCAAGTTGCCGCACTGGTGTGGCCATCCTACAATGCTGAAAGTCGGCGTGGGGCGCCCCGTTGGCCTGTGAGGTGGCGTCAGTAGCGGACCGATGTGCGAATGGGGCCAAAGGCAGCGCAACAATATTTTCTGAATAGAAGACACCACAAGGCGCTGAGATTCGGTTAGCACCGAGGAGGTGTCTAGCAAGCTATGCAGCTGAGTTGCGTGCGCACTTGCGGCGAATAGGTCGAAGGCAGCACAACAATGTTTTCTGAATAGGAGACACCACAAGGCGCTGAGATTCGGTTACCACCGAGGTGGTGTCTAGCAAGTTGCTGCACTGGTGTGGCCATCCTACAATACTGCTCCGAATAACGGCGTGGGGTGCCCGAAGGGGGGGGGGGAGGCGGCGTGAACGGGCCTTCCCAGGTGGAGGCTCGTCTGCTGTAGTGGGGCGCCCCTTTACCGTTTCAGTTGCCATTCAGCTGAGTTTCGGCCGCTCTTGATGCTACAGCGACAGGCGGCTGCAACAGGACTCTCAAAATGGCGGCCTGTTCTTTGGATTTGGGCCTGGTCCACTAAAATGGCCCTGGGACACCTTAGAACTCGGACGCTTGATTTTTTTTTCCTTTCCTCTACATGCAAAAAAAGGTAAATGCCCGGTACGTTACACGCTTCATCTGCCACGATGTACTCTCCAGAGGAACCGAAAAAATATATAGTTATGGTAACTATACCATGCATCGTCATATGGAGAGGTGGCACCGATTAATTATAGTGCTGCATAAAAGAGAGATTTGGAGAAGAACCCCCGACCTGCCAGTACATTCATCAAAGAAGTGGCACTGACAGCATCAGAGGCAAGGGAAACGGTCCCAAATATTTAGAAGAAGTTTGGAAAGATTAAAATGACATGTTTAGATTGTGGCAAATTAATTTCATGTGGACAGATGAGTGTTACTCTAATAAATACAGCATATGAACATCATCATAGTCGATGGTTGGTAGAGACATTTTGACTATATCCTGGACCTGCCCGTCCTCGCCCAAAATGGCGCCGGAATAAATGGGACTCGTAACTCCTTGTTGTGTACTTGTTGTAAAACTTTGATATCACGAGATACGTATGCAGTTTTGAAGCACATGGCGGGCGGGGACGAGAATAGATTGAATATTTCGACATCTCTATTGATATTAAGTTGTGATGTGTTATTGATTACTGTACTATTGAAAGTTCGAATTAACGTCACCCATGGTACTTGCCCGCAAATGTATATCTAGATCATTTTATTGTAACTGGCCCTGTCGTATTTTAATTATAAAATGTACGTCCACCGATTCCGCAACTGTTAGACACCTTAGTTCTTGCAACCTAATGGCCCGCCCGTAACGTTTCTCTACAGTGTAAATGTCTCCTCATCATATACGATTACAGTTTGCTCCGTGGCCGGCGCACGTGGTTATAGGCCCGTATTTGTATACTGACATTTTCACAATAAAGGTTTTTAAAAGAAAACATGGTAGTAGTATTTACATTGGTAAAGTTTTTAATAATAGTCACTGTTTTAGAATCAGTAAAAGGCAAGTGAAATAAAGCAGACCAATTACATGAAGGGTAAACGGTATAATACGCAGGAACGCAGTAAAGATAAATGGTCAAGGGCTGTTGTGTTTTCTACTCCTGCAACATAAAGTGATCAATAAGAATCTCATATTCAAGCGTATCGGCGACTAAGACAGCAGGTCGACCCTCTTTTGCTCAACGGCTCCGTCATGGGACGAAGAAACGCCCTTTTTCTCGAAAAAAGAATATATTTTACTTGCAGGACAGTTGTAAATTTTCCGGGAAAGTACATTAGCCTGGAACATTATAACATATATGTTTAAGAAAAAATAATGTTCGGAAGTAATAAAAAGCATAATTTTTAGGTCATATGACCAAGCCTTTCATCATTAGAATAAGAAAAGTAAAATGAACCAATGAAAAGTTTTATTAACAAGTCACATGACCTGTTATGCTTACATTACGCGCTGCGCGTCGCGCCCCGGATCACTTCCGGATGCGCTAACGCGGCGCGTCATATGACGCATTACGCGACAACGCAGGTCCAGAATATAGTCGAAATGTCTCCACCAACCAGCGGTCGGAACACAACCCTTTTCAGCAGGCTAAATAGTTCTGTTAAATGACAACAGAACGGACAGGCAACAAGAACCATCAGTCAAAGAGGGGAGGGCTAGTTCTTCTCTACCGGGTTACGTTGGGGCGCTACCGGAACTGATCGAATTGGTAGTCTACAGTGTTTCTGGATGTTTCAGACTGAAGCTGGGGTTAGCATGAGAGCACCACCATTTCGTAGCTCCGTCGTGGCCATTCCGCGAGCAATCATGGCAGCCGCTCTTTATCGTTATTTTGGGCGGGGTGGGTGGCGGAGTCGAGCTGTATTGCAGCCATCATGGTGTGGAGTTTAGTTCATCTCACTAGTTTCGTATTTGTCATGAGGGGTTGTTCCTAATGTTTCTATTTTAGCGAGGTCAAAAAGAGATCCCATTAGTGGCCTACTGATTTTGCTCGATTCCTTATGTTTTTTTACACGATTTTTCGTTATCTGCAAAGACTAAACAGAGTATTGCGACTCTGGGTTTGTTTGTAAATAGAGAATGAACCAAAGAGAACCAATTCTAAAACAGTAAATGCTTGGATAACAATCAATCAAATGGAGAGAGAAGCAGGCACGACGTATTACAACGGGGGCAAAGGCCTGCGTTAACTACCTTTCACTATCTGCAAAGAGAGAGTACTCCTAATAGAAATGAGGGGGGGGGCAGCATTCAAAGCAGATCAGTGTGCATAAACACGAAAATGTTTTTACTTACCACGTATTTGACATTCGACAGCTTATGATATTTGCTATTAAAAAACCATTGAAATTCACTGAAAAAACCATAGGTTATAGACCATATATAGTTAGGAATTAGCATTTACAAAACCTTGAAAATTCACTGAAAAAACCATAGGTTATAGACCATATATAGTTAGGAATTAGCATTTACAAAACCTTGAAAATTCACTGAAAAAACCATAGGTTATAGACCATATATAGTTAGGAATTAGCATTTAAAAAACCTTATTTTACTCACACAAAACCATTGAAATTCCATATATAGTTAGTTGCACTAACTATATATCGCGCACCCGCAATCCACTGCTGATGATGTCACATATTACATCATTCATGACATGGTCAGTGACATCACTGATGACATCACTGATGACATCTCAAATGACATCACTGATGACATCTCACTTGACATCAATGATCACATCACTGAAGATATCATTCATGTGATAATACAATGCATCTCCTCACACTCTAATATAACCTCTGTTACACCCAGTGTTAAATAGAGAGTATAATTTTTGAAACCATTGACACACCAATACTAGTTACTACATACGCACTCACTGATTCCTATGTCTACACACACATTCACTCATACAATCATTCATACATACAATCACTCATCTTTACAACACTATCATATGCACTCATACACCTATACAGACACTCACACTCTGCCACTCATCCATGGAGTTACTCACACACCTAGTCAGTCCTGAAAAGAATCAATCACACTTCCATTTTCTCATCTATACAGTTAAACACAGAACACCTTACATTTTTGAAACATATACTAACACATACTTACTCTCTTATAGAATCACTGATACAAGTACACATTGATCTGCACAGAGTCACACACCTCCCAGCCAGCCATACACACACTCAGTCTCCCATACAAATACTTGTGCAACCAATCAATAACCCATATAGCTACTTATATAGCTACTGATCAACACATGCAGCAGCTTGCACAACAACAGACATACTGATGCACACTTTCAGACAGTTTAGTCACTAACCCGTGCATTCAGTAAGACGCATTTAATCACTCACTCATACAGTCAATCACGCACCTACTAAAACCTTCATTCAGACACTTATACATCCACTCATTCTTCAATATGTAAAACATATTTAAACTTTACAGAAACACATAATCACTGGATGTTGTCATCAGTGATGTCATCAGTGATGTCACTGACCATGTCATGAATGATGTAATATGTGACATCATCAGCAGTGGATTGCGGGTGCGCGATATATAGTTAGTGCAACTAACTATATATGGAATTTCAATGGTTTTGTGTGAGTAAAATAAGGTTTTTTAAATGCTAATTCCTAATATGGTCTATAACCTATGGTTTTTTCAGTGAATATATATATATATATATATATATGAATATAGGTCATAGTTAAAAGACAATGGTATTAAAGTATTATTTTTTCTTACAGCTCACGCTGTACATTTTATATCTTGCATAATGTCTAACAATCGTAAACAGCTCATATCTATTGCACGAGAAATAAGACTGTTCAATAAATCTTTTTATTGAAACTCCCTTCTATTCTTTCTGTGTAACTCTGCAGAAACTAGCACGCATGATTGACTGAGTGAAACTGTTATCTATTGTTTCCACGATTCTGAGACATATTACGATTCTAAGGGAAACAAAGTTGTCATGCTTATGCAGTTGTCAGAAACTAATCCCTTCTTGTTCATTCGAGAAGTTTCTAGTGACCTCTGAGTTAGCTGGCACACACAAGTAATTACGTTTAATGTACTCGATAGGAGCATACTGACCATAGTCCTATGCTAAATCTATAGTGTATATTATTCCAATGCGCAGAGCCTATAAGGGAAATAGGAACTACACTACGAACTGACAAAGTGGCAAAAGCTGCAATTCAGATTGTCCTAACCAGATCTCAAAGAAGATCAACACAGACATTTTAACAGACATAAATGCAAATATGCAATCTGGGAAACCTCCGACAGGTTTTTCTCCCAAATACTCCTACACAAATAATTCACAAAACAGTCTGGTATTTATTATACCAGGAATGAGGAACAAAATAATACCTAATAATCTTTCCAGATTAGAATTAATCAAAGAAGCATGCAAGGGGTTGGCCTCTGCACATGCAGGAATAAATGTAGCCATAACAATGCTGCAGCAAAGCTACTGGTGGCCTAATTTATATAAACAGGACTATGTTAGAAAATGTGACATTGGTCAGCAGATTAAACCCTCCACTGTTCAAATACACTTGCCATCTCCCAATATGAGCTCAAATATCCCCTTCTGGGTGATTTATTTGGACTACATCGTCCCCTGAATCGACCTAACCAATATAAGTACATTGAATCGTGTTCTTCATTCCTATGGGTTTGGTGACAAAGAAATGCAAATGCTTCAGCAGTCATAAAAGATTTGCAGTGCCCAGTGTCAAGGGGGCAGTTCATTCATTTCATTCAGATAACCGTTATTAAGTCAAGACTTGACTTGACTTGATAACGGTCATGTGTTTGCCTCCAAGGCTTTCAGGGATTCAATGTCTGCTCTGAGAGTTTGTGTGCAAATCCAGCACCCCATTCAAGCTGACTTGAATTGTGTTGTACAGAGGACCAATGCCATGAAAAAACAAGCTTTGAATGCTAGGGTGTTAAGCTAAGATCTTAGTTGTTATTATATTCTGCATGGAGAACAGAGAACATTGAAAATCTTCACGAGGTTCTCTGTGGAGTTCCCATGTATCTGACTGGCTAAGATAATTCTCGGAATGTGGCAGATAAAGATAAATTTGAATTGAAGAAAAGTTTAAATGTTTTACTGAGTATCCAAGAAATTAGAGACAAGCTGTCTAACACAAACCACTCTGTCGCCACCACATGTGAATAGAAGGCCATTACTGTTGCCAATGGGTGGGTCCCTAAAGTTTGGGACCTAGTTCAGAAGAAAATTTATGGCAAGCAAGCTATTGAACCATTCTTTAGACCATTTGTCACTGTTCTTGGGGTAAAACGTAATTGAACTTGTATCCTGGTTCCTCTGCCTGGATCAAGAAGAAATAGAAAGGTGTCTATTGACCACATTAAAAAACACTATGTGGCTAGTCCTATATAGCCGGATGCCGTAGACACCCAGAAGTATTCAGGAAGTTTTCTTCTCATCATATGGTTGTACATGATATTCATCATTCTACTATTACTCAATGAACATTTTATCCCTGCAAGGACAATTGCAACCCCTGTGGTTCCAGAACCACAGCTTTACTCTTCATCCCATAGAAAGCAAAGAGAACTCTATGATGCAAATATTAAAGCCTATGTTGTGCCCGAGGGCATAGTCTGATTAAAAGTTCCATATAAGATTATGGGAGCCACTGAGACATTGCAATTGCCTTATGTTATAAAGGTTTCAATGAATGATGTTACAGTTCCGGATTCTCTTTCAAATGATTGGGACAATGAGCTTTAACAAGAATGATGTATGATTTGCTGGCATAAGCTACTTTGAATAATGAAGATCCTTATTTGAATTCAGCAAACTGGAAAGACATGTATTGCTATCATCACTATGCACATTATTTCAGACATAGGACTAGCTATCCTAGATAAATGTATAATTACATAAATGTATAATTACACACAACTGGAACATTGTGAGGCTCTGGCTCCCAAAAACCATTCTAATTTCTTTAAAAAAATCCTTTACTCTCAGAGTGCTGACAGGTCACTCCCTTCAGCCTTTGCTTTGCACAAAAGCCGAAGCAGATTCCGAAAACTCTAATCACTAGCTGCTATACTCCAATGACTTTAATCAAAACCTGGCTTTTCAAGGATATAGGTATTGGGAAGCAAATGTTGATGAAAGAAGCATTAGAGGAAGAAGGTTCTGGCAGATTCAAGTTAAAAAAGCCTTATTTTAAGCATGTTTAATACCAAAAGAAATTATCTTTTCTAAACAAAGCTATCCAGTAGACTACTTGTCTGGGATTTGGAACAATGAAAAATTTAAAGAATCCTTCTAGCCAATAGTCAATTTGACCATGTTCAATAATTGCCATCTCCGAAATTATTATGTCAGAAACAGATATAAATAATATGATACAGAATGCAACACAATTCTCTGTTGAACATTTGCCTTATGGATTTATAATTCTAAAACATGCATGCAGTGTTTCCTTTCCAACATTCCTGGACCCAAGCTTAATCATTCTGATTCACGCTACAATACACAAACAACTGTAGTGATTACCACATACATATAGAACACTCTAGTTTCTCAGCTGTGAAGGAACACTCCGTCGACACTAATGAAATTAAGGATTTTTATGACTTTCCCTGCTTCAGGTATAGATACCATTTATAATGAATTACATGAATAATCTGCAAACGAAGCTGCAGAAAGAATTAGGCAAATAGATCACAAAAATATGCAAACAGTTTTTTAAGTTATCGACAATGGAAGGCACACGATTTCTAAAAGAGTGTTCTCACTAAATCACATTTTGACCTCAGGAAAGAAGATCTGGAATGGTTACAGCATGGCAGGCTCTATTAAGAACAATTATACAACTAAATTGGGCATGACAAACACTTAGATCGTGCCTTGGAAACTCCTTAATGAAATAGCATTATTTGATCCACTCACTCAATAAACAATTGCCAATAAATAATCCACATACACTTTATTAAGTATAGAACAAGTTGAAGATGCACTATTTACAATCAGTGACATGCCACCTATTGCCTGTTTAAAACATGGTATTATTTCCTTACCTATAACTACCATTCATTTGAATGATTATCAAAAATATAAATCTATTGGTTGGAATCAAACCATGCAGAATTCACAACTGCTTCATTCATGGAAATGTCCTTTTACTCACGTCAGTTTAAACGAAGAGGAGGATGCTCTTGTGTATATCAGCTCAGTAAATTACAGAAATCCTATTGGGCAATTTCTTCTGTGTGACACCACATCTTTGCATAGAATGTGTAGTGCTTTCCTGCCAGGATCAAACTGTGTTTTATGTGTTTCCCCCTAGGCTTTATTCCCATATACCAAGAACTCTTGAATAACAGCTCTTATTTGTTTTTAACAAATGTTACTTGCTGTGGGTTGGAATCTGGCCAGCCCTACCTGATAACGGTTTCAAAAACGATACAGTGTTGTTGAATGACCTTGTATCCTCCGCCTGGAATTTTATTAGGAACATCCCTTGGACTAGGATAGGTATGAAATCTATGCATTTGTCAACTTCAACACTTAAAGTTTATAATCTGCAGACCCCCAGGACTGCTTCAGAAATCCCGCAGCTGTTACACACATAATACCAAACACCTTTTGCAGATATCGTGCAAACAATATTTAATTCATCTGTAAGAACTAGTGTTGTGCATTTTTCTAAGAACATTAGATCTGGTCTAGTGCCTGTATATAAAGCAATATTTGGACTGATTCCGCCATTTTTTTCATTCTCTGTTCTCCAGCCTTTTTGGAGGACTTCCAATCATATTACTGCTAATTGGCTGTGGTATCATCATGTTCTCCTATTCCGCCAAGGAAATCAACCAAATTAGTATCCATATTCAACTGAACAAAGTTGCAAAGATACTCTAGCATTCTAAATAGGACATGCTTGGCTATCTGAATTCAGCGAGCACCGGATGCTCACCTTTTCCAAAGTGAATGTTACAGAAGTAAATCCTGTGTTCTCACGCATAAACTATCCGATTGACATCATCTTGGATTTACATCTGGAGCATCCCCCAGTGGGTTATCTTGATATGGAAAAGATCATGCAACCAGCACTAGAACCATTCCTGCCCAATGCACCTGTCCGTTTTATAGGATGCTGCCTATGACATAGCAGCACCACCAGAGGCACTTTCCAGTGCAGACCTTGTTGAATGCCTTGACTCATTGTTATTCTCTGATTATCTGTAAAGGAGATGCAACCACCATCGAGTGCCTCAGATGAGCTGCCAATTGTAGCTTGATGTAGCACACCGTCAACTACGGACATGCTCTGTATGGATTTCGCAAAGACCAGAAGTATGCTGAGTGTGCGCCTGACAATTTAGACATGTCCTCTGATGAAGAGTGAACTCAACAAGCAAGTCAATAAGTTAATTATGATTTGTATCCACCATATATACCACAAAACTTATACGAACGAAGAACTGAAAAGAAAATCTTGTTCCTTCTTTTTTCTGGACTTTTATTTTTGCTTTCTAGACCACTTATTTTTAAACCAGCCTATCTATATGATCACTGGTATGTTTTTTCACCAGCACACATAACATGCTCTTGATAGAATATGAAAGATGATTTAGTTATTTTCAACTGCAATGCAAGGATTACAAATATTCATGTTTCGCTATGTGAACTATATGTTATCGCATGTTTTATTTTTATTTTATATCTACAATGCACTGATAGATTTTGTATTATTTTATACTACAATTTTGTTACATATAAATGTCTTAAACATGGATACTTTCCTAAATTACAGTAGGAGGCAAATTCAGGGCTTGAATTTCTCTACAAAGGAATCACACGCCTATTGCTTAGATATATCCCTATGATGTCACATTCAAACGTACAAGTCAGGGATGATGTAAAATCCCAAAGGCTCAACTTCATGTTATAGAGGCCTCAACTCCATCTTAGCGCGTATAAGCTGCCGTCTTCCTACACTTTCCCTGATTTATGCAGAATCATTGTTATGTCTGCCTTTAAGGGCAGATGTTGTGAGACCATATCATTCTGGGAACTGTGATAGCTTCAAGTTCTTCGATTAATGAAATAAATACATTGTCTAATGCAAGATTTATTTGGGTCAAATGTCTACTCCCCGGCATGTTAAGGTCAAATGAGAAAATACAGAATGCTAAACACAACAATGTAGTCTGAATTGACGTCCTTTTGCCTTAAGTGTTCATAAGGAAATGTGTGGGATGTGTACCTTGATGCACATAATCTATATCAGACATTCCCAAGTTTATGTCAGAAATTTCAATATCTGTTAGGATTTAGTATATAAGGATTGCTACTTCACCACTTGTCATGAGAGGTCCTTCACACAGATTACCACCTGAGATTCTGATAGTGACGGTCTCACCTGCTGCCAGCAATCTTCACACTTCATAGAGGATGCATCTCACCTGAAGCTGATAAAGTCAATCCCCGGAAGAAAGCAGACTGGCTGCTACCACAGTGGGTGTTTGCCTTTCGCAAGGAACACTCTTCATGCCTCTGCTGATAAAGACAGTCTTTGTTGTCAACAGGTATGCAGTGCATCTCTTCTCCCTAAGCAACTCTACAGTGCAAGTTGCTCTTTTCGTCATCATCAAAGGACTTTATTTCCATCACTGGGGATTATAAAAGTACACCATAAAGCAAGACAATTGCAAACACACAATACATATAAGACAATTCATTATAAATAAGCAATCACAGCCTATTTACAGTCACAGCAAGATAGATCGGTCAAAATGCATCAGTGTTTGTGCAAAAAGAGAGTTCACTATATTAGTAGCATGGTTGTAAAAATGACATCATTGTTTACACTTAAGAACTTCAGTACGGTGTACTTAAAAAGATGATAAAATATGTTTAAGATTATGTTCTTTTAAAGGAAAAATAGACCATAACATTATGAATAAACATTCACAGCCCATTTAAAATCACAGCAATAGAGGTCGAACAGAATGCATCCTTGTTAATACTTAAAAAACCTCAGGTTGAGATTTTTAGAAAAGGAATTAAAAAATGTTAGAAAACTATGTGCTTTTGAAGTAGGACACAAACCACAAAAGAAACTCTAAAATCTTTATGGCGCCTCATAATGTAGTGCAACATAAAAGCTACACCCTAAAGACTATCAGAAGAGCACTTAGTGTACCTGATCCATACAGCCATGTGGAACTTTTCTACATAAAATACAATCATATGCATTGTATTTGTCTTCATTATTCTGTATGCCTCCTTGTATCTCCTTACTCCCAGATTTCTACAAAGGGGGGCAATCCATTTAACTCGGGATCTGGAGTACAAGGGGCAAAAGAATAAAACATGTTCAGGTGACTCAAGGATCCCTTGACAGCTGGGGCACTATTCTTCAGCACTCTCTCCTGCTTTACACCAGTTTTTTTAAGCAATCCTACCACAGTGGGTGTTTGCCTTTTGCTTGGAACACTCTTCATGCCTCTGCTGATAAAGACAGTCTTTGTTGGCAACAGGTATGCAGTGCATCTCTTCTCCCTAAGAAACTCCGCACTGCAAGTTGCTCTGTCTTTCATGCGCTCATTGAATAGCACAGAGAACTGAATGAAGGACAACTACCTGCAGCTGAACACACACAAGACAGAAGTACTGATCTACGGCAACATCCTCTACATAGGAATAGACCCACACCTCCTACAGACTTCAGACCATACAGAACATTGCAGTCAAGCTCATCCTTGGCCTTCGCCAATGAACCCACATCACACCCCACCTCAGGCAACTCCACTGGCATACCATATAGAAAAGATGCCAATTCAAGCTTCTGACTCACACACATACAAGGCTCTACGTAAACAGGGACTCACCTATATAAACCCCCACCTGAACTTCCCCCAACCATTGAGAAAACTACACTCTGCTTTCCTCTCACTTGCCCATACTCCCTGCATCTACTGAAGCAGAAGTGGAGGTAGTTTCTTCTCCCACATCACAGTGAAGACCTGCAAGAGCCCCTCCACGCAGCTCCGGACCGTCACCTCACTTCCAGATTACGAATGGCCCTCAAGATCTGGCTGTTCAAATAAGGCTCCGGGATCTGCAAAGGTCGCTGGATAACCTATCCTGTTTGGATTGATTGATTGATTGAGAAGTAGGTGTTAGGTTGTAGATTACATTTTAAATGACATTTTAGCAATTCTGTAAATGTTTTGTTTGTCCTCGTTATTGATAACATATCTTCTTGCTGTTTTTATGTATTCTGCGAACTTATTTTAGATGTTCCGAGAAACAGATTGTTCCTGCAGTAATAAATGCTTTTAACATTAAAGTGTTCATTCTTCTTAGTACAGTATGTGTGATACTGTGAATAACGAAATGAGGTTTGTCACTGTCCCCAGAGTACTGCAAATCCCTTCATTCATGAGATTGTTAGTAACCTAGAAGCAATACTTCTATGTCAATTACATATTCAAAAGTAACTTGCGGGGCAGCAATATTTTGTCTTTTACATTCACCGCTGGTGCAATGAACTAAGTTCACCCATGACACCAGTGAGGCGGGAAGTATACCTTGTAGAGTTAAGCCAAAGAGGTAACTTTCACAACAATGGAGTATCAGGATTGCACATTTACCTTTGTGAACGGTCATATTGACTGTACCATTGTCCCCACTTGAGCTTGCTAGAATAATTCTCATGCGTTTTGTTGTTACATGATAAAAGCCACGCCAGCATGTTGTACTTTGTCCTGGTTGCACTTGGCTAAGACTGCATAAAGTGGTACTGAAGAATGTTTTTATGTGATTTCCTGGTTAATGCAAAGTAGAAACCACCCTAACACCAAAGCTACCAGCTATTCCAGTGAAGTCTTAACTTTTTAACATGATCATTGCTGGTACATGGAATTGCTTTCTGTGTTAAACAGAAGTAAATGATGCATTTATCGACTCATTAAAAGTGCAAAGAATGGCAGAGATTTGTTTAGAGCGGAATTGCTTTCTAGAGGAAAGGGAAATCGGATGAACAGTCTTTATAAATGCATTTAAATTTGAGGTAAAACGATAATTATAATGGTGTTTGTTTTGTTTGAGGTTAGGGATATCTATTATCATAAAGATAATTAACTCTGTCTGACATATCTAATAAAAGTACAAGTTTATCATTGGCTTCGCCGGAAGCCCAAGGCGAGCAATATTTATAATTAGTAGCTGTAGTCACTGGGCTCAGGGAAAACGGACTGTGATATTTAAACAGTAGCGCTAATTTGCATTTAGACCTGTTTTATCGAAGGAGCTCTTTTTAAGGTATATTAGTGAAACAAAGAAAAACTAAAATATGTTCAAATTGTTGTGCTTAAGAGAGGAATGTCTGTCAAGACTCGAAGCCATGAGATAAATGTAAAAGCTACTCAGTTAAACACACAACACACTGTAATCAGCAATGTTAAATAATCTGTCTATAATTTAACAGGCACATGTGCCTTTGAAGTCAGTAAGCAGTTCTGTGCCATATCTGCCCTTCTTTCGGCGATTGTGTACTTCATGAGCATACCAACCGATCAAGAAATAGATTTTGTTAGGAGGAAATATTTCCATTAACAAAGACATGTCGGACCACATTTACTTAGGCATTGCGTCATTACAAATGCATGCAGAGTGACAGAAAGTGTAGTACTGGTGCTTGTTTTCCTGCATGAAAGGTATTTTCAGCTGGAAAGATGGCTCCACCTTTACAGAGCACAAAGAGTGCTTAGTGTTGCTGTGCATCACTTTGTGTCAAGCGTCTGTGACTGGAGTGTTACTTGGACGGATCTGCACCAACACCTAAAGATTTTGACACACACCCAATCTACTAAAATAGCCAGACCAGGATTTACATTAAAAAAAAAATCTCCTTGAAACAGGCATTAACAACAGGAAATGTTTCATTTCTCTGAAGGCCAACCTGCTGTTCTTCCACATCTAGATGTTAAAGATTGTAAAAATTGCTGTTAGCATGAGCTGAAAGCCATTTTGTACTTGTCAGCCTTCTTAGTTAGCCATGTGCTCGCCATGTGCTTTCTCCCTCTTCCAGAGCCTTGCACATGCTCAGAAAGGCCTAGCTGATAGAATGCAGCTGCTCCTGGTATAGAACTGTCAGGCTATTCTTGCTGATGTAAGGAGAAATGTCTCTCATGTCTCTCTTTCCACTTTCTTGAGCAAGCAAAGTTTTTATACCCATATTAGTCAATTTGCATGCTGGTATGTGACAGTACCTCCCCTTGGTTTTATGCTGACTAATGTAACCTATGCATATATAAGGCCCCTGTTCTCTGTACTCCTTAGAATGCCTCCTACAGTGGCCTGAGGGTACCTTATGACGCAGTCCCCCTCATCTGAGGTTAATAAATGCATTCATTTTATATTACAGCTTCTGTGCCAATCTCTTCTTTGTTGGTTAAAAGGACCAGGGGGCAGATTTATGAAGGCCTTGCGCCGCCGGTGCGTCATTTTTAACATGGGAAAAAGTGACGCACCGGCGGCGCAAGGCCTTCATAAATCTGCCCCCAGGTGTATCAGTGAACACAGTCTTCCTTAGCTGCTTCAAATAGAGTAATAGGTCCAGGTTTTTTTTTCACTCTCAGATAGATGAAGTGGTTCTTGGGTGCCTTGCTAATATATGGGGCGCCCCAAGACTAGGAAGTATTCTGAGACTATCCTCTCTGTTGATAGATTATTTGTATGCCTTGTCTAAAGACCTTTTGTTCTGCCCACCAATAGATTTTTTCTGCCTTACAACAATGCCCAGAGGGGCCCGGACATCAGATCCAGCCTGGGGGGTCAGCACCAGTCCAGCTTCAAGCCAAGGTGAAGGTAACCAGCACAGGCGTTGCTGGCAACTAGGACCTCAGTGAAGGCGGAAGCACTGGGTTGTGAAGTGTGTACCCCTGCCACTGTCTTGGGCAAAAGACGGGGTCACAAATCAGAAAGGAGAAATTGTGGATCAAGTTTTTGATGCCCAGCTGAGAGAGTCACAGACCGACCAAAACGGCAAGGAGGCTTTTGCTTGAGGTGACCCCTTTTGAAACGAGAGTTGCTTCAGAGATCCCAGCATCAGGTCCCCGAATCCTGGTCCCAAAGTGAATGAAAGTTTGCACCTTTGTTTGATGATCAAGAGTGCCTGGGCATACTGGGTAATCTTTGGCCCCAACAAAAGAGCAGTGCGCCAGCAGAGCAATGCAGGAGTTAGGGAAGGACTTGAGTTTAGGCTATAGGTGCTGTGTCTCTGGTGCCTGTTAAATTGAAGTGAAGAAAACTGGAGCACTGCCTGAGACACTGGATAGGATCGTTGAACGACTTTTTCTTCTCAAACTGGGCCATGATTCCTGATTTGCGAGTTGTGAAGCTCCACTGTGGGAACAACAAGAGCCTGCCTGTGAGGCTCAAATGTATACAGGGAGAAGACTCCCGTCTGGCTGGTTGTACAGCGGCTTCAATTTTCCAAGGACTTTTTTTTTTGTTAGTAATGTACCCTTTCGGACGTCCCATTTTTGAGGAGGAGCAGCCCTTTGCTGCTCCTCATCCTAATTTCTATGACCCTGTGTGGTCCTCCTGCTCCCTTGAAGACAGGATTGTTTTTGTGATAATATGTCTGACTGCTTTATATATTTGCATTAGTTATAATGTTTATTCTACACGAAAAATGTTTTTGAGCAATTGACAAATATTACTTTGCCCTTTCCTTGAATATATTAATTGATACTCTAGCCCCTATAAAAGGAACACTGGAAAAGTCTATTGAAAATGTGTTTTACAAAGAATTGGAATAGATGGTTCTAGGATTTGGTTTTTGCTTAGGGCTAAAAAAAAATTGATAATTCTGTTTGTGATGATAGTCATTACTCTCTCCTGCTATCTGCATGTTAATTATGACCCAATGCTTTGTTCACTTTGTACTCCTGCTATACCTTATATATACCCGCTTAATGAAATGTTTAGAATTAAAAATTCTCCCCTAGCAATGGATTAGGATATTGATGAATTTATGAAAATAAATGTGCAAAATATTTTCTATGTTTCTACTAGATCATAGGAATGTCTTTAGCTCATGCTAAAAGGACTATCTGTTAAAGATTGCAAGAATTGCTGTTAGCATGAACTGAAAGCCATTTTGTACTTGGCAGCCATCTTAGGGGTCGATTACAATGGCGGACGGAAGGCCGACCGCTGTCCTGGAGCAGGCGGAAAATGCCTTTTTACAGTCCGCCAGCCGCGGCCAGTCCGTCCGCCATATTAGGATGGGAAGCACTGTCAAATGTCCGTACGCCACGGAAGAGCACGCACCACCGCGGAAATACACCAGACCCCGCGGCGGACGTAACCAATCCAGAGACTCCGCCGTACGGAATGACGTCTCCGACCGTCCTCTAAATCACGATGGCGGAAAACACACATGAAATCGCTGTGGATAAACAACCTGCCGGAACAAGGCAGATTCACCACAGCGGAGAGGCACAACATTGCAGAGATACCCACCACAGGCAGATCGCCGTCATGGACTCAGCGCTACACGCATTCCCCATACTCTTCGTGATTCACCACCAGCAAGTCATGGACCGTCGCCGACGACGACGCAGGCACACCAACACACCAATTGCTCTGGGAAGGGGAGTACCTTCCATGACGTGGGGAGGGGGAGGGTCATGTTGGGGAAACAGCATTTAAGATAGCACCAATATATCAACAATGCAAGGAGACAACCAGTAATGACAAAGACAAACCACTGCACTACATTGACTTGCTTTATTGCACATAATAGTGGTATAATCCGAGAGTATCCAAGAGCATGGGCACTGGGTAGAACTGACCAGGTACATTTGAAGCTGCACATGAGAGGGCACAATGCAGTATCAGAACAGCAATAGGGCAGTGTCCATAACAGAGCAGGTACATCTGAGGCAGCACATGAGAGGGGCTAAGTGCATCAACAGTCCATGGCAAGGCACAGGTACATCAGAGGCAGCACATGAGAGGGGCTAAGTGCATCAACAGTCCATGGCAAGGCACAGGTACATCAGAGGCAACACATGAGAGGGGCTAAGTGCATCAACAGTCCATGGCAAGGCACAGGTACATCAGAGGCAGCACATGAGAGGGGCAAAGAGCATCATTATTCCATGGCAAGGCACAGGTACATCAGAGGCAGCACATGAGAGGGGCAACGAGCATCATTAGCCCATGGCAAGGCACAGGTACATCAGATGCAGCACATGAGGGCACAATGCAGTATCAGAACAGCAACAGGGCAGTGCTCACAACAGAGCAGGTACATCAGAGGCAGCACATGAGAGGGGCTAAGTGCAGCAACAGTCCATGGCAAGGCACAGGTACATCAGAGGCAGCACATGAGAGGGGCTAAGTGCATCAACAGTCCATGGCAAGGCACAGGTACATCAGAGGCAGCACATGAGAGGGGCAACGAGCATCATTAGCCCATGGCAAGGCACAGGTACATCAGATGCAGCACATGAGGGCACAATGCAGTATCAGAACAGCAACAGGGCAGTGCTCACAACAGAGCAGGTACATCAGAGGCAGCACATGAGAGGGGCTAAGTGCAGCAACAGTCCATGGCAAGGCACAGGTACATCAGAGGCAGCACATGAGAGGGGAAACGAGCATCAATATTCCATAGCAAGGCACAGGTACATCAGAGGCAGCACATGAGAGGGGCTAAGTTCATCAACAGTCCATGGCAAGGCACAGGTACATCAGAGGCAGCACATGAGAGGGGCAAAGAGCATCATTATTCCATGGCAAGGCACAGGTACATCAGAGGCAGCACATGAGAGGGGCAACGAGCATCATTAGCCTATGGCAAGGCACAGGTACATCAGAGGCAGCACATGAGGGCACAATGCAGTATCAGAACATCAACAGGGCAGTGCTCACAACAGAGCAGGTACATCAGAGGCAGCACATGAGAGGGGCTAAGTGCAGCAACAGTCCATGGCAAGGCACAGGTACATCAGAGGCAGCACATGAGAGGGAGTAAGTGCATCAACAGTCCATGGCAAGGCACAGGTACATCAGAGGCAGCACATGAGAGGGGCAACGAGCATCATTATTCCGTGGCAAGGCACAGGTACATCAGAGGCAGCACATGAGAGGGGAAACGAGCATCAATATTCCATAGCAAGTCACAGGTACATCAGAGGCAGCACATGAGAGGGGCAACGAGCATCATTAGCCCATGGCAAGGCACAGGTACATCAGATGCAGCACATGAGGGCACAATGCAGTATCAGAACAGCAACAGGGCAGTGCTCACAACAGAGCAGGTACATCAGAGGCAGCACATGAGAGGGGCTAAGTGCAGCAACAGTCCATGGCAAGGCACAGGTACATCAGAGGCAGCACATGAGAGGGGAAACGAGCATCAATATTCCATAGCAAGGCACAGGTACATCAGAGGCAGCACATGAGAGGGGCTAAGTTCATCAACAGTCCATGGCAAGGCACAGGTACATCAGAGGCAGCACATGAGAGGGGCAAAGAGCATCATTATTCCATGGCAAGGCACAGGTACATCAGAGGCAGCACATGAGAGGGGCAACGAGCATCATTAGCCTATGGCAAGGCATAGGTACATCAGAGGCAGCACATGAGGGCACAATGCAGTATCAGAACATCAACAGGGCAGTGCTCACAACAGAGCAGGTACATCAGAGGCAGCACATGAGAGGGGCTAAGTGCAGCAACAGTCCATGGCAAGGCACAGGTACATCAGAGGCAGCACATGAGAGGGGTTAAGTGCATCAACAGTCCATGGCAAGGCACAGGTACATCAGAGGCAGCACATGAGAGGGGCAACGAGCATCATTATTCCGTGGCAAGGCACAGGTACATCAGAGGCAGCACATGAGAGGGGAAACGAGCATCAATATTCCATAGCAAGTCACAGGTACATCAGAGGCAGCACATGAGAGGGGCTAAGTTCATCAACAGTCCATGGCAAGGCACAGGTACATCAGAGGCAGCACATGAGAGGGGCAACGAGCATCATTATTCCATGGCAAGGCACAGGTACATCAGAGGCAGCACATGAGACGGGCTAAGTGCATCAACAGTCCATGGCAAGGCACAGGTACATCAGAGGCAGCACATGAGAGGGGCTAAGTGCATCAACAGTCCATGGCAAGGCACAGGTACATCAGAGGCAGCACATGAGGGCACAATGCAGAATCAGAACAGCAACTGGGCAGTGTTCACAACAGAGCAGTTACATCTGAGGCAGCACAAGAGAGAGGCTAAGTGCATCAACAGTCCATGGCAAGGCACAGGTACATCAGAGGCAGCACATGAGATGGGCTAAGTGCAGCAACAGTCCATGGCAAGGCACAGGTACATCAGAGGCAGCACATGAGAGGGGCTAAGTGCACAGGTACATCAGAGGCAACACAGGTACGTGGGCAAGCGCACGGTCCCATGGACATTAATAATGCAAGCGTGGTTACAATGGACAATCTAGACACCAAGTCAAATGACATGTGAGTGATGTGAGCAACAACTCACAGCACAGAATCTGGTGGACTGCTTGACCTACTCGCCTCGGACACACTGCCAGCACCAGACACAGGAGAGTGAGACACAGCCACAGCTCTAATGACTGACACATGAGCCATAGACCCAGTCACACTGCCAGCGCCAGAAACAGGAGTGTGAGACACAGCCACAGATGTAGTGACTGACACATGAGCCATAGACCCAGATACACTGCCAGCACCAGATACAGGAGTATGAGACACAGCCACAGCTCTAGTGACTGTTACATGAGCCAAAGACCCAGACACACTGCCAGCACTAGATACAAGAGTTTGAGACACAGCCACAGCTCTAGTGACTGACACATGAGCCATAGACCCAGACACACTGCCAGCACCAGAAACAGGAGTGTGAGACACAGCCACAGATGTAGTGACTGACACATGAGCCATAGGCTCAGACACACTGCCAGCACCAGATACAGGAGTTTGAGACACAGCCACAGCTCTAGTGACAGACACATGAGCTATAGACCCAGACACACTGCCAGCACCAGATACAGGAGTTTGAGACACAGCCACAGCTATAGTGACTGACACATTAGACATAGACCCAGACACACTGCCAGGACATGTCCCTGTACAGTGACCAACAAATACCATGCCAGCATTTGAAACATGAGAGTTGCGAACACACACAGTGCCAGTACCTGAAACCGGAGAGGGTACAACTGACACAGTGCTACTACATGAGGCATGACATCGAACAACAGACACTGTGCCACTATCTGACACATGAGAGTGAACTGCAGCTGACCTATTAGGACCACTGAAATGATGAGCCACAGGACTGTATGGGCCAGTAGGCAGGGTGGCGCTGGGAGCTGGGGACAGCTGTACTGGAGCGACATTGGGGTGGGCAGGTGTCACTGGTGTGTGTCTCCGTTTCTTTGGGATATGTAGGTGCACCCCGAACATTACTGGACTGGTAAGTGGCGTGGGCTCATCAGAAACATCACCCATCAAAGCTGGATCATATGCTGGTGGGGCTCTGCTCTCTGGGGACGTGCTGGACCCTGCTTGACATTTGCTGTGGGCCTGCCTTCTGCCCTCTGCATCATGTGTAATGGGGGATGCAACAATAGTGTACTCCTTCCTCTGCTTCTGCGGGGTGTGGATGGGAGTAGAGGTATGGGGGGACTCCACCGCAGACACATGTGTCTTACGTTCCTTCACCAACATCAGCCTCAGGGCAGCCAGGGGTGACCTATGCCTGTCCTTGATGGTGCTCGTGTCCATGGGAGAACCCTTGGCCCTGTGAGGTGCCTTGGCCGTAGGAGGTAAACTGTCTCTGGAATGTGCCTGATCCGTGGTCGGTGCCCTGTCCCTGGAAGTAGGCTTGTCCTCTGTATTGTCCCTGTCCTTTGAAGTGTCCTTGTCCTTGTGAGTGTCCCTTGCCTTGGGAGGTGCCCTTTCCTTTGTAGTGTCCTTGTCCTTGTGAGTGTCCCTTGCCTTGGGAGGTGCCCTTTCCTTTGTAGTGTCCTTGTCCGTGGGAGTGTCCCTGGCCTTGGGAGCTGCCCTTTCCTTATTAGTGTCCTTGTCCGTGGGAGTGTCCCTGGCCTTGGGAGCTGCCCTTTCCTTATTAGTGTCCTTGTCCTTGGGAGTGTCCCTTGCCTTGGGAGGTGCCCTTTCCTTTGTAGCGTCCTTGTCCTTGGGAGTGTCCCTGGCCGTGGGAGCTGCCCTTTCCTTATTAGTGTCCTTGTCCTTGGGAGTGTCCCTGGCCTTGGGAGCTGCCCTTTCCTTTGTAGTGTCCTTGTCCTTGGGAGTGTCCCTGGCCTTGGGAGCTGCCCTTTCTTTTGTAGTGTCCTTGGGAGTGTCCCTGGCCTTGGGAGCTGCCCTTTCCTTTGTAGTGTCCTTGTCTTTGGGAGTGTCCCTGGCCTTGGGAGTACCTTTTGAGGGGTATGCCTGTGTTACATGTGAATCCCTGTCCCCCAACACCCCTTGAGGACCCTGTGTGTTATCTCCAGGGTAGCTGATGTCGTGTTCGGTTAAAGATTTCCTTGTCCTAGGGGAAGGTGTCTGTACCCTCCGTGCCCTGCCTTGCTGCCTCTGGCTGCTTCTAGTGCAATACCGTGAAAATGAGGCCTGGTCTGGAATGTCACTCTCATCTGAGACATCAAGTGGTGTGGATGGGTGAAATGAAGTAGAACCTTGTTGATGCGACTGTTGAATGGGTGAAGACACAGTGTTTGCTAATGACTGAACTGTTCTGTGGAGACCAGCAACATCGCCATGCATCCCCTCCATGAATGTTACCACCTGCCCCAACTTCCTATCGTGGTCTTGGAATGCATTGATCATGTTGGTCTGCCCTACACACAGCTGTCGCAGCAGATCAACAGCCTCAGCACAAAGTGCACTTTGTATTACAGGGGCAGGGGCAGCGGTGCCTGCACCGAAGGCAACTCTGCTCCCCCTACTCTGGCGAGCACGAGCAGTACTTGTTGCAGTTGGTGGCAGTGTGGGCCCTGTGTGCTGTGTACCGACTGAAGGTGTGGATTGCCCACTCCCTGTGTGTGACCACAGTGCTGACTCACCAACACTGTCTGAGGATGAGGACGATGGTGTCTCCACATGTGAGTCCTCAGGGACGGTTTTGTCCCCCTCTCCGGGGCTGCCCTCTTCAGTGTCAGTCTGCGTGTGTGTGATCTCAGATCCAGATGCAATGCCACCACTCATCTCAGTCATCTGTGGGTCAGTGCCCTCGGCCAAATCTGAAAGAGAGAGAAAAGATGTTTACCTAAGTGCCACACTAACGTACTGTCGCCATTGGGGCCTGTTGGGAGTTGTAGTGCTGGTCTCTCACACCCCCCACCCACCTACCTCACACCCCCCACCCACCTCTCTCACACCTACCACCCACCACCACCCTCCCTGTAGACATGGGGGCATGTTGGGAGTTGTAGTGCTGGTCTCTCACACACCCCACCCACCACCACCCTCCCTGTCGACATGGGGGCCTGTTGGGAGTTATAGTGCTGGTCTCTGAAACCCCCCAGCCACCACCACCCTCCCTGTCGACATGGGGGCATGTTGGGAGTTGTAGTGCTGGTCTCTCACACACCCCACCCACCACCACCCTCCCTTTTGACATGGGGGCCTGTTGGGAGTTGTAGTGCTGGTCTCTCAAACCCCCACCCAAAACCACCCTCCCTGTCGACATGGGGGCCTGTTGGGAGTTGTAATGCTGGTCTCTCACACCCCCCACCCACCACCACCCTCCCTGTAGACATGGGGGCCTGTTGGGAGTTGTAGTGCTGGTCTCTCACACACCCCACCCACCACCACCCTCCCTGTCGACATGGGGGCCTGTTGGGAGTTGTAGTGCTGGTCTCTGAAACCCCCCACCCACCACCACCCTCCCTGTCGACATGGGGGCATGTTGGGAGTTGTAGTGCTGGTCTCTCAAACCCCCCACCCACCACCACCCTCCCTGTCGACATGGGGGCCTGTTGGGAATTGTAGTGCTGGTCTCTCACACCCCCCACCCACCACCACCCTCCCTGTAGACATGGGGGCCTGTTGGGAGTTGTAGTGCTGGTCTCTCACACACCCCACCCACCACTACCCTCCCTGTCGACATGGGGGCCTGTTGGGGGTTGTAGTGGTGGTCTCTCACACACCCCACCTACCATCACCCTCCCTGTAGACATGGGGGCCTGTTGGGAGTTTTAGTGCTGGTCTCTCACACACCCCACCCACCACTACCCTCCCTGTCGACATGGGGGCCTGTTGGGAGTTGTAGTGCTGGTCTCTCACACCCCCCACCCACCTATCTCACACCCCCCACCCACCTCTCTCACACACCCCACCCACCACCACCCTCCCTGTAGACATGGGGGCCTGTTGGGAGTTGTAGTGCTGGTCTTTGAAACCCCCCACCCACCACCACCCTCCCTGTCGACATGGGGGCCTGTTGGGAGTTGTAGTGCTGGTCTCTGAAACCCCCCCACCCACCACCACCCTCCCTGTCAACATGGGGGCATGTTGGGAATTGTAGTGCTGATCTCTCACACACCCCACCCACCACCACCCTCCCTGTCGACATGGGGGCCTCTTGGGAGTTGTAGTGCTGGTCTCTCAAATCCCCCACCCACCTCTACCCTCCCTGTCGACATGGGGGCCTGTTGGGAGTTGTAGTGCTGGTCTCTCACACCCACCACCACCCTCCCTGTCGACATGGGGGCCTGTTGGGAGTTGTAGTGCTGGTCTCTGAAACCTCCCACCCACTACCACCCTCCCTGTCGACATGGGGGCCTGTTGGGAGTTGTAGTGCTGGTCTCTGAAACCCCCCACCCACCACCACCCTCCCTGTCAACATGGGGGCATGTTGGGAGTTGTGGTGCTGGTCTCTCACACCCCCCACCCACCTCTCTCACACACCCCACCCACCACCACCCTCCCTGTAGACATGGGGGCCTGTTGGGAGTTGTAGTGCTGGTCTTTGAAACCCCCCACCCACCACCACCCTCCCTGTCGACATGGGGGCCTGTTGGGAGTTGTAGTGCTGGTCTCTGAAACCCCCCCACCCACCACCACCCTCCCTGTCAACATGGGGGCATGTTGGGAATTGTAGTGCTGATCTCTCACACACCCCACCCACCACCACCCTCCCTGTCGACATGGGGGCCTCTTGAGAGTTGTAGTGCTGGTCTCTCAAATCCCCCACCCACCTCTACCCTCCCTGTCGACATAGGGGCCTGTTGGGAGTTGTAGTGCTGGTCTCTCACACCCACCACCACCCTCCCTGTCGACATGGGGGCCTGTTGGGAGTTGTAGTGCTGGTCTCTGAAACCTCCCACCCACTACCACCCTCCCTGTCGACATGGGGGCCTGTTGGGAGTTGTAGTGCTGGTCTCTGAAACCCCCCACCCACCACCACCCTCCCTGTCAACATGGGGGCATGTTGGGAGTTGTGGTGCTGGTCTCTCACACCCCCACCCACCTCTCTCACACCCCCCACCCACCACCACCCTCTCTGTAGACATGGGGGCCTGTTGGGAGTTGTGGTGCTAGTCTCTCACACACCCCACTCACCACCACCCTCCCTGTAGACATGGGGGCCTTTTGGGAGTTGTAGTGCTGGTCTCCCACACACCCCACCCACCACCACCCTCCCTGTAGACATGGGGGCCTGTTGGTAGTTGTAGTGCTGGTCTCTCACACCCCCCACCCACCTAACTCACACCCCCCACCCACCTCTCTCACACACCCCACCCACCACCACCCTCCCTGTAGACATGGGGGCATGTTGGGAGTTGTAGTGCTGGTCTCTCTCCCACCCCACCCACCACCACCCTCCCTGTAGACATGGGGGCCTGTTGGGAGTTGTAGTGGTGTTCTCTCACACCCCCCACCCACCTAACTCACACCCCCCACCCACCTCTCTCACACACCCCACCCACCACCACCCTCCCTGTCGACATGGGGGCCTGTTGGGAGTTGTAGTGCTGGTCTATCAATCCCCCTACCCACCACCACCCTCCCTGTCGACATGGAGGCCTGTTGGGAGTTGTAGTGCTGGTCTCTCACACCCCCCACCCACCACCACCCTCCCTGATGACATGGGGGCCTGCTGGGAGTTGTAGTGCTGGTCTCTCACACACCCCACCCACCACCACCCTCCCTGTAGACATGGAGGCCTGTTGGGAGTTGTGGTGCTGGCTGCTTTGACAACATGCAAGGCTGGGAACGTAGGAGGCAACATTTGGGTTTGGGCATGATGGGTGCATTTGAAGCCAGGACTTCACATTTGGGTGACTATGTGGCCCACATGCATGGATTGGAGCCTGCGAGATGTGTGTTGGCAGTTGTGCAAGGCAGACCATCGCAGTGTGATAGTGGTCATTGGTTTGTACTTAAGCATGGGCGGATTTTGCGGATCCACGATCTGCGGATTTGCGGATTTGCGGATCGTGGATCCGCAAAATCGGCGGATTTTGCGGATTTGCGGATCTGCGGATTTGGGGCGGGGCTTCCATGCGAGTGCACATGCCTCTTGTGTGTTTAAAACGTCTGGGACCGAACAGAGCAGTAGATGAAGAGACAGAAGTTCCTGGTCACAGGAACAGCAAAGGGATTGCGCTCGTGAAAGTCAAGGATGCAAAGGCCTCTATCCAGCATCACAGCTGATTTTCGACGGTAGATTTGGGAAGAAGGCACACCTGCCCAGCCTCGATGACGAGCACGATTGTTTTTGGGCTGATGAATGAGTCACTGCATTTGAGCTTCAACTAGTTCCAGCGACCATGTGTGTGTTACTATGCAATCGCCCCAAAGGGCGCAGGGGTCCCTTGGGTGAGCTGTCCATCATAGTGGGTCAATGGCGGGAAGACGGTGCACACCGCGAGTGTGTGGGCGGGGCTTCCATGCGAGTGCACATGCCTCTTGTGTGTGTAAAAGCTCTGAGACCGATCAGAGCAGTAGATGAAGAGACAGACCCTCCTGGTCACAGGAACAGCAAAGGGATTGTGCTTGTGAAAGTCAAGGATGCAAAGGCCTCTATCCAGCATCACAACTGATTTTCGAAGGTAGATTTGGGAAGAAGGCACACCTGCCCAGCCTCGATGACGAGCACGATTGTTTTTGGGCTGATGAATGAGTCACTGCATTTGAGCTTCAACTAGTTCCAGCGACCATGTGTGTGTTACTATGCAATCGCCCCGAAGGGCGCAGGGGTCCCTTGGGTGAGCTGTCCATCATAGTGGGTCAATGGCGGGAAGACGGTGCACACCGCGAGTGTGTGGGCGGGGCTTCCATGCGAGTGCACATGCCTCTTGTGTGTGTAAAAGCTCTGAGACCGATCAGAGCAGTAGATGAAGAGACAGACCCTCCTGGTCACAGGAACAGCAAAGGGATTGCGCTCGTGAAAGTCAAGGATGCAAAGGCCTCTATCTAGCATCACAGCTGATTTTCGACAGTAGATTTGGGAAAAGAAAGCACACCAGCCTGGCCTGTTGTAACTATTTTACGATGGCGCCGGCAAGCTGCCAGCGCCATCCTAAAATAGTTACTAAATTAGCTTCAACAGGAAGCTCTAATAGATAAAATCGAGCACCTGCTTTATTTTATCTATTAGAGCTTCCTGTTGAAGCTAACTTAGTAACTATTTTAGGATGGCGCCGGCAGCTTGCCGGCGCCATCGTAAAATAGTTACAACAGGCCAGGCTTCAACTTTTGCCCCCGGATCCGCCGCTCGCGGATTTGCGAATTCTCGGCAAATTCGCGGGAATTCGCGGATTGCGAATTTACCGAAAATTCGCAAAATCCGCGAGCGGAACGGATTTTGCGCCCATGCTTATTTGTACTTACCAGCCTCTAGTCCCTCTTTGATTCCTTCCAGGCTCTCAGGGTGCAGTATGCCCAGCACCTTCTCCTCCCATTCTGCAAATGGTACAGGCTCTGGGGGAGTGCCGCCGCCAGTGTGATGTGCCCGCAGGCGGTTCTTGGCCCTGATGCCTTTCACCCTTGCCTTGAGGTCGTGCCAGCACCTCTGGATCTCCAGTTTGGTGCGTGGCACGGTCCCTGACGCATTGACTCTGGTCACTATCCTGTCCCACATGTTTGTTTTGGTTGCCAAGGTGGTCTGCTGGACTAGGGTACCGAACTGATGTGGTTCGACACGGATGATTTCATCCACCATGACCTTCAACTCACTGTCTGTGAACTTGGGGTTATTCTTGGGTGCCATGGTGTTTGATGTGCAAGGTGTTGGTGGGGTGGGGTGTACAGGTGTGTGGTGTGTAGGGATGGTGTTGTGGGGGTTTGTGTGGTGGGTGTGTTTGTGTGCAGGTTGTGTGTGTGTTTGTGTGTGTATGCTGTTTGTGGTATTCTGCCTCTTTCTTGCTGCTATGCTGTGATGCAAAGGATTGTGGTAATGGGAGGGATTCATTTTATACTCCGTGTGGTGGTTGTGTCGCAATGGTTGTTGCCAGTCAGGTGTTCTGTGGGTGTGGTGACGGGTGCATTTTTCGGTGCTTGGGAGGGGGTGTCATTGGGGCGTGTAGTTGTTGGGGTGGGTTTTTCATGTGGGTGTGTATCCAGTTTTGTGTGTTTTCTATTTACTTCCATCAGCCATTTTGGAATCGGTTTGTCAGCAGGGATGTTGTTCGTTTGGTCCTTCCGCAGTCATGCTCCGTTTGTCGAAGCATTGTTTCCGCTGCGGTCGAGGGAGGCGGTGAGTTCCGTTGGAATGGCGGCATTATCCTAATCGTACGGCCGGAACCTCCGCAGGTATTGCGGCGGTTGGGCCTGTTTCTGCGGTCATGTTCGTCCGCGGCAGAGGGTGTTTGTTTGTTTCCGTCCACTTACGGCGGTCTTTGGTGTGATCCGTCCGCCGTGGTCGGTGTTTCTTGACAGAAATATCCTAATTGCAACCTCGGATTATCCACGGTACGGTCGGGAGTGTTTTTGCCACGACCATGGCGGACGGAACAAGTTTCCGTCCGCCATCCTAATAGGCCTCCTAGTTAGCCATGTGCTTTCTCCCTCTTCCAGAGCCTTGCACATGCTCAGAAAGGCCTAGCTGATAGAATGCACCTGCTCCTAGTATGGAACTGTCAGGCTATACTTGCTGATGTAAGGAAAAATGTCTATCCTCCCACTTTGATGAGCAAGCAAATTTTGTATACCCATATTAGTCAATTTGCATGCTGGTATGTGCCAGGACCTCCCCTTGGTTTTATGCTGACTAATGTAACCTATGCATATATAAGGCCCCGGTTCTCTGTACTCCTTAGAATGCCTCCTACAGTGGCGTGAGGGCACCATATGACGCAGTCTCCCTCATCTGAGGTTAATAAATGCATTAATGTTATATTACAGCTTCTGTGCCAATCTCTTCTTTGTTGGTTAAAAGGACCAGGTGTATCAGTGAACCCCTTAGGAGGTTCATATTCCTTTAAATGGCGCCTGACGTGGACCTCATCAGAGAAGCGCTATCCAAGGGAGTGGTCTTGACAGGAGACAGGAATCTACTGTGGAGGACAGGACAGGAATCTACTAAGGAGGTACCCGGCGCACAGAGATTCTCTGTCTCTGCGGCCCAGTATATTTCTTGTCTTACTGATTTGATCCTCCAAATGTTTACCGCTCCTGACTGAAAACCTTTTTGGCATGAGTATTTTAAAATGACCGTTAGGTCTTTCAGAACTTCGCAGTGAGAGGTTGGCGATTCATGCTTGGAAAGGTCGTCGACATGTGATTTGTTTTGGTTTAGGCCAAAGATTTTGGAAACTTGGAAATATATGAATTGCAATTTGTGTAGGCAGGTAATGAGGAGACTTTTCTCTAAATTTTGAATAAATTGTAACGGCACATATTGTGTTAAGTGCCACTGCTGTATAATATTGTATATGCTGCAATATTTTTGGCATGCCTGTTTCAAGCGTACATCGAAGAATGTGTTGCTTTCTTGAAGGTACCATAATGGAATTAGAACGGAATCAGCCGGCTTCACTAGAGGGGATACCTAAATAGGTTTAGGTCTAAAAAACGTATTTCTTCCTTGGTGACTAAGTACCCCATGGAATTGAAATATGCACATAAAAAAAGGATCCCGATTTGTGCACTTTAACCTTCATAAGTAGTGATATGCAGAGCGCTTTTTGGGTGTTCTGCCAGGCAAAACTAGAGAAATTGGTGTATTTTGGCTTCTTGAACATGGAAGAGTCTTTGGGATGTTTTCTGTGCAGTCTTTTCGACTACTTTTGAGAGCTTTTCTTGTAAATATGACTTACAATTAGTATTTACAAATGGTTTGGTTTCAGTACAGTCTGTGGGCTGTCTCTTGGTTCTGTCCTAAGTGTTGATTTGTTGGTTAATTATGAGTTTAAATGTCTATGTGGTGTGTGATTTGACATCGGTGGTACTTGTGTGAGTAAGTAGCAATTGCACTTTTTCTCTAAGAATGGCTAGCCTTAAGCGCGGTATATTGTGTGTTCTAAGTGAATGACCCCCTTCTGTAAATGTCAGGAATGAGCTAAATGTGTTTTTTCTGTCATCATTCAATCATGCAAAATGTCATTTAATTAATTATATATGAAATAAAAAAAACAGAAATGAATTATGTAACATATACTAAATAGCTGTACGCTATCATTAACATTGATAAAGTAAGAAACTAAAGTCATGTGCAAATTGCCACAATGCTACAGATAAAATTAGAATTCACATTCAATAGGAATAAAATAGGTCTCATTGAAAAGATGGGAGAATCAAAATTCTGTGCTTTGCGAAAATTAGGACTAACATTTTAAAATGTTACAACATTTTCCGTAGATACATTGTATTAGATTTTAAAAGGCATTCACATCATCTGAGTGAATTGGGTGTTGCTGAGTTATGCACAACATTGCAGAACAATAGATTTGTGCTGGCTTGAAAGGCGTTAGAATTTGACGCCTGCTGGTCATAGCAACAGCTGCATCAATGGCAAATGGCTATTACTGACCGCAAGCCACTGAGGGAAACAGCTGAGTCAACTAGATTTTTTAAGATTAGTGCAAACACAGTATAAAGGCCTGAATTACAGACTGTTGATTTTAAAAAGTTACAAAAGACAGTTTCATTATTTAGGATAACATAGAGAAGATTGCAAGTAGGGATGTCCATTCTTAATGCCTTTTTACATAAGCACATCCGTGGTTTTGATGTTAAATAATAACTGTCCTTTAAAAAGTGGTGCAGACTTTTCATGTTTCAAGTAAGGCTTCTGTACTTAGGATTATAAATAAATGCATTTAAACATGATAGGAAAGGAATGAGGCTTGCTTTTCATATGTAAAACCATCAAAAGGGTTGGTGTTATTAAAAAATAATAATGAAAAAGAGGAATTTTGACGATATGAAAAAAATGTTCAATAAAAATAAGTGCACTAAACTGTTTTTTTTATCTCTATACTGCCTAATTATCATACTGTGAACTCCTAGCATCAAAGTTGAATTTAAGCAGTGCTGTGCCGCCATACGGGGAACTAAAATGTGAAATGTCACTTTACCCAGGAGTACAAAACTCATTTTTATAATGGTGTACCTTATACATTTCTGATCCCCCATCTCTGGGATATATAGAGGACACCCCGGGGATCCCTAATATGCCAAAACATTGTAGGTTATTCATTTTTAAGTGCCCCTAACATCAAAGTCGAAATTGGGCAAAATTAACTGTTTGAAAGCAGTTTTGCCACTCAGATTAGTTTTCAAACTGATCTTAGGCTTCAGTAAATGCACCCATTTAAGTATAACACAAATAGCTGACTTCTATACTGCTAGAAAAGCACACCGCGCACTGCTTGCAAATGTAAATAAATATTTTAAAAAACTGCAGAAGTTATTAAGCGACCCTCTAAATTACTAAAAAACAGGAATGGAACAGGACTGCCTTTCAGCTGTCATTCTTCATAGTTGCTTTGAATTGGAAGTCTGCATGGCGTAGCCCTTCTCAGACAGGGGACAACAGGTTTAAGGGTCAAAGGCCAAAGTCTGTTTTTAGAACTAACCAACTGAACATTCAATTTCCACATAGGGTGCCACTGTGACACGATGTGATTTTTTTTATTACTTAAATATCCTGATCTTCACACTGTAGCGTAAAGCACAATAAGTATTGTTTTAGACAATATTAGCTAAATGAAATATTGCATATTTTGTTAGGAGCAGATGGGGATATCACTGTTTTCTTGAGATATAATACAAGTGTAGGACATCTGCAGGTGGGGTTATCCTAATGAATAACATTATCAAAGGATAGCTGTATTTGTAAAGTAATATGCAGAGATAGCTCTGCCATGTATATAGCACTAATGGTTTTAGCTTAAAGATTACTGTACAAGGGCTGAGATAAGGAGGCAATGGGATTTAGTTTGAATTCATGTGCCCTCATGTTAGTAGTATAATTGCTAAAGTAATTGGTGGTTGGTTATTAATGTTTTCAAGCTAGCTACATGTGCTATTTACCTCCTACAAGTGTATTTGTGCCCAGCTGCAACAAATAGAAGTAGATAGTGTTGACAGAAGTGAAACATTTCGATTCGATAACTTTATTTCGACCGCTCAGGGCCATAAAAGTTCATAAAATATAAACATTACAGGAATTAAGATAATAAATACAGGGATCATGTATAATGCATAAAATCCACAGTTTGCTAATAAAACTACAACACTAAGCAAAATAGTAAAAGATGATTAAACATAGAATCGGTTATCGAACATTCAATTAAATTTAAAACAGAGGAGATCGAGCTATACACTAGCTACAGTGATCATTTTCCTACGCCTGTGCCACATTGCATTCAAAAATCGCGAAACGGCAAAAACAATAGGGGGCTGCATATCATACTTTAGCACTCTAAGTGCTTGTGCACACTGGCGAAAACCAAGACTTCTACAGATTGCAATCACCCAGTGCTTACGTGCAACCTGATATGCTGGGCAGAAAAAGAAAACGTGAGTTTCATTTTCCAGGTGAAATTCACAGGCAGGGCACTCCTTACTCTTATTTCTGTCCCATTTACTGGTGAACACTCTTAATGGAAGAGTACCCAGTCTAAATTGCATATACAATTTTCTCGCTGGTGCAGGGTATATCAAATCTAAAAACTCTTCCTTTTTATAATTTGCTTTGACTTGAAGGAACTCAGTGGTCAATCTCCCCCCCTCGGAGTTCGCATAAAGGGATGCTAAATTGTAGTTCCTGTATTGGCGAACCAAATCAGCTTTGGTTAGGCCCGGGCAAGCTACATCCGGGGTTTCCCAAAGCTCTGATAGGCCTATTCTATAGCTATTTAGCTTTATATGGTTCAGCCACCGAATATTTTTGCTTTTCAATGCATCCCAAATTTCCCTGAATTTGTTTTTATAACAAACGAGTTCCGGCATGGACCACAATCTTTTCCAGTATGTTAAGGGGCGTAATGTCAAAACTTCCTCAATGGGGGTAGCTCTAAATCCATGCGTAGGGGTACGAGCGGGGTGCTCACTGGAAGCCCCAATATGTTCCTCAGGAAAGCTTGTTCTACCTTAACTAGATTGGGGGATTTTTGGTGACCCCAGAGTTCAGCTCCATATAGTCCTGCCGATCTAGCCTGGACATTATAGATTTTGATAACTGGAGCCGCAGGCTTGAACTCAGACTCTCTATGGTGCTTCTGGATCCCCCCACCACTTTAGTTAACTTAAGTGTAGCTTTGACCAACTGTGGATCCCATTTTAGATGTTCTCCCAAAGTAATACCTAGATATTCGAAGGTCTTTACTCTCTCCAAAGGGGATCCACCCAGCCGGGGGTTCGGGCGTGTCTGCCTCGGGGGATTAAAGATCATAAACTTGGTTTTGTCTAAGTTAATCTCCAGCCCCCTAGCTGCACAGAAGTTGCCAAAGCCATCCAGAGTACGTTGGATGCCTGTTGATGTCTTGGACAACAACAAAGTGTCATCCGTGACATTATTGCAATGCACACAGTTCATGCACTTCCTAGTTCCTCTGTAGTTTTCAGGTGTATCAGTATTCCTAGATTTCAAGATCTCCTTTATGTTGCGAGATCTCTTATACGCAAAAATGGGTTTGTTCTAAAACAGATCCGAAAAATCATTTTTATTGGCCAATAGCTCCCAATGCTGATTGATGCATCTCTTAATTTGATAAGAACTAGTGGAGAACCTGGAGACAAAAACTTGTCTGTTCAATTTGGGTTTCACTTTAGTTTCATACAAGGATTCACGTGTATGTTCCTGCGTTTTTTCAATGGTGTCTTCCAAGAGATTTGTAGGGTATTTCTTGTTGGTGTATTTGTGCTTAATCATGTTAAGATTGTATTGCAACGTGCTGGTTTCTGAACAGATCCGCTTAGCCCGTAACATTTGCGTATACGGAAGATTTATAATTAAATTTCGTGGATGAAAACTTGTATACATTAGTGCCATATTCTTGTCCGTGGCTTTGTGGTATACTTCTGTTTGAATGATGTTATTGTCAATCCTGACTAGTACATCAAGGAATGATATCTTGTTTTTGTCAATGGTTTTTGTGAATTGAATGTTACTATCATAGGTATTAAGTTCAGATATTTTAGTTTCAAGTAATTCCATACTGTTATTCCAAATCAGAAAAATATTGTCGATATAGCGACAGTACAAAGAAATGTTGTTTGACCAATCTGCATCATTTAATAGAAAAGTTTCTTCATATCATGCCATATACATATTGGCGTAAGGCGGAGCACCGGCAAATCCCATTGATGTTCCTTTGCGTTGTAGATAAAATCTGTTGTCCCATTCAAAAAAACTGTGATGAAGGCAAAAATGCAACATCTCCAGAATGAACACTTTGTCAGCTCGCAAGTCATTTTGTTTGAGAAGAGCCCATTCGACAGCTTCCATACCACCAGCGTGGGGGATGGAGGTGTAAAGAGCCTTAACGTCTAAGGTGCACAAAATCATACCTTGCTCAAATGTAAGGTTGTAAAAAATAGTCTATATACTGACCTATGGGCTCGAAGATGGTGCCGCACCCGGTGACTATGGGTCGAAATGGTGGATTGTTGAGTTGCTTATGGATTTTTGGCAGCATGTATAACCCCATTGTTTTGGGGGTTTGAATAGTTAAATAATGTCTGGTTTTTGACGAGATTCATTCCATGTCTTGTGCATGTTCCAAAATTTGATTCAAGGTTGAGGACAAATTCTTGATGGGATCATTGTCTAACATTAAATAAGTTTCAGTATCCAGTATATGCTCTTTAACTTTGGCGTTGTAAAATTGTCGATCCATAATAACAATTGCGCCGCCCTTGTCTGCTCTTTGAATATGAATTCTAGAATCATTTGCTAGATTTTGTAGAGTTTGTTTTTCTTGTTTAGAAAGATTCATGGGGCTCTTTTTCTTAGTCTGAATTTTCCTTAAATCTTTCAGTACAAGGTTCTCAAATGCATCTAAAATCTTGTGTGTAGTTGGAGCTTGAAATGTAGATTTGGGTTTAAATTCTAGAAATTCTGGTTCCGTACGTGGCATACTTGGATCAGACAAAGTCAAGAAAAAATATTTCAAACGTAGTATTCTCATGAACTTAAAGAAATCAATCTCGATCTCCAAAGAATTGGTATGGTAAGCTGGTACATATCCTAATCCTTTGTTGAACACATTTATTTGTTGCATATTCATTTCTACTGATGAAATGTTTATGACTGCGTTTGTTTCTGACTCCTGAGATTTTGTCTTGGCTTTTCTTTGACCTCGCCTTGTTTTCCTGGAGGTGTGCCTGGTGGTTGGCTGGTATCTGCGTCCTGGGCTAAAAAAGACGATTTACTTGTAGAGGCACCTTCTACTCTTGTTTCACTTGTTGCTCCAATTGTTTTATCAGCTGATTTTTCCACTCTTGGTGGAGCTCGATTAATATGAGTGTCTCCTTCAGTAGCTATACTCTCTCTTCTGACGAAACATTGGGATTTTTCTTGAAGTATGTCCTCCTCTGAGCATACACTTCCGCCCATGTATACACTTAATTTAATTTATAATCAAGGGTGTCTCTTTTGTACTTCCTCAACTTTCCTTCCTGCAAATCCTTTGTGTAAGTATCTAATCTTTGATTCATGTCCTCAAGGGTTTTAGACCATTCATCAGCATCCATACAGGTTTCCAAATCTGTTTGAATGATAGATATTTCCTCAATTATTTCTTTAATGACTACTGCCAATTCCTCAATCAGTAATAAAATTAAATCGAGCGAACATTTATTTACTACTGCGTACCATCGATCCATAAAGTCCTTCTTTAAATGAAACCTAAAGAGCATTGGTTTAATAGACATCCTTAATCCTCTAGGAATTATTTTAGCGCGATGATACTGCACTAGGATCGAGGCATGCAGGCGTTGATTGAGTTGTCTTTTTGTCACAAATTCAAGTTGTTTAAGTTGTTGAGGTAGGCTGCTACCTTGGACATTGAATGATCTGATATCTTGAATAGGTGAATAAATCTCAGTGGCCTGATCGTTAGTATAAGCTAGAGTGCTAGCTCTATTTTCTGTTAGACTTGTAATAGCATCAAACGACATAGTTGGTGGGTGCTCCCGTCTAAGGGACAAACTTAAAACTAATAATTAATAGGTCCACCAAATTTGGTGAGAAGCGACACATAGCCCCGCAAAGTTTCGCTATGGAGTTAAAAGCTTCATTGGACCCAACGCCGAGTGACACATAGCCCCAAAAAGCCTCACCACACAGTTGTCAGCCTCATTGGAATGGGCGCCAATTGATGTAAAGCCTTGCTGTACATATGTCAGCTTCATCTGAACCAATGCCATGTGACTCAAAGCCTCAAAAAGTCTTGCTGCACAAATCATTGGAATCAATGTAGAGTGAAGCTCTGCCAAGACTCTCCTCATAGCTTAATCGAAACCGACGTCAGACGATGCTAAGCCTTTCAAAACAACCAACACAGTCCACACACATGTAATCCTCAGTGCACCCCAGGTCCTGTGCCCCACATGTACTACATTGCTGTTGGCCTGAACTTGTGAGTTTCTCCTGGTCCAGCATGACCAGATACCGTCAGTTGGTGCTTTGTGCCTTTTGGTGGTACTTTTATCTAAATCTTTAAAGTTGCATATCTCCGTTTCTACTGATTGGATTTTTGTCATTTTGGTATCAAATAACTTGTAAAAATGTTACTGTAGTTTTCTAAATTGGTGTGTGATTTTTCTTGCATTGTGTTTTCACTATATTGCTGTTTAAGTGCTGAATAAATACTATACACATTGCCTCAAAAATTAAGCCTTACTGTGTTCCTTCCGAACTATTAGAGGGTTAAGTATAGGTTAATTTAGTTACTGTAGTTCACCCTGACAAGGATTCTGGCTGTTGCCTGAGATAGGCTCACCACTCCTCCCAACTAATAACCCAATTTCTCACAAGGGGCATATATCAAAGACTGGGAGCATCAGGGTAACCGAATGTAAACTATCTATGTAATTCAGTCTGCGATCAGCATGGAAACAGTGAATACAGTACTTGCGAAAACAAGCAGTAAAGCACAAATCACTATTGTGGGTTTGCCTCCTGTTGAGAACACTGGTTTTGTCCTATACATGGTGATGATAATATTAGATGGGTTATTTAATGGGGGGAGTATTGTTTGATTATAGAATGTTGTGGCTGTCCACAGGATGGCTCACTGGTAGAGATAAGGGCTACAACACATTGATGCTGGTCCAGTAATCATCTGGGAACATATGTCTGTTGCCTGTCATTTAATACAAACTCCAAAGAGAAAAGAAAAGATGTTGTAGAAACAATAGGTGGTGCTAAACATGAAGATACCAGAAACTGTTGGCCACCATGCATGACACAATGCGATGTGTGACGGGAAACCGTGTTCACAATTCAAATTCCCCTTAACCTGAAGAGTAACTTGGAGAGTACCCTTGCTTGGTGTCTTTATGTTTTTTGAGTTTTGCTCTGAAAGTTTCAAATATGTCATTCTGGTTCTTGGTTTCCATTAATAGTTGTCTTGCATCATGATTTCTAATACATGTGGCAGAAGCTCCATTTTAACAACAGTTTAAACAGAGGGTAGATTAGCAATTACAGGGAAGCAAGCTGCCATGGCCAAATAAATCTGTACTTACGCTGTCAAAGAGGCCCAAGTGCAGAGTATGTTCAGAAAGGAAGAAAAAAATTAATGTACACTTCCTGTAAACTGGGGCCAATTTACTTATCTTTCACACAGAACAGCAAGCAATGTTGCTGCTGGGTTGCATGAACAGGAGAGAGCATACATTCTACATGTGTACAAAGATATGGACCATTTCTGCTCTCTCCTTATGGTAGTGCCCTGTGTTCTGCTGTCTAGCTGCCTAGTGCCACCACAGGCATCCTTGACCATAGTGCTAGAGTGCCTGCATTATTGGGAGGATTGTTTTTTTTACAGGAACACCATCCTGTACTAAAACAGTCCTTAGAGACTTTTTCCTCTTTCCTTGTGTTTTGTAGAATGCAGCACACGTGGAAAGAAGAAATAACAATAATAAATAAATATATTTCTCCTTGCTATATCTCACTGTGGAAGGCTTATGAGCTTATTTGTGAGAGCCCTGTGTTACTTTTCCACCACGTAAGGTGGTACATATATGATTGAGGACTCCAGTAAAGATTTATGAAACCATGCAAAGCCACCCTGCATGGCCTCATAAATCATGAGTAAGGCAACGCATTGCAAATGGCTGTGTCGCCTTATTCTGCGCCCGGGAGGTGTTCCGTGAGCGTTGCAGTGGGTTTTCCCATGCAACACCCATGGAATTTGATGCTGCCCAGATTTACAAAGTGATGTATACCTGGGGAAGCATCAAATCCATAATTCTCCAGAGAAGAGGCAAAATTTGTAGAAATATGTTTATTTCTCTACATTTTTCCTTTTACCATGTGTGCTGCATTGGGACAATGGCTCGTAGGATTGTGTTGTGCAGGAAGGTGCAAGGGTGCCTACGGTGGTAATAGGCAGCCAAAATGATACCAGCACAGGCTGAAAAGACAGGAATGCACAGTATTGCTTAAATATGGTGCATTCCTGCCCTTTCGTTTTGGCATAGGGCACCACAGCAAGGTGCCTTGCTGCGCTGCCCTACATCAAAATACCATAAATGAGGCCTTCTGAATTTTGACACATTCACAGGTCTATTAGCTTTAGTAAATCTAGGAATGCATCCATATATACACAGAGCACACACACATGCAAAGCATGCATCTATATACCCACACACATTATACAGACATAAAATATATGTAAAAATATGTAAAAAACGTTCAACACAAACACACATGCATCAGATACACACCACATGACGACATTAAGCCGAGTGCCATTTTGTAAGTTTACTCTATTTTAGTTCTTTTCACAAGAGGTTGAAATCTGTAAATGTCCTGTAAATAGCTGAAAAAAGGGAGACAGAAGCCCCCACCAGAGAATTCAGAAAAAAACTGGAAAAGAAGCATTCACAGCCATCAACTGTTGCTATAACCGGAGAGAACATTTCCTTAATATCCAGCAAGCAATTCAAATTGCAGATTGGTTCGATTCCTAATCGAGTTGAATCTCGATATCAGTCCCACTGATTACGTAGTGCCCTTCTTTTTTCTGGTCTGCTTTACAGATATGTAATCAGTGGAACTGTATATATCCTGCTGCATAACTGTAGTATTTAATTTCACTATAAAACAATTGCACTAGTCACATCAAAATAGAATATATGCTTGGCGTTACAACGTTCCATTCTGCGTCGCTTGACTCGTGCAAAAAATATATTAAAAATAAATGAGATGGGATGCTTCGGCCAATGGTACCGGGGTTTGAGAGTGACCGAATTTATTTTAACAATATTCAACATTAAATTTGATATTGTGAACTGAAGATGGTGGGGAAACATTTACGTTTATTTTACATATTTAAGTATATTTTTAGCCTCTTTATGCTAAACTAAATTTGTTTTTCATACATTTATAGGCGGTCATGTCAGACAAAAAATTACCTTCTCTGAATATTTTTTTATTTTCCCGGCCTAGTGCACCACCTAGTAAGCCTTATTTAGGGCCTTTAAGTTTCTCACTTCCATGCATTTGTAATCCAGTTTTTTCCTTTACATTCTTGGAATCGTAGTCCTGTTTATGCCATTAGATTTCCAAGACCACACGTTCTAGAACACAAAGAAATATACTGGAATGGATGAACTACACACACATGAACTTGGAAACTTGAAAGTTCTGCATTTATTAATATTTCACTTTGCCCAGTCTGCTTTCTAACTCATACTGCCCTTTGCCGCTAGCACGTTTTGCTTTTGCAGTTGTGTGTGTCTTTAATTGCTCACTACATTCATCAATAAGGGTTCTTTGGCTCCTGCAATCTGCATTAAATATACAGCACCCATTTTACCATCAGAAGTATCAGCCATTATAATAAAGAAAGTATTCAACTAAATTAGCAGAGACACATTGGCCAGTGCTTATTTAGCTGGTTCCCTTGCGACAGCAGTAATACTTCCATGCATTTCCAGTACAGGCATTTTACACCAGATGGTATTCGCCTTTCTATTGTCTTGCGTAATCAGTGCTCCGGTATACTTTAAGCATTAACACATCATGCAGCACTCCCTCGTAACAAAATCCTGCTCTTCACATTTTCGGTCAGCGCTTGGCTTATGAGAAACACGACGAAAGCTACCCTTTGTAACACATCTATGGAGAGGGAACATAAACAAGTTCAGTATAATATTCATCGTCCTTTAATAGGATATCCTCTATTATTCATGCATGCATTATCAATTGTTAATGTAAAGGTATCTCTCTTCATTCTGTTTTCAGGGATTGAAGTGAGCACAATTGATTTCCAGGCCTCTGTGGGGTTTCATGAGCTAGCTCTGATTCATTCACTTGCCCGCAATCTTGACTCTGCGCACTTGAAGTGCATTGTAGAGCTGCCTGCAGAAGAATGGGAGTCCGGCCAATCAATACGTAATTCCTTTTGGACTTTCTTGAAGCAATGGTTCTGAGAAATCACTATAAGCTTTCTTTACCGTTTTCCCTAGAATGGATTCTCCAAGCTCATACTAACACGGTAATACATAGTAGTGCGGTTCGTACTCGAGGAACCGGCACAGGATTGATGTGTGATCTGCACAGAGCGAACATGATGACATGTCTAAATATTCCGTTGTCAGTGTATGAACATATTGGAAGTCACCTAAGTACGTTGGTCCACATCGAAGGATCTTGTGGGTTGGAATTATCACCACATATGAAAAAGATGAGAACAAAAGACATTAGAGCCTTAAAAAAGTGGCAGGTTTATATTCCCATTGTGGCAACAAAACACGAGTTGGCTGGCTAAGATCATGTTTGAATAAAAAGGAACCAGAAGAAAAAGAAATAAAGAAACCAGGAACCTCATTGCGATGTCTGTTGTGTGTTCAAGTGGACTTACATATGCTACTGCTGTCACTTATTTGAAATCACAAGACGTGTGCTGGGGATTGTAATCTTATTCATTCACTTGCTCACAATCTTGACTCTGCGCACTTGAAGTGCATTGTAGAGTTGTCTGCAGAATATGTTTGGCCAATCAATACGTAATTCCTTTTCGTCTTTCTTGAAGCAATGGTTCTGAGAAATCACTATAAGCTTTCTTTACCATTTTCCCTTGAATGGATTCTCTAAATTCGTACTAACAAGGTCATACATTGTGGTTTAGGGATGTTATAGGTAGGCTGACATGTCACTCATACAAATGGATGGATTAAACCCAGATCTTTTGACTGGGTGTGAGTGTTTGATTGAGTCAGATGCTCCGTCCATCACCACCAACGGTGATGGATTAAACCCAGATCTTTTGACTGGGTGTGAGTGTTTGATTGATTCAGATGCTCCGTCCATCACCACCCCCTTTTGTACCGCTTTTGGCCGCCATAAGTGTGGCAGGGTATGCTCAGACGTGAGTCCCTTGCTCACTTTGCCAATGGATTCAAGCAAGCCGGGCTGAAGACGGCTGGAATGCCAGAAACCGGTCCTCAGAAGCTTGTTTCCGGTCCAGGGAAGACATGGCTTGGCAGTTCGGGCTGGACTGTTCCCATGAGGCACAGGGTCAGACTGATTTGCATATAGCCATGTCTGAACTGGGGTGGCAGAGTGGGCTAAAAAACGGTGATGGATTAAACCCAGATCTTTTGACTGGGTGTGAGTGTTTGATTGATTCAGATGCTCCGTCCATCACCACCCCCTTTTGTACCGCATGTTACTCATACAAAACCAGAGAAATTTAGCTGTTATAGTTGGCTGAGCTAACTATAACTCACGACCCCACATTGCACTGCAGATGATGTCACATATTACATCACTCATGACATGGTCAGTGACATCACTGATGACATCACTGATGACATCTCAAATGACATCACTGATGATATCATTGATGACATCATCTAGTGACTGAGTGTTTCTGAAAAGTTTAAGATTCATATATATATATATATATATATTACTTACTGGCGGTCGCCAGTAGGTAGTTATAGTTAGGATTGGCTACCATAGGAAATCCGCAACATTCTATTGGGAATAACTCTGGCGCCGGTTGAGGAATTTGTGTATAATTTTCAAAAATTTTGGCCATCTCCGCTGCGCTCCTTCCTTGAAAGTTTTGGGGGATTCGTAAAGTGGGGGCTGAGAAAAAAGGGGGTCCCAAAACGTGTTTTGCCCATGTTAATTTCCATAGGACGGTCTGACAAGTCTACAGCCCGAACCGCTGAACGGAATTACGCCAAACTTGGCAAAATTGTAGGGACTGGTACGCCGATGTGCCTTTGCTATATTTGTTGAAAATTGCTCCAGTGGTTTTTTTGAAAATTAACTTCAAAAACACATATATATCTATATGCGCGCTTCGAGCGCTTACAGGCACGCATACCGGGCAGCGCACCCGGCGCGCTACGGGAGTGCGCGAGCGGAAAGTTGATTGGCTGTCGGGTGTCTGTCAACTTTCTAAACAGTCCGGAGAGTCCGCCATCTTGTGTCTCGGTAGAATCGAGACACAAGAGTTGAAAAAGAAAGGGGGAAATAATTAAAAGGGGGCAGAGTAGACACCCCCTGACCCCCTAGGTTTTCTGAGGGGGGCCTAGAAGGACCTTGAAGGGCAAAAAAACTTTTATTTTTTTAAATTTTTGCGGGGTAAGCGCTGGGTGCGCTCCCAGGTGCGCGCTCCGGCACGCGCACCCTGAGCACACCACGGGGAAAAACAGTGTAAAAAAATTGAGTAAAAAAATAATGTAGAGTGTTTAGAGGTAAGTTAGCTCTGAAAAGAGCTGTTGTGTTAAGTAGGTGTTTTTTGTACCTACAAGTAGGTACCAATGTTGAGTCTTATATTCAAGAGGAAAACTCTATTCCCATCATCTGTAAAATGCACACCATCTCTCCTATAGATGTCTTGCATGTTGTAACGCAAGGTGTTGTGGTAAATGGAACCCATACCATAGTCTCTAAGGTAAGCAGAAACAGATTTATTAACATGTTTCCTTGCTTTCTCAATCTGTGGACAAAATTGGTTGGACCAGTTCCATTTTTGCCTTTGGCATATATTAGAAAATACCAAGGCAGTTTTTGGAAAAAGCATTTCCAGACCTACCCCAGTCAAAGTGCCTAAGTCATTTCCACCACAGTGCACAATTATAAGGTCAGGGTGTGGTAAATGCATAAAGGATTTTACCAATGGTATCAATTGGTGACTCCTCAATCCTCTCTGTCCAATCCATACAATGTCCACATTTGGTAAATCAAGATTGTAAATTCCTCTGTTAGCTGCATATTTTTGACTCCAGTGGACATAGCTATGACCCACAAACCAGACTTTTGTCATTTTGAAGGTAGATGTGCTTCTAGTCAGATGAGTTGTGGAAATGAAATGGCAGTTTGATTATGAAAAAAAAGGGTTTGAGAATCAGTGCAGATGAATAACCAGAAATGATTGGAGCTTTGTTAAAAATCTCCACTGAAAATTAGGGTGCATGCTTTTTTTGTTGTAAAAAGTCATTTCAATGGTTGAGAAAAAGTCATTTAAAGAAACATTGCATTTGATTGACTAGTAGATTGAGTGGTCAAATAGCCTTAATGGATTTTTTTTCAACATAGTATGATGAACTTATGAACTGTGTGCTGGTTTAAGAGGGAGTTACCATGGTTACTTGGTGAATGAGCACTGGGGGGATGGGTGAATGTTATGTGAGTTTCAAAGTCTTGAAATGTACAACCAATTAAAATGTGCAGTTTGGTTTTGAATTTGTGTGGGAAGAATTTTTATTGGCTATGTACAAGAATATGGGTCTGAAATGAAAAATAATCTGTGCCATTATTGAAAGGCTACAGTGAAGGAAGCATTGTTCAGAGATTCTGCTTAAGAATATCTCTTGACTGTGACTGACACTGTTTGACATCTTCCAAAGCATTTTTAAAGGTGAGTAATGATTCTTTTAAAAAAGATAGAGAGCTTAAAGATTTTTGACAAGTATCACAGTGATGACTGTGTGAATTAAGGAATTATATTTTTACCTTTTTCCATAATGTTAGCTTTTTGTTTATAAGGTAGACTTCTTTATAAATTATTTTTTATGCTTGGATTCAATGCTGGTTTAGAAATTGTGTAATGGCTTCATTGGACTTGTAAATATGCTCCTTTTTTTGATGCGCCTTGTGCAACCTTTAACATGGGTGGAAGCAGTGAATGTATGGAGAGGGATAGGAATAGCAGATAGAAAACCATTTGAAATGGTGTGGGAGATGCATAAAGTATTTCAGTAATGGTATCAATTGAGATGGAATATAAGATAAAGAAGGGCATATTTACAAGACTGTTGTGCAATGTTTGACATGGGTGCAAGCAAAAAATGAATGCAGAATAATAAAATTGGCACCCAGACAAGAATATGAAATGCTGTGAGAGATGTTTAAAACTTTTTTTTAATGGCATAAATTGAGATAGAATATACAAAAAAAGAGAGGCATATTTACAAGCTGCGTGCGCAATCTTTGACATAGCTGTGTGTTTATAATGTAGACTTCTTTATAAATTGTTTTTTATGCTTGGATTCAATGCTGGTTTAGAAATTTTTTAATGGTTTCATTGGACTTGTAAATATGCCTCTTTTTTTGAAGCGCCTTGTGCAACCTTTAACATGGGTGGAAGCAGTGAATGTATGGAGAGGGATAGGAATAGTAGATAGAAAACCATATGAAATGGTGTGGGAGATGCATAAAGTATTTCAGTAATGGTATCAATTGAGATGGAATATAAGATAAAGAGGGGCATATTTACAAGACTCTTGCGCAATTTTTGACATGGGTGCAAGCAGAAAATGCATGCAGAATAATAAAATATGCACCCAGACAAGAATATGAAATGCCTTGAGAGATGTTTAAATCTTTTTTTAAATGGCATAAATTGAGATAGAATATACAAAAAAAGAGAGGCATATTTACAAGCTGTGTGCGCAATCTTTGACATAGCTGTGTGTTTATAAGGTAGACTTCTTTATAAATTGTTTTTTATGCTTGGATTCAATGCTAGTTTAGAAATTGTGTAATGGTTTCATTGGACTTGTAAATATGCTCCTTTTTTTGAAGCACCTTGTGCAACCTTTAGCATGGGTGGAAGCAGTGAATGTATGGAGAGGGATAGCAATAGCAGATAGAAAACCATATGAAATGGTGTGGCAGATGCATAAAGTATTTCAGTAATGGTATCAATTGAGATGGAATATAGGATAAAGAGGGGCATATTTACAAGACTCTTGCGCAATGTTTGACATGGGTGGAAGCAGAAAATGGATGCAGAATAATAAAATTGGTACCCAGACAAGAATATGAAATGCCGTGAGAGATGTTTAAAGCTTTTTTTTAATGGCATAAATTGAGATAGAATATGCAAAAAAAGAGAGGCATATTTACAAGCTGCGTGCGCAATCTTTGACTTAGCTGTGTGTTTATAAGGTAGACTTGTTTATAAATTGTTTTTTATGCTTGGATTCAATGCTGGTTTAGAAATTGTGTAATGGTTTCATTGGACTTGTAAATATGCTTCTTTTTTTGAAGCGCCTTGTGCAACCTTTAGCATGGGTGGAAGCAGTGAATGTATGGAGAGGGATAGGAATAGCAGATAGAAATTCATATGAAATGGTGTGAGAGATGCATAAAGTATTTCGGTAATGGTATCAAATGAGATGGAATATAAGATAAAGAGGGGCATATTTACCAGACTCTTGCGCAATTTTTGACATGGGTGCAAGCAAAAAATGCATGCAGAATAATAAACTTGGGACCCAGACAAGAATATGAAATACCGTGAGAGATGTTTAAAGCTTTTTTTTAATGGCATAAATTGAGATAGAATATACAAAAAAAGAGAGGCATATTTACAAGCTGCGTGCGCAATCTTTGACATAGCTGTGTGTTTATAAGGTAGACTTCTTTATAAATAGTTTTTTATGCTTGGATTCAATGCTGGTTTAGAAATTGTGTAATGGTTTCATTGGAGTTGGAAATATGCTCCTTTTTTCGAAGCGCCTTGTGCAACCTTTAGCATGGGTGGAAGCAGTGAATGTATGGAGAGGGATAGGAATAGCAGATAGAAAACCATTTGAAATGGTGTGGGAGATGCATAAAGTATTTCAGTAATGGTATCAATTGAGATGGAATATAAGATAAAGAAGGGCATATTTACAAGACTGTTGTGCAATGTTTGACATGGGTGCAAGCAAAAAATGCATGCAGAATAATAAAATTGGCACCCAGACAAGAATATGAAATGCTGTGAGAGATGTTTAAAACTTTTTTTTAATGGCATAAATTGAGATAGAATATACAAAAAAAGAGAGGCATATTTACAAGCTGCGTGCGCAATCTTTGACATAGCTGTGTGTTTATAATGTAGACTTCTTTATAAATTGTTTTTTATGCTTGGATTCAATGCTGGTTTAGAAATTTTTTAATGGTTTCATTGGACTTGTAAATATGCTCCTTTTTTTGAAGCGCCTTGTGCAACCTTTAACATGGGTGGAAGCAGTGAATGTATGGAGAGGGATAGGAATAGCAGATAGAAAACCATATGAAATGGTGTGGGAGATGCATAAAGTATTTCAGTAATGGTATCAATTGAGATGGAATATAAGATAAAGAGGGGCATATTTACAAGACTCTTGCACAATTTTTGACATGGGTGCAAGCAGAAAATGCATGCAGAATAATAAAATATGCACCCAGACAAGAATATGATATGCCGTGAGAGATGTTTAAAGCTTTTTTTTAATGGCATAAATTGAGATAGAATATACAAAAAAAGAGAGGCATATTTACAAGCTGTGTGCACAATCTTTGACATAGCTGTGTGTTTATAAGGTAGACTTCTTTATAAATAGTATTTTATGCTTGGATTCAATGCTGGTTTAGAAATTGTGTAATGGTTTCATTGGACTTGTAAATATGCTCCTTTTTTTGAAGCGCCTTGTGCAACCTTTAGCATGGGTGGAAGCAGTGAATGTATGGAGAGGGATAGCAATAGCAGATAGAAAACCATATGAAATGGTGTGGGAGATGCATAAAGTATTTCAGTAATGGTATCAATTGAGATGGAATATAAGATAAAGAGGGGCATATTTACAAGACTCTTGCGCAATGTTTGACATGGGTGGAAGCAGAAAATGCATGCAGAATAATAAAATTGGCACCCAGACAAGATTATGAAATGCCTTGAGAGATGTCTAAAGCTTTTTTTATGTGATAAATTTAGATAGAATATACAAAAAAAGAGAGGCATATTTACAAGCTGCGTGCGCAATCTTTGACATTAATTCTGGTCCAGAGATAGTGTAATGGTTTCATTGGCATATTTAGAAGCCGCGTGCGCGATGTTTGACATTAATGCTGGTCTAGAGATAGTGTAATGGTTTCATTGACATATTTACAAGCTGAGTGCGCAATGTTTGACATTAATGCTGGTCCAGAGATAATGTAATGGTTTCATTGGCATATTTACAAGCCGTGTGCGCAATGTTAGATATAATGTACCATGTCTGTCTCTGCCAACAGTATGTGTGACTCTGCCTAAGATCACAGTGATGGGTGAATCAAGCTTCACTCACAGTGTGATCTTAGGCACATGATCAGAATGTTAGATATACTGTACTATGTCTGTCTCTGCCAACAGTATGTGTTACTCTGCCTAAGATTACTATGATGGGTGAATCAAGCTTCACTTACAGTGGGATCTTAGGCAGATTAATAGGATTTTAGATATAATGTACCATGTTTGTCCCTGCCGACAGTATATGTGACTCTGGGTAACATCACAGTAATGGAGTTGACTTAGAAGATTTGGAAAAAGAACTAAAGGTTGAGCAGAGACAAATATATGACCAAGTCACAGAACAAATTGAGCATGGTTTATCTCATGAGAAAAAAGAGTGCTCATGTACATCATTTGTACCTATCCGACAGTATGTGAGTGGAGAAGCAGGAACTGGGAAAAGTTTCCTGATTAAAGCGATTGCAACATATTTGCAGAAAACAACGGAGTCATCGCTCTCTTGTGTTGTTACTGCTCCAACTGGGTTGGCAGCACACAACATTAAAGGGATTACTTTACATCGCTTATTGATGCTGCCAGTGGAGCATGATAACAAATTACAATACCACAAGCTATCTGGAGAAGCTTGTTGTGAAGTTTCAAGAGTCCTAAAGAAAATGAAACTTCTTATCGTTGATGAAGTAAGCATGGTATCAAATGTAATGATGTATTATTTGGAGGCAAACACATCATTGTTTTTGGAGATCTACTGCAACTAACTCCAGTGAAAGGACAGCCAGTGTTTAAAATGCTTACGCATGAAGATACCAGGAAGTGCTTAGGAAGCATTGAAAATGTTAACATATGGTTACATTTCAAATATGCAGAACTACTTCAAAATATGTGACAGGCAAAGGATGAAGATTATAAAAATATTCTACAAGATGTAAGAATTGGAAAACTAACTGAGCATGGCAAAGAAGCTTTACATGGACGATTAATTTCAAATTTGTTTCCAAAGGAAAATATTCTCCCAGAGAATATTTTTAAGAAAATTCCTGAAAACAAATCTGTCATATGCTTGATGCCAACTCTACAAGAATGTTCAATCTTCAACACCAAAATGTTAAAGTTGGAAAATCAAGAGATTGTGAAACTGGAAGCTATTGATAAAATAGAACATGAAGAAGCAACTATTATTTTGTCAGAAAAGTTGAAAACAAAATTGGATTCTTTAGAGAAGACAATATCTAAAACTGCTGGTATGGAAAAGACTCTGTATGCATCTTTGAATTGTCGTATAATTTTACGAAGTAATTTACATGTGGAAAGAGGTTTAGTAAATGGAGAAATGGGTCATGTTGTGGATTTTGTGAATTACCGAAATAGAGATAGAATTGAAATTACAAAAATGTAATTTGATGGTATTGAAGAAGTACATAAATCAGTCGTTGTTCTGCTCGTTTTTTGCTAGTGAAAGATTTATATGTCCGCAGAAAACAGTTTCCTGTTTCTTTGGCATATGCAGTAACTATTCATAAATCTCAAGGTTTAAGTGTTGATAGTGCTTTGGTGAATATTGAAAATTCTGTGTTCAAGATGGGCATGGCATATGTTGCTTTATCTCAAGTCAGAACTTTATCTGGATTGTACTTGATTGATTTTGATGACACAAAAATGTATGCAGATCTAAATTGTGTAAAAGAATATAATAGGTTAAGAAGAGAGTATGCTCCAAATTTACCTCAATATCCTCTGTTTGAAAAGCGTGTGGTAGACCGAAAAAGAAGAAATGAGAAAAATTGTAGTGAAGTTGTAGCAAAAAGAAAAATAGTAGATGAAACAGTAATTGTAAGCAGAAACTAAATGGATTCAGTTAAAGATTTTGTTGGATTTCAGTTTGAAAATAGTTCTGGTGTCAACTGCTATGCTAATGTAGTGGTTAATGTTGTTTTTTTCTCCAAACTGTAAAAGAACAGATTCCTGAAAATCGTGTTCAAACACTTTGTTGTTTATTAAATTCTGTATTAGAGAAATGTAGCAGTGATAGAACAAAAATACAAAGTGTTTCTGAAATTCAAAAGGTTTTAGACATATGTTCTGGTCTAAATCAATTTACACAGAATATTCAGCAAGATTGTAAGGAATTTCTAATGTATATGCCTCTTGTTTTGTAAGATGAAGGTGTAGATGTAGAAAATCTTTTTGGCCTTTTTTATGAATGGCAACATGACTGTGGCAATTGCTCCTTTTCAAGTAGTACTACAGTAGACACTGAAAGATTTTTATATTTGACTTTACCAGACTGCAAATCAGTGTCTTTTAATAATGTAGTTAGAACAGCAAATCAAAACATGATCTGTAGTCAATGTAAATCTGCAATGCTATCAACTTTATTTTTAAGAAGATATGGACAGTATGTTATTTTAATGTTCCAACGATGTAGACCTGATGGAACTAAATTGACAACATTAATTAAAAATGTTGTGGCTTCTCAATTATCAATTTCAGGAAGAACCTTTACAACTGCAGCAATTATTTACCATGATGGTCCTTCAACAACATCAGGACATTACACATGCTATTTAAAATGTCAAAAAGGGTGGAATCTCTGTAATGATACTCACTTGTCTTTCAAACAATGTTTGCCTTCTGACTTACTAAATTCTTACTTAGTGTTCTTACAACTGAAGTTTGAGGGAAGGTAATTGGCCTATGAAGATTGCAGCAGTTAATATAACTTAGTTTGCTGTTCAAAATTACTTTCTAAATGAGAGTGATGAAGATAATAAAAAACATGTATTTGTCATACTGATAGTATATGTATATCAAATTGTATGTGCTGTGAATATTAGAGAAATTATTTATAAAAAGTAAGCTAGAGGTGGAAGTAAAACTCTTGTTTCATAATGTAAAAGATGTTGGAGCTTTTCTTTCAGAAAGTCGGGTAAATGAGACATTAAGAACACTCTGGACTAATGTCCATAGAAAAGGACTTTCCATATACTATTTGGCCTCATGGAAAAGTGGATGGATCAAAAGTGAGTTTAGATATGGTTTTTTAAATTTTACATTATTTTAGAAATTATTCAATGGGTTTTTTAAACACAATCATTTTGATTGTGTTTTTTTTGCCCGCTGTTATATGATGAGTACAATTGAAGTCACTGTTTTAAGTGAAATTCAATATATTCTGAGAACAGCAAAAATAAACCATTTAACATGATGTTGAAATTATTATTAAATATATATTACTTTCCCATTGTCTTATGCTCACTCACCTATTTCCACCCTCTATCACTCCTCTTAACTCACCCTCACTGGCCTTTTTTCCCTCACCTCCCCTCCCATATTCCACTTTCCTCACTTATTCTTATTAACCACTCCTTCACTGCTCTTTCCCTCTCTCCCATTCACTACTTTCCAGCTGTCAGTCACTCTACTTCACTCCCCTTCCCGTTGTTTTCTTTCTTTGTTTCCTCAATAATTCCCCTTCTCTCACTCACCTTATTACACTTCACTCACTCCTTCTCTCACTTCCTCTGTCCTCTCACATCCTCACTCCCTTTCCCTCACTCCCTGTCTCTTAGCTTCAGTCTTTCGATCCTGTTACTCTCTCACTCCTCTTCCATCACCCACACTCCCTTACTTATCTTACTTTGTCTCTTGTATTCTAAAATATGTATTATAAATAATCTATTTTTTTTGTCTTTCACAGATATAAATTTTAGTGGAAATATGATATTAAATTTACATTACTTATAAGGTAAGTTTCATGTACAATATTTATTTTCACTATACTGTTTTCCATAACCTCACTACTCTTCTTTGATACTCCCACACCTCTGTTCCCTTATTGCGCTTGCCTCACTTATTCTGAATCCCCACGTTTACTCTCTTTTTTAACATTTTTCTCTTAAACTCACCTTCTTTCAGGCCATTTCCTTTATTTTCTTTCCTCTCTCTTCTCTTACTTCATTGTTTTTTTCCCCCTCTTTTACTCTCCTTACTCCACTTCACTTACTCCTTCTCTTTCTTTCTCTGTCTTCTTACTTCTACACTCCCCTTCCCTCAATCTCTTTCTGTTAGCCTCATTCACACCATCCCCTTAGTCTCTCACTTCTCTTCTGTCACGCTCACTGCCTATAACTCAGCTATACTCCCACACTCACCTTCAGTCAGACCTTCTCCTTTAGTTTGCTTCCTCTCTCTTTCCTTCCTTTGCTCCTTCACTCTTTTCTCTTCCCTTACTTTCTTATTCCACTGTACTAACTCCTTCTCTTACTCCTTCTGTCCTCTTATTTGTACACTCCCCTTCCCTCATTCTCTCTCTGTTAGCCTCATTCTCTCTGTCCTCTTAGTCTCTCACTCCTTTTCCATCACGCTCACTCCCTATAACTCAGCCATACTCCTACACTCACCTTCTTTCAGACCTTCTCCTTTACTTTCCTTCCTCTCTTTTCCCATCCTTTACTACTTCACTCTTTTCCCTTCCCTTACTCCTCTTTCTGCAGTTCAGTAACTGCTTCTGTCAATCCCTCTGTCTTCTAACTTACTCACTCCCCTTTTCTCACTCTCTCTATGTTACCCCCATTCTCTCCATCCTCTTAGTCTCTCACTCCTCTTCTATTATGCTCACTCCCTATTACTGAGCCATACTCTCACACTCATTTTCTTTCAGACCTTCTCCTTACTTTCCTTCCTTTCTCTTCCCATCCTTCGTTCTTTCACTGTTTTCCCTTCCCTTACTCTCCTTAATCCACTTCACTAATTCCTTGTCTTACTCCCTCTACTTCTACACTCCCCTTACCTCATTCTCTCTCTGTTAGCCTCATTCTCTCCGTCTCTTTAGTCTCTCACTCCTCTTCTGTCACGCTCACTCCCTATAACTTAGTTATACTCACACACTCACCTTCTTTCAATCCCCCTATTTCACTTCCCTTCCCCTCTTGTCCCTTTTTTTGCTCCCTCACTCATTTTCCTTTCCTCTCTCCCTAAAATTAGGACTGGACACGACAGCGGTGGTTCTCTAATGCTCGAACAATGATCATAATACTTTGTTCCCCGTAACAAAGTAGGGCATCACAATGTTTGCATTTGATGGAGGCCTCATTAAAAACAGGCTGAATATTTAAGATCAGCTGCTCTGGTCGCCCCCTCACCGATGCAGTTGTTCCTCCAGTTGAAGTAGAGGCACCATCTCTTGGAACCTCTCGTGTCAGAGCCCTGACGCTCTCCCACGCATAGTTCTGGGGGTGCCTCCTCTGGACGTACCGAATCATAGTAGAATTACCAAAAATGTACTTCGTTCTGGGGTCTCCTCTGGAAAGTACAGTATGGCAGATTTTGCACTCCACCTTTGGAGCATTACACTTCACTGTCTTCTGAAAGTACACAAAATGGCGGGATAGTGTACATTAGAGAGAGACAGTGAGAGAAAGAAGGCATGAGATGAAGAAGAGATGTGAAATGCACATTGGAGAAAATATAGTGGGAGAAGGGAAGTAACTGTGAGTAAACTTACTATGTAACACAGAAATGTTGCACTCTATACTATAAGTCTCACTTTATACAACAATCATTCCGCCACTATCTCATAAATTACAAATAGAATAATAAAAATGTCTCAAACTATTTATAATTTCTAAATATAAATTTATTCTTCAGAATTTTCATAATTTAGAAGAACTTCTAACATTAACTGATCAGGAATCTCCTCATCAGAAGTCTCCATACATGAGTCCTGGAACTCAATATAGTCCAAACATTCGATTAATTCAGCATCCAAAGTCTCATCATTAAAATCCCCCATTCCATCTCCTCTCAAAAAAGGTCTTCTTCATGGATAGTGTTATCAACAGGATCATTCAAGACCTCAATAAAACTCGCCTCAACAAAAGTCGCAGAAATTTCAAAATTAATATCAACGGTGTCCTGATTCAGATCCATATTCTTTTCAAATTTCTTGCTGTAAATTGCAGGAAAAAAAATCACTTTAATTTATCGTTTTTAGTAATAGATAATATAAAACTAGCTTTATCAAGTATTAAATTCCCCTTACAAATTAACAACTCACCTTTTAGAAAGCAGTAGAAGAGTTAGTACTGTGTAAATTTCACACCAGAAATAGAACACCAAAAATTCCTCACAAATGTACCTCAAAGAGTACTATCACAAAATGGCTGTGTTTACCTCACATTTTTCATGTATATTCATGTAGAAAACCAATGAAACTTCATCACACACAAATTCAAAACCAAAGAAACATTTTAATTGGTTCTAAATTTCAAAAGCTAATTGGCTCTTGGGTGTCTGTAAACATTCTAAATGGTCTGCATAGTCCGCCATCTTGTGACTCTGAAGAACAGAGACACAAGAGGTGAAAAATAAAAGTGGAAAACGTTGATAGGGGGCATGGTAGAGACACCCTGCCCCCTTATGTTTTATCAGGGGGGCCTAGGAGGACTCCGAAGGGCAAAAACAGTTTTAGTTTTTTTTTAATTTTGCGGAGTAAGCTCAGGGTGCGCGCACATGGGCCCTTACCGGTACGCGTACCCTGAGCGCACCATGGGGAAAAACTGTGTAAAAAATTGGAGTGAAAAAAAATAATTTAAAGTGCTTGGAGTGCTGTTCCCTTTACTCTGGTTCCCTCACTACCCTTCATTCCCTATCCTTCATTCCCCTTCCCCTTACTTTCATCCCCCAGTCACCTTCTCTTAGTACCTCTGCTTCAGTCCTGTTCCCCTCTGTTCCCTTCCTTCGCTCCCTCACTCATTGCACTTCCCTCACTCACCTTACTCCGCTTCACTCACTCCTTCTGTCACTCCCTCTGTCCTGTCACATCCTCATTCTCCTTCCCTCACTCCCTCTGTCTTAGCTTTACTCCCTCTGTCCCCTCACTCTCTCAGTCCCCTTTCCTCATGCTCAGTCACTTTAACTCTCCCACACTCCCTTACTTACGTTTCTTTGCTCACTCACTCAGTCCCCTCTCTCACTCTTTCCTTTATTCCCTCTGTCTCCTCACTCTCTCAGTCCCTTAGTCTCATTCTCTCTTGCCTTTATCCACCCTCTATCACCCCTCTTTACTTATCATCACTGCCGTTCTCTCACCCTCACTCACTCCTGTTCCCTTACTCCGGTTCCCTCACTACCCCTCATTCCCTATCCTTCCTTCCCCTTCCCTTTACTTTCATCCCCCAGTCACCTTCTCTTAGTACCTCTGCTTCAGTCCTGTTCCCCTCTTTTCCCTTTCTTCGCTCCCTCACTCATTGCCCTTCCCTCACTCACCTTACTCCACTTCACTCACTCCTTCACTCACTCCGTCTGTCCTTTCACATCCTCACTCCCTTTCCCTCACTCTCTGTCTCTTAGCCTCACTCCCTCCGTCCCCTCACTCTCTCAGTCCCCTTTCCTCATGCTCATTCCCTTTAACTCTCCCACACTCCCTTACTTACCTTTCTTTGGTTCCTCTCTCAGTCCCCTTCTCTCACTCTTTCCTTCACTCCCTCTGTTTCCTCACTCTCTCACTCCCCTAGTCTCACTCTCACTTGCCTTTATCCACCCTCTATCACCCCTCTTTACTCATCCTCACTGCCGTTCTCTCACCCTCCCTCACTCCTGTACCCTTACTCCGGTTCCCTCACTACCCCTCATTCTCCATCCTTCATTCCCCTTCCCCTTACTTTCATCCCCCAGTCACCTTCTCTTACTACCTCTGCATCAGTCCTGTTCCCCTCTGTTCCCTTCCTTCGCTCCCTCACTCATTGCCTTTCCCTCACTCACCTTACTCCACTTCACTCACTACTTCTCTCACTCCCTCTGTCCTCTCACATCCTCACTCCCCTTTCCTCACTCCCTCTCTCTTAACCTCGCTCCCTCTGTCCCCTCACTGTCACTTCCCTTCATTACCCTCACTCATCTTCAAACACTGACTGTCATCAACTCACTCTCAATCAGTCCACCTTCCTTCTCCCTCACTCCCCTTGCCTTACTCTCAGTACCATTACTTTATCGTCCGTCACCCTCTTTCTCTCAATATCAATCCACTTTTTTCACCTTGACTCCTTTCTTTCCGTCACTCCCTGTCACTCTCCTTCGTTCTCTCCACTTCAACTCATTCTTGTTTACAACTCACCTTCTCTCACTCGTCGTCTGTCACTTGATCCCTCTATCACTTTCTCCCCTTCATTCACTCATTGTATTCATTCATTTATTCAGTACACATTCTCCGAAAAAAAGAATTGTAAAATATGTAAAGAATACAGCTTTTTTTTTAGAATTGGAGGTAGTTCTGAAAAGAACTTTTTTTTTTCTTCTTTTTTTTTTTAATACTTTTTTATAACGATTTTATATTTTTTTTTGTATTTTTTTCAGGGGAAAAATAAAACCAGTGATGTCATTTGAGATGTCATCAGTGATGTCAACATTGATGTCATTTGAGATGTTATCAGTGATGTCATCAGTGATGTCACTGACCATGTCATGAATGATGTAATATGTGACATCATCAGCAGTGGATTGCGGGTGCGCGAGTTATAGTGAGTCCAACTAACTATAACGTGGGAATTTCAATGGTTTTGTATGAGTAAAATGTTCAGCTAACTATAACTGGTGTGAAACCTATGTTTTTTTAGTGAATTTCAAAGGTTTTTTAAATGCTAATTCCTAACTATAACAAGTGTTAAACCTATGGTTTTTTCAGTGAATATATATAAAAAACATTTAAACTTGACAGAAACACACATTTACTGGATGATGTAATATGTTACGTCATCAGCAGTGCATTGTGGTGGCGTGAGTTATAGTTAGCTGAACTAACTATACCAGCCAAATTTCCTTGGTTTTATACGAGTGAAATGTCCAACTAACTATAACGTCCCTGAAACCTGTGTTTTTTTCTGTGAATATATATATATTACCTACTGGCGGTCGCCAGTAGGTATATATAGTTAGGATTTTTTCTCTATGGGTTTTTTGAAAATTCTATGTCTAATAACTTTGGTGTTTGTGGACGGAATTGGCTGAAATTTTCAGGAAAATGGAACATTTTGTTTCTGAGCAGCCCCTGAAAATTTTGGGGGGGTTCGTCCAGGGGGGGCCGAGAAAAAAGGGGGGTCCCAAAACGTGTTTTTAACATTGAGTTTTCCATAGGGCGGTTAGCCTCACTTTTAGCCCGAACGGCTGAATGGATTTGCACGAAACTTGGCAAAATTGTAGGGACTGGTAGCCCGATGTGCCTTTTGTAGGTCTCAATATATGTGCTCCAGTGGATTTTGAGAAATTAACGTTTAAAAAAAGATATATATCTGTAAGCGCGCTCTGGGCAGCGCTCCGGTCCGCGGACCTTAAGCGTACCGGAACTTCGCGTAGCTAAGCTGATTGGCTCTCCGGTGTCTGTCAACATTCTAAACAGTCCGGAGCGGCCGCCATCTTGTCTCTCGGTAGGATTGAGAGACAAGAGGAGGCCAAAACAAAGGGGGAAATAACCATAAGGGGGCATACTAGCTCCTCCCTGACCCCCTAGGTTTGATGTGGAGGCTTTAAAGGGGCCCCGCTAAGCAAAAAAAAAAAATTTTTTTTAAATTTTTTTTCGTGGTTAGCGCCCGGTACGCGAACCGGGAAGCGTTCTGGGGAGCGTATCACAATGAAAAATGAATGATAGACTTTTCAAATGCTGTATGTTAATTGATTGTTGGTTTTGTTGATTATTTTTTTTTTTTTTTTTTTAAGTTTTTTTTATTGTGTTTCATAATTTATTAAACTTTCTAACATTTCATTGTCAGAAATTTCATAATCATGGAATATAGATTGTAGTCTCTGAGGTTGTAAAATGTCCTCATTTGCAAGGAGGTTATCTACTGCTTGTACACATTGCAGTAGTTCTTGGTCCCAAGATTCATCCATAAATTCAATCTCATTTGGATCAATGATTTCTGTGTTGGACTCTGGAAGGACAATTTCAAATGAAATGTTTTGTTCACTTTCCATTTTTCCTGAAATTTGCATAAAAAAAATATATATTAGTAGAGGTAGGGCACTGTTGGGATTAATTTTAGATAGGCAGTTTTTAACAGAGAATTTATCTTTGGGCAGTGTATAGTATCAGAGTGGAAGTAGGAATATAAAAAAGTGTATCTAAATTTATAAGTACTACAGAGGGATAGTATATAACTAACAGAAAAAGTTTGCCATATTAACTTAAAGTGCTCAATATACTTCAGTTTTAAAAATAACAACTTACCTTTAAAAAGAAGTTGAAGTTATTAATGAAAATTCTAATAGAAATGTACACCAGGAAGTAGTAGTCAAAATGGCTGTGTTTCCTTCTCTTCCTTTATATATATTCGGGTACATAACCAATCAAATGTCAGGTAAAAAAAGTAGAAAATGAAAGTAACATTTTAATTGGTTGTCAATTCCAACACTTCAGATGTGTTTTGTGAAGTAATTTACCTCACGGTATTTAGTGAGTTCTATAGGCTAAATGGTTAAATGGAATTCCAATCAAATTTGTGAAAATGGTAGGGATTGGTATGTAGTATGAGCTAATCTATAGTTGGTGAAATTGTCTCAAGTGGCTTTTGTGTGAACTACTTTCCCACCTTTTTTGATGGTGCGCTTCCCAGGAAGCGACCCGGTACGCGAACCGGTGAGCGCCCTGGTACGCGAACCTTAAGCGTAACGGGAGTCCACCATTTTGTGTTTCGGTCGAATTATGATACAAGATGGAGGGCAAATAATGTTCAGAATAGGTAGAAGGGGGCATGGTAGACTTATCTTGACCCCCTAGGTTTTGTGAGGGTGGCTGAGGAGGCCCATATGTGCGAAAAAAAAACATTTTTTTTTTAAATTTCGCGAGGTTAGCTCCCGGTACGCGTACCGGGTAGCGCCCCAGGGAGCGTACTTTGTTGAAAATTAGTGAAAAAAGTTAGAGTAAAATAATAATTGTGAGTGATTAGATGTAGGGTAGCTCTGAGAAGAGCTTTTGGGTTTATGGTACATTTTGGTACATATAAGTAGGTACCAATGCACATTTTTAAATTCAGAGTGAAAACTCTGTTGCCCTCATCTGAGAAGTGAACTCCATCTCCTCTGTAGATATCTTGCATGTAGTAACGCAAGTTATTGTTGTACAGGGAGCCCATTCCATGGTCTCTCATGTAAGCTGAAACAGATTTGTTTACATGCTTCCTCGACTTCTCAATTTGTGGACAAAATTGGTTTGACCACCTCCATTTCTGTCTTTGGCATATATTTGAATATACCAAGGCAGTCTGAGGAAAAAGTGCCATTAATTGCTCAAAGGTGTCCTTTAAAAGCATTTCCAGACCTACACCAGTCAAAGTGCCCAAGTCATTACCTCCACAGTGCACAATTAACAGGTCAGGTTTGGGCAAATGCATAAAGGTTTTCACCAATGGTATCAATTGGTGACATTTTAATCCTCTGTGGCCAAACCACTTAATTTCCACATCTTGTAAATTGAGGTTAGGTAAATTCCTGCTTTCAACGTACCTTTGAGCCCAGTGAATATAACTATGACCAACAATCCAGACAGAAAACATGGTGAGAGAAGGTTCTCCTGCAGTCAGATGAAGTGTGGCAATGAAATGGCAGTTGAAAAAATGTGAGTTTGAAATGAAAAAAACTGTGGAGTTTCTGTGTTCATGAAGTAGTAACAGTGATTGGTGGATTTTGATTGATGAAAACAGAAAGTTAGGGTGTAGAGATGTGTTCTTTGAAAGATGTATTTTGAGTGGTCAATAAAAAATCATTAAATGAAAGAAAGCACTGGATATGCAGGTGCACTGAGAGTTCAGAGTTCAATTGCAACATTGTTGTGTGAATTTGCAAACACCAGAGTTTCTCCAAGAGGTGGTTGCTATGGAAAATAGGCAGAAAGGGCAGAGGGGGAAGGGTTTTCATTTGAAAAAAAGTGAGGGAAGAGTTTTGATTGGGTGACATGAGAAATATGTGTGAAGAATTACACCATTTCTGTGCTTTTGATAGCTGCAGACTCTGGAGTGCATACCTTTTGCTCTGCTGAAGACAAATTGGTGTGTTTCTGAGACTGTTTTCAAACTCAAAGTATTTGCTAAGGTGAGAAAATATTTCTTTACTTTAGATAGAGAATAGTGTGCTTTAAGGAGAAAATTATGATTTATGTGGCGCAAATTGCTTGTAAATATGCTCTCACATGTGCATGGAAAATTTAGATTTTGAATGTTTGTGTTAAATAGCTATGTTAAAAGTGACCAAACCATGCTGGGAAGGCAATCAAAAAACGCTTTCATGTGTTTTAATGACATTTTAAGTCATTTTCTGATGTGCAGTGTTTAGAAATTATGATTTTAAAATCGTTTTTGGGGAAAAGGAATTGTTTATAAAATCATGACAAGGACATAATGGTGTATGGTTCTTTATAAGGCAATTGACTGTTCCTGATGTTATTTTTCTCATTTTAGTGTAAGACCTTTCTCTGTGGCGCAAATTGCTTGTAAATATGCTCTTACATGTGCATGAAAATTTTAATTATCAATGTTTGTGTTACATAGCCATGATAAAAATGAATCAACAATGCAGGAAAACCAATCAAAAAATGCTTTAATGTGTTTCAATGACATTTTAAGTCATTTTCTCATGTGCAGTTTTTTGAAATTATGATTTGAAAATCGTTTTTGGGAAAAAGGAATTGTTTTTAAATGCATGAGAAGGACATAATGGTGTATGGTTTTTTATAAGGCAATTGACTGTCCCTGATGTTATTTTTGCCATTTTAATGTCAGACCTTTCTTTGTGGCGCAAATTGCTTGTAAATATGCTCCCACCTGTACATGGAAAATTTTGATTTTGAATGTTTATGTTACATAGCCATGTTAAAAGTGACCCTACCATGCAGGAAAGCCAATCAAAAAACGCTTTTATGTGTCTTAAGTACAATTTAAGTAAGGTTATGGATACATTTATGATGACTGGTGCAATGAAGTAGAAATCACTTACTTCATTGGTAGGCATTTACAATAAAATTTTCTCCTCTGTTTTGTTCATCAAGCGTAACTTTAATCTGCAATCCTGAGTAGGCCTCACCTTAAACAAACCTCTGGATAGGCCACATATTATTGTCATCCTGATTTAATCATTTATAATGCTAGGGATAGATTTATGATAGGTGTATACCTCTTTTGTGCCACTTAGAAAACATTCTCCATGGGGAAATGACTTAAAATGTCATTAAGACACATGAATGTTTTTTTTTTTTTTAAACGTTTGCAAATTTTTTGGGTCACTTTCAACATGGCTATGTGTCTGCAACAGTCAAAATCTAAATTTGCAATGTACAGGTGGGAGCATATTTACAAGGAATGTGCTTCATGGGGAAACGTTTGCAATTTTTTTGGGTCACTTTCAACATGGCTATGTGTCTGAAACAGTGAAAATCTAAATTTGCAATGCACAGGTGGGAGCATATTTACAAGGAATGTGCTTCATGGGGAAAGGTCTTATAATGTAATATGGGAAAAATGACATTAGAGATACTGAAATGTTTTATAGAGAAGCATACACCATTATGTCCTTGTCATAATTTTGCAAACCATTACTTTTCCCCAAAAACGATTTTCAAATTATATTTTGAAAACACTGCACATGTGGAAATTACTTAAAATGTCATGTACATATGGTGGTTCATCTGTAACAAGATAAGAAGCTTAGGGATACATTTATGATGACTGGTGCAATAAAGTGGACATTACTTACTTCATTGGTAGGACTTTACATGTATTATCTCCTCTGTATTCTTCATCAAGCGTAACTTTGATCTGCAACCCTGAGTAGGCCTCACCTTAAACAAACCTCTGCATAGGCCACACCTTATCGTCATCCTGAATTAATCATTTAAAATGCTAGGGACAGATTTATGATAGGTGTATGCATCTTTTGCGCCACTGTGCGTCACTTTTGTGACGCAGTGGCGGTGCAAAAGATTTGCTATGAGGCGAGAAAATTACAAATTGATGCATTTAGGCAGATGTGTCATGGTGTAAAAAAAACGTGCCACATGAAACCGATGCAGCAGTGGATGTGCCAGTCATTTTGCGCCGCTGTTCCGCCACCCATGGTGTGCTGCATTTACAATGCGGCGCAGCATGGGGCAAAAATGGCACAGATGCGTGACGTATCTGTGCTGTAAAGGTGGCGCATTGCTGGAGTTGTATCGTAAGTGCGATGCAGCTCCAGCAAGGCTCAGGGGTGCCCCATCTATACAATGCTGCGTCAAGACCTATGCAAGCTTCAAGCAGGCGCAGGGTTTTGAAGCAGCTTTCTCCTATCTGATTGTAAATGCGGCACACCATGGGTGGTAAAACAGTGGTGCACATTAACTGGTGCATGCCTGGGGATGTGCCATTTAATATAAATCTGCACTTTAACATTTGAGTATGTGCAGGGGACACAGAGTCGTTGAGGCTTATCCAAGGTTAAGAACAGATGAGTCCTGTTCAGTGAAAAATTAGACATAGGCTTCACCTGCTCAGCATCGCTGGACATGGTTAAATAATAGCTGCAAAATGTTACTCTTGTTAAATAATTTTACTATTATAATCTGTGAGATTTGTCTCTTACTCTGCAACATCTCATTGTTGTTATCTTTCTTTAAAGATAAAGACAACCTCAACATGAGCGACAATCTGCAATCAGTTGATTTTGACCTCATCATTGAACTTGTAATTGAAACATCAGTGGATGTTGATCCATTGGATGATTTAAATCCTGAGGATGAAGAAGAGCGTGATGAGGATGCAGATTTGTCTGAATTATATGATATCGGATGGGAAGCTGACTTGCTTCAGCCTTTGGAATTATAAACATTTATTTTTAAAATTTATAATCAATAAAAAGTAAAAAGGTAAACCGTTTAATTTAAAAATAAAAACACCTTCAAAAACAGGTTATGTGTAGTGTTTTCAATAAAATATTAAAATATGCTCATAAAATTAGATCAGATTCACATATAAAATAGCATAGGTAACATAAATATAAATGTCATTTCTTTTCTGGTATTTCTGTATTGTAAAAATGGCAATGACTAAAAAATCTTCAAAATAAAATGTCAAGTAGTGTGTTATGTTTTTGATCACTATTACTGATTTACTGTTTGATAATAATGTTTAATAACATTTTTTATTATCTTTTTCCTCAGATTCAACTGCAGATCATTTCAAGATGCCTACAAAAATAAGAGAGATAAAGGCTGCAAAACGTGAAAGACAGCAGGAGAAAAAAAAAATGCAGCAGTCCTCTAACAAAAAGATTTCTCAAGCCATGAAGAAAGCACCGGGTAAGAGCTCTAAATATTTCATAAGAAATATTTGTAATAAAAAAAATATTAGTACAGAAAATGTTTCAATCCATAATATGACAAGTAAATCAAATGGAAAGAAAAGGACAAATGAAAATGTTACTGCTAGAGCAAGAGATAAATCTGTGCATGATAGTAGAAGGAAACAACAGTTTTGGGAGATTCGTAAACGAATGTTCCGCAACAGGATAATTGGCAATTTGTTAAAAAATATTAAGAAAGGTCAACAGAAAATAGTTTTTTATAGGAGAAAAAAAAAAGTTGAGAAAGTTATTGATCAGGCTTTTGAAATTAAACGTAAGTTATTTATTTTGATAATCAATAGAATTAGGAAGCTAAACAAGGAAATTTTTGATTTCAAAAGAAATAGTAGATGGAAGAGAATAGTTAATCGTAGTAATTTTTGTGAAGTTTTTTCTGGAGAATGGATACATAGTTCAAGCTGTGAGGCATTTTTTAATGAAGAGAGTTATTTCCAGGATAATGATTTGGTGCATGCAGTTGACATCAGTGGTCGTGCTTATGAAATGAAAGATGGTTGTCCAGTTGAAAAAGAAAAACTTGTGACAACAGAGGCAGAAGAGTTGTTAGGTAATGAGGTTTTAGGAAGACGTGCTAAGGGTCCTGTGTACACCTGGAAGTGTAGTAGTATTTGCAGTGTGCGACAGGATTCCATCAATTTGCTTTGTGATTTTGTACGGACATTTAACAAGAAAAGTTTAAAGCAGAAAATAAGGTTGTTGCAAGAATTAGATCCTTGCAGAGTGAGAGAAGTGACAGGTTTGCATGGTCATTCACTGGCTTGTCTTTCCAGGAGAGTATGCCAGAGTGTTTTTCATCATTTCAGGATGCTAGCAGTGCATCATAACAAAGTGAGGAAGTTAGTTAGAATGTTGTATTATGCTAAGAGTCCAGCAATTATGCTGAAACAATTATGCGCTGCTCTTTTGCATGGTTCTGAAATAGATGTGAGGAATATATGTGAAGAAATTGAGTTTTGTTACTTTGGAAGTAAAGAGGAGAATGTTGAAATTGAGCAAGAAATAGAGGGTCATTTGGAAGATACTGTACATGTTTCCAGTACAGATAATTTCCAGAGGGAAATTGCGACGTTTGACATGAAATCAAGTGAGAGGCCTAATTTCACTTGTGTGTGTTGTCGACGCACTTATTATAAGAATCAGACTAAGTTAGTGGATTTATATGCAAAAAGTGAAAGGGAAAATATTAGTGAATGGAAGGATTTTGCAACATACTTGATGGTAGAAAATTGTTTTGATTTGGGATTGGATCAACGTGTGTGTACTTATTGTTGTAACAAATTAAAACAAAACCAGATGCCTGCTAGAGCAGTTCATAATAATCTGGAATTGGTTGAGATTCCTTCTGAATTGAAGGATTTAAATACTTATGAATCTATTTTGATTCAAAGTATCCATCCCTTTCAGGCTACTGTAAGAATGGAGCCAAAGACAGGGAAATTGCCTCCATCAGATTTACAGAGAGGGTTAAAGGGAAGAGTTGTTTATTTGCCTCTAGATTTGAAGAAAAACATTAACACAATTGGAGTAGAAAAAGTGGAAGAGGAACCTCTGGTTATCTTAGTTAATGGGGTTCCGACAAAGAATAAGAAAATATGGCAAGATTTAGTAGATGTTAGGAAAGTTAAAAAGGCAACATTGTATTTGAAAAAAAATAATAAATACTATAAGAATGTATATGTTGCAGAAGAGGAAGTAAGTGAGGAAGAGGATAGCGATTTGTGTGCTGGCCAAATTGAGAAAGTAGAACCCTCTACTAGTGAGGAAATATATGAACATTATAGTGTTCATCCTTTGCATTCAAAGGAAGTCATGGGGAATGCTATTGAGTTGTTTCAAATGAAACAAGCCAAAGGGAGTCCCATTAGTGTTTGGGAGGAAAGTTTGGAAGCTCGGTGTTTCCCACAGCTTTTTCCAACAGGTCAGGGAGGAAGATATGATGAGCGACCTCATCAAATTCCTGCTTCTGAATACCGGACTTTGCGATTGTATGCAGGAGATGCTAGGTTTCGACAATGCATTCCTTATTTGTTTCATCTCCTGTTTGAAAGCGATCTGTCTGGACTGTCATATGCAGTGAACCACATCTTGAAAAGTGGTATACACATGCAAAACATCTCGGCAAGTGATTTTATGGATAAAGTGAATGTCCAAGATAGTATTTTGGAATCTCACCTGATTAATCTCATGGCGTGTCAGCGTGGTACTAATGAGTACTGGTACCGTCGTCATGGTGATTTAAAATGTATGCTGAGGAACTTAGGAACTCCCACATGGTTCCTCACTCTGAGTTGTGCCGAGTATGGCTGGGAAGACTTACTTCAATTTCTACGAGAGGCAAATGCTAACGTAGAAAACATCGAATTCAAGACACCCGGAGAACTGTGCTCTTTGGATCCAGTCAATGTATGTAGGTACTTCAATCATAGATTTGAAGCTATGATGTCTTTCATCATGAATAAGAAGAATCCACCTCTTGGAGAGGTGTTGGATTTCTTCTGGAGAAAGGAGTACCAAGCAAGAGGAGCTCCTCATATACATATGTTGCTGTGGATCAAGGATGCACCTAAATTTGGAACGGATCCAGAAGACTCAGTGATGAGTTTCATCCAACAGTATTCTACGTGTGCTGTTCCAAACGCAAAGGAGAAGAAAAGCCTAAGAGAAAAAGTTCTGCGTTTCCAAAGCCATCGATGTGGAAAGTACTGCCGTCGTAAATTCCGAAACAAAGACAAGTTCTACACCAAATGTCGTTTCGGCTTCCCACGACCGGTGATTTCTAAAGGAAGAGTAAACAGTTTGATGTCTTCGCTGCGACATAATGTGATGAAGAAATCACCTAAAAACACTTACAATTTGAAGAGGAACGAAGAGTCCAAGTATATCAACGACTACAACCCGGTGATTTTGTCCATGTGGAATGCTAACATGGATATACAGTTTGTGGCTGATAACTGTATGGCTGTGGCTCGGTATGTGACGTCGTATATCACCAAAAAAGAGAAGACAGAATTGAAGGATATGTGGGAGGACATTTCCCATGAAAAGAGCCTCAGCAAGAAGTTGTACAGTTTCAGTCTGAAGATGTTGTCGCATCGAGAAATCGGAGCGTACGAATGTTCTGACCGGTTGTCTTCAGCAAGTCTCTATGCCAAGTCCAGGAGTATCGTTTGGGCGAGTCTTGGTCTTGCTGCAACGCGTAATCGAGTTCTCAAACCTGTGCGGGAAATTGAGTATTTGGCGGAAAAGGAGCCAAACAGTACCGACATTTTGAAGACAAACATGTTGGATACATATTATCCAAATCGAAGCAGTCACCTAGAGAATGTTTGTCTGTATGAGGTTCTGCAAAATTACATGTTCAAGAGGAACATCAAAGAAGATACTGAGAAAGGAGTGTATGCTGTAATAGGAAGTGAGGGATGTCTGGTCAAGCAAAGAAAATGCCACTTGATAAACCATCGAAAATTGAGTGGCGAATCTCCTGAAAAAAAGGAGTTTTTCTATTTAGCACTTTTGCAACTTTTCAAGCCTTGGCGTGCAGAAGAGGAACTGCTTGGAGATTTCCTCTGTTACGAAGACTCTTTCAATGCCGCCAAGGAGACCATAGAATGTCCTGCTTTTCCCAAATATGTAGAAATGTTGAATGCGGAAATTGAGCAGGAAGCAACGATTGCAGCCGAGATTGCCAGAGACAGTTCTCAGGACAGTCAGAGTTCTGCTTCATTGAGTCAGGATCCACTAGGAGGACCTCTTATTGAAAATGAAGCTGCCACTGCTATGAATGAGGTGGAAATAGCCATGGCACATGCTCAAGAGGATGCGGTTAACTTAGAAGAGTTGGAAAGGCAACTCAACGTTGAGCAGAGGAAAATATATGACGAAGTTACCATGCAAATTGATCATGGATTAAGTCATGATAAGAAAGAGTGCTCATGTACGTCGTTGAAACCTGTCCGACTGTACGTGAGTGGAGAAGCGGGAACTGGAAAAAGTTTCCTCATTAAAGCAATTTCATGCTATTTGCAGGAAAGGACAGAGTCATCACTGTCTTGTGTTGTCACTGCTCCAACTGGACTGGCAGCACATAATATTAAAGGGATTACTTTACATCGTTTACTGATGCTGCCAGTGGAGCATGACAACAAATTAGAATATCACAAGCTATCTGGAGATGCTTGTTTTGAAGTTTCAAGAATCTTGAGGAAAATGAAACTTCTTATCATTGACGAAGTAAGCATGGTTTCCAATGTCATGCTTGCCTTTGTGCATTTGAGGATGCAAGAAGTTCTCAAAACAGAGTATGATGTGTTATTCGGTGGCAAACACATCATTGTTTTTGGAGATCTTCTGCAGCTGACACCAGTGAAAGGGCAACCTGTGTTCAAAATGCTCACGCATGAAGATACCAGGAAGTGCCTAGGCAGCATTGGCAACGTCAATATATGGTTAAACTTCAATTATGCTGAACTGCATGAAAATATGCGTCAGGCAAAGGATGAAGTTTACAAGACTATTCTACAAGATGTTAGAATTGGAAAAGTGACCGAGCATGGGAAAGAAGCTTTACATGCACGATTACTGTCAAATTTATATCCAGAACAAGATGTTGTGCCTGAGAATATTTTTCAGAAAATTACTGATAAGAAATCTGGAATATGTTTGATGCCAACTCTTGCAGAATGTGCAAAATTTAACAACAAAATGTTGCATTTAGAAAAGCAAGAGATTGTGAAAGTGGAAGCTATTGATAGAGTAGAGCATATGGGATCAACAATTATTTTGTCTGAGAATCTGAAAACAAAATTGGATTCATTAGAGAAGAGTATATCTAAAACTGCAGGTTTTGAAAAGACTCTGAATGTGTGCTTGAACTGCCGTATAATTTTAAGAAGGAATTTACATGTTGAAAGAGGTCTGGTAAATGGATCAATGGGTAATGTTGTTGATTTTGTGAAATACAGAAATAGAGATGGAATTGAATTTTTAAAAATTAAATTTGATGGCATTGAGGAAGTACAGCTAATTGCTCGTTGTTCTGCTAGATTTTTGCTTGTAAAAGACTTATATGTTCGCCGTAAGCAGTTCCCTGTTTGCTTGGCATATGCGGTGACAATTCATAAATCGCAAGGTTTAAGTGTAGACACTGCATTGGTGAATATTGGCAGTTCTGTGTTCAAGGAGGGTATGGCATATGTGGCATTGTCACGAGTTAGAACTTTATCGGGATTGTACTTGATTGACTGTGATGTCAGAAACATTTGTGCAGATCTAGATTGTGTTAAGGAATACAATAGGTTAAGAAGAGAGTATGCGCCACATTTGCCTCAGTTTCCTTTGTTTGAGAAACGTCTGGTAGGCCGGAAACGAAGAAATGAGAACAATACTGGGCAGGTTGTAGCAAAAAGACAAAAAGTGAATGAACCTAAAATTACAAGCAGAAACAAAGAGGATTCTGTTGAAGATGTTGTTGGTTTTCAGTTTGAAAACAGTTCTGGTGTCAACTGCTATGCTAATGTAGTAATTAATGTTTTGTTTTCTCTAAAAAATGTAAAAGAAGAGATTGTGGTCAATTCTGATCAAAGATTTTGCAGTTTGTTAAATTCTGTGTTAGAGAAATGTACCACTGATAGAAGAAACATAGAAAGTGTGTCTGAAATTAGAAATCTGTTAGATAGATGTTCAGGCCAAACACAATTCTCTCAAAATATTCAGCAAGATTGTCAGGAGTTTTTAATGTATATGCTTCATGTATTACATGCTGAAGGTGTAGATGTAGATCAGCTGTTTGGGCTTTCTTATCAATGGCAGCATGACTGCGAGAACTGTATGGTATCAAGTACTACTAGTGTAGACTCAGAAAGATTTGTATATTTAACTTTGCCAGACAGTAAATCAGTCTCCTTTAATAAGCTAGTAAAAGCTGCTAATCACAACATGGAGTGTAGCCAATGTAAATCTGAAATGATGTCCACATTATTTATACGAACATATGGCCAGTACATCATTTTAATGTTCCAACGATGTAGGCCTGATGGAACAAAATTGACAACTTTAATAAAAAAATTTGTAGCTTCGCAGTTGTCAATATCAGGAAGGACTTTTGTAACTACAGCAATTATATATCATGACGGCCCTTCAATATCATCAGGACATTACACAGCTTATTTAAAGTCTAGAAATGGCTGGTCATTCTGTAATGATTCTGTTGTAATTTTCAAAAAAAAATTGCCGTATGACCTTAAAAACTCTTACCTGGTGTTTTTAAAACCAAAATTTTAGGAAAATAATCTCGGGATATGATCTGTGGAATTTCAAGAAGTTCTAATGGCTCCTACACAATTTGGCCTTGAGGATAAGTGTAGTTCAGAGACATAACTTCTAATCATAGGATTGGACATCATGGACATGTATGTGCAGTTTAAATGAGTTCAGAAAAACTGTTTCTTTTCATAAGCTAATTAAAGCAGCCAATCAAAACATGGAGTAGAGGGAATGTAAGTCTGCAATGCTGTCTACTGTTTTACATTACTTTGTGATTAAAAGTGATGTAGAGAATTAAATAATTGTAGTACTCATAGAGGTAGTGTAAGTCTGCTTCATATTAAGCAGTATCAGTGTCATACGAAATGTAGAACATGACTGAGCAAGAAGGGGAAGATATTACTATTCCAGGATTGTGAAAATGATCTTCAACATTTTAATTCTGAAAGTTGCGGGAATGCCAAATGATGGGATTGGCTAACAAGAAATCCAAGAGTTATACATGGCTCTGACAAAATTTGGCCTTGTGGAATCTTGTGGTAGAGAGCAAGAAGTCATTTATTGTATGTAACATGTTTTTAAAAACGATGGAGATTTTCTTTCAGAAACTGGTGGGCTGAAAGTAATAACAGCACAAAAGAGTATAAGCTATTCATAGGACATCCTTGGACGTCATGGAAAGTAAGTTAACTTTAAGGAGTTCTGTTTTTTGATTTCTGATCTTGTATGGGTTTTTTAAACACAATCATTTTGATTGTGTTTTTTTTTCCCCGCTGTTACATGATGAATACCTTCAAGTCACTGTTTTTAGTGAATTTTGATACATTCTGAGAACAGCAAAAATAAACCATTTAACATGTATAATTAATTCTGTAATGTTTCCATTTATGATGTATATGTAGAACTGTGTAGAAGGCATGGAGAAGGTGAGGCTTCTGTAAGTGTCAAAGTTGTTGCATGCAGTGCTGCACTTCTGCGTATTCTTTGATATGCTAGACTACATCTGCACAATGAGATACCTAAGCAAAGGAAACAGAAGTGATGTGATTGTGAAATGAGGAAAATAAATTGCATGTATTTCAATTACATCACCTGTGTTTCCTATCATTACGAATCACATTGTGCAGATCAAGTTTAGGTCTGTCCAGGGAAACATAGGAGGTTTGGACTTTGTTGAAGATTGCAGTGGACATGACTCACTTCATTGGTAGACCTTCACATGTATTATGTCTTCTATTCTCTTCAACAACTCGAAATTTCATCTGCAACCCTGAGTAGGCCTCACCTGAAACAAAACTCTGGATAGTAGACATCTTATTGGCATCCTGAAGCAATTATTTTAAATTTTAGTGTCTTGCGACACTTTTCTGAGACAACAGCAATGCAAAAGATGCACCATGTTTTAAGATAGGCCTCACTTCATCTGCATCAAGATAGTGTTACTTTAAAATGTATATCTTTAGGACTGTGTAGCTTCTGTAAGTGTCAAAGTTATTGAAAAACTGTTTGTCCTTCAATCTTTGCCCTTGTCTTTTGTAATTTTTCAATACATGTTTTTATATTTTTCAAATGTTTGTTCTCTCTTTCACAGATTGAAAGTATAAAAATAAAAAGTGAGGAATTTAACGACAATTATAAGGTAAGTATTTTGTACTCTTTTCGTTACATTTCTATCACATTGAACTACTATTAGTTCCACTGCTTCATTTCTTTAATCCTCAGTTTCCTGCCTTTGCTACTTCCCTCATTCCTTTCTCTATTACCTACTTACTCAACTCCTTCCACTTTTTTTCTCAGTCCCTCTCTTCTCATAGTTCCTCACTCTTGTTCACTCACTCCGTCTCTATTACTCTTAGTGTCTTTGACTGATCACTGTATCACTATTTGTTCATAATGCTTTCTCTGTGTAGTTGAAGCACACTAAGGGGCATATTATGAATGCAGCCAATAAAATTATTGCTCTTTTTATTGGCAGAAAACTGGTGCAAAAGCGGCTTTAGCGGCAGTTTTCTGCCGCAAAAGCAGCTTTAGCGACACATTTCTGCCTATAAAAGCTGCAAAACTTTTATTGCCTATGTTGATAATATGCCCCTATGTTATTTACATTAGGGCTATATTGTCCAGTATAACAATCAAAATTGCTCTCCAAAGACACCAGGCAAAGCAGACGCTCCCTCAAACAGATCACCAAGCGCAATTTACCCTACTTACAATCTAGCCTGTTCTCTGTCGAGACTTTAGCAATCTTTAGAGCACAAGATAAGATTTTTTTACATGGAAGAGCCATACGTATTGCAATTCTACTTAAGAAACAAGCATTGGCATAGACAATAGGTCTCGCCTTTGGGACCTTATACGTGTTTAGCCATGCAACAGTTGATGTTGCTGCACCAAGGATATTATGCTGCATAACTAAAGACTTAGAAGGTCCAAAAGTCGATACCTATTGGCTATGCCAATGCTTGTTTTTCTTTCACTTCGTTATCTATTTTGTTTTTCACAATTATACCATCTTCTGTCTGTTCTTTGGTAAATAGATCTATTAAATAGTATCTCTTCTTTACTCCCTATAGCTGTCTTTCTTGAAACATCACTCTCTGTTTACTTTCCTTATACTTACTCTTTTTTTTAAAAAAGTTTTTTTTTTGGTTAGCTCCCGGTACGCGTACCGGGAAGCTAAACCGGAAGCGAACCAAAAGAAATAGAGCTTGCCAGAGTGCTAAACATTCTAGCAATTTTTTTGGAAAGGGAAGGTAGTTCTGAAAAGAACTTTTTTTTTTATATTTTTGTTGTTTTATATTTTTTTTGTATTTTTTGAACATTTTTTGTTTTTTTTGTATTTTTTGAACGATTTTATATTTTTTTGGGTTTTTTTGGGGGGGGGGGAACAACAAAAAACAGGCGTTGAAAAGGGCTCAACAGGAGCAAAAAAAAATTACTGGGGGCGGTTAGGGCAATTATGATTGTCATAAGCCAGGTTGATGGCATTAATACTCATGTTACCACATGATATCAACGCTCCACAGTGCATACAAGTATGTTTCATGTGCCCAAAATTCTCTTGGATGTTTGGCACAGTTTCCCGTGCCTCTGCTGGTGTCAATGATATTGACGATGTTGACCTGGCCACAGGAGTTGCTGTTGGGTTTTGTTCCATATCCCGTATTTCCGCCCGGCTGTAATTAAGTGGATGCTTCCTGGTCATGTGCCGATGCATGGTATAGTTCCCATAGCTATACTTTTTATCAGTCCCTCTTGATAATTTCTCTTTGCAGATGAGGCAGGTCACATACCTCGCATTCACTTTCTTTTGCCCTGGAGGGATTGAATAAAACTGCCAGATGAAACTGGCTTTCCTATGGGAAACCCGGGGCACCTCTTCCAAGAACTGTGGTTCTTCTCCCTCCTCTTCCTCCATTTCTTCCTCTTCCTCCTCTGTGTTGGTGATCACCTGGGGAGGTGGTCCTCTCTTCCCATGAGGAGGTGGAGGTGGTGGTGGGGGTGCACCAGCTGAAGCAAGTACTGAAGTCATTTCTCAAGTATTAATAAAGGTCTTCCTCTCACAATGATGAAAGTCAGAGTGAGGAAAGAAGGAGGGGTTTTCATCATTTGGAAAAAACAATACTTCTCAACCAATGAAAAGTGTTATTTTTAGGTCACCTGACCTAGCCTTCCATAATTATGAAACTAAAAGTGAAATGAACCAATGAAAAGCTTTATTAACAAGTCACATGACTCTAACTTTCATGTTACGCGCTGCGGAACGCTCCCCGGTTAGCTTCCGGTTCGCTGCGCTTCGCGCCTCGGTCCGCGCCCGGGGACACTTCCGGGTGCGCTAACGCAGTACGTCACAAGACGCATTTCGCGGCAACGCGATACGTCGCGCTTTCGCGCCGCGGATCGCTTCCGGGAATTGCGTTTCGCGCCTCGGTCCGCGCCCCGGGGCACTTCCGGGTGCGCTAACGCAGTACGTCATAAGACGCATTACGCGGCAACGCGATACCGTAACTATGTTGATTTGTTACCGGTTCGCGGACCGGATCGCGGAATCGAATTGAGCTAACGGGAAGCTTCCCGGTTCGCGGACTGGGAGCGAAACAAAAAAAATATTAAAAAAAAATTATTAATAAACATATAAAATATATTTTTGGATTTAAAGAATTATACATTTTACAGCTATAGATATTAGCTTTTAAAAAACCAATGAAATTCACTGAAAAAACCATAGGTTATAGACCATATATAGTTAGGAATTAGCATTTACAAAACCTTGAAAATTCACTGAAAAAACCATAGGTTATAGACCATATATAGTTAGGAATTAGCATTTAAAAAACCTTATTTTACTCACACAAAACCATTGAAATTCCATATATAGTTAGTTGCACTAACTATATATCGCGCACCCGCAATCCACTGCTGATCATGTCACATATTACATCATTCATGACATGGTCAGTGACATCACTGATGACATCACTGATGACATCTCAAATGACATCACTGATGACATCACTGATGACATCTCAAATGACATCACTGATGACTACATCCAGTGACTGTATAATTCTGTAAAGTTAAAATATGTCTTACATATTGAAGAATGAGTGGATGTATAAGTGTCTTGATGAAGGATTTAGTAGGGGCATGGCTGACTGTATGAGTGACTGATTAAATGTGTCTCACTGAGTGCATGGGTTAGTGACTAAACTGTCTTAATTTGTGCATCATTATGTCTGTTGTTCTGTAAACTGCTGCATGTGTTGATCATTAGCTATATGATTAACTGTATGGGTTATTGATTGGTTGCCAAAGCATTTGTATGGGAGACTGAGTGTGTGTGTGGGTGGCTGGGAGGTGTATGACTCTCTGCATAGATGTGTGAGCAGTTGATTGACTAGATGTATGGGTTCAAAAGTGCATGTGGAAACAGCTGTATGGCCGGTTGACTGTGTGCATGAGTGTATTGGTGAGTGAATGGATATCTCAGTGCTACATGTCAAAGTAAGTACATATGTAAAACACAGTACATGTGAAAGTTGACATATATAAATAACTGTGCATAAGAGCCAGTGAATGTGTGAGTGGCTGTATGGATTATTGTGAACTTGTATCAGGGATTGTATAACAGAGTAAATATGTTTTAGTATATGTTTGAATAAGTAAGGTGTGTATAACTGTATAGTTGAGGAAATGGAGGTGTGATTGATTCTTTGCATGACTGACTAAGTGTCTGAGTAACTCCATGGATGAGTGACAGTCTATGAGTGTCTGTTTACACTGAGTGTATCTAAGGTTATATTAGAGTCTGAAGAGGTTCATCGTATTATCACATGATTGATGTCATCAGTGATGTGATCAGTAATGTCAAATGAGATGTCATCAGTGATGTAATCAGTGATGTCATTTGAGATGTCATCAGTGATGTCATCAGTGATGTCATTTGAGATGTCATCAGTGATGTCATCAGTGATGTCACTGACCATGTCATGAATGATGTAATATGTGACATGATCAGCAGTGGATTGCGGGTGCGCGATATATAGTTAGTGCAACTAACTATATATGGAATTTCAATGGTTTTGTGTGAGTAAAATAAGGTTTTTTAAATGCTAATTCCTAACTATATATGGTCTATAACCTATGGTTTTTTCAGTGAATATATATATACACAGCAAGGTAAATTGAAGAATGAGTGGGTGTATGTGTGTCTGAGTGGACGATGAGTGATTAAACATATCTTAGTGAATGCATGGGTCAATGACTAATCAGTGTGAATGTCTGTATCAATCTGTCAGATGGTGTGTAAGTAGCTGCATTGGTTTGTGAGTAACTACATGAGTGTTTATATGGGTTAATAATTGGTTATTTGAATTTCTGTATGGTTGCCTGAGTGTCTGTGTGAGTGGGTGGGTGGTGTTTGTGACTCCCTGCATGGATGTGTGAGTGAGTGATTCACTGGGTGTATGAGTTCATGAGTGTATCTGTGAAGAGCTGTATGGGCGCGTGAGTGTATGTATCGCTGTGTTTGTGAGTGCATGGATGTCTCAGTGGTATATGTGTGACTCACTACATTTGTGAAGGGCAGTGTATGTGAGTGTTGGAGTATATAAGTGATTATATATGAGAGCAAGTGATTGTGAGGGTGGCTGTATACTTTCACTCAGGTACTTCCCATGCACTAATACAGTCACCAAGGCACTCCCCCTGCACTCATGTAATCACCCAGGCACTACCCATGTACTTATCCAATCATTCAGGCACTACTCTTGCACTCAACCAATTCCTCAGGCACTACCCATGCACTCATCCATTCTCTCAGGCATTACCCATGCACTCGTCCAATGACCGAGGCATTAGCCTTGCACTCATACTTTCACTCAGGTACTTCCCATGCACTCATACAATAACCCATGCACTATCCCTGCACTCTTTCAATCACCCAGGCACTGCCTATGTACTTATGCAATCATTCAGGCACTACTCGTGCACTCAATCATTCACACAGGCACTACCATCCACTGATCCATCCCCTCAAGGACTACCAATGCACTCATCCAATGATCCAGGCATTAGCCTTACACCCATACTTTTACTCAGGTACTTCCCATTCACTTATCCAATCACCCAGACACTACCCTTGTACTCATGCAATCACCCAGGCATTACCCATGCTCTCATGCAATGTGTTGGGCACTACTCTTGCACTCAACCATTCACTCAGGCACTGCCATGCACTGATCCATTCCTGCAAGGACTACCCATGCACTCAACCACTGATCCAGGCATTGGCCTTGCACCCATACTTTCACTCAGGTACTTCCCAATCACTCATAGAATCACCCAAGCACTACCCCTACAGTCATTCAATCAGCAAGGCACAACCCATGTACTTATGCAATCATTCAGGCACTATTCTTGCACTCAATGATTCACTCACACACTACATATGCACTCATCTATTCACTCAGGCACTATCTATGCAGTCATCCAATGGCCCAGGGATTATTCTTGCAGTCATTCTTTTACTCAGGCACTACCCACGCTCTGATCGAAGCACCCAGTTATTACCTTTGCTCTCAGGCACTACCTATGCACTCTTCCAGTCACCCAGGCAGTACCCCTGCACTTATAAAATCACCCATGTACTGCCCATTTACTCATGTAATCACTCTGGCACTACTCTTGCACCACTCAACCATTCACTCAGGCACTATCCATGCACTCATTCATTCACTCAGGCACTACATATGCACTCATCCAATGATCCAGGCATTATCCTTGCCCCAATCCTTCCACTCATGCACTACTTATACACTCATCGAGTGTATGAGTCCTTCCACCCAGGCACTTCTCCTCCACTTTTGCAATAACCCAGGGACTAACCATGCAGTCATGCAATCACGCAGGCACTACTCTTGCACTCAAATATTCACTCAGGCACTACCCATGCACTCAGCCATTCCCTCAAGACCTACTCATGCATTCATCCAATGACTCAGACATTACCAATGCACATATGCAATGACTAATGCACTATCCATGCACTGATCCAATGACCCAAGCTTTACCTTTGTACTCATGTTTCTACTCAGGTACTTCCCATGCACTCATCAAATCACTCAGGCCCTATTCCCCCACTCATGCAATCACCCAGGCACTACCCATAAACTCATGCAACCACCCAGGCACTACCCATGCAGCCATGCAATCGCCCAGGCACTAATCTTGCTCTCAACCATTTACTCAGCCACTACCCGTGCACTCAGCCATTCCCTCAAGGACTACTCATGCATTCATCCAATAACCCAGACATTACCCATGCAGTCTTGCAATCACCCAGTTATTACTCTTGCACTTAACCATTCACTTACACACACCCATGCACTCATACATTCACGTAGGCATTATCCATGCCCTAATCCATTCACCCACACAGTACCCATGCACTTATCCAATCACATAGGCAGTACTCCTGCACGTATACAAAGACCCAGGCACTACCCATGTACACATGCAATCACTCAGGCACTACTCTTGCACTCAACCATCCACTCAAACTCTACATCTATTGACTTATGTATTCATACAACATATAGCTTTTCTTTTCTAAACCAGAATAGTTGGTCCCATAAGAACAGTTTTTTCTTCTTTTTCAAAATCTATTTTTTTATTTTTGTGTGTTTTTATAACTATTTTGTAGTTTTTTTGACATTTCGAAATTGAAAAAATTAAGAAAAACTAGCACAAAAAAACTGCATAACTGTTGAATGCCAGCTGAATAATCAAGGGGCCAGTATTTTAAAAGGACTCGGGAAAGATCGTTAGAGGTTGTGGAGGTGCTGTACGCCAGTTTGCTCATGAGGCATCTTCATTAGGTGGGTTTGACTGGGAAAGACACAATGGGATATGTTTATTGTTAAAATAGGGAGGGGTAGGGCAATGACAAGTGGGATTGATTATTGTTTGATAATACGGGTTTTTTTTATTAAAAATTTGTGATTATGGGGCAGGTGGGAATATTGAGGGTCATGTGATCAAGTTTGTAAGAGCATCAAGTGAAACTAGTTTTGTATAGTCAGTTTAGTTATATTCTTTTATCTGTTTCAGTAACCCCTGACAAAGAACCTTATGGTTCGAAATGCATTGGGTGGAACGCAATGAATCATCTCTTCATGAATGCTTTGCATTCACGTGCCGCTGGATTAAGTCTGGATAGACGACAGGAGGCATTTGAAAATTTCTAATAAAACATTTATTTGGAACGACGCTGCCTCTGGAATGTTTACAAAATGTTGATTAACTTTGGAATGAAGTGTGCACATAAGGATTGGTCTACGTTTGAATCAGACAAGATTATTGATTAAAATTGATGAATCATGGGGAAAAATTCCTTAATTTCGCAGTGCGACGGATGGGTGCGCAGTGTCACGTACCTTTTTCCATATATTTGTAGTGTCCAGCATTGTTTGAACAACCTGCTCCCCCACACTCAAACAGTTTTGCACTTTGGACACAACAGTGCAACTTTTCCAAAATTAGGCGGAGTTGGCGGAATACTCTGCACCTTGTCACCAGGTTTGATTGTAGATGACTGTGCCTCTTGTCTTTCCTCAGTAATATAATAATTATAATATTTCAATTTCAAATCAGTGTATCTCCTCATTTAAATACCAGTAAATAGATCTATATTTATATACAATTTTAGTAAAACAAATTTGCGTCCCATACGCGGATCTGGAAGTTGCAATCAGAGCGGACGTACCATGACTCATGAAATTACTATTAAAAAAACATTTTAATAAACAATATTAGTAACTATCCGAACAAACCTCTAACCTTGAACTGGATATTATTATTGTCCATACATATGAAAAATATATAGATAAGAAATCATGCAGGAGCCACAACTCCATGTTTATATTAAAACAAAAAAATATATATAAAAATACACATATTATATATATATATATGTGTGTGTATATAAATTTAAACCAGTATATTTTAAAAAATTTGACAAATTGTAATCGAAAAAAATACATTTTAAAAATATTTATTACCTCTGTATATGTATATTTTGTATATATATATATATATTCACTGAAAAAACCATAGGTTATAGACCATATATAGTTAGGAATTAGCAGTATGAAGAGGTTCATCGTATTATCACATGAATGATGTCATCAGTGATGTGATCAGTAATGTCAAATGAGATGTCATCAGTGATGTCATCAGTGATGTCATTTGAGATGTCATCAGTGATGTCATTTGAGATGTCATCAGTGATGTCATCAGTGATGTCATTTGAGATGTCATCAGTGATGTCATCAGGGATGTCATTTGAGATGTCATCAGTGATGTCATCAGTGATGTCACTGACCATGTCATGAATGATGTAATATGTGACATGATCAGCAGTGGATTGCGGGTGCGCGATATATAGTTAGTACAACTAACTATATATGGAATTTCAATGGTTTTGTGTGAGTAAAATAAGGTTTTTTAAATGCTAATTCCTAACTATATATGGTCTATAACCTATGGTTTTTTCAGTGAATTTTCAAGGTTTTGTAAATGCTAATTCCTAACTATATATGGTCTATAACCTATGGTTTTTTCAGTGAATTTCATTGGTTTTTTAAAAGCTAATATCTGTAGCTGTAAAATGTATTCTTCTTTAAATCCAAAAACATATTTTATATGTTTATTAATAAAAAAAAATTTAATACTTTTTTTTTGTTCGCTCCCGGTTCGCGAACCGGGAAGCTTCCCGTTAGCTCATCTTGATGCCGCGACCCAGTCCGCGAACCGGTAAACGTTCCGTTAGCGCAACTGCCGCGTTAGAAATCAACATCGTGACGCGTTGCGGAAGCGCGACGTATCACGTTGTCGCGTAATGCGACTTATGACGCGCTGCGTTAGCGCACCCGGAAGTGCTCCGGTACGCGAACTGAGACGCGAAGCGCAGCTCCCCGGAAGCGATCCGCGGCGCGTCGCGAAAGCGCGATGTATCGCGTTGCCGCGTAATGCGTCTTATGACGCGCCGCGTTAGCGCACCCGGAAGCGCTCCGGAGCGCGAACCGAGGCGCGAAGCGCAGCGAACCGGAAGCGATCCGGGGCGCGTTCCGCAGCGCGTAACTTAAGCGTAAGAGGTCATGTGACTTGTTGATAAAACTTTTCATTGGTTCATTTCACTTTTGGTTTCATAATGATGTAAGGCTAGGTCAGGTGACCTAAAAATAACACTTTTCATTGGTTTAGAAATATTGTTTTTCCCAAATGATGAAAACCCCTCCTTCTTTCCTCACTCTGACTTTCATCTTTGTGAGAGGAAGACCATTTTTGAGAGTTGAGCAATGGCTTCAATAGTTGCTTCAGCTGGTGCACCCCCACCACCACCTCCACCTCCTCATGGAAAGAGAGGACCACCTCCCCAGTTTATCAGCCAGACAGAGGAGGAAGAGGATGAATTAGAGGAAGAGGAGACCGAAGGACCACAGTTCTTACAGGAGGTGCCCCGGGTTTCACGTCGGAAAGCCAGCTTTATTTGGCAGTTTTTTTCACTCCCTCGAGGGCAAAAAAAAGTAAATGCTAGGTATGTCACCTGCCTGATTTGTAAAGACCGGTTATCTAGAGGCACTGATAAAAAATATAGCTACGGAAACCATACAATGCATCGTCACATGACCAGGTGGCATCCACTGAACTACAGCCAGGCGGAGATACTTGACATGCAAGATAACCCAACAACAACTCCTGTGGCCAGGTCAACATCACTAATATCATTGACAGCAGCAGAGGCACGGGAAACCGTGCCAAACATTCAGGAGAACTTTGCTCATATTAAACATACCTGTATGTATTGCGGTGCATTGCTGTCATGTGGTAACATGAGCATTAATTTAATAAACCTAGCTGTTAACAATCACAATTGCCCTAACCGCCCCAGACAGTAATTTTTTTTGTTGCTCCTGTTGAGCCCTTTTCAATGCCTGTTTTTTGTTGTTTCCCCTCCATCAAAAACAAAAAAAAAACATAAAAATGTTCAAAAAATACAAAAAAAAGAAAAAATGTTCAGAAAAATAAAATAAAATATAAAACAACAAAAACATTAAAAAAAAGTTCTTTTCAGAACTACCTCCCCTTTCCAAAAAAAATTGCTAGAATGTTTAGCACTCTGGCAAGCTCTTTTTTTTTAGTTCGCTTCCCCGTTCGCTTCCCGGTACGCGAACCGGGAGCGAACCCAAAAAAAAAAAAAAAAAAAACAAAAAAAGAAGAGTAAGTATAAGGGAAGTAAACAGAGAGTAATGTTAAAAGAAAGACAGCTATAGGGAGTAATCCAGAGATACTGTTTAATAGATCTATTTACCGAAGCAAATATGGAAGAGGGTATAATTGTGAAAAACAAAATAGATAAGGAAGTGAAAGAAAAAAAAGAGAGTAGAACAATAACAAAGAAGAGTTTCTTGGAGAATGTGAGTGAATGTTCAAAATAAGATTAAAACATGTGGAATAACAGAGAGAAAAAAACAGAAAACAGAAAAGAAAAAATAACAGAAAAGATTAATTGAAACAGCAAAGAAATGTAAATAACATAGAACCATATCATCAACATAGGCAATAAAAGTTTTGCAGCTTTCATCAACAGAAATGTGTCGCTAAAGCCGCTTTTGCGGCGGAAAACTGCCGCTAAAACCACTTTTGCAACAGTTTTCTTCCAAAAAAACAGCAATAATTTTATTGGCTGTGTTGATAATATGCCCCTTAGTGTGCTTGAACTACAGAGAGAAAGCATAATGAACAAGTAGTGAAAGAGTGATCAGTCAAAGACACTAAGAGTAATAGAGACGAGTGAGTGAACAAGAGTGAGGAACTATGAGAAGAGAGGGACTGAGAAAAGGAGTGGAAGGAGTAGAGTAAGTAGGTAATAGAGAAAGGAATGAGGGAAGTAGCAAAGGCAGGAAACTGAGGGTTAAAGAAATGAAGCTGTCAAACTACTAGTAGGTGAATGTGATAGAAATGTAACGAAAAGAGTACAAAACATTTACCTTATAATTGTCGTTAACTTACTCACTTTTTGTTTTTATACTTTCAATCTGTGAAAGAGAGAACAAACATTTGAAAAATATTAAAACATGTATTTAAAAATTAGAAAAGACAAGGGAAAAGATTGAAGGAGAAACAGAGTTTCTTTTCCTCATTTCACAATCACATCACCTGTGTTGCCTTTGGTTAGGTATCTCATAGTGCAGATGGAGTCTAGCATATCAAAGAGTACATAGAAGTTGAGCAAAATATACAACAATTTTGACATTTACAGAAGACTTAGCTTCTTATCTTGTTGGAGATTAAGTCAGGCCTGTCTTGCAACATGGTGCATCTTTTGCATCACTGCTGCATCGGTTTCATGTGGCACGGATTTTTTACAGCATGACACATCTGCCTAGATGCATCAATTTGTAATTTTGTCGCCTCATAGCAAATCTTTTGCACCGCCGCTGCATCACAAAAGTGACGCACAGTGGCGCAAGAGAGGCATACACCTATCATAAATCTGTCCCTAACATTTGAAATGATTGATTCAGGATGACGATAAGGTGTGGCCTATCCAGAGGTTTGTTTAAGGTGAGGCCTACTCAGGGTTTTAGATGAAATTTACGCTTGTTGAAGAGTACAGAGGAGATAATACATGTGAAGACCTACCAATGAAGTAAGTCATGTCCACTTCACTCTTCAACAAAGGCCAGACCTCTTCTGTGTCCATGGACAGACCTAAACTTCATCTGCACAATGTCATTCGTAAACTTAGGAAACACAGGTGATGTAATTGAAAAATGTGGAGTTTCTTTTCCTCATTTCACAATCACATCACCTGTGTTGCCTTTGCTTAGGTATCTCATAGTGCACATGTAGTGCAGCATATTAAACAGTACCCAGAAGTGCAGCACTGCATGGAACAACTTTGACACTTACAAAAGCTTCAGCTTCTGCATGCCCCCTACACAGTGCTAATTATATACATTTTAAACTAATGGTATCTTGCTGGAGATGAACTGAAACCTATCTTGCAACATGGTGCATCTTTTACACGAAAGTGACCCACAATGGAGCAAAAGAGGCGCACGCCCACCATAAATCTGACCCTAACATTTTAAATGATTGTTTTAAGATGCCAATAAGGTGTAACCTATCCACAGATTTGTTTCAGGTAAGTCCTACTCAGAGTTGCAGATGAAATTTAGGTTTGTTGAAGAATACAGAGGAGAAAATACATGTGCAGGCCTACCAACCAAGTGTGTCATTTCCACTGCACTCTTGAACAAATGTCAGACCTCCTCTGTCTCCAGGAACAGGCCTAAACCTCATCTACACAATGTGATGTGTAATGTTAGGAAACACAGGTAATATAATTGAAAAACGTGCAATTTTTTTTGCTCATTCCACAATCATATCACCTGTGTTTCCTTTGCTTAGGTATCTCATTGTGGAAATGTAGTCTATCATATGAAAGACTACGTAGAATATGAGCACTGTATGCAACAACTTTGACACTTACAGAAGCCTCTCCTTCTCCATGCCTCCTACACAGTTCTAAATGTACATCATAAATGCAAACAGTACAGAACTAATTATACATGTTAAATGGTTTATTTTTGCTGTTCACAGAATGTATCAAATTTCACTAAAAACAGTGACTTGAAGGTATTCATCATATAACAGCGGGGAAAAAAAAACACAATCAAAATGATTGTGTTTAAAAAACCCATACAACATAACAAATCAGAATTCAGAACTCCTTAAAGTTAACTTACTTTCCATGACGGCGAAGGATGTCCTATGAACAGCTTACACTCTGTTGTGCTGTTATTACTTTCAGACCGCCACTTTCTGAAAGAAAACCTCCATCGTTTTGAAAAACATGTTACATACAATAAATGACTTCTTGCTCTCTACCACATGTTTCCACAAGGCCAAATCATGTCAGAGCCATTTATAACTCTTAGAATTCTTGTAAGCCAATCCCGTCATGTTGTATTTCCGCAACTTTCACAATAAAAATGTTGAAGATCATTTTCACAATCCTGGACTAGTCATATATCTCCCCTTCTTGCTCAGTCATGTTCTACATTTCCTATGACACTGATACTGCTTACTATGAAGCAGACTTACACTATCTCTATGACTACTACAATTATTTAATTCTCTACATCACTTTTAATCACAAAGCAATAAAAAACAGTAGACAGCATTGCAGACTTACATTCCCTCTACTCCATGTTTTGATTGGCTGCTTCAATTAGCTTATAAAAAGAAACAGTTTTTTTTAACTCATTCAAAGTGCACTTATTTCTCCATGACGTCCAGTGTTATGGTAAGAAGTTATGTCTCTGTACTACACTTATCCTCAAGGCCAAATCGTGTAGGAGCCATTAGAACTTCTTGAAATTCCTCAGAGCACATCCCGAGATTCTTTCCCTAAAATGTTGATAAGAAAGCCCAAACAGGTGATCTACATCTACACCTTCAGCATGCAATACATCAAGCATATACATTAAAAACTCCTGACAATCTTGCTGAATATTTTGAGAGAATTGTGTTTGGCCTGAACATCTGTCTAACAGATTTCGAATTTCAGACACACTTTCTATTTTTGTTCTATCAGTGCTACATTTCTCTAACACAGAATTTAACAAACTGCAAAATCTTTGATCAGAATTGACCACAATCTCTTCTTTTACATTTTCTAGAGAAAACAAAACATTAACCACTACATTAGCATAGCAGTTGACACCAGAACTGTTTTCAAATGGAAAACCAACAACATCTTCAACAGAATCCTTTTTGTTTCTGCTTATAGTTTCAGGTTCATCGACTTTTCTTCTTTTTGCTACAACCTCCCCAGTATTGGTCACATTTCTTCGTTTCCGGCCTACCACACGTTTCTCAAACAAAGGATATTGAGGCAAATGTGGCGCATACTCTCTTCTTAACCTATTGTATTCCTTAACACAATCTAGATCCGCACAAATGTTTGTGACATCACACTCAATCAAGTACAATCCCGATAAAGTTCTAACTCGTGACAATGCCACATATGCCATACCCTCCTTGAACACAGAACTGCCAATATTCACCAATGCACTGTCTACACTTAAACCTTGCGATTTATGGATTGCCACCGCATATGCCAAGCAAACAGGAAACTGCTTACGGCGAACATATAAGTCTTTCACAAGCAAAAATCTAGCAGAACAACGACCAATTAGCTGTACTTCCTCAATGCCATCAAATTTAATTTTTAAAAATTCAATTCCATCTCTATTTCTGTATTTTACAAAATCAACAACATTACCCATTGATCCATTTACCAGACCTCTTTCAACATGTAAATTCCTTGTTAAAATTATACGGCAGTTCAAGCACACATTCAGAGTCTTTTCAAAACCTGCAGTTTTAGATATAGTCTTCTCTAATGAATCCAATTTTGTTTTCAAATTCTCAGACAAAATAATTGTTGATCCCATATGCTCTACTCTGTCAATAGCTTCCAGTTTCACAATCTGTTGCTTTTCTAAATGCAACATTTTGTTGTTGAATTTGGCACATTCTGCAAGAGTTGGCATCAAACATATTCCAGATTTCTTCTCAGTAATTTTCTGAAAAATATTCTCAGGCACAACATCTTGTTCTGGATATAAATTTGACAGTAATCGTGCATGTAAAGCTTCTTTCCCATGCTCGGTCACTTTTCCAATTCTAACATCTTGTAGAATAGTCTTGTAAACTTCATCCTTTGCCTGACGCATATTTTCATGCAGTTCAGCATAATTGAAGTTTAACCATATATTGACGTTGCCAATGCTCCCTAGGCACTTCCTGGTATCTTCATGCGTGAGCATTTTGAACACAGGTTGCCCTTTCACTGGTGTCAGCTGCAGAAGATCTCCGAAAACAATGATGTGTTTGCCACCAAATAACACATCATACTCTGTTTTGACAACTTCTTGCATTCTCAAATGCACAAAGGCAAGCATGACATTGGAAACCATGCTTACTTCGTCAATGATAAGAAGTTTCATTTTCCTCAAGATTCTTGAAACTTCACAACAAGCATCTCCAGATAGCTTGTGATATTGTAATTTGTTGTCATGCTCCACTGGCAGCATCAGTAAACGATGTAAAGTAATCCCTTTAATGTTATGTGCTGCCAGTCCAGTTGGAGCGGTGACAACACAAGACAGCGATGACTCTGTCCTTTCCTGCAAATAACATGAAATTGCTTTAATAAGGAAACTTTTTCCAGTTCCCGCTTCTCCACTCACGTACAGTCGGACAGGCTTCAACGACGTACATGAGCACTCTTTCTTGTCATGACTTAATCCATGATCAATTTGCATGGTAACTTCGTCATATATTTTCCTCTGCTCAACGTTGAGTTGTCTTTCCAACTCTTCTAAGTTAACCGCATCCTCCTGAGCATGTGCCATGGCTCTTTCCACTTCATTCATAGCAGTGGCAGCTTCATTTTCGATAACAGGTCCTCCTAGTGGATCCTGACTCAATGAAGCAGAACTCTGACTGTCCTGAGAACTGTCTCTGGCAATCTCGGCTGCAATCGTTGCTTCCTGCTCAATTTCCGCATTCAACATTTCTACATATTTGGGAAAAGCAGGACATTCTATGGTCTCCTTGGCAGCATTGAAAGAGTCTTCGTAACAGAGGAAATCTCCAAGCAGTTCCTCTTCTGCACGCCAAGGCTTGAAAAGTTGCCAAAGTGCTAAATAGAAAAACTCCTTTTTTTCAGGAGATTCGCCACTCAATTTTCGATGGTTTACCAAGTGGCATTTTCTTTGCTTGACCAGACATCCCTCACTTCCTATTACAGCATACACTCCTTTCTCAGTATCTTCTTTGATGTTCCTCTTGAATATGTAATTTTGAAGAACCTCATACAGACAAACATTCTCGAGGTGACTGCTTCGATTTGGATAATATGTATCCAACATGTTGGTCTTCAAAATGTCGGTACTGTTTGGCTCCTTTTCCGCCAAATACTCAATTTCCCGCACAGGTTTCAGAACTCGATTACGCGTTGCAGCAAGACCAAGACTCGCCCAAACGATACTCCTGGACTTGGCATAGAGACTTGCTGAAGACAACCGGTCAGAACATTCGTAAGCTCCGATTTCTCGATGCGACAACATCTTCAGACTGAAACTGTACAACTTCTTGCTGAGGCTCTTTTCATGGGAAATGTCCTCCCACATATCCTTCAATTCTGTCTTCTCTTTTTTGGTGATGTAAGATGTTACATACCGAGCCACAGCCATACAGTTATCAGCCACAAACTGTATATCCATGTTAGCATTCCACATGGACAAAATCACCGGGTTGTAGTCGTTGATGTACTTAGACTCTTCGTTCCTCTTCAAATTGTATGTGTTTTTAGGTGATTTCTTCATCACATTATGTCGCAGCGAAGACATCAAACTGTTTACTCTTCCTTTAGAAATCACCGGTCGTGGAAAGCCGAAACGACATTTGGTGTAGAACTTGTCCTTGTTTCGGAATTTACAACGACAGTACTTTCCACATCGATGGCATTGGAAACGTAGAACTTTTTCTCTTAGGCTTTTCTTCTCCTTTGCGTTTGGAACAGCACACGTAGAATACTGTTGTATGAAACTCATCACCGAGTCTTCTGGATCCGTTCCAAATTTAGGTGCATCCTTGATCCACAGCAACATATGTATATGAGGAGCACCTCTTGCTTGGTACTCCTTTCTCCAGAAGAAATCCAACACCTCTCCAAGAGGTGGATTCTTCTTATTCATGATGAAAGACATCATAGCTTCAAATCTATGATTGAAGTACCTGCATACATTGACTGGATCCAAAGAGCACAGTTCTCCGGGTGTCTTGAATTCGATGTTTTCGATGTTTCCATTTGCCTCTCGTAGAAATTCAAGTAAGTCTTCCCAGCCATACTCCGCACAGCTCAGAGTGAGGAACCATGTCGGAGTTCCTAAGTTCCTCAGCATACATTTTAAATCACCATGACGACGGTACCAGTACTCATTAGTACCACGCTGACACGCCATGAGATTAATCAGGTGAGAATCCAAAATACTGTCCTGGACATTGACTTTATCCATAAAGTCACTTGCCGAGATGTTTTGCATGTGTATACCACTTTTCAAGATGTGGTTCACTGCATATGACAGTCCAGACAGATCGCTTTCAAACAGGAGATGAAACAAATAGGGAATGCATTGTCAAAACCTAGCATCTCCTGCATACAATCGCAAAGTCCGGTATTCAGAAGCAGGAATTTGATGAGGTCGCTCATCATATCTTCCTCCCTGACCTGTTGGAAAAAGCTGTGGGAAACACCGAGCTTCCAAACTTTCCTCCCAAACACTAATGGGACTCCCTTTGGCTTGTTTCATTTGAAACAACTCAATAGCATTCCCCATGACTTCCTTGGAATGCAAAGGATGAACACTATAATGTTCATATATTTCTTCACTAGTAGAGGGTTCTACTTTCTCAATTTGACCAGCACACAAATCGCTATCCTCTTCCTCACTTACTTCCTCTTCTGCAACATATACATTCTTATAGTATTTATTATTTTTTTTCAAATACAATGTTGCCTTTTTAACTTTCCTAACATCCACTAAATCTTGCCATATTTTCTTATTCTTTGTCGGAACCCCATTAACTAAGATAACCAGAGGTTCCTCTTCCACTTTTTCTACTCCAATTGTGTTAATGTTTTTCTTCAAATCTAGAGGCAAATAAACAACTCTTCCCTTTAATCCTCTCTGTAAATCTGATGGAGGCAATTTCCCTGTCTTTGGCTCCATTCTTACAATAGCCTGAAAGGGATGGATACTTTGAATCAAAATAGATTCATAAGTATTTAAATCCTTCAATTCAGAAGGAATCTCAACCAATTCCAGATTATTATGAACTGCTCTAGCAGGCATCTGGTTTTGATTTAATTTGTTACAACAATAAGTACACACACGTTGATCCAATCCCAAATCAAAACAATTTTCTACCATCAAGTATGTTGTGAAATCCTTCCATTCACTATTATTTTCCCTTTCACTTTTTGCATATAAATCCACTAACTTAGTCTGATTCTTATAATAAGTGCGTCGACAACACACACAAGTGAAATTTGGCCTCTCACTTGATTTCACCTGAAACGTCGCAATTTCCCTCTGGAAATTATCTGTACTGGAAACCTGTACACTATCTTCCACATTACCCGCTTCTTCTTGGTCAATTTCAACATTCTCCTCTTTACTTCCAAAGTAACAAAACTCAATTTCTTCACATATATTCTTCACATCTATTTCAGAACCATGCAAAAGAGCAGCGCATAATTGTTTAAGCATGATTGCTGGACTCTTAGCATAATACAACATTCTAACTAATTTCCTCACTTTATTATGATGCACTGCTAGCATCCTGAAATGATGAAAAACACTCTGGCATACTCTCCTGGAAAGACAAGCCAGTGAATGACCATGCAAACCTGTCACTTCTCTCACTCTGCAAGGATCTAATTCTTGCAACAACTTCATTTTCTGCTTCAAACTTTTCTTATTAAATGACCGTACAAAATCACAAAGCAAATTGATGGAATCCTGTCGCACACTGCAAATACTACTACACTTCCAGGTATACACAGGACCCTTAGGACGTCTTCCTAAAACCTCATTACCTAACACCTCTTCTGCCTCTGTTGTCACAAGTTTTTCTTTTTCAACTGGACAACCATCTTTCACTTCATAAGCTCGACCACTGTGTCAACTGCATGCACCAAATCATTATCCTGGAAATAACTCTCCTCATTAAAAAATGCCTCACAGCTTGAACTATGCATCCATTCTCCAGAAAAAACTTCACAAAAATTACTACGATTAACTATTCTCTTCCATCTACTATTTCTTTTGAAATCATAAATTGCCTTGTTTAGCTTCCTAATTCTATTGATTATCAAAATAAATAACTTACGTTTAATTTCAAATGCCTGATCAATAACTTTCTCAACTATTTTTTTTCTCTTATAAAAAACCACTTTCTGTTGACCTTTCTTAATATTTTTTAACAAATTGCCAATTATCCTGTTGCGGAACATTCGTTTACGAATGTCCCTAAACTGTTGTTTCCTTCTACTATCATGCACAGAGTTATCTCTTGCTCTAGCAGTAACATTTTTCATTGGCCTTTCCTTTCCGTTTGAATTGCTTCTCTTTTTCTGGACTGAAACATTTTCTGTAGTAATGTTTTTTTTACTACAGATATTTCTTATGAATGTTTTTGTACTCTTACCCGGTGCTTTCTTGGTGACTTGACAAATCTTTTTGTTAGAGGACTGCTGCTTTTTTTCATTGACCTGCTGTCTTTGACGTTTTGCAGCCTTTCTCAGTCTTTCTTTGGTTGGCATGCTGAAATCTTGAAATGATCTGCAGTTGAATCTGTGGTAAAATATAATAAAAAATGTTATTAACCACTATTACCAAACAGTAAATCAATAACAGTCATCAAAAACTTAACACACTACTTGACATTTTTACATAGAAGATTTTTTAGTGCTTGGCAAATATATAATACACAAATAGCAGAAAATAAATGGAATTTATATTCATTTTACCTCTACTATTTTATATGTGATTCTGATCTAATTTTATGAGCATATTTTAATATTTTATTGAAGACACTAGACATAACCTGTTTTTAAAGGTGTTTTTAATTTTAAATCAAACGGTTTACATTTTTACTTTTTATTTATTATAAATTTTTAAAATAAATGTTTATAGTTCCATAGGCTCAAGCACGTCAGCTTCCCATCCTATGTCATACAATTCTGACAAATCTGCATCCTCATCACGTTCTTCTTCATCCTCAGGATTTAAATCATCCAAGGGATCAACATCCACTGATGTTTCAATTATGAGTTCAATGATGAGGTCGAAATCAACTGATTGCTGATTGTCGCTCATGTTGATGTTGTCTTTATCTTTAAAGAAAGATAACAACAATGAGATGTTGCAGAGTAAGAGACAAATCTCAGAGATTATAATAGTAAAATTGTTTAACAAGAGTAACATTTTGCAGCTATTATTTAGCCATGTCCAGCGATGCTGAGGAGGTGAAGCCTATGTCCAATTTTTCAGTGAACAGGACTCATCTCTTCTTAACCTTGGATAAGCCTCACCGACTCTGTGTCCCCTGCACATACTTAAATGTAAAGGGGCAGATTTATGTTAACTGGCACATCCCCAGGGATGCACCAGTTAACGTGCACCGCTGCTCTGCCACCCATGGTGTGCCGCATTTACAATCAGATAGGACAAAGCTGCGTCAAAACCCTGCGCCTGCTTGAAGCAGGCATAGTTCTTGACGCAGCATTGTGGAGATGGGGCTCCCCTGAGCCTTGCTGGAGCTGCATCGCACTTGCGATACAACTCCAGTAATGCGCCACCTTTACGGCACAGATGCGTCACGCATCTGTGCCGTTTTTGCCCCATGGTGCGCCGCATTGTAAATGCAACACACCATGGGTGGCGGAACAGCGGCGCAGGATGACTGGCACATCCCTGGTGATGCGATAGTCATCATAAATCTATCCCTAAGCTTCTTATCTTGTTAGAGATGAACCGCCTTATGTATCATCAAACTATTTTGCATTTCCTAAATAGCGAATTTTAAGGAATAAATAGCGATTCTTTACCATTCCTAATTTGCGATGAGCAAATTGCTAATTGCAAATTACCCATTCATTTCCATGGGCCAGGAGGCCCATAGGAATGAAGGTGCAATTTGCGATTAGCAATTAGCTCATCGCAAATTAGGAATTTTTCCAAGGGTGCAGGGGTGTCTCAAGAACACCCTGCTGCACCCCTGAAAAAGAAATTTGGGGGCATATGGCGCACATACATGCCCTAAGAGCATGTATGGGCGTCATATGGCACCTTTTGTTTTTTGGAAAAAAAGCTTTTTGAAAAGAATTTGCAAATTACCACCAACTAGAAGTTGGTGGTAATTTGCAAATCCTTAATGGCATTTTTTGCATATTTTTGGTTTGATACATTTCATTTAAGGAATCGCAAAATTAGCAAATGCTTCAGTGCAATCGCAAAATAAGGAATAACAAATTTTGCTATTCCTTATTTTGCATCAAACTTCTTTGATACATACCATTTGTCTAATTAGCATTCGCAAAGGCCGAAATTCGCAGAATTTCGGCCTTTGCGAATGCTAATTAGCTTGATACATATGGCCCCAAGTGAGGCCTGTCTTGCAACATGGTGCATCTTTTGCATCACTGCTGCATCGGTTTCATGTGGCACGTTTTTTTTACAGCATGACACAACTGCCTAAATGCATCAATTTGTAATTTTGTCGCCTCATAGCAAATCTTTTGCACCGCCGCTGCATCAGAAAAGTGACGCACAGTGGCGCAAAAGAGGCATACACCTATCATAAATCTGTCCCTAGCATTTTAAATGATTAATTCAGGATGACGATAAGGTGTGGCCTATCCAGAGGTTTGTTTAAGGTGAGGCCTACTCAGGGTTGCAGATCAAAGTTACGTTTGTTGAAGAATACAGAGGAGATAATACATGTAAAGGCCTACCAATGAAGTAAGTGATGTCCACCTCATTGCGCCAGTCATCATAAATCTATCCCTAAGCTTCTTATCTTGTTAGAGATGAACCGCCATATGTATCATCAAACTATTTTGCATTTCCTAAATAGCGAATTTTAAGGAATAAATAGCGATTCTTTACCATTCCTAATTTGCGATGAGCAAATTGCTAATTGCAAATTACCCATTCATTTCCATGGGCCAGGAGGCCCATAGCAATGAAGGTGCAATTTGCGATTAGCAATTAGCTCATCGCAAATTAGGAATTTTTCCAAGGTTGCAGGGGTGTCTCAAGAACACCCTGCTGCACCCCTGAAAAAGAAATTTGGGGGCATATGGCGCACATAAATTTTAAAAACATTCCTTTACCTCAAAAACGATTTTCAAGTCATAATTTGAAAACACTGCCCACGGGGAAATGACTTAAAATGTCCTTAAGACACATGAAAGTGTTTTTTTAAAGCCTTTGCAACTTTTTTGGGTCACTTTTAACATGGCTATGTAACTCAAACAGTCAAAATCTAAATTTACCATGCACAGGTGGGAGCATATTTACAAGGAATTTGCTCCACGGGGAAAGGTCTTTTAATTTAATATGGGAAAAATAACATCAGAGACACTGAAATGCCTTATAAAGAAGCATACACCATTATGTCCTTGTCATATATTTTAAAACCATTCCTTTTCCCCAAAAACGATTTTCAAGTCATATTTTGAAAACACTCCACATGGGGAAATGACTTAAAATGTCCTTAAGACACATGAAAGCGTTTTTTGATTGCCTTTGCAGCATGTTTGGGTCACTTTTAACATGGCTATGTAACTCAAACAGTCATAATCTAAATTTACCATGCACAGGTGGGAGCATATTTACAAGGAATTTGCTCCACGGGGAAAGGTCTTTTAATTTAATATGGGAAAAATAACATCAGAGACACTGAAATGCCTTATAAAGAAGCATACACCATTATGTCCTTGTCATATATTTTAAAACCATTCCTTTTCCCCAAAAACGATTTTCAAGTCATATTTTGAAAACACTCCACATGGGGAAATGACTTAAAATGTCCTTAAGACACATGAAAGCGTTTTTTGATTGCCTTTGCAGCATGTTTGGGTCACTTTTAACATGGCTATGTAACGCAAACATTCAAAATCTAAATTTGCCATGCACAGGTGGGAGCATATTTACAAGCAATTTGCTCCACAGGTAAAGGTCTTACATTAAAATGGGAAAAATAACATCAGAGACACTCAATTGCCTTAAAAAGAAGCATACACCATTATGTCCTTGTCATAAATTTTAAAACCATTCCTTTTCCCCAAAAACGATTTTCAAATCATAATTTGAAAACACTCCACATGGGGAAATGACTTAAAATGTCCTTAAGACACATGAAAGTGTTTTTTTAAAGCCTTTGCAACTTTTTTGGGTCACTTTTAACATGGCTATGTAACTCAAACAGTCAAAATCTAAATTTACCATGCACAGGTGGGAGCATATTTACAAGGAATTTGCTCCACGGGGAAAGGTCTTTTAATTTAATATGGGAAAAATAACATCAGAGACACTCAATTGCCTTATAAAGAAGCATACACCATTATGTCCTTGTCATAAATTTTAAAACCATTCCTTTTCCCCAAAAACGATTTTCAAATCATAATTTGAAAACACTCCACATGGGGAAATAACTTAAAATGTCCTTAAGACACATGAAAGCGTTTTTTGATTGCCTTTGCAGCATGTTTGGGTCACTTTTAACATGGCTATGTAACGCAAACATTCAAAATCTAAATTTGCCATGCACAGGTGGGAGCATATTTACAAGCAATTTGCTCCACAGGGAAAGGTCTTACATTAAAATGGGAAAAATAACATCAGAGACACCCAATTGCCTTATAAAGAAGCATACACCATTATGTCCTTGTCATAAATTTTAAAACCATTCCTTTTCCTCAAAAACGATTTTCAAGTCATAATTTGAAAACACTCCACAGCTCCTATGCACAAAAAACCCCTGTCAGTACTAATACTTCACATTTTCTCCAATTACAATTTCTCAAAGAAACAAAATCTATTTGTAAAACACTTGAGACAAAGCAACATTTGAAAAACACAACTTTCTTCATAATTTTCTCCTTAAAGCACACTATTCTCTATCTAAAGTAAAGAAATCTTTTCTCACCTTAGCAAATACTTTATGAGTTTCAAAACAGTCTCAGAAACACACCAATTTGTCTTCAGCAGAGCAAAAGGTATGCACTCAAGAGTCTGCAGCTATCAAAAGCACAGAAATGCTGTAATTCTTCACACATATCTCTCATGTCACCCAATCAAAACTCTTCCCTCACTTTTTTCAAATCAAAACCCTTCCACCCTCTGCCCTCTCTGCTTTTTTTGCATAGCAACCACCTCTTGGAAGACCTCTGGTGTTTGCAAGTTCACACAACAATGTTTCAATTGAACTCTGAACTCTCAGTGCACCTGCATATCCAGTGCATTCTTTCATTTAATGATTTTTTCTTGACCACTCAAAATACATCTTTCAAAGAACTCATCCATGCACCCTAACTTTCTGTTTTCAGCAATCAAAATCCACCAATCACTGTTACTGCTTCATTAACACAGAAACTCCACAGTTTTTTTCATTTTAAACTCTTATTTTTTCAACTGCCATTTCATTGCCACACTTCATCTGACTGCAGGAGAACCTTCTCTCACCATGTTTTCTGTCTGGATTGTTGGACATAGTTACATCTATTGGGCTCAGAGGTATGCTGAGAACAGAAATTTACCTAACCTCAATTTACAAGATGTGGAAATTAAGTGGTTTGGCCACAGAGGATTAAAATGTCACCAATTGATACCATTGGTAAAAACCTTTATGCTTTTGCCAAAACCTGACCTGTTAATTGTGCACTGTGGAGGTAATGATTTGGGCACTTTGACTGGGGTAGGTCTGGAAATGCTTTTAAAGGACACCTTTGAGCAATTAATGGCACTTTTTCCTCAGACTGCCTTGGTATATTCAAATATATGCGAAAGACAGAAATGGAGGTGGTCAAACCAATTTTGTCCACAAATTGAGAAGTCGAGGAAGCATGTAAACAAATCTGTTTCAGCTTACATGAGAGACCATGGAATGGGCTCCATGTACAACAATAACTTGCGTTACTACATGCAAGATATCTACAGAGGAGATGGAGTTCACTTCTCAGATGAGGGCAACAGAGTTTTCATTTTGAATTTAAGACTGTGCATTGGTACCTACTTATAAGTACCTAAATGTACCATAAACCCAAAAGCTCTTCTCAGAGCTACCCTACATCTGATCACTCACAATTATTATTCTACTCTAACTTTTTTCACTAATTTTCAACAAAGTACGCTCACCGGGGCGCTACCCGGTACACGAACCGGAAGCTAACCGCGCGAAATTTTCAAAAAAAATGTTTTTTTTTCGCACATATAAGCCTCCTCAGCCACCCTCAAAAAACCTAGGGGGTCAAGATAAGTCTACCGTGCCCCCTTCTACCCATTCTGAACATTATTTGCCCTCCATCTTGTATCTTAAGTCGACCGAAACACAAAATGGTGGACTCCCGTAACGCTTAAGGTTCGCGTACCGGGGCGCTCGCCAGTTCGCGTACCGGGGCGCTCCCCGGGAAGCGCACCATCAAAAAAGGTGGGAAAGTAATTTACAGAAAAACGACTGGAGACACTCTCACCAAATATAGATTAGCTCATACTACATACCAATCCCTACCATTTTCACAAATTTGGTTGGAATTCCATTTAGCCATTTAGCCTGTAGACCTCTCTAAATACCCTGAGGTAAATTACTTCACAAAACACATCTGAAGTATTGGAATTGACAACCAATTAAAATGTTACTTTCATTTTTTTTTTACCTGACATTTGATTGGTTATGTACCTGAATATATATAAAAAAAGAGAGAGAAACACAGCCATTTTGACTACTACTTCCTGAAGTACATTGCAAGTGCATTTTCACTGACAACTTAAACTTGTTTTTAATAGGTAAGATGTTATTTTATAAATTTGAAAGGAGAACTATGTTATGCACTTTAAATTAATTTGGGAAAACATTTTCAGATAGTTATATACTGTCCCTCTGTAAGAGTTAGACATTGAGAAAGGCTTGTTTATTATAATTATGGATTGATTTAGGTTTCTGTGCTATAATTATGAATTTACTTAGACTTCTTCACAGGCACTTTTTAATAGTACTACTTGACGCCTGAAACCATACAGTGCCCATAGATTACTTCTCTGTTATAAACTCACAAGTACCTGTCTGAACTTAAAGCCAACAGTGCCCTATCTCTACTGATATATTTATTTTTTATGCAAATTACAGCAAGAAAATGGAAGGAGAGCAGATTATTTCCTTCAAAATTGTTCTGGAGAACAACACAGAAAAAGTTATTGAGGACAATGATGACTCAGATTTCATGGATGAATCACGGGACCATGAATTAGTTCAATGTGTAGATGCAGTAGATTTGCTGATTGAAAATGAGGACATTTCCGACAATTTGTTGTTAAATGTTCTGTTAAATTTGGAAAAAGAATCACAAAAATAAAATTATTTAATAATCAAAAATTGTTCGAGACTTTAATCATTTTTATATGTAATTCATAAACTAGTACCTAATTGATTATAATGTAAAGTCAGACTTATAGTATACTGTGCAACTTTTTTATGTTACATAGGGTGTATATTAATTTTTTGACTCTGCATTGGTACCTACATATTGCTACTTAAATAAATAAAAAAATAAAAAAACAACAAAACACAACAAAATGAACAATCAATAAACATACAATATTTTAAAAGTCTATCATTCTTTTTTCCTCATAGTACGCTCCCCAGTACGCTTCCCGGTTCGCGAACCGGGCGCTCCCCACGGGGCCCTTTTAAAGCCTCCACATCAAACCTAGGGGGTCAGGGAGGATCTACTATGCCCCCTTATGGTCATTTCCCCCTTTGTTTTGGCCTCCTCTTGTCTCTCGATCCTACCGAGAGACAAGATGGCGGCCGCTCCGGACTGTTTAGAATGTTGACAGACACCGGAGAGCCAATCAGCTTCGCTTCGCGAAGTTCCGTTACGCGTAAAGTACGCGAACCGGAGCGCTGCCCAGAGCGCGCTTACAGATATATATCTTTTTTTAAACGTTAATTTCTCAAAATCCACTGGAGCACATATATTGAGACCTAGCAAAGGCACATCGGGCTAACAGTCCCTACAATTTTGCCAAGTTTCGTGCAAATCCATTCAGCCGTTCGGGCTAAAAGTGAGGCCAACCGCCCTATGGAAATTAACATTGGAAAAACACGTTTTGGGACCCCCCTTTTTTCTCGGCCCCCCCTTGACGAACCCCCCCCAAATTTTCAGGGGCTGCTCAGAAACAAAATGTTCCATTTTCCTGAAAATTTCAGCCAATTCCGTCCACAAACGCCAAAGTTATTAGACATAGAATTTTCAAAAATCCCATAGGGAAAAAATCCTAACTATATATACCTACTGGCGACCGCCAGTAGGTAATATATATCACCCAAAATTGCACCAGCAAGAACAAAGCCGCACTCCAACTGCAGGTAAGGAAACATCCTTTATTTTATGGTAGCAAGCAGCTTCTCATTCCGTTACTCATGTCCCCTGGCTTTACGCGTTTTGAGGAGTCTGTCCTCTTCATCAGAAGCCTTTGAAGTGAATCGGTACGTTCTGTGCATGTCCCTTGTTACCCTGCGCGCTTTTCATTTTGAAATCACGGCCTCAGGTGTGCCTTTAGTATTTATCCTTCCAAATGCACGCAGGTAATTGTGGTCCTTTTCTTGCACTCTTTGCGCCCTCCAGTGGGCCCGAAACAAAACAATTACTTTTGGAACCATTAACAACCCACATTGGGCTCACGAATAGGACCCTGCTCACCAAATTAAAAGTAACAGTTCCTGCAGCGCCATAACATGAGGAGAAGGTTCGCCCCACATGGCCCCTATTGATGTTGCAGTGGGGGGTGCGTTGCTTTCATGGCCTGGAGCGCGCCGTGTTTATAAATCACCCAAAATTGCACCAGCAAGAACAAAGCCGCACTCCAACTGCAGGTAAGGAAACATCCTTTATTTTACGGTAGCAGGCAGCTTCTCATTCCGTTACTCATGTCCCCTGGCTTTACGCGTTTCGAGGAGTCTGTCCTCTTCATCAGAAGCCTTTGAAGTGAATCGGTACGTTCTGTGCATGTCCCTTGTTACCCTGCGCACTTTTCATTTTGAAATCAAGGCCTGAGTTGTGCCTTTAGTATTTATCCTTCCAAATGCACGCTGGTAATTGTGGTCCTTTTCCCGCACTCTTTGCGCTCTCCAGTGGGCCCGAAACAAAACAATTACTTTAGGGACCATTAACAACCCACATTGGGCTCACGAATAGGACTCTGCTCACCAAATTAAAAGTAACAGTTCCTGCAGCACCATAACATGAGGAGAAGGTTCGCCCCACATGGCCCCTTTTGATGTTGCAGTGGGGGATGCATCGCTTTCACGGCCTGGAGGGCGCCGTGTTTATAAATCACCCAAAATTGCACCAGCAAGAACAAAGCCGCACTCCAACTGCAGGTAAGGAAACATCCTTTATTTTATGGTAGCAAGCAGCTTCTCACTCTGTTACTCATGTCCCCTGGCTTTACGCGTTTCGAGGAGTCTGTTCTCTTCATCAGAAGCCTTTGAAGTGAATCGGTACGTCCTGTGCATGTCCCTTGTTACCCTGCGCGCTTTTCATTTTGAAATCACGGCCTCAGGTGTTCCTTTAGTATTTATCCTTCCAAATGCACGCTGGTAATTGTGGTCCTTTTCCTGCACTCTTTGCGCCCTCCAGTGGGCCCGAAACAAAACAATTACTTTTGGGACCATTAACAACCCACATTGGGCTCACGAATAGGACTCTGCTCACCAAATTAAAAGTAACAGTTCCTGCAGCGCCATAACATGAGGAGAAGGTTCGCCCCACATGGCCCCTTTTGATGTTGCAGTGGGGGGTGCACAAAGTTTTGGTGTTATATATATATATATTCACTGAAAAAACTATAGGTTTCAGGCCTTATATAGTTAGGAATTAGCTTTTAAAAAACCTTTGAAATTCACTCAAAAACTATAAGTTTTAGGGGTGTTAAAGTTAGCTTGACATTTCACTCATACAAAACCATTGAAATTGCTCCTATATAATTAGTTGTACTAACTATATTTCGCGCACCCGCAATCCACTGCTGATGATGTCACATATTAGATCATTCATGACATGGTCAGTGACATCACTGATGACATCTCAAATGACATCACTGATGACATCACTGATGAAATCATCCAGTGAATGTAGTTTGCTTCGTTATTTAAATATGCATTTTATATAAAGCAATTTGTATTGAAGAATGAGTGGATATATATAAATAAATATTTGGATGGTGGATTTAGTAGCAGTGTAATTGACTGTTTACTTGACCAATTTATAATGTCTCACTAAATATAGTGGGTAGTGACTAAACTGTGTGAATATCTGTATCACTTTGTCAGTTGTTGTGTTAACTGATTCTACAGTTGGATACTAGCTATGTGAAAGTCTATATTAGTTATTGATTAGTTAACTGAGTATTTGTATGGGAGTGTGAAAGTGTGTGCATTTCGGTGGGGGTGTGTGACTGTCCAAAGATATGTGAATAGTTGATTCAGTAGATATATGAAGTTAAAACTACATGTTCTAACAGTTTGGGGGGGGGGTTAATCTCTTTATGGGTGTGGTGATGAGCAAATATATTTCTCAATGGTACAGGTCCAACAAACTAGAAAAATAAAAGGCAGTTTATGTGTCAGTTGTTGTATATAAATAAGTATACATAAGACACAATGATTGTGTGAGTGACTGTATGGATAACTGTATACTTGTAATAATGATTTTATTATTCACTAAGTATGACTTACTATCTAAATGAATAGAAGAAGTGGTGTTTGTATAAGTGTTTTGCTAAGTAAATATGTAGGTATGATCTATTGTTTGCATAAGTGAGTAGGATGACTTCATATGTGAATAGGATGCGTGCTGTTGTTTAATGTCGATATAGATGTATAAGTATTTTTGATAGTGTTCTATTGTTCATTGACAGCATGTATGAGTTTTTTAAATGACAATTTTTAAATGTATAAATTGTTATTTTTTTATACTGATTTAGCTACATTTTTGCAGGCAGTTGTTCAGAGGGCACGCCCCCTTTTTACAACGTTCTGCAGCGCAACCCTTGGTGCGTTTGCAGAGGAGGAACTAATTCTCCTTACATACTGTGGGTCCCTGTGGTGCAACTAGCCCACCAGGAGACTCCAGTATAAGCCAGGGAGATGCATTATAGAGAGGTGTAATGAGGCCACACCCTTTTTTACACCTCTCTGCAACGCAGCCCCCGGGCGTGTTTGCAGAGGGGGAACTAATTCCCCTTGCATACTGCGGGTCCCTGGGGGACAACTAGCCCACCTGGAACCTGCAGTATGCGCCAGGGGGCTGCATTGCAGAGAGGTGTAATGAGGCCACACCCTTTTTATCACCTCTCTGCAGCACATACCCTGGCGTGTTTGCAGAATAGGAACTAATTCCCCTTGCATACTGGGGGTCCCTGGGGGCCAAGAAGCCCACCAGGAGCCTCCAGTATGCGCCAAGGGGCTGCGTTGCTTTGCCCCGGGGGCAGCGGTCCCCGGGGCAGTGTGGGGGGATTGTGGACCCCCCACACTTCTTTATCACTATGCCGCCGTGATTTGGTCCCACCGGGGGTAATTTAAAAAAAAAAACAGACCAGGTTTAAAAAAAAAAAATGTGGGCCTTTTTTTCCTTTTGGGACCACCTGGGCAGGCCTAGGGGGTCAGGGTGTATCTACCTTGCCCCCTTTTTGTCTTCTTCACGTTTGTTTTTCTGCTTTCTTGTGCCTCGGTCTATCTACACGCACACATATACACATATATATATGCATATATATGCATTTACATATATGTATGTGTATATATATATATATATATATACACATACATATATACACATATATAATCTGCATATCTATATAAATACAAATATAAATGCATGCATACATATACATATATGCATACATATGCATGTTATTTAGAAAGTTTGAAAAACACTATTAAAAGCAAAGCTAAAAAGCCACCTTATTACAAACAGAATGGCTTTAACTTAAACGAGGGCGAGATCTATTGCATTTTCAATGCTTGTTTACTTTGGTTCCATCAAGAAGGTATTCAGATGTGTCACACATTTGCCATACATTCTGAATGTTAGCACTCTAGTTGCTCATTATATCACTGTAGTAAAGCTACTGCTCACCAGGGAAGTCTGCTGCTGGTATTCAAAGTGCATGTTTCAGTCTGCATGTCAGAATTTTTTTAATGAAATAAAAGAGGATTTGAGAAGTCACTCAAAATCTGCCCTAATTTTTCTTTCTGAAGCACTAATCATACTTTCTATGGCAAAATGAACCCCCTCATTTTGTTCCTTTTTAAATTAAATGTTTTCAGACTTACCACTTCATTCCAATCAAGATGGCTTCTGCTGTGCCATACTTTTGTCATAAGTAAGACTGTTAGCGCTCTAGTTGTTCTTTAGAACACTCTGGGAAGCTGCAGTAGAACACAAAGGAATTGACTGACAGTCGCTGCCCTTGTTGGAGGTTCATGTTTTACTGAGAATGTCAGACTTCATTCTCACATGACTGAGAAAGCTAATGTGAATTTACAGAATTAAATATGCTTTCAATTTAGCTTATAGATCCCCTTCCAAACCACTGTGGGAAAAGCATGAGATAATAGTTTTCTTTCAAACATGATTCATGATATCCCAGCAGAAGGCTTTTTCACATGGTAAAATCACCTTAGAACACACCACAATTCCTAAAATGAGTATGGTACCATCAACAAATGATTTATAATGTAACTAAAGTCCTAAAACCTTCTATTAACTGCAATGCGTTTTAATGAGGTGCTATCATGTATATTGGTCCCAAGATGGCTGCCAACACTTCTTGGATGAAGAATGTGTGTTTTGAAAACTATTTTTTTGCTACCTTGGGGGTCCTTGTGGGACCCCCTGAGCATGCCTAGGGGTCAGGGTGCTTCTACCCTGCCCCCTTTTTGAGTTCTACACGTTTGTTTTTCTGCTTTCCTGTGCCTCAGTCTACCGAGGCACAAGATGGCTGCCAACACTTTCTGGTTTGGAGTGTTGACAGACATTGGCAGCCAATCAGAATGCAGCTCGTGCTCGAAAGATAAGCTTACAGTAAGCTTACACGTAAGCTGCTATAGATTTATATATTTTTTCTCTTTTGATTTTCTCAGGAACTACTGGAGGGATTTTCACCAAATATAGCAAAGGCACATCTGCGTACCAGTCCTTACAATTTTGCAAAGTTTGGCGTGATTCCGTTCAGCGGTTCGGGCTGTAGACTTGTCAGAACGTCCTATGGAAATTAACATGGGGAAACACCTTTTTTCTCAGCCCCCACTTCACGAATCCCCCCGAAACTTTCAGGGAAGGAGTGCAGCGGAGCTGGCCAAAATTTTTGAAAATTACACGCAAATTCCTCAACCGGCACCAATGTTATTCCCAATAGAATGTTGCGGATTTCCTATGATAGCCAATCCTAACTATAAATACCTACTGGCTATCGCCAGTAGGTAATATATATATATATATATATATATATATATATATATATATATATATATATATATATATATATATATATATATATATATATATATATATATATATATATTCACTGAAAAAAACATAGGTTTCACACCAGTTATAGTTAGCTGGAAATTTTACTCGCATAAAACCATTGAAATTCCCACGTTATAGTTAGTTGGACTCACTATAACTTGCGCGTGCAATGCACTGCTGATAACATCACATATTACATCACTCATGACATGGTCAGTGACATCACTCATGACATCACTGATGACACCATCCAGTGAATGTGTGTCTTTCTGAAAAATAAATATTAGTGAGTAATGTTTAAATATTTAAATATATGTATTAGTGTTTCACTTTGTGTATAAGTGGCTGCATGGGTTGGTGAGTAGCTACATGTGTATGTATATGGGTTATTAGATGTTTTTTATTATCAGTATGAGTGTCTATATGGTTTGGTGAGGGTATTACTTAGCACATAGATGCATGAATGACTGACTCTCTGTTTGTATGTGTTTTGAAGACAGCATATGTGCAGGACTGTATGGGTGGATGAGTGTGTATATGTGTGTGTTAGTGAGTGAATGACTGTCTCACTAGTGTCTTTATCAGTATATACATATGTTTTAATCTTGTATATATGAATATTGATGTATATAAGTGAGTATATGTGAGAGTGAGGGATTGTAAGAGTTCCTGTTTAAATTAGTATGTGTTTCTATAAGTGATTGTTTAAGAGAGTAAGTATGTGTAAGTTTCATAAGAAGTAAAGTGGTAGTGTGTGTATAGCTGTATATGCAAATAAATGGATGTTCAATAGTTTATTTGCATGTGTGAGTATGTGTGAGAGTATCTTTTGGATGACTGTTGGTGTGTAACAGGATGTATAGGTGTATCACTACATATGATGAGTGAGTATATGTATGAGTGACTATATAGAACTGTTGGTGAATGAGTGGATGTGTATATAGATGGTGGAATTATTGAATTGGTTGTTGTAACTGGTATTGGTATCTCCATTTTTTTGAAAAATTTTGTTTCTATTTTTGAATATGTGTTTCAAGGGTTACATCACAGTGAAAGGAGGTCTGTCACTCTGTCACAAGGATGGTGTCATCGGTGATGTCATGAGTGATGTCACTGACCATGTCATGAGTGATGTAATATGTGACGTCATCAGCAGTGCATTGCACGCGCAAGTTATAGTGAGTCCAACTAACTATAACGTGGGAATTTCAATGGTTTTATGCGATTAAAATTTCCAGCTTACTATAAATGGTGTGAAACCTATGGTTTTTTCAGTGAATTTAATAGGTTTTTTAAATGCTAATTCCTAACTATAACTGGTGTGAAACCTATGGTTTTTTCAGTGAATTTCATAGGTTTTTTAATAGCAAATCTCTATAAGTATGAAATGTAATATTTTTTATAATGAATTTTATATTGTATAATTATGTAATAATATTTTTTTTATGTTTATTTCTTTTCTTTTTTTTTTTGCCCCGGAGCGCTCCCAGGGCGCGTACCGATGCGCTCACCGGTGAGCGCAGTGTTACGGCGCGCCCCGGGGCACGTACCCCTGAGCGTCCCGTTAGCGATATTGCCGCGAACGAAACAACATCGTGACGTTTCGCGTAGCTGCATCATGCGTCTTATGACGCACGGCGTAAACGCACACCGAAGCGCACGGACGTATACGATCACGCAACGTTCTGACGCGCTTATGCTACGCGCCCCCGGGTGCGCCCCGGGGCATGTAGCGTAAGCGCGTCGGGTCATGTGACCTGAAAATAGCACTTATCATTGGTTGAGATCAGTTTTGGTTTCCAAATGATGAAGGCCCGAGTCATGTGACCTGAAAGTAACACTTTTCATTGGTTCAGGACAGTTTTGTTTTCCAAAGGATGAAAGCCCCCACCTATTTTCCTGATTCTCAATTTGTACTTTGAGTGAGGAAGACCTGTTGAAAGACCTCTCTGTTCCTATTTGTCTGAAAAATGGCTACAGTAGCAGCAGCTGCAGGAGCATCTGCTCCACCTCCACCACCACCACCACCACAAGGACCACCCCAACACCACAGTTGTGGAGACCAAGAAGAGGAGGACGAGGAGGAGCAAGAGGAGGGGGGGTTCCTACCAGAAGATAATACCCCATATAAGCGAAAGGAGCACTTTATCTGGCAGTTTTTTTCCATCCAAAGGACAAGAAGAAAGTTAATGCGCCAAAGGCGACTTGTTTAATCTGTGGTTTTGAACTTTCAAGGGGGAACCCTAACAAAAAATACTCTTTTGGCAACAACACCATGATTCGGCACATGCAACGCCGGCATCCTAATAACTATGCTAGGGCAGAGGTCAGGGAACTTGCCAGAAACCCTGCCCAATCTTCTGCCAGCACCTCCCAAAGTAATGAACCCACCCCATCGGGTCCAGAAGCGAGGAAGATGACCACAACTATTCAAAACAAGTTTTCCAATTTTAAAGTCGTTTGTATATTTTGTGGAGCGACAATATGCTATGGTGAGCAAAGCATTACACTTATCACCCGTGCTTGGGATCACCACAAGTGCCCGAAGAAACATTAATTTTTTCATGTTTTTTTATTTGCTCCAGTTGAGCCATTTACAATTCCCTGTTTTTTGTTTCTCCCCATAAAAAATACAAAAAAATATAAAACTGTTCAGAAAAGCCAAAAAAAGTAAAAAAAGTTCAAAAAACCAATAAAAAAATATAAAACAACAAAAAGAATAAAAAAACAGTTCTTTTTAGAACTACCTCTAATTTATAAAAAAATGCTACATTTTTTGGAAAGTCTGTCATTCTTTTTTCTCCAGGGTACGCGTATCGGTACACGTACCGGGGAGCGTACCGGGGAGCGCACCCAAAAAAAAATAAAAAAAAATAAAGGAGTGAGCATGTGGGAAAGACACAGAGAGAATGATGTTAAGAGAAAGAGAGCTAGAGGAAGCAACACAGAGGGACTGTGTATTAGATAGTAACACAGAGAGAAGGTGTAATAGGGTGTAAGTGAGAAAAGGAAAATGAATAAGGGAGCGAAAGAATGGAAGAGAGAGGAAGAAGACTAAAATAGAGGAACTGGGAGAATGTCAGTGGGTGTTGAAAGTAAAAGGAAGGACAGTAAAGGATGGGGAATGAGGGGTTGTGACGGAACTGGAGTAAATGAGCAACGGTGAGGGAGGGTAAGAAAAGAGCAGTGAGTGTAAGTAAAGAGGGGTGAAAGAGGGTGGATAAAAGTGAATAAGGGTAAGACATGGGGAGTGACAGAGAGAAAGGACAGAGACATTAAAGGAAGGAGTAACTGAAAAGGTCTGAGTGAAGCAGCAAAGGAAGGTAAGTAAGGGAGTGTGGGTGAGTTGTAGGGAGCGAGCATGACGAAAGAGTAGTGACAGAGTGAGGGGACAGTGACAGCGACGGTAAGAGAGACAGAGTGACGGAACGGAAGTGAGGAACTGTGAGGACAGACGGACTGCGAGAAGGAGTGAGAGGAGTGAAGTAAATGAGTAAGGGAATGAGTGAGGGAGTGAGGGAAGGGAACAGAGGGTAAGGGAAGTAAAGCAGGGGGACTGAAAGAAGTTGAATGCCGTAGGAGAGTAAGGGAAAGAGGAGTAAACATGGAGGATAAGAATAAGTGAGGGAAGCAGAGTAAGGAAACAGGAGTGAGGTTGGGTGAGAGAATAGTAGTGAGGTTAGAGCAAAGGGGGATGACAAACTACATATTTTATGTCACACTTACCATATAATTAATGTATATTTAATTACATGTTTTTACTACACTTTGTATCTGTGAAAGAGAGAAAACAAATAAGTTATAATTAGTAAAATATATATTTTAAAATAGAAGAGACAAGTTAAGAGGTTAAAAATCATAAAAGTATACTAAGAAATAAAGTAAGAGTGAAGGACACAGAAAGGGAAATAAAGTAATGTAGAAAGACAAAAAGAGGGAAAAAGAAATAGAAGGAGAGCAAATTACTAAGAGTAAGGCAGATACATACAGTGACAGAGAGGAAGAGAAGAAGAGAGAAATGAACTGAAGGTAAGAAAGATACTAAAAGAATGTGAGTTAGCAAAAATAAATCAGGAAACAGGAGTAAGTAAAAAAAGAATGACTGAGAGGGAAAGGAGTCTGATTGAGGATCCATTTAGAAGAATGAGGAATGGAAGATAACTGAGAGTAAGTGAAGGAGTGTCATAGAGTGAAGGGATGAAGGGAGAGAGGATAATATAGAAGGATTGAGGGAAAAGGAGTGAGGAAGTTAGTAGACAAAGAAACTAAGGGAAGGACTGAGTGAAGTGGAGTACAATGAGTGAGGAAAGGAAAATGAGTAAGGGAGCAAAAGAATGTAAATGTAAATGTAAATGTATTTCGATTTATATAGCGCACGTTTCACCCAGGGGTCTCAAGGCGCTTGCTTAGGGAACCCGTCCTGGTATTCCCCTGTGAGATATACCCCGGCAGGGTATTCACAAGGTGAAAGCCAGGCATCCCGCCACGAGGGGCCGTAGTGGAGATTAAGCAAGCTATTGCCCAGAGTTGCAGAGTGTGACCCCGTGAGTCGAGTAGGCACCGGAGCGAGAATTGTCGAGTCCGTGGAATTTTTTGAGCCCGAGACCCGCCGAGGCGGGGAATCGAACCCTGGTCCACGGCTGATCTCAGCTTCCGGGTCTGCCGCCTCTAACCACTGAGCCACACTTCTCCACAGGGAAGGAAAAGAAGGAAAGAGAGGAGAAGAGGACTAAAACAGTGGTACTGAGAGCAAGTGAATCGGTGATGAAAGTAAAGAGGAGAACATTGAAAGATAGGAAATGAGGGGTAGTAATGGAACCGGACTGAAAGAAATGGGGTGAAGAGCGATGAGAGAGGAGCAGTGAAGTTGTTGTAAGAGAAATTATAGAAGGTAGATAAACACAAGTGAACATAACACAAGGAGAGTGAGGGACTGAGGACATAGAGGTAGTGAATGGAAAATAGAGAGAAGAGGTAAAAAAAGGATCAAACAAAGATAAGCGAGGGAGAGTGGGTGAGTTATAGTGACAGAGTACGACAAAAGAGGTGAGTGAGTGAAGAGGAATTACTAAAAGAGGAAAGAAGGAAAAGACGGAAAAGGGAAATAAAACAGAGAGACTGAAAGTTGAAAAGTGATGCAAGGGAGAGAGGGGATGCACACAGTTGAAATGGGAATAAGGGGTTGTGAAAGAAGTGGAGTAAAGGAACGGGGGTGAGGTGAAAGAGAGTGAGAGAAAGACATTATGAGTGAGTAAAGAGAGCTGAAAGAGGGTGGAAAAAGGAAAGTGAATGTGAGACAATGGGAATACAATTTAAATTACACAATACAAACTATAGAATAACTTGTACAACATGTTACATAGTTTATTTTTGCTGTTCTCAGAATATATTGAATTTCACTTAAAACAGTGAGTTCAAACTTCTCATCATATGACAGCGGGAAAAAAAAACACAATCTAAAAGATTGTGTTTTTAAAAAAACCATATAAACTTAAAAATCACAAATGTACACTAATCTTTGATTCACTTACTTTTCCTTTAGGCCAAATAGTACATCATGAAGGTCCTTTTCGTTGGAAAGTACTCTGCTGTTCTCTAAAAATTCCATTTCATCGACTTTCTAGAAGAAAAGCTCCAAGAACATCTGAAATATGTTTCAATGTTTTCATATACCCCTTTTTTCAGTCATGACTCTTTGCTCATTCCTTCACCTTTCCTTAAGTCCAAATAGTGTCAGATGTATCAGTATATTTTCAAATTACTTAAAACAAACTCTGAAATTACCGTTTTCTCGACGTACTGAAAGAAAGTCTCATACAACATTTTCACAATATTTAAATATTCATAATTCCATCTCTGGCTCACTCATGTTCAACATTTCGTATGATACTGATATCACTTACTATGAGATCCACTTACAGTACCTATATGACAACTCAATTTTTTATTTTATCTTGATCACTTTTACTCAGAATATAATTTTAAATAGTAAAGTAACTTTTATTAACTGCTCCCGTCTTTATAGGCCAATTACTTTTACTTAAATTTTGGTTCTAAAAACACTAGGTATGAGTTTTTTAAGTCAAAAGGCAAACGTTGTTTGAAAGTCAAATGAGTATCATTGCACAGCTTCCACCCTTTTTGACATTTTAAATAGCATGTGTAATGCCCTGATGTTGTCGATGGACCGTCATGATAAATAATAGCTACAGTTGCAAAAGTTCTTCCTGATATTGATAACTGAGAAGCCACAAAATTTTAAATAAAAGTTGACAATTTACTTCCATCAGGTCTACATCGTTGGAACATTAAAATGACATATTTACCATAAGTTTGTAAAAATAATGTAGACAGCATTGCAGACTTACATTGGGTACACACCATATTGTGATCAGCTGCTTTAACTAGATTATTAAAAGACACTGATTTGCAGTCTGGTAAAGTCAAATATATAAATCTTTCAGTGTCTATTGTAGTACTACTTGATAAACTACAGTTGTCGCAGTCATGCTGCCATTGATAAGAAAGGCTAAAAAAGATTTTTTATTTCTACACCTTCATCTTCCAATACATCAACCATATACATTAAAAATTCCTGACAATCCTGCTGAATATTCTTTGAAAATTGATTTTGACCAGAACATATGTCTAGAGGATTTCGAATTTCTGAAACACTTTCTATTTTTGCTCTATCACTGCTACATTTCTCAAACACAGAATTCAATAAACAGCAGAATGTTTGATCCCGATTTTCAACAATCTGTTCTTGTAAATTTTGAAGAAAAAAAACAACATTAACCACTACATTAGCATAGCAGTTGACACCAGAACTGTTTTCAAACTGAAATCCAACAACATCTTCAACAGAATCCTTTTTCCTTCTGCTTACAATTACAGTTTCATCTTTTTTTTGTCTTTTTGCTACTACCTCACTGCAATTATTCTCATTTCTTCTTTTTCGGCCTACCACACGTTTTTCAAACAGAGGATATTGAGGCAAATGTGGAGCATACTCTCTTCTTAACCTATTGTATTCTTTAACACAATCTAGATCTGCACAAATTGTTGTTTCATCACACTCAATCAAGCACAATCCTGATAAAGTTCTGACTCTTGATAATGCCACATATGCCATACCCTCTTTAAACACAGAACTTCCAATGTTCACCAAAGCGCTATCTACACTTAAACCTTGAGATTTATGGATTGTCACCGCATATGCCAAACAAACAGGAAACTGTTTTCGGCGAACATATAAGTCTTTCACAAGCAAAAATCTAGCTGTACAATGACAAATTTGTTCTATTTCGTCAATGCCATCACATTTAATTTTTAAAATTTCAATTCCATCTCTATTTTTGTAATTCACAAAATCAACAACATGACCCATTGCTCCATTTACCAGACCTCTTTCAACATTTAAATTCCTTCTCAAAATGATACGACAATTTAAACACACATTCAGAGTTTTTTCAATACCAGCAGTTTTAGATATAGTTTTCTCTAATGAATCCAATTTTGATTTCAAATTTTCAGACAAAATAATTGTTGCTCCCATATGCTCTATTTTATCTATAGCTGCCAGTTTCACTATCTCTTCATTTTCTAACTTTAACATTTTGTTGTTGAACATTCTTTCAGAGTTGGCATCAAACATATCCCAGATTTGTTCTCATTAATTTTCTTAAAAATATTCTCTGGAAGAATGTTTTCATGTGGGTACAAATTTGAAATTAATCGTGCATGTAAAGCTTCTTTCCCATGCTGACTTACTTTTCCGATTCTTACATCTTGTAGAATATTTTTATAATCTTCATCCTTTGCCTGTCGCATATTTTGGAGTAGTTCTGCATATTTGAAATTTAACCATATATTAACGTTTCCAATGCTTCTTAGGCACTTCCTGGTATCTTCATGCGTGACTATTTTAAACACTGGTTGTCCTTTCACTGGAGTCAACTGCAGTAGATCTCCAAAAACAATAATGTGTTTCCCTCCAAATAACACATCATACTCTGTTCTAAGAATTTCTTGCATTCTCAAATGCACAAAAGCAAGCATTAGATTTGAGACCATGCTTACTTCATCAATGATAAGAAGTTTCTTTTTCTTCAGGACTCTGGAAACTTTGGAACACGCATCTCCAGATAGCTTGTGGTATTGCAATTTGTTATCATGCTCCACTGGCAGCATCAAAAAACAATGTAAAGTAATCCCTTTAATGTTATGTGCTGCCAGCCCAGTTAGAGCGGTAACAACACAAGATAGCGGTGATTCAGTCCTTTTCTGCAGATAAGTTGCAATTGCTTTAATCAGAATTTTTTTTCCAGTTCCCGCTTCTCCACTCACGTACAGTTGGACAGGCTTAAATGATGTACATGAGCACTCTTTTTTCTAATGACTGAATCCATGTTCAATCTGTTCTGTGACTTCATCATATATCTGCTTCTGCTCAAGGTTTAGTTGTTTCACCAAATCTTCTAAGTTAACTACATCATCTTGAGCTTGTTCCATAGCTCTTTCCACCTCATCCATGGCAGTGGCAGCTTCATTTTGGATAATTGGTCCTCCTAGTGGATCTTGACTCAATGAAGTAGAACTCTGACTGTCTTGAGAACTGTCTCTAGCAATCTCTACAGCAATTGTGGCTTCTTGCTCCATCTCTTCGTTCAACATTTGCAGATAATTTGGAAAAAGAGGACATTCTATGGTATCCTTGGTTGCATTAAAAGAATCTTCGTAACAGAGAAAATCTCCAAGTAGCTCCTCTTCTGTACGCCATGGCTTAAAGAGTTGCAACAGAGCTAAATAGTAAAATTCCCTTTTCTCTGGATTTTCGCAACTCAATTTTCGATGATTAATCAAATGGCCTTTTCTCTGCTTCACTAGACATCCTTCACACCCAATGACAGCATATATTCCATTATTGATATCTTCTCTGATGTTCCTCTTATAAATATAGTTTTGCAGAACTTCATACAAACAACTGTTCTCAAGATGACTACTTCTTTTTGGATAGTTTGTATCCAACATGTTTGTCTTCAAAATATCTGTACTGTTTGGTTCTTTTCCGCCAAATACTCAATTTCTTGTACAGACTTCAAAACTCGGTTTCGTGTTGTAGCAAGACATAGACTTGCCCAAATAATTGTTCTAGACTTGGCGTAGAGACTTGCTGATGATAACCGATCAGAACATTCATATGCTCCAATTTCTCGATGCGACAACATCTTCAGACTGAAACTGTATAATTTTTTACTTATACTCTTTTCATGTGAAATGTCCTCCCACATTTCCTTCAGTTCTGTCTTTTCTTTTTTTGTGATGTAAGACGTCACATATCAAAGCCACAGCAATAGAGTTGTCAGCAACAAACTGAATATCCATGTTAGCATTCCACATGGACAAAATCACTGGGTTGTAGTCGTTGATGTACTTGGACTCTTCGTTTCTTTTTAAATTGTATGTATTTTTTGGTGATTTCCTCGTCACAGTATGTCGCAGAGAAGACATCAAATTATTTACTCTTCCTTTAGAAATCACTGGTCGTGGAAACCCGAAACGACATTTTATGTAGAACTTGTCCTTGTTTCTGAATTTTCGACGACAGTACTTTCCACAACGATGGGATTGAAAGCGTAAAACTTGTTGCCTTAAACTGTTTTCTTTGGTAGTTTTCGGAACAGCACATGTTGAATACTCTTCAATGAAGCTCATCACTGTCTCATCCGAATCTGTTCCAAATGTGGGTGCATCTTTAATCCACAACAACATATGTATATGAGGAGCACCTCTCGCTTGATACTCCTTTCTCCAAAAGAAATCCAAAACCTCTCCAAGGGGAGGATTTTTTTTGTTGGTAATAAAAGACATCATAGCTTCAAATCTATGATTGAAATATCTGCATACATTCACTGGATCCAAAGAACACAGTTCTCCAGCAGTTTTGAATTCTATATTTTGTATATTTGCATTTGCCTCTCGTAGAAATTGAAGTAAGTCGTCCCATGCATACTCAGCACAGCTAAGAGTGAGGAACCATGTAGGAGTTCCTAAGTTTCTTAGCATACATTTCAATTCCCCATGACGACGGTACCAATACTCATTTGTACAACGCTGACATGCCATGAGATTGATTAGATGAGATTCCAAAATATTATCTTGCAGATTGACTTTCTCCTTAAAGTCCCTCGCCGAAACATTTTGCAGATGTGCTCCACTTTTCAGTATATGGTTTACTGCATAAGAAAGCCCAGACAAGTCACTTTCATACAGTAGATGAAACAAATATGGAATGCATTGACGAAACCTTGGATCTTCAGCATATAATCTTAAAGTTCGATATTCAGATGCAGGAATTTGAAGTGGTCGATCGTCATATCGTCCACCTCGACCTGTTGGAAATAAATGTGGAAAACAACAAGCTTCCAAACTTTCTTTCCATACACTAATGGGACTTCCTTTTGTTGCTTTCATTTGAAACATGTCAATTGCATTCCCCATTACTTCTTTGGAATGCAAAGGATGAACAGTATAATGTTCATATATTTCTTCACTTCTAGACACATCAACTTTTTCAATTTGGCCAGCTGAACAATCACTGTCTTCATCTGCAGCTGTTTCCTCTGCTCCAACACATATATGTTTGTAGTACTCATTGTTTTTGACCAAATACAACGTTGCCTTTTTGACTTTCCTAACATCTACTAAATCTTGCCAGATTTTCTTACTCTTTGTCTGAACCCCATTAACTAGAATACCCAGAGGTTCCTCTTCCAATTTCTCTACACCAATTGTATCAATATTTTTCTTGAAATCTAGAGGCAAATAAACAACTCTTCCCTTTAATCCTCTCTGTAAATCTGAAGGAGGCATTTTCCCTATCTTAGGCTCCATGCGAACAATTGCCTGAAAAGGATGGACACATTGAATCAAAATAGACTCATATGTATTTAAATCCATCAATTCAGGAGGAATGTCTACCAACTTAAGATTATTATGAACAGCTCTAGCAGGCATTCTGTTTTGATTTAATTTATCATAACAATATTTACAAATACGCTGATCCGAACTCAAATCAAAAGAATTCTCCACCCACAAATAAGTTGCAAATTCCTTCCACTCATAATTATTTATCTTTTCACTTTTTACGTATAAATCAACTAATCTAGTTTGATGCTTATAATGAGTTCATCGACAACACACACAAGTAAAATTAGGCCTTTCACTTGATTTCACCTTAAACCTGGTAATTTCCTGCTCAAACTTTTCTATACTTGAAATCTGTACATTGTCTTCCACATTACCTTGAATTTCTGTGTCAATTTCTACACTGTCCTCTTTTTCACCAAAATAACAAATCTCAATTTCTTCACAAATCTTCTTCACATCTAATTCAGTTCCATGCAAAAGAGCACTGTTTAATTGTTTAAGCTTAAGTGCTGGACTTTTTGCATAATACAACCTTCTCACTAATTTCCTCATTTTGTTATGATGCACTGCTAACATCCTAAAATGATGAAAAACACTCTGACAGACTTTTCTAGAAAGACAAGCCAGTGAATGACCTTGCAAACCTGTGTTTTTCTCTCACTCTGCAAGGATCTAAGTCTTGCAACATCTTCATTTTCTGTTTTAGACTTTTCTTACTATATGTACGTAAGAAATTACAAAACAAATCGATTGATTCCTGTCGCACACTACGAATACTACTACACTTCCAAGTGTACACTGGACCCTTAGTATGTCTCCCTAAAACTTCATCAGTTAACACCTCTTCTGGTTCTCTAGGCACAATTTTCTCTTTTTCAATCGGACAACCGTCTTTCACCTCATATGCTCGACCACTGGTGTCAACTGCATGCACTAAATCATTCTCCTGGAAGTAACTCTCCTCATTAAAAAATGGCTCACAACTTGAACTGTGCATCCATTCTCCAGAAAAAACTTTACAAAAATTAGTCCGATTAATTACTCTTTTCCATTTACTGTTTGATTTGAAAACATCAATTGTCTTGTTAAGTGTCCTAATTCTATTGATTATTAAAATAAATATTTTTTTCTTAACTTCAAAAGCCTGATCAACAATCTTCTCTACACTTTTCTTTTTCTTATAAAAAGCAGCTGTCTGTTTACCTTTCCTAATGTTTTTTAACAAATTTAAAACCACCCCATTGCGAAACATTCGTTTACGAATGTCCCTAAATTGATTCTCCCTTCTATTCCTATACATATTATTCTCTCCTGCTCCAGTAGTAACATTTTTGGGGGGCCTCTCCTTCCTTTTCAAATTTGCTCTCTCCTTCTCTTTATCCACATTCAGACCAACATTTTTTTTAATCTACATATGTTCTGTAAAAAAGACTTAGTTGTCTTACCAGGAGCTTTTTTCCTGTTTTTTGAAGTATTTGTTGTAGAGGAGTGCTGTAATTCCGTTGCTGTTTTTGATTTTTTCCGCTTGGCATCTTTCGTTCTCCTCTGCCTTGAAGGCATATTTCCTTACTATTGAAATCTTGATTTCAATCTGTGGTAAAGAAAAAAATAACACATTATAGACCACTATTACCAAACAACAAAGCAATGACAATAAGCAAACAATATAAACACTAGTTTACAACATATCTAAGTTTATATCACAGCAACTATGTAACTAGGAGTAAGACAGAGAAAAAGAGCTAGAGGAACTAACACACAAAGACAGAGAGACTCAGACAAAGAAACAGGTTGAGGGAGTAAAACATAGAGAAGGAGTAAGATAGAGAGAGTGTATAATATGTTGTAAGACAGAGAAAGAATGTAATACGGAGAGGGAGTAAGTCAAAGAAAGGGATAAAGGAAGTAAGTCAGAAAAACGGTGTAACAGGGTGGAAGACAGAGAGAGGGTGTAAGAGGATGTAAGACAGAGAGAGGGTGTTAGAAGGTGAGAGGATGTAAAAGAGAGTAAAAGAGAGAGAGGCTGTAAAAGGGAGAGAGAGAGTGTAAGTTTGAGAGAGGGTGTAAGAGGAAGTAAATCAGAGAGAGAATGTAACAAGGAGTATGTCAGACAGAGGGTGTAACACAAACAGAGGAAGAGAATAAAAAAGTCAGAAAGAGGGAGAGAGGGTGTAAAACAGACAAAAGGTGTAATAGGGAGTAACTCTGGGAGAGAATGTTACAAAGAGAAAGGTTGTAAGACGGAGTAAATCAGGAAGAGGATGTAAGAGAAAGTATGACTAACAAATTGCTGTAAAAAAGAGAGAGAGGGAATAAATTAGAGACAGGGTGTAAGAGAAAGTAAGTCAAAGAGAGAGTGTAACAGAATGTGACACAGAGTCAGGATGTAAAAAGGAATAAGTCAGAGAGAGGGTGTTAGAAGGGGACAGGTGGAAAAATAGAGTAAGTCAGGAAGAGAATATAATAGAGACTACTACATTGTTGATAATCTTTGGTAAAGAAATGTTAGTGCATAAAGAAATTGTATTGTCTAAATGAGTGAGGTTTCAGTAGTGTAATCAAATGCTTATACATATGACCTATGCTCTGTTTTGTAAATGTTATTTCAAAAAAGATTTCAGGCACATGAATTGGTTTTACATTATTGACAAGGATTAGATAGTATCTGCATGATTAAAAAAAGTATATTAGCACATTTCACAATCATGTTACCTGTGTTTTCTCAGATTAGTAAGCAGATTGTGCAGATGAGGTGAGGCCTGTCCAGGGGTGCAAAGGAGGTGAGACCTGTGCCCATGAGTGCAGTGGAGAGGACTGACCTCCTCTGACCCTTGGACAAGCCTTACTTCATCTATGTCCTCTGGACAGGTCTCAATGTATTGGGTATAATTGATGGTAACTGGGTGCAGATGAGGTGAGGCGTGTCCAGAGGTGTAGATAAGCTGAGGCCTGTCTACGGATGCAGATGAGTTGAGGTCTATTCAGGGTTGCAGATGAGGTGAGGATTGTCCAGGGGTGCAGAGGAGGTGAAGGTCTGTGTTGAAGTGTGTAGTAGAAGAGAGGTCTGTCCAGGGGTACAAAGGAGGTGAGGCCTGTGTCTAAGAGTGCAGTGGGGGATAGGCTTCACGAAGTCTAGTCCACTGCACTCTTAGACACAGGCCTCACCACCTATGCTCCCCAGGAAAGGCCTCTCTCCCACTACAGTCTTGAACACAGGCCTCACCTCCTCTGTACCTCTGGACATGCCTCACCTCATCTGCACAATCTACTTCCTAATCTGAGGTAACACAGGTGACATCATTGTGAAAGGTTCACATATATTTATTTAATCATGCAGACACTATTTATTCCTTCTCAAAAATGTAAAAGCCATTGATTTGCCCCAAAATCATTTTTTAAATAACATTTTTGAAACAGAGCGCAGGTCCTATATACAAGCATTCAGTGTCCATGAGTGCAGTGGAGAGGACTGACCTCCTTTTTACTGTCCCTCTGTTATAGTTATAGATTCAGATAGGCTTCTCTGTTGTAGTTATGGATTGATTTAGGCTTCTCTAGTATAATTATGAATTTACTTAGGCTTCTTCACATGTACTTTTTTATATTTCTACTTCCTGCCTGATAACATACACTGCCCAAAGATAACTTCACTGATAAAAACTCAGAAGTACCTGTCTGAACTTAAACCCAACAGTGCCCTAACTCTACTAATATAGTTATTTTTAATGCAATTTACAGCCAAAAAATGGAAGGTAAAGAGGAGACCAATACAAATTCTTTTGAAATTATGGATATCAACATTCTTAACGAAGACTTTGATTTCATGGATGAGTCTGGGGATCATGAACTAATAAACTGTCTTGAAGCAATGGAATAATGCAATCAAATTCTGGATTCTGAATTCCAGATAATCTGATGTTAGAAGTTTTAATAGAATATGAAAAATCTCAACAATAAATTTGTATTTAATAATTAAAAATTGTTTCAGACATTATTCATTTTTATATGTAATTCTTATGTAATTCTTGAAGTCATACCAAAAAGATTATATTATAAAGTGAGACTTATACTATACTGTGCAATTTTTTGGAGTTACATAGTAAGTTTGCTCATAGTTACTTCCTTTCTCCCACTATATTATCTACAAAGTGTATTTGACATCTGTTTTTCATCTCCTGCCTCCTTTCTCACACTGTCTGTCTCTAATGCACGATATCACCGCCAATTTTGTGTAGATTTAGAAGAGATTAAATGTAATTTATTTATTTTATTTATTTATTTTTACCATTTGTTAAGCGCACTGTTACCGGGCGGTGTCCTGGCGCTGAAACGATACATTATCTCCAAGAGGCAAAGAAAGTTACTAGAGGTTAAAGAGCCATGTTTTGATCTTTTTCCTGAAGGTCAGGAGGTCATTACTTTGTTTAAGGGCGAGGAGCAATTCATTCCAGATGTTGGATGCTCCGTGGAAGAAGCTGTGGCCTCCCCATCGGGCTTTCTTAATACGGTTAGTCATAACCAGGCATTTATTATCAGATCTTAGTTGTCGCCCTGGTTTGTACAATTGGAAGTGTTCTTGAAGGAAGGATGGACCTATACCATTTACTGCCTTGAATACCATACAAAGAGCCTTAAACATGATACGTTTCCGTATTGGAAGCCAGTGTAGATTATTTAGTTCCTGAGTTACCGATGCAAACTTAGGTAGACCAGTAATCAGTCGGGCAGCAGCATTTTGTAGTGTTTGTAATTTGTTCAGAACTCCCTGTTGGGCCTCCAGATACATGCTATTGCAGTAATCAAGGCGGGACAGCACAAGTGCTGTCACCACCGTTTTCCTGCTATCACTGGAAAGGAAGGGAAGGATTTTTCTAATGGTTTTTATTATCCAGTGAATGGAGGATGATAAGGCATTAGCCTGTGATTTGAAAGAAAGTTGGGAGTCAATAATTACCCCCAGGTTTTTTACTGTAGTGGCTGGTATGGGTGGGGCTCCCATTTCATGAGGCCACCAGCTTGGGGTCCAGAGATTGGTCACATTTCCAAAGAGAAGAACCTCCGTTTTAGAGGAGTTTAATTTAAGGCAGTTCCTAGCCATCCATGAGCTTACTGCCGTCATGCAGTCCTGGAATCTGGCTGCAATTCCTTCCTCTCGCCCCGGGAGCAGAGATACCACAATTTGAGTATCATCTGCATACGATGTTAATTCGAAGCCAAAAGAACGAATCACCGGGGCGAGGGAGGTAACATAAACATTAAATAAGGTAGGACTTAGGGAGGAGCCCTGAGGAACCCCTCCTGGGAGGGTAAAAGGGCTAGATTCAAAATCTCCCAAGGCCACCACTTGGATCCTGTCTGCTAGAAAAGATTTCAGCATGGTCAATGCGACTCCTTGGATTCCGCAGCCCTCAAGACGGTCTAACAGAATGTCATGGTGGACCGTATCGAAGGCCGCGGAGAGGTCCAGGAGCACCAGGACTGCCTGTCCTCCCGCATCCATTACTTTCCTGATTTCCTCAGTGGATTTGATGAGGGCGGACTCGGTGCTGTGACCTTCCCTAAACCCATGTTGAGCAGGGTCCAGACCACCAGAGGATCGGAGGAAGTCACAGAGCTGAACATTCATGATCCTTTCAATAAGCTTAGCCGGTAGAGGGAGTCTGGATATGGGTCGATAGCTACTAGGGTCAGAGATGTCTAGGTTAGCTTTTTTGAGCAGAGGAGCTATTGAAACTTGTTTCCAACATAGTGGATATGCTCCCTCTTTGAACATTTTATTGAACAAATCTGCTAGCAAGGCAGATATAGGGGCGGCTGCCAGGTGAGCCACTGAGACTGGGCAGGGATCCCGGGGGGAGCCAGATTTGGTTCTCAGTAGTAGCTTTTTTACTACTTCTGATGTGACTGGCCGGAATTCCCTGAGTTCCAAATCATGTGGATTTGTTGGCGTAGTCATACGTGATCCCTCGGTAAGAGTGAGCCCCACATGAGGTTCAAGGGCTGTGAAGATTTGCTCCACTTTATTTAAAAAGAACTTGGCGAGGGTCTGGGAGGGATAGTAACAGAATTTGAAGTAGACAAAGTTGTCACCGTCTGGAAAAGTTCTTTGGAGGAGTTCTTAGCTCCCTCGATTCTAGCAGATAAATATGCAATTTTTGCTTTTTTGATCATTTCTTTGTATATCTTTTGGCTTGTTTTAAGTTTTTGTTTATCTGCCTGTGAATATTCAGTGCGCCATTGGCGTTCGAGTTTTTTGCAAAATACCTTGTAATCTCTTAATTCCAAGGTGAACCAAGGAGCTGATGGTAATGTGCGTGTCGGGCGAGATAGTTTGGGCTTAACTAGAGATGTGCATGCATCTTTTATCCAGGTAGTGTATCTTTCAGTAGCCTCGTTTAAATCAACCGATGGGGTAAAGGTAGATGCTGCAAGACATTCCTCCAATGCTTTCCCATCCAATTCCTTCCATGGCATATAGAGCTTGGCAGGTTTCCTTTCCTTCCTTGCCCTAACTGACTAATACTGGAAAACATCATAAGGGAGCAGGATAGACTACCTATGATCCCCTAGACCTTCTCAGGGTGTGCTTAAAGGATCTGTTTCTACTTTCCTGACAGACTATCCTATGGATTACATATACCACAATAACTTCTGTAACAACATGCAAGATATCTACAGAGGAGACGGTGTACATTGAATTTAAGACTCTGTATTGGTACCTACATGCTGGTACTTAAATCACCCAGACAACACAACAACTCTATACAAAGCTACCCTACCTCTAACCACTTTAAATTATTATTTTACTGTTTCACTGGGTTTTCCCCATGGTACGCTCCCTGGTACGCTCCCCGGGCGCTTTTTTTTTTTTGCCCCCACATCAAATCTAGGGGGTCAAGGAGGGTCTACCCTGCCCCCTTATGGTCATTTCCCCCTTTGTTTTTGCCACCTCTCCTGTCTCGATCCTACCGAGACACAAGATGACGGCCACTCCGAACTGTTTGGAATGTTGACAGACACCCGAGAGCCAATCAGCTTTCCGCGTGCGAACTCGCGTTACGCGCCGGGTGCGCTCCCCGGTACGCGTACCGGCGCGCGCTCATAGATATATATATATTTTTCAACCTAAATTACTCAAAATCCACTGGAGCACATATCTTGAGACATAGCAAAGGCACATCGGGCTACCAGTCCCTACAATTTTCCCAAGTTTGGTGGAAATTCATTCAGCCGTTCGGGCTAAAAGTGAGTTCAACCGCCCTATGGAAATTAACATGGGGAAAACACGTTTTGGGACCCCCCTTTTATCTCGGCCTCCGCTTGACTAATCCCCCCGAAACTTTCAGGAAAGGAGCGGACTGCAGCAAGGCAAATTTAAGGAAAATTACAGGCAGATCCCTCAATCTGCTCCAAAGTTATTCTCAATAGAATGTTGCGGATTTCCTATGGAAAACAATCCTAACTATAACTACCTACTGGCGACCGCCAGTAGGTAATATATACATATATATGTATATATATATAGACAAACTCCTCCAAAGAAAGAGAAGAGGCCACAGCAGGGGAGACATTAGAGGCCTCTTTATTAGAAATTACACCAACTTCTCGGCGAATGCATTTCGGCATCTTCTTTAGCCTTCCTCAGCGCCAGTGGTGTTAACAGAATGAAGGGGCCATCATGGATTTAAATATCCTGCCCTATCCTGATAGGTGTGTGAATTATCTCCGCCCCCCTGACGAAAGTTCATGCTACTGCATGTTCAAAATGTAGGATGCCTAGTGCGTCAATACTTCAAGTCCCAGAGTACTTTGTGGTAAAATTGCGGGGGTGGTTGGAAACAATATGCGGGAAATTCAACACCTTGTTTCTCCAACGCCGATGCCTCCTCAGCTTCCCAGACCACATCAAATATATATATATACATTCATTGAAAAAACCATAGGTTTCACACATGTTATACTTAGCTGGACATTACACTCATACAAAACCTTTGAAATTCCCCCGTTTTAGTTAGTTCAGCTAACTATAACTCGCGTGCCCGCAATTGACTGCTGATGACGTCACATATTACATCACTCATGACATGGTCAGTGACATCACTCATGACATCACTGATGACATCTCAAATGACATCACTGATGACATCACTGATGACATCGTCCAGTGAATGTGTGTTTTTCTGAAAAATACATATTTTTATATATGTAGATCTAAAGGTCGATGGAAGAATAGATGGGTAAATAAGTGTGTAAATGGATGTTTTTTTTGTAAAATTCATTGAATAACTGATTTATTGAGTGTATCCTAGTGAATAGATGTATTAGCGAGTAATGTTTAAATATTTAAATATCTGTATCAGTGTCTCACTTTGTGTATAAGTGGCTGCATGGGTTGGTGAGTAGCTACATGAGTGTGCATATGGGTTATTAGTTGTTTTTTGAGTATCAGTATGAGTGTCTGTATAGTTCGGTGGGGGATATTACTTAGCGTATAGATGCATGAATGAGTGACCCAATGTTTGTATGTGTTTTGAAGACAGCATGTGTGCAGAACTTTATGGGTGGATGAGTGTGTGTATGGGTGTGTTAGTGAGTGAATAACTGTCTCAATAGTGTCTTTATGAGTAACTACATGCCTAATAGTAACATCAAACCCTCCCAGGAGTTGTGTGATGGACTGGCTTCCTTCTTTCAGAATAAAATAAATAAAATAGTGGAGCGTTTGTAAGATCCATCTCCTCACACTCCGCTACGTCAGAGTATAGGGACAAAAAGCAAGAAGGAAGAGGGAATTGCCGAGTCTTTACCCTCCAGGGTCTCTCTGGACAACTTTGCAATTCCTTCAGAGAAGGAGTTTGTTCCAGTGGCCCTTGGAATTTCCTCTGGGTCACCATTGGATCCTCTGCCCCACAAGATTATGAAGGAATTTAGGTCAGAGTTTTTTCCTATTCTTCGACAGCTATGTGGTCAATCCCTTAGTGCAGGCATTGTGCTGACTAAATGGAAACAGGCTGTTATTATACTACTTCTGAAATAACTCTTCCTCGACCCCAGCTGCTATAAGAACTACCGGCCAATTTCACTTCTGCCCTATCCGATTAAGATCGCAGAACGCCTGGTCAGCAGGCCCCAGTCCTTCTTCCTGGAGATAAATAACACACTAGAGGAGGAACAGTTTGGTTTCAGACCGGGCCATGGGACAGAATCAGCTCTTGTGATGAGATTGGACAGCCTTCGAATGCGAGCGGACAGGGGCGAGTCGGCAATTCTAATCTTGCTGGACCTGTCCACCGCTTTCGATACGGTGAACCACGACATTCTGCCGACAAGGCTGGAGACCTTTGGGGTGAAAGGGATGGCGCTTAATTGGCTGCGATCCTATCTGTCTGATAGATGGCAGGCGGTAGCACTCCCGCCGTACCAATCTGAATTTGTCAAAATCTCACATGGGGTTACGCAGGGATCATCCATCAGTCCCATCTTGTTTAATGCTTATATGCAACCCCTGCTGGGAATCATGAAAGTTCATAACATCAGCATGATTAATTACGCTGATGATACACAGCTTATGATTTCCCTTAATGGTGCCCAGGCAGATTCACTAGATAGCTTTCATGCCTGTATGTACGAAATGGCAAAATGGCTGAAGAGAAATTCTCTCCAGTTCAACAGCGGAAAAACAGAGATCCTACAATGCAAGGTGGGGAGGATTGCCCGAAGCTTGCCGGCAGACTTCTGGCCTTTAGCATCGGATGGTCCACTGACACCAGTGAATACGGTGTGCGTAATCTGGGGGTCAGCTTTAATGAAAATCTAAATCTGAAAACCCATGTTAACAAACTGGTGGGCAGCTGCTTCACTCTAATACAAGGTCTTCGGAAGCTGCTGCCTTTGTTACCTGTACAGGCAAGAGCAACTGTAGTCAGGAGTTCCTTTCTTAGTCGCCTGGACTACTGTAATGCCCTGCTACTGGAATCACCTGGATATTTGATTGCCAGGCTACTGAGTATCCAGACGGCAGCAGCCAAGTTAGCACTCTCTCGAACTTGCCGATCTTCAGCAACACAAGCATTGTCAGACCTACATTGGCTCCCAGTACCTCAGAGGATTTTATTTAAGTCCTTATGCATCATGTTCAAACCATTGCACGGTCAGGGCCCTAAGCCACTCCAGGACAAGTTCCAATGGTTGAAGCCCACCCGGACCCTCCGTTCTTCTTCCACCAACCTTGCCAGATCCTAATCCTCGGGCCCAACCCCTCAGCATGGGACGACTCCTGGTGGCCCGCATCACTGGGAACCCCCCCGGCACCAACCAACCACGCACGCAACCTAGGGGTCATCCTCAACTCCAAGCTCAGCATGACCAACCAAGTCAACGCGGTCTCCTCCTCCTGCTTCTACACCCTCCCTATGCTCCGCACGATCTACAGATGGATCCCGACGGACACACGGAAAACCGTCACACACGCCCTCATCAGCAGTCGACACGACTACGGAAATGCCCTCTACGCCGGAGCCCCGTCCAAACTCAGCAACAGACTCCAAAGAATCCAGAACGCCTCCGTACGCCTGATCCTCAACATCCCACGCCGAGACCACATCACCCCGCACCTAAGAGACCTGCACTGGCTCCCCATTGACAAAAGAATCACATTAGAACTCATGATCCACGCACACAAGGCACTCCACAATACCGGTCCTGCCTACCTCAACGACAGACCCTCCTTCTACGTAACCAACAGGAAACTCCGCTCTGCCGACCTGTCCCTGGCCACCGCCTCGCGCATTCACAGAACCACTTCCGGGGGCAGATCCTTCTTCCGCCGTGCCGCCAAGTCCTGGAACGCCCTCCCCCCCCTTCCACGTCAGACCGCAGACCTCCTGGCCTTCAGAAGACTGCTCAAGACCTGGCTCTTCGACCACTAGCTGGAGCCCCTCCCCCAGCGCCTTGAGACCCAAGTGGGTAAGTAGTCCGCTCTACAAATTCTTGATTGACTGATTGATTGATTGATGTATACCTGTGTTTTATATATAGAGCATCTTCAGATGCATAACACGTGTATATGAGCAAGTAGAAACATACCTCAGTCACAAGACCATGAATTCCCCTAAAGATGGCAGTCTGAACTTCCCATTTTAATGAGACACTTAAATTTATGTGGTGTACTTCAATTATACCTTTCCACAGACTCATACCAAGTAGTAATCCCTCTGCCAACATGTCTGAACCTCACTTTTGTGTTGCAGCTTCACTATTCAGCCAGTAGTCAGTGTGTTGGGCCTAACCAAATATAAATCATTAAACCTTTGCATGTCTCTGTTGTAACTCTCACCATATTCCTGAAAGCGTATATGCATGTGTCTGGGCCATTTGCTAGTGGAATCATATATAAAAGAAACATACAAAGTAGCCTAATCACTAATCCCTCTGCCTACATCTTTTCAACTTCACTTTTATGCTGCAGCTTCACTATTCAGCAACTATTGAGAGTGTCACTAGTAAGACATATATATCATTCATTTTTTAAAAGACTTTTTTAAGGCTTCTGGGCAGCTTCCATTTGCTATTTAGAGATGGCCAGCTTAATATCATGATCATCATTAAAAAAGTAAGACCGTCCATCTTTGAAGACCTTCAGGCGTGAGGGTTCCTGGAAACACTTGGGCCCCCAGAGCTTTAAGCAGATCGATTGACTGACAGAGCTGTCAACGACTGTCCATAGTGATTTTACAGAGATCTAATCTAAAAAAAAAGAACAGATTCCACAGTAACTGGTGTATTGGGTCGAGCTTTAAGAGCAACTGCCTGCCTTAATAAAAAGTTCCCAAAAAAAACTATAAACGGACGAGGGTATCTGCTTTCCTGGTTACGTTTAACAGTTGGACGCCGATGTACTCTCTGCAACTGAGAATCCCAGTCCCAGTCAGATAGTTCAGGGAAAGCCCTCTGGAATAACTGTACAAGGTAAGCCCTGGGGTCCGCCCCTTCCACTCCTTCAGGAATACCAAATATGTGCAGATTGTGACAGCGTCCGAGACAGCCCTGCTCACCCCCTTAGTAGCTTGACACGAGCAGCCAGGCTTATCTCCAAGACTCAAGTGTTTAGTATGTGCAACCACGCCCACAGGAATGATGTCACCACAAATGGACTCCACACGAGCTTGTATAAAACGAGTATAATTTATATAAAAAGATATACGAAATGACCACACGATACACCTTCCACACAATTACAATGGGTAATATTGTTTCCGGTGGGTTGGGCGGTTCTAATTCCCAATCATCACTTCTGACCAACAGCTAAACTGACTTTAAACCGTTCTCAGCAGGATAGGTATGTCGTATCACTAGATTCACACACGTTGAAAAATACAAAGAATACTGCCCTACTTAACGATGGGTTTCTGTACAGTGCTACAGTGAAACAATGCAATGCATAGCGTCAACTCTTTGCCCCTTGCTCTACGCAGCATTCCTAGTTTGCTCCTGTTCAGGAAAAGCCTGAAGACCTGGCTTTTTAATCTTTAGGTTGTTTCTTTTCCTGTGCTCTCTCTTTCTGTTTAGTGTTATGTTTTTTAACTGCTGAGTCGCCCTCATAAAGCGCCGGGACACTCTTGTTGAGTAGCCGTGCGCTATATAAATAAAAGCTTAACATAACATAACATAACAAGATCCTGTACTGAGTTCCAACAAGATAGTGCAACTCGGGTAGCTGCCAGCAGGCCCTGTTCAAGGAAGGAATACAGCAATGCATCATGCTGCAATTACAGACAGTGCGATAGGAAAACAATGCAATGCGTATCACCACCAGCATGCCCTAGGCAAGGAAGGAATAAAGTAATGTGTCACAGTGAAATTCTGTACAGTGCAGTAAACAATAAAATGCAGTGCGCTACGCTATGATCCTCTATCCTGCAAGAGCAACATAACGTAGTGCACTAACCAAACCCCCTGAGTTTGTTAAGCACCTCTAGTGTCAGACGTTGTTCAATTGTTCGATATACCTCTCTTTTATAAGTCTAGCATCTTCAAATCAATAACATGTATGGGAAAACATGTGCAAGTAGAAACATACCTCAGTCACAAGACCATGCAGACCTTAAAACTTAACAGACTACCTTTCACATTTCAAAGAGACACCGAGATTTATGCGGCATACTTCAACTGTACCTTTCCACGGACTCATAAAAGTAGCCTAATAACCAATCCTTCTGCCAACAAGTCTTAAACCTCACTTTTGTGCTACAGCTTCACTATTCTCCAACTACTTAGGGTGTTAGGCCTAGCCTAATATAAAGCAGCAACCCTTTGCATGTGTCTGTTGTAAGTCCCATCATATATAAAATAAGCATACAAAAAGATGTATAACTGTGTTTTATATATCTAGCATCCTCAGGTGCATTTAGTTGTGTGAGTATCGATATACCTCAGTCACAGGACGATGCATACCTTAAAACTTAACATACTGCAGTTCCTATTTCAAACAAACATGTAAAATTATGCGATGTATTTCAAGTGTACCTTTGCACAAACTCATACAAAGCAGCCTAATCACTAATCCCTATGCCAACATTTCTTACACTTCACATTTTTGCTGCAGCATCACCATTCTACTACTACTCAGGATATTGGGTCTACCCAAATATAAAGCAGCAACCCTTCGCATGTGTCTGTTGTAAGCCTCACCATATTCCTGGAAGCATTTATGCATGTGTCTGTACTTTTTTTTTTTTTATGTTTTTTAACAAATTTATTCCCCCCTCCTCCCGGTCAGGTAAACATTCTACACATTAACATCATGTGTTTTACATTGTTCTTTTCATGCATACAGAGTCATTATAGAAAATGTACAAAATATATTCCACGCATCACGGAAATCAACAAAAGTAGTAACATACATTCGTTACGGCATCGATAATAATTAGTTTTGTGTGTTTCACCATTGTGTAAGTGGAGTCCAGATTTTCATGCCCCTTTTGCGTCGTAATCTGCCTTTTCGCTTATATATAGCTATCTCAATATTATACACAGCTAAAAGCCTGGCTAGCCACTGTTGAAAGGATGGTGGTAGCGGATCAAGCCAAGCCGAGGCTAGGCATAGCCGCAGAACTGCCATAGCAATGAATATAAAATCATGGCCGCTCTCAAGGTTGTCTGGGTCTTCTGCCCCAAGTACTATTACTTCATGTGACAAAGTAATATTTCTGCGAAGAACTGGGGTTAAAAACCTCTCTATATCTTGTGTCAAAGGTGTTAACACTGGACAAGAGGCAAAGACATGAACGGAATCTGCTTTAAATAGAATACACCTCGGGCAGCGTGTCCCCTTGCCAGTTCCCCATTTTGCAATCTTATCGGGTGTATAATAGAGAAAAAAGCAGGTTTTGTAAAATTGTGTTTGGAGTTTGTTGGAAATAAGAATGGTTTGGGCTAGCTGATAAGAATATAAAAATCCTTCCTTTGAGATTTCTAGTTCATTTTGCCACTTCATTGCCGTTTTATCTAAATCATCCGGGAGCTTATCCAGCAATAAGCCATACATCCCGCCTATTGAGTCTTTCTTAGAATGTATTATTGTCTCTACTACCGTACATTTTTCCATGAATGTCCTTGCCCCGTGTTTATGAATTAAGAAATCCCTTATTTGGAGGTACTTAAAAAAATCTTGCCAGTCTAAGTCAAATTCTTCTTTCAGAGCATTGAAAGATTTAATCCCTTGAGTAGTGTAAAAATCCCCTAATTGTGTTATTCCTAGATTATACCATTTATTCACACAGTTATCCCTAAAAATTATTGGAGAAAGAATTGGATTGTTCAGTATCGGAGTGTAATATGAGATTGGTCCTATTCCTAATATTTTCTTTACAGCCTTCCATACCTTAAAGCTGCTATATAGTGTCTTAAATTTGACCTTTTTGTGATAGCTGTCTTGTGCATGCCTCCAAAAATAGCCATAGCTGGAATTCCCCACCAGTAGCTGAAAGATTGAAGCGGTATGTTCCTCTGAGTTTTGCCCCCCTTGCAGTAGTTCCTTACTGTAGAGTAGTACACATCACCGGTAATATCTCCTTAAGTTGGGAAGAGCTAGCCCGCCTCTGTTCTTAGGAAGGGTAAGATATTTATATGCCCGGCGGGGTTGTGCATATGACCATATAAATCTAGAAAAGGTACGTTCTATTACTGTAAACTACTGACTCGAGAACTCTAAACAGACAGCCCTAAATAAGTATAGTATTTTGGGAAAATACACCATTTTAATTGCGTTTGCCCTCCCAATAATAGATAAGTGGAGATTATCTAAGCGGCGTAGATCCTTTTGTATAGTGTTCAACATTGGTTTAAGGTTTATATCCACAACTTCCTCCAACGTTGATGAAATTGTGACTCCCAAGTATGTCGCTCCCTTCACCACACTTGGGTCGTCCATCACAATTTTTGGGTTTAGGACAATTTGTGTCTTTCCTTGGTTTAGCGCGTAGCCAGAAACCAGACCAAATTTCCTGGCCTCGGCTTCGATGGTCGGCATTGCTACTATGGGATCTGCTGTAACTATGGCAATATCATCAGTGTATGCTAATGTTTTTGTAGCATACCCCTGTGATATAATAGGTATTATGTTGTTATTTTTCTCCAAGTAGCGAATAAAGGAATCTATGTATATTGCAAAGAGCAATGGAGAGCAAGGGCATCCCTGGCGAGTTCCCCTAGAAATGATAATTTCCTTAGTTAGACTTCCATTAACAGATACAACCGCCCTAGGATTGATATACATTTTTTGTATCGTCTGGATAAACTTGGATCGAAATCCCATTGACATCATTGCTTTCCAGAGAAACTGCCAGGAGAACCTATCAAAGGCCTTCTCTGCATCCAACAGAATTAGGGCCATAGGGTCTCCTGTGGTTTCTGTTCCGTCCAAAAGCGTGATCACCTTCTGGATATGATTTATCGTTGATCTTCCAGGAACGAAACCGTGCTGACTTTTGGCAATTACATTGTGTATTATGGGTGCAATTCGATTTGCCAAGATTTTAGAATATATTTTCGAATCAGCATTTATTAGAGTTATTGGGCGATATGACCCTAGCTGTTCTGGGGGTTTCCCTTTTTTAGCGAAGATTACAATTTTGGCCCTGGACCAGAAGTTTGGCGGTTCCCCCCCGGAGAAAATATGGATAATTAGATCCCTTAAGACATGTTTAATTTCGTCTATGAATATAACATAGAACTCCGAAGGGATGCTATACAGGCCTGTTGCCTTCCCTTTTGGGAGGCTCTTGACTGCAGTCAATACCTCTTCCATATTATGAGCTTTCTCTAGTGTCTGTTGCGTATTTACCTCGAGGCTTACACCTTCACAATTTTCTAGGTACCTTTCAATTTCAATTGTGTCACCTTTGCAGTTCTCCGTATATAGTTCTTTATAAAACCTCCAGAATGCTTGCCTAATCAGTTCTGAGTCTTTTAGCTGCCCTGCCACTGGATCTATAATCTCCCTAATCAAATTGGCATTGACCTGTTGTCGCAATCGCACCACCAGTTGGTGACCCACTTGCTCATTAACTTCATAAATTGATTCTTTTCGTGCCGTGGCTTTCCGGATTGCCTTATCTGTGAATATATTAGTAATCGCTGCCCTGGCAATTGCTACTTTGACTAAGATGTTAGAGATATCCCCAGTAGTGTCCCTATTTCCAGTGGCATTAACGAGTCCTACTTCCGCTAGCATAAGCTCATCCTGCAGCCTCTGTATTTTCTCTTTCTCCCGCCTATTTGACCTAAGTGAATATGACATAGTCTCGCCCCGGACCCTAGCTTTCAAGTTGTCCCAGACAACCTCTATTGACGTGCTGCCAATGTTTTCACCTAGGAATTTGGGGATCCAATCTTTCATATGGAGACGATACTGAGGATCATTCAGTAATACTTTTTCAAATGTCCAATGACTAGGTTCTAAATTAGTTGGTATAATAGTCAATGTACACAAAAGGGGATTGTGGTCAGATAATACCCTAGGCAATTTAGCTGTATGGCAATTCCTAATTAATGAGTTGGAGAGTAATATATAATCAATTCTGGCATGCGTGCGGTGTGGATTTGAATAAAAGGTGTAGCCAAGGTCTCCAATATTAGTGTTAGAGGTTTGCCAGCTATCCACAAGTCCATGTAAGAGACACAGATCCTTGAGAGATCGAAATACTTTGGGTTTACGTCCTTTATACACCCAGTCATCGTTCAGGGACCAGTTTGTCAGGAGATTTATATTGAAGTCCCCACAGACCATCACCGGAAGAGGCCAATGTGACAATTCATTAGAGATCTCGTTGAAAACCCCAGGGTCATCTGTATTACTCCCATAAATAACACACATTTTCAATTTTTGCCCTGTTTGGTAGCTGCATTCGGTGATTGCCCAACGGCCAAACATATCAGTTTTGGATTTATTAAACACCATTCCACTCCCTTTAGCCAAAATAGCAACCCCCCCGAATTTTTGCGCCTTGTGGGGTAGCACACACCAGTTTATACCCTAGTGTATTTAACAGCTGACTCTGGGACCCTTCAATATGCGTCTACTGCATACATATAATATTAGCTCCCCAATTTTGTAGGCCAATTGCAACTGTTTGCCTTTTTTTAGGATCGTTCAGACCACAAATATTCAGAGATAGTATTTTTATCCCAGCCATATTACTAATTGAAAAGTGCCATAATTTTTATCCCATGCTTTCTGGTTTCCTGTGTTCTCTATATGTATTTCCCTATAAGATTTGCTACCATGTGTGTCTAACCTGTCCTGCCTTCCCCCCTCCCCTTCCCCACCCCCCACCCACAACCACCTTTGAAGGTTACCTGGGCCTATCTGGACCAGGGGTGTGACCTCCGCGCAAGCGGGCCATGCGAGCTGGGCTAGAATGTTAATATAGGTAATATGCTTATCTACTACCAGTTGAGCCAGAGAGCCTGAATACTCTAATAATGTCTCAGTCTTAGTTTCCACAGGCTGCCCAACCGTTCCACTTATAGCCCATATTTCCCAATGTAATTTGAAATAGTTAGTTCAACCTATCCGCTCTTGCTACCATGTTTCATTTAATGTATTTAAGATTGTTTCTCTAGGTTCCGAGAGCCAAACTCGTAAATTTCACGTAGATAGTCATCCGCCTGTATTTCACTGTTAAAGCTTCTTGTTGTACCTTTGAATATTATTTTTAGGCGTGCTGGATTTTGCAAAAATACTTTTGCTCCAATTTTTTCAAAAGGTCCAAATAGTTGACACATTTTCCATCTTCCCTCCACAGTTGCGTGTCTGTACCTTTTTCTAGTGGCATCCTATATAACAGAAACATACAAATAGATTTATACCTGTGTTTTATACGTCTAGCATCTTCAGACTCCTAATACGTGTGAGAATATATCAGCAAGCAGCCTAGCCTAATATAAAGCAGCAGCATGTGTATATTGTAAGTCTCACCATATTCCTGAAGGCATGCATACATCAGTCTACAACTATAGCTGGTGGCATCATATATACAAGGAACATACAAATAGATGTATAACTGTGTTTTATATATCTATCATCCTCAGATGCATAACACGTATGAGAGTACATGTGCAAGTATCAACATACCTCAGACACAAGACCATGAAGTTCCTTATACCTGGTAGACTGCACTTCCCATTTCAAACAAACGTAAAATTATGCAACATATTTCAAATGTACCTTTGCACAAACTCATACAAAGTAGTCTGATCAGTAATCCCTCTGTAAACATGTCTTAAACCTTACATTTGTGCTGCAGCTTTACCATTCTACTACTACTCATGGTGTTGAGTCTACCTACATTTAAAGCAGCAACCCTTTGCATGTGTCTGTTGTAAGTCTCACCATATTCCTGAAAGCATTTATGCATGTGTCTGTACCTTTTACTAGTGGTATCATATATAAAAGAAACATACAAATAGATGTATACCTGTGTTTTATAAGTCTGGCATCTTCAGATGCATAACACGTATGAGAATATATGAGCAAGTAGAAACATACCTCTGTAGTGTAGTTCCTATTATCCCAATAGGCTCTGCGCATTGGAATAATATCTTCAATAGTATAGACGTAGGACAGAGGTTAACTAGGTCTTCTACTGACGATATTCGACTTAAAGTTTTGTGTGCCAGCTAGCTCAGAGTTCACTAGAAACGTTCTCGAATAGGCAAGGAGGAGTTTAACCTCCCTGGATAGACAAGAAGGGATTTAGTTTCTGACAACCATAGAACATGACAACTTTGCTCCCCCTGATCAAGAGTATATCTCTAGAGTCGTGTGAAAACAAAAGACAATTATTTTACTCAGTCAGTACGTGCATACTTAGTTTCACCAGATTGTAGAGAAAAGGAAGAGACGGGCGTGTTCAATAAAAAGGTGTTATTTATTGATCAGTCTCTTTTCTCATACAAGAGAAATGAATCGCTATGATTCCAATACTTATAGTTAAGTAAAGTGCATACAGTAAAAGCAGGTTTATAAAATAATACTGTAAAAGCATTGATATGGTTTCGTAGCCATATGATACTTTAAAATGGATAAAAGATATACATACATATGTACATTGACTAATCGTACTCAACTGGTGCTTCTAACTACGCCTACCCCGGTGTACCTGACCTAAGCCTAATACGTGGGAGGGAGTAAGTAAGTAGCAGTTTAAGTTAAGTTTGGTTTGCCAAGAATCTGACTCAAGAATTCTCTGTAAGGGGTTAGTCAGTTCAGTACCTGGGATTTAGAAGGCAGGAGGGCTGGTATCTCTCTCTCAGGACTCGGTATCCCAGTTACCCGCGAGGGCAAGCCGGAAACGCCGGAGGCTGGTTTTCTCGGCAGGAGAAAAGACAGCGTCTCTCTCAGCGCGTAAAAAGGGAGGGGCAGCGTCCGTGGGCTTTCTGCATCAGCTGGGCTCTCCGACAAGTAGCGCTGCTCCAAGCTCATCACCACCGTGTCTTTGCTTAGGGCAGCGTCGGTATATTTATACCTGAAAGGTGCCGAGTTTGACGTAAGGATGGACATAAAAACGTCAGTAAGGATGTCATAAGAACTGGTCGTTCTTACATTCTTTACATGAGTTCTCGAACGAAATCAAAACAATAGCTGCGGGGCATTTCCCAGGTCTGCTGGTGGTTTGGTTTGGTTTGAGAACTCGGTGTGCTTTCTAGGGGGCTGGAGGAATAGTGCTTGCTTAATGTGATAGCATGCGCTATGACTTAATCTGAAACGGGTTTCTGTGCCGTTGTATGGATATTAGTGAATTATAACCGGACAATGGACAGAAATAGGTGTATCGATATAGGTCCCTATATAAACACACTACACCTCAGTCACAAGACCATGAAGTTCCCTAAACCTGACAGACTGCACTTCCCATTTCAATGAGACACCTACATGTATGCGGCGTACTTCAAGTGCACCTATCCACACACAAAGTAATCCTTCCGCCAACATGTCATAAATCTCACTTTTGTGCTGCAGCTTCACTATTCAGTGACTACTCAGAGTGTGGGACCTAGCCAAATAGAAAGAAGAGGCCTTTCACATATCTCTGTTGTAACTCTAAGAATATTCCTGATAGCATGTATGCATGCGTCTGTGCCTTTTTGTAGTGGAACCATATATAAAAGAAACATATAAAGTAGCCTACTCACTAATCTCTCTGTCAAAATCTTTTAAACTCACTTTTCTGATGCAGCTTCACTATTCAGCAACTCCTGAGAGTGTTGGGCCTAGCCAAATATAAAGCAGCAACCCTTCGCATGTGTCTGTTGTAACTCTCACCATATTTCTGAAAGCATGCATGCATGAGTCTCTACCTTTTGCTAGTGGTATTATATATAAAAGAAACATATAAATAGATAGATGTATACATGTGTTTTATATGTTTAGCATCTTCAGATGCATAACACGTGTGAGAATGTATGAGCAAGTAGAAACATACCCCTAGTCACAAGAGCAAGAAGTCCTGTAAACTTGACCGAGCGCACTTCCCATTTCAAGGAGGCACTTAAATGTATGTGGTGTACTTCAAGTGTACCTTTCCACAGACTCATAAGAAGTAGTCTAATCAGTAATCCCTCAGCCAACATGTCTTAAACCTCACTTTTGTGCTGCAACTTTACTATTGAGCGAATACTGCGAGTGTTGGGCCTGGCCAAATATAAAGCAGCAATCCTTTGAATGTGTTTGTTGTAACTCTCACTCTATTACTGTAAGCATGCATGCATATGTGTGTACCTTTTTGCTAGTGGCATTATAAATAAAAGCAGCATAAAATATATATATATACCTGTGTTTCATACATCTAGCATCTTCAGATGCATAACACCTGTGAGAATATATGAGCAAGTAGAAACATACCTCAATCACAAGACCATGAAGTCCTCTAAACTTGGCAGATTGCACTTCCCATTGCAAGGAGATACCTAAATGTATGTGGTGTAGTTCATGTATACATATCCATAGACTCATACGAAGAAGGCTAATCAGTAATCCATCTGCCAGCATGTCTTAAACCTCACTTTTGTGCTGCAGCTTCACCATTCTACTACTACTCAGGGTGTTGGGTCTACCCAAATATAAAGCAGCAACACTTCTCATGTGTCTGTTGTAACTCTCACCATATCACTGAAAGCATGCATGCATGTGTCTGTACCTTTTGCTAGAGGCATCATATATAAAAGAAACATACTGATAGATGGAAACCTGTGTTTTATACGTCTAGCATCTTCATACGCATAACACGTGTGAGAATATATGAGCAAGTAGAAATATACCTCAGTCACAAGACCCTGAAGTCCTCTAAACTTGACAGACTGCATTTCTCAATTCAAGGAGACACCTAAACTTATGTGGTATACTTCAACTGTTCCTTTCCACAGACTCATACGAAGTATTCTAATCAGTAATCGCTCTGTCAATCTGTCAAAACCTCACTTTTGTGCTGCAGGTTCACCATACTGCGACTACTTAGGATTTTTGTTCTAGCCAAATATGAAGCAGCTACCTTTTGCATGTGTGTCTGTTGTAAGTCTCTCCATATTCCTTGAAGCATGCATGCATGTGTCTGCACCTTTTGCATCATATATAAAGGAAACATACAAATAAACATATACCTGTTTTTTATATGTCCAGCATCTTCAGATGCATAACACGTATGAGAATACATCTGCAAGTAGAGACATATCTCAGTCACAAGACCATGCAGACCTTAAAACTTCACAGACTGCACTTCCCATTTCAAGTACACAACGAAAATTATGCTGCATATTTTAATTGTACCTTTCCACAGACTCATTCAAAGTAGCCTAATTACTAATCCCTCTGCCAACACTTCTTAAACATCACTTTTTGTGCTTCAGCTAAGCTATTCTGCGACTACTCAGGGTATTGGGCCTAGCTAATTAAAAACCAGCAACCCCTCACATCTCTGTTGTAAGTCTCACCATATTCCTGATAGCAAGCGTGCATGTGTCTGTACCTTTTGCTAGTGGTATCATATATAAAAGAAACACACAAATAGATGTATACCTGTGTTTTATACATCTAACATCTGCAGATTGATAACACATATGAGATTATATGTCCAAGTAGAGATACCTTAGTCACAAAACCATTTAGACCTTAAAACCTGACAGATTACACTTCTCATTTCAAAGAGACACCTAAATGTATGCGGCGTACTTCAACTGTACCTTTCCACAGATTCATTCAAACTATCATAATCTCTAATCCATCTACCAATGTACACACATTAATATGCACAAATTATTTCAATAATCATTTCAGTACAGTGAAACAAACTACAATACACAGCTGTACATTTCGTAGCATATTTCATACAACACACTTTCTAATAATTGCAAAGCTTTGAAAATAAGGCTTTTCAAATCCTAAAATACCACTACAAAGAGTGAAGCTGCAATGCGAGGCCTCTGGGTAGTTACGCGCTATACAAGTGCAATTTTTCATTTCATTTCATTTCATTTCATTTCATAACACACCCTACAAATTTGTAACGCACCTTTCAAATAGTATTGCAGAGTATAAAATATCAGAAAATTATTAAATATTTTCTTTTGCACACATTAAATGTAATGCACCACTCTCAACAACGTAAAACGAGTAATGGCAAACTTTCCCTCTCTTACTGCACACAAATAAATGTAAGTAACAAATCAAATTGCTTTCTACATGTTTTCAAATTGTGAAACACATTTCTATTGGTTAGACATAACAACCCTTTTTAACTGTCTTCTAAAAGTGCCCAAGCTAGTTCTGTAATTTTCTGGAGTTGCGTCTCCACAGCGGTGCCGCAGTGTAGTGTTGCGATGGAGCCGCGAACACTTACTGGAGTTAAAGAAACAATTTCTAACAATACTAGTTTTATTTTTTAATAACACCCACCTTCTACACATACTATTGACTTATAAAAACTTAATTTACTAATATATCATTTATATATAAATTACCATTTCACGTTTTAAATTCACAGTTAAGTTTCAACGTTTCCCGCATTCTGCTCAATCTCAGTTTCCATAGTAACAGTTTCTGCAACATTCATCTGTACGGGCAGGTCTCAAGTTCACCATATTTTCAAGTTCAGCGCATTAGCTTACAAATCCAAATAGCAGATCCTATCTACTGTAAATTCCCCAAAAATTTTAATAACCAATCTGAAACATGTTTCTTCAGAAATGTAACATGTGTCCTAGTTTTCAGTGCACAATGTTGAGGAACAGCCAATCACTTCTCGGCTTTTTCAAAAACAGCATCTTCTCCACCAACTGACTACCTCAGCTACAGACATCTTTTCATTCCTTCCAGACAACCCTTCAAGAAGCATACAGTATCGATTGTAGGGCACAGCTATGTCTTCTGTTGTAAAAGGTATGCTGAACAAAGAGGTATTCACAAAGTCGTAGGTTTGCAAAATGTGGTTATTAAATGGATTGCAAAGAGAGGATTAAAGGGGCACCAATTGATGCCTTTGGTTAAAACCTTTTTTCATCTCAAACCCCCTGACCTCATGATTGTGCACTGTGGTGGCAATGACCTAGGCACATTGACTGGGGTGGGGCTTGAAATTCTTTTGAAGGATACCTTTGCACAATTGATGTTGCTTTTGCCTCAAACTGTCTTTGTATACTCTAATATATGCCGAAGACAGAAATGGAAGTGGTTAAATCAATTATCTCCACAGATTGAGAAAGCTAGGAAGAATGTCAATAAAGCTGTTTTTGCTTACCTCAGAGACCATAGGATGGGCTACATCTATACCAACAATCTACGTTTTGATATGGATGACATCTACAGAAATGATGGAGTTCACCTCACAGATTAAGGGAACAGTATGTTTTTCAATAATCTTACACTGTGCATAAACATACATACTCTTTTTAAATATTTTTAGGATTTGCGTACCTGTCGCAAATCAACATAACAAAAGCAAAAATTCAATGTACTACAACACAATACACTTTTCAAGTTTAACTTTTTTTTAATATTATTACTAAATCTATCAAACGTAGTGTGATTATTAACTTCAATCTCACTAACTCTATGAAAAAGTTCCCAAATGAAACACTACCTTCTGAATTATATACTATTAAATTATTTATTTGAGGTGGATCTGTGAATCCACCACACTGAGGGGCCATGCTGAGAGCAGCAATGGGGTCATGACTCCTTTCACAAGGGAAAACAAATAATTATAAATGCCCCCCAGTTCCATTACCCGATGTTGGCCCTAGGGACCCCATCCCCAAGGGCCTGGCCATTTTTTATTTTAAAAAAAGAGAGAGTGGCCGCTTGACCCCCCCATATGGAATATACATGACCCTCCTTCCCTGGGCCACTTTTGGCCCCGGGGACCCCATCCCAATCCAATTTCAAAATTATTTTGGAGTGGGTCACGTGCCCCCAAACCTGTTGCCAATATTGCCCATGGGGACCCCTTCCCCCTGGGCCTAACCTTTTTTTATTTAAATAAATGAAAAGGGGTTGGGGCCTAGCGGCCCCCACCCTCGCCATTGTTATCCCCGGGTACCCCATCCCGGGTCTCGGTCTCACTGTTGAGGACCGTGGAGGGAGCCTAAATACCCCCGTAGTCCCTGCTGACTCCCCCTCTCCTTCAGGAGCCGGAATTGCTTTTGGGCAAAGGCAGCTGCTTACAAGCAGAAGTAGGAGCCCCGCCATGCGTTTTAAGTAAAAGAAAGCCCGGGGGAGGGGAGGAGGCCCCTGCAGGCCCTCGCACCAAATATTGACATTTCCGCTGGGACCTGCCCCACCCAGTAGCTTAATTAAACGAAGCGCAGGAGACTGTGCTTATTTTTATTTTTATTTTTCCTGGGGAATTCACAGACCCTACGCGAATCCAGCCAAAAATATTTTTTTTAAAAGCTTTTTTGGGCCTTGGGGTCCCTGTGGTAACCCTTGAACTGGCCTAGTGGGTCTGGGTGCTTCTACCCTGCCCCCTTTTCTTAATTTGTCATGTTTTTTTAACCTTTTTATTGTGATTTGTTTCAACCAAGTTAGACGATGGCTGTGAACACTTCCTTGAAATGTTGGCAGCCAATCAGAGTCAAGCTCGTGATCGGGAGGGTTTGCGGATCCACTGCGGTCACCAGATACTAATATTTTTTTATATATGAATTTCTCAGGAACTACTGAACGAATTTATACCATTTAAAAAGAAGGTCACTTTCTGAACCAAGAGCTACCATTTTGCCAAAGTTGGTGTATTCCGTTCAGCAGTTTGGGCTGCAGCCTTCTCTAAAGTTTCCTATGGAAAATAACATGAAGAAAACGAGTTTTGGAACACCCCTTTTTTCACAGCCCCCACTTGATGAATCACCCCAAAACTTCAAAGACAGGAGCTGACCGCAGTGCCCATTAGTTTTGAAAATTTTGCAAAGAACCAGGAAATGGCACCAAAGGTATTTGCAAAAGAAAAAATAATTTTTGAATAGAAACAAGGTCCTAAATATAACTACCTACTGGCAACCGCCAGTTAGCAATATATATGATGAAAATTATCCAGTTGCAAGGCACTTTAAGACCAGCCACAGTAGCGATCCCAAACATCTGAAGTACTATGTAATTGAGGCCATAACTCCCCAGAAAATAGGAGGGGACAGGGAGTCAAAATTGAGACAACTTTTATCCTGCAATTTGATTCTAAGTACCCCAGGGGGTTAAACACGAGTGAAGACTTTTATACTTTCTTATGAAGCTGATGGTTAACTTATTTATGATGAAAATTCTATTGAGTCTTCGAGGCGAAAGAGATAATAATAGAGATGGGTTACAGGTCTCTTCCTGATGAAATAACAAATATTAATTGGTTCCACCAGACATGAAATTTTAATTTGTGAAATGTTAAGATAGTATTTATGTATATATTTATTAAATTTAAAGATTGATTTTAGAAATCATTAAGTGGAAAGTGTATTTTTATACTTCCGTTAATTTATTGTGATTTTCTGAATGGATTAACCTATAATATTAATAATATTTATTACTGTCCTGAAACTATATGCACTTCAAATTTTGATTTAATTTGCACAATGGAAATAGTCACCTTACTGGAATCTGGAACTATTGAGTGTTTTTAAGTCTTGATTCTATACACTGGATAGATATTGCACTGATTTGGTTAAGCACTTAGTTAGGTTTCACTGTTGAACATAGTTAGGAACTGAAATAATTCATGCATTTATGCTGTTATCTTACATGAAATATTGAAATATATATTTATGTCCCTTTTTTTGCATTTTTGAAAGGGATTTGAGTCGTTGTATGGTCATATTTGCACATTTATGTATTATATTGATGGCCATTGACTTTGAGCATATATGAAGTGTTTCTTCTATATCAGTTAATTTGCTGCACTGTTCTTGCACTTTCAAAAGCGAAGAAAATTACAGATGGATTGTCATGTGATCAAGGACGGGATCGCCCAAAACGCGTAATGGCAGAATTGGCTGAATAAAAAATACCTGCACAAAATGATTAGGTCCACGCTCGTCTGTTCATGTGGCAGAGAGAAGTGAAGGCGAATTTGGAGCAATATATATATATACTAGAGGTCACCAGTTGGTATATAGTTAGGATGAAGTTTCCATAGGAAAAGTGTTTTTGTACTTGCCTATATCTTTGACACCAGGTGATGAATCTTCACGAAATTTCCCAAGAAATTGCCCCTGTGATTCTTGTTGTGCATGGAAAGATTTGGGGTGATCCGAGAAAAACGGAGGTCCAGGAAAGTGTTTTTCCAATGTTAATTCCCATAGAAATTTTAGACATGACTATAGCCAGAATGGCTGACGGAATTCCACCAAATTTGTCAGAAAGGTAGCTCTTGGTCCCAAAAGAATACCTTTTGTTATTTGGTGTAAATCCATTCAGCATTTTTTGACTCATTTAAAAAATATATAGGGACGATGATCCTGCGAGAATCCGACAGTCTGCATGATCAAATCTGATTCACTGCCAACACTTCAACAAGGAAGTGTTGGCAGCCATCTTGGCACTCAGCTTCAGCCATGTCACACCAAAAAGTGTTTAAAAAAGAAAAGGGGGCAGGGTAGGAATACCCTGAATCCCTAATTGTGGTCCTTGGGGTCCCCTTGTAACCCTAACAGAACCTTAAAGCACTCTTCTTTTATAAATTTCACCACAGCAATGTGAGGCGCTAATCTGTGACAAAAATTTAAAAAAACACAAGCACAGGACCCCAGGCTTGTTTTTCATGATGTGCGTAGGTGGGCCAAGTCCTGAGGCATTTATTTAAAAAAGAGGGGGGCACACTGGGACCCCATCCTAAGGCTCTTAGAGCCGCTAAGACCACCACCTCCCCGGGAATTTATTTTAATAATGAGAGGGGGGTGCATGGGCATCCCCTCCTCAGGCTCTATTAGATTCAGGGACCTCCACCTCCCCAGGTCAAGCAGACACAGTTGCGGGGTCCTGCGCGGACCCCCGAGTCCCAGGGACCACCACCTCCCCTGAGCTAAAAAACACACATTGGCGGTTCCGGGGACTACTATCTACCTGTGCTAAGTATAATGACTCAGTAACCTTTGTTTTTTCAGTGAAAATTATATATATATATATATGTATATACAAAACTTCGCTTTCCCAAAGTTCGTATTTCAGCCATCCTCGGCCTTGATCACATGACAACAGTGCCTATTGGGATCAGCATTTTTAAAGTGACAAGTGCATAAGTCAAATTGGTGAATACCGATGACAGACCATAGACTTAACAGCTTCAGTGTCTAAAATTGTACAAAGTATTATATCGACTGCCACATAAGCATTATAGAAACAAATAAATAAATAAGTACTTAAACGCATGATTTCATTGTTGCATAATGCTTATCCTAATATCACAATTTGCAATGAAAGCTGTACGAAAGATCCTCATGGTAAAAAAGCTAAAATCCCACTATGTCCATAATATTCCATAAAATTGACTATAATATAAAGTGCAAAATACGCAAATTCCTGTGTGCTTTATTAAATATATTCATGCCTGCAGCAGCGGAATTCTTGCTAATAGAGAAAATCTCTTCAACATTTGCATTCGTCACAGACGGCATTCCTGTTGGTGCATGCATCTGCCAATTATCGCAAATTTGTTGCAAAATTGCCACAATTTTAGATATACAAGTTTGAATTTCCTTTAATATCTCGCTAACTGATTGATGGATTTACACCAAATAACAAAAAGCACAATCTGTGAACCAAAAGCTAGATCTCTGATAAATTCTTTTCAGCGGTTCGGGCTGCAGGCACATCTAAAGAGTCTATGGGAATTAACATAGGAGACAAACTTTTTGACCCCCCATCTTTCTCGGCCCCACCTGACCGATCACCCAAAAACTTTCCATGCCCAGCAAGACCCAACATGACTCGTCAATCGCCCCCAAAGATATAGGCAGTCAAAGGTTGCTTTTCCTATGGAAACATGGTGCTTATCTTATCTTATCTTATCTGAGTTTTGTAGAGTGCTCGTACAACAGTTAGTTTCATAGCGCTGAGAGAACTAGGAGTTGCCAGTCTGGAACAGATTATTTGAAGGCCTGTGTGAATAACGAGGTTTTGAGGGGTTTTTCTGAAATTGTGCAGGTTGATGCTGAGTCTGATCTCTAGGGGGATGGAGTTCCACAGTCGAGGAGCTAGAGTTGCGAACCTGCAACCCCCTTGGTGTTTTAGTTTGTAGGTGGCTACCATCAGGAGGTGAAGCTGAGCTGAGCGAAGCTTCCGAATGTGGGTGTAGCAGGAGATGAGATTGTTAATGAATTTGGGGCTGCACCCATTTAGGGACTTGAACACATAGGCAGCCGACTTTAAAGGTGCAGCGTTGGAGGATAGGGAGCCAGTGTAGTCTTTTGAGGAGGGGGGAGGCGTGTTACCATCTGGGCAGTTTATGTACTAGTCGCGCCGCATGGTTCTGTACCAGCTGTAGTCGCTTGGTGAGGCTGAGTGGGAGTCCCAGGTAAGTAGCGTTAGCATAGTCCAGCCGAGAACAGGACCAGCACTATAACCACCTGGACCAGCGCGACTCAATGCATTTCTTGCTAGTGCCAATTTTACATGCCTTGCAGCTGGAGCAAGGTTTGAAACCTTTTCGTTGATTTGTCAACCAATCTGTTTGTGTCTTTACTTGAAAGTGGCTATTCACCAAACAATCTTGAAGAGACTTATTTTTCTTATAGGTTATTTGCGGTTGCCTTCCTACTAGCTGTCCTATATCTGGGTCCCCAGATATAAGATGCCAGTATTTCTTCATTTTGTTGGCGATCATTCCACTTTCTTTATTATATGTGGTTATGAATCTTGGCGGGTCCTTGTCCATTGCTTTTTTTGGTTTTTCCACCAGTAATTCTGTTCAAGAAATGCATTGAGGAACCCAACGGCAAAATGATGCATATTGACCAACAGATCACCTGCACATCAAAAAACGTTGTATATATCATCGAATGCAAATGTGGCAGTAAATATATAGGCAGTACGACCTGTATGTTGAAAAAAAGAATCTTGGAGCACATCAGAGCGGTTAAGAACAAAAATATGCTCTATGCAACGTCAAAACATAGAAATGCATGCCAAAATGGCGATTGGAGATCTATGAGGTTTTATGGATTGAAAATGCTTACGAAAACGGAAAGAGGCGGTGACACAGTTAGTAAACTGAGACAAATGGAGTCCCGCCTAATCATCCGTTTACGTACAAAAATGCCGAGAGGAATGAACTTTGGGGAGGACCTGCATGTACATTTAGAGTGACTTTTACCAATACCAGTTTAGACTTTTCAAGTACAACAGGGTACTACACCCGATAAACTTTGAAAATCAATTGGGAACTATTCCACTAATGAACTTTGAGAACTATACTCGCCCATATGATTTAAATATGTAGCGCTTGTTTACCAAAACGTAAAAAATGTGATATACACCAGTCTTTCTTTTAAAAATAATTTTGTGTAACTGTGTGAAGACTACGTATCCCATAATGCCACCTAAGGCTAAGATGGGCCAGTATAAATAGAAAAAGAGTGGAAGGACTAACTGACCGTGAGCAAAGCCTGTTGAGGCTGAAACGCGTTGGTGGGGTGAAGCTCTAATTAAAAAGCTTTGAAAAAATATCCTGGTTGTGCCGCTCCTTTTGCGCAAAAAAATGATTTAAGGGTCTGGATCCGACCCCTGAGCGCAGCACACGCTGTTGAGCGCTCTCACTACTTGCTGGATCACTTTGTGTCTGGAATACTGTGCAAAGAGAAGCACCCGATTCTGATCGCGAACCGAGGAGACTACTTCCTGATTGACACGCCCTCCACCTGGTGAGCAGAGGAACCGTGCAGCAGTACGGCAGGCTGGCTGTGTAGCTGTTCGGGACGAATGCAACTCATCGCAGGAGAGGTTAGTGCACTGAATGAACTGTAGTCTAAATAGCGGGAATCGAAGCGGCCGAGTTGAGTAACTGTTCATAGACGCCGTGAGTTGACTGAACGAACGGCTGACAATTATTCACCGGACCAGGACATAAAGCGATAACACAGAGCACAAGCAACTCACCCTTGATGTTAATGGTGTAAAAAAACTGACATAGCAATGGCAGCGCGAGCAGCAAAACGCGCCTCCAAAGCGTCTACGATGTTCAAATCTGGGACCATAATGACTATGGCAGATGAAAGCGCCGCAATACCAGATAAAAATAATACAACGCTCAAACAACAAATTAACATGTTGGAGCGACTTTATAAAAAAGAAATCAACAAAAGCTGGGAGATAATAGCGCTTGAAAATTATGTGGAGGTCAAACGTATTCCACGAGGCTTACAAATTTTTACTATGCCGACACACCCAGATACAAAAGAGGAGCTGATATTAGAATGGATGGAAAATAATACCATTTGCTCACTTAATATGATGAAAATCCTAATCAAACATGCAAAAATAGATCTTGATGAATTAACGATCAGGATTAAAGAAGCAGAGGACAAATTACAAAGTGAAACAAATCAGGACGAAATCACCAAATTAAGACAAGAAATGGAGAAAAGACTAGACATGTATGAGAAAGAAGTTGAGGAAAGAAAAGAACGAAAGTTCAAACGAGATGAACAAGACTATCTGTGCGGTAGAATTTTGACATTTGCCAGACGATATGATAATTTGAAGAAGAATTATCCAGCATATAAAGCACCATCAAGTGTGAGTGAATCAGACATAAGTGAGGATGGAACAACACGTCAAATACCCCAGACAAAAAAGTTGTCTGTTTTAGAAGAAGTAACGCTGATGAACTTGGAAAAAAGTATCTCACGTGGCGGAGGAAGGGGAAGAAGACCATTTCAAAGAAGAGGCCGGGGAAGACCGGTACAAGTACAACAAACTCCCATGCCAGTACCAGAAAAACCCGCAGATCAAAGCAACGTAAGAAGGCAATATCCCCTCCGCAACAGGAAATAGTGAATTTAATTGTCAATCTGTCCAACCATCAGCTATCTGACAATGAAAGAAGGGTACTCAACAAAGGCCTATCGTTCTGCCCTGAATCTCACTTTGACTACACACAAACTAACATCGACCTCTATAAATTTGTCCGGAAATTAAAACTGGCCAAAATACATGTAAATATACCCTCAATTCAAAATGGTGAAAACTCGAATAATACCAATGAGGAAATGGGAATAACAACCACGATAGAACAACTACCTGACATAAGAGAAACTTTTGAAAGGATGTTTGATCAGGAAAATACAGATCTCTCGGATATCCAAATATTGGAGCAAATGGATATCAGAACAAATGAAAGACCAGACACTGGATTAAAAAGGAAGTCACGATTTTATCCCATCCTGTCGCCTGGAAATAAAATTGATCTATTTTCGGATGCTATTAATGAGGAGCTGGATAAACTACAGAAAACAAGAAACAGCAGCAGGGAAAATCTAACAACTGAGGAAAGGAAAGCACTCAAATCACTCATGGACAATGGCAAAATTACAATTAAACCCGCAGACAAAGGGGGAAATATTGTAATAATGGAAACCACTGACTACATGAGGGAAGCCATGAGACAATTGAATGAACAGCAAAATTACTCTAAACTAACAAATAATCCAAGTGCCAGAATGTTAAAAGAACTGAAGGATCATCTGAATGATTGGCACCAGAAAGGACTACTTAGTAATGAAGAGAAGAAATTTTTAGATATTGACTTTCCAACGATGCCCTGCATCTACTTTTTGCCGAAAATACACAAGACACTAATAGATCCTCCAGGCAGACCAATTGTCTCCTCCTGCAGCTCTATATACGAAAACCTGTCTAAATATGTGGATACCTTCTTGGCCCCAATTGCCCAAAGTATGCCCTCCTACATCAAGGATACAGGACAGTTCTTACGAACTATTCAAGATATAACATGGAATGAGCAATACCTGCTAGTTACAATAGATGTAGTCTCTCTTTATACATCAATTAGACACGATGTAGGTATGGAAGCATGCCAGTACTTCTTGAAACAGCGAAGCATCTCAACCCTGGAACATACAAATATGCTTCTAAAAATGATTCACATCTGCTTATCAAACAACGTCTTTTTATTCAATCAAGAGTTATACAAACAGGAATGTGGTACTGCCATGGGCATTTCGTTTTCTCCTAACTATGCCAACACCACCATGGGATGGTGGGAAAAAACAATCGCGTGGAACACAAACAATCAACTGGAACTGAATCGGATCATTCTGTGGGTCCGGTACATAGACGACCTGTTCATAATCTGGCATGGATCTGACTCTGATTTTCGAAGTTACTTCTCGAAACTGAATGAAAATACAGTAGGTCTACAATTTACGTGCGCAACAAGTACCAAAAAAATTGCCTTTCTTGACACAGAGATATACATCGCAGATGGAAAACTAGAGACGACTCTGTTCCGCAAAAAGACAGCCACCAATAGTGTGCTACATGGCACTAGTTTCCACCCGAAGGCACTCATGAAAAGTATCCCTTATGGAGAATATATCAGACTTAAAAGAAACTGCTCCAAATCTGATGATGCAGAAACAAAAATAAATGAAAGCAAGATGAGATTCAAATCGAGAGGATATGAGGATCGAGTCCTAAAAAACTGTAAAAAGAAGGTTGACCAAAAAACAAGAACAGAATTACTGGTGGAAAAACCAAAAAAAGCAATGGACAAGGACCCGCCAAGATTCATAACCACATATAATAAAGAAAGTGGAATGATCGCCAACAAAATGAAGAAATACTGGCATCTTATATCTGGGGACCCAGATATAGGACAGCTAGTAGGAAGGCAACCGCAAATAACCTATAAGAAAAATAAGTCTCTTCAAGATTGTTTGGTGAATAGCCACTTTCAAGTAAAGACACAAACAGATTGGTTGACAAATCAACGAGAAGGTTTCAAACCTTGCTCCAGCTGCAAGGCATGTAAAATTGGCACTAGCAAGAAATGCATTGAGGAACCCAACGGCAAAATGATGCATATTGACCAACAGATCACCTGCACATCAAAAAACGTTGTATATATCATCGAATGCAAATGTGGCAGTAAATATATAGGCAGTACGACCTGTATGTTGAAAAAAAGAATCTTGGAGCACATCAGAGCGGTTAAGAACAAAAATATGCTCTATGCAACGTCAAAACATATAAATGCATGCCAAAATGGCGATTGGAGATCTATGAGGTTTTATGGATTGAAAATGCTTACGAAAACGGAAAGAGGCGGTGACACAGTTCGTAAACTGAGACAAATGGAGTCCCCCCTAATCATCCGTTTACGTACAAAAATGCCGAGAGGAATGAACTTTGGGGAGGACCTGCATGTACATTTAGAGTGACTTTTACCAATACCAGTTTAGACTTTTCAAATACAACAGGGTACTACACCCGATAAACTTTGAAAATCAATTGGGAACTATTCCACTAATGAACTTTGAGAACTATACTCGCCCATATGATTTAAATATGTAGCGCTTGTTTACCAAAACGTAAAAAATTTGATATACACCAGTCTTTCTTTTAAAAATAATTTTGTGTAACTGTGTGAAGACTACATATCCCATAATGCCACCTAAGGCTAAGATGGGCCAGTATAAATAGAAAAAGAGTGGAAGGACTAACTGACCGTGAGCAAAGCCTGTTGAGGCTGAGACGCGTTGGTGGGGTGAAGCTCTAATTAAAAAGCTTTGAAAAAATATCCTGGTTGTGCCGCTCCTTTTGCGCAAAATATATATATTTCACCCATTGTTAGTTACAGTTAGGTCAGTTGTTCCATAGGAAAAGTGTTTTTTTTGTGTTACTAATAACTTTGGTAATGTTTGACGAATGTTGACAAAACTTTCTAAAGGTATGTATATATATGTGTGTGTGTTTGTGTGTGTGTGTATAGGTATATATATATATATATAAAATTATATATAAAATTAATGTCATGTTAATGAACACTACAAACATTGTTTTATATCATTCACTCAGTACTGTACCTTTAGGCTCTACAGAGGCTCTCTCAGTATATGCAAAGTAAAAATGTGCCCGTTCACACAAAAGAAACTGCCCTTTAACAACAGCAGAGCTTTGAATAACAGATTATTATCAGCCAAAGCAGGTTTCTGAAGGTCAGTGATAAAAGGCATGTGCAGGCGTTCTATATATATCACTGCTTCCACTGCAAGGACAGATGGTCAGCATTCACATTATTTTAGTGAAGGGGTGTAAGACAGATGTGTTTTGGCTAGCGCCTTCATCAATGTGGGCGTGCTGTGCCGTGAGATGTCATTAAATACATTCTTATTCATTCATCAATCATTGTTCATAACAATCAATAAAGTGTGTTCTCAAAATCGTGGCCGCCATCCTGAAATGGGATATGTGCACGCTTCATTTACATTTATGGAAAGGTATAGAGTGCCTACAAGGGAATTTATTTTCAAATAGATTTGTGGTGATTTGTGAAAAATTGTAAGGAAAATTCAATGGTCCTATAATGGAATTAATCCCAGAACAAAATTTATAACAATTACATGTAAAGTACAAACTATTACACAACATACAACAGATACGAAGAAAAAAGCACTAAAGCAGGTGTATAGAGAAATGTTGAATTTATCATACAATTAAAAGGTAACCAATTTAAGATACAAATATATATACGCAGGCCTACAGGTATACTGATCATGGACAAATAAATGACTCTGTAGGTCCAGGTGACACCATCCCTAGTTTTTAGATCAATAAGCAAACAGGGAGAAGGCGCTGGTCAAGCGATCAAAGTGCCCCAGCTGCTAGTGACCCTTCGCCGGAGTCCTACGGGCGTAACCCAGCAGCAGACCGTGTTGGTCTTCAGGAGTTGACAGTGGAGAATACGCAATTGTACCTGCGTGCACCAGGTGAGTGGATTGTTTTTGGTGTCTTTTAGAACGCGCTGTTGAACAGTGCTTTTGAAGCAGTTAACTGTGTAGGATTTGGCTGTCGGTGTACCGCAAAGAATTTTGGAGGTCTGAGGGGGCAGGATCGTGGCTGCACGGCTAGATGCTCCACAGAATTGTTTTGTGAACAATAGAGACACCGATCGAATGCCCTGGTGTGGCTCGTGTGGTGCGCACCTGGCCAGACTGGTCTCGGAAAGGTCTGTGGTTGTACCTGGGTAGCTTTGGGACATAGCTGAAGCAGTGCTAAGGAAGCGGGCTTAGTCAAAATAGTCCCAAGGGTGAACCTGGAAGACTGCAGGATGGTCTGTAGGACAGTCTGTGGTTATACCTCTCCGACGGTCTCTTGGTAGTCTTTGGACTGCTTGATTTTTGTATCTGTTGGTCTGAAATCTGAATTGATTGATTCTCCACGAACAGGAGTCGACGGGCTCTGTTCTTTGTTTGGAAAGAAAAAAAAAGAGACATGTTGTTTTGAATATCTTTGTATGTACATATATTCTTGCTCTGTGTATGTTTGAATAAGAGTGAGGTTGAATATGTTGTAAATGTTTGAAATTGGCCATGTTTGAAAGTACGTTTTTATGATTGAATAAGGAATACGTGACAACGATCACTATGCGGTGTATTAGCAAATTGAGTTGTTTTGGATGTTGTCGCCACCCTAATGATGGGTGTTTGGCTGAAAGTCAACCTGCCCCGCCTGAGGGCACCCCAAGTTACGATATGTATGTAAAGCATGGTATTACACCTATCCTGTTTAATACACTATGGCATAATAATAATGCAGAGTTGCAATGGCCCTTGACTGGGTCTTTTGATGAGAAAAAGATACATTTTCTGCAGGATCGATTGTTTTCTAGACGTTGTCAACAGTCAATATTTGATTCCCTAAACCTATAGCAGAAGGAAGCTAAGCAAAGACGTATACGGGAGGCGAAAGTATGCAGAATGAAGGGAGGTCAGACGATTATGCAGAAAGCCATTGCTTATGATAAAGCTCAAACCGAACAGGGAATTGATTTTGCAGACAGACAATTTAGATTGCAAGTGGATAAGACCTATGTGGCTAGGACTGAAGCGGAGGATGAGATAGAGGATTTATTGGATAATCGTCCACCTCCCCCTTATGCTCCACAACATATATATGCCGTTGTTCCCCCAACTCCAGTACAGGTCCCTTCAGCCTCTGTCCCTGTAGTTACCTCCTCCCCTGTCTTTCCGGCAACTTCCTCTGTTTTATCTCCCTCTGTGTCTGAGATGGCTACTTTATGGTCTGTTACGTTGCCGTCTTCTGTTATGTCCACAGCAGTTTCGTCTTCCCCTACCCTTGTGTGGGCTTCCCAGTCCGCGAGCACGACCCCATTCCTAACTGTTTCAACTCCAGCTCGTGCTCCGGGGGATTTGGACACACGAAAGTTGTTTACTCGTTCGACTGTAGGACTAAATGAGAAACAGATGGTTGAAAATCAGTCATCCCAGTGGATGCGACATCCTATTTATACTATACCTGATATATGGAGCACGCTCTGAGACTTTGAGCCTGTTATGCAGCAACATGCCCTGAAACATATGGCCACATGTCTTATTACTTTATGGGAACAGTGTTTTGCAGGAGGGATGGCCACCCAGTGATGTATGATATTCGGGACAGGGCTCATAAGTCTGAACTTAGACCAGAGGAAGTGTACAAAAATGACGAAGTTTTATTAAGCTATCGAAGGCGTATGCACCAAAAATGTTCCTCATGGAACTCTCAGCACCCTATGCGAGAAGTCTATCCTATCTTTCACCCTGAAATACCGGAATTAAAAAATTATCAGGATGTAGTGACTAGACCTCGTGTAGAGGCACAAGTGCAGGAACAATGGGTTTACACCCCCTGGAAAAGGAGTGAAGTCCTCTCGCTAAAATCACAACTACCGTAAGAATCCCACGGCTTATTATAAAGAACTCACAGAAGCAGCTTCCTCAGCCATTATGACCATAGCTGACATAGAACAATTTTTTGCGTTGCTAGTCCCTGTTGATGTATGGCGTCAGGTGCATGACCAGGACCATGTTCAGGAGTTAGGCAGAACATGGGAACATGGGAACAGATAAAAGATTGGGATAAGGAACGTAAGCCTGGTGATAAACCAAAACCTGAACTATTTGCGTTACCTGGCCGTATTATTACTTACATTCATTCCTTAATTCCGCCTCGTAAGGTGGATTGGGATAAATTGACAGCATGTAAGCAGAAGAAAGACGAAAGCGTTTCTGATTTCTTCACTAGATTTGAAGGAGTATTCATTGACTTTAGTGGACAAGATTTATCATTGGAAGGCGGTATATGATTATTTGTTAATCGTTTTCTGCCCAATTTGTTACCGGAAGTTTCTGCGCAGCTACAAGCCGCTGAAAGTACCTGGACCATGTCTACACCCTTGCTAATATTGAGTATGGCCCAATATTACAAAAATAGAGAAAATGAGAGTAAGGATAAGATGGAAAAAAAACCAAAAGATCTTAAGACGTGGGTGTTGTTGCAACAAGTCGTTCGAGGACGAGGCAGAGAGAGAGGCGGTGGAGGGTTCGTCCCGAGGGGGGCAGGAACTGGACGAGGTGGAGGGACGGCTGTTGTTTTGGGACCAAACCAGTGCGCTTGCTGTAAGGAGGAAGGGCATTGGCGATTTCAGTGTCCATTGTTGCTGGCTCAGAATGGGACTATGAGAGGAAGAGGTCGAGGTGGTGTGAATTGCAGTGATATGCGACGAGAGGAGGCGACGCACGTCGGATCAGAAAATAATTATTTCGATAAGCCGAGAAGTAGGCAGTACTATAATGAGGACTGTGCGATGGATGCAACCAAAGGGTATGCCTATACATAGGACACCCAAGGACAGAGTGGGGGCCAGGTGTCAGTACCCATTGATCAGCAAGGTCCTTATGTAAAAGCTCATTTGATGGGGACATCTGAAAAGTTTTTAGTTGATACAGGTGCGATGAATAGTTCTATTTCTTGTTCTCTGGTCCCAGGGGCTGCTCTGTCTGGGCACAATAATCTTTCGGTGGGATTCTCGGGAATTCCGGTGGTAAGCCCCATTTCCAAACCTATTCCATTCACAATTGGTCCAGTTACTGTAGACTCCCCGTTTCTCTTGACTTCCCATTGTTGTGAAAATTTATTTGGCTTGGATTTGTTGAAGAAATTACATGCAAATATTCATTGTTCACCTGATGGTGTTTATTTGACTATCAATCCCCTGGGCAGGCATACTTTGCAGTGTTTCACCAAAAATGAACCCCTCCCTACTGAGTTTGCTGCTATCCCAGAGACGCTGTGGGCCACTGGAGACACAGATGTAGGATTATTAAGGATTCCACCTGTTTCTATTACTTTGAAGCAAAATGCTCGGCTTCCACGTATACCTCAGTACAAAATTTCTCTGGCAGGCGAGAAAGCTTTGCTCTCCATCATACAAGATTTGATCGAAAAGGGTGTGGTAGACGAGACAGCTGCTAATATATGCAACAGCCCCATTTTACCGTTCTTAAAAAAGGCCCCTGTTGGAAGTGATCCTGACTATGTTGATACTTATCGTTTTGTGATTGATTTGCGTGAAATTAATAAAATAGTGGTTCCCCAATACCCTGTGCTTTTTGACATCACTACTATTCTCACTATGATTCCTCCCACTGCCAAATATTTCTCTGTGATCAATTTGAAGAATGCTTTCTTTAGCATTGCGATACATCCTGATAGCCGTCATATTTTTGGCTTCTCTTTATTTGGTCGCAGCTTCCAGTTTTGTCACGCTCCCCAGGGGTACACAGACAGTCCTAGTATTTATAGTCAAGCTTTGAAGACATTTTTGGATGATTTGGTCCTGCCCCCTGGTAATGTGCTTCTGCAAAATGTCGATGATCTGTTAGTGGCTTCTGAAACTGAGGAAGGTTGTAAGGAAGCCACTGTATAATACTTGTCTCATTTGGCGGCTAATGGCAATAAAGTATCTCTTTCTAAATTCCTATATTGTCGACAGGAGGTGACCTACCTGGGTCATCTACTGTCGAAAGAGGGTAGGAGACTAACCCCGGAGCGTGTGACTACTATTTTTAATATGCCTGTACCTCGTACTCAGCGTGATGTTCCTGCATTTCTCGACATAACTTCTTACTGTCTCCAATGGATCCCTAATTTTTCTCTTCTCACTAAACCTCTACTGTATTTAACCACTAAAGATGTGCATGAACCTTTACCCTGGACTGATGCTTGCCAAGATGCTTTTGACTCTTTGAAATCTGCGCTTTGCTCTGCACCCATTCTTGGTACCCCTGACTACCACAAACCTTTTGTGCTTTATGTACAAGAGGTGGACGGTTGCTCGCTTTCTGTGTTAGCACTCCCTAACTGTTTAAGTGCTACTGCTGCGGTCGCAGTGGCTATTCGACGGTTGGAAGGGCTCGTTCTGAACACTGATCTCACAGTGATGGTACCGCACGCTGTGGATACATTATTGAACAAAACGAAGACCCAGCACCTTACGAGTGCACGTCTTACAGGTTACGAATTGACTTTGTTTGCTCCCCACATTACGATTAAACGATGTACCACTCTGAACCCTGCTACATTACTACACCTCCCTTCGAACGAAAAGAACAATGATGTTCATGATTCTATATTTTGGACGGAGGAAGAGACGAAAGGACGGGTAGACCTGACAGACAATCCTCTATCTGACCCTCAAGGGGAGTTGTATGTCGATGCCTCTTGTTTCAAATTACCAGATGGCACGATAACTGCTGCATATGCGATAACCACTCTTCACACTGTAGTTGAGGCTTCTCGAGTACCCTATCAATCAGCACAGGCAGCTGAGTTAGTGGAATTGCTTCGGGCCTGTGAGCTAAGTGAAGAGAGTAAATATTTACACCGACAGCCAGTACGCCTTTGGCGTGGCTCATAGTTTTGACCGACTTTGGGCCGAAAGAAGTTTTCTTACTTCCCATGGTCAGCGAATACAGCATGGCCCCTTGATTTTGCTATTGCTGACAGCATTGACGTTACCAGAGATGGTGGCTGTAGTTAAATGCAGTGCACACAAGGCAGTGGTTGATGCAGTGGGTGAATGTAATGCCGTTGCAGATCAAGTAGTTAAGGAAACTGCGAAGTCCAAATTGACCTCAATGTTTGTGACTAGCTCTGCTAGGTGGATGGCTGAAGTGGAGATGTTTAATTATACCATGGAGAGTGTCTGAGAAATGCAGAAAGAAGCTACCCCTATTGAGCTGGCTCACTGGAAAGAGAAAGTGGGGAAATTAAATGCAGATGATTGTTGGACTGATTTGACAGAAAAACAACGATGGTTGTTGCCCATTGCATTGGTGAATGCGGTGGTAACAATGGCACATGGTTCAGCTCATATTGGGGCAAAAGGTATTTTTGCATTATTAGATCCTGTATGGTATAATCCCAATATTCCAAAGACCGCTGCTCATTTGGTGCAATATTGCATGGTTTGCTTACAACATAATCCCGGGGGCAGGGAGCCTGTTCTGTGTGGAAACTTTGCACCACCATCTTTGCCTTTTGAGGTGCTCCAAATGGATTATATCCATCTGGAGCGTGTAAATAATTTGAAGTATGTCCTGGTCGTGGTGTGCACTTTCAGTAAATGGGTGGAAGCCTACCCGACCAAAGAAAATACTGCTTTGGCAACAGCAAAAGTGTTGGTAAAGGAATACTTCCCATGCTATGGATTGCCTCGGGTGATCTGGAGTGATAACGGTGGACACTTTAATGCAGAATTTATCAGTCACATATGTAATGGACTACAGATTAAACAGAAATTCCATGCGGCTCGACACCCCCGGTCCGCTGGGTTGGTCGAGAAGTATAATGGAATACTGAAGCTCAAATTAGCATAAATTCAAGAAAGTACCGAATTGAAGCGGCCAGATGCTCTGCCACTGGCATTAATGTCAATATGGGTTACCCAACATTCTCGTTCTGGCTTATCCGCGTATGAGGTCAAAGTCAAAAGTAGCTTTATTCGGTTTCAGTTACAAGATTCCATAAAAGCACAATGTAAAATACAATTAAAACATTTCATGTCTTTCATTAATACACCAATTATTATAACCCATTATAATAGGGAATCAGAAAAAAACGAATTACCACTAATTCCAAAATTTAAGTTAAGATTCAAGTTATTGACAATCTGAATCTCAACATACTTTTTAAAAACATTGAAACACTATACAGAGTGAACTCATCCTCCAACATTTGTAGTCTTAATAGGGCAGACCTACAATGTCTCAGTCCCCACTTCTTAAATAAAATGAGTATATACCTTCTCCTGATTGTGGTATAGAATTTACAGAACAGAATACAATGTAGCATCGGTTGTTGGGACACATCATCACAGGGACAAAAAGTCAGGGATTTTGACCAAATGTTCACATCAGGGAAGGTCACAAGTCTAAAGAAGATGCCCCCCCTAAAATGAGTTAGGAGCATCCGAGTAAAACTGTTCAGAGTTAGTATTAGGTAATGCTGTAGGCCAGGACCATCTAACATCAGTTGGTTTTGCATTACCGAGGGCTTCTTACCCTCCAGCTGCCACCTGGGGGTCGATTCCGATCCGGTAAAATGCGCTCCGAATCGTCGTACGGAGAGTTTTTTCCCCATACGAATCGTACCCGTAGACGTCCCGTACGTACGACGAAGTACGATCCGTACCAGGTGCCAAACTCCGTACGAGTCGTACAGGACTCCGTACGACTCAGATCTCCGTACGAGTTTCACACGGAACCGGCTGTACGCGACATCACTATGGTTCGCCGCTGGTTTTTACGACCCAGCAAGTACGATTCGTGTCGGGTACGCGCCGTACGACCCTTTTCCTACGGGAGCCGAAAACAGTCATAAACGCAGAGTTCGCGCCGAAACAGGTACGGAACGCCCCCCCCCGGGTACGGCACGTACCCCCCATGATCGCAGGGGTTCACGCCGTACCCCTGTGATCATGCGGGGTACGTGCTGTACACCCAGCGTACATGGGGTACGCATCGTACTCCATGTACGGTGGGTGTACGGCACGTACCCCATGTACGCTGGGTGTATGGCACGTACCCCGCATGATCACAGGGGTACGGCGCGTACCCCTGCGATCATGGGGGGTACGCGCCGTACGGTGTGTAGGTGATCGTGCGCTTTTCCGTACGAATCGACGTGTACCGTACGAATCGCGCCCGGGTCGGCCGATCGGGATCGGAATCGTCCGGTCGTACGGCGTCCGTACGAGTCGTACGGAAACGGCTCCGGATACGATTCGTACGGACGGGGATTTTACCGGATCGGAATCGACCCCCTAGTGTCTTCTAGGTAAGTAAGACAGATATCCTTCAATTTCTTCCTGGAAACATCTGACATACTAGGTGGGTTGTCAAAATATTCCTGGTGACCTATGGCTATTAGAAAGCGTCTTACATACCTAAACCACTCTATTTTCGTACTCCCCTGGAGATTCATGCAATCCCGGATGATGTCCCTATTCAGCCCTGTCTCTTCCGAAACCCACACCCTGTGCCACAACAGGATTGGGCTCATTTTAATGATGTCTGACACATAAGCAATGCCCAACTCTTTGTGGCAGACATATGTGGAGGTCGACTTAGGGACCGCCAATAAGTATCGCAGAAAAGCGTTTTCGCAGGCCTGAATCTTACTAGTATCCGTAATGCCTCATATGCCTGCCCCATAAATTACAGTGGACACGCACTTTGCCTTATAAATATCTATCAGGATTTTTACTGGTCTTCCCCCGAGCTTAATGGCAAAGTTACGCACAGCACAAATTGCACGGGAAAATGCTAATTTCCTTGCATACATAACAACAATGGGAGAGGTAGGGAGAATCAGGACACTCTCTCAGTCCCCGGTTGAATGCAAATAAACAAAAACAGAGAGGTCAGATCAGTTTCAAAAACCACAAAGCGGAGTCAAATGAAGATCACACACCCACTTTGGGTGGGAAAGAAAGCCCTCACACACCGACCTAGTCAGTGTCATGCTTCATCATCGGGCCCAACCAAAGAGGCCGAGTGCCTCTTTGGTGTGCTGCGACGCCAGAAAGACTGCGGAGCTGGTTTTGTGAGAAGGGCGTGCTGTGAGGTAAAATTAAAATTAAAAGTGCCTGAAAAGGTATCAGAAAAATAAATTTTAATTAGTGATCCCTAAGGCACAGAGAAAAAGTATTATGTGTATGAATTTAGCTGCCAAGGTATTAGGATTGGTTAAACTCATAAATACATTACATCAGTCAACATGTTTCTGCCATATGGGTGGTTTCAATTTACCAAGGCATTCATCAGGACTAAACCCCGGCGGTATGGACTCTCTAATCGTCCACCCTGACCTGGGGACGTGAAAGTGAAAATCTAAAAAAGGGGTGAAAAGTGTTGAAAAAAGGAGTCTCCTGCTTTATGTCCCTCTTTCTTTTCTTTATCGCTACGTAATATGTACTTCTAGCTATTTTTATCTCTGCAGTGCTTTTTGGTACTCTTTTGAGCGCTGTTTTTAAGGCTGCATGAGCTTTGCTACATTCCGAGGTAAACCAACCCTCAGTTTTGTCTTTTTGTCTTTTCCTTTCTGATCCCTCCAGGAGATGGTTGATATCCTCGGAAATATTTGTGAAAGCCGACATAACCGCATCCGGATTACTTGTATCCGTGAGGCAAAACATAAAATCATCCAGATTATTTGTTATTAATTTCTGGAGGAAATGGACAGGCTTAATTTTGCTCCATTTTAAGGCGTAGCCATTTGTTCTCGTTAGGTTCATCTTGTGGGAATATAGATTGTTTACCACTCCGAGATGATCATTTCTACACTTCATAGATTTTAGGGAAAAGCTGTTTGGGTAGTGATCACTAATTGCGATTTCGCCCCTTTTAAAATCAAACAGATTATGTGCATTACTGCTCGAAACCATGACGAAATCTATTAGCGAGTTACAGCCCCTACCATTGTATGTTGGTTTAAAATTGACCTGTGGTACACACAGTTCATTTCCAAAAGCTAAGTCCATTTCACACATCAAATTATTTACAAGGTTCCCTAATGGTGTGTGTATAAAGTGGGTACATGGTTCACCTTTAATGTTGACTAGGCCACATAAACCAGGTTGACCATTAGGGTACAACAAACAATTGAAATCCCCCATCCATAGGACACGATTTCCTGAGGGACTATCCCTATTTGAATTCTGCATTACGTATAAGAGACCCTCACAAACACTGCATAATTCGCACTTTGGGATACTATTATAGAAATTTACAATGTTAAAGGTCTCGTTTCCCTCCACTGAAAGCTCCAACATCTGATAGTACTTTGAGGCAGCAAAGAATTTTCCAGGCCTTATATTTGAGGTATTTGAGATTAGGCAACACAAGCCCCCTTTATTTCTGCCCCTAACTGATGGCTTGGCAGGGGTATGAAAAGAGCGGTAGCCATTTATGTGCACTGCCTCCCTCTCCCAGGTCTCCTGAAAACAAATCACAGAAATGTCATTTACAAAAGTCATGAAGGTAGGATCATTTAGCTTGTCTAACAGTCCAGCAATGTTCCACGATAAGAATGTTATGGACAACCTCCTCTCTCCTGCCCCTTGGACCGTGGCAGAAAGGGGTGGATTACAGACCCCTTCTCGCTCTGAGTACGATGTGATCTGAAATGTGGAGTGGTTTGGCACAAGATCACCATCCTCCGAGCCCCCCATACCATTCTCTCCGCCTGAAGAGTTATTGCTTAGTCTGGCACCTAAATAAGAAAAAGGTGAGTTTTGTTCCAGTAAAGTGGCGCTCCATATTAATAAGATTGCCTGGCTTCGGGAGAACAGGGTGTTGCTCCTTACCCCCCCCCCCATCCCCCCGTTTAATGGGCTGGGTGTTGTTTTTAGGTTTATTCAGTCAATCGACCATTTCTAAAGAACTAAACCTATTTTTCAGAGGTAAATAGTTCTCTGGGTTTGGGGTGCCCTGTCTTTGACCGCCTGCCCTGCCCTGTCCATGCCCCACGAACATCCATGCTCCGGTAGTATCCAGGTTGATGGGTGGTGGGTAGCAGAACGATAATGGTCTGAGTTCTATCATAGTCCCTCGATTGGGGTTATGATTATGTGGTCCCAAGTACATATATACTCCACCACACTGGGGTCTCTAAAATTGACCAAGACGCAGTCTCCCGTGATTTTTTTTGGTGTGTGTGCCACCCAGGGAATCCTACGCAGCGTCGTAATTTTGCATCTCATATGAGGGGGTAACGGTCTATTTAGATTGAGCCAGTGCACTACTTTATTTTTTAGACAAATAAATGGCTCATGACTGGTGTTTTTCAGTTCGGGCACGCCCGTTAAAACTATAACATACGGGCTCGATTGTGGGGGTAAATTTATCGGTCGGGCCCGCCTGGGGATTTCGTCATTGACTTCTCTTACACCAGCTTTCGGTTTTAATACTGGTGGCTTAGGTTCAATTCCCGCAATACTGGGAGTATGTTGCGCGGCTATAGGACGATTTACTGTCCGGGGATCTAGGAGACTTGGGGTGGCTTTCGCCATTATTTGCGTGTGATGTTTGGTAGATTGTGCTTCCGGTGCTCCAGTTGCTTTATGTTTACTCATTGGGTTATTTTTAGGTTTCGCGCCAATCATAGAGCTCTTCACCTCTACCTCAAGCTTGGCAAGCTGTTTTTCTATTCCGAGAAGTCTTGCTTCCAGGGGTGCAAGTAAGGACTTTATTAGGGACCCTAGGTTATTTAAAAGGGAATCCTTCTCAAGTCTATCAAGTCCTATTCTGCCCAGTATGTTAGTGGAGTTATTATCTACGCTGATACGTGGTAACACGTCCTGACTTAAGGCTTCGAGGCGTGCGCCTTCCACGCAGGGAAGTTGTTTGTTGAGATCAGCCACTATTTGTGCAGCAGTTGTTGTTGCGTTATTATCAAGACCCTTAATAGGTTTAGATTTTTTATTACCTGCAGCAACAGGCACTGGCTGTTTCCATTTTGGTATGGCACCTTCCTTTCTTCCACGTAACTGTCTGGTATTTCCTGCCCTAAGGGGACTATCCTCTACTACCTCTACTACCACTTTAGCAGCTTATATATCTACTAGCACGTCTGCTGATTTGAAAGTTGGGGGCTGGCAGGGAGCAAAAGGAGCCCTGCGAGCTTGGCGGACTATGCAAGAGCACCTCGATATCAGTGGAGTTTATTCTATTGTTGAATTCGGGTGTACGAGCATTAGCAAGATGGCCCATAGAGGACCTGGAGGCAATGGCCAGATCTTGCGACACCCACCTTTCCATCAGAATTATCCCCTGGTCTATAACTGAGTTCGTTCTCGTAATAAAATTGTCTAATGTACCCAATAACAAGGACCCCTCAGCAATCTTATTCCTTTTCTCTCGGCCAGGCATTTCTGTATCCAAGGTACGACCAGGCAACACTTCCTCCAAGATCATATGACCAATAATTAACATAGCACAGTATGCCTGGAGTTAGAGGGGGGCCCAGTCCAGTCTCGCCCGTCTCGAACGGGCTACAAAGGGCCCGCCCTTGGCCCGGGCTTCGCCCGCGCGCGTCCCGCGTTGCATGGAAGGGGCGTAATTATATAGAGCGAATAGGTGGGCAGACTGCGGGAAGAGGCACCAGGTGTGTTAGCGCTCTGAATCCTGGTCCTCGCAGTCCCGCAGACGTCGTGCTGGTCCAAGCCCCGTGAATTCCGCAAACACACCTCCGGTGGCAAACAGGTCACAAAATTCCCTTCCACACCAACCGCCAAAAGTTCCACTGCTGCGAGTGGCTCCCGCAGAGCGGGGTCGCGAGCAGTTTTAAGGCTGAGGGCAGAGCGAGTAGGCGGGCAGACTGCGGAAAGAGGCACCAGGTGTGTTAGCGCTCTGAATCCTGGTCCTCGCAGTCCCGCAGACGTCGTGCTGGTCCAAGCCCCGTGAATTCAGCAACACACCTCCGGTGGCAAACAGGTCACAATATTCCCTTCCACACCAACCGCCAAAAGTTCCACTGCTGCAAGCGGCTCCCGCGGGGCGGGCGCCGCGAGCAGTTTTAAGGCTGAGGGCAGAGCGAGTAGGCGGGCAGACTGCGGGAAGAGGCACCAGGTGTGTTAGCGCTCTGAATCCTGGTCCTCGCAGTCCCGCAGACGTCGTGCTGGTCCAAGCCCCGTGAATTCAGCAACACACCTCCGGTGGCAAACAGGTCACAATATTCCCTTCCACACCAACCGCCAAAAGTTCCACTGCTGGGAGCGGGTCCCGCGGAGCGGGGGCCGCGACCAGTTTTAAGGCTGAGGGCAGAGCGAGTAGGCGGTCAGACTGTGGGAAGAGGCACCAGGTGTGTTAGCGATCTGAATCCTGGTCCTCGCAGTCCCGCAGACATTGTGCTGGTCCAAGCCCTGTGAATTCAGCAACACACCTCCGGTGGCAAACAGGTCATAATATTCCCTTCCACACCAACAGCCAAAAGTTCCACTGCTGTGAGCAGCTCCCGCGGAGCGGGGGGGGCGCGAGCAGTTTTAAGGCTGAGGGCAGAGTGAGTAGGCGAGCAGACTGCGGGAAGAGGCACCAGGTGTGTTAGCGCTCTGAATCCTGGTCCTCGCACTCCCGCAGACGTCGTGATGGTCCAAGCCCGTGAATTCAGCAACACACCTCCGGTGGCAAAAAGTTCCACTGCTGCAAGCGGCTCCCGCGGAGCGGGGGCTGCGAGCAGTTTTAGGGATGAGGGCAGAGCTAGTAGGCGGGCAGACGGCGGGAAGAGGCACCAGGTGTGTGTGGAGAAGTGTGGCTCAGGGGTTAGAGGCAGCAGACCCGGAAGCTGAGATCGGTCCTGGACCAGGGTTCAATTCCCGCCTCGGCGGGTCTTGGGCTAAAAATTCCACGGACTCGATAATTCTCGCCCCGGTGCCTCCTCGACTCACGGGTTCACACTCTGCGACTCTGGGCAATAGCTTGCTTAATCTCCACAATGGCCCCTCGCGGCGGGATGCCTGACTTTCACCTTGTGGATACCCTGCTATCTCACAGGGGAATACCAGGAAGGGTTCCCTAAACAAGCGCCGGGAAACCCACTGCGGGTAGCTGTGCGCTATATAAGCTCAACTACATTTACATTTACATTTACATTAGCGCTCTGAATCCTGGTCCTCGCAGTCTCGCAGACGTCGTGCTGGTCCAAGCCCAGTGAATTCAGCAACACACCTCCGGTGGCAAACAGGTCATAATATTCCCTTCCACACCAACTGCCAAAAGTTCCACTTCTGCGAGCGGCTCCCGCGGAGCGGGGGCCGCGAGCAGTTTTAAGGCTGAGGGCAGAGCGAGTAGGAGGGCAGACTGCGGGAAGAGGCACCAGGTGTGTTTGCGCTCTGAATCCTGGTCCTCGCAGTCCCGCAGACGTCGTGCTGGTCCAAGCCCCGTGAATTCAGCAACACACCTCCGGTGGCAAACAGGTCACAATATTCCCTTCCACACCAACGGCAAAAGTTCCACTGCCGTATGAGGTCATTTTTGGGCACCCTGCTAATGTATGGGGCATCCCGAGACCCAGAACGCTTCATGATATAGAGTATCCTATGTTGACCGACTATCTGTATGCTGTGACTAAAGATCTCTGTTTCATTCATCAACAGGTCTCAGCAGTTTTGCAGCTCCTGCCGGAGGGTCCCGGGCATTGCTTGGAGCCAGGACAGTGGGTTCTGGTCCGTAATTACCAGCGAAAATCCAGCTTGGATCCCCGTTGGTCAGAAACGTTTCAAATCTTGTTGGCCACGCGGACGGCAGTAAAGGTGAACGGCAAGCGACACTAGATCCATGTGTCACATCTGAAAAAAACTACCCGTCCCGCTTCCATATGATTGTCAAATCCAAGAAGGGGTTCTGAACCAGGAAAGTGAACGAGTTCCTCGTTTTGTCCCTTTTTCTGACACCCAGGTAATTGGTGAAGGGCAAGGAGAAGGTGTCTCGGGCTCGGAAGGGGCTCTGTCATCAGCACAAGTGATTGCCCCAGATTCTGTTGCCCCTACAGTCGAACGAGAGGCTCGCAGTACCCCTGTTGCACTGGATTGATCATCCTCTGTTTTATTCTCTGATCAGGAAGTACCTGGACATGCTCAGGTGAATATGGTAGGAGGTAGGGAGAGACTTGAGTGATAGGGTACAGACCTGTTCCACGAATGTCTGTTAGATGCGCTTCTGGGGTACTGAGCGAGACACTGGACTGAACGCGCTGAGAGCCTTGAACATTTGCTTGCTCTGTTCAGAAAGAAAGACTGAATTTCTTGTTTAAAGAGACCCAGGTTGTGTTTTCTTCAAGGGTTGTGTGAGAACATAACTCCAACGTGAGAAGTTTGCTTTGGTCTTATTTGTGATGAACGATAGGAGCCTGCCTGTGAAGCTCTAAACGGACACAGGAAAGAAGCACCCTCCGGCAGGTTGGACTGCATCACCCGAGTTTATTTTTGGACTTTTAGTTAGTATGTATCCCTTTGCTCGTTTCGTTCCTGAGGAGGAACGTCCTTTTGTACCGCGTTATTTCCCTGCATATATGCCTGTCTTTTCTAATTGGACTCAACATGTTAAAATTGCATTTATAGTTATTATAGCGATATTGCTAATCACATTAATGGGAGTATTTATCTATTTAGAATTTTGCCACCCTATGCATACTGTTTAAAGAACAACTGCCCCACCTCAAGAACATGTGTTTTATACTTTAGCTCCACATAAGGAAAGGCATCGTCAGACTTATGTGAAAAATGTATTTGCTGAAATGCTTCATCAAACACACAGCGCCACCAATACTACAAATTGTTGAGAGTGTAGTCTTTTACCATTTGTGATGCGATATTCATATCCCTACCCTTGTCTCATCTAGGAAGATGTGAGACTTGGTTTAAATTACTTTCAATGATGTATATGCATTATACTGTGGACACTCAAAGGTTTTCAGAAAAAGATTATGAAATGATTTTAGCATATATTGAGGTTCATCAAGGATTCGACCCCGATGGGAATAATGGAGAGGGAACCTTTGATCCGAATGAATGTATGAATATGTATACAACGCATGAAAATACCACTTGGTTGAAAAACGAGATTTTGGATTTTGTTGAGTTCAATTTCACTCAGTATTTTGACATTTTCAAGACTGTAATGTTACTGAAGATAGGGCTATTCCAGTGTCTATACTAAATAATACCTCTGCGTTCTGTGTTCAGGGAGCAGGGTACCTATCAGTAGGAGAAAGCTGATGTAATTACACTGATCAGTTACGTACTTTTAGCAGCCCTCCATTGGAGAAAATGCCTATACTTGGCTTCCACGAGGTTGGGCTGGAAGATGCTACCTGTCCTTCCTGTACCCTTCAGTCTATATTGCCCCTTCTAATTATCACAAGGATCACCGCTTGGATAAACGAAGTATGCCTGTTAAGAGAAATAAAAGAATGATACATACTACCGATATAGATTAGACAGATACTCCTGAACAGCATTTTACTGACATTGTAAAAGGAGTGTTTCCCATCTGGGGGCCTATAATCACCAGCACAGAAGTACGCTGTTTGTCCATAGTAGTTGAAGGGGTAATTAGCACCACTGCAGGAATGTTGACTAATCTGACCATAGAGCTACAAGCTACCAGACTTGTTTTGCTTCAAAATCGTATGGTTTTAGACGTTATCTTGGCAGATCGAGGAGGAGCATGCAGTGTGATCGGCCGTTCTTGCTGTGTTTATATCCCTAACTCCCCCCCACTCCGTTCATTTGGCTATCCAGAAGCTACATCGTTTGGTTTCCGAAATACATGTAGAGACTGGTACATAGTCCCTCTCTGGTTGGTCCTGGGGTCTGTTGTCTACTTGGGGATGGAAAATGTTGATAGTGCTGACCGGTATCATATTCACGTGTTGCCTTTGTGTACAATGTGGACCTGCATGTTACTCTTATTGCGCAACTAAACTCACCTCCTCCTTGGCCGGTCCATCCCCAGCAGCAGTAAATGCTCAGTTAGTTCAGCAGGAGCTCAAAGATTTAATGCAGATTGATGAGGGAATATTTGAAGATTGAGCTGTTTTAGTTAGCTATATTATGTTAGCATGATACATCTATATGTACCCTCTTTCACTTGATATATATATATGCTTTTGCAGGGATGACAGCATCTATTCACTCCTCGCGTATCCACTGCTAACAGAGTAGGCCGAGAACCATACAGACGCCATTTTCTGATCCTATGCTCGAACATGAATGTGATCACATGTTAATCTCCGGCAGTTGTCAAGCCCCAGTTCATCTGAGTTACTGGGAGCAGCTGTAAGTAGGCTGTTTACTCGACTGTCCTGAGACTCAAGGTTGCATCAGGGTTTGGGTGCGATAAGCGCATTCCTGGAGGCATTGTGCCTACACTCCCAGGCACCAAGAAGAAAGGGAGTCACCCCTCCTGACCTTCCCAGTAATAAATAGTTAAGCCCTGAACTAATCATGTGTGCCATATATGATCCTTCCCTGGAGTTCGAGGACCAACTGGTGTTTTTCCTTTTACAGTGATTATATGTGTTGAACCAAAAAGTATATAACCTCATGTTTGAATACAAGCCAACAGTCTGCTCCGCGCACCGGATGGGTGAGGGTTGGAGAGGCTCCTCTATAGAGTATTTTGTTTAATAAATGATTGAACTTTCTTCACTGCCAACTTACTGAATATTTGGTAAATGGGATTGGGGCTATTGGTAGGTATAGCCCTTCATGTTATTTTTATAGTACTTCAGAGTCTTGGTCTCTATATCAATAATATATCAAGATTTCAGTCTCGGTAGCTTGGTCACTCTGTCACCCATCTCACTCCTACAGGTAATTTTCATCAAAGTTCTGTCACTGTCGTTGTGGGACTTGAAGGGTCCTAATTGGTTATTGCTCTCACGAGTTCTAAGATGCATAGTGTTGTGGGCTGTATAGTGCTACCAATTTATTTTAATTGGCAGGGACACATGAGGCAATACATTGTAAACGCTGTATTACAATGGATGATTAGTAATTCTCTTAGGTCTTTTGCTGACTGGACTCTCATAAGTCAAAACAGAAGACTAGCACACACAAGCCCTTGGAGATTCTTCTTCAAACAGCTTTCAAAGAGCCAGTCTTTGTCCTTTCCGCGGCAGAAGCAGCAACTGCAGGCCAACCCAACACAGCAAAGGGGCAGTACTCCTCTTTGCAGCTCTCCAGCTCTTCTCCTTGCCAAAGTTTCCTCTTGAATCCAGAAGTGATCTAAAGTTCTGGGGTTTAAGGTCCACTTCTTATACCCCATTTTGGCTCTGTTCTTCTTTGTGCCTGGGTCTCTGAGCCCAGTCCAAACCAGTTCTGTCCTCACTGGTGCAGTATGATCACAGGGGTTCGAGACGGAATTGTGCAAGGGAGGCAGGCCCTATTCAGGTGCAAACAAAACTCCTCCCACTACTCTATTTTTCTTTATTTGAGCAAGGACAAAATACATCTATCAGTAAACAACCATCAAGGAAACTGAATCATTTAAATATGCATCATAGATTAAAAAAAATAGAAGAGTAATAATCGCGAACTATGTGAATACAGCAACAAAGAATGAGAAACAAATAAATATTTACAGAGGAAGAAAGAATCAATTCACATATTTGTATACACAAAAGAAATAAATAATATATAATTCAAGCCATTGAAATTTCTAAGGGTTCATTTTGTTCTCATACCATCTAGTGATAGGAGCCCAAATCTGGGCCCCAAGTGTTCTTGATTTCCTTCCTCTGGTTTTATAGATGACTATCTCATGCTTATAAATTACTAAGAACCGGCATAGCCACATTTGAAAAGTAGGGGCTTCTGAGTCTTTCCAACGGGCAGCCAGTATAATTCGGAGCACTGCCATACCCAGAAATACTGACAACAGCCGCGGGCCGTGGAGGGAGTTACGGTGGGGCAGGGAGGCGGGGAGGGGGAGTGGCGGGGTGGAGGGTGCGAAAATCAGGCATATGGATCATTGCAGGTAAGTACACAATTTAATTATTAAAACGAAATTCGTAGCGCGCACTGCATGGCAAAAAGCAATGCTTTGCGCGCTACGAATTTCGTTTTATTAATTAAATTGTGTACTTACCTGCAATGATCCATATGCCTGATTTTCGCTCCCTCCACCCCGCCCCTCCCCCTCCCCGCCTCCCTGCCCCACCGTAACTCCCTCCACGGCCCGCGGCTGACTGACGACAGTTCTTCCCTGCTCTAACCCATGGATTCATCATGACCCAAAACATATATCGTCATTGAAGTTCTTAATTTATGCCCGAAAATTTCAGTCCAGTATTCTGAGATCATCTTTTTAATTAGGTCTAGCTTAGGGCATTCGGCAAACATATGGATAAGATTCGCAGGAGATAGACCACATCTTGGACAGTTGTCGTTTGTCCGGCAACCCCATGAGAATAATTTGGAAGGTGTAAAATAAAGATCATAAACAGTTCTGTAGTGCTGGGCTTTTAAATTGGAGGCTATAAATAATTTAGATGACAGGATCAATGAGGTGTCAATGTCTATATTTGGGTTAACTAGTTTAGTAGCCCAGCCTGTCTCAACTCGCTCCATATCGTCGCTAAGATTTTTCATCAATATTTCATAGATGGTCCCTATCCTAGTGGTTCGCCTATCTATAATTTCAAAGAAGGGAATATTGTCTAGTTCAATCTGTGGTAAGCTAAGCCGAATACACAAATGAATTTGAATACATTTTAAAAAGTCGGTTGGGGGTATCTGAAAATTTTGTTGCAAGCTCTCAAATGTTGGTGTAGGTCCCTGTCCAATAAAATTACCCAAAGTAATAATACCTGATTGTTCCCATCTTCTAGAAGTATTGTCATTGAGATATGGTGGTAAGATCGAGCTATGCCAAAGAGGGGTATATTTAGTATACTTTGGTATGGCAAGATTTTTTGATATCTATTTCCACACCTTCCACGCATCAACAATAACCTTAAATTTGATCTTTTTAAAATATGAACGTTCTACCTGTCTTAGTAACAACCCTCTAGCGGTGTCCCCCAATATTAGTTCATAGATTGAAGGTATGTGATGGTCTGTTGTGGTAACAGCTATAGGTTTGGTGTTAAATAGGGGAGCCATTTGCTGAATAAGAGTTGCCCAAAGATACAATGTCAAATTTGGGATGGCTAACCCTCCCCTATGTTGAGGTAGCGATAAGAGTGGTAACGCTCTCCTGATTTTCCCAAAATTCCAAATAAACTTTGACATACTAGCATCGAGGGCCTTGATGATGTTGTCTTCAACAATCAGAGGAATTGCTCGAAATAGATATAACATTTTTGGAAAAATATTCATTTTAAGATAATTCCCCTTACCTATTATTGACAACCGGAGATTGTTAACTCTGGTGAGATCTGTTTTTATTTTCTTAATCAGGGGGTCAAAATTAATCTGAGTAATTTCTTTAATTGTAGGAGATAAAACCACACCTAGATACGTAGCCTGGCCAGTTCTATAAGGACTCTCAAAAACAGTATTTTCAGTGCACAGCACCATGGTTTTATCCCTATTCAGGGAGTACCCTGAATAGGAGCCAAAAGTCTGGGTAATTTGCTCTATTTCTTGGATGGCCTCGGTGGGCTTAGAAGTTAATACCGCCACGTCGTCGGCATAGGCTAAAATTTTAGTGCTAGATGTTCTTGTAATTATAGGTTCTATTACTGGAGATATGAGTAATTTTAATATTAACGGGTTGATATAAAGGGCGAATAGAATTGGGGAGCACGGACACCCCTGCCTCATGCCCCTTTGGATGTTAATAAACTCTGATTCGATACCACCTATGGAATGTTTGGCTCTGGGTTCTACATAGAGAGCCTTGATAGCTTTAATATAGGCCTTTCCAAAGTTGTTTAATTCCAATACTTCCCACAGGAACTGCCAAAAAACAAGATCAAAGGCCTTCTCGGCGTCGAGCAGGATCATTGACATCCGGCCCCCCGTGGCTCCCATGATGTCAAAAAGGGAAATAGCTCTCCGGGTATGATCAGTTGTACCCTTACCGGGAATAAAGCCATGCTGCCACGGGGAGACCAGATGCTCAACAACCCTGCTCAGCCGGTTAGCGAGTATCTTGGCATAAAGTTTCGAATCAGAGTTTATTAGTGAAATGGGACGATATGAAGATGGTAACTTGGCAGGCTTCCCTTTTTTAGGAAACATAGCAATATTTGTGTTTTTCCAGGATTCAGGTGGTGTACCACTATATTGTACTCCAAGGAACAAATCCAATAAATAGGGGATAATCTGCTTCCCAAGAATTTTATAGTGGTCCAAAGGGATCTTATCGGGACCTGCTGCCTTACCATTAGCAAGTTCTAATAATGCTAATTCAAGTTCTATTTTCGTAATTTCTTTATCAAGATCTTCCCTGACTAGGCCGTCAATTGATCTAGTTTCCGTGTGTAACAGCCAGTGATGTAAGAAATGTTTAGTATCTGTTACATGCGGTTGATCTTCATTTTGATAAAGTTTTTGGTAGTAACGTTGGAAAGCGCCTGCGATATCAAAAGGGATCTATATTCATGCCCCTCAAACTCAATTGTTGGGATAGCTCTATGGGATTGTTTCTGGCGTGTTCGTAGGGCAAGCTGTTTACCAATTTCTTCTCCAGTCTCGTAGATATTTCTTTGATTTGCCTGAAAGGTCTCGGCCGCTTTTTGTGTAAGGCCAGCATTAATCTCTGTCTTAAGAACTAGTATTTTCTGCAGGGTGTTCTGACTTTCTTCTCCAAGCTGTATCTGGGTAGCGTGCAGAGTCTCTAAATTTGCTAGTTCTAAGTGAAGTTGTTGATTTAGGTTGTTCTGATTTTTTTTTTGCTTGGCCACAAACGCAAGAGTCTCACCTCGGAGAGCCGCCTTGAAGCAGTCCCAGGCCACGAATCTAGGGGCACTATATTGATTGTAATCGAAAAATTCCTGAGCCCAGGTTGTTATATATGTTATATAATCCCTATTGACCAGGAGCTTATGGTCAAATGTCCATTGAGAAGGTGGCTTTCTATAGCTGGCAGCATCAAAAGTAAAGGTTAGGGCATTGTGGTCTGATATAGTTTTGGGTAATTTAGCTATCCTAGCATCTGCTATGTTTTCATTAGATACCAATACGTAATCTATCCTGACATATTTGTTATGGGGAAAGGAAAAATAGGTGTAACCAGGATCATTTATATTTTTCAGACCCCAGACATCAGTTAGATTGTAGCTGGTCATAAGTTGTCTTATAGCACTATATACCTTGGGTTTACGCCCATTATAAGTCTGCTGTATTTGAGTATTCGATGTAGCACCTAGTACTACATTGAAATTCCCACAGAGAATCAGTGGACCAAACCAGGATGCTAGTTCTAGCTCTAGATCTTGGAATATCTGGGGATCGTCTAGATTTGACCCGTAAACCGAGCAAATGGTGAAGCCTAGATCAAGGTGTACTATGACCCATCTACCATGGGGGTCTACTAACTTCCGTGTTGGTTGTCCCAAAAATGTCTTTGCCAAAATGGCAACACCTCGTGTTTTAGAGGTTTGAGTTGTCATAGCCAGGATGTTATACCCAGGTATCCTTAGTAGCTCTTTATCCCCCACTGCAATGTGGGTCTTTTGTAGACACACAAAACCGTATGAATCTTGATGAATTGCCTGATAAAATTGAGCCCTTTTACCCCTGTCATTGAGGCCAGCTATATTCCAACAACAAAGCTTTAACTTCCCCATCGTATCAATTCAATAGATATACCAGCCATGCTTATATAGATCACTATTTGTGTAAGTAAATATATCCATTGTTCCAAGTCTTTGGTCATTAACTGTATATTATGAATTGTAGCATTCAATACATCTTTTAAGTATTTGAGCTTGCTCTTCTTAATTTTGGTAAACACACCCACCCCCCTCCCACATTGCCCCCCCGACCCCCCTCCCAAAAAAAGGCAATTAGACTCTGTAAGAGTCTATAGCGATGGTGAGATGTTTCCCGACCTGTACCGTGCAGTTCTGACCTCATAAACAATAGAGTGAGGAAAAGATGAAACGTTTCAGTGCGGAAAAGGGAGAAAAAGTAGAATCAAAAGAACAATAATAAGAACAAAATAAGCCAAAGAAGGAGGAGAAAGAAAAAGAGCAATAGGTGAGAAAAAAACACATTCTAGAAGAGAGGAAGGGAAAGGGAGAAACAAATAGTGCACCAACAAATATACAACATCATAAACCACCACTCTTTCCAGATTGCTTGGGTAATATTATTCCTATCTTAATAAGAGTCATGGTACTTTTATTCTTTCATCACAATAGCCCATATGAATTTGTGTCGTGGTTATAAGCTATACCTTAAGCATAGCAAATAGAAAGAAAAAAAAGAAGAAAAAAAGTATAATAATAAAAAAAAATACTATCATCTTTTCCCTGCAAAAACCCTTAAATCTATAAATCCATAGCAAGTTAATTCAGGCTGTCGAGGAATTCTTTTGCTTTAATTTCTGATCTAAAGAATCTTATTTGCCCCCCAATTATGATTTTTAATTTGGCAGGGTTGTTAAGATAAGCCTGTGCCTTCTTATCCAAAAAGGGTTTGATCAATTGGCGTAAACGCCATCTTCTCTCCACTGTTACGTGGCAGAAGTCTGGCCGCACAAAGTATGAAATAGAGTCTCTATTACGCCGTGCTTCAGGCCTTGCTTTATCTGAAATAGCCTGTCTTAAAAGAAAATTTCCAAAATAAACTAAAACTGCTTGTGTATAGCCATCCTGCTTAGATGTTGGTTTCAGAGTCAGTGGTACTCTATGAACACGTTGTACCTCAAGGTCCCAGTTCCAGGTGGAAAGTTCTGGCAATGTATCACGAAAAAGCTGTATGATAAAGGCCCGGATGTCTGCACCTTCGATTTTCTCCGGAATGCCTAGAACGCGCAGATTATTCCGGCGTAGCCGGTTTTCGCAGTATTCTCGTTTCCACCTGATATCCTCTAACTCAGCCTCGTGGGATTCAACACGTTCTCGAGTTGTCGTGGCTTCTGTCTCGTTAGACATAATGCGAGTTTCCATTTCCGTCATTCGATCATTAAAGGTGCTCACTGTTTTGGTTAGCTTGCGTACGACCCCCTGAACTTTATGAATGGCTACCTGTGCCTTACGACCATCTTTTGAGGTCTACTCCCGATGAGAGGCAATGGCCTGGAGCACTGTGTCCATGACTGTAGTTAGAGTAGCCCCTGAGTTTTCAGGATGATTTTCAGGATGGTCTAATGATACGGGCCATGTGGTACAATGAAGATGACTCTGATTCTGATTTTGGCTTAGAGCCTGTACTGAAGGTGAGTAATCCCAGGTTACCTCTGGTGTTCCATGATAACTCCTTTTTTTTTTAAAGAACAGTTCTATGGCTAGCCTTAGGGTCGTTAGTTTTCAAGACCTGGTCACTGTCTGTAGTAGGATTGGACTTAGTGTCGCCATCAACGTCTTCCTCAATTTCATTTGACCAGCCAGCATCCTCAGAAAAAGAATAAAAGTCAGTGGGATCCCTATCAGTTTCTACTGTCTCTGCAAATGTCTCTACAGCCGATGCCCCAGGGAGGTTTGAAGCTTTAAATGCCTCGGATTCATTCCCTTCGAGGTTCACCTCAGGCATGTCTATGATATTAGTCGGAGTCAAGATCAAAATATCAGGGGCAGCCCCAACAGGAATTATTGTATTTGTTGCATCTGATAGTATCCCACCAGTATTTCCTACAGATAAATCCGTATTGTCAGTCACTGTCTGGCTAGTAGACATAGTCACCCCTCCTTCACATACCAACGGCGTCATTTGAATGAAGTCCTGGGACCCCCGGGCATCAACTACAGATGGTGCAACAGATGCTTCCCCAAAATCACATGCTGCTGCTGTACTATCCATTATTACCGATGTTAAGTCCTGTTCAGAGGGTGTAGACGTCAAGTTAGTTAATATATCCTCTACTAGCAGAGTTTCTGAGTTATTATTAGTGGAAATCGATTGTGGGGTCATACCTTTTGACTCAGAGTTCATCGCAGGCCAATCCGTAGCGTCTGCAGCAGTCACCACTTCGCCCGGATACATCCCAGCTGGTGGAGCCACGGTAAGAGCAGGGTCAGATGCATCACCAAAATCAATCCGACCGCTGTACTCCAGAATATCACCTCCGGCTACCGCATCCTGTACCAAGCCCGACTGAGCACCCAGCTGTACATCCTCCTTACGGGCCATAGGGAGCCTCAGTGTTGTTTTTACCGATAAAGCACTCGGGGCTCTCCGAAGCAGCTCCACAACCGAGGGTCCGGGTGATACTCCTGACTGTTTTGCAAGTTTTAACGAGTGTTCTGCGGCTGAGCCTCCCGCGTCTCCATCGTTGATACCAGCGGGGGCGCCTCGTTTGAGTATCAGCTCCTTGTCTCGGAGAGCCTGTTTTGCTGCTCTCATTTTCGCTGCTGCGGCTGCCACAGCCGCAGAGTTTTTCAGGGCCATAACAGCAGCGTTTTTGGGAACCAGCCTAGTAAACAGGTGAGTGTCCGTTGGTGTCGTGCTCATGAACCCAGGTTTGGGAGACCGTAGAATCCTTAGCACGGCAACACCAATTAATGAGATAACGAGAGAGAGCTGAGATTGCAATACAGCCCTCTTCTCGTTTAGCAACTCTATGGATTCCAACGCCGCCGCCGCTTCCATGTCAATTATCAGCTGCTTCGCTTTCATTATTCCGGTAGGCGTGATGGGATTCGCAAAATAGTAGCAGAAATCTTGTGACAAACTCGAGCACGAGTGTTTAAACCATAACGTTTACGGGTTTCAATCTCCGCTTAATTCGGCTCATTTCTCCCCCGCACGGTCAACACTGCCAGCATCGGTCGGGACCCATCTGTCAGCAGACTGACACGCCGCTGCCATCTTGCCCCGACTTCCTCCCACTACTTTACGTGCAGCCAAGGTCCAGTCAGCATAGCTCTGAGTCATCCAGGAAAAGCCAGGCACACCTCACCAGTGGCTGTCTACAGTGAATGCACATCCACAGCTCCTGTCACGCCAAAACCAGACAGTCAATCCACAAACAGGCACAGGTACACAGAATTGTTAAACAAGGAAATACCTACTTTCTAAAAGTGTCAATTGCAAACACACAATTTAAAAATCATCTTTACTAAATGATGTGTTATTAAATTTTGAGTTCAGAGAGCCTAAACTGTATTCCTCTATCTTGTCCCAATGGGAGGTTATACTTGTAAGATGTTACACAGTCTCTCCCATGTTTTCCTATGGGACAGATAGCCTTTCAATAGTGAAAAACAAAATTGTCAGTATTTCAATATCAGGATATGTCACTGCACCATGCCCACCTTGGGCCTACTTGAGGGGTGTCTTATATATAAGAAAAAGAAAGGTTAGGACCTGGCAGGTGGGTGCACTTGCCAGGTCAACATGGCAGTAAAAACGGTGTGCAAACACTGTAGTGTCAGGTCTGAGATACTTTTACAGGGCTACTAAGGTGGGTGGTACAAATAGTGCTGCATGCCCGTTAGTAACATTTGATTTACAGGCATGGCATACTCCATGCACTGTACTAAGGACTAACCTAGTAAATCAAATATGTCATTCATGGATAACCAATTCTGTTCACAGTTTAGACAGAGAGCATATGTACTTTAGCACTGATCAGCAGTGGGAGAGTGCCCAGAGTTCTAAAGCCAACAAAAACAGGTCAGGAAAAATAGGATGAAGAAGAAAAAAATGTGGGGATAACCCAGCAAAAAGAGCCATTTCGATTGATAGATAGATCGATAGATAGACAGACACACAGACAGACAGACAGACAGACAGACAGACAGACAGACAGACAGAAAGACAGACAGACAGACAGATAGACAGACAGATAGATAGATAGATAGATAGATAGATAGATAGATAGATAGATAGATAGATAGACAGATAGATGGATAGATAGATAGATAGATAGATAGATAGATAGATAGATAGATAGATAGATAGATAGATAGACAGACAGACAGACAGACAGACAGACAGACAGACAGATAGATAGATAGATAGATAGATAGATAGATAGATAGATAGATAGATAGATAGATAGATAGATAGATAGATAGATAGATAGATAGATAGATAGATAGATAGATAGATAGATAGATAGATAGATAGATAGATAGATAGATAGATAGATAGATAGATAGATAGATAGGTAGGTAGGTAGGTAGGTAGGTAGGTAGGTAGGTAGGTAGGTAGGTAGGTAGGTAGGTAGGTAGATAGATAGATAGATAGATAGATAGATAGATAGATAGATAGATAGATAGATAGATAGATAGATAGATAGATAGATAGATAGATAGATAGATAGATAGATAGATAGATAGATAGATAGATAGATAGATAGATAGATAGATAGATAGATAGATAGATAGATAGATAGATAGATAGATAGATAGATAGATAGATAGATAGATAGATAGATAGATAGATAGATAGATAGATAGATATCAAGAGTCCCTCAAACACAAAGGTCTAGATAGACAAATAATTTTGAGACTTAACATCTCAAAAACTACTATATGGATTTAAACTTCCAGGACACAGTAGTTTTTCCTGCGCGCAGGAGCAAGGGAAGAAGTGTTAAGAATAGCTACGATTTTTAATACACCTCCCCCGCTGCCTCCAGGGACCGCCACCTCCCCGGTGCACAGATTTAAATTAAAAATAATGCAGGGGAGGCGGCAGCCTCGGGGACCACCACCTACCAGGGACATGGAATTTTGTAATGAATAATGTGGGGGAGGCCATGTGGCCTCCTGCGCAGCTCCTGGGACCACCACCAACCGGGGATAAATATTGTAAAGTAATATTGTAAAGTAATGTGAGGCCCACATGGCCCCCTCCATGTCCCACAGACCACCACAACATTGAAGGGGTCCGCAGCTAAAATCAACTACCCCTCCTGTTATATCCAGGAATCACGTACTGCGCGATTGCTAAAAGGTCTTCAGAGGCCATGCCCCCTTTCTCCACCACTCTGTAATCATGGCTCCTGGTGCACTACGGGTTGGGGGATGAAGTACACTTTACTCCTGAGGGAGCCTTGGGGCCAAAAAGTCCTTGTGGTACCACCTGTAAGTCCTTCCCAGCAGAATTCCTGAAAGCTGATCGGAGGCCTTTCCCCTTTATCCATCACTCTGAAAATGTGATTACTTTGTAAAACTCTTTAGAAATTGACTTAAAAACCAAAGGTTAAAGTGACTTAATAGTCAGGCTCAGATTTCACTCATACAAAACCAGTGGTGAAATTCAGCAGTTATACTTAGATGAGCTAACTTTAACTCACAGTCCGCAGTGCAGTGCTTATGACCTCACATGTTGCATCTCTCATGACATGGTCAGTGACATCACTGATGACATCACAAATATGTAAGTGATGTATTTTCTGGGCATGTACATGACAATGTACAGAGTGAATGTAAATAGCTGGACACAGGATGCAATGGCGACTAATGCACTATTCACTCTCATCATGAATGCCGACTAATGTAACACCTATTTTCTTTCTCTCAGCTGACCATGGATATGCCCTGATGCCATGGGTAATGACACCAGGGAAGAATCCCAAGCACAGATAACATATATTCAAGCTCTCTCCCGCACAAGGTCTTTTCTGGGGCAGACTTTTGGTGTCCTTAAGTCACAGTTCTGCATTGTTGATGCCTTACTATACTCCCCACCCATGGTCTGCAAGATCATTCTGGTATGCTGCATTCTTCACAATATATGTGTACGGACAAATGCGCCTTTGCCTTTGCCTAAGGACAATGTTGAACCTAAAATGACGAATGATGGAGAGGAAGGAGAAGAGAAGCCTAGGCAACCTACAACTTTATCAGCAGCAGCAAGGCGGAGGGATAATATCAGTACCCATATCTTCTCTGACTAACATGTAACATAAATCATCACAAAACATGCAGTATAGAGAGAAATGTTACTCTGTCTATGAATAAACATTAACAACACTCACATCTTCTCAGCATTTTTATCCTATTTTCACACTACACTTCTGGCATACAATATTTATTCCACTTATGTCAGTCACACAGACTGATCATCTAGCAGAGGATATGATACAAACTATAACATCTTTCAGTACCAGAAAATATTTAGTGCATGCCAACAACAAGATGCAGATGGGGCACCATAGAGAGCAACTGCTATCTTGTTGTCGTCACATAGATGGTGGGCACCAACTGTGTGTGTGCTACTGATGATGCTTGTCATGTGTTTGGTCTCATACTTGTGCTAAACAGTAGAGCCCTCTTTATTAGGAATAGATTGCACTATTCCACATAGAATGTGCATGGAAACACGCTCACACAACTACAGTCAACATTTGCCATCCATAACATTTAAAATCCTGAAAGTTAAGGGTAAATTTACATGGAATCAACAACATCAGTACATATATTATTCAGATGTTCTGCTGGAGGTCAGTCGTTTACCTTATTTGTGAGAAGTTGGCCTGGCATATGATGTCCACTATTCTAGTGGACACCATGCACCAGTCCAAACGACCTTTATGGATGGTAGGTTAAAGACAACCTTATAGAAAGCTATCCTAGTGGCAGCTGCGGAGAGCAGCCTTCAGGCTAAGTCTTGAAGGAATGTAAAGCAGCTTGTTTACCAGTCTATAATCTCTTGAACGATCAAATAAAAGTACACCACACAAGGTAAATATATAAAATATATGTATTTATTCTAAAACACACCCCTCTAGTCTCTTTATGAGGCTAGAGGCCAAAGTACAATACAAGAACTGAAATAGCACACAGTAAACAGCACAGTATATGTTTTGTCCTAGGGGCCTCACAAACCATATACTAAGAAAGTGGTATAAAAACCACATGAGGGATAGAAGTGAGGCCTAGGGCCTGTAGAACCGCTGGGGCAACCAGGAACCACCCAAGGTAGGGACGCAGGAGACTCACGGGGGACGCGTGCAGTGTTTAAACACAGCCGCGAATCATCATTGATTTCTATGGAGGAAATTAAAGTTATAGCTTTAAAGTTTTAGGACACTTAGGGGTGGACTGCGGTTAAACCCCTTTATATCTAGACACTTCGAGAGTCAAGACCCATGGGAGCACCAAAGTACTCTTGTTACCTCACCCAGGGAAGGCGGGTGCATAGGTGTCTTTTCGGGTCGGATTTTGTCATCGATTCCAATGGTGCGCTGCGAAGAAGTGCTGCAGCTGACCAGAGGAAAAGTGTCCGGATGGATCCAAGGGTGGATAGGAGATCTGAAGAACCTGAAAGCAGAGGGACAGAGTCTGGGTAACTAGCCAGTGACCAGGATGGCGACAAGAAGATGCCAGCCGATGTTGGGTGCTTTAAGGTAAAGTAGGTGCAGCTTGACTCTTCAGCCATGAGGTCAAGGAGGTGTAGATGACAACCAGGAGCTGGATTCAAGCTGTCCCATGTCGGATGTCGAATGCTGCAGTGTTGGTATCCGGATTGGACCCAACAAGCCTTGGCAACAGCAACCCACGCAAGATGACAATATTGGCTTCAGTGCAGACCAGCAAGGTCTGAGGGACTCACCTTTTGGAGGGGAGTCAGGGCACGTCTGGAGCAACCAGGAAAGCGCAGGAAACAAAGGATTGTCCTTCGTGGAGCAACTAGCCAACGGACTGGAGATTGCAAATGAGCCTCAAGCTGCGGTGAAGAAAGCGGGCCCACGGAACACAAGGGATTTCGAGATGAGTCGGCTTTCCTATGTGTTGTGGCCACGGCGCTGCAACGGTTCTAGCTGCCGCTCAGCAGGGTCTACGTCATAGTCAGTGTGGTGATCTTAGACTTCGGAGATTAGTGCACGATATTTGACATGCAGTGATTTTCCCAGCTGCGGGCGGGTTCCTCAGCGGCACGGTGGCGATGCGTGGGAAGTTCTTCCTGCCCTAAGGTGTTGTTTTGGAAACAGGTGCAGATGCGTCATGCTTCCTTAGTTACTTCAAGTTTTCTCAGCTCCCGGGCGCCAGGAACCACCTCCAGAGGCCCAACACAGGAACAGGTACCCCTTGGAAGGTCAGAACTCCCAACAATGGAGTTTAGGGGAGCTGGTGGGGAGGTCTTTGTGTCCCTGAGACTTCAGTATAGGAGACAGGCTCTGCTTCAAGCACTTGGAGATTTTTTTCAAGCAAGATACACAGCACACAGCAAAGTATTTGTTCTCTCCTTGGCAGAAACAGTCACTACAGGCCAACCACAGACAGCCCACAGAAAAGGGACAGTACTTCTCCTTCAGCTTTCCTAGCTCTTCTCCTTGGCAGAGGTTCCTCTTGAGTCCAGAAGTATTTTAAAGTTCTGGAGTCTGGGCCCCAATATTTTACTCAATTTCACTTTGTTCTCTTTTGGCAAAGAGACTCTGTACTCAGTCAAAACTGATTCCGTCTTCCGTGGCCCAGCTTCCTGGCAGGAGGTGGAAACACAATAGTGTAAGGCAGACCACGCTTTTTCAGATGAATGGCAATCATCTCCTCCCACTACTCTAAATGCAGCCCAGGTCTATTCATCCCAGCCCTGACTCAGTCACGAAAGGCAGGACACACCTCAACTCCCCCAGTGGCTTTCTACAGTGAATGAACCTCCCCAGCCCCTGTCACATCAAAGCCAGTCAGTGAATCCACAAACCAGAAGAGGCACACAGAATAGCTAAGCAAGAAAATACGAACTTTCTAAAAAGGTTGTATTTTCAAAAACACAATATAAAAATCATGTTTACTAAAAGATGCAGTTTTGTATTCTGACTTCAGGCATACTAAACTCCATCTTTCTATCTTGTCCCACTTAAAATATGTTATTTAATAAGTATCTCTTTCTAAATTCCTATATTGTCGACAGGAGGTGACCTACCTGGGTCCTCTACTGTCGAAAGAGGGTAGGAGACTAACCCCGGAGCGTGTGACTACTATTTTTAATATGCCTGTACCTCGTACTCAGTGTGATGTTCCTGCATTTCTCGACATAACTTCTTACTGTCGCCAATGCATCCCTAATTTTTCCCTTCTCACTAAACCTCTACTGTATTTAACCACTAAAGATGTGCATGAACCTTTACCCTGAACTGTTGCTTGCCAAAATGCTTTTGACTCTTTGAAATCTGCGCTTTGCTCTGCACCCGTTCTTGGTACCCCTGACTACCACAAACCTTTTGTGCTTTATGTACAAGAGGTGAACGGTTGCTCGCTTTCTTTGTTAACACAAGCATTTGGTGGTAAGCAGAGACCTTAAGCTTATTTCACGGCAGTGTTGGATAACGTCGCTAGAGCACTTCCTAACTGTTTAAGAGCTACTGCTGCGGTCGCAGTGGCTATTCGACGGTTGGAAGGGCTCGTTCTGAACACTGATCTCACAGTGATGGTACCGCATGCTGTGAATACATTATTGAACAAAACGAACACCCTGCACCTTACGAGTGCGCGTCTTACAGGTTACAAATTGACTTTGTTTGCTCCCCACATTACGATTAAACGATGTGCCACTCTGAACCCTGCTACATTACTACCGCTCCCTTCAAATGAAAAGAACAATGATGTTCATGATTGTATATTTCGGACGGAGGAAGAGACGAACGACGGGTAGACGTGACAGACAATCCTCTATCTGACCCTAAAGGGGAGTTGTATGTCGATGCCTCTTGTTTCAAATTACCAGATGGCACGACAACTGCTGCATATGCGATAACCACTCTTCACACTGTAGTTGAGGCTTCTCGAGTACCCTATCAATCAGCATAGGCAGCTGAGTTAGTGGCATTGCTTCGGGCCTGTGAGCTAAGTGAAGGACTAAGAGTAAATATTTACACCGACAGCCAGTACTCCTTTGGCGTGGCTCATAGTTTTGGCCGACTTCGGGCCGAAAGAAGTTTTCTTACTTCCCATGGTCAGCGAATACAGCATGGCCCCTTGATTTTGATATTGCTGACTGCATTGACGTTACCAGAAAGTGGTGGCTGTAGTTAAATGCAGTGCACACAAGGCAGTGGTTGATGCAGTGGCTGAAGGTAATGCCTTTGCTGATCAAGTAGCTAAGGAAACTGCGAAGTCCAAATTGACCTCAATGTTTGTGACAAGCTCTGCTAGGTGGATGGCTGAAACGGAGATGTTTAATAACACCATGGAGAGTGTCCGAGAAATACAGAAAGAAGCTACCCCTATTGAGCTGGCTCACTGGAAAGAGAAAGTGGGGAAATTAGATGCAGATGATTGTTGGATTGATTTGACAGAAAAACAACGATGGTCATTGTCCATTGCATTGGTGAATGCGGTGGTAACAATGGCACATGGTTCAGCTCATATTGGGGCAAAAGGTATTTTTGCATTATTAGATCCTGTATGGTATAATCCCAATATTCCAAAGACCGCTGCTCATTTGGTGCAATATTGCATGGTTCGCTTACGACATAATCCTGGGGGCAGGGAGCCTGTTCTGTGTGGAAACTTTGCACCACCATCTTTGCCTTTTGAGGTGCTCCAAATGGATTATATCCAGCTGGAGCGTGTAAATAATTTGAAGTATGTCCTGGTTGTGGTGTGCACTTTCAGTAAATGGGTGGAAGCCTACCCGACCAAAGAAAATACTGCTTTGGCAACAGCAAAAGTGTTGGTAAAGGAATACTTCCCACGCTATGGATTGCCTCGGGTGATCTGGAGTGATAACGGGGGACACTTTAATGCAGAATTTATCAGTCACATATGTAATGGACTACAGATTAAACAGAAATTCCATGCGGCTCGACACCACCAGTCTGCTGGGTTGGTCGAGAAGTATAATGGAATACTGAAGCTCAAATTAGCATAAATTCAAGAAAGTACCGAATTGAAGTGGCCAGATGCTCTGCCACTGGCATTAATGTCAATACGGGTTATGCCACATTCTCGTTCTGGCTTATCCCCGTATGAGGTCATTTTTGGGCACCATGCTAATGTATGGGGTGTCCCGAGACCCAGAACGTTTCGTGATACAGAGTATCCTATGTTGACAGACTATCTGTATGCTTTGACTAAAGATCTCCATTGCATTCATCAACAGGTCTCAGCAGTTTTGCAGCCCCTGCCGGAGGGTCCCGGGCATTGCTTGGAGCCAGGACAGTGGGTTCTGCTTCGTATTTACCAGCGAAAATCCAGCTTGGATCCCCGTTGGTCTGAAACGTTTCAAATCTTGTTGGCCAAGCGGACGGCAGTGAATGGCAAGCGACACTAGATCCATGTGTCACATCTGAAAAAAACTACCCCTCCCAATTCCATATGATCAGCAAATCCAAGAAGGTGTTCTGACCCAGGAAAGTGAGCAAGTTCCTCGTTTTGTCCCTTTTTCTGACACCCAGGTAATTGAAGAAGGGCAAGGAGAATGTGTCTCGGGCTCGGAAGGGGCTATGTCATCAGCACAAGTGATTGCCCCAGATTCTGTTGCCCCTACAGTCGAACGAGAGGCTCGCAGTACCCCTGTTGCACTGGATTGATCATCCTCTGTTTTGTTCTCTGATCAGGAAGTTTCTGGCCATGCTCAGGTGAATATGGTAGGAGGGAGGGAGAGACTTGAGTGATAGGGTACAGACCTGTTCCACGCATGTCTGTTAGATGCGCTTCTGGGGTACTGAGCGAGACACTGGACTGAACGCGCTGAGAGCCTTGAACATTTGCTTGCTCTGTTCAGAAAGAAATACTGAATTTCTTGTTTAAAGAGACCCAGGTTGTGTTTTCTTCAAGGGTTGTGTGAGAACATAACTCCAACGTGAGAAGTTTGCTTTGGTCTTATTTGTGATGAACGATAGGATCCTGCCTGTGAGGCTCTAAATGGACACAGGAAAGAAGCACCCTCTGGCAGGTTGGACTGCATAGCCCGAGTTTATTTTTGGACTTTTAGTTAGTATGTATCCCTTTGCTCGTTTCGTTCCTGAAGAGGAACGTCCTTTTGTACCGCGTTTTTTCCCTGCATATATGCCTGTCTTTTCTAATTGGACTCAACATGTTAAAATTGCATTTATAGTTATTATAGCGATATTGCTAATCAAATTAATGGGAGTATTTATCTATTTAGAATTTTGCCACCCTATGCATACTGTTCTAGGAACAACTGCCCCACCTCCGGAACATGTGTTTTATACTTTAGCTCCACATAAGGAAAGGCATCGTCAGACTTATGTGAAAAATGTATTTGCTGAAATGCTTCATCAAACACACAGCGTCACCAATACTACAAATTGTTTAGATTGTGGTCTTTTACCATTTGTGATGCACAAGCAAGATCTATTCATATCCCTACCCTTGTCTCATCTGGGTAGATGTGAGGCTTTGTTTAAATTACTTTCAATGATGTATATGCATTATACTGTGGACACTCAAAGGTTTTCGGAAAAAGATTAAGAAATGATTTTATCATATATTGAGGTTCATCAAGGATTTGACTCCGACGGGAATAATGGAGAGGGAACCTTAGATCCGAAGGAATGTATGAATATGTATACAACGCATGAAAATACCACTTGGTTGAAAAATTTGATTTTGCATTTTGTTGAGTTCAATTTCACTCAGTATTTTCGACATTTTCAAGACCGTAATATTACTGAAGATATGGCTATTCCAGTGTCTATACTAAATAATACCTCTGCGTTCTGTGTTCAGTAGGAGAAAGCCGATGTAATTACACTTATCAGTTACGTACCTTTAGCAGCCCTCCATTGTTAACCCCTCCTAATGTATATTTTGTCTGTGGAGAAAATGCCTATACTTGGCTTCCACGAGGTTGGGCTGGAAGATGCTACCTGTCCTTCCTGTACCCTCCAGTCTATATTGCCCCTTCTAATTATCACAAGGATCACCGCTTAGATAAACGAAGTATGCCTGTTAAGAGAAATAAAAGAATGATAGATACTACCGATATAGATTAGACAGATACTCCTGAACAGCATTTTACCGACATTGTAAAAGGAGTGTTTCCCATCTGGGGGCCTATAATCACCAGCAAAGAAGTACGCCGTTTGTCCAGAGTAGTTGAAGGAGTAATTAACACCACTGCAGGAATATTGACTAATCTGACCGTAGAGCTACAAGCGACCAGACTCGTTTTGCTTCAAAATCGTATGGTTTTAGACGCTATCTTGGCAGATCGAGGAGGAGCATGCAGTGTGATCGGCAGTCTTGCTGTGTTTATATCCCTGACTCCCCCCCCTCCGTTCATTTGGCTATCCAGAAGCTACGTCGTTTTGTTTCCGAAATACATGTAGAGACTGGTACATGGTCCCTCTCTGGTTGGTTCTGGGGTCTGTTGTCTACTTGGGAATGGAAAATGTTGAAAGTGCTGGCCGGTATCATATTCACGTGTTGCCTTTGTGTACTATGTGGACCTGCATGTTACTCTTATTGCGCAACTAAACTCACCTCCTCCTTGTCCAGTCCATCCCCAGCAGCAGTAAATGCTCAGTTAGTTCAGCAGGAGCTCAAAGATTTAATGCAGATTGATGAGGGAATATTTCAAAATTGAGCTGTTTTAGTTTGCTCAATTATGTTAGCATGATACGAATATATGTACCCTCTTTCGCTTGATATATATATATATGCTTTTGCAGGGATGACAGCATCTATTCGCTCCTCGCGTATCCACCGCTAACAGAGTAGGCCGAGAACCATACAGACGCCATTTTCTGATCCTATGCTCAAACATGGATCTGATCACGTGTTAATCTCCGGCAGTTGTCAAGCCCCAGTTCATCTGAGTTACTGGGAGCAGCTGTAAGTAGGCTGTTTACTCAACTGTCCTGAGACTCAAGGTTGCATCAGGCTTTGGGTGCGATAAGCGCATTCTTGGAGCCATTGTGCCTACACTCCCAGGCACCAAGACGAAAGGGAGTCACCCCTCCTGACCTTCCCAGTAATAAATAGTTAAGCCTTGAACTAATCATGTGTGCCATGTATGATCCTTCCCTGGAGTTCGAGGGCCAACTGGTGTTTTGCCTTTTACATTGATTATATGTGTTGAACCAAAAAGTATATAACCTCATGTTTGAATACAAGCCAACAGTCTGCTCCGCGCACCTGATAGGTGAGGGTTGGAGAGGCTCTTCTATAGAGTATTTTGTTTAATACATGATTGAACTTTCTTCACTGCCAACTGACTAAATATTTGGTAAATGGGATTTGGGCTATTGGTAGGTATAGCCCTTTATGTTATTTTTATAGTGCTTTAGAGTCTTGGTCTCTCTATCAATAATATATCAAGATTTCAGTCTCCGTAGCTTAGTCACTCTGTCTCCCATCTCACTCCTACAGGTACATGATCTAAGTAGGAAATTTTCATCAAAGTTCTGTCACTGTCGTTGTGGGATTTGAAGGGTCCTAATTGGTTATTGCTCTCACGAGTACTAAGATGCGTAGTGTTGTGGGCTGTATAGTGCTAAAAATGTATTTTAATTGGCAGGGACACATGAGGCAATACATTGTAAATGCTGTATTACAATGGATGATTAATAATTCTATTAGATCTTTTGCTGACTGGACTCTCACTAAGTCAAAACAGAAAACTAGCACCTACAAGCCCTTGGAGATTCTTCTTCAAACAGCTTTCTTAGCAAAGTTCCAGTCTTTGTCCTTTCCGTGGCAGAAGCAGCAACTGCAGGTCAACCCCACACAGCAAAGGGGCAGTACTCCTCTTTGCAGCTCTCCAGCTCTTCTCCTTGCCAAATGTTTCCTCTTGAATCCAGAAGTGATCTAAGGTTCTGGGGTTTAAGGCCCACTACGTATACCCCATTTTGTCTTTGTTCTTCTTTATGCCTGGGTCTCTGAGCCCAGTCCAAACCAGTTCTGTCCTCACTGGTGCAGTATGAACACAGGGGGCCGAGACAGAATTGTGCAAGGGAGGCAGGCCCTATTCAGGTGCAAACAAAACTCCTCCCACTACTCTAAGTGCAGCCAAGGTCCAGTCAGCATAGCTCTGAGTCATCCAGGAAAAGCCAGGCACACCTCACCAGTGGCTGTCTACAGTGAATGCACATCCACAGCCCCTCTCACTCCAAAACTAGACAGTCAATCCACAAACAGGCAGAGGCACACAGAATTGTTAAACAAGGAAACACCTACTTTCTAAAAGTGTCAATTGCAAACACACAATTTAAAAATCATCTTTACTAAATGATGTGTTATTAAATTTTGAGTTCAGAGAGCCTAAACTGTATTCCTCCATCTTGTCCCAATGGGAGGTTACACTTGTAAGATGTTACACAGTCTCTCCCATGTTATCCTATGGGACAGATAGCCTTTCAATAGTGAAAAACAAAACTGTCAGTATTTCAATATCAGGATATGTCACTGCACCATGCCCACCTTGGGACTACTTGAGGGGTGTCTTATATATAATCAATCAATCAATCAATCATATCACTTGTATAGCGCGCTACTCACCCGGAAGTGTCTCAAGGCGCTTGGGGGAATGGGGCCTCTACTGCTCGAACAGCCACGTTTCGAGTTGTCTCCTGAAGGCGAGGTGGTCCTGGGTCAGCCGGAGGTGGATGGGGAGGGAGTTCCATGTCTTGGCCGCCAGGTAGGAGAAGGATCTGCCTCCGGCGGTGGCTCTTCGGATGCGTGGTATGGCGGCGAGGGCGAGGCTGGCGGATCGTAGCTGGCGGGTTGGCGTGTGGAAGGTCAGGCGTTCGTTGAGGTACTTGGGGCCTAGGTTGTGGAGAGACTTGTGTGCGTGGGTGAGGAGCCTGAACGTGATCCTCTTGTTGACGGGGAGCCAGTGCAGGTTCTTCAGGTGGCCTGAGATGTGGCTGCGTCGAGGGATGTCTAGGATGAGTCGGGCGGAGGCGTTCTGGATGCGTTGTAGTTTTTTCTGTAGCTTGGCTGTGGTTCCGGCGTAGAGGGTGTTTCCGTAGTCCAGCCGGCTGGTGACGAGGGTCTGGGTGACGTTTTACTGGTTTCGATCGGGATCCATCGGAAGATCTTGCGGAGCATGCGGAGGGTGTGGAAGCATGATGAGGAGACGGCGTTGACTTGTCTGGTCATGGAGAGGGAGGAGTCCAGGATAAAGCCCAGGTTGCGTGCGTGGTCTGTTGGCTTGGGGGCGGTGCCTAGGGCAGGGGGCCACCAGGAGTCGTCCCAGGCGGAGGGTGATGGTCCAAGGATGAGGACTTCCGTCTTGTCTGAGTTCAGTTTCAAGCGGCTGTTCTTCATCCACTCGGCGACTTCTTTCATCCCTTCGTGGAGGCAGGTTCTGGCAGTGTCGGGGTCTCTGATGAGGGAGAGGATCAGCTGGGTGTCGTCGGAGTAGGAGATGATGTTGAGGTTGTGTTGGCGTGCGATGGCTGCGAGAGGTCTCATGTAGACGTTGAAGAGGGTGGGGCTGAGTGATGATCCTTGCGGGACACCGCAGATGACTTCGGTGGCCTCGGAACGAAACGTGGGGAGGCGGACTCTCTGTGTTCTTCCAGCTAGAAATGAGATGATCCACTTCAGTGCCTTCTCTTGGATGCCGGTGTTGCCGAGGCGTTGGACTAGGGTGCGGTGGCAGACAGCGTTGAACGCTGCGGAGAGGTCCAAGAGGATGAGTGCCGCTGTTTCCCCGTTGTCGAGAAGGGCTCGGATGTCGTCGGTGGCTGCGATGAGGGCGGTCTCGGTGCTGTGGTTGGCTCTGAAACTGGACTGCGAGGGGTCGAGGGATCCATTTGCCTCGAGGAAGGCGGCAAGCTGTCTGTTGGTGATCTTCTCGATGACTTTGGCAGGAAAAGGGAGGAGCGAGATGGGCCGGAAGTTCTTGAGGTCGGTGGGGTCCGCTGTTGGTTTCTTCAGTAGGGTGCTGAGCTCGGCATGCTTCCAGCTCTCCGGGAAGGTGGCGGTGTCGAAAGAGGTGTTGATGACGTCTCGGAGCTGGGGTGCGATGATGGAGTCGGCCTTGTTGAAGATGTGGTGGGGGAAGGGGTCAGTCGGAGATCCGGAGTGGATGGTGTTCATCGTGCGGGCTGTGTCTTCGGTGGTCACTGCGGTCCAGGTGCGGAGGGTGGCGGTGGGGTGCGTTGGTTCGACGGTAAGGTGCGAGGATGGTGCGTCGAAGCTGTTGTGGATGTCGGCAATCTTGCGGTGGAAGAAAGAGGCGAGGGCGTTGCAGAGGTCTTGTGAAGGGGTGATGTTGTTGTTGCCGGTGCTGGGGTTGGAGAACTCCTTGACGATGCTGAAGAGTTCCTTGCTGTCGTGGGTGTTGGTGTCCAGTCGATCCTTCAGTGATTTCTTTTTGGTTGTGCGGATGAGCTGGTGGTGCTTACGGGTTGCGTGTTTGAGGGCGGTCATGTTGTCCGTGGTCCGGTCGAGGAGCCAGGCTCTCTCGAGGGTGCGGCAGGTCTTCTTGGAGTCCTTGAGTTCGTCAGTGAACCAGGGGGCCATCTTGCTTCTGGGTTTGCTGGGGGGGGTTCTTCAGTGGTGCAAGGTTGTCGGCACTGGCGGTCAGCCATTGCGTGAAGTTGCGGGCTGCTTCGTTGGGGTCCGGTGTGCTGGCAGGAGGGTACTGGCTGAGGGAGGCGGTGAGCTGGTCGGCGGTGATCTTGCTCCAGCTCCTGTGAGGAACCTGTTGCGGGTGGTGGTGGGTGGTGGTTTTTCTGAAGCTGAAGTGGACGCAGCTGTGGTCAGTCCAGTGAAGTCCGGTGGAGTGGCTGAAGGTGATGTGCTTGCTGGATGAGAAGACGGGTTCAAGCGTGTGGCCGGCGTAGTGGGTGGGGGTGTTGACCAGTTGCTTGAGTCCGAGGTTGGCGAGGTTGTCGAGCAGGGTGACGGTGTTGCCGTCCTTGTTGTTCTCCAGGTGGAAGTTGAGGTCCCCTAGGAGGATGTAGTCGGCGGAGCGGAGGGCGTGTGGGCTGATGAAGTCCGTGATGTCTTCGCTGAATTGGGTGCGTGGTCCTGGGGGTCTGTAGATGAGGGTGCCTCTGAGGGTCGTCTTTGGGTCGGTGAGGATCTGGAAGTGGAGGTGTTGGGTGGCGGTGAGGGTGTCGTCGGCGTCGGTTGTGATGCGGATGGTGTTCTTGTGGACGATGGCGATGCCCCCTCCGGTCTGGTTGACGCGGTCCTTCCTGATGATCTTGTATCCATCCGGGATTGCGATGGCGATGTCGGGTGCTGAGGAGGCGTTCATCCATGTTTCAGTGAGGAAGGCGACGTCAGGTGATGGTGTGTCAAGGAGGTTCCATTGTTCGACGGTGTGTCTGTGGACGGAGCGGGTGTTGAGCAGGATGCACTTGAGGTTGTTGCTGGGAGTTGGCTTGGCGGGCGCGGTGCATGTTCGGAGGCAGGTAAACTTGCAGGTTGTGCAGGTGAAGGGTCCGTGGAAGAGTTTCGGGGCGGCTCTGCAGCAGGCGGGGTTCCGGCCGGCATTGAGTGCGTTGAGGGCGGCGGTGTCGTAGATCTGTCTGGTCGTCTTGCGTCGGTGGGGGCCTGGGGTCCTGGCGCTGGGCGCGGTTACAGGCGCGGACGGGCGCAGACGGGCTTACCTTTGGCGCGCCTTCGGTGCACAATCGGCGCGCCCGCTGCGCGTGACCGCGGTCGCCATTTATGGCCAAGTGGGAGGGAGGGAGGAGCAGCTGGGAGGCGGGGAGAGCACAAAAACAAAAGGGGGCGTGGCCGCTTTGGACGGCAGTGGGAAGCGGGGAGCGAGGCGGGCACAGGGGGGACAGAAACAGCAACAGCGACGAAGCCTGGCAGTGGCACAATACAAAAAGGCAAATAAGCAGTTAAAGGAGGAAATAACCAATGTTAGACAGGGAATTTACACAACTAGCACAACACACGCTCGAGAAATATCGCGGAGGGTCTGGGAGCGGAGAGGCAGTCTCAACGAGGCTGCGGGCGGCAGAGGGCGAGGGGCACACACACAGCTGGTGAGTGCGGCGCGGGGGTGTCCTGGGATAGGTCACCCTATATAACAAAAGGAAAGGTTAGGACCTGGCAGGTGGGTGCACTTGCCAGGTCAACATGGCAGTAAAATCGGTGTGCAAACACTGTAGTGTCAGGTCTGAGATACTTTTACAGGGCTACTAAGGTGGTTGGTACAAATAGTACTGCATGCCCGTTAGTAACATTTGATTTACAGGCCTGGCATACTAACCTAGTAAATCAAATATGTCATTCATGGATAACCAATTCTGTTCACAATTTAGACAGAGAACATATGTACTTTAGCACTGATCAGCAGTGGGAGAGTACCCAGAGTTCTAAAGCCAACAAAAACAGGTCAGGAAAAATAGGATGGAGAAGAAAAAACATTTGGGGATAACCCAGCAAAAAGAGCCATTTCGATTGATAGATAGATAGATAGACAGACAGACAGACAAACAGACAGCTAGACAGACAGACAGACATACAGACAGACAGACAGACAGACAGATAGATAGACAGACAGATAGATAGATAGATAGATAGATAGATAGATAGATAGATAGATAGATAGATAGATAGATAGATAGATAGATAGATAGATAGACAGATAGATAGATAGATAGATAGATAGATAGACAGACAGATAGATAGATAGATAGATAGATAGATAGATAGATAGATAGATAGATAGATAGATAGATAGATAGATAGATAGATAGATAGATAGATAGATAGATAGATAGATAGATAGATAGATAGATAGATAGATAGATAGATAGATAGATAGATAGATAGATAGATAGATAGATAGATAGATAGATAGATAGATAGATAGATAGATAGATAGATAGATAGATAGATAGATAGATAGATAGATAGATATAGATATCAAGAGTCCCTCAAACACAAAGGTCTAGATAGACAAATAATTTTGAGACTTAACATCTCAAAAACTACTATATGGATTTAAACTTCCAGGACACAGTGGTTTTTCCTGCGTGCAGGAGCAAGGGAAGAAGTGTTAAGAATAGCTACGATTTTTAATACACCTCCCCCACTGTCTCTGGGGACCGCCACCTCCCTGGCGCACAGATTTAAATTAAAAATAATGCAGGGGAGACTGCAGCCTCGGGGACCACCACCTACCAGGGACATGGAATTTTGTAATAAATAATGTGGGGGAGGCCATGTGGCCTCCTGCGCAGCTCCTGGGACCACCACCAACTGGGGCTAAATATAGTGATAGATAAGGGCGGCCTAAATGTGATTGCTAAAGACCAAGGACGCAGGTTAAAATGGTCTAAAATATTTCCTGAAACCTTTCTGCAAGATGTACTGGGCAAGGTTGAAGACGATGTGGCCATATGCCTGGAGAATAATTTCAAAAAGGGGGTGGTGATGGACAGAGTATCTGAGTTAATCAGAACACTCCTACCAAGTCAACAGATCAGGGCTTGATCCATCACCGTTTTTTAGCTCACTGCACCATCCCAGTTCAGAACCTGGCTATATGCAAACTAGTCTGTCCCTGGCCCAGTTTATCATGGGAACAGGGCAGACCAAACTACCTAGCCAATTCTTCACTGGAAAGGAAACAAGTTTCCGGGGACCGGTTTCTGGCATTACAGCCGTCTTCGGCCCAGCTTGCTTGAATCCTGATGGTGCAGTGAGCAAGGGACTCATGTCTGAGCATACCCTTCCACACTTATGGTGGCCAAAATAATTTCAAAAAGGGGGTGGTGATGGACAGAGTATCTGAGTTAATCAGAACACTCCTACTCAGTCAACAGATCAGGGCTTGATCCATCACCGTTTTTTAGCTCACTGCACCATCCCAGTTCAGAACCTGGCTATATGCAAACTAGTCTGTCCCTGGCCCAGTGCATCATGGGAACAGGGCAGACCAAACTACCAAGCCAATTCAGATACTCTGCCCATCACCACCCCCTTTTGAATCGTTTTGGCCACCACAAGTGTGGAAGGGTATGCTCAGATGTGAGTCCCTTGCTCACTGCACCATCAGGATTCAAGCAAGCCGGGCCGAAGACGGCTGTAATGCCAGAAACCGGTCCCCGGAAGCTTGTTTCCTTTCCAGTAAAGAATTGGCTTGGTAGTTTGGTCTGCCCTGTTCCCATGATGCACTGGGCCAGGGTCAGACTAATTTGCATGTAGCCAGGTTCTGAACTGGGATGGTGCAGTGAGCTAAAAAACGGTGATGGATCAAGCCCTCATCTTTTGACTGGGTAGGAGTGTTCTGCTTAATTCAGATACTCTGTCCATCACCACCCCCATTTGAATCGTTTTGGCCACCACAAGTGTGGAAGGGTATGCTCAGATGTGAGTCCCTTGCTCACTGCACCATCAGGATTCAAGCAAGCCGGGCCGAAGACGGCTGTAATGCCAGAAACCGGTCCCCGGAAGCTTGTTTCATTTGCAGTAAAGAATTGGCTTGGTAGTTTGGTCTGCCCTGTTCCCATGATGCACTGGGCCAGGGTCAGACTAATTTGCATGTAGCCAGGTTCTGAACTGGGATGGTGCAGTGAGATAAAAATCGGTGATGGATCAAGCCCTGGTCTTTTGACTGGGTAGGAGTGTTCTGCTTAATTCAGATACTCTGTCCATCACCACCCCCTTTTGAATCGTTTTGGCCACCACAAGTGTGGAAGGGTATGCTCAGATGTGAGTCCCTTGCTCACTGCACCATCAGGATTCAAGCAAGCCGGGCCGAAGACGGCTGTAATGCCAGAAACCGGTCCCCGGAAGCTTGTTTCCTTTCCAGTAAAGAATTGGCTTGGTAGTTTGGTCTGCCCTGTTCCCATGATGCACTGGGCCAGGGTCAGACTAATTTGCATGTAGCCAGGTTCTGAACTGGGATAGTGCAGTGAGCTAAAATACGGTGATGGATCAAGCCCTGATCTTTTGACTGGGTAGGAGTGTTCTGCTTAATTCAGATACTCTGTCCATCACCACCCCCTTTTGAATCGTTTTGGCCACCACAAGTGTGGAAGGGTATGCTCAGATGTTAGTCCCTTGCTCACTGCACCATCAGGATTCAAGCAAGCCGGGCCGAAGACGGCTGTAATGCCAGAAACCGGTCCCCGGAAGCTTGTTTCCTTTCCAGTAAAGAATTGGCTTGGTAGTTTGGTCTGCCCTGTTCCCATGATGCACTGGGCCAGGGTCAGACTAATTTGCATGTAGCCAGGTTCTGAACTGGGATGGTGCAGTGAGCAAAAAAAAGGTGATGGACCAAGCCCTGATCTTTTGACTGGGTAGAAGTGTTCTGCTTAATTCAGATACTCTGTCCATCACCACCCCCTTTTGAATCATATGCCTAGAGAAGCAGGCTCAAAATATTCATGTGGTCACTGCCTTTGATAACATTTGTAGACAAATTAACCATAGCCTACTTGCTGGCCCCAGACAGACGAGACATCATGGGAAAAGATGGTTTAATAAATGATG